>NC_140589.1:1231563194-1232763194 GCF_964204655.1 Triturus cristatus | reverse complement strand
CTTAGAAGAAAGTGTACCATAGGGGAAATAATTACATTGTGTCAAAGATGAGCACCCTTAAATCCTTACCCTGAGTAGTTGCCTTGATGTGGCAAGAACAACTGCTATATAGAAATCAAGCATGCATGTGTTGGGGAGATGGATTATTGGGGGGGGGGGCAGTATCATCCCTGGTGCAGTCTTTAAAGCTCTCCAGCAAAATATCCCATGCCTGTGCAATAAAATATTTTATTAGACCGGCTTATTCCTGCCTGTGTGAAAGGGTGCTCGCAGATCGAAACCAAAAGAGCAAGACTTTGGTCCAACTTACAATAACCAAAGGAAGTGAATCCTTCCACAGCAGTGTAATATTGGGTTTTGCTAGAAGAGCTATGTCGAGGAACTTGGTGGAGGGTTCCTCACACTTGAGGCGGGGGAATATGTGCAATAGGACCACTTCTAGGGAATTTTTTAGTGTGTGGCCCATTGTGGTCGACAACACCCTGAGAACTCTTTGCCAGTATGAAAGGAGTATGGGGTGAGACCAAATCATATGAAATTGATCGGCATCTAATTGCATACAGCGAGGACATGCAGCTACAGCTCCCAGGTATATTTTATTAATGCGGGCCGGTGTAAGGTAGGCTCAGTTCTGAATATCAAATTGAATATGCTTGAAACGGCAGTCGTGAGATACTTTGTGGGGATATTTCAATATTTTAGCCCAGTTCGCATCATGCAGAGGTTTGCCCATGTCTGTCTCCTACCTAGCATGGATAGAAGCCCTATAGTGGTCCCCATAGTGGTCCCCATGTTGCAGAAAAGCTCTGTACACCCATCTTATCAGTTTGCCACCAATCCTATGGTGTAGAACGTCTGGTGCACTTTATGTGGGGCTGGTGCTAGGTGGTGGACATGAAATAGGGCATTAGATGAATGTTTAAAGTGTTCGTAGGAAAGGAATTTGACCCAGGTAAAGACTTTAGTCTACCATAAGGGTTTTAAAATCTAGTAGCTGGCCGTCAACGAATACCCCAACTTTGAGAGACCTTCAACATGACCCTGATGGACTTGCCCTGAGCAAAACCATCCTGTGTGAGTGGAAAGGTCTTGCAAAGGTATTGCTGGAGCATAGTTTCTTCTTATTAGTGAGTTTACGGGTTCAAGTAGGGTAAGAAAAAGTCAGGTGAAATAACCTTGGGTGGCCTTGGATAGATACAATGAGTAGTGTAGTAAGCCCTCCTAAAGTCTTTATGGGTAAACCCCATCTTATGCAGGGGGCAGCCAGACAGCCAGAGAAACACCCATTGGAGCTGTGCAGCTAAATAATGGCATTCTAAGTCCAGACGGGCTAATCCACCCACTATAATAGGTGACTTTAGAGTGAAAAGAGCTACCCGGTGGCGCTCAGCCCTCAAATCAGCTATGGGATGTGTTGAGGTGTCTGAAAAAGGAATGAGGGATGAGAAGGTGAAGGTTGGTACAATAATATAATAACTAGGGTAGCACCACAATCTACACTAGTGCCATGTAGCCCATTACTGAAAGTGGAAGAGAAGACCAAAAAGTACCTGGGCTCGGAGGGACTGTGTCACTCTGCCCAGATTTCCATCATGTAAATCAGTGGGGTAATGGTAGATATTAATCCCTTAGTACTGAAAGGTAACTGATTTCCAGTTCAATCTGGGGTCTAATTGTATATGAAGGGAAATACTACCATATGGTTAAAGAAACACATCTTGCATTAGCAAATCTTCATCATATTCTTACATTTTGCTTGTGTAATTCACATTCCAAATATTTTTAAGATTCTGCGTGTACTTTGGCTCTTAAGAATGAGCCAGATCACTGGTTCGGCCTTGGTTTGACTGCAGAAATGCTTTAATACATGGACAGAGTGGGCAATTGCCCAACACAACCATCCAAGGGGCCAGGCCCCTGCTTACCCTTCACAAGCGTGACCAGCTGCCCATTGTATCAGCAGAGTTTGCCAGGGCGGGTGGGTGCTGCTTGTTCACCCACTTGACAGTGCCTCTTCTGCTTCTCTTCTCTCTGCTATGACAAATCCCCAGTTACACAATACCTTTCGATACTCATGGCGGACCCTTCTTTTCTTATATTAGTAATTGTACCACCTTGTTCCTCTCTTCCTTATTTGTCCAATTCTTAGCTACAAACTTTTGAATCAGTTGTTATGGATCTCCCATCTGATCTCGATTTCATCTTGCTCTTTAATTCTATTTGTCTGGTATTCTAGGCTCCCAGTTCTATGATAAATGTAGAGTCCTGGATGCACCCTCTAGGGCTGAGAGACTACAGAGAAGTTGTGGATACCTTACCTCCTGACGTTAGATGTGAGACTGTCGCCCACACCTTCTGCTCTGCCTCATTAAAGTTTTGGGGTTTAACGTTGACTAGAGGTTGAGGTGAGCTAGATTTTTTATTCAACTTGTCTAAGCTAGCACACAGTCACTTACCTCAATGTTTCCTAAACTGTTTGCTATAGGTTTTAAAATATTCAGAAACATAATCAAAAATTTGCTGTTGCTTTCTCTTCAAGAAAGTTTGGGTAAATCTCGATAGCAGTGATTCCCTTGACACCATGCTCAGGGGCATTAATTTAAGATTGAATAAGGACATAATGTGCCACCTGAATGTAGCATACCTAGAGGCAATCACATACAGCCCACTGTGAATAAATAGTGCTATGCAGAAAATAGTAAATAAATGCACTGATAAAGTTGGGGCATATGGCCTCTCTTTGTATGTCTATAAACTTGACCTTTTGTCCTACGTTTTTGTCCTAAATTTTGACCCTTTGTCCTGAAATTTGCCCCACTGTTCTGAATTTTTTTTATAGTCCTGTCCAGAATTTAATTTGCCTTCTTGTCAGGTGGTCACCCTAGCAAGCTGCGCAAAAAGTCTCTGAATGGCACCCAGCACAGGAGGTTTACTGTGACGCAAGGGCTACAAGCTTAACTGCAACCAATGCAAGGACACAGTGGTATACCAAAGTATAGGGAATCGGAGTTGGTTCCACGGATGTGTTCAGAGTGACTATCAATTAAAAGTGGGAGAGAGACATTTGACAGGAGTAACAGATCATAGGAGGACTGGCGGGCGCATCCTGGGCTTTTAACATTGTGGGCGGTGCTGCTGGCTGCAGTACCGCACGCAATGTTAAAAGTGCGTGCACAGCATTTCCCTGCACTACGTGGCAGGCACCATGCGGTGCCTGCCACTTGGTGCATGGAAATGAGGGGGGTACCACGGGTACCTCTCAGTGTAGCGACACCCCCCACACAAGGGGACCCACAACGGGCCCCAAAACCCAATCCCCGCCAGCCTTTCCACGGCATCGCCGCCATGGAAAGGCCTTTTGGACCCACATCCTAATGCTAGGCACTGCCACCATATTACTGGCCCTGTTCCGTCCGAAGGCAATCGGTGAGATTGCCTTTGACAGTGAAGCAGCGGACTGACTTTGCTTCTGCCGCGGTACCCACCGCCATCCTAATTTGGCAGTGGGTAAATCGCTATATGATCGCGGAAGGACCGCCACCGCAGGCCCGGTGGTGGCGGTCCTTCCGCCATCATAATGACCTCCCAAGTTTGATCAAATTGGGGTAACCGCTGTAAGTTTTTCCATCCCCTCAGTGTGAATTTGTAGTTTAGTCGTGCCCCATAGAGAAAGGAGGGCCTGTTTGGCAGCACATAGAGTTACATTAATTGCTCGTCCTCGCGTAGATTTCATAGGATAGGTCAGGGCATTGGGGAGACCCGGTAGGACATAGCTCAGGAATCTAGGAAGTGTAGTGTCATACATGTTATCAATGTCATCTAAGATTTCTTGCCAGTAATGTTGAATCTTAGGGCAGTGTCATAGAAGGTGTTTCAGATCCTTACCTGCCCACAGGCTCTCCAGCTATTTGGGTCTCCTCCCCACTTCCATTGCGCTCTACGTTTGGGCTGCAATACCAGTAGTGTGCCAGTTTAAAGAGTGTCTCCTTGCCGGTGACACTGCTTACTTAGGTGTTGGCCCGTTTCTGAATGTCCGACGACTCTTTAGGGGTGAAGGTGCATTCCCATTCCTTTTTCTCAACGTAACTGCCCTGCTGATTTGATATGGAGTTGCGGTGCGATTTCGAAGGTATATAAGTCAAAGAGTAAGTGAGTGCCAGGTGATAATCAATTTTTCAAAGGGGGAACAGTTTTAAACAAGAAAGTTTATTAGGAGTAGACAAGATGTAACCGCAAGATGATAAGAAATGAGTGACATTAAAAACTGCTATGTAGAGCCATTGTGTTTTCTGTGAGAAGACGAGGAGTGATCTTGTTCCCATGAGAACATTGAAAGATGATTCGCTGGCTGAAAAAGGAAGAAAACCATAAGCTGCAACATTGATAAAATGTGCAGCCTATAATAGTGCGAGTTCCTGGAGCAGATCCACCAGTCCTTTCCCATTTCCATTCCCATTTTACAACCAGATCTTTTTTACACGTTGCTTTGAGACTCTACTGAGTTTCTTGTACCTCTCTCTATGGGAACATCAACTTTGATTATTGATTTATTGAGCAGACTGTTGATGCTAACGCTTTATGCTTTCTCTCTCACCCTTTCTTTCAAACTGGAGCTCTGACACCGTTTCCCCTATTCCTAGAATAGGGATTCTTTCCTTTATGGAATGTGCTTAATGTATTTTTATTGCGCTTTATTGATTACTTATTGGTTACTTATTGATTTCTAATGAGATTCTAACAACCAAGACTGATGAAATTACCTTTTTACCTTAATAATGATGATTTACTAACCATCTGAATAATAAAAGTCTTTAAATCATACTAGTTTCTCTTTATTGACTGAAAATAGGTTAGTGATTGTAATTATAATTTATGCGATCTTCAGCTCCTGATCTTCTATAAATCAACAACAAATATCTATCGCCTCAGGAGGTAAAGAGTGGGAATTAGCCAAGATGCTGGTAAACTGAGATTTTTAATTGAAATTGATTCCCGTTCCAGCATAACCAACACCAAAATGCTTGCCTATTACAGTAATCTGGAGGTTCCATATAACAAAAAAATGTGTGTGCAGGCTTTAACACAATGTCCTAAATAT
The DNA here is from genome assembly GCF_964204655.1 of Triturus cristatus. Classification (NCBI taxonomy): domain Eukaryota; kingdom Metazoa; phylum Chordata; class Amphibia; order Caudata; family Salamandridae; genus Triturus; species Triturus cristatus. The sequence continues at coordinate 1,232,758,096 of NC_140589.1, read as the reverse complement.
TCACCCTGAAATACCTAATTTCTTTAACATACAATTCTCACAAAAAGTCAGGTCTACTGCATCTGTTATTTTTTTTTATAATAAACAAACTGAACCTATGGCAATCAAGCTTATAATCTTTCCAATTGGCCCGTCACCAAAAGCAACTCAGATTTGCCATAACAATCATAAGCTTTCTCACAAGGCAGCAATCAGGCAAAGAGTCAGCAAAATTACTGTCGCCAAAACTCCTCTCAGGAATGTCTAACAAGGATAATGATGGTGCAGATAGTCTACCCGAGGGGAAACCAATGCCAAACCCCTTGCTTACCAAGGTAATCTGATATTCCATGTAACTAAATACCACTCTATCGCCTTCCACTCAGTGAGCATTTAAGGCCTATTGGCTTTGATAAAAGCATTTCATAATAGGTAAGTCAGGCCAACTTCTGTTGCAATAACTTTAACATATGCAGTTTTCAATAAATCATTCAGTCCTACTATGTTTGATATACCTTTTGAATGAACAGATCAGTGCTTTGTTATGTTACATAATATTTCTCAATGAAACAACCGTGCCCATAACTTTTATCCCTGGCTTCTCACCATACTCAACTTTGGCCTATTGTATTAAGCATAAATGTTCCCATGAATCAATCATCAGACACACAGTCGTAAAAGTAAAAATATATACAACATTTGTAAAAGTAAAACAATATTCAACCTATCGGAAAGGGCCTAGCAGGGTTTGTAAGAGTTCAAATTTTGTACCACCCGGGTTTGTTAGAGAGGGTAACCAACACAAAATACTTGTCTACAACAGTAATCTGAGATTCCATGTTACAATTTAACTAAAATTCCTACCTACAGGCTTTTAACAGAATGTAAAACCAATCCACCCTTAAAGGCTTATTGGTTTTAGTATCTGGTTTCACAATAAATAATTTAGGCCTACTGACTTTGTCTAACTTTTCATAATAAACAGATTAGACCTATAGTCTTCAACATTGCTTTTCCAATGACCCACTCTATCTATTTTTGAAAGTATTGGTAACAATTTCTCCTCAGGTGTTGTCCATCCTTCTGCTCACCAAGGTACTGCTTCTCTCTTGAACGGGTGCTATTATGTCTCCAAGGATTGCTGGTCCCCTCCTCTCTTCTTTGTGTACAGATCAGTTCCTCTCTCCTCACTATGTCACCCACACTTACTCTTATGATGTACCCCTCTCAGTGTGCTGTTTTTTCTCTTTCTCTTGCTGCAGCCCAATGAATCTATGAATTTCCTCCATTGGGGTGTTTCTTTCTAGTTTTCAGAAAGTGATTTTCTGTCAGTGTCAGGGTGGAACTCTCTCTTAGGGCTTTGCCTTCTATAAAGATCTATTGCCCACTCTCTGGCTAGCACATACATCTCCACATCAGTGTGCCATGCTCTCCTTTCCAGGTACTGTCCTGTCATTCTGAGCATACTACTGCCTATTTGGCTACTCCCTCCTCTGAGGTGGCGTTCATGCTCTAGATTCCCCACTGTCCCTCAAGAAAATACACAAAGTCTTGGGGTTCTGTTCTTACTGTAAATTCTGCAAATGCCTCCCGGTACTGCCCCATTTATGGAAGCCCTCTCGTAATGCTATCTTTCATGGAGTAGTGAGCCTTCATCGGGCCGGACTGGGAACCCAAAGAAGCCCTGGCAAATTCTGTCAAACCAGGCTCATACAGTGCACAACGAGGGAGCACAGAAAGGGAGCCTGACCACTACAAGAGGACTTGGGTGTCCCCCCCCCCAAAGAAAATTTGGGAATAAATGGCAAAAATGGTGCATTCTACAACACATTTTTGATATATATTCAATTGTATTCATTTTTAAAGGATAGTAAAGTATGACCTTACTGTGCACCAGGATAGGACAATCTTTATTAGGGCTCTTCAATGATTCCATCACTATCTCTCACCGGATGTATGACATTACAACGCGTGTCATTACAACGCGTGCAGTTACATCGCATGCGTTACAACGCATGCGATGTTACAACGCTATGCCACTACAACGCAAGTCTTTACATCGACTTGCGCTAGATGGCGCGCTAACATTAGAAAAGTGTAATTTACTATTCCAACTCCAGTCCACTTAACAGTAGGGAAGGTGTTGGGATAGTAAACTACACTATTTGTAATGTTAGCACGCCATCTAGCGCAAGTCGATGTAAAGACTTGCGTTGTAATGGCATTGCGTTGTAACATCGCATGCGTTGTAACGCATGCCATGTAAAAGCTGCGCGTGGTAAAAACCGCGTTGTAATGGCTGTTCCCCTCTCTCACCAATAGTGTCTCTCATCTCTCTGTAGCCCCTCGCTTAAATGTATTTCATCTGTTTTATAGCACCTCTCATACCAGTGTACAGTGTCAGAGCACTTTATATCACACACACACATACAGAGAGAATGAGTCATTCATGTGTAAATCAGTGTATAGAAAATGTTACATGAGACAAAAGGGGCTACAAGGTGTAGGTTTCACGTCATTCATACCAGTAGGCATGTTTTAAGAGTGCGATGGAGAAGGGAAAGCAAAATTTTGTATACCTCCTCCATTTTGCATGAAAATACTAAATATATAATCTATTTATATTATAATTTGACTAACAGTGTGCCGTGATATACTGACCAACCTTTTGTTAATTTCGTAAACACCAACTACACGTGGGACTTATTGCTATTTGCATGGCAAATTAACTCTAATGACTAAAATACGTACGCATATTAATAGTAGTACATGTGGTAATAGTATATCGCATGATTTATGTTGCTTTTGTGATGTTTGCGTTTCTGTTTTGGATCATAAAGGTGAATATTATTGCTTAAATGTCGCTATAAGCTAGGAAAATACTAATACATAAAGGGATTAGTGAGAGTTTAACATTAGAATCTTCATTTCTTTGTATTAATTATTCGTTTGTGTTTGTTTCGCTTAAGTTGACATTTGGGCCTACCTAAAAATGGCGTCCGACATGGAGTTCAGAAGTGGCCACCGTCTTGTGAGCGCGATGCCTACTGCCCAGACTCGGATGGCTCCGTAGACCTCCAAATAACCTAAGGCATAGTGTTCCTGGTCAAGGATAGGAACTTGGTGGACTGCCAAACTTCAGGCAGTAAAAACTGGTATAAATGAACAATTGGGACATGCTAGCAAACCTTAATCATTGTTGCATAAGGGCAACATAAACTGCGGAAATGAACCAGCAAAATCCATGAGAACATTTAATGATGTAAAATCGGACGCTTCGATCAGCCAATCACGTTTATTCTTTATCCAAAATTGTTTCATGTTATCCCAAATTTCATTATAAAAAGGGTAGTAGAATAGGGAGGGGCGCGATGCTGCCTTCTTAATCGATGACCGCAAACCCCTATCGACCCCACTGGCGATGACAGATGCTTGCACGATTTCTGGTCCTTTGGAGATCTTTGGGATTGTAACGTGCTGAGCAAAGAACTTTTGGACTTTGAGTTTGGCCTGCTTTATTTGGACAATCAACGGCTAAATTTGGTTATGCAGAGCCAAATGAATTAGAGAAAGCCCAGATAGCAAGAATAGGTAAATATAATATCATGCGAAATGAACAAAACTCTAAATCTTGATTAAATTAAAATTGCTAATATTATTTGTAAACCAAAATTTTAGATAAAAGAGATTGATTAACAGAAATTACGAATTTGTGGTTTTTCAATGAAAAACATAGAAAATTCTGAGTCTTAAATGTGTTTTAGCTGGTTCTAAATCACCATCAACCAATCCAACTAATTTGGTCCATCGACCAAGTGGTGGAGTGCCTTGATTTTTAGGATTAGGAATCTATAGGTGGCGAATGCTAAAGTATATTCTGTAACATAACTTCTCTTCCCTATAGGTAATAAGGTACCCCCCACATGTCCAGCGCTTGAATTATTCACCCCTCATGTGTGCAGACTCGTGAATGGAGACGTGTGAGTGTTGGTGTTATGGGCCCCACCAATGACTGCGTGTGTGAATGAATTAGTGTGACGACGGGTCTGCGACGCAGGTTTGGTGATTATTGATTATGAATTTGATTTTTGCTTTGAATATTGATTATTGATTGTGGATGAATGGATGAGTATTGATTTATGTACTAACATTCTATGTTGAGTCGCGTTGCGTTCTATGTCGTTTTGGAAGACTTCTGGGATGTAGGAAGTCGGATACCTTGTGGCAAGTGAGGTCACATGATGAATTGTTTGTTGCACTGTAGGTACACGGGGAAAACGTGACGATTGAAGTTTGCACGACGCATTGTCTGGGTTTGATTTGGTAACATTGCCGTGTGTTATCGTTAGGGACATTTCTTTGTGAAAGAGGTGTATGGGTAGCGAAGGCCACCTGTGAAATTTTGGTCTTAAGTAACAGGAGGCCACGTGAACTCTTATCACTGGAAAGGTAATAGGTGTTCCCTAAGCTTGTAAGAAAGATAAAGTGGAGGGAAGTGCTACTTTATTAACAAATGTAATAATTCTGTAGTAGGGCAGAGGTAAGCGCTGCTCTCGGGAAAGACAGGATTCTGTGTGAATGAACTACTTTTTCCGTATGAAAGTGTGTAAATGAAATAGCTTTCAGGCTAATTGTGAAACTCTGGTTTAATTTCTCAGGAGCAGAGCGTCTCCAACAGGTGTCCTAATTCTAGAGAAACGGTTAGCTAATGCTTGTTAGAAGGGTAAGGTAGACGGAAGTGCTACTTTATCGGCGGATGTAATAATTCCGTAGTAGGGCAGAGGTAAGTGCTGTTCTCGGGAAAGACGGAATTCTTCTGAAAAAGGTCAAGACTATCTCTTTTGTTAGAGAAACAGATAATGGTGGCGTTTTTATGTCGTTACTAACAGATTTTGAGTCAAAAAGAATGTAAGAAAGTTTGCCGATACATTTTGTAAAGGAGGGGTCAGCAGAAGCAGGAGTAGCGAGAAAAAGCTGACGTCAGAAAAGACCGCGCTGGGATTGGCCAGTCAGCAAGAAACGTAGACGCTCCTGATTGGTGTATTAGGGTACGCCCCACTAGGAGTGGAGAATTACAGGGTGACGTAGATGCTCCCCATTGGTGCGTTGGTGTGAGTCGCGCTAGGATTGTTGAATGGCAGAAGTGACATAGACGCTCTGGATTGGTGCGTTAGTGTAAGTTGCGCTACGATTGGTTAAAACAACAGAATAGTCGTAGGAGAAATCTAGCGATACTGAAAAGAGAAAATGATGTATTGCGATCCACCAGAAAAAGAGAAAAAGTCCTGGTTTGGAAAGATCAAGGGCCCGATTCACAGAACTAACTTAAGACAAAATCCTAAACTTACTACCATTTTGGTATTCACAGAAGGCACTTACTCATTTTGGTATTCACAGAAGGCACTTACTCATTTCGGTATTCACAGAAGTTAGGAGTCCTAACTTTAGGACTCCTAAATGCCTTCTGTGAATACCGAAAGTCTTAAAATTAGGATTTTTCTCAGTTTATTAGTAGTATAGTTAGGACTACTAACTTTAGGACTCCTAAATGTCTTCTGTGAATACCGAAAGTCTTAAAATAAGGATTTTTCTCAATTTAGTAGTAGTAGAGTTAGGACTCCTAACTTTAGGACTCCTAAATGACTTCTGTGAATACCGAAAGCCTTAAAATTAGGATTTTTCTCAGTTTAGTAGTAGTATAGTTAGAACTCCTAACTTTAGAACTCCTAACTTTAGAACTCCTAAATGCCTTCTGTGAATACCGAAAGTCTTAAAATTAGGATTTTTCTCAATTTAGTAGTAGTAAAGTTAGGACTCCTAACTTTAGGACTCCTAAATGCCTTCTGTGAATACCGAAAGCCTTAAAATTAGGATTTTTCTCGGTTTAGTAGTAGTAAAGTTAGGAGTCCTAACTTTAGGACTCCTAACCTGAGAAAAATCCTAATTTTAAGACTTTCGGTATTCACAGAAGGCATTTAGGAGTCCTAAAGTTAGGACTCCTAACTTCTGTGAATACCGAAGTGAGTAAGTGTCTTCTGTGAATAACAAATGGTAGTAAGTTTAGGATTTTGTCTTAAGTTAGTTCTGTGAATCGGGCCCCAAGAGTTTATTTAAAAAGGACAAACCGATTGTGACTAGAGAGGGACAGTTGCTTCCTCCACCGAAATCGCCCGTATCCTTCATGGTTGCGAAATACGGACATCATACATGTATTTGGCTGGACAATTGGGCAAAGTATACAAAAGATGATGGAGTTTTAGCTTCTCCAGAACATGGTTCATTTAATTTAGCGGTATTAAGGAATTTAAGAGAAAGAATGATGAGATTAGAACCCGAGACCTCGACCTACTCAGTTTGAAGCATTGACAGAATGGGAAGATGAAATGTATGAAAGAGAAAGACAGCAGAGTGGCGGAAGTTATAAGTACATGTTTGGTAGATCGTTTGGACAGGAGAATCATGATGATAGACTGAGAAGATGGCGAAGTGCGAATATGGCTGACGGGATGTTCCCTATGAGACTAGTGGTAGAAAATGTACAGAGAGGAAAAATAATACAGGATCAGAAGGTTACAAGTATGGTGTGCATGAGTTGGAGGATGATGTGCTGGAGGACATGTTTTATAAAAATCCACCCCCCGTATCAACCAAATTCTATGTTATTGACACCAAGTGCCCCAATAAAAGAGACCCCGCAAAATATAAAATTTGAGTCAATGCCACCTAATGTAGGGAGAAATAATCCTTTTTGAGAATCAGAGAACATACAACCTGGTAAAATGACAAATAAAAATTCTGCAGAATTAGCCAGAACCACTTTAGAATTAACTGAAAAGATTAGAGAATTAACTAAAAATATGGAAGCTGTAACTGTACTTGTAACAATAGGACCAGTAATGCCTATTTTTGATAAACAGACAGATAGTGAACATTGTCTAACAATTTCTTATAACAGTAATAAGCGAGCTGAATCAGAAAAAAAGAGAATCAGGAGAGAATCCATGGAGACCTGTCACAGGAACATATGGGTTAAGTACATCGAGAAATCTGACAGTAAATTAGAGCCTAGTGAATAAGGCAATATTGATGACAGAATCAGTACCAGGGACACCAAAAGGTTTAGAACAAACAAGAAATGAAACAAATCCTGTAGGTCCTACTTCAGAAGAACTTAGCGAATGGCTGAGGAGTTTACAGCGAAAAGATACAGAACCCCAACCTTTAGATGTGGCAAAGTTGAAAATAGTTTTAGAAGAATTAATAGTAGGAGCTATTCCCACAGAAAAGTTGAAAGACTATCAAGATGAAGAATTGATGTTTCTATGCAAAAGTATAACATGGAGAGCAAGAAATCTACATGAAAGATTAGAAGAAGTAGCAAGTGAAATGGGTATCGCCTTTGAAAAACTAAAGTCTTTACAAAAACCATACCGGGTAGACTTTTCAGAAAAGGACATTGAAAATTTGAATACTGCAGGGCGAACAACTCAGATTAAAGATTTAATTATTTTACTAAGAAAATGGGGCGATGTAGATAAATGGAAAAGTAGATGGTTTCGGAAACGATATGATGCAACAGACAAAACGTTTGCAGCTTTCCCAGTAAGAGAAAAAGAAAAAGTGGTAACTGAGTGCCCCATGAGGGAGATTCCAGGTGGAGGTTATGTACATGTCCCCTGGACTAGACAAGACATTTTATCATTCACCAATGACTTTCCTCACTTGCACGAGAAGCCGGTTGAGTGGTACAGGCAGGTAGATAGGTTTGTAAAATAATCCAAAGTACTATGGATTAATTTAAATAGTTTATTTGAGATAATTGTACCGGCAGACTTATAGACAGAATGTAAAATTACCATAGGTTGGCCTACTCAAGAATACCCTAGAGATCCAAAAACAGGTGCCCTTGATCCAGAAGTAATGAGAAAATATGAACAAGTAGTTACCTTTCTGAAAAATAAAGTGCCTCCTAAAGAAACTGATTGGGTACAAATTGATAGAACTCATCAAGAAGTGAAAGAGTCTGTACACGCATATTATGAGAGATTGATACTAGCTTTCAAGCAATACAGTGGTGATGAAAATTTGAGTGAAAAGGATTTGAGTCATTTTGTATATCGATTTGTGTATGGGTTGCGTCCTGAAGTAAATGAAATGATTAAACAGCATACAGTGGATTGGCAAAATAAAAAGATAGATGAAGTATTGAGACATGCAAAATATTTTAGTGATGAGATTGAAGCAAAACAGCGTAAATTAAAAGAAAAGGCTATGTGGGCTCAAATAAAGGTAGCAGAAAGACAGGAAGCTCAATTAATTGAACAAGCAAATGGTACGAGTACGAAACAAAAACCCAACTTTGGGAAAGGAAAAGGACAGATTAATATAAAAGAAGCCAAAAAGAAGTGGCCATGTCATAATTGCAGAAGAATAGGGCATTGGAGAACCGAGTGTAAATTTACCCCAAGTGCTAATGGTGATAATGCATCATTGAATCCACAGGTGCAGAATGAGATGAGTTTTCAACCGCAGCGACAGCAGCAGGTTGTTGCCCAACAGTGTAAGGTGCCAAAACCGCCTTTTCCACAGAGCGTAAATCCTCAGAAATACAGTAATGAGACAGTATTCTACAATGAAGAACAGGTAACTAAGCTGCCGCGCGCTAGTGCTGTTTCGCAGTATTGGCTACAACGCGATGAGAGTGAATCAGAAGAAAGCTATTGACGGTGCCGAAGGGAGGAAGAAGAGTGCGTACTTGGCGCAACTCTAGAAGTAAACCAGACAGGCCCTTTTGTGGATGGAAAGGTAAATGACAAAAACATTACTTTCCTAGCAGATACTGGTGCTACTCGTTCAACTGTTAGGTCAGCTGATGTCAAAAATCTTCCTCTCTCGGATGAAATAATCCAAGTAGTTGCAGTATCCAACAGACAGATAAAAACATATCTCACTGAACCAGTTAAAGTAAAAATAGGGAAATTTTCTGAAATGCACTGTTTTGTGGTGTGCGATTCAAGCCCTGTAAATTTGTTAGGGAGAGATTTGCTGTGCAAAATGAACTGCACAATATTTTGTACTCCTGATAGAATAGCTTTTGAGACTCCTGATGAGGATGTACTCTACAAAATGACTATAGCTAATATGGAACCTGAAATTACCGAGGCATTTACTGTATTTGACCCCAAGGAATTGCCTCAAGAATTAAAGAAAACAGTAAAAATGGAGGTATGAGATTTCACAGGAGAAGATGTGGGATTAATGAAAAATGTAGATCCCCTAAAAATTTCTGTAAAAGAAAGAGTAAGTTACCCAAATATTCCACAGTACAAATTGACACCCAAAATAATTGCAGGAGTCACTCCTATAATAGACAAAATGATTGAACAAGGTATTTTGAAGGAAATAATGAGTAGTCCATGTAATTCACCAATTATGGGTCTGAAAAAGCCTAATGGAACTTTTAGAATAGTACAAGATCTGAGAAAAATAAATAAAATTGTTGTATTATGTTGTCCCATTGTACCAAATCCATCTGTGATACTATATCAAATTCCTTATGATGCAGAATGGTACACAGTGATTGATTTGTGTCATGCTTTCTTTTCCATTCCATTGCACCCTGACAGCCAACAGATTTTTGCGTTCCGGTTTGGTGAACGTACTTTGGCATTGTGCTGAATCCCACAGGGGTATACAGAGAGTCCCTCGATATTCAATCAGATATTGAAAAAGTCCCTAGAAGATTTAAAAATGCCCAAAAGTTCGGTATTGGTCCAATATATTGATGACCTACTTGTGGCATCAAGAACTCGAGAAGCTTGTGTAGTGGACACCATTGCATTGTTGAATCATTTGGCAGATGGAGGACTTAAAGTATTCCCATCGAAATTACAATTCTGTCAGAAAGAAGACCAGTATTTAGGCCACAAAATTGAAAAAGGACTAAGAAAAGTAACTGCAGATAGAATCAGAATAATAACAGGAATGAGAGCCCCAATGGCTCAAAGAGAAGTGAGAATGTGTCTTGGAATGGTTGGATATTGCCATCAGTGGATAAGTAACTTTTCATTGATTGCAAAACCTGTGGTACGTTTGACAAGGAGTGATGTAAAAGATCCCATTGAATTAAATAAAGAAGAGTTGGGGGATTTTAAACAATTAAGAGATAGTTTGTGTGAAGCACCAGCACTTGGCATGCCAGACTTTGAGAAAGAATTTGAGCTCTATTGCAGCGAAAGTAATGGATGTGCACTTTCTGTGTTAATACAGAAACACGGAAAATTTAGGAGACCAATTGCTTATTTTTCAGCTATATTAGACCCTGTAGCTGTAGCATTGCCTGGCTATTTGAAAGCTGTAGCAGCTACCTGTAAAAGTCTAGAACAGAGTGAAGGAATTGTAATGGGATATCCTGTGAGAGTGTTTGTACCACATGAAGTGGCAATCCTTTTAACAAGGAGCCGCACTCAATTTATGACGCATAGTCGCCTGAATAAATATGAGAAAGTCATCTTAGGTGCAACAAATGTGAGCCTTGTGAGATGTCTGAATGTGAATCCTTCAACATTGTTACCTGATGCTGAGAATGGGGAAGTCAGAGATGATGTGGATCATGACTGTTTGGAAGTGCTTGATTTCTGTACCAAACCACGTCCTGATATAAAAGATGTACCTTTGACTAAAAGTGAGTATGTGATGTTTATGGATAGATCATGCTTGAGAACAGATGAGGGAATTCTGAGTGCAGCATATGCAGTATGTACGGTAGCAGCTGTACTGGAAGCATCTTGTCTGAAAGGAGTAAAATTAGCCCAGGTTGCTGAACTTTTTGCATTGACTAGAGCATGCAAGCTAGGAAAGAATGTGAGAGTGACTGTGATCACCGATAGTCAATACGGCTTCGGTGTAGTGCATGGCTTCGGGCAAATTTGGTCCCAAAGAGGGTTTTTGAGTGGAACTCCTATAAGGAATGTTGAAGTGGTTGGAAAATTGCTTGAGGCGATACAGCTGCCTAAGCAGTTAGCGGTGGTGAAATGTGCTGCGCATTCTAAATCCACTGATTATATTTCAGCTGGCAACCAATTTGCAAATGACATGGATCAGTATTGTGCACGTAATCAGAACTCTTTTAATCGTGGGAGAGAAAAAGAAATGAATTCATGTCCCTTGTTGTTTACTAACACTGTGAATACATGGGAAGAAGTGAGGCAGTTGCAGGAAGAAGCAGGAGATGTGGAAATGAGACAGTGGGTAAAAGCAGGATGTGCACCACGGGAAACAGATCATGTTTGGGTTTATCGGGATGGAAGACCAGTCATGCCTGATAGCATGGTTTCTACTATAGCACGGATGTATCATGGACAAGCACATGTAGGAAGAGATGCTATGATTAGACTTTTCAAACAGATATGGTATAATGCAAAATTTAGACTTGTAGCTGAAAGCTTTTGTCAAAGATGCCTTATATGTCAGCAATTCAATCCTGGAAGAAAAACAGTGGTAAGTCTGGGAATGATAGGACGAGAAGGAGGGCCTTTCACAAGAATGCAGATTGACTTCATTGAAATGCCCCCCTGCAACAGGTTGAGGTATGTTCTAGTGATGGTTTGTCTGTTCTCTCGATGGGTGGAAGCATACCCAACTAGAAGAAGTGATGGAATCACAGTAGCAAAGCTACTATTGAGAGAGTTCATTCCTAAATTTGGTTTTCCAATCACGATCGAGTCAGATAGAGGAAAACATTTCCATAATGAAATCATGAAATTAATTTGTAAAGCATTGAATGTACAACAGAAACTGCATTGTGCCTATCGCCCATAGGCTTCTGGTGTAGTGGAACAAGTAAATGGCACCATTAAAAACAGACTGGGAAAAATGTGTTTAGCCACAGGTTTGAAATGGCCTGATGTCTTGCCTCTGGTACTCATGACTATTAGATCTATTCCAGATAGGAATACAGGTTTGAGTCCCCATGAAATTGTGATGGGGAGAGCAACAAGACATGTTTTCATACCCATCAACAAGCTATTGCCTATATCTGATGACTTGGTATTGGATTATTGCAAGGGGTTGGCTGATTCTGTTCATTCTGTGTTTCATCAGGTTGGATCGGATGCCACCACTCTTGAAAAGAAGCCAGCTCATGATCTGAGCACAGGTGACTGGGTGAGAATAAAAGTGCATAGAAGAAGAAATTGTTTGCCACGGTGGGGTAAACCACGTCAGGTGATCTTGACTACGACGACAGCTGTAAAATGTGCAGGTGTGAAGAACTGGATTCATGCTAGTCATACCTTGCGAATTCCAAATCCAGTGGATAATAAAGAAGGAGAATACTTTGAAGAATCTGATACAAGTTCTTAATCAGATACAGAAGTAATAAGAGCAAGACAAACTCCTGAAAGGGGGGAGTCAGAACCAAGTTCAGCTATAACACCAGAGAATTTGCCATTAAGAAGAAAATTGCACATTTCTGACACCAGCTCAGAATCAGACACTGAACCAGTACAAACACATAAGAGTGAAAATAAAACCAGTGAAGAGACCGTCAAAGACATTCTTGATAAAGAAGTTCCGAATGAAAGGTTAAGAGAAATTCCACCTGAAATAACAGAAGTAGATGATGAGGTGCCAGATACAGAGAGAAAGGGTAACATTGTCGCGGAAGTCCCCCGAGGAGGTGTAGGGGAACCATACATCCAGGTAGAAGAAGGGATAGTTAGTCAGCAGGAACATTGTGTGGAAGAACCACGAGGAGGGACAGAAGTAGGTAAGAAAAAGGAAGTGGTGGAAAGAAAGACTACTGAAAGTAAGAATCAAGTCGGAACTGAATCAGAGGACAGTGACGAAGAAGTACCAGAAGGTCGAGTCCTGAGGAAAAGAGCACGGAGAACTGAGAGAAATGAAAAGGGAAATAAGCAAAAAAGGCCAGCAAAGGATGAAATTTGGCCAAACAAAGTAAAGAGATTGAGGTACAGATTGACACGAGTAAATTCATCCAGAACTGAACAAGTGAATGAAGTGTCTAGCCAAGTGAAAACAAAAGACATTGAACAGACACAATCAGAAGAAAGCAAAAGGACTAGAAAGCCCAACCAGAAGTATAAGTCACCAGAATGGTCGTATGTGGCACTTCCTGAAGTACGAGAAGAAGCCGACAGCCAAGGAGATCTGAAGGTGACTGTACCAGAAGTGGTTGAGGAAGACGAAGAATCGGAAATCCTGAGAGTTATCTTGTCCGACATCGGGGAAGAGACGGATGTTCAGGAAATTCTGAATCAAGATTGTGAAAAAACGTGAAAGACGATCAAATGCCAAGCTGAAGAGACAAAAGTGCTCTAAAGGGAGAAAACTTGAAATTTACTGAAAAAGACATACACTGAAAAGTACCAAGTAGGTGCTTAGAGCCTTGGGTTACACAAAACTAGTTGTGAAGTTTAAGAGGCTAAGTCAAAAGACACTGATCATTTTTCAAAATGGCAAACATAGAAAGTAGAAAATCTACATGTGTGTTCCTTAAAAGATGGTGCAAAATGTGTTGTTGTTGTACAGGATTACTAATGCTTCTGTGGAGTGCGTTAGCTATAATGGTCTCATTTAAGGTTACATTAGAAACAATAGAAGGTCATATTGTGAATAAGACTAATATAGAAAAGATTCAGAAGATTTATCCGACTAAAATAGATAACGATTACTTAAATAAAGATAGGTCCATCACTGATTTTTCTAACAACGTTTTTTCAAAATGATTGTATGACTATGTGAAAACAATGGATGTGAGAGATTGTTACGTCTGCATGCAGTTACCTGCATCAGAGTCTGAGGGAGTGACGTACCATCACCTCCCAGTAACATATGGAATAACATGTAACGTTTTAGCAAGCCTGTTTTACAAAATAGGGAAACTAGAATATTATTTTTCAGATGTAGATAACATATTTTCACAAGTACCTGTAGTCAATAAACTGAATAAAGTAAAACCTGCAAAAGTATTAGGTGAATTTTTCTTAGAAACTAAAGAATTAACATTAGAATCAATATTCAGAAATAATCTAACTTGTAGTCTAAAGAGAGAGGAAAAGACTTTCTTAGATATGGTAGAAGAAAGGACATTAAAAATGCAAACGAAGGTACCTGAGGGAAAAAAAGAAAAGACAGTTTGGGATGTAGAAAGAGAAAAACATTTAAAGGGAGAAGCTAGTCCAACAATGGCTCTAGATTGGCCACAGAAAGGGAAGTTGTGTATTAGAAGAAATCAAACTGCATATGATAACTATTTTGTAGGTACAAGTGATTGCCATGATACTTATAGAATGGGTGGATGGGGATTTAAAGGAGGAAATGATCCGGTATTTCCTGGATTATATTTTGTCTGCGGGAACAAAGCTTAATATCGTTTACCAGACCATTGGTATGGCACATGTTATCTAGGCCGGGTTTTCCCAAAGATATTTCATGTGGGAAGAGGAAAAGATGGTGCACATGAGTTAGGTAGACAACTAACATGTAGAAAAAGAGAATCTTGTTCAAAATTTGTGGGAGACATTTTTGGAGCTTTGATGCCAGCAGTTGGAATATCTCTAAATGCACATAAAATTAGAAAATTATCAACATTGGTAGTTCGTTTGTCAACAAGCACAGCTGGAGGATTTTTATTGGCAAACACCTAAATGGTTGCCATGCGATCCATGGTGATGCAAAATCGACTTGCCCTTGATATAATTTTGGCAAAAGAGGGTGGAGTCTGTGGAATGCTGACGGTCCACATTGTTGTACTTACATTCCTGACAAAAGTCAAGATCTAAAGACATACATAAAGAATATAACTAATTTGCATGAGGAGATTGTTCCACTGGAGGCTGAAGGTATTTGGGAAAAGATTGGGAAAAAATGTGCTACTATTAAGGACTTTCTACTAAAATTAGGTAGTACCTTTATAGGTAAGATCTTATTTCCACTGACGTGAGTGATATTTTTAGTAATAATTCTGAGACTAGGATGTTTATGTAGTAAGAAAAGAAAATTACAAAAACATATAAAAAGAGAAACTGTAAAAAGCAAAGAGAAAGATAGAAAGGAAAGAGAAATGGAAGAGATAGAACTAGAAGAATGGAAAGATAATGTGTATAAGAAAGCAAGAGAAGAAGAGACAGGGGAAACAATTATGTGATCTAACAAAATTTAAGAGAATTGAATTCATTTCTAATACAAATTTTTATCAAATTATGGGATTTTGTGGTGATATTAAAAATCACCAAAGGGGGGATTGATGGAGCAGGTAAAGCAAAATTTTGTATACCTCCTCCATTTTGCATGAAAATACTAATTATGTTATCTACTTATATTAGAATTTGACTAACAGTGTGCCGTGATATACTTACCAACCTTTTCTAAATTTCGTAAACACCAATTACACGTGGGACTTATTGCTATTTGCATGGCAAATTAACTCTAATGACTAAAATACGTATGCATATTAATAGTAGTACATGTGGTAATAGGATATCACATGATTTATGTTGCTTTTGTGATGTTTGCGTTTCTGTTTTGGATCGTAAAGGTGAATATTATTGCTTAAATGTCGCTATAAGCTAGGAAAATACTAACAAATAAAGGGATTAGTGAGGGTTTAACATTAGAATCTTCATTTCTTTGTATTAATAATTAGTTCGTGTTTGTTTCGCTTGAGTTGACATTTGGGCCTACCTAAAAATGGCATCCGACATGCCGTTCAGAAGTGGCCACCGTCTCATGAGCGCGATGCCTACTGCGAAGACTCGGATGGCTCCGTAGACCTCCAAATAACCTAAGACATAGTGTTCCTGGTCAAGGATAGGAACTTGGTGGACTGCCAAACTTCAGGCAGTAAAAACTGGTATAAATGAACAATTGGGACATGCAAGCAAACCTTAAACATTGTTGCATAAGGGCAACATGAACTGCGGAAATGAACCAGCAAAATCCATGAGAACATTTAATGATGTAAAATCGGACGCTTCAAATTCAAATTCAAATTCAAATTTATTTATTATGTTTTGGCTCTCAAGAGGGCCACATAAACATATACAATACACAGCAACAAATACACAGAAAATACAAAAATTTAAAAACAAAATTCAATCCGCAATAGCTATACATCAAAAAATCAATCTAACAAGGCCGGACAGACAAAATATCACCAGGGCTATTAATAAATAGCTAAAAATCCTTTAAAAAAGTTAAAAATATAAGAACAGAACATTTCGTTCGGAGGACAATAAAGTGCATGAAGGAAATCCTTTAAAGTGACAATGCTAAGGCGGATACAAATTACTTTTAGCCATCGATTGCGCAAATTACGTAACATAGGACAAATCAATAATACATGCATACAGTCCTGGGTGTTCAGTTTACATAAATTGCACAAAGCAGAAGTGCCATGCCATTTAGATAACAGTAGATTAAGTGGAATTAAATCATAGCGTAACAAAAACCAAAACCTACGTATCCCATGCGGTAGATTCCATAGGGCATAGGGTTGTGGCTGTTTCAACCTATAGGAGGAGATGAGAGGTTCCACATTCCTTTTATCACCAACTGATTTTTTATCGGAGAGGAAACAAAACTCCCACGAAGCCTCCTTGAGGACATATTTTAACTGCGTGGAGGAGTAGGAGAATAGAACACTTTCATCAAGTTTCAGTATCTTTACAGCCCTTCTAAAGTTGCTTACGAGTTTAGAGAACTCTTTAAAATTGCCCAAAAGTTCATTTTTGAGGAGAACTCGCAGGGTGCCATCTCCCGCTCTAGCCAAACTGGCCACCCATCTTATTAGGGCGCATAGACCCTGAACCCAGGAACTCCTGAGTCCAAAGTCAAGCCTACAGGCGGCTAGTGGGCAAGCATTGTTTAGAGTCGAGAGAGATCTTAAGAGTTTCCCCTCAATCTTATGGCAGAAGTCCCAGTTTTTCACCTCTATTAATTCAATACCATACAAGATAGTTGCGGGGATTTTTACTCTAAAAACTTCTAGAAGACTGGAAAAATGTCTTTTCCCCGTTGCCTGGTATAAGGACTTTAACCCATTGCCATGGGCAAGAGCTTTGCGGGAGCAGTGCTCTATATGGAGTTTCTCACTCATATTGGCCGAAAATATTTTTCCCAAAAAAGTATAGGAAGTTACGACCTCCAATCTATGCCCTCCAATAGCCCAACCGTAATTTGTCGAGCGGCACTTCTTCTTACCAGCTATACACATCACTTTACTTTTGGTAATATTAATCTTCATGTAATGCTCACCAGCAAAGGCCTGTAGAGCCTGTAGCCGATTTGCAAGACCAATTGGAGTCAAGTCAAGAATCAGAACATCATCGGCATACATCAGGCAGGATATTGGAGTCCCTCCTATCATCGGGGCAATCCCCTCACTGGCAGACACGGCAGCAGGGAGGTCAGCCGTATATAAGGAGAACAAAAGGGGTGCCAATAAGCAGCCTTGTTTAAGGCCATTCCGAGATGGTATTTTACCCGAAAGCCCCCTTTCGCCCCCCATTAAGACCCTGCACCAGGTCTCAGTGTGCAGAACCCGCACCAGTTCCAACAGGGGGGTAGGGACACCAAGCGTCGCCAGTTTTCTCCACAGCATTCCACGATCTACTTTATCGAACGCTGTGGAGAAATCAATAAAGGCGGCATATACCACTCCTCCTCTCACCTGGACATATTTATCTGTGATCACCTGAAGGGCGGTCAGGTTATCTAGCGTGCCATGCTCCCTTCGGAAACCAGTCTGTTCAAACGGCAACATATTGCCGTCCTCGACCCAATCAGAAAGAGATCTAAGGAGACATTTCGCAAAGACCTTTCCGATGGAGTCGAGGAGTGCAATCAGGCGGTAATTACTAGGGCTATCCCTTATACCCTTTTTAAAGATAGGGACCAAAATACTTCCTCTCCAGGACGCAGGAACAAATTTGGAGAGATGGCACGCCTTAAACAAGGGGTACAAAATTTTGCTCCAACTTAAGGGATCTTGTTTGAGGACCGTCATAGGAAGCTCATCCGGTCCCATGGCCCCAGAGGGCCGCATATTTTTTATAGCCGTCTCGATTTCTTTCTCTGAGGGATGGAAAACCAGGTCTTCAGGGACAGCATATATGGAATTATCAATACCTGTGGTCCCGTTCCCTGCATAGAGCTCTCGGATATGAGAGGACCATACCTCTTCTGGTATAGGAATGGGGGTGGGGGTATGGCGCGTACCACATCCCTTCCCAATTATTGCCCAAAAGTCTTTAATATTACCATGTACAGCAGATTCCCTTAGTTTAATCCAAACTTCATCCTCCCTTTCCTTTTTAATTTTTTGCTTGAGTCTGCTTCTTTTTCTTTTTAACCTGGCGATTTCTTTCCCACGTTCCAGAACCCTTTCTAAATACTGTTCGCGCACTAGTTTATTTATTTCCCTATTCAGGGTACGCAATGTATTGGGGACTACCTCTCCTTTCCTAGGGGGAACAGTTTTTTTTGCGTAAAATAAAATCTTTCGCATAAATTCTTCAAAATAAACAAATTCGCTACCATTCCACTCGTTTATTACCATTAGGGTATCGGCCAATAGGTCCTGCACCCCATTAATGGCGGCAAAGTTCCAGAAGCACCTTCCAGAAGAGGCATGGAAGGTAGCCTCGTTGCCATTAAGCGACCAAGACGCCGTATTCAAAAAATTTAAAGACATTGTTAAAAACAATATACTATGATCGCTGAGTGACGTAGGTATAATCTTTAGGTCCAGAATATGGGGAAACAGGCCATAGTCTGCAATAGCATAGTCCAAAATTGACGACCCAAAGGGGGATTTATGAGTATAATTAGCGGGGACGTCAGATGGAAATCTTCCATTTAAAATAATACCATCCCCAATCGCTAATTCTTTTAACAAAATCTTCCCTCTTTTATTTGTCACCAAGTTCTCAGGGAAAAGCGTCTGGGGAATAAAATAAACCTCTTCCTTAACTTTATTCCTGAAGAGTTTCAGACTAGCATTTGAAATTTTGCAATTTAGATCACCTACAAGCAAAATTACAGGGGAAGATGGGGAATTTTTTATCTGTTCAATATATCGGAGAACCTGCTGCAAACTATCATTAAAACGCTCCTCAGGGGGTATATACACATTAAAAATTACCATAGGATATTTTTCACCATTATGGAACAGATTTTCTAGAGTTATTGTGTGGAAAAGTCTACTAGGATCAATATAATGGGAGAATCTCCATTGCAATTTGTTTGACAATAAGCAGGCAATCCCCCCCCTGGCATGCCCTTTCTTAGAGGGCGCAGCTGGTACTTCCAGGACATAAAAATCTTTTGATGGAGTTAGCATATCAATGCACCATGTTTCCTGAATGCACAATACATCCGCACCCAGAGAAGATAAAAAAGCAAGTTTCTCTGGGCAACTGTGGAATCCAGCCGCATTCCAGGAAATTATTTTTAATGCGGTGTTAAAGATGGTGAAACAATTTGGGGTTATCCTTTGTTTTTGTTGATAATGCACTATGGAGCCAATTCCACTGGTTATTATCATCTATGAGTGAAGAGTTCTCAGTTTGTGGAAGTGGCTTCACGTGCGAAACTGAGCGTTTTCCCCTAGAAACCCAAATTTTTAGGTCTCTAAGGGGAGAGGTTACCCCGTTTTGCTCACCACCCCCAAACCCCTGGTTACATAAAAGATTTGGCTTGCCTGGGTTGGAGATAGGGAGAATGTCAATGCCTAGGCGCTGAAAATTTTCGGCTTGTTCTAGTATCAAGTTTGTTATAATAGGCAAATAAAATTTCACCCGTATACTCAATACCCTACTTCCACCCAACAGAGACACCAGTTCTATGTCTCTAGATTGAATATGGTAGAGACTTTCAACCTCACTAAAACGTTTGAGAAGCCAAGCTCTATTTAACAAAAGGTCAGTATCAAATAAAGGTACAAAATCTAGTACACGTACGTCCACCGGGGCCTTAGTGATATTTACAGATCGGGCCGGAGGACAGTAATTTTCCGACTCTAGTGTTACAGCAAAGGGGGGGGGCCAAAGGGTTAAGAGCCCCAGATGGATAAGAAATTGGCACTCCTAATGCGCTCCGTGAAGGAGAGCATGGGGGAGAGCCCCCTACTTGCGATGTAGCTTCCTGAGAAAACAAACTACGTTGTTCATTTTCCCCCTCTACAGAGGTTAAAGTAGTTAAGTTCAAATCAATGTCCACCTTTAAGGAAGTAGAAGAGGGCTCCACATTGATTTCATCATTCTCCCTTGCCGCTGAAATATTTTGGAAAATAATCCTCCGCTGCTTTTTCTTTCTGTATTTTCGAATTGGTTTCCTCTTGTTACCTTTATTAATTTTTTGTTTACCATTTTTTCCCCTTTCTTCTTTTACCTCCGGTTTATCGTCCAGGGATTCTTTTCCGCACTCAGGCACAAAAATAGGAAACAACTCCTGGACCGCTTTAGGGCCGGGCAAAGGTTTATCCTCCTCCTCTATCTCCAGAACTGTGTTTTTGATGCAGTTGGGAGCTGCAGTAAGAGGCATATCCTTGTGAGGTTCCAGAGTAGGCGATTCAACCTTCCTATCCAGTTCCCCTCTAATATCTCCGGTTTTCCCCTCAGACAAGTAATGCTCAGACTTGGGGGGAGAGGCCTTCCTCATATCAGGCGATTTCTGCAGCAATGTCTTTAAAATTTGAGTGACTGATTCAAGAATACAGTCCGAGCTGCCTACAAATTTCCCCAAAAGCAGTAAGATTGAAGCAAGGAGTTGTTCCAGAGCGATCATGAACTCAGAGATCGGCTTTTCTCGTACTTCCGCAGTGCAGCAATTATCCAAGAGATTAAGGTCGGGGCTCCTGGAAATATTTAACAAGTCGGATATTTCATGGCCATTTAACGAAGGGGTGCTACTATACAACAGTAACCCAGATGGGGTGGCACCCCCTGAGGCTTTAAACTGCTCCAAAGACTCCACTTTAGCTGGGCTTACGTAGCGTCCCCAAAGTTCCAGGTCATTAGATAGTGCAGACAAGTCACCCCCCGGCCTATCATTCGTAGGTGACTGAGGGAACGGTGGTATATGCACTGGATCACCTACGGTCGTCATTTTCCCCTCTGTGGAGTCCCGTAAGGGAGACCCCCCTACCATTGATTGTGGGGCCCCATGCTGTACCAGAGGCGGTTGGGGGTCTATGATGGCTGGTGAATGAAATTCCAGAGCTTTAGTATCTGATCTTTGTGGCGTAACAAGTTTGGATTTTTTTAGACCAGCTAGATCCCAAAGTTCAGATAGTTGGCATTGACCTTTCAACGGTGGGTTATTCACTGATTTGTTTCTTGTGCGGGTGGTAGTTAATTTTCGGCCAGGTTTTACTCCTACTACCCTTCCTGAGCGTAGTGTTTTAGACATTTTCCACACTATTTTCCACAGTAATAGACTTAATCAAAAATATAAATAAGTAAAACTGGTAAAAATCTGAAGTGACGTCAATCCCTGACCGGCCAAGTAAGTCCGAGATACAGTATAGCTATAACAGTACACAATTCATTCACAAACCTACGAAAGTGGACACAAGTTCAATGAGGCAGTAAGAAAATGTAAATGACCGGGCCCAGCCCAGCCTACCTCGGTTACTGAGGGCCACAGAGGGCCCGCCCTTTGCCCGGGCTTAGCCCGGCGTCGCCCGCGCGCGTCCCGCGATGCGCGGTCTTCCAGCGATAATGAAGGCAGGTGAGGGGGGCGTGGCGGCGAGATGTAGCTGGCCCCGCTGACTTGTGGGCAATGTGGTTTTCCTCACACTCGTGCCGCCGACTGCCTCACCCAGCGAGTGTTTCCCGCGGAGCGGGAAACGCGAGCAGTAAATCCCTATGCGCTGCCAGATAGCGCTTGCACGGTACAGGCGCTTAGAGTTCTTTCCAGAGTGTTGTTTCTTCACACCAGCAATGGACACGCTTTCAGACAGCACAGCAGCACTTGGTCGTTAGTTGATAATTGTTATTTGTTGGGTTTTGTTAGATTATTATTTTTATTGATTTTTTTTTTTTTTTTTTTTTTCCCGTTGCTGATTGCAAAGGTGCTGTAGGTGGTTTGTTTTCCTTGTTTAGCTTGTTTCCTTGTTTGGCTGCTGCTCGGTTGTTAGATTTTGATTGCTGTTAGCTGCTGCTTGACCGCCCTGCTACCCTTCCCCCTCTCCTTCTGCTCAGCGCTCGTAGGGCACTGTGTCCAACCCCACCCCTTAGCTCACTAGTCCGGTGGGAGCTGATCCGGTGGGGGCAGAGGAAGCGAGCTGCAGCGGTAGGTCAAGGGCCTTTTTGTGGAGGGCTTTTTTGTGAAGGGAAGGGCGGGGGCAGGGTGCGAGTGGACGGGCGGGGGTGGGCGCAAGTACCACCGCAGCACTCCACTCACTCCACTCACTTGTGTACCAACTCTCTCCACGCCTCCTACGGCAGTCTCCAGGTGCCAAACTCAGTTGACAGATCGGCGGGATACGGGAGGGAAGAGCGGAGCGGGGCCACGGCGGCAGGCAGGGATCTCAGCGGACTCACCTGCCTGCGACGCGATGAACGTTGAGGCTTGCGGCGCCCACGGATCCTGCTGTGCTTAGCTCCCCTCGCAGCCGGGCACAGCGCTGAAAGAAGCAGCCCTACGGGAGACCGGGGACAAGACTAGATCGCAAGGTAGGGATGGCTGAGGTGTCTCTTCGTTCTCCTTTCCCCCCTGCCTTGTCCTGGCTCCTCGCCTCGGGTCAGCTCAGCTCGCCGCCGCCGTCACCGCCGTTCGTTCGGCTTCTGAATCACTGTAGTGCAGTAGCGCCCTCTGCTGTCCGTCCTCGGACGCTTCAATCAGCCGATCACGTTTATTCTTTACCCAAAATTGTTTCATGTTATCCCAAATTTCATTATAAAAAGGGTAGTAGAATAGGGAGGGGCGCGAAGCTGCCTTCTTACTCGATGACCGCAAACCCCTATCGACCCCACAGGCGATGACAGATGCTTGCACGATTTCTGGTCCTTTGGAGATCTTTGGGACTGTAACGTGCTGAGCAAAGAACTTTGGGACTTTGAATTTGGCCTGCTTTATTTGGACAAACAATGGCTAAATTTGGCTATGCAGAGCCAAATGAATTAGAGAAAACCCAGATAGCAAGAATAGGTAAATATAATATCATGCGAAATGAACAAAACTCTAAATCTTGATTACATTAAAATTGCTAATATTATTTGTAAACCAAAATTTTAGATAAAAGAGATTTATTAACAGAAATTACGAGTTTGTGGTTTTTCAATGAAAAGAATAGAAGATTCTGAGTCTTAAATGTGTTTTAGCTGGTTCTAAATCACCATCAACCAATCCAACTAACTTGATGTCTAGGATTAGGAATCTATAGGTCGCGAATGCTATTGTATATTCTGTAACATAACTTTTCTTCCCTATAGGTAATAAGGTACCCCCCCACATGTCCAGCGCTTGAATTATTCATCCCTCCTGTGTGCAGACTCGTGAATGGAGACTTGTGAGTGTTGGTGTTATGGGCCCCACCAATGACTGCGTGTGTGAATGAATTAGTGTGACGACGGGTCTGCGACGCAGGGAGGATAGCTGTATATTTACCCCTTTTTCCCCGGTCTTGCGCTGGATCAAGTGCTTGGTTTGGGAAGCACAAACTCAAGATTCAAAATATAACACAGTGGTTAGGGTTGACTTTACTTATAAGAATTTATATCTGCCCAAACAAACCATTTTTATCAAAATTAGAATAATGAAAGGCTGGGACAAAAAACCATACGTTTCTAACCTAGATTATGATTGTAACTTATGAACTGCACAGTAACTTGTATGTTTTACTCGGGGAACATGGAGGCCGCCGCTTAACGTCCGCTGGTCTTCTGTCGGCATGTCTTTGAATTAAACGGGGCTCTTTCGTACTCTACGCCCCCCACCCCTTCATCACATCTCCTGCATACCTGGTATCTGCTGGTTCCATTCCTTTCTTGATGCGGAGGGAGTGCGAGTGGCAGCCGTGTCTCCCCCTGATGGTTTTCGAGTCGGGCGCTGTCCGCGCTCTCCCGCCGGTGTGGCGCCGAGTTCCCTGCTGGGAGGAAGCAGCTGGGAAGCAGCGCTGCTGCCGGGCCGCGTTTTCCTGCTTCCAGGTCACAGGTGGTGGAGTCAGCACCTGCTGGGACGCTCTCCATGAGCTGGATCTATCTGGGGAGCTGCTTTCAGCCCAGAGACGTGTTGGCTGGACAAGTTTACCTGAGAATAGTGGTAAAATCTACCCATTAAGGGAGAGGGTGCTATATGGTAATGTCGCAGAGCAAATTGACCAAATTGGTTCCATATACTCCTCTCTGAACAGAACGGAAGCGATTTTTTTTCTACACCTCTAAATAGGGGGTTTGGAAAAGAGACTACAGAAAGCCCAAGAGGGTCTAGTGAGGGGTTCGTCTTGCAGCACATGGAGAGGGGTAGGAGTACACAGTATAGACCCTCCGTTTCAACTGGGAAAGTGTGCAGGTACACTATCTGCACCAAGGGGTCTTGTAACATCTCTCCCAGGGCTGAAAGCCTTGCCTCCTCTCCATCCTGGTTTTGATGCAAATACCACGACGAAAGGGTGCAGTAAAACCCCGGAGCTAGCCAAGGATGGCCTAGGAGGTAAAGTAGAGAAAACTACATCTTCTACCACTACGGCTGGCAAGAGCCCCAGGAGTAGGCGCAGAGGAAAGAAGGTCGCTACATCCAAGGTTAAGGTCACCCCCTCCCTGAAATCCTTCTATAAGGTCCTTGCATCCCCTGCTGCAGTCCTGAAGGGAGCGGCTGAAGTTCCTGGTTCTCCTAGAATGGAGACACTGGCCAGTTCAACCCAGGGCATTAATGCGGAGACTCCTATTGGTCCTTCCTTGTTGGAGGCACCTCGAGATGTAGCTCCAATTCCAATCTCTATTTCTACATTTAATCGATTTCAGGCCTTGGAGATAGTAGAGGTAGCAGAGGCTTGCGGGGTTATCCCCACATTGGACAGGAGCCCGCACAATCTACACTATCAATACCTGCTGTTAGCCAACCCTCCCAGGCGAGCTCCGAATCATTGGTGGATATTCTTCTAGCCTTCAAGGAGGAAATGAAGAGTAGGTTTGTAATCTCTGAGCAGAACCAGGTCGCTATACAGCCTTCTTGTGCTGCTTTTTCACAGAAACTTGAGGACGTTTCTCTGAGAACGGAGGATTTAGAGCAGGAGTTACCTATGCTTAAAAAACCATTGACAAGACATCTCCAGAGGAAAGCCGGTTAACCCGCCAAAATAAGAAAATGAAAGAAGACCTGGAACGCCTCGAAATCCATACCTGGAGGAACAACCTCAGACTCATCAATATCCATGAGAATACGGAAGGTGCGGTTATTAAGGCTTTTCTGATAAAATTGCTACAGGATAAAGCCTTAAAAAATTGGTCAGATATTGACCTCTCTACTGAAATCCAGTGGGTACATCGAGATCCATTTAAGAGGAACCCTGAACGACAAAGGTCAAGGAGAATTTTAATCAATTTCCTCACTTATACTGCTAAGGAGGCTACTTTGTTCTCTGCCTTAAAAGAAGGATCTTTTTTAGCAGGCTCCTATTCCTTCTCGATTAGATCAGATCTCTGTCATACTACTTCATTAATGCAGCGGGAGCTGGGGAAAAGGATGGAGGAACTGAATAAACTTGGGTCAAAAGCTCAGTCAAAGTTCCCTGCTTCCCTCCGTACAATGTGGTACAACCATATGTATATACATTGTTCTGTGGAGGAAGCGGATTAGCTGATTGAGGAAATTAAGAAGGGAGTTAGTAAGTAGAGAGGTGGGGGTTTGGGGGGTGGGGTTGGGGGAGTGAAGAGAGCCCTGATGGACTGAGCTTCTTTTTGTCTTTTTTCTGCCAACAATGGAGACCGCTAGGCTTTATGCCTCTGCCGGTAGGGAAAGTTACCCAGGGGTGGGTGGGATGGGCACTGGGGTGAATGGGTGGGTGGTTAAGGGGGGGCACGTGGTGGGGAGCAGTGGGAAAAAATAGAAAGAAAATTGTTTTCCCTCTATCATCTTAGTTTCTTTATTATATCACTATGCCAGCCTGTGGTAACTTTTGCCCTTGATATGTTAGATGTGGGGGGCTAACGAGTTAAAAATCTTAACCTGGAATGTCAACGGGCTTAGGTGTAAATGTAAAGTACAGTGGTTCTGTCGGGTATGTTCAAGCAATTGCTTTGTTTTACGATTGGATCAAAAGAGGCTAAATGCATCAATCAACAAAAAGAAAAAATTAATCATGAAGGAAATTATATTTAAGGGGACCACATGAAAAAATAAGCAATGACAATGCATAAATCACGATGAAATCAGATTTGCTGGGTGGCAGAGTATTCTTTATATATAAATTGCATCATTTATATTGACACCCATATAATTCTTTTTAGCGAAGCAAGGCTACCAAAGTTGTAAACATTAAAGTGAATTCGTGAATCAGTGACATAGTGACATAAGTCATTCAGTTGAGGGGGTTGGGATGCACACCTTATAATCAATGATTTGCAAAGTTTATCCAAGTATTCCAAGAATGCGTGCAGACTGGTAAAGTGGCATGCCCAAATGCCACTGGAAAAACAACAATTACTAGAGATGGGGCAAACTCTTGTCCCAACCAGACGCACAGCGGAACGCCTCCTTCTTTGGCGCATATGTAACCATTGAGTTCATCCATGTAATCATTTGAATCTATATTCATCATCTTTTGACCTTCATTTTCTTTTTGCGATTTGAATCCACTTTCGGAAAATACTGCCTATTTTCAGGTTTCTAATATTCAAACTGTGCCCATCCAGGCCTCTTGAAAGAATACGAATGATGCAAAGTTCATCACCAGCAGTGTTTTATTAAAATCCCAATGCATTTCGGGCTGCGAAGCGCCCTTCATCAGGCGTCACTATGAATGATAATAAAAATAATTGCCAATTAATAATCTAAACACAGGTACACATTTTACATTATCTAAAGACACAAGTCAAAACCTTTTTGATTAAACACAGTTTCAAATTAACATTGCAACTCGATATTTTACACCAATGCAATCTTTTGTCAGCACTCCTATCCCTGTTATATTGTTTGCGTAATGAGCCAATATCTCCACTAAACCATGTCACTAGGTTTTTACCTCCCTTCGTTTGTAAATATCACTTCATTGCCAAAGAACCCTCATTCCTGTTTATCTTTCTTGATGCTTTCCTCACTACACTCCCACCCGTTTCTTCTGAAACATTAAGGTCACCATCTGTTTTTTAAACATCAACAATAAACCTTTACAGTACTCCGTTTCTCATTGTTAATGTCTCTCTGTTTTCAACCCCAACCCACTGATTCCAGCACCTCCGCGTAATCATGAGTTTAGTGAAAGACATTAACAATGAGAAACGGAGTACTGTAAAGGTTTATTGTTGATGTTTATTGTTGATGTTTAAAAAACAGATGGTAACCTTAATGTTTCAGAAGAAACGGGTGGGAGTGTAGTGAGGAAAGCATCAAGAAAGATAAACAGGAATGAGGGTAGTTTGGGAATGAAGTGATATTTACAAACGAAGGGAGGTAAAAACCTAGTGACATGGTTTAGTGGAGATATTGGCTCATTAAGCAAACAATATAACAGGGATAGGAGTGCTGACAAAAGATTGCATTGGTGTAAAATATCGAGTTGCAATGTTAATTTGAAACTGTGTTTAATCAAAAAAGTTTTGACTTGTGTCTTTAGATAATGTAAAATGTGTACCTGTGTTTAGATTATTAATTGGCAATTATTTTTATTATCATTCATAGTGACCCCTGATGAAGGGCGCTTCGCAGCCCGAAATGCATTGGGATTTTAATAAAACACTGCTGGTGATGAACTTTGCATCATTCGTATTCTTTCAAGAGGCCTGGATGGGCACAGTTTGAATATTAGAAACCTGAAAATAGGCAGTATTTTCCGAAAGTGGATTCAAATCGCAAAAAGAAAATGAAGGTCAAAAGATGATGAATATAGATTCAAATGATTACATGGATGAACTCAATGGTTACATATGCGCCAAAGAAGGAGGCGTTCTGCTGTGCGTCTGGTTGGGGGCAAGAGGTTGCCCCATCTCTAGTAAATAGTGACATAAGTGACATAGTTAGTGCATAATATATACAAAGTGAATACAAAAGTTTTATATACAAAATAAAAACGGGCCAGTATTAGAGAAAGGCACAATGACACAGTTTCCAAGGATAACTCAAGTTCTATATGAAACCGGGTCTTGAACTGGTCCTAGGTACTGTCTACGTTTCAACCCTATATATGCAATCTTAAATCGTCATGTGGGTCTTCATCAGGACTCAGAATTGACAATGGCAACCTGCAGGAGCAAGTAAAGTGCGTGTCAAAAGA
This sequence comes from Triturus cristatus, assembly GCF_964204655.1. Lineage (NCBI taxonomy): Eukaryota > Metazoa > Chordata > Amphibia > Caudata > Salamandridae > Triturus > Triturus cristatus. The sequence continues at coordinate 1,232,729,661 of NC_140589.1, read as the reverse complement.
TGGTCTTTAATACGGAAATTCATGTGGTCCGAATACTACAAAAATGTGGTAATGGAGATGGCCATAACTCACCTAGCCGTTAGTCTAGGATGGCCTAATATTCACACATTGTAGAGCCGAATCTCTCATCCAATGGGGTTTCTGAAATTTAAATTCAAATAAATTGAACCTAGGGTGATGGCATGAGATATAGTTTAATCATCCAACCATCACTATTAATATGGAAGAGCTCCACCAACAGTTCAGGGAACTACAAGACACGAATGACCCCTTATAAAATTAATTTGCATACGTTACATGCATATTATATGGGCAGCCCAGAGGCACATAATAACATGTAACATGCAATATTGATAGACGTACCAAAGTTTAGGGAAGGTTTCAGTTACGTGGCCAATAATTGCTCCAGGCACTGGATGGTGCTTGGAGTAGAAACTGCGATTGAGTACGTCAAGAAACTCACGCAAGAGATTGCGGAACTTAAGAGAGAAATATTGGGGGACAGTGCCCTAACAAATGCCAAGGAGGCCTTAGCTGACTTTAATACAATAACTCTTAATAAAAAGTTAGACAAACTATCCAAAGACATAAGAAATTACGATAAAAAATTCACATACCCATACCTGGCTGACGATCAACAGGACAGCCAGGGTTTCTTTTCCAATAAAAGTAGGCAAGGCCCTAGGAGATTTAAGACCTTCTCTGATTCCTCAGTTGGGAGTGGCTCTGATTCAGATCTAGATAGACCCTCCACTAGCCGTCAGGACAATCAAGTGTCCCATTTTTTAGGGGAGGGCCACCGACAATCAAACAGGGGGGGTGGTCAGGAGCAGTTCTGGGGACGCACAAGAGGATGGAACAACCACAGGGGTGGGAACACTCGGCGCACCAACTCACGGGTCCGTTTCTTTCAGCCAGAAACACATGGCGAGATCTCGACCCGCAGACAAACATACAGGTGAATACACATTTGGATACTGTAGCGGTTGCTAATTCACATCTCACCCCCACCAATATGGGTTTTATTAGAAACCCAGACATCTCCATTATGTCTTTGACCTTACCTTGTTCACAACATAGACTCGAGATATATGTGTCCACACAGAGCCCGTTGGTCACAAACACGGGTGGGAGTACAATGGAACGACAGGAAACTAATGATATTGCAATAGAAACCTTACGGCTGGATAATTCTGATATCATCTCCATTATGGACCCTCAATTTAATTTTTCTGATGACACCACGTCGATTCCTCAAAATAATATTTGCCCTACAATGATTCAAGAAATGTCTGATCCATCGACAGCTGGAACCTTAGATCCTATAATTAATCTTTCTGATTATAGACTATTGAATGAGGAAAGGATGGTCCTTGCATAAGGGTTAACATTTGTTCCTACGTCTGTTCCTGATTTCTTCAATGTTAAGGTTGAACTACAACGCTTTTTCAGGAAAATCCGGTTGAAATATTACTTCAGTAAAAATGTCTATGCTCCGGTAGCAGCAGCTACACCATTCAGACCTCCCTCTACGTTTACACCAAGTGCGTATATGATGAGCGAGAAAATACTCGCATATGAAAGAATTGTTCTCGAAGAAATCATGGATTTGATGGAGAAAAAGAAATATATAAAATATAACATCAGCAAGCAGGAAAGACTGGCACTATCCACATTAGGAACCGATGAGGCAATTGTGATCAAAGCCGCCGACAAGGGCGGGGCAGTCGTCCTGCAGAATACACAAGACTACGTTGCTGAAATGGAGCTCCAATTGGGAATCAGAGACAGTTACTGCCCTATATCAAGGGATCCCACGACGGAGGTCAAATTACTGATTGAAAAGATAACCATGGATGGAGTGGCAATGGGTTTCCTAAGTCAACCTGAATGTGACTTATTAAACAAAAGGGAAGCCAGGATTCCTACCATCTATACCCTTCCCAAAATACACAAGCGCCTAGAGCAGCCGCCAGGGAGACCAATTGTCTCTGGTTGTGGATCTGTTTTGGAACCACTTAACCAGTTTATAGATCTTTCTTACAACCTTGGATACCTGAGACTAAATCATATGTGCGTGATACAGTGCACATTATTCAGCTTTTGGAAGGACAACCATTTGACAATCAAACCCAATTACTCGTCACACTGGATGTATCTTCGCTCTACACCTCTATTCCCCAGGCTGGGGCCCTCGAGGTGATTAGAGCTACCCTTGACAGGAGAATGAGACCTCATTGGATACCAACGGATTTCCTAATTGGTCTCTTGGAAATCGCAATGAAACATAACTACTTTATCTTCATGAAGCAATTTTACTACCAATGCAAAGGTGTTGCAATGGGGGCTACCTATGCGCCGAGCCTGGCCAATATCTTTATGGATGCTTATGAGGAGGAACATCTTTACAGCCATCAAAATCCATTCATCAACCATATTATGGTTTGGAAACGTTACATAGACGACGTGATAATGATTTGTTCAGGCACTGGGGAGGAACTTAAGCGATTCTATGACTGGTTGAATACAAGATCGGTTGATATCCAATTCACCATGATGAATGACAACAAAACAATTGACTTCCTAGATCTAACATTTGAAGTCGATGATGGACAGTTAATTTGTGATCTGTATCGCAAACCTACAGAGAGAAACACCCTCCTCAAATATGACTCTCACCACCCACGCAGCCTGAGGGACAACCTCCCATATGGTCAATACCTTAGATTAAGAAGGAATTGTACACGACGAGCTGATTTCTTTAAAGAAACTGAGATCCTCACTACTCGTCTAAAGGAGAGGGGGTACCCAACTGGCCTTTTGAAATGCGCACGGAAACGCGCCTGGTATTGCCCAAGAGACCAACTCCTACAAGTGAAAGAGAGAACACCCAAAATGGAGAGTATTGTATGTGTGACGACATTCAATACTAAAAGTAATGACATGAAAAAGATCATGAAAAAATACTGGAACCTTGTTGCTAGTGAGCTTCCAACTACTGAGGAACCACTATTTGCCTTTAAACGGGGCAGGAGTGTGAAAGACAATGTTGTCAAGGCATATCTTGAACCACCAAAACCCCTTGGACTCAGAGACCAACTGGGCTTACCTCCCCTCATGGGCCACCACAAATGCGGCCACTGTAAAGCCTGTCTGTTGACAGTGGAGGGATCCTCTTTTACCTATCACAACAGAACATACAAATCATTGAGTTTCACAAATTGCAATAGTACCAATCTAATCTATGCAATAAGCTGTCCCTGTGACTTATTATATGTGGGTCAAACCACGCAAAAGATAAAAGTCAGGATACTCCAACACATGAGTCGTATCAGATGTAGAACACAAGGGGCCCCTATGGTGGATCATTTTCTTGCGCAGAACCATCAGCCTGAAAACATCAAATGGTGGGTGCTGGAAAAAGTAGGTTTAGCACCGAGAGGGGGTTCAATTACACTTAATCTAAAGAGAAAAGAATGTAGGTGGATACATTCTCTTAATACTGTCCAACACGGTTTGAATGAGCTTGAGGAAACATCTAGACAGATGGGTCAATTATAATCTACTCCTTTTTGTCACCTTGATACACCCTCAGATGTACAGATACCACTTAAACATTGCCAGCCATTGATATTTTCTTTCTGGATTAGGTTAGGCTATTGATGTGAACACTGTTCTAAACCCTGTTTGTTTTCTTAGATTTATGTGTTGCGCAGAGTTTTATAGGACATGTCACCAATGTGCTTTGAAACTTTATTGAAACAAACGTTTTTCACATGTAATTGAAAATGCTCATTGTGCCTCACTTGCTGAGAGATCTCTTGTAATTTTATTGAAACAAATTTGTTTTGCACATATGACTGGTTTACAAATTATAGCACGATAATGTCTTTGTAAAGCATGCATTCATTTTTTGTTCATTTTTTGCTTGATGTGGAAAAATCACTATGTGCAACAGCAGCATTAGGTTGTTTACATGGATGTATTTTGATTCTTCCAGTCCGGCCCTCGGCCGGCATCCCGGTTGCCTAGTAACCATCATGGCATCCTCTTTCTTTAATTTTCACTGAAGACTCGACGCTTGACGTCAGTGGAGAACTGACGGACGGTTACGGCGTTCCATCAGCTGCCCCCGTTTTTTGACGCGACCTGAGTTGCTTGGCAACTAATATGGCGCGTCCTACGTCTCACGTCATACAGGGAGGGACTAGGTTATTTACAAATAGCAGCCAGTTTGTCAATTGCGTTTCGAACGCGGTTTCCCCACATTAACGAAAGGTGGCCGAGTAGCGGGATTCAACACCGCTTTGAAGCAATTTGTTGCTGTTACCGAAAGTGAGTCTGTGAATAATACGCTGAAGCGTTTCTCTTGTGTTCGCTTTGCTAAGAGTATGTAATTAAGCATGCGTCTGTCGTTTATGTTATAGATGCTGTTAGATTTTTCTAACGACTTCTGCTCCAAATTGGATTTGACGGCTAATATTCAACCAACTAAGCCTCGTAGCCAACAAGTCGATTTTTGAGGTGAGCCATGACCAGGTCCTCAATTATGCATTTCTTAAGTACCATCCTTCGCGGTTGATTTCATTCTCCATAAACATCGAATTTATTATATGATTCTGCCACAATTAGCCCCCGATTAGTGACATGTTTTAACCAGGGTAATTGCGTTGTTAAAAACTTAGTCTATATACATTACCCGCTTTCTTTACTACGATGACAGCCCAAGTTAGTCTAAATGTGTGTTTTCCCTTGAGCAAATTACTTATTCGTACATGTTATTATGTGCCTCTGGGCTGCCCATATAATATGCATGTAACGTTTGCAAATTAATTTTATAAGGGGTCATTCGTGTCTTTTGGTTCCCTGAATTGTTGGTGGAGCTCTTCCGTATTAATAGTGATGGTTGGATGATTAAACTATACCTCATGCCATCACCCTAGGTTCAATTTATTTGAATTTAAATTTCAGAAACCCCATTGGATGAGTGATTCGGCTCTACAATGTGTGAATATTAGGCCATCCTAGACTAACGGCTAGGTTAGTTATGGCCATCTCCATTACCACATTTTTGTAGTATTCGGACCACATGAATTTCAGTATTAAAGACCATCTTTTGACACGCACTTTACTTGCTCCTGCAGGTTGCCATTGTCAATTCTAAGTCCTGATGAAGACCCGCATGACGATTTAAGATCGCATATATAGGGTTGAAACGTCGACAGTACCTAGGACCAGTTCAAGACCCGGTTTCATATAGAACTTGAGTTATCCTTGGAAACTGTGTCATTGTGCCTTTCTCTAATACTGGCCCGTTTTTATTTTGTATATAAAACTTTTGTATTCACTTTGTATATATTATGCACTAACTGTGTCACTTATGTCACTATGTCACTGATTCACGAATTCACTTTAATGTTTACAACTTTGGTAGCCTTGCTTCGCTAAAAAGAATTATATGGGTGTCAATATAAATGATGCAATTTATATATAAAGAATACTCTGCCACCCAGAAAATCTGATTTCATCGTGATTTATGCATTGTCATTGCTTATTTTTTCATGTGGTCCCCTTAAATTTAATTTCCTTCATGATTATTTTTTTCTTTTTGTTGATTGATGCATTTAGCCTCTTTTGATCCAATCGTAAAACAAAGCAATTGCTTCAACATACCGACAGAACCACTGTACTTTATATCGTTTATACCCAGGTTCTGAGGGACACAGGGTCACCCCATTGTTTATGAAATATAGGTGTAAATGTAGGCAGAGATTGGCAATGAAGTATTTAGAAGAGAGTAGTGTTCATATCTTTCTAATTCAGGAGACCCATTCAGACACCCTAGAAGAAAACACTGTATTTTCAAAGTGTCGTTGGATAGACCACTTCCTAGTATCAGAACAGTCTGCACATTGTAAGGGGGGTCGCGATCCTAATTAAGAGGGGAGCAGGCTGTGCTATCAAGGCCTTTAAGTCTGATAAATCTGGAAGGTGGCTGATAGCTACTTTGGACTGTGGGGGGTAGAGTTAGCTTGCGCCGTTATTTATGGGCCTAACTTTGATGATCCCTCCCATTTATCCAACTTGGAATGGAGCTTAATGGAGGTCGCGGCCACTATTATAATGGGAAGAGATTTTAATTTTCTGCTGGACCCTGTACAGGATAGATCCAACAGAGGTCGATGTGACAACACCCTTCCGGTTCGTCAGACGCTAAAAAATATTCTGCTAGAATTGGGCTTGTTGGATGTCTGGATTTAAAAGATGGGTACCAGTCAGGGTTTTACTTTTCTTAGTAAAAAACATAGTCATTTTTCTAGATTTTGGACTATCTTTTTTAATTTATTTTTTTTAATTTATTTTTATTGATTATCAAATTTGATATATCCGTTATAGTCATTATGGGTCACTGTAATACAAACACGTTGTCGTCATGTAAAACATCGCACTAATATTGAAGAAAACAGTAGGCACTGCCCGGTCTTGAAACAATGATTATAGAACATACATATTGAACGCATGAGATTGAGTAATCATATGCCTGAAGGATCCCTCCAAAACTATCAATGGAGCAGGCTGTGTCTGCGGAGCAAGTGGTGTCTCGATCCCAAAGAAGCAGAACGATACTGAGGTGGCGTGTGAGCGGAAGTGGTGGATCCTGCAGTGCTGGATGATACCTAATGAAGTGACTTGTTTGTGTGTGAATCAGTTGATCTATCCGATACCTGTGGGTACTATACCTGAACTGGACTGCGAAGTGGCGGAGTTGCGTAGGGTGTCAATGTATACCTTATATGGGCCCCAGATATCCTTGGGGCGCGCTGTGCTAGGTAACGTGCTGGAGTATATCTCGCTATTTGTGCTGCAATGGGCTAAGCTGGTTAACCAGCCTTGTAATGTGGGGGAAACCTTACTGCCCCAGCATAATGCGATCTTTCGCTTTGCCAACAGGAGGCTAAGGGATGCAAGTCTCCGGACTGCTTTAGGAAAATTCACAGTGTAACCCAAGAGCGCCACTTCCGGAATAGGAACGGGGGTAATCCCAAGAATGTCCCCTAACGTTGAGTGTACTAGTTCCCAGTAGGGGTGTATGCAGGGGCACGTCCAGGTCAGGTGGGCAAAATCAGCGTGCTGACTGCCACATTTCTGGCATGTATGCGTTCTACTTGGATCGATTTTATGCAGCTTGGCCGGCATCATGTAAATTCTTCGCAGAAACTTGTAGTGCAATCATTTATGGCGACTATTTAATGAGACTTCCTTTGTGGCTCTAGAGCAGACGGCCCACTGGTCGTCTGTGATCGGATGACCCAAATCTAGCTCCCATTCCGTACAAAGTTTGTCATCCACGATAGGGAGTTGCGCAATGCAAAGTTTGTAGAGTTTGGATACAATGTGCGTTCCGCTATAGTTCTCAATAATGAGGGACAGTGGAGCGAATGAGTCAGGTTCTAACGGAAAGCCATTGAGCGTGACTCGCAACACTGAGTATAGTCGTTTGAGAACGAATTTGTCCATGAATGAGGCCTCTTGAAAGCGAGCTTCCTAAGTGGCCGAAAAGATGTGGCCGCCTGGGTAAAGTAACCTATTGTTAAAATGTTAAACTTAGTTAACGTATGTTGCACAAGTTTCTCTCCTGAGATGGGGAGCAAGTGGGCATTAGGAAGCGGAAGGGTCGACGAATATAAAACCCAAGTGCCAGCGTAGTGATGGAGCCTGCTCCATGCCCAGCTAGTGGTCGAGACCGTCTGTATACCTACAGGATCCCTAGGTTCGCCCTTGGGCAAGATGGCAGTAAGCCGTTCAGGAAGGACAAAGTCGGCCTCCGGGCGCAGAAACGGAATCCTGGCGTCTGGGTGGTACCAAGCGAAGGCTAAACTACACTGCGCTACTAAATAGTATAAGTATAAATCCGGTACCCCAAAACCGCCCCTATCATATGGTAAAGTGATTATCCTCCATCTAACACATGGCTGTTTGCCGCCCCAGACCAGTCGGATGAGATGGGATCGTAGTGATGAAAAAAAGCTATGCGTGAGGGGAATGGGGATATTACTAAAAAGATATAGAAATTTAGGGAGGACCATCATCTTAATTATGGCAATTCTGCCTGCAATGGACAGTGGGAGATGCAGCCACCTCTCCACCTGAGTCTCCAACTTTGCTACTAACTATCTTTTTGTTGACAGGGCTATTGCTGAAAAAATAACATCTATAAACATTCTTCCAGGTCACATTTCGGACCATGCGGCAATGATTCTCTTCTAGGATGGATATTGTAGATCTTTGAGACCTAGATGGACTTTAAGGAGAGCCACTCTTTCTGATCCAGAGGTAGGTGGGGTATTAAAACAAGTATACAGGCTGTCCTGTCAGGACAGCCTCGGATCTGCCCCCCTGGATGACATATGTGACATGTTTAAGTCCTTTCTCAGAGGGGAATTGCAAAGCCTGTTTTCTGCTCACAAAAGGGTTGAACGTTCAAGTTTTAAAGCATTGGAGGATAAAGTAGGCTTATGGAGGGCAGCCTGCTCCAAGCTAGAATGCAGCCCCCTGATGTTCAGGCAAGCTTGTGGAAGCAACTTGAGGATGCAAAGTTAGAATATAGGGTCTATTTGGATAAAAAATGTAGAGCTCAGTGAAACGTAAAGTCCCTGCAGATTTTTGAATATGGGGAAAAAGCTGGCGCACTACTGGCCTAGAAAAGGCTCAGACAGACATGTCTAGGAATTTTATTAAAAAGCTGGTTGTGAATGACATAGGGGACACCTCAGGGCGCAGGAAGATATGCAGGCCTGTTTAGTGTCTCTCTTTTCTAGTCTATATGGAGAAGAAATCTCTCCTGATTTGGAGTGTATTAAGTCCTGGCTGAGGACGTTGCAGCTCCCCAACTTAATAGATGCGTGTAGTAAGGCTCTTGATGCTCCAATTACTAAGGAGGAGGTTTGTTTGAGCATAATTAAGGGTAGGAAGGGTAAAGCCACAGGTACCAATGCTTTACCAAATTAAATGTATAGCCTTCTAATTGAGGAGCTGATGTAATTCCTGGAAGTCCTGTTCAATTCTATCTATAGGTAGGTCGGTCAGGTCCCTAATTCTTGGAAAGATGCCTCTATAGTCCTTATTTTGAAACCCTCTAAGGATCTCACTAGGGCGGATTCTTATCAGCCAATCTCTCTGTTTAATGCGGATTATAAGATCTTTATGAGTATTTTAGCTAGGAGATTGGCTAAGTTCTCTCCTCAGCTCATTCACTTAGATCAGAAGGGCTTCATTCCCAAGAGATATATACAGGAACAGACCCAACAGTTAATTGGTACGATAGATCTTGCCTTAGAACGATCTGCTCCTTTGGCTGTAGTAGCGTTAGATGCCACTAAGGCATTTGACCGAGTATGCTGGGTCTTCCTTTGGCAGGTTTTGAGCTCAATGGGATTCGGCCCTAAATTTATTAACACACTTAAGGCGATCTAAGCGGGAGCTTCGGCCAGGATCTTTTTTAACTGTACATTATCCCCTAGTTTTAATATACTAAGAGGGACCCGGGAAGGTTGCCCTTTATCTCCTCTTTTTTTCAATACTGATATAGAGCCTCTCGCACAACAGCTGAGATTGGATGCCTTAGTTGTCCCATTTAGATCTTTGCTTTATCGCTGTAAAGTCGGTGTTTACGCCGATGACTTATTAATCTATACAGCTGATCCTTTGACTTCGAGTCCGAATGTGGAACAACTACTGGTGGAATTTGGCTCTTTTTCCGGTTATTCAGTCCACACTGCCAAAACCGAGGTTATGTGTTGGAAAATCACGGAATGGTAGGGGAAAGTAAGTTTCAAGTTTAGATATTTGGGTATCACAGTAGTAAGCGATAAAGATAAAATCCCACACCTTAATATGTCAAGGGTTACTAAACAGATTGAATGCCTATTAAGTAGATGGAATAATCTCCTGTTGACAATCTATGGGCGGGTTAATTTGATAAAAATGGTTATCCTTCCTAAGCTAACCTATCTTTTTAATGATATCCCTCTTGGGTGCCCCAAACAGGGTATTGATAAAAATTCAGGGGAAGGTGGTGAGTTTTATTTGGGCCCATAAAGGAGCTAGGCTATCGTGGAAAAAACTTAGATGCAAGCTGAATAAAAGGGGATTGACTTTAACTAATTTTAACTGGTATTGTGTTGCTTTTCAATTTAAAAATATCCGAATGCTCTTGCCAAAAATGGATGGTTCCACTTGGGGGAAACTTTTGGGGGAGATGGTAAGGCTTTGGAGTGTGGAGGACTACCTATATAAATTTGGTGCTCCCAGGTTTTTTAAGAAGGTTTGATTAAAGGTATTGAGATCTGCCTTGGATATTTGGTATAGCGTCAGGAGGAGGTGGGGCATTGGATACTATTCAGATTTTGCTCCACTTTGGGAGTCCCCCGGAACCCCAGAATGTTTAAAGGATGCTCTAAGTCTTCCACTCAGAAGGGTGGGGGTTACAGCTTGGTCTGACTTGGTATCATCAGAAGGAGTGCACCCCTGGGAAGTATTAAATGCTAAAACCAGTAGTGAGTTTTCTAGATTTAAGTTTCTCCAATTATCCTCCTGGTTTATGGCATCAATAAGGGAGATTGGGGGTAATTATGAGTTGGAGCTTTCTCTCCAGGACATCAGGCTTAAGAATAAAGAGGTGGCAAGGTGGTATGAGGGATTCTTGGTGGCGGAGGAGGAGATGTTGTCGCTCCCTTATGCTGTGTGGAGAGGAACCCTCTCAGAATAGGGCATTGAGTTAGTTTGGGATAGTTTTTGAAGACTTTGTACTCAACTGTTAAACCTGCTAACTTGAAGCGGAACCTCTTTTTCACTATTAATTGCCTCTATTGGACTCTGCACAAAATATCCAAGTTCGCCCTTCAACCTCCCCCCAAGTGTGTGAAGTGCGGCTGCATAGGTGCCAATGATGTCCACATCTTCGTCAAATATCCGTGCCTGAGAGACTTTGGGGACGGTATAGAACTAGCACTAAAAGGTTTATTCGATCGGGAGATCCAATTGAATACAACACTTATCCTCCTAGGAGATGATGTAGCCCTAACTTTGCTGCTGAGGCGGCCCCACAGAATGTTGCTCTTTTATTTGATTCTTATCGCTAGGAGGTAATTTTGCTTGAAATGGAGGGACCCTTGCCCCCGATAGTGGAAGACTGGGTCAGGGCCGCAATCAGGATCTGCTGCCTTGATCAGGGAACAGCAAGAAGTCCTGATTTGTCTATATGGTCTGATTTTCTAATTTGGTGTCGCTCCTTGGGTGTTGGCTATCCATCCCTATGATTACACCGTATCACTGGCAAAGGTGAGGGTCCAGGTGGAAATGGACCAGGGCAAGTGCAGTGACCGCTGGGCGGATAGTTAGACGATGCATTTTTCTTTGCTTTGCAGATGCTCTTTGATGATATGATGGAATAATAAAAAAAATACATTTAAAAAAGAACTACACAGTAACAAAATGATTACCGTGACAAAAGCAGTAACCCTCAGAGCTATGCACATGAAATACGGTTCTGTGGTCTGCATAGTACACTCTCTTTGCAGCAGGCATATCAACCCTCTGCGCTATCCTAGATTAGTCAAAACTGCCACTAGACAAAACTCCAACCTCTCTCCAGCAGGTACATTTATCACCAGAGCTTTCTTGTCACTTTTATTGTTCTGTGAAAACTTTTGGATGTACAATGAACTCTGCAGTGCTTTTAAAACTGCAGCACTGCTACAAAATCAGCCACCAGTAACAAAAGCGCCCCATCCTCCAAGCCTTCCGAGGATACGCCTAATACCTGGTATGGCCAGTCCAGCCTTGTCCCTCATGAGAAACCCTTCGCAGGGTGCTACTTTCTGAGTTTATTTAAGGTGCTGCTGTCTCTTGGGGGTGCTGTACCCTCCATGTGAATCCCCTCTTGAAGTACAGAATTTCTTTGTTATTTCTTCCCAGTGACACTTCTCTCGATGTATTGTTCTTATTTTTAGTACTGCTTTGTAGAGATGTTGCTGCCCTCTCACACTGGTGTCATTTCTTAGTCACTACCCTTTTTCTGTGAAACCCCTATCAGAGTAATGTCCACTCTACTTTCTTAGATGCTGCAGTCTCTTTATGATACTGTCCTCTTTTGGAGTCCACGCTGTCTCTACTGCCTCTCAAGCTGCTCTCCCGTCAATTGCCTCCCACCTTCAAAATAATGTCTGTCTTTCTTCTCAGAGTACTGTCCTCTCTCATGATGCAGTCCCTTCCCTGAAAATCTACTCTCTAGGTGTAGCTTTCTCTAAGTGTGCAGCTCCATAACACTTATAGTCCACTCAATGGACTATTGTCCCTTTGAGATGCTGATGCAGACTTCAGGGCACTGCTTGGGGTTCCAGCCTAGAGAAGTGCTCTCTGTATGCCACCGCCGTCTCTCATTGTTGTGAATATAGTGCTCTCTCTGAAAACTGTCAGGATACTCTCCTGGCTCCTCCTTCTGTGTGCTGTCTTTTCTCAGGCTACTTCCCCCTTCATGTTAAATGCCTCTACAGCTCTTTCTCAGGGAGTTTATTCATCCTAGGAAGAGTCCTCATTCCACTGTTGTTGCTAGCAGTGTTTTTTCCCCAGGGTGCTGCTGTCTTTCTCTTTTGTGCTATTTGTCAGGGTGCTTCCACCTCCCTCTGAAAATACCTTTGGGATGACTGTTCTTTCTTCCAATCAGGGTTGTGCGCTGCTTAGAGTCCTAAGCCCCCTGCTACCTTGCAGAGTGCTGTCCTATCTTTCTGCCCCTCTTATGTTACTGTTCCCTCATGATACAGCTGATCTCTCAAATTCACTCAGCTGGCTATCTTCATATCTATATGGTTGGCATCTTATCCACTTAGTCTTTCCTTGTCCAACAATCACCCTTTTTCAGACAGTTTCACTTTCATGCAGCAAGCTTTGTGTAACAAAAGTGTCACTGTTCTGACCATGTGGCTAACAAGCAGGACTCATTTGCTATTTCTCTGAGCCATTTCTACTCTCAATTTACCTTTTATCTATGGAAAGGAAGTATGTGATGTACGAAAATCAAACACGTCTGTTTCACACTCTGTGTGAATCTGTTGGTTTTATTTTGCCTTGTAAGTCTTCCTCTTTCCATGCATTAACTCTGTCTCTCAACCCATCTCTGGGCTCTGTATCTCCTCCCTTTCACAGGTCCAATCGCTATCCACCCTTGCCATTTTCTCTGTGCCTATCCTTTGCCTCTCCACCCAATGCTCGCCTCTCCATACATCTCTTCTTCTTCCCTGCCCATTCATCCCTGTCTTTGCCTCTCCACCTCTGCATTGGCCCTCAGTTTCCATCTTTGGCCTGTCTCTCCACCCATTCTTTGATCTTGTTTCCCAAAGTATGCCTTTGTCTTGGTCTCAACACCAGTGTGGCTCCTATCCCCAGTTTCTCCACAAATCCAGGGCTCTCCACACATCCCAGGCCATGACTCACACCCTTCCTGTCTTCCTTAAGCCCATACCTTGGCTCTGTTTTTCTGCCTATATTTTCAGCATGCCTGTCCACCCATTTCTACATTCTAGCTTCTCCACGGGTTGCTAGAATCTCCACACACCTTCTGTTCTTCTGTCCATCCCTGACTTCCTCACGTATTAATTCCCTCCAATCTTCCCATCTACCCTCCCTTGTTGCCACCCATCTCAATGCCCCTACATCCCTTTCGTTTTTTCCTCTTGCCTCTAACCTTTTCATGCCCCCTGGGCCACATCATTCCTTAGTCTCCTGCCTGTCCCTTTTCCCTCCACCCACCCCTTGCCATGGGATCTTTGGACAACCCACATTTTAAATTATGGACAGATATGATTTTGTTGGCAGGATAACTGACGTGCATAGTAATTTCTGATATCCAATAAAAAGATGGCTCATGATTTAAAACCCCTGCAGGGAAGCACGTTCAGCTCCTGATATAGCGCAGTGGGTCAATGTGCTAGCTGCTGTGATCTGCACATGGCTTTTGGGTTATGTTTACATACTGGCAAGACTGGCCTGGCATTTCATCCATCTAAGGGTAGCAAAGGGAGCATGAATTATGGAGAGTAACAAATCCATCTTTTTAAACATAGAAATAGGGTGCCAAACTCACTCAGGGGCCCCTCTCTGCTGCTTCTCACCGCACCGTCTTCTCTGTTTGACCACGTGAGGGTCTGATGGCGCTGCTGGTCACTCAAATGCACCCCTTCCCACTTGCCTCCACATTCCCACTCCTCACCTCGTTGATTGGTTTTTCTGCCACCAGTGGAGCAACTTTTAGGCTTGTGCTGGCCTTTCCATGCCCTTGTTCTGTGGGGTGGGCTGAGCCCGCTCCTTATTAACAGAAATTGGGCGAAATGGATTAGTAAACCAGGCCAAGTAAGAGTAAAAGGCTGCTTTATTAGGACAGGTATGCAGTTCTGAAACTCATTAAAACATTTTACAAATCTTGAGATTCATCACCTCACTAATACAATAAACAAATCCTAACCCCTCCACCCTTAAACCTCACACCAACAATAAAAATCCCCACACATTCTTAAAACTTTCAATCTTTACCTTCCCCTTTCTTTCAACCACTGACCTTCACATGTGACTCAACCATAGCCTGTGTTCTCTCTGCCAAAGCCATCTCTGTAGTACTGCCAACCCTTCCGGCCTGATGCAAGCTCTTTAATTTCTGCCACCAGGTAAAAACCATGTCAAGGCATTTTCCTGCCACCCCCAATTGCCTGTACAAAAAGAGAAAAAAACCCTAATCACCTGAAAAATCTGTCACCACAACAGCTAGCACCGATAAATTGAAAATGAAGCTTGAAAAAACCTGGCTGTTGCCAAAACAGCATGACCGTTGATAACACCACCTTTTCAGGGCCAATGTCAAGGCTAACTTTTCCCTCAGTTCGAGTAGATACAAGTCATTGCCCACAAACGATAGGTGAACGCTAAATTCTGGAAATCCTCTTTCTTGATGTCAGTTTGCTCCAACCAACTAGGGGGCATATTATCAAGGGCCATTTCGCCGCTTTTTTGGCTTTAAAAGCCAAAAAAGCGGCGAAAATTACATCGCCCTATTTACTAAGCGGCGCTAACATGCATTAGAGCATGTTAGCAGCCGGATTCCTAACGCCTCGCCTCGCATCTCCAATGAGATGCAAAGTAGGCGTTCTCAGAGGCAAAGTAGGCGTTTCCATGCAAATGCAACATGGAAGAGCGGCCACCACAACAGCGCCGTATTTACAAGGCGCCTCTGGACTTGAGGAGCGATATAAAAACTCCCGCTAACCGCGGATATCGCCGATAATGTACGTCTGAAAAATTCTCGACTTAGCCATGTGCATAAAGGGAGGTGGATTATAAGTTTGCATCCACTTCTCCCTATTTACAACATTCCCTTCAGCGCAGGTCTCACATCGCTGGTTTTCATGCGATATTAATGGAAATTGCCGAATATCGCCGGATTTCACATCGCCTGTTGGCAAATCGTTGTAAATACGCTGCTAACATGGCGATGTGATCTGGCGATAATGAGAAACGCGCTAGACGCGTTGAGCGATATTTATCGCTCGTTGTTGATAATATGCCCCCAAGGGGCATATCAACAAGGGCTTTATCTCTGCTTTTTTGGCTTTAAAAGCCAAAAAAGCAGAGATAAAACTAGCGCCCTATCAACAACAGGGTGCTAACACGCAAATTTGCATGTTAGCACCCTTTTACTCTACGCTTCCCCTTGCATCTCTAATGAGATGCAAAGGGGGCGTTCCAGAGTAAAATAATAGGAGAAATGTCGCTATGCGACATTTCTCCTATTATCAAGAATGTCGCTAACCCTGTTAGAGACAAAAAAAGCAGCGCTAACCGGGGTTAACGCTGCTTTTTTACGTCTGCTAATTTTCAGACTTAGCCATGATATCCTATGGAAGGAGGATATCATGGCTAAGTTTGCCTGTCCCTATCAACAAGGTAACGTGTGATTATCGCTGGGTTTCCAGCGATAATCTCACGTTAGCCTGTTAGCGTGTAGATTTTTATCGCTATTGAGATAAGCGTTGCTAATAGCACGCTATCTCAGCGATAAAAATTCACGCTAGCCGGCGATAATTATCCTCACGCTAAGAGCGCTGAGCGATAATTATCGCTGGTTGTTGTTGATATGCCCCTTATTCCTAAAAAAAATCTGTATTTCCCGGTTAACTTTTCACCTCGATCTTTCAGCTGCCGTAACTGTTACTGCACCATGCCAAACTCTTCAAGGCACTAAAGCTGTCAACAAGATTTTTTGTCCCTGACCAAGAATATCCAATCCTATCAAGTAATTTTTTCAATTATTTTATTAAACCCAAACCTGACATCTATGGAAGTTCGTTTTCACCTAAATGTAAAGGTAAAAAGTCTGGGCACAGTCTAACTGACACCAGATTAGACAAGCAAGGTAACAGCCGACCCCATTTCATTCCCCTCTTTCCCCACCAATTGATCTTGATTTCATCACTGTAAAAACCCATATTCTTTCCAAAAGGACGGTTTTCAGCTTGCTTTGCAGCCCATTTAATGAAAGAGTGTCCGACAATCCAAATTGAAAAGAAACCTACAGCCGGTACTGCCACACAACCTGAAATGAGAAACAGTTAACAACCACTTAAAAGCTAACAGGCACATGCATCAACCACAATACCGGTCGCAAACGGGCAGATTCTCAGAATCTGCCCCTTTGCGACCGGTATTTTTGCATTTGGGATGCATCACCCCAAATGCAAAAATCGCAATTTAAGGAATCTCAAAATAGCGATTCCTTAAATAGTGATTGCATTTAAGGAATCCCTAATTGAGATTCCTTAAATGCAATGCATTAAAGTTTAAAAAATAGCGATTTCGCTACTAGCGGGAGCAAATTACCATGAAGCTGGACTTCATGGTAATTTGCTAAAACTTAGAAAAATGCACTTATTTGCATTTTTTTAAGTTTCATGTTGCGCACACACATGCCCTTAGAGCATGTGTGTATGCAACATGTGTGCAGAGTTCAAATACATGGGTGCAATAGGGTGTCATTTTGACACCCTTGCACCCTAGAAATTGCGGGAGCAATTTGCGAGTACCTACTGGTACTCGAAAATTGCTCCCGCAATCTCCAATGCATTCCTATGGGCCTGGAGGCCCATAGGAATGAATGGGAAGGCATTCATTAATTGCAACTCGCAATTTGTGACTCGCAATTAATGAATGTTAAGGAGTCGCTATTTTAATAGCGATTCCTACATGCATAGGCTTTTGCGAGTCCTTAATTGCGGTTCCTTAATATTCGCAATTAAGGACTCGCAAAAGCTTTTCTTGATGCATGTGCCTGTAAGCATTTTCAATCTCCCTGATGTAGCAACACAGCAATCAGAGGACCAAAGTCTTAATTGTTTTACCTCAGTGAGAGAGAAACCCAACCTGGCCGCTTGAGAGGCAGCGCCAATTCTGAAGGAATGAGTGCCAACATAGAAAGGATCTTCACCAATGTGACATAAAACCTTTCTCATGACTCCCAGAAGTTGTGACGCTGGCTACCTAGAGTAGTGAAGTCTACAATGTGTTCTGTTGGGTCGTCATATTGCTCAGTATAAATAACATTGTCAATCAAAATCAATGAATGTCTTTTTCGCGCCGGTGTTCACTGCATTCATTGCTACATGCCGTGAGGATTAATCAGACAATGTCATTTGGAATTTGTGGACCTTCTGCCCTCTAAGAATCAATAAAACTTTCGGCTCTGGAATAAGGATTTTGACTCAAGGTTCGAACATGGGACTTTTAAGAAATAAATTGTTTTTTGGCTTTGGACCAAGGATCAATTTGGTTGGCAATTTCACTTTGACTTACGCTTACATGGAAACTTCATCCAGGCAAGGAGGAATGCCTCACATAATCTGTCCTGAAGAACACCCACCGTGATGTCCACGCTTTATTAGTGTTTATAGCTCGGATCATATGTAACTCTCACTTCACACTTTGTGTCTGTGTAATTTACAACACTTGCACATCTTCTTTACTGCACCACTATTTATCATTACTTTGAAGACGTCGCAGGCCGGTCTCTTCCTCTGATATCTACAATCTAAGAAGCAGTCGAGAAGGCCCTTTATTGCAATGCAATAGGTCTCTCATTCGCGAGAGTTAAAGCTATTAGTATTGTAAATTACAATTATTTTTATTTGTGTTTTAAAACCCAAAACATAAATAAAAGGCATTGTCATTTACAATGCCAATAGCTCAACCTCGCGTGAATGCGAGACCTATTGCATTGAAAATGCTTGTCTCTTTAGCCATGCATGTACACACACAGCCCCTGCATTCTCCTATCTCACTCGCTGCCTGCTCTTCATCACGTGAGTGCACAACCACTTCCACTTCTGCCACTCCTACCACTGCCTATACACTTGCTGCCTCTTGACATTGAGCACTTTGGAATTTAATCTTTTGTTGGGTGGGGAACATGGTAAAGCCACTGCCGCAACCCCACTGGCCGCATACTGTTTTGGACGCGACGCACCCATGCCCACCTAGGCCTGCAACAGCATCCGGGCTGTATAAGATTTTCCCTGCACACTTTACACAACATTCTAAGTGCTTTTCTAATCGCCACCACTTTATCAGCCATGGTAACATAACCCACTAATATAGGTCCTAAGCTACCTAGTGAACAAGAACAAAAAAAAATACCACATGACAGGACCATAGCATCGGAATGATGCAAATATCCAAGGGGGCACTATCTACTCCCTGCCCCCAGTGTAAAAAGGACCTATGGGAGCTACCCCAGGGCTTGGGTTGAACCATTCGCAAGAAGTTGCCTGGGGTGAACATCCTACGGATGCAACCCCCAGGTACCCCCATATTAACCCAGGTCAGGCTTCCAGCCCCTCCCCTCAGGTCACAAATTTGGTTGCTGTTCAGGCATGTCCTCGCTGGTCAGCATAAAAGGGTATGCTTATCTTCCTTGAAGAAAGAAAAATCATGCTGGTGCAAAGTAGTATTTAAATGGTGCTGTAGTGTGGATGTGTATTGAAGGCCATGAATGCTGGGCTACTGAGTCAGCAGGAATTCCTTGAAAAGAAACTGGTTCCCAGAATCCCCCACTCTCGTCATCCCTTAATCCATTGTTGTTTGCCAACTGTTCACCATCTTCCTGCTCCCTGCACTTGTTGCACAGCGGCCAAATTGAGGTCAAAAAAGGAAAAGTTGCAGTCCGTCGTCTGCAGCCCTGGGTGAGAAAGACGAGGGGGGAGGTGGTAAAAGCCCGTTTAGCCCAATGGGTGCTGCACGCCTGCCCGGCATAACAGGATTCTGACAGGATGTTACTACAAACATATGGAGAAGACTTGGCCAGACTTGCCTGCTCACGGTGGAGGCGTGTCTGTTGGCCCTGTGTGACCTCCACCCGACTCCAAAGAAGGTACATGCCAGGTTCACAGACCTGGCGATAGGGCTGGCCCGTTGTGCCATAGAAATTCAGTAGAGATCCCCTTTGGCCCCCACAGATACAGGGGGGAGGAAGGAATACATACTACAATGCTGCATGCGTTTACAACGCATGCGATTACAACGCGGTCATTACATCGACTGCATTGTTACATCGTAGTACCATTACTACGCAAGTCGTTACAACGACTTGCTGTAGGGGGCGCTGGATGGTGGAATAGTTTAATTTACTATTCCAACTCCAGTGTGTGCAACAGTAGGGAAGGTGTTGGAATAGTAAATTATACTATTCCTTATCTTAGAGTGCCCCCTACAGCAAGTTGTTGTAACGACTTGCGCTGTAATGGTACTGTGATGTAACAATGCGGTCGTTGTAACGACCGCGTTGTAATCACACGCGTTGTTACGCATGCGATGTAATGGCTGTTTCCCAGAAGGAAGAGGTAGAAAAAAAGAGCGCCGGGAGCTACGTAGGCACCCTATTGCCATCCTCTGGACTGAACTTTTAGACATCTTTACCGAACCAGACGCATAGACTTCATCATGTTCTTTCCTAGATGTTAGGATTGGCGGTGGCCTACGACATCACCTCACTGAAAGGGCACAGATTGCTTAGAACTGACAAAAAGAGGTTGTCGAGTGCTAGTGATCTAATTCCAAAAGCCCCCAGAGGAACAGGGCGGGCGATGTTTACTGAGATATATTGTTCACAAAGTTTTAACATGTTTAAGTTGTTGCTATCAGTGAAACCACCAACCACTAAAAACCCACACGATCCACACTCCAGATACTTATAACATGCAATACATGAGATGATGTAATAATGCTATGATGGAAAAGTAATGATAATGAATATGCTATGGATGATAACGATACACCTAAAGGCAATCAATACATTTAAAACAAATTCTAAAAATAGTGTGCACAAATTAACACATGTACCTTTTAAATTTGACAAATGAAACACGAATGAACTGATTCCATATTCACTCATGCCTGTTTTTTGGGGTTTTCAGTAATAAGCATTTGTGCCTTTTTTATTGGAAATGGTTGAACAGAAGATCCTCTCCAACTTCAGCTATAGAGGGCACAGATGAGCAACTGAACAGTGTAAAAACATGTTTATCAGGCAGGGCATCGTAAGGAGGTGCACTGCAGTGGAGCTGACCAACCACAAGGGCCAGGATGTAAGGACGTTTTTAGGCTTTCAGGGTCTCACTGTAGCCTGAGTATTACGCACCTACCTCAGCGTTTGCAGAAGCTTCACGTGTTGAGGCCATGGTATCACTGGAGAGATCTGGCATAGGTCACCTCGCGCTGCAGCAATGATGTCTTTCATGCGAGGTAGCCATCCTCAGAGTAAAATCACAGAAAAGGGCATACAGGAGAAAGTTCAAGTGTCAGCCATCTTGCTTTGGGAAAAGGAGCATTGATGCACTAAGGTGCAAAAAATCCACATAAGGAATTGCCATTCCTTAGATTAAATGTACAAAATGAATTTGTTGTAAGCGGTCGCCATTTGCGTGCCCACTTCTAACAAATCCATTGTCATTTTGAGAACCAACGCATGTGCTAATAGGTTGGTTTTCAAAATACTGATTCATAGTCAGTTGCAATTCGACCTATCTTAGTAATATATATGAGCTAGGTCGTATGTTGTGACCCACTACGATTGGCTGCATTCACAGGCATGCTTATCTGCTTGGGTCAGCACACCACCATGTCTGTGATTGCTTTTAAATAAGGCATTCTTTTTTTTTAATTCAGCATTTTTCCTTAAAGGAAAATGGGATGCGTTTAAAAAAAGAAAAATGGCTCAAACAATTTTTATGAGATTGCAGTGGTCTTACAGACCACTGCCTTCTCATTAAAAAAGTGTTTTTGTTAACAGTCACAAAGGGAAAGGGATGACCTGGAGACCCCTTTCCATTAGTGAATGGCTTACCACCTCTTTTGAGGAGGCGGTAAAATATTATTGCTTTGTGACTGGTTTTCAATCGTAAAAAAATACATAGCTTAAAGATTCGCTATTTGGAAGGGACGCTCTTAACACGCCCATTCCAAATCCCACATCTGTATTTATTCCCAGACTCAATAAGTGATTTGGTAAGATTCAGTAACATTAAAGAATAGCCTATTTAGGTTTGGAGAATAAAAAAAATTCATTTTGCAGTCGGAAAGGCTCTAATTTTCCGATTTCTAGCCTTACCGGCCCTAAAAGGGTTTTGTACATGACGGCCTGAGTGCTGAGATGGAGAAATGTCCCCTGCACTGCTCCCTGGAGAGTGTATTCTCCTAAACTAGATTTGCCATAGCAAGATGTATCTTTTTGGCCTCTGCCTCCACAAACGACGATTATGCATGTTCCAGTGGTGTTTTGGAAACACGGATTGAGACATACAGCCATGCTCTGTGGTTGTAGTCGCACAACATGTGCACCCTTCTTTGGAGGAGCATGACTAGGGCCAGCTCAGGGGACAGCAGAGGGCTGTCACTGGTAGTAGCAATACCAACCCTAGTCACTGGACAGACTTTTTTTTACCTGTCACCTGCTAAAGAAAGAGGCCTACCAGCCTCTCCTGGGTTTTAAATTTGATCTGCTAGTCTACTGCAACTAGGTCTAACCCTGGGCGTAGTTTTCGTAGTAGCGCTACGCTAAGCGAAGTGCACTTCGCACTACGCAAGCTACGTGAGCTGCGTAGTGCGGTAGGGAAAATGCTGTTCAGCCTGATTGCACAGTGCCGGATGCTTGGCTGCACTGTGCAATCATTGCAAACGGCATCTTGCACAGTGCAAGCGGTTGTTTTCTGCCGCTCGAGTAGATTTGTACTCGAGCGGCAGTTTTCTCAATGCGGACTGGTACTTTCTCATCGCGAGCGGTTGCGAGCATACGCGACCACTCGCAATGAGAAACCTGATCTCCCGCGTTGAGAATCTCGCTGGGAGGTTTATTTCCACGCTAGCGATCGGCAACTTGATGTTGCTGATCGCGAACGAGGCAAAAGTCTCGCCGGGATGTCATTTTAGTCACTCGCGGTCGCCAACTTGACGTTAAGGACCACGAGCAAGCAAAAAATGTCCACTACGCCTCGTGTTTTTGCACTGGGCTACGTGCAATTCGCGTAGTACGTAGTTGCGCAAACTACGCGAGCGAAGCGTAGTCCTACGCCCAGGGTTAACTAGGTCCTTCACCCATTCATGTGCGATATGGATGTAGCATGTATATGTACCATACTAGTGTGAAGAAGATTCATGTGGTGCACCTACGAACCAGGTGGTTCTAGCAACACTAGGATCCATTTGTGTTTCAACAGTATCATGACATCTACTATGGAGAGTTGGAAAGAACCAAGACAGCAGGTGTGACTTGAAGAAATCTGCCAGGACAGTCCAGTGAGCCGTCCTAGTGTGTGGGACAGAGAAGGGTTAAGGAGGGCCCTTTTGAAGTTAACCTGTTTTCACCCACCCTTCCTGGCCCATTGATCTCTGGAGGAGCTGATTCTAAGAGATTAAGAGATAGTTATGTAGGGCATTCTCCCTTCCGTTTGTGCACGTTTGGGTTGCTTCTGACTCACACATGCTCACTTTGTGAGCAAGGCCATGGATGGACCACTCTGTGTTGCAATAACGGTCATGAATGGACCACTCTGTGTTGCAATTAAGGTCATGGGTGGACCACTCTGTGTTGCAATAGCAGCAGAGCAGAACTGCTCATACCAAGTTACAGAAATGAATTGCTGGAGTACACAGCGACTCTGCAATTTGGGTATAAAGATGGGACAAAAACTTGGTAGTAGCTCAAGTTTCCAGCGTAGAAGCTTGGGGGTTCCATATACCCAGGGCAATTGGAAAATTCCTTTGAGCCCAAGGGTTCGGATAACTTCCAGGGCCGGACGGGCTACCGGGCATTTTGGTGAGTTACCAAGCTGGGGGCTGATTTCACTGAGGAGGGGGCTGATTTTGTTGTTGGAGACCGGCATGTGCTTTTAAGTAAAGAAAGCAAAACAAATGGTTTTAAATCATACTTTAAAACCATTAGTTTTTCCATTGTTAACTTAGAAAGGCCCGGTAGCCAGTCTGGCCCTGTTAACTTCCGCCAACTCCCCTTGCCTGATTAGGAAACAGCAATCTGGGGAAAACTCAGCTAATCTGCAAGAGGGAATGCCTGGACTCTACTCTGAGAAAGAAAGCCAAATGATTGCTCAGGATAGATATTACAGGTGTACTTGCATGAAGAAGGTATTGCTCTGAGAGAGAAGGAACTGAGAGGGAGCTTAGGCAAGATGAATCAATGTTGCTGCTGCAACACAGATGAGACCTGCATCGCTGTGCTAAGGGTGAGGTCCAAGGGCCATGAGATGTCCCCAGAGCATAGGCACCACTAGAAGCTGAGGCAAGATTTCCAGGACCACAACTACTGCAGTGCAGGTGCAACCTCCTCTCCACAGTGCTAGCACTCCAGCAACCTACCTGAGTTTGTAGGCATCGGAACTCCTATCATGAGGAACAACCCCATCGATTGGGCCGGAGCGATTAATGCCACATCCTCGCTTGGCGGGCTATGCTAGCTGCACACCCACTTTGCATGGCGCTGCCTATGCTGATCAGTGACACCTGCAGGCATTGCCTACTGTGTAGAAACTTCACAACTTTCCATCAAGCAAAGTAAGGAACTGTGACTTTGAACCTCATAAGGGAGAAGGGAGAGAAGAGTGTGCACATATTTGTGCAATGCTGTCCTGAGGGCAAGCTAAACTAAAAGAGTTATCCGTGTAGTTCAAGTGAGATGCACATCGTAGGGTCCAGGGCCAATGCCCTTTACCAGAAAAACTTGCCTCAAGATTATTGTGGAACTGTTTTCTATTAGTACTACTGATGAATGCCCTCTGTTGATTGTGCACAGCATTTCCCAGTGTGTGTTAGCATTAAGGTACTTTTCTTTTTACACACCAAAGTACTGGCAGTAATTTTTTGATTGTTATCTGATGTTTGTTGAGTCTATAACCATACACGACTTCCTTGAAAAAGGCTTTGACTGCTTCATCTCGCTATTGTGAGAAACTTATCCCTAGATTAATAGAAGTTGAGTTGTTGCGATAAAGGGAAAGTGCTCCTACATTCCAGGATAAGGAGGTCATAATGGGGCCTTGGGGAAACGGGCTTTCACAGAGGAGGAAAAGGTTGCAGGAAACTCATGGTGGACTCAGTAAAAGACATCTCAGAGAAATGATATGGACACCGGCTCTTAGAGTCCCCGAATGCAGCATTCCCCAAGATTGACCCCACAGACCCCCTAGGATGTATCTCCTCATCCTCCACCCATCTATAGAGTAGCAAGTCTCCTGTCTTAGGGGTCATGGCTTTCGATTTGTTAGATTTTGCTGAGGCCCTCAATCTTGTGCTAGCACTTTGGCTAGTGGGTAGAAGGCTAGCGAGTAGGAGACAGAGAAAGTAAGGTTAGCTATCCAAGAAGAAGAGAGGAGGCTGAGGGTTACACAGGCTGAGTGGCCCCATGAAAAGAGGAAAAGGCAATAGTAAAAACAGGAGAAAGAGAAAGATAGGGAATTAGAGAAGAAGTAGCTAGACCTGGAAAAAGAAAAGCTCAGATTAACAGCAGAAAAAGGGATTAGCTCAAGGGATGCTGACTCATCCACTAACTCCAAAAAATCCACCACTAATGTTCCAAAATAAATGATACATGTTTATGTGCCAAGCACTGACATTCTCGGGTGGTTCCACAGTGGGTGGTGATGCAGCGCGGCTATTATAAAACCTTTCCTTATGACACCAACCCAGAAAAACCCTTACACCATTTGTTCGTCGGTGGGGCCCATGACACCGAAACACACATTCACTCAGTTTTTTGGATCAGTGATAAGTAGACATGCCGCAAAGCATAAGAGTACCTTGTTAAAACTTCAGCTAACTGATAACTATACACACATTATATACATTTAATTTTTGGAATTGTAGGTTCT
Organism: Triturus cristatus; assembly: GCF_964204655.1. Taxonomy (NCBI): domain Eukaryota; kingdom Metazoa; phylum Chordata; class Amphibia; order Caudata; family Salamandridae; genus Triturus; species Triturus cristatus. The sequence continues at coordinate 1,232,704,192 of NC_140589.1, read as the reverse complement.
AAACATCAAAGTACTCCGCTATTTCGGTCGATGGACCAACTAGTACGAATCAGTTGATGGCGATTAAGTACAGCTGAATCACAATTAAACCTTTTAACAATTATTGATCATAACTTTAATTCTAATAACCATAGACTCAGTTTTGAGTAGCATAACATTTTACCTAGATTCATTAAATAGATTGAATAAGTAAAGTTTTATTACACAAATATTCTAGACATTATTTTCATAACCATTTAAGTAAAGATTGAAATAGGAAATGGAAAATACTCATTACCCTTGGCCTTAGGGCGATGACGAGAATGATTCACCAGAACATGAATCGAAGATCACAGGATAGGTTCCCAAAACTGACTGACTGTCCCTCTAACCTCCTCGGGTGTATTCCCTCCCAGGATAGAATCCAGCGACGGTCTCGTTCCTTTTCCCCATCAACGTTCAAAGTCTAAAATTGTCAAAGTCTTTTCAGCATCAGAAGGAAAAATCGTCTCAACAGACAGCGTGTCATGTTGAATAGATCAATGTAGAAATAAGCGAGTGCCACCACGTCATTGTAAGCACAACTCTTTTATACCCTTTCACTAACTTGCTATACCCAAAATTGAAACCTTTGTTGGGGTCACATTCATTCTGATTGGTCCATTGGAGGGGTGGTGATGGTCACCTCATTGTCCTCCTTGCTTGAACCGGTTCCGCAAACAATTCATTCATACAATATTCCTTGTGATTCATCAAGTCCAAATGTTCTTTAACTTTGTTTATATATTTGCAACATTATTCGATAGTCATGAATTAGTTCATCTTCTGGAGTTCGAGTCTCCCATCTGTTCCCATGCATTCATGCTGAACTCTTGGCACAACCCTTGTCTTAGATCAGCCGGGCCTTGACTTCTCTCACTCCGGGCATAGGCCACACACTCGTGACTGGAACTTCCACTCTGCTCATGCGCGGGGGCCAACTTTATTCAGCGCACGTAATCACGTCTCTCGACAGCGGCCATTTTCCCAGCGAGGCCTAGCAGGCCCAAACGGAACTAATATGAAAACAAAAGAAATTAGACATAGAAAATAAGCCCTTCTGTTTACCACCCACCATTCTAATGACCCGTGTTAGATGTTACCTAGCATAAGCGACATTTAAAGCCATTTTACTTACCATCTGCATTCTTTGCCACAATATAATTTTACTACAAATGAAATACATGCAATTTACATCTACTTTCTACACGAATCACAAACCAATGTTAATTTAATTTCACATTTGTAAATAAATTAGATTTTTGCAAATGCCAGTTAGATTCCTGCGTGTAGTATCTAATTGAAGGTGCATTTGTTGATTAATACCTGCATTAAAAAAGGTAGTGTTTTTAAAGTTATGAGGTCATTAACTTCGAAGGGGGTACAACATTTTTTGTATTTCCCCTACTCCATCAGTGGTACTGCAGTTTTGAAATTGTACCTTTCATGCACAGTCTGAATGAGAAATTCAGGGCAGTTTCTCAACCGAGTCAGCTACCATTAAAAAAGGACTGAGGTGATTGGAAAAATGTTTGAGAATGACAATCTGACATATGAATGCATGAAAGATGCTCTAATTAGATGGCTTGACTTGAAGGTTATGCAGGTGTGATTGTCATCAGTGTACATAATTATGAAGAACCCAAATTGCTGGATTATGGGAGTGAGGACAGGGGTAAAGATTAGATATGCTTAAGAAGTTGGTCTGTTGGAGATGATGAAGCATGCCGCATTAGGGTGGGTAAGGGCTCAGTGTCCTTTAAACAAAAATTCTAACATTAAATCAAATCCAGTTTTTGTAGTGTACACACAACTAGACCTTGCCTAAATCACACCTACTGACATTTTCTGGATATGTTGGCTCTTTCATAGTATATCTTATGTTTATTTCAGTCAATTCTAATATTGCACAGGTACAAGGTCCTCTGCTCTTTTGATATCAAGAGAAGCAATCTCACCTAAGTAATTTGTGAACTGCACATGAAACCCACAGAGATGTGGCTTCCAGTAGTCCATATTCAACCCATAATCAGATCTGGATTGATGGATTGAACATCCACTACATCCACTTCATCTTTGCAAATTACCCGTCCGTGCACAACACTTCACAGGAAACTGTTTCAGAAGAGAAATGAGAAGACGAGACTGGTAAGCTCATCAATTCTCCCAACATGCTTTAATGGGTTAATACCTTTCTCTGACCTCCTCAAGATCTCAAGCAAATTTAAAATGTCTGGAGGAACGGGGTCCGCTACACAAAAGAATGAATATCTGAGAGGTGAGTACATGGTTCAGTATATAGGAGACAACCACAGTAATAGCTCAAACCAGGCATAGTAATTCTGATGGGGTGTGGCCCCCATCAACTCTGGTAAAGGCTAACTCCTTTCCAAGGCTAGGGCTCTCCTTCCTCCGTCAGGTCATCCACAGCCCCAAAAAATGAGTAAAAACTCACTGAGACTAACTCATAGTGAGGGGCAAGATGGCGGCCGTTGCTTCGGCCGAGTGAGCTGGACCTATGCACTTCCCGCGGTGACTCCCTTCACTGAAATTGCCACGAATATGACTTAGCTCTAAAGGGCTCAAAGGTTTAAGGCTCCAGGCATGACGCTGTGATCTTCGAGGGAAGAAAGAAGTGGTGGTTGCGTATGCGGCTGAAAAGTTATCGGTGATGAGCATACTCACCGCGGCATCCGCTGTGATCTGGGCGCGTAGAGGTGCTTGGCGTCTTTACCCTCCGCAGTGTGGCAATTGGTGTTCGCTCATTACTCTTATGCCATCGGCTCTGCTTCCAGTTCGCTGTCCCGCTCCAAGACCCCTCTGGGTAAGACTTCTGTATCTTCTTCTGCTGCTATTATGCCCGCAGTAAAACATACGGCCCCTCTGTTTGTTAAACGGGCAGCCAAAACCTTGACACAACTGGTAAATAAATTGTCTGATAGCGGGATACTGCAGCCTTTAGACGCTGTCCTGGGCTCCCCTCTGGAGGGATATAAATCGGCTGACATGACGGGTGAAACACCGGTGATTCATGGTGATCATCAATCAGAGATAGGAAGCGCTTCGGATCCTTGTGCGAATTTAGATCTGGATGTCGAGACCTCAACCGCATTGGCTGGTCTATCAAGATGCATGCTGGGACTTGCAGTTCTCCCTCTTAAACCTACTGACTTTCCCAAAGTGGTTGCGACACAAGATGGTTTAGGTACTGACCAGGCCGGGTCTAACCTAGATAACGACCCATTAGATAATTTTTTCTCTCTATCAGATGGGTCTACAACATCTGATGATGATGCGACCAGTAGGGATTGGGCAGAGTATGAACAAGGAGAGATCGATGATTGTATAACGGGAGGATATATGAATACGGCACCTCCGGGTGATACAGTTCGGAAAAACAAGAACTTGAGTGGAGAAGTGAATGATCTAGGGGCCACCATACCTGATAACATTCTTAATGCCCAAGGGGAGAACTTGGCTTGGGATTATTCATTCTCTACCACAAAGCCATCCGCCTCAGGCCATGAAGTGGGCCTGGGGAATCCTGCCACGTTTAACTCGTCTGACCCTCCCAAATCCATTACGTTGGAGATGATTTACGATACGATGCTGTCACACAGAGCAGAGACTAGGCTTGAGAACGCTAGAACACAGGTGGCCTGCCGTAAACTACAAAATGCCATAAGACGCATAAATAAGACAAGTGCTGAGATTGGCACTAGGGTAAATGAGACAGAAAACCGCATCTCAGTTTTGGAGGATGAACTATCAGCTCAGAAAGGAGTGGTTACTGCACTAAAAAAGCAAAAGGATGATGCCACCTGGAAGCTATCTGAACTTGAAAATCAGATGCGGCGGAATAACTTACGAGTGTTGGGTATTCCGGAGGGGGCAGAGCGGGATGATGCGAGGCAATTTATTATCCAATTGTTTACAGAGGCTTTCCCAGGGCTTTCCCAATGGGATTGGGTGATAGAGATACAGAGAGCCCATTGGTTTCCTCTTCATAAAAAACAACAAGCTACTCGCTTAGGACAGGAACCTGTATATCCTCGTGCCATCTTGATTTCAATCAATAATTTTTTTGCGAGAGAAGCTGTTTATGACCTGGCTAGGCCAAATCGGAAGAGATTGGCCAAAGGGATTCATTTTTTTGTTAGGCCGGATTTTTCTCATGAAACAGTGTCTCGCAGATGGCACCTTCGCCAATTAATACCTATGTTTCAAGCGAAGGGTGGGCAGGCGTTCTTAATGAACCCTGCAAAGCTAAAGGTTGTGGTTCAGGGCCAAAATAGGTTCTTTTTCTCAGAAGTGCTGGCTAAGGAATATTTGCAACAGTTGGGCCCTGTGAGTTGAGTTGAAGATAATAATGTGGCTTAAGGTGGTAAATTGTGCTATAGTTATAGCTATGTTTTTCTTGTAAGGGGTACCATGGGTGAGTGCTTCCAGCTCCCCATCACCAAGGACCGCGGTCCTATTGCCTCATTATTGGGAGGGTGTGGTGGGAGGGGGGAAGGTAGATGGTGAGGTGGGGGGGGGTTTCGGGTGGAGGGAAGGGTGGGATCTGGTGGGGTATGGGGGGACAAAAAGGAAAATTATGTTCCACAACTGTTTGATTTTTTTTTGTGGTTTTTTGTTTGATGCACTTATGATTGTGTTTACTAAAGGGCTTTCAAATTTGAACTTAATGGCTAATTTGAACTTAAAAATTGTAACTTATAATGTTTGTGGTCTTAATAATTATGAGAAACGAAGGAAGATGCAAATTGAACTGAAACTTATTAACCCTGATATTGTGTGTATTCAGGAAACGCATATTTCGTGGTCTTTAAGGCAAAAGTTAGATGATTTGGGGTATGTTACTTTGGTGGCTTCTAAACAATCAGATACGACGCGGGGGTGGCCATTTTGGCACGCCCCTCTTTAGTTAGAACTGAGCGTTTCTTGGCAGATATACATGGCCGATGGGCTATTCTTGATTGTTTAGTGGGAGATATACGGTTTACCCTTTGCACTGTATACAGATCTAACCTTGATGATGCAAATGTTTTTGATTTCTTAAATGGTGAGCTAGCCTTATGGCCTTCACCAGTAGTGTGTTGCGGAGACCTTAATATTCATTTGGATAGTGACTGGGCAAGCCTTTCTCCCCGGCTATTCAGGGGTCGTAAACCTAAGGTTTTCCAGGCTTTAAAAAACCTGATGGCTGACCACGGCTTGGTTGATGGGTGGAATTTCTTATACCCACAAGCACCTGGCTATAAGTTTTTTTCTTCACCTCACACTAAGTTATTTCGGTTGGATTATTTTATTATTCCTGCTGTCTGGGCCTCCTGTATTCAAATTCAAGTCTATCCTAGACTTTTATCCGATCATGCTCCTGTGGCTATTTCCTTTTCAAATGTGGCTATTATAAGATATAGTAAGACTTTCACCTTTGATAGGAAACTTCTGCTTGATACTTTTTTTTTTAATCATATGAAAAAGTGGATCCCAGACTTTTTTAAACTTAACCGTGGTACAGCTGAACCCGCGGTAGTCTGGGATTCCTTTAAGGCATGTTTTAGAGGTGAGGTTCTCAGTTATGGCCTACATGCTCAAAGATTGCGCAAACAGAATATGATACAGTTATTTACTCAATTGCGGAATGCTGAGTTAGATCTTATAGCTCAACTACAGGTAGCTGATGATCCTAAGCATAGCCTTGATAGACTAGCTGGTTGTAAGGCTAAGATTAATCTTGTATGGGCCCAAGAGATTTCGCTTAAATATCATCTTTATAGGAAACAACTGTATGAGTTTGGGGAATCTTCAGGGAGATACTTAGCTCAAAGAATTTGTGCGAAAAATCAAATATCAAAAATTAACTCTATTTATAATGACCAAAAGGTATTAGTTCATGAACCCCAGGCTATTTTGAAAGTTTTCCATCAATTTTATTCTGATTTGTATAGCCAGCCGGATGTTGGAGACCTCCCGCCTGACTTCGGGCTACCAGCACTCGAATGGGATAAGCTCGACCCTGCTGAGGCAGAATGATTGGATTTGCCATTTTCTGCCGAAGAGATCGAGCGTGCATTGTTTAAATTGCCCTCGGGTAAGGCGGCTGGACCTGACTCTCTTCCATCAGAGATTTATAAGACCTTTTTTCCAGAACTTCGAGAGGATCTGCTGAATGCTTTTCAGGCAGCTAGATTGGGATTCCCACCCCAGTCATGAGATGCAGCCCATGTAGTTATATTCCCGAATGTCTGGAAATCTGTCTCAAATTACGTGCGGTGGAATGTGGGATCAATGTAGATCATGAGTTACATTACTTTCTTCATGATTAAATATATGTCTTGCTGTGTCTTATGATTTTTCTCTGACTATAGCGACATGTTTCGTGCATATTCGCCTGTATATACGTACAACTGTATTCATGCTTAGATTGTAACAACTAAGAGGCATTACTATTTGCCTAAAAAGCTTTTTCTTGTGTTCCTGATATAATTATCTATTGCACTATTTTCCTGGTTGACTGCGTTGAATCCAATGTACTTTCTCATTTGATAGTCTGGTCTACTTACTCACATCTTGGGTATCTGGTTACTTTCTCCCTCTTTTCTCTCTTTTTCTTCTTCCATTTTTCCATCTTTCAATATAAATACTGTCTGTATATATTTTTCTTACTTCTGCTTTCTCCTCTTTCTACGGGATCGTCATTATTCATAATACATAGTTCCGTCTATGGATTTTCTCAACTTTTGTCTTCTTCCTTTTTGCTCCCTTGGTATTATTGGAACAAGGTAACAATTGGTGTCTGATTAAAAACACCATTGGAACTACTTTACACCGCTACTGATAACACATAATAGAAGTTGTTTTGACTTTATTAATGTGTTGTGAAGGGAGGTGAATTCTCTCTTTGCCAAATAGAGATATTGTTTTTGTTTTAGGTGCCATACAATGGTGAATCTTATAATGCTTGGGATATAGGACCCATCGATTCTTTACCCGATAAGCTCGGTATTGACTTCTTTCTGGTAACGATATATTCGGACACTGAGGATTTCACGCGTTGAGGTACATTGACCGAACCAAGATGGCGGTGATTACACGCGACATTATTACATTGGTGATTAACTAGATAGGCTGACTTCTGCTCTGGACTTAGTATTAAGATCTTGTGACAAGGAGCTTTTACTCAGGTTTGATTTTGCCAAGGATCTCCAATATCATGATACACGTTTCAATTGATACATATGGGGTTTTGTACGTTATAAGATGGCGGCCATGTTAGACATTAAAGTGACTGGTCCCTCGTCTTGTTTGCTTGTTGAAGCCGCGATTGCTGATTGGCGCGTATACGTATAAATCCATACCCAGGGGTGAGCTCGGCTTGACATACATGAAATCTTATTGGTGACGATTGGAGTACTCTCCTTTTCTTCTTCGCTATTTCAGGTAAGCTCCCGTTTTATACGGAAAGCTGCTGTTGGTACCGGTGTGAACACTATCGAAAATTTGAAGCAATATGTATGACTCTCTGGTTACTTCCTGTTTGTTTGGACTTTATGAACCTTTCTAGAGATTGTCACAATTAAGCACTGTCACGCAGATATGACGCGACTCATTTTGATTTATGCTTACAATTAATTGTGTTTTTATAAATCTTGTTGTCTTTCTGCCAAGCTAGAGACTTTGAGAGATATATATAGGTTTATGATTCGTCGTTTTATTTAAATGAGAATTTAGTAGTTGTTTCGACACACAGTTCCTGATTTCAACAAATGTACTGATTAACAGGACCGATGTCGTGTCTTTTAGGTGTTTCTCTTGATTTTTTTGATTTTTTGATTTGCATATATCCTTCATCCCTGCTGGATGGACTATTGACGATATAGTTTTGTGACAAATGTGTATGACCCATATATGGTCTTTTATTCATAGATACACTGATTTTCCCTATTACTTGATGCCTTTGATCGGGACTACAACCTACTGAAGGTAATTTCCGTTTTGTGTCCTTTTAATATAACTGATACTCGTTTCTGTGTAATTCTAATACGAATACTATTCGCCACAGGCTGTTTGTCGGATTAATAGAGGCTGACCTGGGTCTATTTCTTAGTCGCACTAATTTTCTCTGATAGACTCAGTCTGACTGGGGTAACCAGGATGGGATAGATAGGTTTTTTCTAATCTGAAAAGATGCCTTAAGAAATTGCATGTGTTTGATTAATGGCACTGATCTGACCCGTGGGGGATAAGACACGATTTGATGTCTTGTCTCATATTCTCTTCCCCTTAGGCCTTTTTATGTACACATGAATGTAAGTGTATGGATCCACACCTAGAATTTTATGAGTGTGGCGGAACGAACTACAATATATACTTCATTTGAGATTTGCTTTTATGGTGAGTAATGGTTTAGAGAAACTTCTGTTATCATCACAATGGTGAGAAATAATCAAACTCCTAGCGTGGAGCTTTCTTCTTCTTCTCAAGGTGGCCCTCTGTTGCTTCTTTTCCCTTTTTGCATTTTTCTTTTGGTGCTGGGTATCACTTTAACTTTCTGGCGGACTTGCACATGGTGGATACTTTCATTCTTTTCTCTAATTTATGGATGCTTTTCTTTCTCTATCTGAGTCACATTTTTAATAATTTTTTGTATAGTGTGTGTACTCAGATTTTGTAAGAATATGCGTTTTAAGTGATAAATGTGTTGAATAGAATTATTTCTATATCATTGTAGCCCTGAGGTAGTCGGGCAACTTACCCGAGACGAAACACGTGTTGGCTACTGATCTTTTGTTTGGTGTTCTTAACGATACCAATATGTCACTATGGAAGGATTGAGAAAGAACAAAGAAGATTAAAGAAACAAAAGAAGAAAACTGTTTGTTTTACTTATTGGACTCTATATTAGTCTCTCTATGATTGTTATTGTGAATTGCTGCTTATAGGCTCAATTGCCTTGCTCTTGCTCGGGAATCTCTTTTGTTTGTCAGTTTTTTCCTTTGTGACCTTTGTGACGGAGGAACATTGGGGCATAGGTGGCTGTTCCCCTCGATTTTCCCTAGAGCACTTTTTAAGATATTGATCGATACTTTTGACAGGATCTTGGACGTGCGCAAGACTGTAACCCTGCCACGGTTTGTAGCTACATTGGGGAGGAAACTACCCAATGGCATCCTCTCTTTGAGTTTCGTTTTTTTCTTTTTATTATAGCAGCTGTGATACGTTTGTCAATAGCAACAGCGTGGTTGCAGCCTCAGGCGCCGAGTTTTGATATATGGCGTACTAAATTATTTAATCTGTATAATCTTGAAATTAGTATGTATCTGCTGAAAAAACCACGCAAGAGACGATTTGGTCTCACTATCTGGCGTCCGTTAAAAGATTATTTTGATGAGTAAATAACTATGTTTAGCCCTGTTATACATGATAAGCTATGATTAATTATTATGGTTTTATTTTCTTTTTCTTTTTCTTGTTTTCTGTATTATATTCATTCTGTTGGTCAATTGTAACTGAATGTTTGTTGTGGAACATTAATAAAAAAAAAAAAAAAAAAAAAAAAAAAAAAAATAAAAGCACTAGAAAATTGAAAAAAAAAAGAGACTAACTCATAGTGTGTTCTTGAGTACTGTCCGTCACCCTAAGTCAAACCTGAAAACTCAGTGAAAACTACTGAAGTCAAAACGTCTAGTGCATACTCCTGAGAGATCCTTACATAGCCCAAGGGCTTCTGATGAAACCATTAAGATCAACTCCGAAACCAAACCACTCCAAGGCACTCCTAGTGCACCCACAAAACCATGTGCCAAACCATCCAGATCAAGCTACAAAACTCTTTGGTTTGTCCTAATTAACTGTTCCCAAAATCCACAGCATGATAAAAAGAAATGTTTCATACTTAGTATAACACCTACCTGGTTCTCTTCTGACACAGCTACTTCCCTCTACCGCCCTCCTGCAACTAGACTTTAAAATCCAAATGAAACATAGACATTGACATTCCGGGGACTCCAGGCTCTAACTAAGCCTCATTTGATTTCATTGATAAAAGGAAGACTAGATAGGCTTAATTTGTAAACAAGTGGGTTTTGAGAAATTTTCTGAAACTGGTAAGCGCAAAGGCAGAACAGAGTAATGGTGGCAGATTGTTTCAGGCTTTGGATGTTAAATAACAGAATGAGCGACCGCTTTGCATCGCTTTGATAATCCGAGGATAGTTAAGAAGATTGGCCGAAACAGAACAGAGGCATCTGAAAAGAGCATAATGTGCGAAGAGTTTTCCGGGTTAACCTAGGGCCTTTCTGATGTATGGCGTGATAACATATATAGAGTGCCTTAAAAAAACAATGGGCCCAATTCACAAAAGTAATTTGAGCCAAAATCTTAACTTTACTACAACTTTCGGTATTCACAGAAGGCATTTAGGAGTACTAAAGCTAAGATTACTAAGTTTACTACTCCTAAAGTGAGAAAAATCCTAACTTTACGATTTTCGGTATTCACAGAAGGCATTTAGGAGTAGTAAGGTTAGGATTCCTAATTTTACTACTCCTAAACTGTGAAAAATTCTAATTTTACGACTTTCGGTATTCACAAAAGGCATTTAGGAGTAGTAAAGTTAGGAACCCTAACTTTGGTACTCCTAAATGCCTTAGGATTTTGTCTCAGATTACTTTTGTGATTTGAGCCCTACGTTTCTCAATAGGTTGCCAGTGAACTACGTAATTGTGGGGATATATCACTGAATTTAATAATGTTAAAGATAATGTGAGCAGCTGCATTTTGAATAATTTCAAGGCGGTTAAGAAGATATCTCAGTATGCAGAGTAATAGAGAGTCACAATACTCTAGTCTGCCCATAATGGTGTCCTGACCTACAGTTTTATGAAACTTCAAAAGAAAGAAGTGGGAGGATCTTGTTATAGACATTTAAACCCTTAAAATAAGCACATGAAAGCATTTCTCAGGAAGCTCCAACTAGTCTTTCATTCTCTCCATTACTATACTGCCAACCAGTATGCAGTTTGGCATTGACTGAAGAATCTCAGATTTGGCTTTATCGACCCAAAGTCTATTGCAAAGAATTATATTCTTTGGAGGCTCAACATCTGAGTAGCCCCTTCAAAATGAAAACAGGCCCCTGAATCAACCAAAGACCTGGTGCTGATAGGTTTCATTCAAATGATTTCAAGATCCACCCATTTGGAAGACTATACTTTGGGCCTAGTGTTTACCAGCGGCGTCATCACCTTGAGTCAAATTTCAAGTGGACCACTCCCTGATCACATTTCTACTATTTCGGAATGCAACCACTCAAACATTAAACCTGTCATCATGGCTCACCTGAATAATCACTGGTATCAAAATAGGGTCTTGCCAGATAGATTCATTAAATATTCACCTACATGAACCAGTCACACTAGGCACCAGCCGCTAGCCTAGAAGCTCTTCTTGAATCTTTACACCACAAAATCTAAAGAATATTGTACACAGTGGCCCCTCTGGAAAGCAAAAAAACTGAGTAATTGAGAAGGCAACCAACACTTGGTTCAAACAAGACTTGGCCAACATAATAAGAGTAAGCTGAAAATTGTAACACCGATTAGGAGCAAAGATCTACAAAACTCAGAGAAGAGGGCATCATTAACCATACAAAAACCTGAACTAATCAAGCCACAAATCAATCAAGGCATCTTTTCAAAATTTTAAAGTAATGCAGATGGAGATATTAACAGAGGTTATTTCCACTTGTCTCTTCAGACCACAATTGCAATAATATTGCCATAATTAGAAAATAAGATTCCTCTGGTACAAGTTAATATATTGGATAGTCCAGACATTCTCATTATGAAGTGATTGTTCCCCCACCACCCTAACAGCATTCTCCTCATACACTGTGATTCTTGAGTACCCAGTGAAAGATTCTGGTAAGCTGTAATTTTATGTAAATCCATTCCAGGAAGCCTCAAAGCCTTAGAAGGTGCTATTGATCCTTGATCATCGTGTCCCATAAAAGAAAATTTTACTTCACTGAGCCAAGAGATATTGGGAATTGTCAACACATTTTTTCTCAAAGAAATAAGGTAGAATTCATTAAAATACTCGATGATCATTCCCTTACTGAAGAAGCCATTGATCCATCCACAGGACCAGGCAGACTTCAAACTCAAATCAAACCACCCTTTAATTTGTATAATTGTAGAATGAAAGGTTATGATCAACTTTAGGAGGTAGGCAAGGCACTTGTGTGGCCCTGAGTGACTCCGTAAATCTAGAGTAAAGCAACGCAGCACCAATCGCTGCGTTGCCTTGCTCTGTGCAAGAGAGTGGTTCCAGGTGTGCAACATGGGTGTTTCCACACAATTCCCATGGTTCTTGATGCATTCCCTGATTTACCAGAACTGGTAAACATGGGAATGCACCAAAAAAGATACACCTTCCCAGGAGAGGCGTAACGAGGAACAACCTCTTTATTTATCCTCTTTGCCTACTCTTTCTATGTGTGCCGCATTCTGCAGCACACATAGAAAGAGAAATATGCCTCTCAGGATTGTTTTTGTGCAGGGAGGTGCCACTTCCTACACAAAAACAATCCTGCATTAAACGCAGGCCACCTTGCACCCTGGTGCAAGGGTGTCTGCTTTTGCGCTCAAAAGGTCACCAGCACAGGGGAAAAGGCAGGAATGCACTGACTTGCCTTTAATACGGCCCATTCCTGCCCTTTTCCCATCACGCAGTGCAGTGCAGCAAGGTGACTTGATGCGCTGCACTGTGTGACAAGTCCATAAATTAAGCCCTAAATAGAGCAAACACAGCCTGCCTTGTTCCCACAATGCATTGTGAAGCCTAGTCTCTAAGTGACACAGGTAAAAATGTTCCATGGGGATCAGCTGTGGCAGGAAAATGTGTGTCTTCCCCACAGATGGAAAAACAACAATTGATGGACAGAATGCAGAACAATGTCATACATTCACCCCAGTACAGAGATCTGGGCCTAAATCCATCGTTTTTTTGCTCACCATGCCATTCCAGTTTGAACCCAGCCATATGCAAATCAGTCTTGACCCTGTGCCTCATGGGAACAGTCCAGCCCGAACTGCCAAGCCAGGTCCTTCCTGGACTGGAAACAAGCATCCTAGGACCGGTTTCGGGGTTTCACCCCTCTTCAGCCAGGATAGCTTGATTCCAGTGGCATGGAGAGCACGGGACTCACGTCTGAGCATACCCGTCCCACTCGGGGTGACAAATGCAAAAACAACAATTGATGGACAGAATGCAGAACAATGTCATACATTCACCCCAGTACAGAGATCTGGGCCTAAATCCATCGTTTTTTTGCTCACCATGCCATTCCAGTTTGAACCCAGCCATATGCAAATCAGTCTTGACCCTGTGCCCCCCATGAGGCACAGGGTCAAGACTGATTTGCATATGGCCATGTCTAAACTGGGGTGGCGTAGTGGGCAAAAGAACGATGGATTTAACCCAGATCTCTTGACTGGAGGAGAATGTGTGCATTGTCAGCATTCCGTCCATCATTTGTTTGTTGTAACGCTTTTTTCCCTACAGATGGATCACAAGACCAAACGAACCATAGGGAAGAAATGGGATGGGCAGTTTATGTTGTTTCTCTGTAATGACCCCTGCCCCCCTAAACTATGGAAAGTGATGGCTCACTCTCTTAACCATGTACTGTCTCATATATGGAATTCATCCCTTGCATCTGTCATTTTTCCAGACTTATGGAAACATGCCACACTGCTCCCCCTGAAAAAAAAAACGAATGGGGATCCTGGGGATTTGAATAACTACAGGCCAATCTCTCTGTTGACGATACCAGCAAAAATGCTGGAAAAACTGTTGCAGCGGCAATTAACCAATTTTATTGAAAGCAAGAGCATTTTACATGACACCCAATCCGGATTTCGGTCTGGTTTTAGTACGGAGACTGCTCTCTTGGAGGTGGCTGAGTCAGTAAGACTGTCAGTAGATTCAGGGGCATCGGCGATGCTGGTGCTCCTGGATCTCTCTGCTGCGTTCAACACAGTTGACCACACCTTGCTGGCTCAAAGACTGCAGGAGATGGGCATCGGGGGCTTGGCCCTGGCTTGGCTGAAGTCTTACCTCAATAATCATTCACACAAGGTCGCTTTGCAACCCTATCAGTCTGAACCTAAACATCTCTGGTGCGGAGTCCCTCAGGGGTCAGTGTTGAGTCCACTTCTGTTCAATCTCTACCTGGCTCTGCTGTACTCTCTGATAGCTAACTGGGGGGGTGAAGGCGATTTCATACGCCGACGACACCCAGCTGGCTTTTTCCTTTAAAGAGCAGACTGAGGACTCCTTCAAGAGTTTCAAGGGCTGTTTTAGAGACATTGCGCTGTGGATGAACAATAATAAACTCAAACTCAACGCTGGAAAAACGGAGATGATCTTTTTCGGGAAGGAGCCACCTCTAGCGCCGGATATCTGGTGGCTGATGGAAATGGGACCACCCCCTGCCCCTGCAGCTACTATCAAAAATCTAGGTGTGAAGTGGGAGGTTGATCTTTCATTCTTAGCTCAAATACGGCAGGTGACACCCACCTGTTTCAGCAAATTGAGAAATTTGCGGACATTTCTGCATCTGCTACCAGAAGATTCCCGCAAAATCATAGTCCACGCCACGGTGACATCTAGGCTGGACTATGCAAATGGCCTCTATCTGGGCTTGCCAAAGTCCCTAATTAGACGACTGCAGATGGTACAAAATGCGTCTGCAAGACTGATTAGACGTGTTCCTTTCCGTCAGCATGTCTCTCCGCATATAAAAGAGCTCTATTGGCTACCGGTGGCAAAAATAATTGAATTCAAGGCTCTGACTATGGCATTTCAGGCTATGCATGGTGTCTGCCCGAGCTACCTAAAAGAAAGGCTATGCTGCTATAAGCAGACTCGCTCATTGAGGTCCAATTCACAGAAACTGCTCTGTACCCCTCGTGTTAGGAAGGCTCTCCTAGGCGGCAGGTCCTTCACGGTCGGGGCTGCCAAATTGTGGAACTCCCTGCCAAACAACCTCCGTCACATTGATTCAGAGCCTCTTTTTAGAAAAGCAGTTAAGATCTGGCTCTTTAGGTCAGAGAAGTGGCTTAGGGTCTCTGCTATGAGCTTACTGCCTATTGCTATAGTGCCGGGACACCTCTGTTTGAGGTAGCTGTTTGCGCTTTATAAATGTCGGTATTATTATTATTAAGTAGCAGCCATCTCCCTTCCTACATTTACTGCTGCTCGTGATAATCCATATGATTCCATATCTGGCCTTGCAAGGCAGCATCTGCTCTAGTGTGACAGACCCTCAACATATAAGGCAGCCTCTTTGCTGTCCACACAACCTTCCTTACCAGCTTGAGCTAAGCAGAAGGAAATTGGGCTGAGTAGTGCAAATACAGGGACATTAATGAAAATGGGCAGCTGATATTTGCGAACAAACATTGTTTATTAAATGAAAACTGAAAGCCTGTGTTTTTGAACACCCGTATTTCAAGCTGATATTTCAGGAAAGTTCATTCTGATTGGGAATATTTCTTGTTAATGTGACAATGCCACTTCTTTAGCACTTTCCTCCAGCTATGGTGGTCATTTTATGACTCAGGAGACACTTTGTGATCCAAATGTATAGCTTTTATACCCTTATTATCACCATATACAAATATGGTTATTGGGGTATGAACCTGTAAGATCAAGGATAACCAAGAAATATGTTTTTGTAGAAAATTCAGGCTGGCATTGTTGTGATCCCTTCATTTTGATCTTCCTTTTATTAGAATATCAGCATCTTTTTTCATTTCAACATTCACTTTAAAGCATTTTTGGTGTCTTTCACACTTATATTAGTTCCCTGAAGTGATTGCATTTCAATTTAGAAAACAGCATATTTACCCTGTAAGAGGCACCAGGTTAGCTCCTTCTAATAAACCTCTTCATGTGTTGGCATGAAAGGGTATACCTGAACTGACAGCAATTCATAATTTATGATATAATTAACTTTGTATGACCACTAAACTGACAAAGGGTCTGTTAGACTTGGCACCATTGGCGTGAGTCTCCCTTCCACTTTTTGCTATTGGCTCATCTGTTTTTGTTGGTCTAGATGCTTTGGGCAAGTGCAAGTGCTCCCTATTGTAAAATGATGTAATGGATTAGTGATTCCATGATTGGTTATTTGATTTACTTGTCGGACCCTAGTACAGTGCACCAGGTGTGCCCAGGGCCTGTAAATCAAATGCTGCTGGTGGGCTTGCAGCACTGATTGTGGCACCCACCGAAGCAGCTTGCAGAGCCTGTGTGCAGTCTGGGACTGCCATGTTGACTTGGTAAGTGCACCCTAGGGCAGGGTGCATTGTATGTGAAAGCTAGGACGTGAGTGGCATGCCCTGGTAGTGAATTACAGCCAATTAAGTTTTTCACTTATTTTTATAAATTGGTGTGCTGTCCATTTGTAATGTTTTCACTGTATTACTGTATGTGTTCACAAATGCTTTGCACACTGCCTCTGAGATAAACCTGTGCCAAGCTACCATGTGGGTGAGCAGGGGTTATTCAGGAGTGTATTCCCCTTTCCCTGACTAGAAGCAAGGGTCCCTATTTGGACAAAGGTGTATACTATTTCCAACTAGAGACCCCCATTTCTAACAGGTTCCTTATGTTAAAATCCTCCTTTCATCATTCAAAGAAGGATATATATTTATATGATAGTCACCACAATGTATTTGAAGTTAGGTTATAGTTTTCATAGGGAGAGCCTTTTTGTTTTACTAACAACCAGAGCCGGCTTTAGCACTGGTGGCATCAAAAACAACAGTGTTTTCTGTCACCCCTCCACCCCCATGGCCTCCGTCTCCTCAGATTCCCTCACTACCATCCTCCAACATTCCCCTTTATCTCTCGATAGCCGCTCTCTCACATGCATTTCATTCATTTTTTAGCACTACTCACACCAATGTAGGGTGTTAAAGCACTTTACATCACACATGATATAGAGGCAATCAATCATAAGTATATAAATCAGTCTAAAGGAATTGTTACATAAGCCAATTAGATTTACAAAGTGTAGGGATCACGTAATTCATGCTTATAGGCTGTGTATTTTTAAGAGGGCTCTTGAGAAGCACAAACTCTGGATTTAAAACTTACCACAGTGGTTGAGGTTGGTTTTACTAATAAGAATGGATTTCTATCCAAATAAACCTTTTTTCACAACATTAAGATAATGAAAGACTGGTGGAAAAACATAGCGTTCAAACCTTGACCTATTACACTATATGTGACTCCACATTACGTCACCCCACTATACGGCACTCCATTCTACGCTAATCCACTGTATAGCACTCCACTCTACCCCACTCAAATCTATGCCACTCGACTCCACACAACTCCACTGTATGCTATTACACTGTACGCCACTCCATTGTATGAGACTCCAGTCTATGCCACTACACTGTACCCCCTCCAGTCTATGTCACTCCACTTTATGACACTACACACCACTCCATTCCATTTCATGCCACTCCATCCTACGCTATTCCACTGCACCCCACAACACTTTACATCACTCCACTCTACGCTACTCCACTATATGCCACTCCACCCTACTCCCCTCTACTGTACACTATTCCAGCCTGTGCCACGCCACTCTATGCCACTCCACTGTACGTTATTCCACCTATGCCACTCCACTCTATACCACGGTATTGTATTCCACTCCACTGTACGCCACTCCACTCTAACTCGCTTCACTCTATGCCACTCCAATCTATGCCCCTCGATTCTAGACCACTCTTTTGTACCCTATTTCACACTATGCTACTCCTATCCACACCACTCCACTCTAAGCCACTCAACTCTATGCTACTGACTCCACTCAACGTTATTTTACTCTATGCCACTCTGGTATACGCTATTCCACTGTACACTATTTCAGTTTATGGTACTCTACTGTATGCTACTACTTTGTAGGCTGTGCCATTCTACACTATTCCACTCTGCTACACTTCACTTTATGCCACCCCATTCAGCGCTATTCCATTTTAGGACACTCCACTCTACGCCATAACATTATATGCCACTCCACTCTATGCAATTCAACTGTATGCTACTGCAATCTACGCAAATCCACTGTTTGTATTTCACTGTATGGCACTCTACTGTACCCTACAATACTCTACCCATCTCCAGTTTATGCTACTCCACTCCAGGCACTCAACTATATGATATTGTATTGTATGCCACCCCACACTATGCCAATCCTCTCTACCGTAGTCTACTGTATGCCACTCAACTTATGGTATTCCATTGTAAAACACTCCACTTTATGCCATTCCATGTACGCCACTCCAGTCTAAGCTATTCCATGTACGCCACTCCACTCTGAGCTATTCCACTCTATGCCACCTCACTCTTCGCCACTCCAGTGTATCCACGCAACTATGTGCCATTCCACCTTACACTACTCCTACGCCACTCCACTGTACACCACTTCACTGTACACTACTCCACTGGACGCAACTCCACTCTGTGCCACTCTAATCTACGCTATTTCAATCTTTACCGCTCCACTTTACACTATTCGACTGAGCACAACTCCACTCAACACCCCTACAAGCTACAATATTCCACTCTATGCCACTCCACTCTACACCACTCCAGTCTATGCCACTCCACTGTATGCTGTTACACTGAACACCACTCCACTCTGTCACTAAAATGTATGCCACGCCATTCCACTCTACGCTACTCCACTCAACGCTATTATACACCACTATGTAGACACTATATTAACTACAACTCGCCACTCTACCATGCAGTGTGTTCTCACAAATGATATGATTTGCAATACTATGAGGGTTATTGCAAAAACTATTAATTTATATGGTATACGTTATACAGTATAAAAGAGTATAAGCAGGGCAGGGAGAAGGTGCGAGTTATAGTTAATGTGTGGCTATCAAGATGAATACACTGATATTGGAGGTGCACAAGTCATAATAATTTGAAGGTGTTGCATAAATTATACATTAATGTTTTTAATTTTAGAGTAGTTTAAGTTTGGTTTGCATCTAAAGAATAAGTATAGTTATAATTACTTAACTTAGTAAAGTTTGTGTAGTTTAAATTTGGTTTGTATAGAAAGAATGAATAAATATAACAAAGGATGTAACCTTTGTTTTTTTTCACTGAATATATATTTATATATGCAAGCATGTATATATGTATATAACCTACTGAAGGTTGTTCTCTTGGAGGATGGCTGTCTTGCACACTTTGCTCGCTTGTTGAAATCCACCTTTTAGCATTGCCCTTAGGGCACTGGGCGATGCCAGAGGTACAAGTGGGCAGTGCTAGTGGAGGAAGAGGGCGGCACCATCTTATGAAAAGTTTGGGCATCTGCATGTATGCTTTTACAAATTAGACACTGCCTAGGACCTGCAATTCTTCAGGGGCCCCATACTCATGCTGCAACAGTTATATATAGATTGTAATGCAAAGCTACCTTTTTAAGGTATCACCTACTGGCAACATTTATCTGTTAAAGACTGTTGGACTTGGCCCTCTCTGCAGGGTCACACCCAAACCTTTTGCCTTCAGCCTCCTATTCTTTTTTTGGCCTTTTTTATTGGCCTTAGGACTGTGCACTTGACAACTGCTACCAGGGCTAAAGTGCTTGTACTCAATCCCTAAAACATGGTAAAATTGTCCAACAACTAGTAAATTGGTATACCATATACCAAGGGCCAGTAAATTGCATGCTACTAGTGGGCCTGCAGCATATATTGTGCCACCTACTTAAGCACCCCTTTTAATCTTCTCCCAGGTCTGCCACTGCAGCCTGAATGTAGTTTTAAACTGACAATTCGACTTGGCAAAATAACCCCCTTGCCAAGCCTTGAAATCACCCTTCATTACATATAATTCACCCCTAAAATAAGCTCATAGGGCAGGGTGCATTGTAATTAAAAAGTTGGACTTTTAAGTTTTACATGTCCAGGTAGTGAAAAACTCCTAAATTCATTTTTCACTACTGTGAGGCCTTCCTCTCCCATAGGATAACATTGGGTTGTTTTATTACATTTAATAAGGGCTAACTTTTGATTGGGTGGGAACAGGTCGAGACATTATGTTTGGTGTCTGAGAAATTGTATTTTACAATCCTCTTTATTGGTAAAGTCGGATTTTAAGAAACAATTTTGAAAATGTCACTTTTAGAAAGGTATAATGAATGCTGATTAACTTAGTACATTCCACTGTTCAATGATCAATCAGTCAATCAATATGCATTTATAAAGCACAACAGCTACCTCATCGGAGGTGTCCCGGCGCTAATGCAGACTAACAGCAGAAATCAGCGTAGGAATGCTACATCTGAGTCATTAAGGTCTTCCTGAACTCTTGCTCTGACTTGATCAGGCGCATATAGGGGGGCAAGGTGCTCCAGAGTTTAGCTGCCGTGACCGAGAAGGACCTTTCCCCTTGACGCTCTTTGATGTATCGTGGCACACAGAGTAGGCACAAACGCCTAGATATCAGTATGCGATCCTGATGATAAGGCCTAAGCCTCTGCTTAAGATAGCAGGGGACCAGGCCTCTTGTGGCTCTGAAGGTCAGTGACAAGGCTTTGAACTCAAACCTACTGCTCACCGGGAGCCAATGTAGCTATCTCAGATGAGGGGAAACATGATATCCAAAGGGGAATCAATAGATCAGCCTGGCTGCTCCATTCTAAACAAACTGTAGTCTGTGAACTAGATAAGCCGGGAGCCAAATATAAATACTGTTTGCATAGTCCAGCTGGGAGGTTACCAGGGCATGTATGATGATCTTGCTGTTCTCCTCTGGCAGATACCGTATGATTTTCCTCAATGACCTTAACTTCCAGAATCATGAGGCTGAAACCTGTTGGATATGTGTCATAAAAGAGAGATCAGTATCAAACCTGATACCCAAATTTCTCGTGGACTAGGCGGGCGTTGGAGGGGAATTCAATTCCTCCAGCCACCACAGCAAGACCTCAGTCTTATCCGCATTCAATTTCAAACAATTACCATACTTCCACGTGGAACTCTGCTTCATACATTCTTTGTATTTGTTGAATGCCGCCGGGGAGTGCTCTTTGAAGGAAAAAACCAGCTGCGTGTCGTCTGTGTAAAATACAACTTTCACGCCCCAGGATGAAATAATGGAGGCTAAAGGGGCCAGATAGAGGTTAAAAAGCAATGGGCTCAAGGCTAAACCCCGCGGCACTCCACACACAAAGATTTTGGTGAGGACGAGAAAGGTTGTAAAATGACCTGTAGAGCGGTCTTCCAGATAGGAAAGGAGACATGATAGTGTCACTCACCTCACACCCAGATGATATAGATGCTCTAGCAGGATCCAATGTGAGACCATGTCGAAAGCTGCCGACAGGTCTAAAAGTACTACCATAGCTGAGGCCCCTCTATCTATAGAATCTCGCACTGATTCGGAACTTTCCAAAAGTGCGATTTCCATGCTATATCCTGTTCGGAAACCCGATTGAGAGTTATGGAGGAGGTTATTAGTTTCTGCAAAGTCCGTGGGCTGTTTCAGAACCACGTTTTTGAGGATTTTTGCCAGGGCTGGCAGCGATAAAGGACTTAGTTGTGGTACTGTAAATTTCGGAACCATGTTGGTAGCATGGTCCTACCCTGCCGATTTTGTTATCAGCGAACCGCAAATGACTAATGCGGTATGTATGAGTGTTTTCGTCATGTTTCACCGATGAATTCACCGTGTATACGATACTACATGTCGAACCCTCGGATTCCATTTTAAAAGGGTAACCATTTTGTGGTTGCCCTCACATAGGCTGCGCATTGAGGCCATGCCCAGGCCTAAAGGACACGCAATCTTTCTTTTGTTTCTGTGTGACCTATGCAAACTGACTCCGCTGCCCGAGGTCAGTCCTGCCCGGCCGGTTCCTTTTACTGCGGCCTTATGGGATTAGCATCAGGGCCCAACACATCATAAAGTCGTGTATCCCACGCGACTCCTGACTAATCCCTTTCACACCTGAATCTGTTTCCTACTTTATGGCTTGTTTTACGAGTAGGAGGTGTCCGTTTTATTGGGGTCTGCTGATATCTGATGAGGGTTCTGAGCCTCGCTGGGTAAATAATTATGTGCTGACCGAGCTGAAATGTGGGATTATCATCATAACTGTGCTCTTTCTTTGAAGCGAAAATATGTGAACGACCACTTGTAAAATAGGGGCGGTGTTGCCCAGAGCGTAATATTCTGTATATAAGAAAAGACTGGTTTTTCGTTGGGAGCAGTCTCCTGAGAACATACACCGTGTTGTACTTCTCGGATACCTGTGATTGGTCTGCAGCCAATAAATACGATCTTTGACTTCACCTAGAAGACTCTGTGTTTCTGTGGTCCAAAACAGGAAGAACTCGAAGTCTTCGGGTGTGTCCCCTGGCACCGCTGGGTTGGTTCTGAAAAACCCAGTACTTCAGTTGGCGCCCAACGTGGGGCGATTTAAGCGGTACCGGTCCAAGCCAAAGGTTCGTGAGGAGCTTCGTGTGAAAATTCTGGAGGAAGGCCGCCACTTCATCGACCCCTGCATGTCGACGTGGTCCGAAAGTCTTTACTGCGAGGTTCTCCGCGTCCCGACGGCTACAAAGGACTGCTGCCCTGACTATCGCCCTGTTTTGGACCCTTGATAATTTGGTAGAGTGAAACGATTTAACGAGTCTTCTGGTGACGTCATCGATACCTCAGTTAAGTATAAGTGGAGCGTCTCCCAGTCCTTAGTTTGGTTTGGTATCCCTTCGGGATCGCTTTGATTTGGAACTTGCAAGTGCCAAAGCCGAAGGACTCGTGTATTCACGAGACTATCGTATTCGATAATCCTTTGAAGTTTGAAACTAGACTAGTGAGCGACGATGCCTGGTTCTAGTATATTTGGAAATTTGTTTTGTTTGGGTTGTAATAGGGACTCCCGATTAGAGGATTCGTGTCCGGTTCCTCCAATTGGAACTCCAACGTATGAGCTTTATGTGAAACATGGCGTGGGCCCCATTGCGTATAATGAAGTATGGATCCGATACACCAGGAAGGATGGTGTTTTAAAATGGCCCCAAAATGGTAGTTTCGACACAGAAATCCTAGATAACTTAGAAGTTAAATTATTTAAAAAGAAAGCCCGGCCGGCGATGTTTGATTCTTTCCGCCTATGGCGAAAGGAAGCCAAGCAGAAAGAAATCAAATTAGCCAAGATCAAATTAGCCAAGAAAAATAAAAGAGAGAAAGGTATGTCGATAATGCAAGCAGCCTTGCAGTTTAAAGATAATGAAGAAGAGCAAATGAATGAGCAGCTGCACAGGCAACGTAAATTAGTGATTGATAAATGCTACCCAGTTTTGCCGCCCCTTCAGCAAGATGCGTCAGAAGAAAAGGAGAAAGATCCCCTAATGTCCCATTTGCTGAGTTCGCCACCCCCGTATGCGCAGAGTGCTACAGCGCCTCCGCAGCCTTTAAATGTACGGCCTCCAGTTAATTTGCCGCAAGCTTTCCCGCAGCTCCTCCTCATCCGGCTCCTATGCCTACGGCGCAGCCCTCTCAAGGGCCACCGGTTTCGCTGCCTATCTCTTCTGCGCTTCCTGCGACTTTACCTAGTACATCAGCTGCCTCCCTCGGCGCTCTTCCTGATACGACCCCTGTACCTGTATCTGCACCCGTTTTTCTTCCCTCTGTCTTTCCCCCTGTTCTTGCCTCAACTTCTCCTTCTACACGACAACGAATAGCTAGTGCGGTCACTAGTTTTATATCGCCTCTCTTTGGGTCATCTAGTACGACCCCTGGTTCACAACGTACGCAGTTGCATAGTCAGCTGCCAGGTTCTGAAGAGAAAGAAGTATTAGACCGCATGGTATATAAATGGATTGTTTTTCCTTCAAGATATGATGTAGAGTCTGTTGTAAATGTTTTTCATCAATGGGAAGCACCAAAACAGAGATACGTTTTCGAGAAAATGTGTGTATTCCTCTGTGAGGAATTGGAAGATCATGGTTTGGACTTAAGCCCGCAGGAATTGTGTCATGTACGGTTTGAATTTGGAAAAGGTACGATTGTGGGTCCCGATGTTGAGAAAGCAGTTGCGACATTATTGTCTTTTAGGATCGAGGGTCCTTCTCAGTCACTGTTTGAACGTGACTCTTCTGATAGGAAGGTTAGACAATACCCTATGAGAGAAGTCCCTCCGGTATGGAAGGACGCGGTTGCGGCTGATGCCGCTAACGGTATTGCTGCTATGCCAGCTCATTTCCAACGTGTTTGGGTACATGTTCCTTGGAAGCGATCAGAAGTTTTAGCCCTTAAGCAGACATTGCCTGACCCCCGTAAAAACCCCGCAGGATATTATAAGGAGTTATCACAGACTGCAGAATCGTGTGTCATGAACCTAGCTGACATAGATATGTTGTTCGGGAATGTCGTTCCGCAGCCTTTATGGGGGTTGATTCGTAATGCAGATCATGCTGCAGAACTAGGTGGCACATGGGCTAATATCACTGCTACAGACACTAGACAAGTTGGTGGTGCAAAACCTGAGCCCTTAGTAGCAGAACTCCCTGGTAGAATTATTACCTACATGAAGACTTTAATGCCAGCGATGCGTGTGAATTGGGATAAATTATCCGCTTGCAAACAAAAGAAAGACGAAACAGTGTCTGATTTCTTCACCAGGTTTGAAGAAACATTTATCGACCACAGTGGTCAAGACATGAGTACGGAAGGTGGTCAACGGTTATTTGTTGATAAATTTGTGCATAATTTGCTTCCCGAGTTGTGTAAGAAATTAAAAGATTCAGAGAGTTCTTGGGCTGTTTCCTCATCAGCGCAAATACTGGCTACTGCACAGTATTACGAAAATAGGGATAAAGATGAGAAGGATAGAGCAGACAAGAAAACAAAAGAATTAAAGACGAAGGTTCTTTTACAGCAGGCTTACCCGCCACGTGGAGATCAGAATAACTATAAGCAAGGTCAGAGTAACTATCAACAACACCCAACAGTTTCAGAGTAACTCGCAAAGGTTCGGGTATTCCCAGCCGCGTGTTCCTGTGGGTCCCAATCAGTGTTCGTATTGCAAACAAGAAGGTCATTTTAAGTATAGTTGTCCTATATAGTTGCAGCGCACGAATAATGCTTATGGCGCGAGAGGTAGAGGTGGTCAGTAAGCTCCTAGAGGTAGAGGGCGTGGGAATGTTACCCAGAACGCGCGTCCTCTTCCGCCTCAAAATGCGATGAACAGTTTTGATCAGCAGGCCAATGTAACTGGTGGGACTGTGGTAAATAATTTAATTACCGGTACTTAATTTGATGCGGAAAATCTATAATAATAGCTCAGTAAAATAAGAGGCAGAATCCGTGGTATTAGAGGTTCGGAAAGGGCTTTATTCCAAAATCAATTCGAATTGAGGACTCCATATTCCATCACCACGAAGGTTCAGGAAGTGAAGGACAATACTTTATTGACAGATAATCATATTTATAGAAGAGGCATTATAGTGAAACAGATGCAGGAGGCGTAACAGTTGATAACAGAGATAAAAACATACATGCGTAACTAAAATGGGTGTAACTAGGCGTAACTAAAGAACGTCATTAGGTATGATGTCACAAATGGGTGGTTCCATGAAAGAATTTCGCAATGTCAGCAGAAATACTTGGCAGAGATGCGCGCGCAGCAGCATGACGTGTGATTGACGTGCAACTAGGGGGGTGAAGGGGACTTGACATTTAGCTCTACATGTGGAGACAGAAGTCTGGGGTTATGTCAACCTAATCCCAAATCATATCTAACATCCTATGTTTAAAGAACTATGTTATCCAAAAGGATAGGTCTCTCGAACAAAATCTATTCTATACTGACTGTGAGTGCGTGTACAAGCGTCTAAGTGTCTACATGAGATGCAAGGGCAGAAATCTTCCATAGTAACAGGGCTATGAATTACTTGCATAAGGACAGAGAAGCCGGGCCCTTTGCTCGGTAGCTGGAAGAATGTTTACTTAAACTACTAGACAGGAATGCATTGGATGGGGAGCGGAGCAGATAATCTCGAAGGTGAAATACAGTTCTTGGCAAGCAGACAGGTCGAGTCAGGCACCGTTAGCCGCGCAGGGAGTAGGACAAAGTTCATGGATACAGATGCGAGCTCAGACTGGAGCTTTCAGAGGCAGAAGGCAGGAAAAGGCTTAATGGCAGAATCAGGGCCTACTCGCCTGGACTGTAAAATGGGATAAATGAACCATATAAAGCCGGTGGCCTTTCATACTTAGGAATAGAATATCCGGCCCATTCATGGCGGGTCTGAAAGAGGACATGTTGACGGTGGACGCACATGTGTTTGCGTCTTCATAACTGGAACTGGAGGGAACATACATGTACTTGTGATTTATACATGAAACCGTTGGGGTCCAAGATAGGGGACATAACTGCTCATAAAAATCCATATTTCCACATTCCCTCCTTGTCCCCTACTTGCCCTTAAGAGATATCAATCTTCATCAATCCGTCGATCTGTTCATATAGCATCATTTGTTCTTCTTTCTTCTTCCGGGATGAATGAAATCTTGGTGGTGGAATACACGATGTGGCACACAGACCACAAATCGCTGGTCCACATTGTAGGCATAAGCAGCAACTGAATAGTATGAGAAAGCCAATACCTAGGAAGGATAGGACCCTCCATCCCCAGGCTGACAACACGCCCCAGAACCAACCGGACCAAGTCCAGGTGCCTGGATTCTGGTGTATCTGGCTTACAATCTTATGAAGGCGAGTTATGGCTTTATATACAGATGGCGAATTTTCTGGTATGAAAATGCAACAACTTGATCCGATGACCCTACAAGCTCCGCCCCTATCGGCCAGGATGACGTCAAGGACAAGACGATTTTGAAGCACAACAATCCGCATAGCAGACTGCTCTTCTGTTAAATTGCCTAAGGCGGAAATAGTTTCGTTCACTACTGCTTCAAGGGTTCTGGTTAATCTACGTATCAGCTTACTATTGGTAACTGTACCTATATAGGGAAAGAGACCTTTATTGAAATCTGTGTATTTTTCCCATGCTGTCTCAGTGTAGTCGACTATTGGGAGATCTCTCCGTTCTCTATTGTGTACTAAATGAGTATTTCTGTGATAATCAGGAGGAGCTAGGAAAACAGGTGGCAAAAGGAATCCGATGTAGCAGGTACCATCCCAATCTAGAGGCAAACGTGTATATGCAGTCTGACCACATACAAAGTAGGAATGGCGAGAAGCTCTAAATGTAGACTTGCCTTGATCACTGAATCCTATTACAGTGGTGCATCTACTATGGCCCATATGTATGGAACCATTCTTTCTTACACACAATTCACCTTTAACTGGAAATACTGACATAGCTGGCAAAATTGGTGCAGCTTCGGATTCAACATTCAGGATCATGAGATTAAGCGTGAAATTACCTAATCCGTATACTTCATTTTCTAGATCAGTTCCTGTTCTTTTGGGAAGTCCCTCCTTGTTAGGGTAGCAGACTTTAAGCAAAACTAAGTTCAGGTTTCCCCATACCCAGTTGTCTTGATAAACTGCAGAATTCGAATCTAGGGAATTAATTAAACTAAACCATGCTCCACAGGAGCCATTGTGTGTGAACGGATATGGAAAGAGAGGCAGAATTCCCTTATAGTTCTGATAGGGAGGGAGTCGGCCACATATCCAACAATTTGTAGCATTGCTAGTCTGATGGGAATGATGTAACATACTAATAAAAGTGTTATTGCGCAGCGCAAATCTATAGGACAACTCATGCGGGGGTAATTCACTAAAAGAATGTTCAGCAGTAACATTGTAAACATGTTTAGAAATAGGATAATATATGTGCAACAATATACTTGCAGCTATTATTAAAAGATTTAAGAAAAACAAAATTAATAACGTCACTGTGCAATGACTACGCAGTGATTTACAGTACGCATGTTGTTTCAACTGCATCTTTCGGTTTCTTTCTCTATTCAGGTCTAGGGGATACATGTCAGAGACAAATTCGACCGATTCACCTTGGAGAGGACTTAAACAATCAAATTGTCTGACTTGTTAG
The DNA here is from genome assembly GCF_964204655.1 of Triturus cristatus. Lineage (NCBI taxonomy): Eukaryota > Metazoa > Chordata > Amphibia > Caudata > Salamandridae > Triturus > Triturus cristatus. The sequence continues at coordinate 1,232,676,023 of NC_140589.1, read as the reverse complement.
ACCGTAGTTTTAGTTTATATAGTTCCTTATCACTCGGTTCAACCAAAGGAAGCTTTGAGTCAATCGGTGAAGGCGAGGTGTATCGTTTACATCAGACGGTAGTCCATGAAATTTCTTGATGTGACTTGAATGTATCCAACCTTTGCGACCTTCGATCTTCACGGCTGTCCTCGTGGTGAGCAGTACAAGTTGAGGCGATTTCCACCTAGGATCCAGCTGAGTCTTCCGGTCAAAATTCCTCACTAACACCAGGTCCCCGGGAACTACGTCATGGGGTTTCACCTCGGTGTTGTCGGGAAAGGCTGCAGCTACCTGTGAACGACAAGATTGTAGTGCAGACATCAAGGAAGCCAAGTAATCTGTCAGCATAATACAGTCAACATCAGTTATTTTGCGTGGTATAGGCGTCCCCCACATATTTGGTGGTCTGCCAAAGATCACCTCATAAGGGGATAGCCCTGTTCGAGAGTGCGCTACCATTCTCATGTAAAAGAGTGCAACTGGTAAGGCTACTACCCAGTCGACACCTTTCTCTCTACATATTTTGGACAATCTAATTTTCAGAGTTTGATTATGTCGTTCCACGAGACCTGCTGCCTCGGGGTGTCGGACACAGTGAAATCTCCATTGATAGCCTAACAAAAGTGAAACGTGTTTCATTAGTTCGGATGAGAACGGCTGGCCGTTATCTGAGTAGACAACACGTGGTAAACCGTACCGTGGGAAGAATTCTCGAACCAACTGTTTGGCAGTAGTCGGGGCAGTGTAATCTGAAACCGGGTATGCTTCTGTCCAACGGGAAAGAGCACAAACAACTACAAGAACATATTTGAATCCTCGACATCGTTCCATCTGGATGTAATCCATCTGGAGGACTTCAAAAGGGTGCTCAGGAGGCTGAAATCCACCCTGTTCTACGGGAATGCTTTTACCTGGGTTAAACTGACAACAGATCATACAGGTACGAACTTTTTGTTTAGCTGCTGCTCGTAAATGTTTGTTGAACCAAATGTGTTGAATGCTGTCTAGCATAGCTTTTTCTCCTAGGTGTGCTGGACTATGTATTGTATTAATGATAACTTGAACCATAGAATCAGGAAGGAACCATACAGATTTTTCCTTCGTCATCCATCCTTGATCCGTTTGGATCCCTCCTAATTCAGTCCATTTCTTTATTTCATCTGGTGTAGCATGTGTCTGTATGTCAATTACGTCAAGAGCGGGATCCTTAACCATCATGCAATGTGTTGGTGTCGGAACTATTGTCTTTGTCATGTCAGATGTGTGAGTTCGAGCAGTCTGTTTAGCTGTTCTGTCAGCTAGATCATTGCCTTGGGAAATGATATCAGTAACTTTCGTATGAGCTTTACATTTCATAATTGATATTGCAGTGGGTAGATGTATTGCATCTAATAAGGCATGAATGAGGGGTCCGTGCTGAATGTGGGCACCGTGAGAAGTTAAATAACCTCTCTCTCGCCACAGCACGCCGAAGTCATGTACAACTCCGAATGCATAACGTGAATCAGTGTATATGTTGACTTTCTTATTCGTAGCTTGAATACAGGCTTGTGTCAGAGCGATGAGCTCTGCTGCTTGAGCTGACAAGGTATTTATGCAATTTGTTTCAATGACTTCAGTGTCTGTTGTGACTGCGTAAGCGGCCACTAGCTCTCCTGTACTTGTTCTCATACATGAACCATCTACATACAACGTCAGGTCTGGGTCTGACAATGGGACGTCTGTCAAGTCTTGTCTAGGTTTCGTCGTGATAGTAATAACTTCAATACAATCATGTGCTAGTGGGTCTGTTCCGTTTACTGGCAAAAGTGTGGCAGGATTTAATGTACTACAACGTCTGATTTCTATGTGTGGCTGAAACAATGTTAATTCGTAACCAGTGAGTCTTGCTATAGTCAAGTGTTGTGTTTGCGTTCGGTTCACAAGAACCTCTACTGCATGTGGTACTTGTACTGTCAATGGCTGTCCTAACTACATGGCATCGCTTTGTCTGATTGCTAAAGCTGTTGCTGCCACTGATTTCAAGCACGCAGGCAGAGCCTGAGCTACGGGATCTAATGTACTAGAAAAATAAGCACATGGTTTGTGTGATCCTGCTTGTTCCTGAGTGAGTACTGACAAGGCAGTACCTTCGCGTTCTGTAACAAAGAGTGTAAACTGTTTATTGTAACATGGTGTTGCTAAAACAGGTGCTTGACATAAAACTTTCTTTAGGCTTTCAAAAGCTTGTGTATGTTCCTGAGTCCAAGGGAGGACAGTCGATGTGGCTGCCTCCTGTGTTGTCAACTGAATGAGTGGTTTTGCTAGAAATGCATACTGAGGGATCCACTGCCTACAATATGAAGTGAGGCCTATAAAAGCCCGCACCTCCTTTTGTGTCTTGGGTATTGGCATGTTAGCAATTAACTGGATGCGGTCGGGTGTAAGCTGCCTTCCCTCCTTGGACAGCGAGTGACCAAGGTAAACAACTCGCTGAACACAGAATTGCAGCTTAGAAGGGGACACCTTGTGCCCCTTTTCGGCCAAGAATTGTAAAACCGTCAGTGAGGCTTTTTCACATTCAGGTTCGCTTCTAGCGGTGATCAGCAGATCATCGACATATTGAAGCAGGGCAGTGTTGACTGGCATGTGGATACTGTCAAGTTCTCGTTTCAGTGCTTGGCTATAGATGCTGGGGCTTTCTGTGAATCCTTGAGGTGCGCGTGTGAATTTAAAGCTTCGTCCATTTAAACTAAATCCGAACAAGTATTGGCTTTTCGGATCTATTGGGACGCTGAAAAAGGCATTCTTGAGATCAATTACAGTAAAGAATGTTGCTTCGGAATCAATGGCTGTCAGTAATGAAGAAATGTCTGGGACTACGGGGTATTGTGGTACAATGCATTTATTTAATTCGCGCAGATCAATAACCAGTCGATATACTGGCGGGGCTTTTGGATCAGTTCGTTTAAGAATCGGAATTATCGGGGAATTACATACATTGGAGTCGGTTTCCACAACCACTCCTTGGGTAATAAGCTCGTCAATGATTTGCAGTAAAGCCACTATAGCATCTGGGGGTAACTTGTATTGTCGCATTCGTGGTAGTACCACTCCTGTCTTTAGTGTGACTCGATATGGTGTAATGTTCATGCAACCAACATCTGTAGGGCCTTGTGCCCATAAATGTGTGGGTAAAGTCTGCAGTCGGTGATCCATGTCTCGGGACACGTAGTGCCCTTTGAAATCACGTAAAAACAATCTTACTCCTTCCGGAGAACAACATATTATAGCTCCTAGAGCTTTCAATGTTTTTATACCTAACAGGTTTTCTGGACATGATTTAGTAAGCAATAAATCTGTAGTTCGTGTCAAGGGACCAATCGTAAGGGGAAGAGGCTGTTTCATGAGTATCGTTGATAATCAGGATAGTCATACTGTGCAGTCTGGTACATCTGTTGTGTCGTTGTTTGTGTGGCAGCAATAGGCTGCGGTGGTGGAGCTGGCATAGACTGTTGCGGAGCTGGCATGGACTGTGCATGTTGCGGGGCTCCTTGTTGGTTCTGATCCTGTCTAAGTGGCCGTGGTCTTTCTTTTGTATTACCTATGGCGATATTATGTTTTAAGACTGGACAATCGTGTACATAATGACCTGGCTGTTTACAATAGTTGCATGTCCCTTTTACAGGACCTGCTGAAACACTGGACTGTGTCATACCCTTTTTATGACCGTCAGCTGGAACTGTCTGGGAAACTAGCATTTTCATTTTCGTGTCTTTCATGCGTCTTTGTTCATGTTCTTGTTCCTCTCTAATTCTATTGTGATGGTACTGTAACATTTGTAACATTTGTGACGGAGTGTTACCTTGCCAGGTACTCTCGAATTTCAATACTCTATTCTTAACTTGGGGCAAGGCCTTTTCAACTAATTTTGTCACAAACAGATGTGGATACGATTCGCTACTTGCTTTTATTCCACTATTTATACCAAAACATTTTTCGAATCGGGCATAGAAATCACTAGTGTCTTCATCTTGCTTTTGTTTACAGGCTGAGATTGCACCCCAGTCTTCCTTTTTCGTAGTTAATAAACGTGGCAGTACCTGTACTAATAAACCTGGTAGTGTTTTGGTCTTGTCCCCAAGCCCTGAACCTGGACCTCGAGCTTTTTCTTCATTTTCTAATGCTGTCCAATCTATCTTCTGGTCTCCCACCTCCCAATCCTTTTCCTTGAGTTTTTCGTAAATGCCCGCAGGCATTAATACCTTCAATATTTTCATAATGTCGGGATAGGTATACTCTCCCATGAGCAACATGTCTTTAATTTCACGGTGGAAACCCGCTGGGTCTTTGTCATGACTGGGTACCACTTTCTTCATTTCTAATAGTTCTATTTTAGATACGGGTGTGTATACAAACACACGTTTAAACTGATTGTCATCACCTTTTATCGGGTGTACTTCGCGTAAGGGATTCTGTCTATCCATGTAATACGACGTTCTTTCCTTGATGGGCAGTGAGACATGTTCGGGGCATACAAAAAGAATGTACTGCTTTCTGGATTCTAGTATTTCTCTAATTAACTCAGTACCTGAACCTCTCCATTTATTCGTGAGTAATTCAGTCAATATATCAGGTAAGGGACCAGGATCGGAGTGTTGGCTTTTATATAATATAAGGAGTTGTTGAATCATATAGATACCAGCTAAACGCTGTTCATCTGGGGTGAGGTTCAAAAACGTGTGCGCTAGTGTATCATCACTATATTTTCCGGGACTATCAACCCAGTGAACGGCTGACCTGGCTAATTCTTGTTCGTCCATAGAATCGAGTATATGATAACCCCTTCGTTCTCTGAGTAATTTGTCAGCGGCTTGGAACGAATGTTCGGGGGACCTTATATTTATTATAGGTGTTTGGAAATTTCTGTTATTATCTGGACGTATCGGACGTATCGGATCAGTAAAGCATCTAGTATTATTGCAAGATCTTCCTCTACCTACATAGGCCATTGTTTCTAACTGTCCTGTGGGCAGTTCTAATTCTTCCTCCTCTTCGGTTTGTTCAGGCTGGTCTACTGCTAATCTTTCTTCGTGTATTCGTTCTACTTCTTTGCGGATTTTTCGGCACATAGCTATTATACTTAATCGTTTATCATGTCTCCCCTCTGATATATTCCGACTCCATGTGGTAAGAATTTGCATTTCTTCCGGATTTACCCCTGGTCGGTCTTGATTTCTGATCACACAATTTATGAGGAAACGTAACAGTTCCCCCTGTATCTCCACTTTCTGGTACTCCATGGCTCTATTAATACTCTCAGAATCTCGCCCTGACTGGACAAAGTGATATATGTTTTCTAAATGTGTAGTCATTCCTGGTAGCCTCCCTAAATATATTGCAGCTCGTCGGATACGTAATGATGCCAGCAGCATTTCGTCCTCTTTGCCGGGCACAGGGTCATATCTACAATCTATTAGAAGTTCCTTAAGCATGTCGGGAGTTACTAGTTTGGGCGTACGTTGGTGGGCTAATTCTTGAAAGGAAAGTTTATTTACTCTGGGTGGCGTGGAAAAAATGTTTGCTGTACCTCCTGTAGCACCGCCTGGGGTGCTGGATGTGAAAGGATTCGTTGAACGTGATATAGCAACCATAGGTGTGGGTACTGCTGTAGAAGCAGATGTGCTTGCCGGAACTTGTGTCGGAGTTTGTTGTTGCGGCGGTACAGACGGAGGAGGGTCTTGGCGTTGAACCCCCTCGGCAGGCGGTCTATGTGGCGCAGTATTAGCATACTCGGGAGCTGCGTCGTCTAAATAAGAGGAAAGGAAAACATCTTCTGCGGTTCTGGGATGCCCTTTGGGATGTGCTTTTATCGGAAACAATGGGGGTGGCAAGTCTTTTGGTATCTCCGGAGTAGCCTTAGGTAACCCTTCGGCCAGAAGAGGATACATACCATTCATAAGGGCATTTCTTTGTCTGTCTACTTGTTCTGATTTTACTCGAGTACCTTCTTCAATTAATAGATTTTCTCGGACTTTATTTGAATTCTCCTTACTTTTCTCTTCCTGTCTGAGTGCTTTTTCTGTACGTCTATATGATTCTTTACGCCATAATTCAATGGCATCTTTCTGTGACTGTCTAGCTTTCTTTTTCCATAATTCTTCCTCTACTTTCATGATGCAATCTGCATCCCAGGTCCCAGCTGCGGGCCACCTCTGACTTTCTGGTAATTCCTTGGTGTAGTCTACCCATAAATCAAGAAATAATATGGCGTCTAGGCCATGTTTATGATACATGAAGTACGCTGGAGTGTGCCTAGGAGGAATGGGAACAGCTTCTTCGAGTACCCCTTTTCTAGTTTTTATCTGTCTTAATTTCGAAAAGAGCGGCATATTGAGAACTGATCTGATACCTAATTTTGAACACGTTTAATACAACAAAACACAATAATGAACAGTCATTCACACCACAATATGCAGAACATATTTAAAACATTTTAACATTTAACATTTAATGAACAACAATGATGGCCATTTAGGGAACTAGTCACTAAGCATAATACTCGGCACTAACTAGGTGATTCTGAATTATATACTAGACATACTTGATATACTGCTAAACAGTACAGATACACTGCTGAAACAGTGCAGACCGGATTTGTGTACCCAAACCCGTCTTGACCGGCACAACCTATGTGCACGTCAGAACGCCTCCCCGGCAATGGTACTCACCGGGTAGCTCGGAACGGAAGGCCTCGGAACTGAACTGAACTGGACTTGGACCAGACTGGACTCGACTCGAAACTTCGGAACTTCGGAAACTGGTGGGCCTCTGTATACCTCGGATCTTGCTCTCTCAGCTAGGCTCTGGTCGGGATACTTCGCACTTCTCACCGCCTCGTCTGGGTGTTGATCGCAGCCTCAGTTACCCCCGCTCGGCAGGAGGGAGATACAGGAAATCCTGTGGGTACGCGTTGTTGTCCGTCCAGCTGTGACAGGAGACCGGGCCTGCAACGCACCTCCGGCGCGTGAGATGAGAAAGTGTCCCTATTCGGGCGCCATATATGTGGTAAATTATTTAATTACCGGTACTTAATTTGATGCGGAAAATCTATAATAATAGCTCAGTAAAATAAGAGGCAGAATCCGTGGTATTAGAGGTTCGGAACGGGCTTTATTCCAAAATCAATTCGAATTGAGGACTCCATATTCCATCACCACGAAGGTTCAGGAAGTGAAGGACAATACTTTATTGACAGATAATCATATTTATAGAAGAGGCATTATAGTGAAACAGATGCAGGAGGCGTAACAGTTGATAACAGAGATAAAAACATACATGCGTAACTAAAATGGGTGTAACTAGGCGTAACTAAAGAACGTCATTAGGTATGATGTCACAAATGGGTGGTTCCATGAAAGAATTTCGCAATGTCAGCAGAAATACTTGGCAGAGATGCGCGCGCAGCAGCATGACGTGTGATTGACGTGCAACTAGGGGGGTGAAGGGGACTTGACATTTAGCTCTACATGTGGAGACAGAAGTCTGGGGTTATGTCAACCTAATCCCAAATCATATCTAACATCCTATGTTTAAAGAACTATGTTATCCAAAAGGATAGGTCTCTCGAACAAAATCTATTCTATACTGACTGTGAGTGCGTGTACAAGCGTCTAAGTGTCTACATGAGATGCAAGGGCAGAAATCTTCCATAGTAACAGGGCTATGAATTACTTGCATAAGGACAGAGAAGCCGGGCCCTTTGCTCGGTAGCTGGAAGAATGTTTACTTAAACTACTAGACAGGAATGCATTGGATGGGGAGCGGAGCAGATAATCTCGAAGGTGAAATACAGTTCTTGGCAAGCAGACAGGTCGAGTCAGGCACCGTTAGCCGCGCAGGGAGTAGGACAAAGTTCATGGATACAGATGCGAGCTCAGACTGGAGCTTTCAGAGGCAGAAGGCAGGAAAAGGCTTAATGGCAGAATCAGGGCCTACTCGCCTGGACTGTAAAATGGGATAAATGAACCATATAAAGCCGGTGGCCTTTCATACTTAGGAATAGAATATCCGGCCCATTCATGGCGGGTCTGAAAGAGGACATGTTGACGGTGGACGCACATGTGTTTGCGTCTTCATAACTGGAACTGGAGGGAACATACATGTACTTGTGATTTATACATGAAACCGTTGGGGTCCAAGATAGGGGACATAACTGCTCATAAAAATCCATATTTCCACAGGACAGCTCAGTACTATAATAACGACTATTATGCAGAAGATGGAAATGCGGAAGGTGATGATTACTAGGACAGCCATAGACAGAGAGAGGGAGTTGTTTCAGTACCAGTGGACCAGAGTGGACCGTATATCAAGGTGACTACAGCGGGTGTATCAGAGCCTTTTCTATTGGATACTGGTGCTGCAAAGAGTTCAATTATGCACTCAAAACTCCCTAGCGCGCCTTTGTCTGGCGAAATGAATGTTTCAGTAGGTTTTTCTGGCGCCCCGGTTAGGAACCCGATCTCTAGTCCTATGCCCCTTTCTGTTGGACCTTGTGAGCTGAAAGCACCCCTTATCCTAACGACAGGTTGTGGTGAAAATCTGTTAGGATTGGATTTGTTAAAGAGATTACATGCGACATTATATTGTTCCCCCTCGGGAGTACAACTTACACTGGGTAGGGAGGTGATTTCTCCAATGTATTTGTCGAAGAATAAACTGCCAGCTGAATTGTCGTCTCTTCCGGATGTCCTTTGGGCTACTGGTCCTAACGATGTGGGTCGCTTGGAAATACCGCCATATGTGGTCACTTTGAAAGCCAATTTTAAATTGCCACGCATTCCCCAGTACAAGATCTCTAATGAAGGTGAGAAAGCGTTGTTAGCGATCATCTATGACTTGATTGAAAAGGATGTAATCGAAGAGACAAGAGGCAACGTTTGTAATAGTCCTGTTTTGCCTGTTTTAAAACGTACTGACCCTTCTCAGCCACCTGTTTACAGATTTGTGATTGATCTTAGAGAGGTAAATAAGATAGTTGTGCCACAGTTTCCAGTTGTCCCTGATATAACTGCCTTGTTAACTATGATCCCAGCTTCCGCTGCTTGGTTCTCAGTGATTGATTTAAAGAATGCTTTCTTTAGCATTCCGATTGCAGAGGAAAGCAGGGATATTTTTGGTTTTAGTTTAGGAGGTCGCAGCTTCCGCTTTAAACGCGCTCCGCAGGGCTACTGTGAAAGTCCATCAATATACAGTCCGGCTTTAAAAGCGCAGCTTGATACAATTGTCTTACCTAGTGGTGCTACCCTTATTCAGTATGTTGACGATTTACTAATCGCCGCGGATACTGAGGAGATTTGTAAAGAAGCTACATTGTCATTGTTGCGTCATTTGTCTGCCTTTCATCACAAAGTGTCTCTCTCAAAACTGCAATATTGTCGACAAGAAGTGACCTACTTAGGTCATCTCTTGTCGAAGGAGGGAAGGAAACTGACCCCAGAAAGAATTCAGGCCATTGCACAATTGAACGTGCCAAGAACACAGAGAGAAGTGTGTGCTTTCTTGGGTATTACTTCATACTGTAGGCAGTGGATCCCGAGTTTTTCTTTGCTGGCAAAACCTTTGATAGCATTAACATGCAAAGATACACCGAATCCCGTCCCATGGTCTGAAGAGTGTCAGAAAAGTTTTTCCGAATTACGTAAAGCATTATGTTCGGCTCCTGTATTGGGTACCCCCGACTAAAGTAAACCTCTTACATTGTATGTTCACGAGAAAGAAGGTTGTGCGTTGTCAGTGCTGACACAGTCTTTTGGGGACAGGCAGCGTCCATGCGCGTATTTTTCGTCGACTTTGGATCCGGTAGCCAAGGCATTGCCAAGTTGTTTGAGAGCCACAGCGGCAGCAGCTGTTTCTATTCGACAGTCTGCAGGGTTAGTAATGAACAACACGTTGATTGTGATGGTGCCACACGCAGTGGACACGTTATTAAACAGGACCAAGACACAGCACTTAACTAGTGCTCGATTGTCAGGTTATGAGTTGACACTGCTAGCGAGTCATGTGCACATAAAGAGGTGCAACACGTTGAATCCAGCTACTTTACTGCCGATTTCAGCAGACACAGATGAGATTGAACAGCATGATTGTCTGTTCAGAACAGAAGACGAAACAAAAGGGAGAGTGGATCTTAAAGATACTCCCCTGGTTGAGTGTGATGGTACCTTATGGGTGGATGGCTCGTGTTTCAAGCTTCCGAATGGTGATACGACTGCTGCATATGCTGTCACGACTTTGCACACGATTGTTAAAACTGCACGTATACCACATAATTCGGCTCAAGCAGCGGAATTAATTGCACTTACAAGAGCATGCGTGTTGTCGAAAGGAATGAAAGTGAACATATATACTGACAGTCAGTATGCCTTTGGCGTGGCCCATAGTTTTGGGCGCTTGTGGAAAGAACGTGAGTTCCTGACTTCGCATGGAACTAAGATTCAGAATGGTCAGTTGGTGAATGATCTCCTTGAGTCGTTGACCTTGCCATTGCAAGTTGCGATTGTGAAATGCAGTGCACACAAGAAGGTTATTGATGATGTTGGTCGTGGTAATGCATTTGCTGACGAAATCGCGAAAGAAACAGCAAAAGATGTGACGAATCGAATGTATGTTGCAGGCCCTGCAAGATGGGTGGGTGATGTTGGAATGTGTGAAGACACGATAGAGAGTGTGAAGTCCCTTCAAGCTGAAGCCACAGAGAAAGAATTGAGCATGTGGAAAGAAAGTAAGGGTAAATTGGATGAAAATGGTTGTTGGATTGATCTGTCAGAACACCGGCGATGGTTGTTACCTGATGCATATGTGCTTCCAGTGGTCACGATGGCACATGGAATGGCGCATATCAGTGTGAAAGGGATTTGTAAGTTGTTGGCTCCAGTATGGCAGAATGCTGGAATTCCCAAGTGTGCAGAGAATGTGGTCAAAAATTGCATGGTATGTTTGAAATACAATCCTGGTAGGGGAACCCCAACTCTAGCTGGTCATTTTGCGCCTCCAACGTTTCCGTTTGAGGTTTTGCAGCTAGATTTCATCCACATGGAAAGGTGCAACAATTTGAAATATGTACTTGTTGTTGTCTGCGCTTTTTCAAGGTGGATAGAAGCATATCCCCTAAAAGACAATACTGCCTTATCCACAGCTAAAGCCCTTGTCAAAGAATTCTTCCCTAGGTTTGGAATGCCAAGAATGGTATGGAGTGATAATGGGAGTGAATTTGTGGGACGAGTGATGAAGAATGTATGTGAGGGACTAGGTATAAAGCAGAAATTCCACGCTGCAAATCACCCCCAAACAGCTGGACTAGTAGAGTGTTACAATGGCACATTGAAGCTCAAATTAGCCAAGATCCAAGCGAGTTCTGGTCTTAAATGGCCTGACACTCTGCCCTTAGCACTCCTATCAACAAGAATGACTGTGCATTCACGGGTGGGACTTAGTCCCTACGAAATCGTGTTTGGCCGCCCGGCCAATATATGGGGAGTGCCAAGGCCTACAAAATTCAGCGAGATCGAACACCCAATACTGCTTGATTATTTGTATAAATTGATGGCTAAATTGCGTGTTTTACACCAACAGGTGCATGATACTCTGCCCCAGGTCTCTGAAGCTCCAGGACATCCTATCAATCCTGGATCATGGGTGCTGGTCAAAAACTTCAAAAGGACAAAGAATGATGAGCCCCGTTGGACCGGGCCCCATCTCGTCCTTCTTTCCACGAGATCGGCTGTTCGAGTAAAAGGGAAAAAGAACTGGATACACGGCGTTGACTGCAAAAGGGTCCCTTTGCCTTTGCCTTACGACCAGTGGGTCCAGAAAGGGATCGCTGACTCAGAGACTGAGACTGTGCCTCGTTTCCTGCCGTTTAGCGATGCACGAGTAAAAGGAACGCTTTCTGAGAAGGAAAGCGATGACATCTTGCAAGAAACTGTGCCACCGTCAATTCAATTGGACACTACAGAGCCTGAACTCTTGTTTCAAGACCAAACAGTACCTACAAGAAGTCGCTACAATCTGAGGCCGAGAACCATGGACAAATAAAAATTCTTTTTCTTTGATATATTTTTTTTGAGAAGTGCAGCTCTCTCTTCCATCTGAAAAACTTTCTTATTTTTGCTTTTTCAAACCGCCATCCGGGTTCAGCTGCAGGGTCGTGGTGCCAAGACTTTGGGGTACAAGCCGGAGACGTTAGGTCAACGGTCTGGTTGGTCTAGGGCGTTCCCTGGACTGACAGGTGTACTCCTTAGCAGAAGACACTCATCCGCCGCGGACAGCACGATTAGAGGATGGAGTTTTTCGAGATGAAGAGACCCGCTGAGGAAATAAATTTTAAGAGCAGAATATGTAAAGTAATGAATAGCAAACGTTTTGTAATATTATGTCTGTTTGTCCTATTTAGCATGATGATGTTTTCTGTAGGTTATGTATTATTGTCTTTTCAAGTGCTGTTTGCACCCACTATACAGCCCATACCTCTTCCTACTGTTTCCTCACACTCTTTCCACCCTCTGCCTGAACACGAACAAGCTAGACGTTCTGAGTTCGTAAACAATTCGTTTATTCAACTTCTGCACCAGCACCAACTAGTTATGAATACGACAAATTGCTGGGTGTGTGGTTTGATGCCGCATACCATTAATAAGGGTATCCCATATCTAGTGCTGCCGTTTAGCTATAATGGGTCATGGGCATTCCAGACTATGTTTCTTTTTGCACTTGAGACCTATTCCCCACGACCACCGCGTTCCATTAGACCTAGCATGAATAATAAAGCCTTGATGAGAGGAGTTGCTGATATGAGCAGAGATATCGATGCATATTCATCTATTCCCAAGGATGAGTTGCGAGCTTATGTGGGTTGGAACGCGACGGGGTATAGCATTAGTCTGGGCGAGAAGCAGCGTAAAAGTTCATCCCCGATTTGGGTCGTACCCCACATAGGTCGGTTCTGTTTACAAGGTAATGGTCAGAATCCAAGAGCTCAGTTAGGGAAGAGTGACTGTGCTGAAACGTACATTTTCCCATCACAGTTTTCCCCTGCGTTTTTGGCTGCCAAGGGTACATACTTTGTTTGCAATGATCGAGCATATGCATGGTTGCCCCCTGATTTCTCGGGCACGTGTTATGTTGCAAATTTGCTACCGCCGACATTTACTGCCGCCTCTGATTATCACAAGACCAGAGTTGTGAGAGGCGTTGTTAGTAAGGAGGATACTGCCGGTCAGGAAGCGGGAGACTTTTTCCTGGGTGTCCTGCCGTTTTGGGGACCAATGGTCAATAGTAGGAACCTGAGACAACTGACTCGTGTAGTTGAAACCACTGTTAATGTAACGGCTGGTGCCCTTGGTAACTTGACAGCTGAGCTCCAAGCGGATCGCCTCATGACGTTGCAGAACCGTATGGTTCTAGATGTCATACTTGCAGACCGTGGTGGGGTATGCAAGGTTATCCAATCAAGCTGTTGTATTTTCATACCAGATAGCGCTCCGACAGTCTATCAAGCCATCTCCAAACTGCATAAGATTTCCGAATCCATTCATGTGGATAAAGGAGACTGGTCGATGATGGGGTGGTTCTGGGGACTGATATCAGCTTGGGGATGGAAGATTCTAATAGTCACTGGGACGATCTTAGCCATTCTTTTCCTATTCTGTCTATGTGTACAGTGTGCTCCTGTAGTGTGTAGCCTCTGTGTTACATCATGTGTAAGGAGACCTGTATCAAGGGACGAACTAAGCAATAGGATGATGCTACAGCAACATCTTCATGACTTTATGAATATAGACCTGGACTCAGATTAGTATGAGTATAGCTATTGCCTATGTAAGGGCAAAAGGAGGGTCTGTGGTACTGTAAATTTCGGAACCATGTTGGTAGCATGGTCCTACCCTGCCGATTTTGGTATCAGCGAACCGCAAATGACTAATGCGGTATGTATGAGTGTTTTCGTCATGTTTCACCGATGAATTCACCGTGTATACGATACTACATGTCGAACCCTCGGATTCCATTTTAAAAGGGTAACCATTTTGTGGTTGCCCTCACATAGGCTGCGCATTGACGCCATGCCCATCCCTAAAGGACACGCAATCTTTCTTTTGTTTCTGTGTGACCTATGCAAACTGACTCCGCTGCCCGAGGTCAGTCCTGCCCGGCCGGTTCCTTTTACTGCGGCCTTATGAGATTAGCATCAGGGCCCAACACATCATAAAGTCGTGTATCCCACGCGACTCCTGACTAATCCCTTTCACACCTGACTCTGTTTCCTACTTTATGGCTTGTTTTACGAGTAGGAGGTGTCCATTTTATTGGGGTCTGCTGATATCTGATGAGGGTTCTGAGCCTCGCTGGGTAAATAATTATGTGCTGACCGAGCTGAAATGTGGGATTATCATCGTGCTCTTTCTTTGAAGCGAAAATATGTGAACGACCACTTGTAAAATAGGGGCGGTGTTGCCCAGAGCGTAATATTCTGTATATAAGAAAATACTGTTTTTTGGTTGGGAGCAGTCTCCTGAGAACATACACCGTGTTGTACTTCTCGGATACCTGTGATTGGTCTGCAGCCAATAACTACGATCTTTGACTTCACCTAGAAGACTCTGTTTCTGTGGTCCAAAACAGGAAGAACTCGAAGTCTTCGGGTGTGTCCCCTGGCACCGCTGGGTTGGTTCTGAAAAACCCAGTACTTCATAGTGATGTGTGATCAATGCCTCAAATGTTAAGGGTGCTGGCGGGTATTACCCACTGACCCAGGGTGTGAAATGAATGCTAATAAATGCACTGTGCCAGACTTGGGTTGCAATGTTTTAGATAGATAATTCAATGTTTATTGATTTGTTCATTTCATTCAACTAACTTTACATTTCTTCAACATTTATATATTGATGAATTTACTTTCAACAACATAGGTTCAAACGAAAACCCTCAATGCATGTCAGACCCTTGGTTCTTCATCAGGTTATTTTCAATATGGAACAAAAAGGAACACAAATGCACCACTCATGTTACAACTGTAACAATATAATAAAGGGATCAGAGATAAACCACCCATCCAAAGGCACTAAGAGCTGCATTTTTGCAGACTTATCAACAAACGCGCCTCAATTATATTGACCTTTAAAGTCCTCTGGCAAGCAGAGTCTGTACCAATGTATCAAATGAAGCCAGGAAATCCGGTGGACAGTAATCCACTTCTTCTTTGGGGATGGGGCATGTAGGGCAATGATCAGTCCGGTGAGACTACAGGATTAGTTGCTAATTGTTAGTGAGCTCAGACCCCTATCTCTCTTTAATGAACACATACAAACATACACACACAACTCCACACTAAATATATATGAAAAAACGTTAATAAAATGAATGCCCAACATGAGGGCACATTATAGGAAGATATACTATTACAAAGAATGTAATGGTTATAACAATGAATGCTGTAGATACAAGAGAATGGTAACACGTCTGATGGTGTTCATTTAACAAAAGCAAGAGTTGATGGGCCTAGCCCATGGTGAACCACGTCTCCCTTGTAGCCTGCAGCTAAATCTTCTTAGATCCAAAGTGAGAACACAAGTTTAAAGTGATCCTCCACATATACTACTGCATAATAAAGTTGTATGTGATGCATCTGCTATTGTGCAATGAGCTTGGAGCTTGTCTGTGTTTTGGCATTCTGTACTATGAAAATACAGATAAGCCTGGAAATGCCAGCCTATGGCCTTCTGCTCAATATTTCTGTATTATATAGTGTGCTCTACTTTAAGCTCCCAGGAAACTCTGAAGGTGGCTATCTGAATGCAAGGACGCTTTCACATCAAGCTTAATTAAACATTTCTTATGATAAGTCAGAGCCTGGGATTAGTGATGTAAAACAGAAGAATCAGAATACAAATTCTGTTGAAGAATCACTGAAACTTCCTACATGTTATAAATCAAATTCTAATATGTGAATAATTGGTGCACTATCAACCTATAAAAAAGCAGCACATTATATGATAAACATGTATAAATGATACTAAATGAATATGCATTTATGATGTGTGCATTTAGCACATAAGCAGAAAACACAAACTTATGTCACTTCATGTCTCCCCATTTGGTAATTTCCTCTCACATCCCTGCTTCCGAGTATTGCCGAGGTTGCTTTCCATTTCTCATCCATAAACACACAGTAGCAGGTATATTTTTACCCAGTATAACTAAATGGCAAACTTTGTACTGCTGGTTTTGTTTAATCTCTCGCTTTCCATATGTTTCATCAAATCCCAGGTCATTGTAAACAAAGGAAGCATTTATGGTGTTGGAGACGGTCAGGCTACTGCACTCTTTCAGCAGTATTTTAGGCTCTAGTCACCTTTCTAAAAGTGACATTTTCAAAATTGTTTCTTAAAATCCGACTTTACCAATAAAGAGGATTTTAAATTACAATTTCTCAGACACCAAACATAATCTCTCTACCTGTTCCCATCCAATCAAAAGTTAGCCCTTATTAAATGTAATAGGTCAACCCAATGTTATCCTATGGGAGAGGAAGGCCTCACAGTAGTGAAAAATAAATTTAGGAGTTTTTCACTACCTGAACATGTAAAACTTAAAAGTCCAACTTTTTAACTACATGCACCCTGCCCTATGAGCTTATTTTAGGGGTGAATTATATGTAATGAAGGGTGATTTCAAGGCTTGGCAAGGGGGTTATTTTGCCAAGTCGAATTGTCAGTTTAAAACTACATTCAGGCTGCAGTGGCAGACCTGGGAGAGGATTAAAAGGGGTGCTTAAGTGGGTCGCACAATATATGCTGCAGGCCCACTAGTAGCTTGTAATTTACCGTCCCTTGGTATATGGTAAACCAATTTACTAGTTGTTGGCCAATTTGACCATGTTTTAGGGATTGAGTACAAGTAGCAGTTGTAAAGTGCACAGTCCTAAGGCCAACAAAAAAGGTCAACAAAACAAAAAAGAATAGGAGGCTGAAGGCAAAAGGTTTGGGTGTGACCCTGCAGAGAGGGCCAAGTCTAACAGTCTTTAACAGATACATGTTGTCAGTAGGTGATACCTTAAAAAGGTAGCTTTGCATTACAATCTATATTTAACTGTTGCAGCATGAGTATTGGGCCCTGAAGAATTGCAGGTCCTAGGCAGTGTCTAATTTGTAAAAGCATAAATGCAGATGCCCAAACTTTTCATAAAATGATGCCGCCATCTTTCTCCACTGGCACTGCCCACTTGTACCTCTGTCATCGCCCACTACCCGTAAGGGCAATGCTAAAAGGTGGATTTCACAAGCGAGCAAAGTGTGCAAGACAGCCATCATCCAAGAGAACAACCTCCAGTAGGTTATATACATATATACATGCTTGCATATATAAATATATATTCAGTGAACGAAAACAAAGGTTACATCCTTTGTTATATTTATTCATTCTTTCTATACAAACCAAATTTAAACTGCAAATAACAATACTAAGTTAAGTAACTATAACTATACTTATTCTTTAGATGCAAACCAAACTTAAACTACTCTAAAATTGAAAACTTTAATGTATAATTTATGCAACACCTTCAAATTATTATGACTTGTGCACCTCCAATCTCAGTGTATTCATCTTGATAGCCAAACTACATTAACTATAACTCACACCTACTCCATGCCCCGCTTATACTCTTTTATACTATATAACGTATACCATATAAATTAATAGTTTTTACAATAACCCTCATAGCATTGCAAATCATATAATTTGTGAGAACACACTGCTTGGTAGAGTGCCGAGTTTTAGTTAATATAGTGTGGATACAAAGTGGTGTAGAATAGCGTTGAGTGGAGTAGCGTAGAGTAGAATGGTGTGGCATACATTTTCGTGACAGAGTGGAGTGGTGTTCAGTGTAACAGCAAACAGTGGAGTGGCATAGACTGGAGTGGTGTAGAGTGAAGTGGCACAGAGTGGAATATTGTAGCTTGTAGGGGCGTTGATGGGAGTTGTGCACAGTCGAATAGTGTAAAGTGGAGCGGTAAAGATTGAAATAGCTTAGATTAGAGTGGCACAGAGTGGAGTTGCGTCCAGTGGAGTAGTCTACAGTGAAGTGGTGTACAGTGGAGTGGCGTAGGAGTAGTGTAAGGTGGAGTGGCGCATAGTTGCGTGGATACACTGGAGTGGCGAAGAGTGAGGTGGCATAGAGTGCAGTGGCATAGAGTGGAATAGCTCAGAGTGGAGTGGCGTACATGGAATAGCTTAGACTGGAGTGGCGTACATGGAATGGCATAAAGTGGAGTGGTTTACAATGGAATACCATAAGTTGAGTGGCATACAGTAGACTACCGTAGAGTGGAGTGGCATAGTGTGGGGTGGCATACAATACAATATCATATAGTTGAGTGCCTGGAGTGGAGTGGCATAAACTGGAGGTGGGTAGAGTATTCTAGGGTACAGTAGAGTGCCATAGAGTGAAATAACAAACAGTGGATTTGCGTAGATTGCAGTAGCATACAGTTGAATTGCATAGAGTGGAGTGGCATAAAATGTTATGGCATAGAGTGGAGTGGCTTAGAGTGGAATAGCGCTGAATGGGGTGATGTAAAGTGAAGTGTAGCAGAGTGGAGTAGCTTAGAGTGGCATGGCCTACAGAGTAGTAGCATACAGTAGAGTATCATAAACTGAAATAGTGCACAGTGGAATAGCATATACCAGAGTGGCATAGAGTAAAATAACATTGAGTGGAGTGAGTAGCATAGAGTTGAGTGGCTTAGAGTGGAGTGGTGTGGACTGGAGTGGCATAGTGTGAAATAGGGTACAAAAGAGTGGTCTATAATCGAGTGGCATAGAGTGAAGCGAGTTAGAGTGGAGTGGCGTGGAGTGGAATACAATACCGTGGCATAGAGTGGAGTGGCATAGGTGGAATAGCGTACAGTGGAGTGGCATAGAGTGGCGTGGCACAGGCTGGAATGGTGTACAGTAGAGGGGCGTAGGGTGGAGTGGCATATAGTGGAGTAGCGTAGAGTGGAGTGAGGTAAAGTGTTGTGGGGTGCAGTGGAATAGCGTAGGATGGAGTGGCATGAAATGGAATGGAGTGGTGTGTAGTATCATAGAGTGGAGTGGCATAGACTGGAGGGGGTACTTGCAACTAGTCCTCATTGTTATTTTGAAGCTGGACCACATGCAATAGGCTATTTAAATTGTGGTCTAAATTTTCTGTGTGAAATTCAAAAAATATACATTGGCATTTAAAAAGATTGACAATATTGAACACAATGTTCAGTTTCGAGAAACTTTAAGATAAGAATTTGCTTTCCCTTCAATTTATCTCGTTAACTTTTTTAACTATGCTTTATAATACTTAATAATGAGAGGGCAGCAAACCCAGCTAATTTTACTAGATCCGCATCTGCTGGGTGTACAGAGTTTGCTCTTTGTCAGCAGCACATATTTTTAAATATGTGAAACTAAGGGCTAGATTTAGAGCTTGGCGGACAGGTTTCTATGTCAGAAACGTGATGGATATCCTGTCTGCCGTATTATAAGTTCCACTGGATGTAATGGAATTCTAATATGCCAATGGCATATTCACCACGTTCGTCACGGACTAACCCCATGCGCCAAACTCTAAAACAGGCCCTAAGTCCTTAGGATTTCTCTTCGTTTTGCTTACCCAGCCATCACAGAAACATCTGACATGTCTAGGAACAATATATTATATGGACCTGGTGCATGTGCATTGTTAGCAGTGTTTAGGCAAGAGTGCTACACATGAAGTAGTCGCTCATGGCAGCCGCTCACTGCACATAGCCATGCACAGAAAGGGTAGCCCAATTCTGTCATTATAGCATAGTTTGGGCACTGTTTACCATCTTAGTTGGGACTGGGACCTATGCCCAGCCATTTGGACCTTATTCCAATCTATGATCAGGCACATGGAAGCACAACAAATTGTTTAATCATAAATGTCCCTCAAAATCTCAACCTCAATTTCCACTGCTTTCATTTTTATTCAAACTGTCAGTAACAGTATGAACTGTGTACAGCTAGATTGGGCATCATGGAACAGAATGAAGTGATGCAACAGAAATCTCCAAATCGCATCTATACAGCAACATTACTTTTATTTTCCAAAATGCATCTTGATAACATTATTTTTATTCTCCAATTCGCATCACTATTGCAAAGTTATTTAATTGTACTGCATGCTTGAGCTGGAAGCAGACATTTTCAGAGAAAAGCTCCGACACCTAGATAAGAAAAACATATAAATATACATTTCAGTTAGGGTTAATGAAACAGAAAAAAACAGTTTTTAATTTTCTAGGTAACTTAAGCCAAAAAATTAGCTAATCATGCACCAAACAGCAATGGTACACTGAACAATTACATTAACTGTATTTCAATGCATACAAGTGCTAGTGACTAATTTGGATTTTGGTACACCTCCTGACACTTTTTCACAAGTAAGAAAAAGAATAAGTGTTAAGATTTTTCCTGGATTATTATCATCATTATTGAGTGTTCAGTTGCACAATGCTCACATTAGGGCCAAGCTTATATTACTGGAGTGTAGACATGGCAAAACAGAGCTGACGGGAACTTCCCTGCCTTACCAAGTTTACCATGTCCAGGCCTGACTAACTGCTCTAATTTTTACTTTCCATTCCAGGACTTGTAGTCCGTGTTCAGCTGTATAACATCAGGAAAATAAGTCGTAGAATCCAAAGTAAATAAAACCTGGACTGGATTAGCTGTTCAATTCTGAACCAGGGAATCTTGGTGGGATGAGTAGCTATGGCAGGGTGAGAAGGGCCTGAGACGCTTTCGAGGAGCAGAGATACTCAATTTCAGGCTTCAGCAGCTTGTCTTTCGAATCGCAAAAAGTTCTAAAGACCACTGATGTTTGCACTGATGCCAATAAAACCACTGAGGTTTGGACTGATGCAAATAAAACCACTGAGGTTTGGACTGATGCAAATAAAACAATCCAGGGCAAATTTGAGTTACTTTTCTTCAGAATTAGACATGGGGCAAACTGATCCACCATATTTTTCTGTTTGTGTTAAATTAATGCATACATTCTGACAAGTGTTCAAATGTTAAATATGCAAGTATGTTATTTTGTTCTGTAATTTCTTGCAAGATTATCAAAAATAGTGCTGTAATAGTTTGTTTTTTCTAAAAAGGCTATTCATGGATTAAAATCAGCTAAGCTTTCTATTACACTTTACAATGATGTAGAACAATACATATATTAAATATGGTTACACAATACATCTGTAATATGGATACTGCATCAACATGCAAAGCCAATAAGTCTATCTATAAAGTGGTAATATGGAAAAAGAACAGGAGCAACACGTTCTGGCAGATAAGAACTGAGGTGTAAATAAAAGCCAGCCAGATAGGACTAGGAATGATAGACGAGATGCCAATGTGGCGAGAGCAGGTGAATTACAGGATAGTCATTGAGCCACTTTAGTTTACAGATTGAACATAATAGTTACGGAGGAGGAGCAGCAGGTAGTGTCAAATGAGGATGGATCTTAGACACCAATTCACTTACCCTTTGCAATTTATAAGGCACATCATTATTACACTGTTAATCTGTTGAGCTTCAACTGAGGTATGCAAGACCGGCATCTGTGAAGATACCAAAAAGCATCTGACAAGGCACTACCCACCTCCACACACCCACACCACCTACAACAGATCCCTCTGTAATTTCTTACCTCTTTGACTTCCACAAACAAAGTATAAACCTGGAATTTGCCTCATTTCCAGGTTGGCTACCGTGAAGATACCAAAAAAAGCATCAGGCACTATACAGTTCAAGGATTATCCCTTCAATCAGCACACACATTTTCTCCTTGCCCACAATGAATGGTCATGTACTTTTCACTGACATGCAGTCTATAGGCGATACACCAAGCATAGTGTGCCCACTTTGTCAGATGACAAATGATTAATCCTAGCAAATCTGGTATAGTGTCTAAAAATGTTTTTTCAGTAAAATGCAGCCTAATTAGTTTATTTACTGTTAATAGGTTTAGAATAAAAATGAGATTAGAAATGAATATGCAAGAAGAAGTCCTGCAAGGAGACAAAACATGAGCATCTGATTATCCAGAAATAAAGTTTAAGACAAGGAAGTGGTAACTGGAAAGCAAGAATCATGCTTTGGGCATGAAAAGCCTAGGCAGCACTCAGGAGCATGGCGGTAACATCAGTGTGTTGAAGGCAGGTAGGCAGGTGCGCAAGAGTGGGGCTGAGTGTGCCCTATCCAGTAATTCCCTCTGCTAATATGTGTATTAATTACCTTAAAGTGGTCTTCCTTTGCAAAGCATAGACTGTAAGGCATCCATGAGGTGCAATGCAGGTGCAAAATTGTCACTTCAGTTTACAGCACCCATTTACATTTGTTCTGCCACCAACCATAGGACAGCCATACTAGCCAACTGGGCTGACACCCACTCTCCTAAGAGTGTCACCCCCCTCAGAGGTAAGCAGGGCCATTTGTCTTTCCTAGTGGCGTTCCATGCATTGAAGGCCACAGTAAAAATAAAGCTGTATGAAAAAAGCTTGGGTACTTGCAGTATCACATTAGTGACATGTGTGAAGCATGTTGTCATACTGGAGTACTGTGAGACCAGCCCACAACCCCGCCATCCTTTGTGGGACGTCCAAGTAAACTGAGCCTAAAACAGAGTTAAACAACAGCAGGGTCACAAACCTTGGTTCCCCTGTAGCTGAGAAGCTGGTACAGATCAGAAAGTGTCTGAGGATACATGGCCCAGCAGCAGAAAGACCCTCACTCTTATCTGCTCTGAATTAGAAGGGGAGCAGAGAATATATCTTAGGATGGAGTATTTAAGAATCAGTTGGAAAAGCAGAGTTCTGATGTCTGCAAGCTGCAACTGGCAATAATAATAATTTTAATTTACCGTGGGATGAGATTAGAAGCTGGTGAAGATCTTTCCTTGCTTCAGAGATGTGGTTGCATTTCTCGTGGCTACAGAACAACCGTGACTGGAGAATTCGTGATCTTCTAAATTTTCTCCAGGAGGAAGGCCAGCAGGCCGTGCAGAGTGTTTTTGTGTAGACTTATAAGGTCTGACCGCAATGAGTAAGAAAACAAACACATTAATGAGAATGAATTGGATTTCTTAGGTAACGTACATGTATTTTTTACTTTACATTCTACCATTGTCTTACCTATGTGAACAAGGATTTAGAGAGAAGAAGTTATAAACTATCCTTAACAACGGTCCTAACCAGTTTTACCAGCTTAACCACCTGGTGAGTGGTACTGGAGTAGAGATGGATTAGAGAATGGTCAGTTTCAGCTAAGGAGGGACAGCAAGGAAAGAGGGATGAGAGCAGATGTAGAGGAAGCCAATGGGAGAGGACTAAGTAGCATGCATGGAGAACAAAGAAAAGACTAAAACACATGGTTCAATACATGGCTCATCCCCCTCCAAAGGATGTCTGCTCGCACTTATGCTCTCAATCTTGCCTGTATATGGTAGGAGTGCATGGTCTATCCCCCTCCAACTGATGCCTGCTCCACTTGGGTTCTCGATCCAGCCTGTAAATAGTTTAAGGGCTGTGCACTGTTTATTTTCCTCTGTGCAAGGCCAGGTTGATTGCTGTGAAAGACACCAAAAAAGTGCATCAGGTAACCTCTAGTGATACGATCAACAAAGTGATTGTTATAATGCTTGAATTAATCCCAGCCATTGGTAATTACTCTTCCATGCATTCCAGTTCACTGTTTTTGCTCACTGTGCTACTACAGACCAATCTTATACACATTATATGCAAATCACTCGTGGTGCTCAATCCAGTAGGGGCAGTAGGGGCAGTTCCAACCTGAACTGCTATGTCATTGCCTCTCTGAATAAGAGCACACGCAACTCCATAATGCTTTGCCATCAGTGAGGTGCAGCAGAAGTCGTATGGCACAGTGAGCATAGGGCATAGTGTTAGGCCTTCATGTGAGGTGCTAGTAATTACTGTGTATTATCCAGTATGGGTACTTTCAGTTACTGAAGAAATTGCACGGCCGCACTACAATTGCACTTCAGTTAGATAATATTATTATTCACCTTATCTCACTCCACCACTTGGAAGCCCTGTCTACCAATGCACTTGATGCAGCGTGGAATGTCAAATCCTCCCTTCGTCACAGACCAAATATCATACTAACACATTCACTCAATGCATTCATTGGTGGGGCCCATAACACCAACATTTACCTTTCTTTGATCTGCTCTTACGGGAGGGATACGTTTTCCAAACGCTGACATGAAAGGAATACCTTTTCTTTAAAGAACCTAATATACATGAATATACATTGAATACCTTTATTAATTTCAAAACCTCGTGATATTCCCCTCATTTGGCGATGAATCAGTTAGTTGAATTTGGATATTTGGTAATTCAATTCTTTTATTCTTAATTCAATCTTAATCTAATCTCTTCAAATAACAACTCAACACATTTGTCTATTAATCAAAGCTTCGTTTATCTAATTAATTGCAAATTTTAGTAGATCATCGACCAAACCACAGAACATCATATTTACCTAATCTGGCTATTAGTCGTCCTCTAAGTCAATCAAGTCGTGGAAAAGTCTTTAATTCATCAAAGTCAGGCCGCAATTCAGTCTGTCAACAATTCAGGGAAACAGCTGTCCAGCAGTGTCACCGTCCTCTCCGTCAGCATAACGCCAGGGAAATAACAGCGTCCAGTAATGAGAGAAGGAGGAGTTTCAACTCACTATTCTACCAACTTTTATAATGATTTTAATGTCAAACTGTATCAAGAATGAGTTTTAGACAGTTCTGATTGGTGGGTTTGGGGTCGCTCGGTGAAGTTCTCACATAGTCTATTCGATTAAGTCATCACACTTGCTGGTTCCGGTTTTTAACTCCTTCCCCGCTCATGACGGAACCGCTCCGTCATGAGCCACGGTTGCCGTGTGCTCATGACGGAGCGGTTCCGTCATGCCGCGACCGTTGGCGGCCGCTCCTCCCACGCGGCGCTGTTTCCCCGCCTGTGCGGGGGGACAACGCAACTGGGCGGAGTCATGACGGAACCGTTCCGTCATGAGCCCAGCTCAACCGTGGCTCATGACGGAGCGGCTCCGTCATGAGCACAGCGCCACCGCGCTGCCCCCCCGCACCCCCCAGTCCTTTGTTTAGTGATCCTGGCAACTCTCCCAGGGTGACCTTGGTTGGTACATCTTGCCTGGGGTCAGGGCAAGGCCACTTGCTTGCTGTGGTGCAGGCGCACTTCATCCCAAACCTCGGTGAACGGTGACTAGTCTTGTCAAGTCAAAAGTCGGCCATCTTGACGTAGGCCCAATCGGTCAACTTAAGCAAAACAAACACAAAACATAATTAAAACATTGAAATAGCTAATAAAATGTTAGACCCTCACTAATTCCCCTATGTGTATGTAATTATCTAGCATAATAGCAACATTCAAAGCGTTTATATTCACCCAACGATGTCATCTGGTGTGACTTACAATTACGTCACAAAAGCAACATATATCATGCAATATTCTAATTTTTCTAGCATTAATATGCATACATATATTAGTATACAAATTAGTTTAGCCATGCAAATGCAAATCCCACGTGTAATTCTTTCATTAGTACGGTTGATTAAACATTACTTCCAACAGATTAGTATTATTACAAGTAATAGATTATTCAGATTAATATGAATATGCAGAAATGGGGGGGGTATACAAAATTTTGCACTCCTGGCAGCATAAGGTTTAGATTGCTTCTCTACATCATACTCTCTTGTGAGTGGTGAGTGGTGGGGTCTGTGAAGAACCCAAAAGAGGTCATCAGGCAAAAGCTCATCCAAATACCACTTCTGCTACCGGGACACAAAGTCCCTTACCACAATGAAAATTCCCCCACTTATTTCAACCCACTTCAGCTCCCCTTTGTATTTTGCCTACGTAGAAAGATGTTCACAGATGCTCCTGTACCATCAACATAGTTTCTGGGAAGTCACAGGTGATATAGGATAAAAACCTTACCTTACCTACAAAATTTTGTATTACCCACTCCATCAATCCCCCCTTTGGTGATTATATCACCACACCATCAAAATTTTGTATCCCTTTTGCGGAATTTCAAAGTGATTTCTTGTTTTTATTCATAATTCAGTCTCCCCTGTCTCCTCTCTTTTTGCTGATTTGTACATGTTCTCCTTAACCTCCTCCAATTCTATCTCTTCGAATTCTCTCTCTTGTTTCTTATCTCTTCTCCTTACATTTTCTCTCTTCAACTTTTTCTGATTTTTATTCTTTTTACGACAAATACACCCTAATCTAATTATTAATACTATGAAAATCACACATGTTAAGGGAAATAATATCTTACCTAAAACGTACTACCTAAGTTTACTAAGAAATCTTTAATAGCTGATATTTTCTTTCCAATCTTTTCCCAAACACCTTCAACCTCCAGTGGTGCAATTTCGTTATGCAATTCTGTAATATTTTTAATATAAATTTTCAAATCTTTACTTTTGTCAGGAATGTAAGTACAACAATGTTGGTCTTTCAGCATTCCACAGACTCCACCCTCTTTTGCCAATAATATATCAAGGGCAAGTCGATTTTGCATTACCATAGCACGCATGGCAACCATTTCAGTGTTTACTAATAAAAATCCTCCAGCGGTGCTTGATGACAAGCGATCAACTACTGTTGAAAGTCTTCTAATTTTGTTTGCATTCAGAGATATTCCCACTGCTGGTATCAGTGCACCAAAAATGTCACCCACAATCTCTGAACAAGATTCTCTCTTACTACGTGCTAAATAACTACCTAATCTATGTACACCATCTTCTCCTCTATCCATATGAAAAATCTTTGGAAAAACCAGGCCTACATAACATGTGCCATACCAATGGTCTGGCAAACGATAATATGCCCTGTTCCCACAAATGAATTATAACCCAGGAAAAACTGGATCTTTTCCACCTTTAAATCCCCATCCACCCATGATTCGGTATGTATCATGGCACTCACTATTACCTACAAAATAATTATCAAATGCAGTTTGATTCCTTCTAATACACAGTTTCCCTGTCTGAGGCCAATCTAAAGCCATAGTTCGACTAGCTTCACCTTTCAGATGATTTTCCATTTCTACATCCCAGACTGTCTTTTCCACTTTTCCGTCAGATGCCTTTCTTTGCATTTTCAGTCTCCTTTCTTCAACCATATCTAAAAACTTATTTTCCTCTTTCTTTAAGCTGCATGTCAAATTGTTCTTAAATATATATTCTAATGTTAGTTCTTTAGTCTCTAAGAAAAATTCACCTGATACCTTTGCAGGTTTCACCTTGTTTAGCTTGTTAATTGCCGGTACTTGTGAAAATATAGTATCTACATCTGAAAAATAATACCTAATTTCCCTGTTTGATAAAATAAATTGGCTATTACACTACATGTTATTCCATATGTTACTGGAAGGTGGTGATAAGTCACTCCCTCCGATACAGAGGCAGGTAAATGCATACAAACGTAGCAGTCCCTTACCTCCATTGTCTTTACATATTCGTACAACAATTTTGAAAACACATTATTAGAAAAATCAGTTATAGACCTGTCCTTATGTAAATAGTTTTTATCTATTCTAGTCGGAACTACCTTTTGAAGCCTTTCTATATTAGTTTTGTTTTCACTATGTCCTTCTATTGTATCTATTGTAACTTTAAATGAGATCAGAAGAACAAGTATGCTCCATAGAAGCATTAGTAATCCTGTACAACAACAACACATTTTACACCATCTCATCAAAAATGTACATCTACCTTTTCTACTATCTATGTTTGCCATCTTTGCTAAAATAGACTGTGTCTTTTGACTTAGCCTCTTCTACTTCACAACTAGTTTTCTAACCCAAGGCTCTAAGCACCTACTTGGTTCTACCAGTTTTTGTCTTTTTCCGTATTTTATTGTTTTTCCATCAGTAGTTTTCTTATCTCATTCAGTTTGGCATTTCGTCATCTTTCACCATTCCTTTGCGATCTGAATACAGAATGTCCTGAACATCCGCTTCTTCTCCAATATCAGACAAGATAACTCTCAGGATTTCCGATTCTTCGTCCTCCTCAACCACTTCTGGTACAACCACCTCTGGATTTCCTTGGCTATCCGCCTCTTCTTTTATTTCAGGCAGGGCCACATACGCCCATTCTGGTGATTTATACTTCTGGTTAGTTTTTCTTGTTCTTTTGCTCTCCTTAATTACAATGGTTTCTTCGTCTTTTGATTTCTCCTGACTCGTCACTTCATGCACCTGTTCATCCCTTGGTGAATTTACTCGTGTCAGTCGATATCTCAATTTCTTTATTTTATTCGGCCAAACATCGTCCTTTGCAGCTCTTTTCAATTTACTTCCTTTATCGTTCTTTTCAGTTCTCCAAGCTCTCTTTCTTAGAACTCGACCTTCAGGTATTTCATCTTCGCTTTCCTCTGACTCTGTTTCAACTTGCTTTTCACTCTCAACAGTTTCTTTTTCCACCACTTCTTTTGTTTTCCCTACTTCTGTCCCTCCTCGGATCTCCAACACGCAATCTTCCTGCTGACTACTTGTCCCTACTTCTAACTGGATGTTGGAGTTCCCTACACCTCCTCGGGGTTCTTCCGCAATAATCTTTCCCTCTCTCTCTGTATCTGGCACCTGTCCATCTAAATGTGTTGCTTCAGGTGGAATTTCTCTCAATCTTTCATCTGGCACTTCCTTCTCACTAATTTCTTTTATTGTCTCTTCACTGTCTTTTTCTTTGTTCTTTCCTTGTTTCTTCCTGGAACATTGAACTCCTTCTTCAGTCTCTGAGTCTGAGCTGGTATCAGAAATCTGTAACCTTCTTCTCAGGGAAATACTTCTGGGGACAAATGTTAGACTCGGTTCTGTTTCCCCCCTTTCAGGGTTTTCTTTTGTTTTTGACTCTCCGTCATCTGACTCAGTACTGGATTCTGATTAATCAAAATACTCTTTTTCTGTGCTATCTGCTGGATTTGGAATTCTCAATGTATGGCTTGCATGGATCCAGTTTTTCAGTCCAGCACACTTTACAGCTGTTGTTGTGGTCAAGATGACTTGTCTTGGTTTTCCCCACCTTGGAACCAAACAGTTTCTTCTTCTGTGGACTTTTATTCTCACCCAGTCCCCTGGGCTCAGATCATGGGCTGGCTTCTTTTCAAGGGTGGTGGCATCCGCTCCAACCTGATGAAACACAGAATGAACTGCGTCAGCCAGGCTTTTACAGTATTCCAACACCATGTCATCAGTTATAGTCATCAGCTTGTTGACTGGTATAAACACGTGACGCATGGCTCGTCCCATGATGATTTCATGGGGGCTTAACCCTGTAGTTCTGTCTGGAATTGATCTAATAGTCATGAGTACTAGAGGCAAGACATCAGGCCATTTCATACCTGTGGCTAAACACATTTTCCCTATCCTGTTTTTGATAGTACCATTCATCTGTTCCACTACACCAGAAGCCTCTGGTCGATAGGCACAATGTAGTTTTTGTCGTACATTCAATGCTTCACAAATCAGTTTTATGATCTCATTATGGAAATGTCCTCCTCGGTCTGATTCAATTGTCACTGGGAACCCAAATCTAGGGATAAATTCCCTCAAAAGTAATTTTGCCACTGTCATCCCATCATTCCTTCTTGTTGGAAATGCCTCTACCCATCTAGAAAACAGACAGACCATAACAAAAACATACCTCAACCTGTTACAGGGAGGCATCTCAATGAAATCCACTTGCATTCTGGTAAAAGGCCCTCCTTCTCGACCTATTGTTCCCAGACTCACTACTGTCTTTCTTCCAGGATTGTATTGCTGACATATTAGGCATCTTTGACAAAGACTTTCTGCTACAAGCCTGAATTTAGCATTATACGAGGTTTGCTTAAATGACCTGATCATGACATCTCTCCCTATGTGTCCCTGACCATGATACATCCGTGCCATGGCAGACATCATGCTATAAGGCATAACTGGCCTTCCATCCCGATAGACCCACACATGATCCTTCTCTCTGGGTGCACATCCTGCTTTTACCCACTGCTTCATTTCCTCCTCTCCTGCTTCTTCCTGCAATTGTCTTACTTCTTCCCATGTTCCCACAGTGTTAGTAAACATCAAAGAGTAAGAAATCACTTCTCGTTCCTTAGCCCGATTGATGGAATTCTGATTTTGTGCACAGTATTGGGCCATATCATTCGCATATTTGTTGCCAGTAGCGATGTAATCGTCACTTTGACTATGGGCCGCACACTTCACAACAGCCAATTGTCTAGGCAGCTGTATCGCCTCAAGCAATTTTCCAACCACTTCCACATTCTTAATGGGAGTTCCACTCGATGTTAAAAATCCTCTCTGCAGCCATATCTGGCCGAAGTCGTGTACGACTCCGAAACCATACTGGCTATCAGTTATCACAGTCACTCTCTCTTTTTTTTTTTTTAGTCCTCATCTCACCAATAAACACGTGTGGGTCTTATGAAGCCGCTTAAACGATCTGTAGGGGAGGAGGCACACGGTTTGCCACATATGTTTCCGTTGGTCGACCAGTCCCTTATTTAGTGTGGGTTACTGGTGTAATCATTGGACAATCATTGACCCCAGCTCATAAAGGGATGCCAAAGATTGGTAGATTCGTCCCCTACTCCATCATATTCCAGATGGGCCATGGCAAAGGAGACCTTAAGCCAGTCTTCTCTGTTGGGTGGTTGAGGGTCCTTCCATCTCTTACATATTTCTCTTCGTGCGAGCAGAACCAAGTATAACAATAGACCTCGTTGCTGTTGTGACGCCTTTATACAAAATAGGCCATCATCCCCAAAGAAAATCAGTGACAGGTTGACCTCAATGTTAGAGTTAAACACATCTTTAAGAATGTCTCCGATTTCCTTCCAGAAGGTCTTTATTTCTGAGCACTCGAAAAATATGTGTAGATCATTTTCTAGGGGAAGCTTGCACCTATAACATTTCGGAGTTGGTACTGGAACAAATTTCGCAATTCTAGCTGGGGTGTAGTAGAGTCTGTTGATAACAAAAAAGTGGTTCTTTTTTAGAGCTGCAGGTTTGATATATTTGTACAGCAGCTTCAATGATGGCTCAAACAGTGCTTCTATTGTTGGCTCAAGAGGGGACTGCTCCCATATTTTAATCGATGGGGGTGTTTCCGGGCCGACGGCTTCAAGGACTAAGTGGTACCACACTGATACCTCTTTTTTTAAAACCTGGACAGAGTGGCACAACATTTCTGTCTCCCAGTTTCCTTTTACTTGCTCTTTCTCTGCCTCATACCACGAGGCAAGCTGTAGGTATTTAAACATGGAGAAACCTGTGCCGATCCTGGACCTCAAAACCTCCCATGGAAGGATCCCCTCTGAGTCTACCAGTTCCGACCAGATTGTGATTCCAGCCCTCTTTATAGGTAAGGCCAGCCCATCCTTTAGACAATGAGGTGTCCCCGGGGAGTCCCAGATGGGAGCATGGTGTGAGTAGTACCCTATCCCCCATGTAGTTCTTACTTTAAGCCAAAGAACTAGGGCTGCCCTTAGAACCTTCAAGCGTACTTTTTTGAAGTACTTTGTAGCACCAAACTTATGCAGATATGCCTCTACTCTTCCTCCCTCTTCTACCGTTCTTGTCATTTCATTCAGCAGTTTCCTCCACGCCGAATCTTCAGGTCTCATCAATAGCGAACGGAAGCTTTAAACTGGAAGGCCACTGCATACCACCATATATCCGGGAGTGCCAAACCCCCCTTAGCAAGTCTACGCCTAAGCTTTTTCCACGATAATCTGGTACCCTTATCTCCCCAAATAAAACTCCCGATCTTACTCTGAATTTTACTTATTAAGTTTTGGGGAAAAGTGAGAGGGATAGCAGAGAAGACATAAGAGAGCTTAGGGAGAATGATCATCTTCACCAGATTAACTTTCCCGTATATGGTCAAGGGGAGGTTCCTCCATCTAGAGAAGAGGCGATCGATTTCCTTAGTTACTCTGGACAGATTTACGAGGGGGACTCTAGCTAGATCTTTAACTATGTAGATACCCAAGTATCTTAGTTCTAACGAGTCAACTCCTCCCCATTGGTCAACATTCCAGCCCATCACCTCCGTCTTAGATTTATTTACCAGGTAGCCTGACAAAGCTCCAAATTCCTCCGTAATGGACTCTAAACGGGGAAGAGCGACACCAGGATTGTTTGTGTATACAATCAGGTCATCAGCGTACAGTGCTAATTTGCAACTATAAGATTGAGATTTGAAGGGATAGATGTCATTATCTAGCCTGATGGCTTGGGGTAGTGGTTCAATATAAATATTGAACAAGAGTGGAGAGATCGGGCAACCCTGCCGAGTCCCTCTCTGAATGTTAAAACTTGGTGTGAGTATCCCGTTCAGTAGGATATGGGCAGAAGAGCCTTGATAGCAATTTCTCAGAGTTTGCAATCCTGCCTACTTTCCCTCTTTTCAGATCTGTATAAAGAGGATTTGGAGCTCTCCCCATGCTCAGTTCAAGCCTGGTTAAGTACAAAATCTCTTCCCTCCATAACAGAGGAATGTAGAAAGAAACTAGAGGCTCCTATCAGGATGGAAGAGATAAGTGGGCAAATCAACAAAAGTAAGAACAAAAAAGCTGCTGGTACAGACTCACTCCCAAATGAAGTTTATAAACTTCTGGCCGAAGAACTGACCCCCGCCTTGGGTTCCTTGTTTAACTCGGTCTATAGCTCTGCTGGTAAGGTTCCAGAGTCCTGGAAAGAGGCAACCATAGTCTTGATCCTTAAACCTGGTAAAGACCCATTAAGAGCTGACTCATATCGTCCTATCTCCCTGCTTAACGCCGATTATAAGATCTTTATGGGCGTGTTGGCAGGGAGATTGGCGAAGTTGGTCCCCCAGTTGGTTCACCCAGACCAAAAGGGATTCGTAGAAGGTAGGCAGATCCAAGAGCAAACTCAGGTAATGATAGGTAACATCGATCTGGCCACTACAAGATCTGATCCTTTGGCTATAATAGCCTTAGATGCGGCCAAAGCATTTGACAGAGTTTGCTGGGTCTATTTATGGGAGGTATTGGCAAAACTAGGGTTTGGTCCAATCTTTATCACAGTCACTCTCACACTTTTCCCAATCTTGCATGCTCTAATCAGAGCAACAAGTTCTGCTACTTGGGCCGATTTTACTCCTTTCAGATAAGATGCTTCCATTACGGCTGCAACTGTGCATACTGCATATGCTGCACTCAACACTCCATCATCTGTTCTCAAACAAGACCCATCAACAAACATAACGAAATCACTTTCTGGCAAAGGTACATCTTTTATGTCAGGTCGTGGTTTTGTACAGAAATCAAGTACATCCAAGCAGTCATGATCTGCTTCATCTCTGACTTCCACATTCTCAGCATCAGGCAGCAATGTTGAAGGAGTCACATTCAAACATCTCACAAGACTTACATTTGTTGCACCTAGTATGACCTTTTCATACTTAGTCAGCCGACTATGTGTCATATACTGAGTACAACTTCTTGTTAAAAGGATCGCCACATCATGAGGTACAAACACTTTCACAGGATACCCCCTCACAATTCCCTCACTCTGTTCCAAACTTTGGCATGTAGCAGCCACTGCTTTCAAACACCCAGGTAGGGCCACAGCTACTGGGTCAAGCATTGATGAAAAATATGCAATTGGTCTCCTCAGTTTTCCATGCTTCTGTATTAGCACAGAGAGTGCACATCCATTTCTCTCACTGCAGTACAACTCAAACTCCTTCTCGTAATCAGGCGTACCTAATGCAGGTGCTTCACACAGTCCATCTCTCAATCGTTTAAAAGCCACCAATTCTTCCTTGTTCAATTCAATGGGATCTTTCACATCGCTTCTCGTCAGACGCACCAGAGGTTTTGCAATCAACGAAAAGTTGCTGATCCATTGACGACAATATCCAACCATTCCCAGAAACATTCTCACCTCTCTTTGAGTCATGGGTACTCTCATTCCATTTATGATCCTGATTCTGTCTATTGTTGTTTTCCTCAGTCCTTTTTCAATGTTATGTCCTAAATATTGTACTTCTTTCTTACAAAATTGCAATTTTGATGGTGACACTTTAAGTCCTCCATCTGCCAAATGATTCAGCAAGGCTATAGTGTCTAGCTCACAAGCTTCACGGGTTTTCGACGCCACAAGAAGGTCGTCGATATATTGAACTAACACTGAATTTTCAGGCATTTCTAGACTCTCCAAAGACTTCTTCAATAGCTGATTTAATATTGAGGGGCTTTCTGTATACCCCTGTGGAATTCGGCACCAGGCCAAAATACGCTCGCCGAAACGAAACGCAAAACTTTGCTGGCTGTCATGGTGTAATGGGATGGAAAAGAAAGCATGGCATAGATCAATTACTGTATACCATTCTGCGTCATGGGGAATCTGATATAAAATCACAGATGGATTCGGTACAATGGGACAGCATGACACAACGATTTTGTTTATCTTTCTCAGATCTTGAACTATCCTGAACTTCCCATTAGGCGTTTTCAGTTCCATTATTGGTGAGTTACATGGACTACTCATTATTTCTCTCAAAATTCCTTGTCTTATCATTTTCTCAATCACAGGAGTTACTCCTTCAATTATTTCAGGTGTCAATTTATATTGAGGGACATTTGGATAACTTACTCCTTCCTTTACTGTTATTTTTACTGGATCTACATTTCTCATTAATCCCACATGTTCTCCTGTGAAATCCCAAACTTTTGCGTTTACAGTCTGTTTCAATTCTTTAGGTAATTCATCAGGGTTAAATACAGCATAGGTTTCAGTAACTTCCTTCTCCCTGTTTGCCATGGTCATTTTATACAACACATCTTCATCCGGGGTCTCAAATGCTATCCCATCCGGGGTACAAAATATAGTGCAGTTCATTTTGCACAACAAATCCCTAACTAATAAATTCACAGGACTAGTATCGCACACGACAAAGCGGTGCATTTCTGAAAATTTCCCTATGCTCACTTTCACCGGCTCTGTAAGATAAGTTTTAATCTGTCTGTTTGATACACCAACCACTTGGATTGTTTCATCCGAGAGAGGAAGATTCTTAACATCAGCTGACCTAACAGTTGATCGAGTAGCACCAGTATCTACTAAGAAAGTAATACTTTCGTTATTTATTTTCCCATCTACAAATGGGCCTGTCTGGTCTACTTCTAGAGTTGCGCCAAGTACGCACTCTTCTTCCTCCCTTCGGCACTGTCAATAACCCTCTTCCGAATCACTCTCATCGCGTTGTAGCCAATACTGCGAAACAGCGCTAGCGCGCGGCAGCAAGTTTGCCTGTTCTTTTTTTTTTTTGGCTTTAGCAAACATCTTTTTTTTTTATTTTTATTTTTTTTATTGACATTTCAAGGTTATACATTATTCAACCATAACAAGTAACACCCCAGACAGCTTATTTACCTGTTCTTCATTGTAGAATCCCGCTTCGTGACTAAATTTCTGAGAGTTTTTGCTCCGTGGTAAAGGCGGTTTGGCACCTGATTCTGTTGTGTTACAACCTGCTGCTGTCGCTGCGGTTGACCACTCACCTCATTCTGCACCTGTGGATTCAATGATGGATTTTCATTGTTAGTACTGGAAATTTACACTCGGATTTCCAATGCCCTATTCTACCGCAATTATGACATGGGAATTTCTTCTTGGCTTCTTCTATATTTCCTTTACCTTTCCCAGGACTGAATTTTGGTCTCGATCCTGTATTATTCGCTTGTTCCGCTACTTGAGCTTCCTGCCTCTCTGCTACCTTTACCTGGGCCCACATAGCCTTTTCTTTTAATTTTCGCTAATTTGCTTCGCTTCAATCTCATCACTGAAATATTTAGCATGTCTCAATACTTTGTCTATTTTCTTATTTTGCCAATCTACAGTATGTTGTTTTATCATTTCACTAATTTCTGGATGTAGACCATATACAAATCTGTGTACAAAATGACTTAAATCCTTTTCACTCAGATTTTCATCTCCACTAAACTGTTTAAAGGCCAATATCACTCTTTCATAATAGGCATGTACCGACTCTTTACTTTCCTGATGTGTTCTGTCAATTTTCACCCAATCTGTCTCTTTAGGAGGAACCTTGTTTTTCAGAAAGACAATAACCTGTTCGTATTTCTTCATTACCTCAGGGTCTGGAGCCCCTGTTTTTGGATCTCTAGGGTATTCTTGCGTTGGCCAATTTAATATCAGCTTGCACTCTGTCCATAAATCTGCTGGTACGATTATGTCAAATAGGCTATTCAGATCAATCCATAACACTTTGGACAACTTCACAAATCTGTCTACCTGTCTATACCACTCGACAGGCATTTCACGTAGTCGAGGGAAATCATTTGTAAATGACAAAATATCCTGTCTTGTCCATGGAACATGCACATATCCTCCTCCTGGAATTTCTCTCATAGGGCATTCTGTTATTACCTTCTCTTTTTCTCTCACAGAGAATGCTGCAATTGTTTTTTCTGAGGCATTATCTCTTTTCCGATACCACCTGCTTCTCCATTTATCCACATCTCCCCATTTTCTCAACAAAATAATTATTTCCTTAATCTGACTTATCCGTCCTGTGGTGTTCAAGTTTTCAATAACTTTTTCAGTGAAATCTATTCAATATGGTTTTTGCAAAGCCTTCACCCTTTCAATATCTATGCCCATTTCATTTGCTACTTCTACGAGTCGTTCATGCAGATTCTTCGCTCTCCATGTCACACTTTTGCACATAAATAGTAATTCCTCATCTTGGTAAGTTTTTAATTTCTCTTTGGGGATAGTTCCTACTATTAGCTCTTCTAATACCATTTGTAATTTGGCCACATCTATTGATTGGGATTCTTTGTCTTTTCTCTGCAAGCTCCTCAACCATTCACTTAATTCTTCTGTAGATGGTCCTACTGGCTTCTCTACATTACCTCGTTCTGAATCCTTTTGTGTTTCTAATATCGACTCCACTGTCATTATACGTTTTTCAGTAAAATTTTGGCCTATAAACGGGTTGCTGGAAACATTTGGTTCGATTATACTTATTGTCTGTCTCCATGGATTTTCATTTTGGCTCAGATTTGGCTGCTCAACCTGTTTATTGCTTTTATAAGGAACTGTTAAACAATGTTCACTGTCTTTTTGTTTATCAAAAATAGGCATTACTGGACCTATCGTCACTGGAACTGTTACGGCTTCCAGATTTTTAGTCAATTCTCTTATCTTCTCCGTTAATTCCAAGGTTGTTTTCGCTAATTCTGCTGAATTTTCACCATTTATTTTACTTTCTGACCTCTTCTCTACTTCTTTAATGGAATTACTTTTCTCTAAATCTTGGGACACTGGTTCTGACTTTATAATTCATAAAGTTTCTTTCATCGGGGCACTTGGTGTTAATATTTCTGGTTCTGGTCGATACGGAGGTGGATTTTTATAAAACATGTCATCAAGAACATCATCCTCTGATTCATTCAGTCCATACCCTCTCAACTCCACATTATGTCTTTTTTCTGTACATTTTCTTCCTCCATTCTCTTCTGCGGTTCTTACGGGAAACAATCCTTCAGTCATACTTGTATTCCGCCACCTTCTCCTTACGATCATCATGATTCTCATGTCCGTATGGTATACCAAACATATACCTATACCTTCCGCCACTCCTTTGTCTCTCTCGGTCATGCATCTCATCTTCCCATTCTGTCAATGCTTCAAATTGTGTCGGTCTAGGTCTTGGTTCTAGATTCATCATTTTCTCTCTTAAATTTCTCAGAACTGCCAAATTAAATGAACCATGTTCTGGGAAAGCTAAGACTCCATCATTTCTGGTATACTTTACCCAATTGTCTAACCAAATACAAGTGTGATATCCATATTTCGCAACTATAAAGGATGCGGGGGTTTTCGGGGGAGGAAGTAACTGTCCTTCTCTAGTCACAATCGGTTTGTCCTTCTTAAACCACTTTTTAATTCTCCCAAACCAGGACTTTTTCTCCTTTTCTGGTGAATCGTAATACATCCTTTCTGTCTTCCGTGTATCGCTAGTCTCTCCTTACAACTGTACCGCTATTCTGACCACTCGTATCGCGACTCACACTAACGCACCAATCCGGAGCATCTATGTCACTTTTGCAATTCTCCAATCCCAGCGCGACTCACACTAACGCACCAATCAGGAGCGTCTTCGTCACCTTGTGATTCTTCACTCCTAGCGCGGCTCACACTAACGCACCAATCAAGAGGGTTGTACGTTTCTAACCAACTGGCCAATCCCAGCGCGGTCGTTCTGGCGTCAGCAGCCGCTGCTGCAACTCCTGCTCTTGTCTACCTCTCCTTTACAAAATTCACTCGGTAAGTTTTGTTTCAAATTTACAAATCAGTTAGTAACAACACAAAAACACCACCATTGTCCGCTTCGCTAGCCAAAGAATAGAAAAAGACCTTTCTCACAAGAATTCCGTCTTTCCCGAGAGCAGCTCTTACCTCTGCCCTACTACTGAATCGTTACTTCCGTTGATAAAGTAGCACATCCCTCTACTTCACCCTTCTAACAAGCATCAGCTAACCGCTTCTCCAGAATTAAAACACCTAGTTGGTGACCCAATGCTCCTGAGAAATAAAGCCAGAGTTTCGCAATTAACCGGAATGCCTTTTTCATTCATGCACTTTCTCACAGGAAAATTGTAGTTCATTCACACAGAATTCTATCTTTCCCGAGAACAGCGAACAGTCAGTCCTACTACAGAATTATGACACTCGTTAAAAAAGTAGCACTTCCCTCTACTCTGTCCTTCTAGCAAGCTCAGAGAATACCTACTACCTTTCTAGTGATAAGCGTTATCAGAGTACCTTCTGGCCTCCTGGTACCTAAGTCCAAAATTTCACAGGTAACCTTCACTATCATACACGCTTCTCTTATACAGAATATGTCTCTAATGGCAACACACGACAATTCTACCAAATCGAACCCAGACAATGCGTCGTGCAACTCCAATCGTTGCACGTTTCCCCGTGTGCCTACAGGGCAACAACAATTCCGTCTTTCCCGAGAGCAGCGCTTACCTCTGCTCTACTACAGAACCGTTAAACAAACTATCGACTTCCTACATCTCAGAAGTCGTACAGACGACATAAAACTCGACGCAACTCCACATAGAGTGTTAATACATAAACCAATACCAATCAATAAGCAATGTACAAGCAATAATTACCAAACCAAAACAATAACAACCATCATCCTGCTACCAGAAAAAACTGATGCAGCGTGGAATGTCAAATCCTCCCTTCGTCACAGACCAAATATCATACTAACACATTCACTCAATGAATTCATTGGTGGGGCCCATAACACCAACATTTACCTTTCATTGATCTGCTCTTACGGGAGGGATACGTTTTCCAAACGCTGACATGAAAGGAATACATTTTCTTTAAAGAACCTAAAATACATGAATATACATTGAATACCTTTATTAATTTCAAAACCTCGTGATATTCCCCTCATTTGGCGATGAATCAGTTAGTTCAATTTGGATATTTGGTAATTCAATTCTTTTATTCTTAATTCAATCTTAATCTAATCTCTTCAAATAACAACTCAACACATTTGTCTATTAATCAAAGCTTTGTTTATCTAATTAATTGCAAATTTTAGTAGATCATCGACCAAACCACAGAACATCATATTTACCTAATCTGGCTATTAGTCGTCCTCTAAGTCAATCAAGTCGTGGAAAAGTCTTTAATTCATCAAAGTCAGGCCGCAATTCAGTCTGTCAAAGATTCAGGGAAACAGCTGTCCAGCAGTGTCACCGTCCTCTCCGTCAGTCTAACATCAGGGAAATAACAGCGTCCAGGAATGAGAGAAGGAGGAGTGTCAACTCACTAGTCTACCAACTTTTATAATGATTTTAATGTCAAACTGTATCAAGAATGAGTTTTAGACAGTTCTGATTGGTGGGTTTGGGGTCGTTCGGTGAAGTTCTCACATAGTCTATTCGATTAAGTCATCCCACTTGCTGGTTCCGGGTTTTAAAGACAGTCCTTTGTTTAGTGATCCTGGCAACTCTCCCAGGGTGACCTTGGTTGGTACATCTTGCCTGGGGTCAGGACGAGGCCACTTGCTTGCTGTGGCGCAGGCACACTTCACTTGACGTAGGCCCAATCGGTCAACTTAAGCAAAACAAACACAAAACATAATTAAAACATTGAAATAGCTAATAAAATGTTAAACCCTCACTAATTCCCCTATGTGTATGTAATTATCTAACATAATAGCAACATTCAAAGCGTTTATATTCACCCAACGATGTCATCTGGTGCAACTTACAATTACGTCACAAAAGCAACATATATCATGCAATATTCTAATTTTTCTAGCATTAATATGCGTACATATATTAGTATACAAATTAGTTTAGCCATGCAAATGCAAATCCCACATGTAAATCTTTCATTAGTATGGTTGATTAAACATCACTTCCAACAGATTAGTATTATTACAATTAATAGATTATTCACATTAATATGAATATGCAGAAATGGGGGGGTATACAAAATTTTGCACTCCTGGCAGCATAAGGTTTAGATTGCTTCTCTACATCATACTTTCTTGTGAGTGGTGAGTGGTGGGGTCTGTGAAGGACCCAAAAGAGGTCATCAGGCAAAAGCTCATCCAAATACCACTTCTGCTACCGGGACACAAAGTCCCTTACCACAATGAAAATTCCCCCACTAATTTCAACCCTCTTCAGCGCCCCTTTGTATTTTGCCTACGTAGAAAGATGTTCACAGATGCTCCTGTACCATCAACATAGTTTCTGGGAAGTCACAGGTGATATAGGATAAAAACCTTACCTGCACTATTTCCCCAGCATTGGTATTTTTCACAGATTCACATGCTTTCCTCCGTTGCATTCAAAGACCATGTACCATATGTAAAAAGGATATCCAAGTTTACTTTAGTAGCCTATCAAGGTCGCCTTATGCAAGCAGCTAGATCACTGAAACCACACAAGCCACTTTAGATTATATGAAGTACAGCAAATGAGCGAGAACTGTACAAAGCAAGCAGGCTGCATAAAATATACATACATTTAGTTGCAAGTAGCAGTGTTCTCCTTTGCATGGTGGATGGATGTAAATATATAGGGTCAGGTCCCAGGTAAGAGTTTTGATGAAGATGAAAGTGTCCTGAGGTCCTATTCAAATGGCCCCATGTGCATAAGTTCAGTGCCAGCCTTTGAGGGCCGGATAACTGCAGCAATTAAGCATGTATGAGGTACAACTGATATTGTCTAGGTGACAATGGTTTGTCTGGTCAGAGAGTGTTCTGGAAGTGTGACACAGACTTGGAGAGAGATATGATAAAGTGTGCAGAGGGAGGAGAGCTCCCAAGGGCAGCTGCTGCTGTAGCACTGCCAGTGGGTGGGTTAATTAGGAAACCTAAAAGTTAGTGAGACCAATTTAACCAGTCTGAGCAGTGTTACAATAATTTGTCACAGAAGTGGGATAATAAATTCTTTATATATTCATTTGAAAGAATGTCGGAATCTGGTGGTCGAGGAATAGAAATGACACTGACTCATTGCTCAACAACACACCCTTACTTACAGATACGAAAAGAAATTAAAGCTGTCATGTACCAGGTGCATTGCTAAAAGGAATGTTTATGGCACGTGGTATCGGAAGATTATTATTATTGCCACATATTATATTTTACAGAGTAATGGAAAGCTGAAAAGGCTCCTTACACCCTGCTAACTGTGATATATATACACAATGCATTTTAGTCTAATCACTTCGAAGTATCTGAAGAATAAATTTGGAATAGATGGTCCTTCATGTCCGATGGATCAATCACATCTCATAGTTAATCAGAGTTTGCTTGTTGACAATTTATGAGGTACTCCAAATCGAAGCTTTAAAGATCGGGCATGCAACGTCCCTTTGTCTGTCTTGGCTGATCTGTTTTTTCTAAGAGAGCGTTATATTTTTATCTTCAAGATGATAGAGTTGATGCAGGATTGTTTTGCCACTCTCCTGCGTACTTAAAGAAAAGTTGTGAGTGGCAATCCTGGTGCAGGACATTTTGTTCATCAAAGCACCTCACTATTTATCTTTAAACTATGGCAGCAGTCCACTTCTTGAATGTTTAGCTTGAAGACGTTTCATCAAAGCACACCGAAGCAACCTGATTTGCATAAGCAAAGTAATACACATTTTAGCCCACACAAATAATACGTAAATGAAATGCAGGAATGGTGGGAAAAGGAAACATTAAACTCTATGGTTAATCCCCCGTCTTCTGACAACCCTTTTCACTTACCCAGTTGACCTCAATATCATACAGTATGAAGCTGAAAATCACAGAGCTGCTCCCCTGTGTAGTTCTGTCTTTTAATGGTTACATAGACCAATGTAAATACCCAAAAAGGGTGTGAAGCAAGGCCCAGTCCACGAGCCACCTCCATTAACCACCCTCTCAGTCCACCAAAAATATACCTTGTCCTATCACTAGACCACACTTCCCAAGTTGCTCAGCTTAGGTAGAGTCATGCCTACATAATCTATGAAGGCTCTATGGCAATATGTGGAGTGACAGATGAATTAGCATTTACCTGTAGCACTATTAGCAACAGTTTGTTTTAATGAGTCACTCATTTTGAATAATCCCCAATGCTAGAGGACCATCTAAAAATAACACTTTTTCGCTTTATAGCAGTCCCTTTAAGAAATTATGTCAGTGAACCTGCAAGTGGCAAAATTTACAGAGGGAACCAAATTAACAATTTGCAGCCATATCTGCAGTTCTGCAGCTCTAAGAGGTTCTGTCTTATCTGTACACATTGGCATGTATCAGAACCCCCAATACAATTACTGTTATTCTTGTGCCTTCCTAGAGCATTCTTCATGAAGTAGTCAGCATGCATTAGATAGAGAAGGCATTGAAGGCTAACTAACCATTTTATACAGACTGAATGCTTCTTTTGACCCGTGAGATCTAGGAATTCACTGAGATGGATTTAAAGGACTGATGGGTATTGCTTACTTTTTTACAGTTTAGTTGGCCAATTATGAGTAGTTTAGTACAAAACCCCAATCTACAGAAGTAATCTGAGTTATTCAGATGTGGTGCTGGAGAGGTCCGGAACATGATGCTTTTTATGTATTTGGTATTGTGCTAGGTTGCTGGAGAGACACCCATAACTTGAGAATAAAAAATGCTTTTTGGCTAAAACTAAAACACACCTGAGAGTTTTATTTTTTTCTTGTTGTTTTACTTGTTTATTTTAGTTTACTTTAGAGTGTGTGCATGAGTGTGCAGACGTGTGTGAATGTGTCTTTTTATTTTGTAATTTAAACCTACTTATTTACATTTGCTTGTTTTCCCATTCGGATTATTTTTATGTAGATGAAATAAACATTAAGAAAACTGTTTCTACAGCTAGCTTGTACAGCAAGGGAAAAAAATCCATCTGTCGGAGAAGGAAAGTTTGCCAGAGCTTCTCCCCTTTCACACTAGTCTTTCCCACTTGGCCTCATGATTCCCCCTACCCACAGCCACTGCTGCTTTCTACTTTATTTCCACAGGCCTGTCATCTTCTACCTCCTCCATAGGAGCACGCACTTATTCCCTTCCCCCTCCTCAGGGATTTCTCTTGATATCTCCTTCCCACCAACAGGCATTCCTGCTTGATACCCCAGGCAGTCCCACACTTTCCCCTATGCATTTTGTCCATTCATCTCTCCACCCAGCAAAAGCCAGCTGTGAGAGGGAGGTGTAAGCCTGGAGCAGAACCAGGAGCACCCAACGGGAATTAGTTGTTTTCAAA
This sequence comes from Triturus cristatus, assembly GCF_964204655.1. NCBI lineage: Eukaryota > Metazoa > Chordata > Amphibia > Caudata > Salamandridae > Triturus > Triturus cristatus. The sequence continues at coordinate 1,232,632,043 of NC_140589.1, read as the reverse complement.
AAATTGATTTGATATTTTTGTGTGCACAAGTGCATGCCTGTGTGTGTGTGTATGCCCACATACATGTGTGTTGGTATGTGCATGCATGTGCATCTGCGGCTGCATGCATTTATGAAGAGCATGCAAGTGTTGTGCCCACCCTGGTAAATTGAGGTGAGCAGTCTAAATATCGATAATTTAATTTCGACCTACCATAATATCGAGTCTAGAATATCGTAGGGACAGAATGTCGATGTCAAGAATATCGATGGACAGAATATCGACCCTAAGGTAAGTAATATCGATTTTTGTTATATCGATGATAGTAATATCGAAGTTAGTAATATCGATATGAAATATATCGATGTTACTAATATCCATGTCACTAATATCGATATTTATAATATTGTTATGTATTTTATTATGTATTTAATATGTATGTGTTCATTATTTTTTGTTAAGTGTTCTACTGTTTTTAAAATATATGTATACAATTTATATATGTTAATAATGGTTTTTTTAAAGTTAATTTTGTGTTTTAGTACCGTAGCGGGTTGTGGGTTTATAGGGGAATAGGGTGGGAAGTAATTTAATTATATGAATTTAATTATACATTTTTGGGAATTATAAATTAATTTTAAATATTTTTTGCGTTTAAATTCTGTAGCGGGTTGTGGGTTTATAGAGGAACAGGGTGGGAAGTAGTTTAATTATATGAAATTAATTATAAATGTTTAGGAATTATAAATTAATTTGAAATCATTTTTGCGTTTAAATTCTGTAGCGGGTTGTGGGTTTATAGGGGATTAGGGTGGGAAGTAATTTAATAATATGAAATTAATTACACATTTTTAAGAATTATACATTTTTTAAAAATAATTTTTGCGTTTAAATTCTGTAGCGGGTTGTGGGTTTATAGGGGAAGAGGGTGGGAAGTAATTTAATTGTAATTAAGTAATATTTATGTTTATTTATTGGTATTGATAATTATATTATTGTTAATTAAGTATTAATTGGTAATTAATTTTTATTAATTGGTAATTAGTTTTGAATAATTGATTAATTGTTAATTATATTATTGTTAATTAAGTATTAATTGGTAATTAAGTTTTTATTAATTGGTAATTAGTTTTGAATAATTGATTAATTGATTATTATGTTAACTGTATTATTTTATTATTTGAGTTTTTCGTGCGTTTATAGGGGAATAGTGTTGGAAGTAATTGAAATCTAATTAAGTAATTATTAAATTTGTAGTTGGGTATTGATAATTAATTAATTGTAGATTAATTATTAATTGGTAAATATTTAAAATAATACTTTTTTTGGTTATGAAAAAGAATTTATTGTTGATTAATAATCAATTGGTAATTAAATATGTTTAAATATCATTTAGTGATATTTCTAATTAATATATTAATAAGAAATTATTAATTGGTAATTAATGTATAATAATTATTATTTTGTGTAAAAAAAATATGTAATTGTTTAAGATTTTGTAATTGGTAATTAATGCTTGATAATTAATTTTTGGTATACAAAATGTAATTGTTCAATATTTTTAAATTGGTAATTAATATTCCTTAATTATTATTTATTGGTATTTATTAATAATTTATTGCTAATGAATTATTTATTGGTAGTTATGTTTTTAATAAATATGTATTGGTATTTGTAAGTAATTTTGAGTTATTTAATAATTAAATTATTAATTATTTTAAATAATTATTTTATTTAAAAGTATGTTATTTTTAACTTCTAAGCTATCCAACATTTTCTCTACTGTTGCACTCTCTGGAGTTAGAATAGTAATTTTTACCCCTATGCAATCCAACACTTTCCCTACTGTTGCACTCTCTGGAGTTGGAGTAGTAATTTGTACCCCTACGCTATCCAACACTTTCCCTACAGTTGCACTCTCTGGAGTTGGAATAGTAATTGTTACCCCTACGCTATCCAACACTTTCCCTACTGTTGCACTCTCTGGAGTTGGAATAGTAATTGTTAGTCCTACGCTATCCAACACTTTCCCTACTGTTGCAGTCTCTGGAGTTGGAATAGTAATTTTTACCCCTACGCTATCCAACACTTTCCCTACTGTTGCACTGTCTGTAGTGGGAATCTCAATTTTTACCCCTACGCTATCCAACACTTTCCCTACTGTTGCACTCTCTGGAGTTGGAGCATTAATTTTTAACCCTACGCTATCCAACACTTTCCCTACTGTAGCACTTCCTGGAGTTGGAATAGTAATTTTTACACCTACGCTATCCAACACTTTCCCTACTGTTGCACTCTCTGGAGTTGGAATAGTAATTTTTACCCCTACGCTATCCAACACTTTCCCTACTGTTGCACTCTCTGGAGTTGGAATAGAGATTTTTACCCCTACGCTATCCAACACTTTCCATACTGTTGCACTCTCTGGAGTTGGAATAGTAATTGTTACCCCTACGCTATCCAACACTTTCCCTACTGTTGCACTCTCTGGAGTTGGAATAGTAATTTTTACCCTTACGCTATCCAACACTTTCCCTACTGTTGCACTGTCTGGAGTGGGAATCTTAATTTTTACCCCTACGCTATCCAACACTTTCCCTACTGTTGCACTCTCTGGAGTTGGAGTACTAATTTTTACCCCTACGCTATCCAACACTTTCCCTACTGTTGCACTCGATGGAGTTGGAATAGTAATTGTTACCCCTACGCTATCCAACACTTTTCCTACTGTTGCACTCTCTGGAGTTGGAATAGTGATTTTTACCCCTACGCTATCCAACACTTTCCCTACTGTTGCACTCTCTGGAGTTGGAATAGTAATTGTTACCCCTACGCTATCCAACAATTTCCCTACGGTTGCACTCTCTGGATTTGGAATAGTAATTTTTACCCCTACGCTATCCAGCACTTTCCGTACTGTTGCACTGTCTGGAGTGGGAATCTTAATTTTTACCCCTACGCTATCCAACACTTTCCCTACTGTTGCACTCTCTGGAGTTGGAGTACTAATTTTTACCCCTACGCTATCCAACACTTTCCCTACTGTTGCACTCTCTGGATTTGGAATAGTAATTTTTACCCCTATGCTATCCAACACTTTTCCTACTGTTGCATTCTCTGGAGTTGGAATAGTAATTTTTAACCCTACGCTATCCAACACTTTCCCTAGTGTTGCACTCTCTGGAGTTGGAATAGTAATTTTTACCCCTACGCTATCCAACACTTTCTCTACTGTTGCACTGTCTGGAGTGGGAGTCTTAATTTTTACCCCTACGCTATCCAACACTTTCCCTACTGTTGCACTCTTTGGAGTTGGAGTACTAATTTTTACCCCTACGCTATCCAACACTTTCCCTACTGTTGCACTCTCTGGAGTTGGAATAGTAATTTGTACCCCTACGCTATCCAACACTTTTCCTACTGTTGCACTCTCTGGAGTTGGAATAGTAATTTTTAACCCTACGCTATCCAACACTTTCCCTACTGTTGCATTCTCTGGAGTTGGAATAGTAATTTTTATCCCTACGCTATCCAACACTTTTCCTACTGTTGCACTCTCTGGATTTGGAATAGTTATTTTTACCCCTTCGCTATCCAACACTTTCCTTACTGTTGCACTCCCTGGAGTCGGAATAGTAATTTATACCTCTACGTTATCCAACACTTTCCCTACTGTTATGCTATCTGGAGTGGATATAGTAATTTTTAGCCCTGCGCTATCCAAAATTTTCCTTTATGTTGTTTTTTTGGGAGCTGGAGTAGTAGTTTTATTGTCTCTGCTATTTAATATTTATTTTTATTATTTTAGCTAATGTAGTATATAATTAATTTTAACAATCTTTAAATTAAATGTAATTTTGTAAATTTGTTATACATAATTATTTAATTTTTATTTATGTTATTGTTTTATGTGTGTAATGTGTTTGCAATTTTTAATATTTTTAAATAATTTATAATTTATTACAATAATTATAAAAACATTAATAAGTAAGTATATATATTATATATTATATGTATATGTTTAATTCATTTTTTATTAAATTATATTGATTAATTATTAATTTTTAACATTATTAAATATATTTAATTATGTTTATTTTATTTACAAGTATTATTATGTTTATTTAACATATTTTTTGTAACAAAAAAAAACCGATATTTTTAAAAACGATATTTTTGACATCTATATTTTTTTTTAGATATTTTTGCACTTACCATGTTGTAGATAGGATGTCGATTTTCTTGACATCAATATTTTTGTTGCGATATTTTTGTAGGTCGATTTTCTGACCTTCGAAATTTTGTCAGAGATCCGTAATTTGATGGCCCAGACACTTAGGTGCCGATCACGATCCGGTAAAAAATGTCCCCGTGCGACTCGTATCGGGTCTTTTTACCGTACGAATCGTACAAGTGCCGTACGAACTGGCAATCACGATTCGCATGGTAAAAAGTCCATACGAACCGCACTGGGAATCATTCCCCACACGTCCTCGGGTCGGAAAATGTGTCCGACACGTCCTCGGACGATTTACCTTACAAACGTGAAAAGCCAAGTCCGACCGAGGAATCACGATCCATCCCGTGCGTCTGAGCGTACAACCGTATGGAAAAAACACCATCCGCACCGAACTCCTATAGCAACCATGGAGACATGTGCCCGCATACGCGCCCAACACTCCCCCCAGCCCCCGTACGTCCGACACGTACCCCCCGTGTATGTATACCCCCACCTGACTAGGTACACCCCAGTACGTTCAAGTCGTACCCCCACCCCAGTACGTGTCGTACCACCGTCTATGTACACCCCAGTACGTTCGAGCTCCACCCCCACCCCAGTACGTGTCATACCCCCGTGTACCTACACCCCAGTACGTTCCAGTCGTACCCCCACCCCAGTACGTGTCGTACCACCGTGAACCTACACCCCAGTACGTTCGAGCCCCACCCCCACCCCAGTACGTGTCATACCCCCGTGTACCTACACCCCAGTACGTTCGAGCCCCACCCCCACCCCAGTACGTGTCATACCCCCCGTGTACCTACACCCCAGTACGTTCCAGTCGTACCCCCACCCCAGTACGTGTCGTACCACCGTGTACCCAGTACGTTCGAGTCCTACCCCCACCCCTGTACGTGTCATACCCCCCGTGTACCTACACCCCAGTACGTTCCAGTCGTACCCCACCCCAGTACGTGTCGTACCACCGTGTACCCAGTACGTTCGAGTCCTACCCCCACCCCTGTACGTGTCGAACCACCGTGTATGTACATCCCAGTACGTTCGAGCCCCACCCCCACCCCAGTACGTGTCATACCCCCGTGTACCTACACCCCAGTACGTTCCAGTCGTACCCCCACCCCAGTACGTGTCGTACCACCGTGAACCTACACCCCAGTACGTTCCAGTCGTACCCCCACCCCAGTACGTGTCGTACCACCGTGAACCTACACCCCAGTACGTTCAAGCCCCACCCCCACCCCAGTACGTGTCATAACCCCCGTGTACCTACACCCCAGTACGTTCCAGTCGTACCCCCACCCCAGTACGTGTCAAACCACCGTCCATGTACACCCCAGTACGTTCCAGTCGTACCCCCACCCCAGTACGTGTCGTACCACCGTGAACCTACACCCCAGTACGTTCCAGTCGTACCCCCACCCCAGTACGTGTCGTACCACCGTGAACCTACACCCCAGTACGTTCGAGCCCCACCCCCACCCCAGTACGTGTCATACCCCCGTGTACCTACACCCCAGTACGTTCGAGCCCCACCCCCACCCCAGTACGTGTCATACCCCCCGTGTACCTACACCCCAGTACGTTCCAGTCGTACCCCCACCCCAGTACGTGTCGTACCACCGTGTACCCAGTACGTTCGAGTCCTACCCCCACCCCAGTACGTGTCGTACCACCGTGAACCTACACCCCAGTACGTTCGAGCCCCACCCCCACCCCAGTACGTGTCATACCCCCGTGTACCTACACCCCAGTACGTTCGAGCCCCACCCCCACCCCAGTACGTGTCATACCCCCCGTGTACCTACACCCCAGTACGTTCCAGTCGTACCCCCACCCCAGTACGTGTCGTACCACCGTGTACCCAGTACGTTCGAGTCCTACCCCCACCCCAGTACGTGTCGTACCACCGTGAACCTACACCCCAGTACGTTCGAGCCCCACCCCCACCCCAGTACGTGTCATACCCCCGTGTACCTACACCCCAGTACGTTCGAGCCCCACCCCCACCCCAGCACGTGTCATACCCCCGTGTACCTACACCCCAGTACGTTCCAGTCGTACCCCCACCCCAGTACGTGTCGTACCACCGTGTACCCAGTACGTTCGAGTCCTACCCCCACCCCAGTACGTGTCGTACCACCGTGAACCTACACCCCAGTACGTTCGAGCCCCACCCCCACCCCAGTACGTGTCATACCCCCGTGTACCTACACCCCAGTACGTTCGAGCCCCACCCCCACCCCAGTACGTGTCATACCCCCCGTGTACCTACACCCCAGTACGTTCCAGTCGTACCCCCACCCCAGTACGTGTCGTACCACCGTGTACCCAGTACGTTCGAGTCCTACCCCCACCCCAGTACGTGTCGTACCACCGTGAACCTACACCCCAGTACGTTCGAGCCCCACCCCCACCCCAGTACGTGTCATACCCCCATGTACCTACACCCCAGTACGTTCGAGCCCCACCCCCACCCCAGTACGTGTCATACCCCCCGTGTACCTACACCCCAGTACGTTCCAGTCGTACCCCCACCCCAGTACGTGTCGTACCACTGTGTACCCAGTACGTTCGAGTCCTACCCCCACCCCTGTACGTGTCGAACCACCGTGTATGTACATCCCAGTACGTTCGAGTCCTACCCCCAACACAACCTCCTAACTACGGAGCGCACCCCAGGCCCCAACATCACAACCGCATGTACGAGTCGTACCAAGCCACACACAAGGACAGCACCGTACAACCAAATGGCCCATGTAGACACCGTACACACGCTCAAAACGCACGGACACAACCAGGACAAAAAAAAACAACACAACAATACACCATTCGAATGGCACAAAGCCACTAAACATGGCCAAAAAACACCAAAACAACACCTTCACTGACCTGCAACTGCCAAAAACAAACAGAGGCCCAATACACCACCACTCCTTATAACCAACCCACCCACAATTCAAACACAGCCACACCCACCAATGGACCAATAAAAAGGGCCCACACACACAAACCATGAGCCTTTGCAACAGACCCACTGCTGCCAGACCCCACAGACAACCCACAGCACCAGACCTCAACCTTTACTACACCTTACACTTGCACACCTTCACACAACCACCTTCACAAACACACCCTCATCACATTCACACACACACGCACCTGCACAACCACACCCACACACCCACAACCATCCACACACCACCCCCACCATCCACACCCCCCCACCATCCACACCCCTCATCATGCCCACTACCAAGAATCCAAAGTTCAGTAACCGAGAGTTGGAGGTTCTTGTTGATCAAATCCTCAGAGTCGAGCCACAGATCTTTGGAACATTGGTCAGAAACACCAGCCAGGCAGCAAAAACAGCCATGTGGCAGACCATCGTCGATGCTGTGAATGCTGTTGCGGACACCAGACGGACCAGGCAGGAATGCCAGAACAGGTGGTACGATCTGCGGAGGAGGGTCCGAGCCAAGAGGCAGGATGAACACGACCAGGCCAACGCCACCGGAGGAGGGCCCTCCCGCAGACCCGTACACTACCATCCCTGGGAGGAGAGGGTGATGGCCATACTGCCGGTGGAGGCAGTAGAAGGATTAGAAGGACTCCGAGACCCGGGTGAGTACACAAACAACGCACCTCACATGGGGGGAACGGCATCCACAACCAACATCACTAACAGGCACGCAACCACCACAAGCCATCGCATGACTCAACCACACTCCATGAGCACGCACATGCCACTGCTGCCACCATGCCCCATGCACCCAGCTGAACAATGTCAAGTCACAGGCCACAGAAGACAACAACACATGACACGGTAACCCGGATGGCGGGAGGCTGGGCCCAAAAAAGCACATAGTGCAACTCAGAAGCAGACAACAATTCACTCTACCCATATGGCCTAGGTCACAGCCAGACAAACAGTGTGTCCCAACACAGGAATGACTTGCCAGCAAATGGCGGACGCCTTGCATCAACACATGGGGGTGAAGGCACTGTTTAGCACATGACAGCAGCTAATGAACAGCCAACATTGTGAAAGAGTGGCAGCACACACCACCACAGCAGCAGCGCACAGACACACATCACACCCAATGGGTGCCTGGAGATCAGAAACAAACTCATATCAACAAGCCAAGGGCCACTCAAAGATCTGCTAACAGTGTGTGCCCAGGAAGCTGGGCCGAGGTGACAGAGGGTGACACACGGAGGGAGGGAGAGGGGGACAGAGAGGGAGGGAGAGGGGGACAGAGGGAGGGAGAGGGGGACAGAGAGGGAGGGAGACGGACAGAGGGAGGAGGCTGACACACAGAGGGAGGGAGAGGGGGACACAGAGGGAGCGAGACACAGGGAGAGCTAATCAGCCGTGTTGCGTGTGTGAATGTCTGCTCGTCAGCAGGTAGACTGCGTGCATGTAGACAAGGGTGGCCAGTGCCAGAACCCCCCCTCTTCACCATGGAAAAACACAGGGCCATGTCACAACCTGTACACGAGCACAAGGAAAGCTACCTGGATCATATAAGTGTGTGGATCCACTCCATGTGCGCATGTACAGTGCTACACGGAAGGCGCCAATGCATGGCTCGCCACACCTGCCCACTCCACTGCTGACTGCAGTCACACTTGACGCAGCAAGTAAGACTGTGCCACACATAGTTAAAGGGGCCAAAGTGGTGGCCAAGGGACACACCCATGCACAAGTGCACTGTGAGTGGAATGCAAGACAGATCCTAATTCCAAGAGGAAATGTGCCAACTTTGAAACGGATGAAACATGGATGTTGCATGGACCAAAATTAACATTGTCTCTCTCACACACAGGTCAACGTCGTGGTGCACCCCCCAACACTGGGGGGGAACACTCACAGGACCCGGATCTGCAGGAGCCAGATCCCACCGGCAGCGACCACTCTCACCACTCTGCGGACGACCCCGACCGACCTGGCCCCTCTGGTGTCCAACCACCTGCAGCACCTGCGTCAGGTACAACTGTGCCAACCACCACCCACACTCCTGCCACATCCCAGGAGACACCCAGGATCCCTGCCCCAACACCACAATGCAGCCAGGCTCGCCAGGAGGGACACGGTGTCCCTGGCACCCAGGAGGAGGCAGGCGACAACGCCAATGCCACCCCTCAGGGGTCCCGGAGACCCCATGTGCCCACAAGTGCAGGCCAGGCGCAAGTGGGCAGGGGTGGTGGGAGTGGAGGACGGCGGAGGCGCGAGCCTGACCAGTTGGCTGGGGATCCGGTATTTTCCCATGTCCGTAACATCCTGGACTCATACCGGCAGGACACCACGGGCATGGCCCAGGTTGTGTCCGTCCTCGAGGGGATCAAGGCCCAGCAGGCCCAGCAACATGCGGAGCTAATTGCCTGTCTACTGGTACACCAACGGAGGATGGAGGACAGACAGGCTGAGCAAGTGACGGCATTCCAGGGGATTCACGCTACACTCCGTCGGATGGCCGACACCATGGCCGACCCTCCCTGTGCCAGAAGGCGGAGAACATCACCACCCACAGGGAGGGATCAGGAGGAGGAGGAGGAAACATCCGACGGAGCATCCCAGACGTCGTCACGGCCTGCTGGTGAGCTTCCCCGCAGGAGGCCGGGTCGTCCACGGAAAGGACCGTGAGGGTGGCTGCTACATCACCATCTCCCAGGACACCTGGCCTGGCACCTGGCCCACTGGAGCAACAGCATCACAGCATCAAGAGACATTCTCTGCCACATGGCCCTGCTGGTCACCGGCTGACCAATGTTGACAAAGACTGTGGCATGGACTCTGAGGATTTCCCATGGCAAGGACACCAACTCCCCTACTGAACTTTGGATTCCCTAATCCCGGAAAGCCCCTCACTTTGTCCCCCCCCCCCCAATAATAAATCACACTATGAAGAGTATATGCCTGCTGGTAGCATTATTAACTAACATGTGTCTTGTAAAGTCTAAACATGCCTGAGTCATCTTTTCTCTTCAACCATCCACACCCTGGGGCCTGAGTCTGGCACAGGACACATGGGTCACAGTTTATTAGGCAAGACAGACATGGAGCACCATACACACCCGTGATGGGCACAACCAGCTGAGGGGGTGGCCGAACAACCGTGCTGACACACACATTGAGTACACCAACAGTCATGCGCAGAGGTCAGGGATCCAGTCCAGTGTCCTGGGTGGCACCCAGGTATGTGTAGACAGGTGGCAGAACCATGTCCTGCAAGCTTGAGTCCGGTGGATGCAGAGAATGGGGGCCTGGACAACGTTGGATGCATGGGGATGGCACATGTCACAATACCCACGCAGTCATGGACATCATGGCCAATACACAGTCACAGCCCACACACACAGCTTGCATCTTGCGAATCGACACATTGACACATAGCCACAATCAGGGAATACCATGCCAGACTTGCAGGATGCACCGTGCCAACACACCAGCATTGACTGAGAAGAGGCACCTTGGAGGCATAGGGACACCTTTATTAGTCATGTATTCGGGTTTGCAGAGGCAACTCGAAGTACACATGAACACATCATGTGGAGTGACATGTGGGTCCAACACTGGCACCCCCCTTCTGCAGCACAAATGCATGATAGCCATGGTACTGGCACACAAGCGTCGGCTAACAGCTAAATACCCACAGCTGCACACGGAGAGCCTGCCATACACCATAGATCCGCTGATGTGGAAGTCCCACACCATGTCAAGCCAATGCTAACCGTATGTGTCCGAGGGCAGTGTCACACACATTGATGCCATCATCACAATCCACTATCCCATCACTGATGACTGTCAACCAGGCAGACCATCTATTCAGGTGTACACAGCTGCATGTCGTGTCCCATGGGGATGCGACATGGCTGCAGAGGAACCAAACCCCGACAGGGGCAGTGTGCACACATCGTGAACAACTGCCACACCCAATACACCCCAGATGCATCCCTTACCCCATGGAGACTTCCAAACGTGTCCGTGCCTGTAACGCTGAGTCAGCCCACGATGTCATGTCCATGAGGAATAGCAGTGCCACAACAATGCAACCAGCAAACGGCATGCGCAGGTACCTGGGGAAGAGAGACACACAAGAAGTCAGCCACAAAAAGCACAGCCACTTGCATGTGCATTTACTCGACACATGTATGGATGACAACATGCTAGGTCACAATTATGACTGGGGAAATACTACCATCACTGCCACCATCACTCCAGTGACACACCCACACACACCTCTGACCCACGTGCCATACATGCAGGTGGAGACACACATCACAACGCATGCCACACGGGGACCAATGCGTGCACACTCAGACACTGGTACTCACCACTAAGCAAAGAAGTTGCGTATGAGCCGAGTCCGGATGTCCTCTTGCGGCTCCACATCCTCCACATCACTAGCCCCATTGCCAAGCCCTTCGTCCTCCACGGGTGGATGGTCCTCGTCATGTTGATTCAGGATGAGTGGCACAGCTCTTTCAACTGCCATGTTGTGCAGCATGCAGCAGACCATGAAGATCTTGCAGACCTTCGCCGGGGCATAAGGGAGTGCACCGCCGGTCTTGTGGAGGCACCGGAATCGGCTCTTCAGCATGCCAAACGTCCTCTCTATCACTCGCCTTGTCCGGCCATGGGCGGTGTTATAGCGGAGCTGTGGCGGCGTGATGGGGTTGCGGAGAGGTGTCAGCAGCCAAGGCATGTTGGGATAGCCAGCGTCCCCTACATGGGAAGCACATGGACATCGTTAGAACTGGTGAAGCGGTTGTGCTGGTCGGCTATACAGAATACAGGACAGACAGACTGTACCCACCAACAACACATGCCCGTTCGTTGCGCAGCTGCATCATCATATCAGGCATCCCGCTACGCCTCATGATGTAGGCATCGTGTGCTGATCCTGGGAAACGAGCACAGACATGTGAAATCACCATATTGGACAGACACACCACAAGGGCATTGATGGAGTGGTAGTGCTTCCGATTGCGGTACGCCACCTCCCGTGCGTGTGGTGGTACCAAACCTACATGTGTCCCATCTATGGACCCAATGACATGGGGCATCCCTCCCAGGGCATAGAATCCACGCTTGACCTCAGTCATCTGTTCAGGGGTTGGGAACTTGATGAAGTCATCCAGGTGAATCAACATGGCCTCCAGGAAATCATGCAGCACACCGCTGAACATGCTCTGGGACATGCCACCAACATGAGCTATGGTATTTTGGAAGGTACCCGTGGCAAGAAAATGTAGGGCAGCCATTACCTTCAGCTGGGGTGTCAGTGCCGTAGGATACCTGTGCTGCGGTTGCAGGTGTGGTGCCAGTCTCGCCGTCAGCTCCAGGATCAATGGTTGGGTGAAGCGGTAGAGCCGGATCCTGTCATTCTCCTGCATGGCAGCCAAGTCTGGAATTCTTCGGGCAAGAGGCGGCGCTCTGCAGTAATTTGGAAGTGACAAGGAAGAGTGAGTGCACTACGACAACAACTCATGTCTACTGAGCACATGTAAATCTGGCAATACACACATGCTACATAGGGAGTCAGGTATGTGCTACATGCCCAGGACACGTATGGATGCAAGGTGACACTCCTTCCAAGACCCAGCTACACACGGAGATTGAGAACCTCCCCATGCCACGCCATGGGAATAGCTGTGTCCCAGTGCAAGTGAACAGCCCGACGCAAGACAGGAGTGACATACACCCACACATCAGCAGAAGTGGGATGCCGATTGCAGAGACTGGTTGCGGAACACCGGAGCCACAGGTCACATGACATTACACTAGGCCTGCCCACACACCTTGCCATGAAGGTGCACATGTCATGACTCACCACACATTCCTTGTGAGGATGCTGACATGGCCTTGTCACGCTACTCCGTGTCCCATGCATACATGTGCACCTCACATCCGATACCACATGTGGCATGGTGTGCGGAACAGTGTGCAATGACAATCTACACACAGACACATGTTGGTTGCTGCAACGGCTGCAGCTTTTGAGGGTGCTACAACATCAACCTGATGAAAATCCCGGACACATAAATGACATAGTCACATTGTGCACTGTGGGTAGTGACAAGTCATGTGTCATGACCCCTGTACCGGGCATCATGGGACACTTCCGTGTGTTGGTGTCCGTGCCATGCCAGTGACGCTCACCCCAAGTGCGCAGTACGACATGCACACATGTCAAAGGAGTCAAGGGCATGCCTGGCACACATTGCACCGTCACACAGTACACCTATGCACATCTCATCATACATCTGGTGCCTTCTCCACTCAGGAGGCATGTTCCACATCACAGCCTGTCACACCTGTGCCCCACACATGTAGTAATGCACAGACGATGCCTTGATGTCCATTCCTGGACAAGTATGTCCATCCATGGACAAGTATGTCCGCCCTATTCCTACCTGTGTGTCGCCTATCACCACTGTGATGTGTAAAAACCGCCGTACTGCTGCTAAGAGGGCCTGTGTATGTTCCCAAATCACTGTGGGAGTGCTGCCGTATGTGTACCCATCGTGATGGCGAGTGTAGATGCGTGTGTACGGTCCGTACCACTACGAGTACGCATACGCGTGCAGACCCATAGTGATAGTGAGCGTAGATGCGTGTGTACGGTCCGTACCACTACGAGTACGCATACGCGTGCAGACCCATAGTGATAGTGAGCGTAGATGCGTGTGTACGGCCCTATCACTATGGGTCTGCACGCGTATGCGTACCCGTAGTGGTACGGACCGTACACACGCATCTACGCTCACTATCACTATGGGTCTGCACGCGTATGCGTACCCGTAGTGGTACGGACCGTACACACGCATCTACACTCACTATCACTATGGGTCTGCACGCGTATGCGTACCCGTAGTGGTATGGACCGTACACGCATCTACGCTCACTATCACTATGGGTCTGCACGCGTATGCGTACCCGTAGTGGTACGGACCGTACACACGCATCTACGCTCACTATCACTATGGGTCTGCACGCGTATGCGTACTCGTAGTGATAGTGAGCGTACATGCGAGTGTACGGCCCGTACCACTACGAGTACGCATACGCGTGCAGACCCATAGTGATAGTGAACGTAGGCATGCATGTACGGGCCGTTGCCATGCATTTGGGGTGCCCTAGGGCCCCGAAACGCACCGTACCTGTGTGTGATGCTCCAAATTACATAGGGGACAAGTATTAAGGCCTACATGCATGCTGGTTGTCATGGAGACCAAGTTCAAATTTCGAAATTGTTCTGGAAGGTGCACAGCAGAAGTCAGTTGGAATTATTCTACTTTGTTGCAAAGTGTTTGTGGGGCTGACATCATGCAGGAGAATGAAACCGATAGAGAACCCACAGACTGCTAGGTTTGAAGGGATTGGTGGAAACATAGGATGCAAATGTGAGTGACCAATCACTCTGTACTCCTGTGCATGAGACTGGGCAGAAGGGCACATATAAGGCAGCCAGGTCCCATGAGGGAGTACTTGCCTGCACATCTTTGCATTCGTCGACCCAGCTGCTGCTACTGATTCCCTGGAACCATGTCAAGGGCTGTGGAGAGGACACAGCCATTCACCCTGGAGGAGAACATGGCTCTGCTGGATGTGATCCTCCCACAGTACTCCATGCTGTATGGGCGACCAGGGTATCAGGTGAGTGCATAGGCCACTGCCACAGACTGTCCCTATGTTGTGACTGTGACTTCTGCCATTGTGTCCAGGTGTAACACACATGCCATGTACTGTCGGGGGGTCCCAGGGGGGGGGGGGGTGCCTGATGTCTCCCAGCAGTGCCCTGAGACAGGAGGGGTGGGGGCCTATCACTCACAGCAGTGCCCTGAGCCAGGAGGGGTGTGTGCAGAGTCCTCCCAGCAGTGCCCTGAGACAGGAGGGGTGGGGGCCTATCACTCACAGCAGTGCCCTGAGACAGGAGGGGTGTGTGCAGAGTCCTCCCAGCAGTGCCCTGAGACAGGAGGGGTGGGGGCCTATCACTCACAGCAGTGCCCTGAGACAGGAGGGGTGTGTGCAGAGTCCTCCCAGCAGTGCCCTGAGACAGGAGGGGTGGGGGCCTATCACTCACAGCAGTGCCCTGAGACAGGAGCGGTGGGTGTGATGCACAGCGTGAGCCTTGATCATTGATTGTGACATTGCCATCATTCCACCTGTGTACCCACTGTGGCACGTACTGCTTTTTCCCTCACCAGGGGATGATGTCCCTATGACAAAGGTGCAATGCGTTGGCTGCATGACATGCCTTGTTGTAACCAGCTAATTTGTACCCATATGTCTCTCTGTGACATGTGGCTGGTGTATTGATGTGGTGTCACTTGTTCCTCCTCACAAGTAGGCGCCACTGCCAAGGAGCAGATCTGGCTGACCGCCGTCAGTGCCGTGAGGGGTGTGGATGGTCGGAGGCGAGTCTGCCCCAGGTGAGGAAACGCTGGCAGGATATCCGGTGCTGGACGCGGAGGATTGCACGGCTCCTGCTGGGGGACTCACCTGAGAGCCACAAGAACCGCGGCCGCCGCCGTCTGAGCCACCTCCACAGGCGTGTGCTGCCGGTGGTCTTTCCAGACCTGGAGAGGCGCTTACAGGCGATGCAGCAGCCGGAAGGGGGTAGGTACATGTGTGTTTGTTGTGTGTCACCGGCATTTGTAAGGGCACAGTAGCATGAATTCACTGGCATGGTTTAAAGGTGCTGTGCAGATCCTGTTTGCCCCAGTATAGCGCTGCTCCCCTGCCACCCTTCCCCTCCTTGCAATGTGTTCCCTGGTCTGTGTGTAGTCACTCCTTCACAAGGTAATGTAGGCTGGCGCTTTGTCCACGAGAACAATGACTGTAGCATCATGTGTGGGGGTGGTATGTAACAGGTTGTGGGACCTTGCCTGTGCACTGTCAAGTTCACTGCATGTGGGTTCCATGTCAGTTGGCACTGATGCTGACTCCAGACATGGGAGTTGGTCTCTCATGTGTCATGCCTTACAGCGCGCATGTCCTATGTAGTGGCCTGTGACATGATGTGCATGAGTGTGCGATACACATAGTGCAGGGATGGTGACGTGTGTTGCAGTCATTACCATTCAGTAGCATGTAGTTGCGTGCCCACTACTGTCCCCTGGGGCACCTTTTCCTCAGTGGTGTATGTGTCATCATAAACGTGGACAATCTCAGTGTCTACAGCGTAGGTTGTGCTCTGTGCCATTGTCCCCTGTCACCATGTATATAGACGTGCTATTTTGTACAGGTGTCCACTGTGCAGCCTGACCTGATTGTCCTTCTTCATACTCACAGTTGCCAGTGCCTGTGTGTCTTGTTATACTCATCTGAGGATGGGCACTGGTACCTCATTATTTGTACAGGCGCACCTTGGCTGTTTGGCGTCCAATCTTGCTTTTTGCCTGCCCCTGTGTGTATCACCCAGACTATGAGATGTTGGTGCCACCTGTGTCTCAACAATTTGCCTCGTGTAGGGTCTTGTTGGGGCGGGCAATGCCTATGTGTCAAATCCTGATTTCTACTTGCTGGGTCTGGGCAGTGTGTGATGTGTCTGGACACACACGCAATGTGCAGTGACCGAGTCATGTTGGGCATGTTTTCAGCATTACCTATGCAGCATGTGTCTCAAGTTCATGGATATGGTCCCTGGTCATCGGTATTTTCGCCAACGCTGTGTGGTGCAGATGCAGTGCTGGATTGTCCCCAGGGCCTGGGTGCTATGTCAGACTCCGTTTCCTGTGTTTAGCTATTGTCTCATGCTCTCCATGGTATTTCAGTGGCATGGTGGCTCAACCAACTGTGTGTTTCATGCCCTACATCGGTACCTTGTTTAGTAGATGTTAGGGATCTTCCTTTTCAGGCTATGCAGTGTTACCTATGTCGATTGGACTCATGTGACTGATGTGTACAGCTGTCTGATTAATTTCTGTCTCTCCACCCTGCCCACAGCATCGTCGGGGGACACAGAGGGAGACATGGACACAGGCAAGGCGGAGGGACCGAGCACCAGTGCCAGCCGTGACATCGGGGCTGGCACATCGAGTGGGACAGAGGTGGAGGATAGTGCCGCCGAGGACCTGTCGACTGCCACGTCAGAATACGAAGCTGACAGGTCCGAGGAGGATGTCTCCGAGTGGGCGGTGGCTGCACCAGCAGCTGACAGCGGAACAACACCTCGCACTGCCCCCTCAGTTCCCACCAGCCGCCTCCCACTTGCTCGTGTCCCTTCCCAGCGTGCCCGGTCACAGCATGTCTCCTTCCTGCCAGGCACCGCACCCCCTGCCCCTGTCTCCACTGCTGCCGCCAATGCAGAGTCTGTGGACATCCAGCGGCAACTGCAGGTTGGTCAGGCTGCGATCCTTAATGTCCTCCATGCCCACGGCAAAACCCTCACCAACATCGAGGCTTTCTTGGAGGGCATTCATTCATCGCAGGCTGACCAACGCAACTTGCTGAGGTCCATAGACTCCACACTGACTGCAGCAGTGGGTCTCCTGCAGCGCGACCTCCCCCCACCTACCCCTGCCCCATCCACACTTCCCACTCCCATGCCTGTCCCACGTACACCCAGACGTCGGCATGCACCCACATCAACGGACACGGGCACCACACCAGCAGGGAAGGTCCACCGCACTCCTCCTGACACGCACACACAGGGTGAGGTAGGCACACCCACTGGGTCGGGGGGCAAACGTGTGACACGCAGCCATAGTGGGAGTCCGCATTCCACCCAGTCCACTCCCTCCAAATCCCCTCCCCTCAGCTCTCCTGGCCACATCTCCCCCAAGGACTCCTTCATGGCCGCTCTGTCCCTGAGCTCCACAGTTACACCACCACGCAAGCGGTCAAGGAGGTCCCCGGTCAGGGTGGTTGAGTCTCCCCCCCTGTCTCCACCCTCCCCCGGTGGCGCTGCGACCCATCCCTCTGACCCCCCCCCCCTCCTTGGGGCCTGAGGTCCCTTCGGGTGCAGGGGACTCCCTGGAGGACCTTGCAAAGGTGTGTAGTGCCATCCTGGCCTCCGCCTTTGGCACTGACCCACCCCCTGTGGTGGAGTCCTCCATCCCTGCACCCACAACGCCGCCCCTTTGCCCTGATGTCCCTGCGGTGCCTGTTGCTTCCCCCCCCCCCCTGATGCCCTCACCAGTGTGGAAGACGATGCCATTTGACTGTGCAGGCAAGGTAGGGGACACGCATCCCACTGTGTCCCCCATCCAGCTGAGAATCATTGACTGCCCTATGGGCTTTGTGAAGATTGAACTGCCTGCGATCCACGGACATTGTGCTCATGCTGAATAAAGCTTAATTTTGTTTTCATTATCACACTACTGCTATGCTGGTATTGGTGTTGGTGGGGCTGCTACATGGTTTTGGGTGGTGTGTAAGGGTTTGGGTGTGTGGGATATGTAGTAGTGTACTGCTCATTGGTGGGACCCTGGGATCTGTGTGCCATCACAAGGTGTTGGCTAACTTTCTTTGTTCATGTAAGCAGTTACTGCATGGTGCACTTGTCCCAGGGTGTATTCCTTCCTCTGTGTACCCAGCTTTCTTCCCTGCAGGGTGTTCCCAATGTTTAGCGCAGAGCTGTGTCTACATGAGCTGTGTGTGTGACGGAGCCCTTCTACTTTGGCCATGCATGCAGGGCCATGTCTCCACCTGCAACAATCGTGGCATCCTTGGTGATCACTGTACTTGTGTGTGGAGTCTGTTGACATGAGTTCATGGGCACATGTTCCCTTGTAGCCAGTATGCATGTGGATAATTCTGGCCTCACACACATGTGTTACACCCCTCCTGTCTCAGGGCACTGCTGGGAGTGATAGGCACCCACCCCTCCTGTCTCAGGGCACTGCTGGGAGGACTCTGCACACACCCCTCCTGTCTCAGGGCACTGCTGGGAGGACTCCACACCCACCCCTCCTGTCTCAGGGCACTGCTGGGAGTGATAGGCACCCACCCCTCCTGTCTCAGGGCACTGCTGTTAGTGATAGGCACCCACCCCTCCTGTCTCAGGGCACTGCTGGGAGGACTCCACACCCACCCCTCCTGTCTCAGGGCACTGCTGGGTGGACTCTGCACACACACCTCCGATTTCAGGATATGTACGCTTGGAACATACACGGTGGGGGTACGCTCAATGCATTCGAGGTGAGGGTACGAGTCTACTTACACTGGTGTGGTGGGGGTACGCTCCATGCATACGCGGGTGAGGGTACGGGTCGTACTTACACTGTTGGGGTGGGGGGTACGCTCCATGCATACGCAGGTGAGGGTACGGGTCGTACTTACACTGTTGGGGTGGGGGTACGCTCCATGCATACGCGGGTGGGGGTACGGGTCGTACTTTTACTGTTGGGGTGGGGGGTGCGCTCCTTGCATACGCGGGTGAGGGTACGGGTCGTACTTACACTGTGGGCTGGGGGGTACGCTCCATGCATACGCGGGTGGGGGTACGGGTCGTACTTACACTGTTGGGGTGGGGGTACGGTCCGTGAGTCCGCGGGTGGGGGTAGGAGTCGTACTTACACTGGTGGGGGTGGGGGTACGGTCCGTACGTCCGCGGGTGAGGGTTCGAGTCGTACTTACACTGTTGGCATGGAGGGTACGCTCCATGCATACGCGGGTGAGGGTACGGGTTGTACTTACACTGTTGGGCTGGGGGGTACGCTCCATGCATACGCGGGTGGGGGTACGGGTCGTACTTACACTGTTGGGGTGGGGGGTACGCTCCTTGCATACGCGGGTGGGGGTACGGGTCGTACTTACACTGTTGGGGTGGGGGGTATGCTCCACGCATACGCGGGTGAGGGTACGGGTCGTACTTACACTGTTGGGGTGGGGGTACGCTCCATGCATACGCGGGTGGGGGTACGGGTTGTACTTACACTGTTGGGCTGGGGGGTACGCTCCATGCATACGCGGGTGAGGGTTTGAGTCGTACTTACACTGTTGGCATGGAGGGTACGCTCCATGCATACGCGGGTGAGGGTTCGAGTCGTACTTACACTGTTGGCATGGGGGGTACGCTCCATGCATACGCGGGTGGGGGTACGGGTTGTACTTACACTGTTGGGCTGGGGGGTACGCTCCATGCATACGCGGGTGAGGGTTCGAGTCGTACTTACACTGTTGGCATGGGGGTACGCTCCATGCATACGCGGGTGAGGGTACGGGTTGTACTTACACTGTTGGGCTGGGGGGTACGCTCCATGCATACGCGGGTGGGGGTACGGGTCGTACTTTCACTGTTGGGGTGGGGGGTGCGCTCCTTGCATACGGGGTGGGGGTAGGGTCCGTACATATCCGTCCCCACGCTATGTGATGCTTGTGCGGCCCGTACCCAGGCCTTTGCCACGTGGGTGCGATCCGTCCCGCCATTGTTGGGGTGACGTGTGTGGGCGTGGTCCGACTCGTACCCACGCTCTTCAGGCGTGGGTACGGGACGTACCTGTCTGGTTGTGTTGCCGGTTCGCGTGGTGACGGACTTCCGTTGTGGCGGTCGCTGGCTTATCAGGACACGCCCCCACCCCCTCGTGGTGACCAGGGCATGGGAGTCAGGTATGTCCAGGCCATGTGTGGTGTGTGACTTATGTGGTTGTTTTGTGGCCTGCCCTGGTCCTGCCACCCCCACCCCACCCCACTTTCCCCCCTCCCTTAGTTATTCTGACCTTCTGCGGCGTCTGCGTCGTAACCTGTAGAGGAGGTGGACTGCTCTGAGGGCAGGGATGACTCGTAGGTTCGGGTCCATGTCTGTCCGTCGCGTACTGGTACTCCTTGATCGCGTCGTCCTGTCGCATACGGGTCCTCCTTGATCGCGTCGTCCTGTCGCGTACGGGTCCTCCTTGGTCGCGTGGTCCTGTGTGTCCGTCGCGTACTGGTCCTCCTTGTTCGCGTCGTCGTCTGTCCGTCGCGTACTGGTGGTCCTTGTTCGCGTCGTCCTGATTTCCCGGCAGTTTTTGGCTGCCGCAAAATATTCACCGTGCGGGGTGACGTCGGTGCGAATCGTGATTCCTGGGTCGTGAATGGCTGGCTGCGAGCGTCCCGACGTCAGGTCGGCGCTTTTCCGGATCGCATTGGTAGGTTTTTTTTGGTCGGTCGGGCTTTTTTACGATTCGTACGGTACTGGTGTACCCGTGCGAATCGTAATTCCTTGTTTGTAAAAATTGACGACCGGGTACGCGTCGGACGGAGATTATGCTCCGTCCGACGGTTCGTACCCGGTTTTTGCCGGATCGTGATCGGCACCTAATTGTTAGCAACTTATGGGCATCTTTGTTATGGTGCTGATTGATCACATGAGATAAAATGCTGGCCCCCACTTAATGGTGGAAATTCTTGGCAACTTGTGGGCCATCCATGGCATGTTGCCCAGTCACATCCAGTAAAATGGTGGCCCTAGCACAATGTAGATAATTCTTTGCAACTTACTACTTTCAGAGAATTCACATCGCCTACCCATGATAAAATTACATGCCATCACATAATGCGTATATATTTATTGGCAACTTGTGGCAATTTATGGCACAAAGCACACCCATTAATTACAGTCTGAGACTACGTTAATAAATCCTGGCATTTTGTGGACATTCACGATGGTGCATATCTGGCATGGTGATGGCCCTTAGAGAATGTTGGGCATTTTTGACATATTGGGAAATGGCAGGGTCTGATTGCTATACCTGAGATGGATTGGCTATGAATGTATTAAGAATATTACTTGCCAAGGAACTGCCAAGTGTTTATAATACCCTAGAAGGTGTGTGTATTGTCAGGATCAACATTACATTATTTTTGTCCCCTCAAATATGCAGTCACAAGGAACATTTTTTTTAAAACTGTCTGCATGTATTTCAAGACAAAACAGAGACATTTTAGATGCTTACGCTATTGCTACAATGCAAATCTCTATTGTATGGGATACTGATGTAGGTGATATGAAAATAAATATGCTCTTGAGTAATCAAGCAAAATAAATCTTCTGTCGTAGATAGAAAGTATTGCATAGTCAACATAAAACAGTTGTTTGAAAGATGTGTCCTAACATAAGCCTACGCTGGAGATGTGAAACAAGAGTCAAGTGTGAATCATAATGAGTGCCTTCTGATCAAGATATTATTGTAAAGAACTGGAAGACGTGAATGTTAAATGTGAGGGCCGATGGCCAATGTACGCAACATGCCGTGCTGGATAACTACAATAGAGGCAATTTCTTCATCATTAGCATGGGAGCCCAAGGGAAAACATTCAAAGACATGGTTTCAACTCAATCCACGTACATCCCCTCTTACCTACCATTTCCATCCCACTACTATTTTTATCCCAGCAGCATGATATATGATTTCATTGGGATGCTCCCATGTCAGGCAAAACTGGTAGCTGTGAAGATATCAAAAAAGGATATCAAGCAAAACTGAGTGCAGGAGTTGACTGCACTAAACATTGTCACAACCTCTCTCCTGTCTGAGCTGCCTACAGTCCTCGACATTTTCGTAGCTAAGTAGGAAGATAAGCACAAACTCTTAGAAATGGAAATTGTTTTGACCTGTAATGTCATTTATCAAGAAAAGGCATCTTGTATAGCTTTACATGGTTTAAATACCCAGCAATGTCAGGAAAGACCACAAACTATCCAGGCCCATCAGACTGTTTTACACTGAGCTAATTGGAAGGTGTGAAAGCAGTGACTAAGAAAACATGGTCAGTCCAATAACCCCCAGCCAATACCACAGATGATTTCTCAGAAGCCTAAAAGTAATGACGTCATGAAGTGAGTCCTTCACTAAATAAACATAAACATTGATTGACAAGAAGCATTGTGTAAGGATGGAGTGGATGTAAATGACATCAATCTGGTGAGCGCAGGTGGGTTTGTAGATGGAATGAGTATAGAGCATCCATGGCTTCCTCAGTCATTTAGGGGATATAAGTTGATAACTGCGGGAAGCAGAATATGAAAGCCTAAGGTAGATAACAGTAGGACCCACAGCTAGAGACTTGTAACAGAGCAAGCACTGGGGACAAAGGAAACACTCTGACATATGGGTGTGTATCCCATCACTTACCCTTTGCTTTTCATGGGGCCCATCATTATTGCACTGTATCTGTGGAACGTCAACTGAGGTATGCAAGACTGCCATCTGTGAAAATACCCCAAAACATCAGGTAAGAAGCTACCCACCTCCACACACCCAGCTCCATTCACTACAGAGCCCTCTATTTTAAACAGTCTCTAATGTCTTACCTTTGACTTCCACAAGCATGGATCCAGTGCATCAGGGTGGATGGTTGCTGCGAAAATACAAAACAAAAGCAAAAAAAGAGCATCAGGCATAATCCAGGTAAAGGACCGTCAACTCTATCAACACATATATTTTCTCTCTGCAAACAATGATTGTTTACTTTTCAGTGCCATGCAGCCTACAGGTGATTCTCCTTGGCAAGTAATAGTCATATTCCTACCCAGTGGTTCTATACAATAGACATTCTAGCAAGGTTAAAATAGAAATATTTAGGAACATCCCAATATACAATCCTTGCCAATCTATCTCACTCACACTCTGGTTCCATTCTCTATGGCAGACTGATCCGACTCTGGCATTTCTCAATATTTCAAGAATGCCCAGCTTTCTCTAAGGGCCATCACCATGCTAGAGATATGCACCACCATGGATGCCCACAACATGCCAGGGTTTATTACCTTTGTCTCAGGCTGTTACTAGTGGGTGGGCGTTATGCCATAAATGGCCACAAGATACCAAGAAGCATAACCATTATGTGAGGGCCCGTCATACTGCAATGGATAGGCAATGTGAATTCTCTCATGAAAGTAACAAGTTGCCAAGAATTATCATCAATCTGCTCTGGCCACCATTTTTCTGGGTGTGAATTGGCAACATGATGAAAGGCCCATGAGTGGCCAAGTACTACCACCATTAAGTGGGGACCAGCATTTTATTACACACGTTCAATAAGTGTCATCACATAGATGCCCACAAGCTGCTAACAATTAGGGCCATTGTGCCTGGGCTAGCAATCTACCAGGGCGGGCAGTGGGCACAACACTCACACACTCCTCATACACTCAAGCAGTTTGAGATACACATGTATTCATGTTCCAACAGACATGTAGGTGCGCACACATACAGACATGCACTTACACACAAAAATACAAAATCAATGTCTTATTAAAAATTACTTCACTCTGGGTGCTGGTATCTATATGACTTTTGGCTCTTGCTGGGTGGAGAGCTGAAAGGACAAAATATATAAGGGGAATTGAGGGACTGCCTGGGGATCGAACAGAAGTGCCTGTTGACCCAGCCTGAGGCCCAGTAGTAAAAACTCATGTGGCAGGGAGAAGCTCTTGTCTTAATCATTTGGTATGCAGGCAGAGATTTGATTCCATTAACAAAAAAAGAACCCTACTGGGAAGACAAGTGAATGAAAATAAGTAGGTTTAATGTGCAAAAAATAAAGCCACATTCACACACTTCTGCATACTCACACACATGCACACTAACTCAAGTATACTCAAATAAACAAGGAAAACAACTAGAAAAAAGAAAACTTGTGTGTGTGTGTGTGTGTTTATTTTAAATAAAAAGCATTTTTTATTCTCCAATTGTGGGTGTCTCTCTCCAGCAACCTAGCATAACCCCAAAGACACAGAAAGCATCATGGTCCTTTGAATGAGCTTGACCTATCCAGCACATTTGAATTGCCCAAATCTCTTCTGTAGGTAGATTGTGGTGTGGTAATAGGTTTCTCAGAATTAAACTAAACTTTAGTTGACTAGATACCAAACAGCCTCAGTGAAGGCCGCTACCCACCTCCACACACCCAATTCCACCCACAACAGGTCCCTCTGTTTTGACCAGTCTCTAATTTCTTACCCTTTGACTTCCAAACATATGGTACTAGACCTGGAATCTGTCTCATTTCCAGTGCGTCAGAGTGGAATGGCTGCTGTGAAGACATCAAAGAAGAAACAAAAGAACATCAGGCACGATCCAGTTCAAGAATCATCACCTCTGTCAGCAAATACATTTCCTCTCTTCCCACAATGAACGGTCATTTACTTTTCACTGGAATGCAGTCTACAGGTGATACTCTAAACATAGAAATACCTCATGATTAAGTGTGAGCACTTTGTCAGATGATGAATGATTACTTCTAGCAAATCTGGTACAATGTCTCAAATTGTGTTATGGATAACGTGCGGCCTAATTAATGTGTTCAATGTTAATAGGTTGCAAAAGGAAATAAGATTGGAAATGAGTATGCGAGAAGAACCCCTACAAAGAGAGAAAACACGAGTAACCGTTTATCCAGAAATAAAGGTTAAGTTAGGGAAGGGGTAACTGGACAGCGAGTATCATGCTTTGGGGATGCAGAGCCCAGGTATTACTTGGGAGGTTGGAGGTAACATCAGTGTGTTGAAGGCAGGTGGGCAAGAGTGGAGCTGAGTGTGCACTTTCCTTTGCTAATATGTGTATTAATGATAAGACATCCATGTGGTGCAATGCAGTTACATAATAGTCATTTCAGATCATGGCAGCATTTGCATGTGTTCTGCCACCAACTATAGGACAGCCATGCCAGCCACCTGGGCTGATCTCCACTCTCTTCATAGAACGGCCCACCTCAGAAGTAAACAGGACCATTTGTCTTTCGTGTGTGCTGCCATGTTTTGCGGGGGCACAGTAAATATAAAGCTGCATACAAAAAGCTTGTGTACCTTGCAGTTTGGCAGTAGTAATATGTGTGAAGAATGCTGCCATCCTGGAGTACCATGTGACCAGCCCACAACCTAGCCATCCTTTGCAGGATATGCAAGTAAGCTGAGGCTCGATCACAGTTCAACAAGAGAGGGACCACAAACCTTGGTTCCACTGTAGTTGTGAAGCTAGTGCAGATCAGAAAGTCTCTGAGGATGTATGGCCCTGCAGCAGGAAGACCACCACTCTCATCTGCACTGAATTAAAAGTGGAGCAGAGTCCATTTAAGGATGCTGTATTTAAGAATCTGTTGCAAAAGCAGAGTCCTGACATCTCCAAAGCTTCAACTGGCAATGATAATAATTGAAGTGTAATGTTTGATGAGATTCGTAGCCAGTGAACTTCTTTCCTGGCTTCAGAGATAGGATTGTATTTCTCGTGGCTACAGAGTAGCCGATATTGCAGGATTTTGGATCTGCTACAATTTCTCCAAGAGGAAGGCCGGCTGGCCAAGCAGAGTGTGTTTCCCTAAGTTAATTTAAAAGGTATGTCCGTAATGACTATAAAACATGGAAATTAAGAAGAATACATTAAACCATGTATGTAATGGACATGTAATTTTACTTTACATTCTACCATCTCACCTATCTAAATAAGGATTGTTTCAACAAGTTATAAGCCATCTTTCACAGAGGTACTAACCATTTTTGACACCTTTAACGCCTGTTGAGTGTTGCTGAAGGAGGAATAGATTAGGGATTCATTCATTTCAGCTTAGGAAGGACAGCAAAGAAAGAGGAATCCGGGTATATTTAGAGGAGGCCAATGGTAGAGGACTAAGTAGCATGCATGGAGAACAAAGGAAAGACTTAAAACACATGGTACAATACATGATTCATCCACCTCCAAAGGATGTTCGCACTCACACTCTCATTCTTGCGTGTATGTGGTACAAGGGCTCTACATGGTCCACCCCCTTCCAACTGATGCCTGCACTCACTTGTATTCTTAATCCTACCTGTATATGGTACATGGGTCGTGCACTGTTTATTTTCCTCTTTGCCAGGCCAAATTGGTAGCTGTGAATAACACAACAAAGTGCATCAGGCAACATCTAGTGAGAAGACCAACAAAGTGATTGTTGTAATTCTTCAATTACTCTCAGCCATTTGCACTTACTCTTACCTTCATTCCATTCTATTGTTTTTTTGCTCACTGTGGCACTACAGACAGGGGGCGATTCTATAAAAATCAGTCTTGAGTACAATTTTAGTAGGGACAGTTCCGACCTGAACTGCTATACCTCATCTCACTCCACCGCTAGGAAGCCCTGTCTACCAATGCACTTACCTTTTTACTTCAGGCAGCATAGGGTACAAGATGACATCTCTGCCTCATACCCTCACTGAGTGGTGGGTTCTGTGCAGTGACCATAAGTGGTCAACAGACAAAACCTCATCCAACATCCCCTTCTACTACCTGCACCCATAATCCCTCCCCACAATGAAAGTTTCCTTTCAGATTTCAACCACTACTCAGCCCCCCCCCCCCCATGGTATTCTGCCTAAGTGAAAAAATTATTACAGATGCTCCACTACTATCAACATAGGTTCTGGGAAATTACTGGGGATAGCAGACAGAAAACCTTACTTATCTGCACTAATTCCCCAGCTTTGGTATCATTCACATTTCACATTGTTTGAATATCCCCCATTGTCACACAAACACCATCTACCGAACAAAAAAAGGACATCAAAATTTACTTTAGTAGCCCATCAATGTCACCTTAAGGAAGCAGCTATATCACTGAAACCAAAAGACAGAAATAGCTCAGCACACAACTTAGATTCATATATTATAGACAGAAATATTTGTCAGAATCAATAATCAAACAAGTATGTGATATATCCCCAAAGATTCACGGTAAACTTCGTTGTCTGGATGATGAATTTTTCTTTATTTTGTAGTTCAAATTTTTCGATTTAAAAGTACAGCATACAATTCATAGCCAATTCATAGCCGACGCGACGCGTTTCGTCCCTACGGGACTTCTTCAAGGCTCGCGAATAACGCTTAAAAGATCCAACACGAGTTAAAGTTTTCCCTTTTTTTCTTTTCTGTAATTGTATGGTCAAATGTCTAAAATCTCCATGTTGACAAAACCTCTGTATTTGTATGATGTAGAGGTTGAAAATACAAGGTACGATGACCTTGATCATGAGATATAGTCAAACGCCACAGGGTCCGCGCTCCGCGTATGCAAAAAGGTAGAGCACTGAAACCACATCAGCCATGTTAGATTGTGTGAAGCACAGCAAGTGGGCTAGAACTGTACAAAGCATGCAGGCTGCATAAAATATACATTCCTGTATTTACAAATGCCAGTGTTCTCCTTCGCAGGGAGGATAGATGTAAATATATAGCGTCAGGTCACAGCTGATTAGGATGAAAGTGTCCTGTAGACCTTGTCTCTGATGGCCCCATGTGCATCAGTGCAGTGCCAGCCTTCGGGGCTGGTACAACTGCAGTAATCCAATTGCAAAAAGGGGAAGTACATATTGCCTTAGTGGGACTATCAGCATGTATGAGGTGCAAGTGATATTGTCTAAGTGATGGAGGTTTGTCTGGTTAGAGAGTGTTCTGGAAGTCCGACACAGTCTTGGAGGGATGTGATAAAGTGTGCAGAGGGAGGAGAGCTGCCAAGGGCCGCTGCTACTGTAGCACTGCCGGTGGGTGGGTCGACTAGGAAACCTCAAAGTTAGCGACACCCTTTTAAACAGTCTGACTAGTGTTGCAATAATTTGTCAATGAAGCGTGATAATGTTTTTTTTTTATTAATTTGAAAAAAATCCAGAATCTGGTGGTTGAGGAAAAGAAATTACAGTGATTCATTGTGCAAAACACACCCTGACTTGCAGATATTTAAGGAAATAAAAGCTGCCATCTACCAGGGTGCAATGCTAAAGAAAACGTTTATGGCACATGGTGTTGGAAGATTATTATTACTGCCACATATTATATTTTAGAGAAACATGGAAAGACTAAATGTTGCCTTATACGCTGCAAATTATGACAGATCAACAAAAAACATTTTAGTCTATTCGTTTTGAAATGCTTGAAGAATAAAATTGAACCAGATGGTCTTTCATTCCCAATGGATCAATCACATCTCATAGTTAATCAGTTTGCTTATTAACAGCTGATAAGGTTTCACCAAGAATTAGACAGAATACAGGTGTGCTGCCCAAATCGAAGCTTTAGCCCCTTCGCTGCTAGGCCTTTCCCCTCTGTGCTAAGCCTTTTTTGGCTATTTAGGGTAGTTTGCGCTAAGGCCCTTGTTAAATTTTGTCCACATAAGGTAGCCCCATCAAATTTGTGTCATTTTTCCAACACCTGAAGCATTCTAAAGGTACCCAGGGTTTGTGGAATCCCCTGGAGTGGACCCAGAAATTAGCCAAAATACAGCTATTTTTTTAAATGAGAAAAAGTGCTGCAGATGAAAGAGTTTGCTTTTTCCCTGTAAATGGCATCAACAAAGGGTTTGTGGAGCTGAAATCACCATCTTCTCAGCCTTCAGGGACAGGCAGACTTTTGACCGAAAACCAACATTTTGTACACAATTTTGGCATTTCACTGGGACATAGCCTATTTGTGCTATTTTTTGTGCTTTCAACCCGCTTCCAGTTAGTGGTAGAAATGAGTGTGAAGCAATTTTGGAATTTCGGACAGCTATATATTTCTGATAAGTACACAAAATTCTGAATTCAGCAAGGGGTTATTTTTGTAGATCCTTTTAGGTTTTGTTTTTATAAGAAATTAACAGTTGCAAATAAAAAATATTGAAACTGAGTTAAAAAAAATGCCATTTGTGCCAAAGTTTTCACCTGTCACTTTTTCCAAGTATGATAGATTTTTGAAAGCAATATACTGTCTCCACAAAGTCTGATTGTGGGGATATATAGGACTTGTAGGTTCACCAAGAGCCTGAGGAACCAGAGCCAATAACTGAGCTGCGTCTTGCAATGTTTTTTCATTGTGTGCCGGGTATTGAGCAATTCATTCGGTAAAATATAAAGAGTGAAAATAGGTAGCAAGGACACCTATATATTTCTGAAAGGGGAACAAAATATAGATTTTACAAGCAGTGGTTATTTGCAGATCTCCAAAAGTGTGGGTACCCATACAAGCATGTGAATTAGTGGTCAGTTTTCAAAAAGACTTCTTTTATTACAAATTGTCTTACATTTTGAAGGCAGAAATGCAAAGAAAGCCAATTGGTAATAGCACGTCCTACTATTCAATGTTCCTCTAAGTCCCCCAATAAGAATGCTACCTCATATGTGTGGGTAGACCTAGTTTCTACAGCATGAAGTGGCCCAAAATGCAATGTGGACACATCACATTTTTTCCCAGAAAACTGATCCTTTTTTTGCAATGCTCCTAGCTGTGGATTTTGAACCCCAGGTCAGCCGGCACCAAGGAAACCTAGTAAACCTATACATTTTTAAAAACTAAACACCCAGGGGAATCCAGGATGGGGTGTCTTGTGTGGCTCTCACCAGGTTCTGTTACTCAAAATCTATTGCAAACCTCAAACTTTGTGAAAAAAACACATTTCCCACAGGTTTCTGTGATGAAAAGTTCTGGAATCTGTGTGGATCCACAATCTTCCACCCACACCCCACATTTCCCAAAGCTTCCTGATACAAATGGTACCTCACTTGTGTAATTAGGCCCTAGTGCACATGACAGGAAACGGCCCAAAACGCAACGTGGACACACCGCATTTTTACAGAGAAAACTGACCCTTTTTTTGCAAAGTGCCTAGCTGTGGATTTTGAACCCTAGATCTGCCGGCACCTAAGGAAACCCTCACACCTATAAATTTTTTAAAGCTAGATACCCAGGGAAATCCAGGATGGGGTGACTTGTGTGGCTCTCACCAGGTTCTATTACCCAGAATCCCTTGCAAAACTCAAACTTTGTAAAAAGAAAACACATTTTCCTCACATTTCTGTGATGGAAAGTTCTGGCATCTGCGTGGATCCGCAAAATTCCACAGACCCCGCATTCCCCAAAGTCTCCCAATAAAAATGGTATCTCGCTTCTGTGGGTAGGCCAGGTGCCCGCGACAGGAAACAGCCCACAACGCAACCTGGACACATCACATTTTTCCAGTGAAAACTGACCATTTTTGCAAATTGCCTAGTTGTGGATTTTGAACCCTAGTTCAGCCGGCACCTAGGGAAACCTAGCAAACCTATACATTTTTGAGAATTAGACACCCAGGGGAATCCAGGATGGGGTGCCTTGTGTGGCTCTCACCAGATTCTGTTACCCAGAACCCCTTGCAAACCTCAAACTTTGTGAAAAAAAGTCCATCACATTCCCCCAAATTGTCTTTACCTGAGTAGTGACCCCACCTTCCGTACTGGAGCCAATTGACCCTAACATAGCAGTTACACCTCACCAAGTTCGTTGTTTTCAGATCAGTTCATCTGCAGTGTGACATCAGAGACGTTTTAAGGCATGGGCAAAGTGGGCTCTGGCCCAGGGCCCTAGCCCTTCAGGGGGTCCCTGATATACACAGCTCTGTTCTGCAGAGTCTTGCCCTGATAACCTTGAATAATTCTTAAACAGATAATTTAAAATATGTTTTGCTTTAATTTATTTTTAATGTGGATTATTTGTGAGAGTCTAATACAGACTGTAGAGATATTTGGTGTTTATGTTTCAAGCAACATCCATAAAAAAGTTTCTTTTAGATCAAAACAGGACTTCACATATAAGAAATGAGAGGGTGTCACACAGATAATTTGCGGGAATGGACGAGTGTGCCTGTGCAATATCAGTGACCTGGCCAAAGATGGCATGAAATAGCTAAAATTGGATCATATATTCAAAGCTTTTCTAGACAGGTACCCCAAAATACGTTTCGCCCAGGGCCCCCAAAATCCTTAAGATGTCCCTGTGTGACATGTGGGAGCGAGGTGGTGGTCTTACAGGAAGAGAGTGAGTCATGATCAGAGTCTGCTTCCTCCATCTCCTTGTCATCTTGATCTGATGGAGGGCTCGACCCCAGTTCACTCATTTCTGCTACTCCAGCAACCGTGTCTTGATGCTCCTGTAACACCTGGGCTTATGAAGGTGCCATCAATATGCTGTGTTTCACCTTTTTCATTGGTGGTCCTCGATGTCGCAGTGTTTTCGCTGCATCTGTGGGCACTTCGTGCTGGGGTAAGTGGTTGATCCGATTCCAGGCCTGTGTCGGTTCTGTGAAGAAGCGAGTCATGCCTTCGTGAGC
Source organism: Triturus cristatus (assembly GCF_964204655.1). Lineage (NCBI taxonomy): Eukaryota > Metazoa > Chordata > Amphibia > Caudata > Salamandridae > Triturus > Triturus cristatus. The sequence goes on along the minus strand of NC_140589.1, from coordinate 1,232,599,800 downwards.
ATCTCTGAAGCATGCTGGAAACAACATTGTATAAGTAATGCCCATGCTTTTCTGTCGTTTTTTAGGTCTCGCCTGACCCAGCGCATGCGCTGGTCTGGCGAGACTTATTGAGAGGGCTCCAAAAAGTGCTACCAGGCCAGCCTAGAGCTACAGTTTTACCGCAATTACTTTCACTTTCGCAGCCGCACGGCCGCTTTGATGTTTGATCGTGATCGTGATCACTTTAACTTTCGCGGCCGCTTTGCATAGCCAATAGGTCTCGCTTTTGGGACCTTTTAAGTATTTAGTTATGCAACTGTTGCATGGCTAAACACTTATAAGGTCCCAAAGGCGAGACCTATTGGCTATGCCAATGCTTGCTTTGTTTCTGTAAAGGATGCTCATTGTCGCTGGACCTTCCGTATAAATTCTGGGAAGATCATCACTTTTTTGTTTTCAACTCTGATGATCCCCTTTATGCATTGATTGCATCAAGATGTCGTCCCGGTCTTTGTAGTGAAGTAATTTAGCAACAACAGGGCGAGGGATGGCTGCTGGTTGCGGCATTGGGGTAAGCACACGTTGAGCTCTCTCTAGTGCAAAAAAGGTCTGGAGGAGACCCCCTCTGGGCTATGTCCATGTGACACCAGTTTTCCAGATAGGAGGTCATGTCTATGCTCAGTCCCAGAGTATGCTCTCGGAGCCCAATTATTCGTCAGGCCCTGTTTTCAGCATCCTCAGCGCGTATTTCCAATGTCTGTACCCAACATGCTACTGTTGTAATTTGCTCTTTCATTGCTTTCAGGACTGGTGTTTCTGCTTCCAAGATGCGGTCAGAATTAGTGATGTGTTCTACCAACTTCGTGTGGTCATATCTTAGGAGGCTATGATCTGTTTTAAGTTTATCAAATCTAATTTCAAGTGCTTCCTGTCATGCTTTGATAGCTTGTAGTATTGTGTCCGGCGTCGCGCTCGGGGGCTCAGCCTGTGAGGTGTGCCCCAGGACCGCCTCTGTTGTAGACGTGGAAGGGTTGAGCTCCTGGGATACACCTGGGCCCGCAACATCCTTTTTTCTGGTGTATTTACCCATTGTGAATTCTCTGAGGGCCCGGTCCTTCCTTGAAGCAATCCTCAACGAGACCCGCTCTTCTCTTCAGGGCCTTGGGGGGTGGGGGGGGGGGGGAGATCCAAGTGTGCACTCACGTCAGTACATTTCTGCTTCGGGTGCCAGGCAGCGCCAATTTTTCGTACCCTAGTACATACAAATCCAGTCAATTAGCAGCGTGCCTTTTCTCCACAATCCCTGGTGCTCAAGTGAGTGCTGCCTGCTGGTGCCGACCCGCACTGGACAGGGTAGCTAGAGCCTTATGTTCTCATTGCCGCGTGTGTGACCTGGTTTAGTATTCCTGCCAGCTGCGAGGGCGGCACCCAAAGTTATGACCTCTCAGGGGAGCCTTTCGGGTGCCAAAGTTTCTTTTTTTTAATTTTTTAATGTTCTTTTTTTAATCTTTTTATTTTGTATATAAACATGAAATCCAACATTAGTACATATACAGTGAAGGTGTTACATATATCGTACATACATCAGTTTGTCTATGTAAACAAACAAAAAAGAAACCAGGAAAGTCCCTGGTTCCATATCAGACTGCTTATACAGGCATAATTTATATTCCTATGTTATTTCAAATACATATATCCCTTTCCCCTCATAACAACTCCCTTATACATCTTGGCTACGTTTCTGTGTGCATATATGCAGTGCCCCTCTCCTGCCTACTCATCTGGATCAAAGTCGAGTGATGTCCACCACCTCCCCTGGGCAATGTCCCGGATGAGCACGGCACTTTTATTTATCCTGGCGTTAGGGTATTGGGAACCTCCAAAGGATGAATTAGTAAATATGTTTTCAGTGGATCCCATATGCCCTTCGGCCGAGATGTGGGCGGAAGCAATTCCGCATATGTCAGTGTTTATTCCTGCCAAACTAACAGATATCGGAGCCATTCCTTGAACATGGGGGCCCTCCCCGTCCCCATTTGCAGGGCACTATTCGCTTAGTCAGAAAAACCCCAGTGTGACGTACCTCCTATAGGCTGTATCTATCTGTTCAGTGTATCCCAGCAACGCTAATAGTGGGGACACTGGTAGCGATATTGTTATCAGTTATGCCATTGCGGTAAAAACCTGCTGCAAATATTCAGGTTCAGGTTCAAAACAAGTTTATTTAGACAAGTGTCCATAAAACATTCTAAAAAACACGCTTAACAATTAAAACTGCAAATATTGATTTATTCTATCACAGCCCCATGCGAGGAGTAAAAAATGTGCACTCTCTGTTCCACATCTATCACATCTATCATTGTCTCTTAATCGAAGTTTATGCATCTTGGCTGGTCTGTAATAAGTGTGAAGTAGAAACTTTAAGTGAATTATGGGCAGATGACTACTAGCTGACATCTGCCCCATTTGCGTACAACAATAATCCCACTGCTTTTCCGACAGGTTGGCCCCTATCTCCCTTTACCATTGCCCACACGTCTTGTCATGTCTTGATGTATGGGAAGCTTGTACATTATGATACAATAAAGAGAGGATGTGTATGGACTTCTCAGATTGTAGTAGTGCATGCAGTCAGGGTAGAGCCGGAGGCTCTTGTGGGAAGGTAGGCGTGATCGCCCTGATGCTCTTCCGCATCCTCACGTATAGAAATATATCCATGTGTGTGGGGTCTATATTGTTAAAAAATTGTTCTAGTCTGCGGAAAGTTCCGTCTATGTATAGGTCCCCCAACTTTGTATGTTCGTCTTGCGGAACAATTGCTTGCAGCTGGTTTCTTGAAGCACCTGGACATGCAGGTGATATGTGAGCGGCAGTAAGGGCAAGTATATCATTGGAAATTTTAGTGTCTCAGCCACATGTTGCCAGGCTATAATGGTGCATGCCGCTGTCGTGGGATCTACCTCCCGAGGTTTGGGAGTAATAGTGATGGCTCCCGCCAGATGGATCGGATCCATGTATCCCTGCTCCACTGCTATATGTGGCATGTATGGGGGTGGGGGGAAACCAATATGTCGCATAGTGACCTTGGGCACAGAAATAGTAATGCTCTAAATTGGGGATCTCGAATCCCACCTGTGAATAGGGTCTGGTGAGTACATCCCATTTCAGTCTCTATAGCTTACACCCCCATGTTAATCGAATCATTTCTGTTTTTAAAGCAGCAACATTAGGAAGTATTTTCATTTTGATAAGAGATATTCTCCTCACCATCGACAGGGGTAAAGATATACCTCGTGTGACAGAGTCTATTATGAAAGCTAATGCCGTGCCATGGTTGAATCTCATTAGTTCTGCACGATCTGTTATGATTTTTATTCCCAGGTCTCTCACCTCTGTCGCACGCCATTCTATGGGATAGTCGCGTGAGAAGGGTGTAGTATCAGCCGTCAATGGGAAAATCTGTGATTTTCCCCAGTTAATATGAATGCCGGATATTTTTCCCAAAACAATAAACTTCCACAGTATGGGATTAAGATTCAAATGCGGATTCCTGACATTCAATGTGATGTCATCTGGGCAGAGGGAAATTAGCATGTGTCGTGTAGGGTAGCACAGAGCTCTTTCCCGATGATGCTGCTTTAATTTGGCAGCGAGGGGTTCAATAGAAAGAGCAAACGGTTTGCGGGGATAATGGGCAGCCGGTATTAAGAACGACGGCGAGCTTATTCCATTAATTTGGACTCTAGCTTTTGGAAGATTGTATAGTAGCTTTATCCACGAAGGGAAGCCAGCTGGCATTCCCATTTGTTGTAGGATTCCTATTAAATAGTCCAACTCAACAGAGTCAAAAGCTTTTGTGGCATCAAGGAAGACCGCCACGGCCGTTAATTTTGGGTCGATATCCTGCATTATAGAGAAAAGGGTGCGAAGATTGTGGGATGTCGCACTCCCGGGGATGAATCCTGCCTGATCAGGTAATACCAGCTTCTCCATCAGTAAGATTAATCTATTGGACAATATTTTAGCGAGAATGTTTGAGAATACGAGTCGCATTGATTAGCCGGTTTCCCAGGCTTTAGGAGCTAAGTTATCAGTGCTTCCCTCATGGTCTGAGGAAGGACTCTGATCTCTTGCGCCTCCTCATACACAGTCTTCAGTATTGGAGTAAGCTGGTCCACATAAGCCTTGTAGAAATCTATTGGCAGGCCTTCAGGCCCCGACTCCCTTCCAGACTTCATCTGCATTATTGCAGTGCAAATTTCATCCTCCTTCACATCCTCCTTCACATCGTCTAGGTATGTGGCTAGGTCCATCGGTTGATGTCTTCTAGTGGTGTATAAAGTGGAGTAATGTATGGTGAATGCTTGAAGTATATCAGCAGTATCTCTATGGATATTACCTTTGTGGTCCTGAATGTCCATCACATAGTTAGAGAAACGGGGTCTACGAATTTCGCCTTCTAGCGCCTTCACGGGTCGATCACCCTCTCCATACTTACAGGCTCTAAAATATTTCCCCCTGAATAGACTTTCCCGGTCTGCTATGTCATTATAGTCTGTTAATTTATCCCTGAGCTCTTTTTGTATTTTGCCACTTGAAGTGCTACTCATTTCTTGTTCTAATTGTTTCAACTCCATTTCTAGCGTTTGTAGTGTTCTGCGAATATCCCATAGTATGCCTGACCTTTTAGCTATGCAAAATCCTCTCATTGTGACCTCGAAGGCCTCCCACACCATGGCTGCTTGTGTAACCGTGCCAAAGTCACGTTGGAAAAAATCAGTAATCTCTTGGCCTAATTCTGTATGGAACACTGTGTCTAACAGTGACAATGGCATAAGCCTCCAATTCCTATGGGGTGCACTGGCCTCTGGTGGGGACAATGTCAGATGAACCGGTGAGTGATCCGAAAATGTGTTCTTTCCAGATGTTCTGCTCTGGTAATCCAAGGCCTCACACCCCTAGAGACCACCCAATAGTCCAATCTCGATCAGGATGAATGGACTGCCGAATGGTGCGTACCCCCTGTCACCTCGGGGTGTAAGTGTCTCCAGGCGTCTATGAGGCTATTTTCTGTAAGTATGCCTTGTATTAACTTATGTGCTTTGGTGTAATGATGCGGGAGGGGGTTGGACCTATCTCCTTAATGGATCCAACGTCATGTTGAAGTCACCTCCTCAGAGCAGATGTGTAGATCCTATCTCTAGTATCTTCCCCCCAAAGTGTAGTAAAAATGACAGCGTCGTCTGTATGTGGACCATAACAGCTCACCAGAGTGACCGACATAGAGCCCTACCTCCCCTATATTATAAAATATCTGCCTAGCTGGTCCTGAATAACTCCTATTGGAAAGTACGGGTATGTTTTTTAATCAGAATTGCTGTCCCTCTGGAATATGTAGAGAACGATGAGAAAGTGCAGTGTTCCGCCCATTTAGCAGCGAAGGCTGGAGCACCACGGAGGTCAAGATGCGTCTCCTGTAGCAAGGCAATTTGGACATGATGGAGATCCAAGTATGCCAATATCTGTCTGCATTTGCGTAGATCCCCCAGCCCTCGGACATTCCCGGTAAGCAGCTGCATTTCCCGTAAAGGTTTAGAGTGTGTCATAGTAGTTTAGAGAGGAATACTCAAATGCAGGAGCATGGTGTAATCCTGAATGCTTATGTGAATGTATGTAGTAGTGACATAATGTACCATGTAAGATGCATTGTATCAGTTCCCAAACTCAATCCCATTCCCACAACAGCATCCCAACCTTGCCGGAATCACGTTTTCCACTCCTCCCAGGTATCCCCAAACTGTGAATTAAAATGTAATTTCAAACTGGGGGGGATCTCCCTTTGAGGTATGCCAGAGGCTGACACAGTCACTCCCATCCCCCTAACTGGTATGGTGTCTATTGGGGTGGAAGGGTGTCCAGTCGTTATTTTTAGTAAGTCTCAGTATCACACTTATCTGCTTGATGTATCCAGTAGCGGTCCTGTTGTCCATAACTAACATTGCCATCTTCTATCAGCTACTGGAATTCAGCTGATTCGTATATGTTTGCTGTGCTGTACTAGCTGGGTGACATGGAGCAGTAGAGTTCAATAAATGACATCATTCTATTTAATATTCGTCTCTCACGAGCTGCAGTCACTCCAGCGAAGGGGATGCTGCTCGCTAAGGAGAGTCTGTTTATTTTTTTGTGTGAATCCTTATGCAGAGTACACTTCAGGAATTTGTCTACTTGTTGCGCATTTTACGAAGAAGTGCTTCTTGCCCTGATGAGTAACTCTGAGGCGTGCCGGGTATGTAAGAGCATAATCTATTTGAGTTTGTCTCAACTTCCTGTAAGCCGGTATGAATTTCTTCCTAGCTTCTTGCATGGCAGTTGTAAAATCTGGGTGCACTGTGAATTAATTCCCTTCAAAATGGAGTTGCCGCTTCTCTCTAGCAAGTCTCAAGGAGACATCTTGATCACGGTAATTTAAGAGTCTTGCAATTATTGGATGCTGTGGAGTGCCTGGGGCAGTCGGGGATCCAGTGATCGATGCGCCCGCTCTACCACCATTTGAGGGTAGAAGGAGTCTGCCCCAAAAACAGTACGCAGTAACGTTTCATGTACTCTTCCATCTGACCAGTGTTTGCGCTTTCCGGTATCCCTAGTATCCGTATATTATTGAGCCTAGAGCGTGCTTCCAGATCCACTGGTATTGATACCACTGGTATTGAGGGTGATGAGTTCATCCAAGGTTGTTTGTAGAAACTCCCAGCACTCACCTGTCTCACTAGGCTTCTACCGGCCGTCAAACTGCACTGTTTCAGAGCCATACTGGCCGTGCTTGGTTATAGAGCTGCCTTGCCTCACTGCTCTGCCGGGGTTCTCAGAGTATATTCAGGCCAGAAGGGGAGCGTGTCTGCAAGGCTATGTCTATTAGCCAATTTTTACGAGGTAGAACACTGTATGTAATGTTGCGGTGGGGGAGTGGATAGGGCTATTATATGTCACAGATTCTCTGTGGCCACTGTGTTCTACCCCTCAGATGTTTCGATGTCCCACCTATGCCATCTGGAACCCTCTGTCGGTGCCGTCTTCTCCCAGACAATGCAGTCGTCCACACCTGCAATGTAGAGTCTTGGCAGGTGTAGACGCGTTTCCCCTGCCTTTCGCTGCGGCTTTGTCCTCGGTAATGGTGGGGGAGGGGAGGGGCCTGCTGTATAGTGCAGTTTCCTCAGTGGACCTGGTTTTCTGCCCCAGTGTCATGCCCGTGTACCGTATTGATAGTGTGGAGTCTTCCTCCAACTGTCGTCCTCTCCCAGGCACCGTGCTTGTCAATACCTGCAATGCCGGGCCTTGTCAGACACAGACCCCGCGGACTTGTGTGATGTCCGCCCCAAGGCACGTCGATCTTCCACACGTCGGAAGCACCACTGAATCTGTATGAAGGCGGTTTCCGGCACTCACGGCTTCCGCAGTCCCCGCCGGATGCTGCAGCGGGTGCCGAGCCTTCATGCCTCTCTGCAACTGTCTTTCTTGTCAGCTAATGTCCATTACTGAGCAGGATATTGACGGATATGTATAACGGCCCGCCAGAGCCTCACTGGTATTCAGCCATCTTGCGCGTGCGCCACCAAGCACCCCCCGGGTGCCAAAGGTTCTTGTATACCTGTGGCTCTCACCTCGTAGTGAGAGCCACATGTATACAGGTTGTACCCCCCTGCAAAGCATCACAGGGGTCTCTGCTGGCAGGAGGTCCCTCAGGAGGCACAACCTCGTGTTCTAGTGATGGATTTCTATGGCCTTGTCATTATCTCCTCGTTATTTGGAGGGCTCCCTGATAGTTGGGCCTGGAGAGAGGTTGGAGGGCTCCCTGATAGTTGGACCTGGAGAGAGGTTGGAGGGCTCCCTGATAGTTGGGCCTGGAGGGAGGTTGGAGGGCTCCCTGATAGTTGGGCCTGGAGGGAGGGAAATCATTTTGGCGCAGTGTACTGTGGGTCTGGTGTAGCAGAGGCCGCCCCCGAAGGGGGCTCAAGGGCCGGCGCCATAATGGCCGCCAGAGCCCGGCAAGGAACAAACCGATTCTCGTCAGCGGGAAGCGCCACAGGGCGAAACGCCCTCAGGCCCCCGCCCCCTCCCCTTCCAAGAACAATGGGGAGAAGAGGAAGGGGAGATATAAGGCGTCGCTCCCCCCTGCAGCAGCCCACTTGCATATCATGGGAGCTGGGGGAGCGCTGCCAACGGTTTTCGGATCACCGTCTTGTCTCCGTCGCGACCCCGGGAGCAGCGAAGATGGGCCCCGGCCAGCAAGAGGGACCAGTCACCGGGAGACGGAGGGCGGCACGGCCTCCAGCCGCCGCTGGGGCCTGTATGATCAGGGCAGAGTGGACTGAGGCGCGAGACCGGAAGATGCAGGCATGACCCCCAGCTCCCCGGGCAGCAGTCGAAGACGCTTTTGCTGCCGAAAGCAGTGTCAGGGTAAGGTGATAGTACGGCCCTGACTGTCATAGCGTGCGAGAGAATGGAATGTTTGGTGAATTGTTCAAACGCCAGCTGGGTTACACAGATAATGTGCGAGATATGTGGAGGTATACCTTAGTAGCGACAATGGGACACCGGCGGGTGCCCTGCCTCAATTTACCCCGTAACAAACGCTCCTTAGCGTCGAGGTCTGAGACCCCTGCAACTTGGTAAATTGTCCTTGTCCGGGCCATAGTCATAAGCGTGGCGGCCCGGCAGCATACCTGGCCTCTGTTCGGCTACTTTGCTAAGTTAGCGGACGCGTGGGTTTGCATGGTTAAATGGCAATGGTGTTGTATTAAAGAGCCACTGCGGGGGCGAGGTTTCAGGCAGAAGAAGGCCAGAGCAGTAGACCTTCCAGCAGAGGATACCGTTTCGGGCCTCACATCTCGTGAATTCCACAAAGGAAAGGGCACTGTTGCAACGTAACTGAAGAGGAGATGCAGCGTAGTGGCTAGAGCTGTTGACCTTAGAACACGGTGAAGTGGGTTCGGATCCCTGCTTCGGTCGAACATTCTACAGTTCAGAGCTGATCACTTAATTCCCTCATGACTAAAAAAAAAAAATTAAAAAAAAAAAATTGGAAAACGTGTAGTAGTGTCTTTCATGGTGTAAAATTTCGGGGAATGCAGCGAGGTAACTGCTCCGTATGTACAGTGCATCAGAAGGCTGGGGGCAGGTTTCATGAACTATTGATGGGGCATTCAGTCATCTCTTGCCGTAATTGCCGCTCCTAAATTAACGCAGCGCCTTTTGTCCTGTTAAGCGGGGAATGCAGTGAGGTATGATTCTGAGCCCCTCCCATGCTGTCCGTCGCCTAGGCTGCCGACCTTGGTGCGGGAAACCGGAGTTCGACACCCGGGATCGCGCCCACATCGTGTGATTTAATGCGCTAAACGGCGCGCATGTAAATGGCTCCAATACCTTCGGACGAGTGAGATCCTTGGTAACTCACTCAACCCCCCCCCTCGTGCCTGAATGCGCAACGAAAAACCAGCGCGCATGTAACGCGCGCCACTACCATCGGGCGAGTTCGCGCTATATATTAAAAAAAAATAATAATAATAATAAATAAACAAATAAATAGAAAAAGGGGAAAAGTTAGGACAAGTACTTTAGTGCACCGGCATCATTCCGAGCGCTCCGATCGGAAGGGAGTTCCCCCCGAGCGGAATGCTAAAGGGGCACCATTAGCGCGGAGGGCGCAGGAGCCGGAGGTACAGATGGAAGCTGTGGCTTTCACTCTTAGGCTCCTAATAATAAAAAATAAAAAAAAAATAAAAAAAGATTTGTCATGACTGGGGGCGGGCGTTTTTAACACATTCAAGTTAGTTGCTGCTGGCAGCCGCGTTCTAGTCTTTCAAGGACAGTAACCTGAGTATTGTTGAAGAGAGCAACAGTAAAAAATGTGGAAAATGGGGTACAGAGCTTCGAAACGGCAGAAGCACTTTGTAAATACAAATTATCGGCAAAGAATGGACGATGGGACTAAGGCTCTGATACTTTAGGGGTGTCGCGGGCTAATGGGTTAAGGCGTCCGACTTCGGACTACAAGTTTGAAGGTTCGAACCCCTACAGATCGGGGCTTCTTAGCTGTGGACACTGCAACTTCGAATCTCCTCGTGCCTGATTGTGTAATGTGAATGCGGTGCTATGTAAAGCGCTCCAATACCTTCGGGTCGAGTTTGCGCTATATTAATATAAAAAATAAAAAATAAAAAAAAGGGTTAGAGGCAAGCCGGTTAGGGCATTTAACCGTGCTGGGAGGAGAGATGGTGCCTCGGCTACACTGCCGACTTCTGAGCTTGGAAACCAAAGTTCGAGCCTCGGGGTGGACGCTACATCCTGTGATTCTCGGCAAATGACTTAATCCCCCCGCGCCTACGAAAGAAATTAATGTGTCCTTGCGAAACCTAACTGGTGCTCATGTAAAGTGCTCCAATACCTCGAGTCGAGTTATTAAAAAAAAAAAAAAAAAATGCAATTTCCCAGAATCCGACAAGAGGCAGATTAGGGAGAAATACACTACGAATGTCTGCAAAAAAAACCCAAAAAACGATAAGATATTTAGGGGCGACCTGTTAACGCCAAACTGGGTTTCTGTTAACTAGCGGGGACGGGACCGGAAGTGAGCCACGTTGCTCACCAGGTACTTACACCAAAGAGCAACCCGCGCATCATGTGGGCGTATATCAATGTATGTAATAAACACCATTAATTTAAATATTATGTGGAAAAAGCTATATATATTTACAGTTGCGCAGCGCAAAAATGGTGTGTTCCCAGGAACCCAGGGATATTTAGTCCATGAAAACTCAGAGAGCCATTTTCAGACAGAGCCTTGGCCTGACCAGTATGTGTAAGGACCCCATCCCATTGCAGAGGACTATGGGGATTGCTAAAGGCCCCTTAACAGAGCTATCGCGACCAGTATAGGCTTAATGAGGGAGGCGGATGTAATAAACAGCAGGGGAGTTAGCTCAAATAATAGAGCGCTCGCTTAGCATGCGAGAGGTCGCGGGATCGTTGCCCGCATTCTCCATTCTAAAACGTGCATAAATTTTCATCATTTTGTAAAAAAAAAAAAAAAAGACCATTCTGGCTGTCGACGCAGGGTGTAGCAGCCTGTGGGGCGAGGGAGGACTCCAAGCGATTGCCCTCGTGAAAGAATGAACTGGTCTACGGAGGCCCTCTAATCGAGCCATCGCGAGCAGGGTAGTCTAAAGCAGAGAGGCTGACGCCATTACTAAAATACATTTATATATATATATATATATATATATATATATATATATATATATATATATATATATATATATATATATATATATTACCTACTGGCGATAGCCAGTAGGTAGTTATAGTTAGGACCACGTTTCCATAGGAAAACCTCAACATTCTATTTTGAATAACTTTGGCGCCGGTCGACGAATCCTCGCGAATTTCTCAAAATAGGTGGGGCGCTACGCTCCGCTCCTACCCTGAAAGTCTCGGGGGGATTCGTCAAGCGGGGGCTGAGATAAAAGGGGGGTCCCAAAACGCGTTTTTCCCATGCATTTTTCCATAGGACCTTTAGAACGAGCTACAGCCCGAATGGCTGAACAGAATTACTCAAAATTTGGCAGAGAGGTAGTCCCTAGGTCAAGGAAGTGCCTTTTGTAGGTTTGGTGTAAATCTGTTCAGTAGATTCTGAGAAAATAGCCTTTAAATCAATATATATATCTGAGCCAGCTTACGGTACGCTTACCGTACGCTTACGGTAAGCGTACGGTGGCGTGCGCGAGCGCGATTCTGATTGGCTCTTAGATCTTAGTAAACATTCGAATCGGCCGAAACCAGGAAGCGGCGGCCGCCATTTTGTCTCTCGCACTGAGAGAGATTTTTAAAAAAAGGAAGCCAAAAAACATGTAAAGGGGCTGTTTTGACAACTCCCTCCCACATAGTCATGTGGAGGGAGTCCCCAAACATCCCCCAAGTGCAAAAACGGTTTTATTTTTTTTTCGGCAATTTCACGGGGTACGCTTACCGTACGCTTACGGTAAGCGTACGGTAAAAAAATAAAAATAAAAAAAACACTATCCACACTTACCCCACCCCCTGTGCTTTTGGTGGCCGAAGGCCACCAAATGTGCTGGGCTTATTACAATGGAAAAAAACACTATCCACACTTACCCCACCCCCTGTGCTTTTGGTGGCCGTAGGCCACCAAATGTACAGGGCTTATTATAAGGGAAAAAAACTTAGCATTTAAAAAACCGTACTAATTCACTGAAAAAACCATAGGTTTCACACACGTTATAGTTAGGAATTAGCATTTAAAAAACCTTGCAAATTCACTGAAAAAACCATAGGTTTCACACATGTTATAGTTAGTGGAAATTTTACTGATAAAAAAACAATGAAATTGCCCCGTTATAGTTAGCGCAGGCAACTATAACTCACGCGACCGCAATCCTCTGCTGATGACATATGTGTCTTTATGAAAAAAAAAAAATTGTAATATATGTATAGCTAAAAATGTATGGAAGAAGACATGGGCAAATAAGTGTCTAAATACAGTATTAGCATCAGCAGAGGATTGCGGTCGCGTGAGTTATAGTTGCCTGCGCTAACTATAACGGGGCAATTTCATTGGTTTTTTATCAGTAAAATTTCCACTAACTATAACATGTGTGAAACCTATGGTTTTTTCAGTGAATATATATATATATATATATATATATATATATATATATCTTAAACACACTGAATTCTGGTTCTGGGACCAGGGTGCATAGTACGCTAAAGGCTGGCAAAGTTATAAAAAAAAATAAAAAAATGTTTTAAGGAAAATAAATAAATGTGTCCCTTCGTAAGAGCTCATGCGCGCAGCGAAAGCGCCTCAAGACTTTTGGGTCGTTCCAGGAGTAGAAGTAAGCATGTGTGGGGGCCTTCCAGCACCGTGCGCCCCAGCCGCTAGGCACCTGTAAAATGAGCGCTTTTCCGGTAAGCATGGATCAAGCACCAGACAGGGAAGGCTGGGCTGCAGTGACACACTGCTTGTGTTAGCATACCTGCTGCAAAGACCGTATAATATGCAGATCACGAGGGCAGGACTAGGTCAGATTTCGAAGCATAAGATCAGAACATATGTAGTGCCGCCAGCTGTCATTCTGTGAATGTCGCAAAAGGGGTCGATGGGCGTTGCATTTGTTCTGGTACAAGGAGGACCCCAGCCATTGCGTGACACTGTAGATTCGGAGTTTGGGCTGGCCCAGAACAAGCAATCGGTGCAACCGCACTGCCTACCTGTAAGGTGCAGCAGAGTGTGGGATGTCAGAGTTTAAAAAAAAAAAAAAAAAAAAAGTCAAAAAAAAAAAAGCAGAGCGATAGTTAAACACTGTCGAACAGGGGCGCAATAGAGGATGTTGTGTGATGAAGGTATACTGTATTACGCCTCCACAAGAGGCATCTGACTGTCTCTCAATTTTGATTTCATGTATACCCATGGCGTGAGGAGACGGTACTGTAAGACACCGAAGAAGGACACAGGTGTGCCAAGGCAGTAAGGGCGAAGATGGAGCAGTGCGCATCATTACGCTTGTGGGAAGATTACCGTCAGAGCTGACCAGATGTGGGGGGAGCCGCAGGAAGACGTAAGCCTCCCTGGCGGCGTGGCGGAAACAACGAGTGTTTTGGTCTGTATGGGAGCACACCGACGGGGCGGTGTGTAGAAGGAGGGCCACTCACTTTGGGATGCCGCATGGCAGGGTGAGTGCGCCTGACAAAATCGGGGTAGGAAACGGAGACGGCGCTCGCAGCCCAGCCCCCGCCAGAAGGTGGGGCACAAAAGAGACTAACAAGGTAGCGAGTTGGGGCCTAACTCCAGGGAGAAGGCTACCCCCCACATGCAAAGGGGCGTGGTTAACAACAAAGAACAATCTACGAGCTGCCAGGGTGATTTACGACCCTAGGAGTTGCAAATGAGCAAACAAGACAAACCAGTGATTTATGGCCAGCCGATGATTTATGGCTGATGATTTATGATGCTCACGCAGAATGATTTATGACCACGAAATTCTGATGGCAGGTGACAGAATGATTTATGACATACCGATGATTTATGACCCATGATTTATGGCTGCTGATTTATGGTGATCAGGCAGAGTGATTTATGGCAACAAAGGAAGGGCCAACAGAATGATTTATGATGGATAATGATTTATGGCCCATGATTTATGATGTCCAGCTGACAATGCGCGACATCGCATTTGTAATAATGTGTGACATTATTTATGACCCCGGCCTCCAAGGGGATGTCCGGGGGAATTGTACAAGTGTGACTATGTAATAAGTAATAAACTGCGGCCAACAATTACCACCACATACGACGATTGTTGGCTGTGTTTTTAGTAATGCAGATGCACAAGTATGGTACGGTTCCTGGAATGGGCGCAGTGCGGCCGTTATGCTCATGTCCTGCTCTATCACTTCAGGACACCTCCCACTGTCTGCAGTGTTTTGGCAGGCTTTGCCCCATTCAGCAGCCTGTTTCTGTAGCAGGGCGCCCTCGGAGCCGTATCAGCTATCCCACTCTGAACACAAGCAGTAGGCCCGGCCTGCAAACATGATTGCGCGCTTCTCTGCCTCCTTTATCTCTGCTGTTTGCAGCCCAACACCTTCGAGCAACCTGTCTGCCCCGCAATTATTATGCACTGTCCCACACCAGGCCTTCAGTGCGCAGTGATCCCCACAAGGCATCCGCCGTTTTTTAGGTCGAGCTACAGCACATGCGCTGTCTGCAAGACCTGCTGTCATCAATAATCTGACTTTTTTCCCGCCTTCTACTTACCACATACTTACCATTGGTTCACTCCACTGTCCTTCTTCTTTGCTGCCTCCTAACTGGTAGGCTTTGCCGGTCCATCACTTCCTTTCAAGGCTGTGGAGCACCGGTGAAGTACATTTTCCCTGCGCTTTGGTTCTTCAACTGTTGTGTTGAAGCACTATTTCAAATGAAATGAAATGAAATGAAATGAAATGAAATGAAAAATTATATTTATATAGCGCGTAACTACCCGGAGGCCTCGTCGCGCTTCAGCAATTACTATGACGAGCTCCAAGGTACATTAGCACGCTTTCGCAAACAAATGGGTTTTTAGGACTTTCCTGAATGCCATCCTATTGTTGATCTGTCTAATACTCACAGGAAGGGAATTCCATAGTTTGGCGGCAGAGTGTGAGAAGGAGCGACCGCCCCAACGGGCTTTGATAACCTTTGTTGGAGTTACTAAGTGCAGTGAGCCGGAACGAAGGGCTCTGGAAGGGATGTAAGGCACTACAAAGGGGAACAAGATGGCAGGGCCTGTTCGATGAAAAGATTTGTGCACTATGCACATCGCCTTAAACTGAGCTCTGGCAGTCATTGGGAGCCAATGAAGCTCCTTAAGGGCTTTCTTAGCTGATTGCCAACGAGGAATATTAAACAATAGCCGGGCGGCACAGTTTTGGGTGACTTGGAGCCTTTTGGTCACCGCTACAGGGGCGCCCAGATATAAGGCGTTCCCGTAATCCAGGCGAGAGAGAATCAGGGCCTGAACCATGACTCTCCTCGCCTGGAAAGGGAGCAAAGGAAGAACCTTGCGGAGCATTTTCATTAACCCAGCACAAGTTGAGGCAGTCTTGGTGGCTTGGACCGAGAAATCAAGCGCCCTGTCAAGCCAGATTCCAAGGCTCTTTATCTGGGGCTTAGGGAGGGGAGGAGTGCCAAGGCATGTAGGCCAAATAGAGGCCAAAGTGTTCGGTAAGGGATTACCTAATAACATGATCTCCGTCTTCTCCCCGTTAAGTTTAAGACAAGACGCATGCATCCACTCAGCAACAGCCTCTAGACACAGACCCAGGGTGTTAGATGACCCCTCCGAGTGGTCCAAAGAGACCACCAGTTGGGTGTCGTCTGCGTAGGTGACGATACGCACACCAAAGGGCTGAACTATATTTGCTAGAGGTTGCATATAAACATTAAAAAGAGTGGGGCTCAGGGACGAACCCTGCGGAACCCCACAACTGAGTGGTTGCTTGGCCGAGATCGTCTCACCCTCGAACACCTGAAAAAAACGCTCATCCAGGAAGGAAGTCAGCCATTCCAGGGGCGCCCGACACACCCATGCCTTTCAAACGATGTAATAGGATGGCATGGTTGACAGTGTCGAACGCGGCACTGAGGTCGAGTAGTATGATGGCTGCTTTTCCTCCCTGGTCCAGCACCGCTCTAGTCTCTTCTGTTACTGCTATAAGGGCAGTTTCAGTTCCATGCTGAGGGCGGAAACCCGTCTGAGAGACACATAGTAGGCTATTAGATTCTAAATAGTCCACTAAGATGTTATTAATGTGTCTCTCAAGAAGTTTGCTCATCCAAGGAAGTAGGGAGATAGGGCGAAAGTTGGCCAAATTGTTCTGATCTAAGGTGGGTTTTTTCAGAAGTGCCCTAACCATCGCACACTTCCATTGGACTGGGACAGAATTCGAAGCAATGGAAGCATTGAGGACATCCAGGATGGCAGGACGGATGACGTCGATTACTTTGATAAGAGTCTGAGGAGGTGCTGGGTCGTTAGGGGAACCCGAGGTGACTTTAGGGATTATTCCATCCAATGAGGAGGAGTCTAGAAGGGGGAATTTGTCCAACAGGCAAGAAGTCATCGTGTCGGGGTCCATTGTGGTGGTAGGCTCCAAGTTCCCACCAGCTATGGAGAAAGAGGAATAGATAGTTGAAATCTTCTGGGAGAAGAAAATTGCTAAGTTATTGCAACGGGTTTTTGCGCCGTCAAGTGACTGACGCTCAGGGGGAGGGGGAGTGATTAAGGATTTAGCAATTTTAAAAATTTCCTTAGGAGAATTGGCAGCTAAACGAATTTTTGATTCATAAAACTGAGCTTGGGCAGATTTAATTTCACTTTTGTAGAGCTTTATAGCAGCTCGGTACTCCACTTTTTTAGATTGAGAATATTCTTGTCTCCAGGCTCTCTCTAGTTTGCGACAGAGTTGTTTCCTAGACCTGAGAGCAGGCGAGTACCAGGGAGCAACTTTGGGTCTATTTATTAGATGCAAAGATTCCTGTTTAATTTACGCCATCGCCGCCACCCTCAGTGCCTGTTTTATTCCGTTTTTTTTATTTAATGTTTACTTTGCGCCGTCGCTTGCTTGTTTTTATTGTTTTTTTTCTTTAAATTTAATTTGAGCCATGGCCACCGGTCGTCAGTGCTTGTTTTGGTTCCTGTTTATTGGCCCATCAATTTGCATACGCTCCTAATAATGTTGCTGCAGACAACCAGGCTGGCGTGGAAACAGAAGCGCTTCTCCCCAGCCCTTGCGCTCCAATTCATGGGAAGCTGCCGTGTGGTTGCATAACTTGCATTCCCTAATGAATGCTTCTCGCCCAGCCCTCCCTCCAGCCCGTGGAAGTTCTCTCTTGCCAGGCCAGCTACAGCCCTTTCAGCGAGGAGTGGGCGGGGCACCACCTCGAGATCTGGATGGCACGTCCAGTTCCTGTTGGGAAACTACCACCTGCTGAGCAGAAAATGAAATGTAATTATGCTGTTGGTACGTTTCTTGATTAAGGAGCGGCATACACTTGTGCTAAAATATGCAGAGTAAATGACAGTGGTTTTGGTTTTAATTTTCTGTACACAGAGTTGAGCACAAAAGCCTGGGAAGTGCACCTTTCACAACTGTCCCATATCTCCCTGTTAAATATTAAATGGGCTGGTAGTGCCAGCTATTATGCACTGTCAAGAATCCGGTTTGAGCCAGAGAATTGCATGCAGGCCTACAATTACATAACAAGCATCAAAAATGCAATAGGTCTCGCCTTTGATTCAGTTAAAGTCATTTGCTTTGCTATACAATACCATTAGCAAAGCAAAAGGCTTTAACTTAATCAAAGGCGAGACCTGTTGCATTTTCAATGCTTGTACAGGGCATACTGTGCACGGAGTGCCTTCTTGGGGTCTGGGTGTGCTCAACTGTCTCACGGTGCATGTCAGCAGGTCCTCTTAACATGATCATCCAATCCTTGGCCTCTCTGTGCATGGAGTGCCTTCTCGGGGTCTGGGTGTGTGTGCTCAACTGCAGATGGATGTTCATAACCGGGCACGACTGAGATCTCTAGTTGAAGATGAATACAACGCGAGTGTCTCACGGTGCATGTCAGTAGGTCACATGACATGATCATTTAATCCTTGGCCTCTCTGTGCACGGAGTGCCTTCTCGGGGTCTGGGTGTGCTCAACTGTCTCACGGTGCATGTCAATAGGTCACATGACCTGATCATCCAATCCTTGGCCTCTCTGTGAACGGAGTGCCTTCTCGGGGTCTGGGTGTCAAAACGTTTTTGTTTTTATTTAAAGCAAGCGGGGAGGGGGGAATCGGGACACAAGCAAAATGCAGCCCACGCGTAAGACACCGCGCATCAAGCGTAAACTAACAAGATGGCAGTAATAAACAAATTGCATCACACAAGCAAGACACCGCACCTGATGACACGCAAGATGCATGCAACAGAAAAGAAAAAAGTGCCGAAAGTAATATTAAAACCACCGTCTCACGCCTTTCCCTCCAAACAAATGATACAAATAGCGTTGTAAGAGTGGGCGGTTCCCATTACGTAATAGGCTCTGCCGTGGCAGCGAGGCTTTCCAGTTTGCATTTCACATTTCATGCTTTACTTCGTCTTGTATTCCCTAGGAGCACTTATTTCAGATGTGTTTCTATACATTTTTAATGCTACATGCAGCTCTTGTACAGGGCATACTGTGCTTCGAGTGCCTTCTCGAGGTCTGGGCGTGCTCAACTGTCTATCGGTGCATGTCAGTAGGCCACATGACATGATCATCCAATCCTTGGACTCTCTGTGCACGGACTGCCTTCTCTGAGTCTGGGTGTGCTCAACTGCGGATGGATGTCCATAACCGGGCACGACTGAGATCCCTAGTTGAAGCTGAATACAACGCGAGTGTCTCACGGTGCATGTCAGTAGGTCGCATGATATGATCATCCAATCCTTGGCCTCTCTGTGCATGGAGTGCCTTCTTGGGGTCTGGGTGTGCTCAACTGTCTATCGGTGCATGTCAGTAGGCCACATGACATGATCATCCAATCCTTGGACTCTCTGTGCACGGAGTGCCTTCTCGGTGTCTGGGTGTGCTAAACTGGGGATGGATGTTCATAACCGGGCACGACTGAGATCCCTAGTTGAAGCTGAATACAACGCGAGTGTCTCACGGTGCATGTCAGTAGGTCGCATGATATGATCATCCAATCCTTGGCCTCTCTGTGTACGGAGTGCCCTCTCGGGGTCTGGGTGTGCTCTACTGTCTCACGGTGCATGTCAGTATGTCACATGGCATGATCATCCAATCCTTGGCCTCTCTGTGCATGGAGTGCCTTCTCGGGGTCTGGGTGTGTGTGCTCAACTGCGGATGGATGTTCATTACCGGGCACGACTGAGATCCCTAGTTGAAGCTGAATACAACGTGAGTGTCTCACAGTGCATGTCAGTATGTCACATAATATGATCATCCAATCCTTGGCCTCTCTGTGTACGGAGTGCCTTCTCGGGGTCTGGGTGTGCTCTACCGTCTCACAGTGCATGTCAGTAGGTCACATGATCATCCAATCCTTGGCCTCTCTGTGCACGGACTGCCTTCTCGGAGTCTGGGTGTGCTCAACTGCAGATGGATGTTCATAACCGGGCACGACTGAGATCTCTAGTTGAAGCTGAATACAACGCGAGTGTCTCACAGTGCATGTCAGTAGGTCACATGATCATCCAATCCTTGGCCTCTTTGTGCACGGAGTGCTTTCTCAGGGTCTGGGTGTGCTCAACTGCGGATGGTTGTTCGTAACCGGGCACGACTGAGATCTCTAGTTGAAGCTGAATACAACGCGAGTGTCTCACGGTGAATGTCAGTAGGTCATATGACATGACCATCCAATCCTTGGCCTCTCTGTGCACGGAGTGCCTCCTCAGGGTCTGCGTGTGTTGTGTGCTCAAGTGCGGATGGATGTTCATAACCGGGCACGAGTGAGATCTCTAGTTGAAGATGAACACAACGTGAGTGTCTCACGGTGCATGTCAGTAGGTCATATGACATGATCATCCAATCCTTGGCCTCTCTGTGCATGGTGGGCCTTCTCGGGGTCTGGGTGTGCTACAATGCAGATAAATGTTCATAACCAGGCACGACTGAGATCTCTAGTTGAAGCTGAAAACAATGCGAGTGTCTCACGGTGCATGTCAGTAGGTCACATGACATGATCATCCAATCCTTGGCCTCTTTGTGCACGGAGTGCCTTCTCGGTGTGTGGGTGTGCTCAACTGCGGATGGATGTTTATAACCGGGCACGACTGAGATCTCTAGTTGAAGCTGAATACAACACAAGTGTCTCACGGTGCATGTCAGTAGGTCACATAACATGATCATCCAATCCTTGGCCTCTCTGTGCACGGAGTGCCTTCTCGGGGTCTGGGTGTGTGTGCTCAATTGCGGATGGATGTTCATAACCGGGCACGACTGAGATCTCTAGTTGAAGATGAATACAACCCGAGTGTCTCACAGTGCATGCCAGTAGGTCACATGAAATGATCATCCAATTCTTGGCCGCTCTGTGCATGGTGTGCCTTCTCGGGGTCTGGGTGTGCTCAAATGCGGATAAATGTTCATAACTGGGCACGACTGAGATCTCTAGTTGAAGCTGAATACAACGCGAGTGTCTCACGGTGCATGTCAGTAGGTCACATGACATGATCATCCAATCCTTGGCCTCTTTGTGCACGGAGTGCCTTCTCGGTGTCTGGGTGTGCTAAACTGGGGATGGATGTTTATAACCGGGCACGACTGAGATCTCTAGTTGAAGCTGAATACAATGCGAGTGTCTCACAGTGCATGTCAGTAGGTCACATGATCATCCAATCCTTGGCCTCTCTGTGCACGGACTGCCTTCTCGGAGTCTGGGTGTGCTCAACTGCAAATGGATGTTCATAACCGGGCACGACTGAGATCTCTAGTTGAAGCTGAATACAACGCGAGTGTCTCACAGTGCATGTCAGTAGGTCACATGATCATCCAATCCTTGGCCTCTCTGTGCACGGACTGCCTTCTCGGAGTCTGGGTGTGCTCAACTGCAGATGGATGTTCATAACCGGGCACGACTGAGATCTCTAGTTGAAGCTGAATACAATGCGAGTGTCTCACGGTGCATGTCAGTAGGCCACATGACATGATCATTCAATCCTTGGCCTCTCTGTGCACGGAGTGCCTTCTCGGGGTCTGGGTGAGCTCAACTGTCTCACAGTGCATGTCAGTAGGTCACATGAAGGTCATCCAATCCTTAGCCTCTCTGTGCACAGAGTGCCTTCTCGGGGTCTGGGGGTGCTCAACTGTCTCACAGTGCATGTCAGTAGGTCACATGAAGGTCATCCAATCCTTGGCCTCTCTGTGCACGGAGTGCCTTCTCCGGGTCTGGGTGTGCACAACTGCGGATGGATGTTTATAACCGGGCAACGACTGAGATCTTTTGTTGAAACTGAATACAACGCGAGTGTCTCACGGTACATGTCAGTAGGTCACATGACATGATCATCCAATCCTTGGGCCAGGCAGGGCTGCGCGGTAAGAAGAGGTGCCAATCCCACCAGCCACTCTGTCCGTATCTATCCGGCCTTCTCTGTGCAGCGCTTAAAGCAATAGGAAGCGGGCCCCGGGGCACTTCGTTGTGCCATTAGAAATATAATGTACTTATTAGTTCATAAAGCACGCAGAAAGCGATGATGGGCTTCAGGGTGTATTAACCAGGCAGTATGAAGAAATAAGTTAACTTTGAAGTGTTTTTAAAAGTAACTTTTTGAAAATGTGTTTTAAAGTCCTGGTAGATTTATTGATGTCAGCGTCGTCGCTCATTCGGTTTACACCAAGTTAGGGGCATACAGGCCACACCTTTAAATCCTGGCGGCCAGACTTATGCTTTTATCTTCACTAAAGACAATAATACGGGCACTATCGAACTGAGTTTTTATGGCACCTAAAACAACCGAGCGTGTACTATGCGCTATATGAAGTCACTGCTTTTGTGTCTTTCGCCCTTAAAGCGCTTCATGGACTTTTAGGCGTTTCAATGTAATGAAAAGTAGAGGTCTCAGAGAGGGCTGTTTTTAATCACGGCTTGTCGTTTTGGTATAATGTAAATCTGCCCCTCCTCTTTCCCCCGTGTCTTGTCACCCCCCCCCTCTCTCACTTGCCCCTATCGGTGATACCGACAGTGAACACCATTTATATTGGCTGAAATTCTAGTTGACCAGTTACAAATGGTTCCGACTTGACCCAGTTGCTGATTGTGGAGTGTTAGAAATTCTAGCGCTGCGTGTCAACAGAAAAGCACAATTAAAGTTTTACTCGTGAAAAGCAAACGTTTATAGTAAAAACACAACTGAGTGTTTCATAATAATTTTATTAGCAAAACGCGCTGCTTAAAAAGAATAACAAGACTGAAGAAAGAAAAGCAAACAGGGGCCCAATTATACGTGCTGTGATATTGTGTTTTGCCAAATTGTTTTGGTTGCGGTGACGTTTTATTTATATAAACTCTTACTACAACTGTTTTTCCTCCTTTTATGAATTTGCTGTTAGGTTCTTGTTATTTTTAATGAATACTTAAGTATAAATAGAGAGGCTGTAACAAGCCTAGTCCTTATTCTCAGTTTGAGGGACACAAGTCTACCGGGTCATAGAGATGGCGGACATTCCTCATACAAATGTTAATATCTGACCGAGACATGAGCTAAAAGAGCCCAGCGTGAGGGCCCTTGAGACACTGATTACCTCTAAGACAACGGTGGAGCATCAGCCATTCAAAGGGTTACTAGAGTCATGCATCAGCCTGGGACAGGGTGTGCTCTGGGGGAGGGATGGGGGGGGTGGGGGGTGCTTCAACAGGCAATCTGCATTTATTTCAGCACAGAGAGCAGTTTAATTGACTATCATTTCACAGGCCTGCGGCGTAGCCTGCCTGCTGCCTTAAATAAATGAAATTGAAATCGGCGGACACGGACGGAGCACCCGCATTAGAATCGTTATGCTCAGGCAGGCAGCGTTGTGCTTAATGTAAGTTTTGGTCTGACTCCCGGTCGGTCCAAATCGGCCCCAGCAAAACAGAACCGGCCCCCTGTCACAAATCCGGCCCCCACCCCATCCAGCCTACCGGGGGATTGCCCGGTGCCCGGAATGACCAGTCCGGCCCTGGCCTGCGCTCCCCTCCCACCCCCACGAGATGAATACTTTAATAAGAGCAGCGCCTCTCAGACCATTGTCGCCCAGTTCTGTTGGATGCATCACCTCTGAGACACAAAGCAAAATAAATGGACAGACAGCCTGGCCTGTCAGCTTAATAAATGTGTTTGGAACTAGGGGAGCAAAGCAAAATATGTTTCTGCTTCTCACGCACAGGAATTATTTTTGTGTGACACATGTGGTCCTCAGAAAATCCTTCCCGAGACCTTGACAGGAGCAAACCACAGACAGCATCCTTCTCGGCTGTCAAAGCACCGCCGAAGATCCATACAGATCTCTTGTCTTTATGGGGCCATGTGTTTCTAACACATGGCCCCATAAAGATAAGAAAGTGCTTTGCCACAGACACAAAGCAGGCCACAGAGTCCACCTCGGAGGCCAAAGGGCGTCTACAAAAACCCCTCATTTCCAATGGCAGGCCACCGTTTAGCATAAACGGTGACAACACCCAATGGAAATGAGGGGCGGGGCTTAAAGCCCTCTTCTGAAAGTCCTCTCTTACAAAATCTCTCGCTGAGGCGGAGCAGCGCTTTGCGCTGCACGCCCACGCGAAACCTAACAAGCATTTACAATGCAACGGTCTCGGCATTGTTAAAGTTAGAGCTATTGGCATTGCTCATGACAATGCCGTTTCTTTAAATGTTTTAAAAACATAAACAAAAATAATGTCATGAGCAATGCCAATAGCTCTAACTTTACCAATGCCGAGACCATTGCATTGTAAATGCTTGTTTTTAGGTTTGCTGTTATCCAAGACCTTTTGAATTTAGTAAACTTGCATGTATAATAAACGTACTCAGAGGGGCTTTCAGCGGGGCTGTTCATCCATTGGTCTTTTTGTTGTTCACATTCTCTTCTACGCACCAGAGCACACAGCATGGGGCAGTGTGTCAGCCCACGTCTGCCATTGGCTAATTAAACAATGAGTGCCGGCTGGCTTCATGTCCTTTCACATGGGCCACAAGTTCACACACAAAGTAAAAGTAGTTCGTAGTACCTTCAAGTGTCTGGGATTACTATGTCAATACCTGCTTTTTGTGCTTTTGAGACCAAAATGCATTGTGACTCTAACCAGTGTTTTTTTCTTGTTTGTTTTTATAAGGATTGATGAGAGCCCAACCATATTTTTTGGCAAAAACCATGACCAAACCAGCATTGACAAAGCCAAAAGTCTGGTAGCCACCTCCAGGCCTATTGGCTTTGTCAGTGCTTGTTTCAGCATTGGACCAAATTTCTTTGCAAAACTTTATCACAATCTTCTAATGGGATGGCAGTGTGTTTCTTCAGTATTATAGGTCTGTGCGAAGATTTTTGCCACCCAAGGTGACTGTGAATGCAGGGACGTGGATTCAACAGAGCGCTATAGGCAGTGGAAGTTAGGTAGCCATGATTGTCAGTGACATCGCAGGTTGAGCCCCTACCTACGTGGCTTTTAAGTGGGATGGGTCCTGCCAGGTCTCAGACCCCATGTTAACTAAATCCCAACTTTGAAACTGGTCCCTATGGGGCTCCATGGTCATGTCCTCAACTTACCTGTCAAAAAACACGGATGCGTTTTTCGATAAGGGCTTTAAAAGCCCTTGAGATATCTGTTGTACGTCAGCGATGCAGTCCTTGTTTCCATTTCGCATGTTTTACATCATCTTGCATTCTCGAAGAGTCTTTGTGTTTTTCAAGATACTGCGCTTCTGTCGTTCTTAAATGCACCATATGCCCTTTCTTTTGTGTACACTTTGAGCTGTGCCCCCTCCAGGTACCTGAGTGCAGATTGTGCTGGGTGCTTACAACGGCACATGAGTGAGAGCTCTAAACTGTAGGCAGCGTGAGTTGCTCAGTGCCTGCCAGTGGGTCTGCTGACCACATGCACATGGAGTCCTGGCCTCATCTGCAGCGCCGCAGAGCAATACTCGTACGTGTCCTAAGGTCCATCGTGGGAAAGTGTGAGATATGCAGATAGAGGACTTGGGGTACATGTAGGGAGAAAATGGGCACCAGTGTCTAAAGGAGTGAGACTGTAGAAGCGAAAGGGTCATGGTTTCGTTGTATAAAACTCAATGAATCAAAATACATTACATAAAGAGGTGTGACAAGAACAAGAGTGCCTGAGACATTTCGTAGGCCACCACCCCTTCCACAGACTTTTGTAATGTTGAATTCAAAGTCTCCTATTTTCAGATTTGAAACATTTTGATTTCTAATTATTCCCAATAAAGTCGTTGTTCATTATCTTGTACAACTAATAAGCATGGACAAAGGCAGTTGGTTTGTTTTAGGAACATTTGTTGGTTGTTGTGTGACGTATCTGGATGCAATAATAGAAAACTTAGAGAGGGTCCCAAATACTGGTCAGGGGGCATGTTGTGTGAAATATATTAATAACGAAATTAATTTAGATGGCTGTAAATATATTCTCTGTGTGTTTGCTGTTTTAAAATGTATATTTCACAGGGCCAAAAATAGAGGGTTTTTTTAACTGATTTTCACATTTTGTTTAACCAGTCTTTGACCTACAAATGCTGTCCAAGCCGGTACAATACCGGCTAGTAGGCAGCCCTTTCAAAGACATAAAGGAAGTGGCAAGAACTGGAAGTGACCATGTTTATTCTCTTCTTTCCACTCAATGCGTTTCACTGTCCTGCTGATGGTCCCAGGGTGGGACTGAGCGGTCAGGAGAGAGCTAAAGGCTTGAGACATCATCTCTGCTGCCGCGTCCATGTTGGGGCCCTGATGGGCATGGTTTTGGAAACCCCGTTGCGTCTCTGCTGTGGAGCTGGGCAGGGCCCAGCCTTGCACAATCGCAAATTCCCCTCCTGCTATTCATAGGCATAACTAAGATTCCTGGACCTCACTTGTGGGGTCGGGGTGATCCATGTCCGAGGCCAGGGCTGCAAGCAGATGCTGTGTGGGTCTGGCGGGGTCGCGGATTGCGAGTCCGTGTTGAGAACAAGGTTTCCTCATAACGCCTGTCTTGTGTTTTCTATACCTGTTGGTTTTGTAGCACTTGTGAAATCCTTCTGGTGGGTGATGCAAGCGAGGAGCATATGTGCACGCTCAGTTCAGGCGCCTGGATTCCTTGCTGCTGTGTCCTGGACCGGTATAGTCACGCTACTGGTGTTTTGAGTAAACTCTACGTCGAGACCGTTTTTTGTTTTACATTTCAGGCGAAATTAGAAATTGGGGCAATATTTAGCTGGTTTGTTTTTCACCCAAAGAATCTCACCAATCCTGTAACCCACATATTTATTTTATTTTTTTATTGGCAAAAACATGTTATCGTGCGGTGCTGTCCTTCCACCTCGTTGGTGTCCGGTCAGCGGAGCCGCATCCAGTGGTTCCAGCGCTCTTATCTCCAAGACCCGCTCTGTGGCACGGAGCATGGCTAGCGCCTAAAGACCTGACCTGTACACTATAAAAAGTAATTTCACTCGGTCATTGCTCCGCTCTTCATAAAGCATTTTGGTTCAAAATATTATTTATATAGGATTTGGTAAAAAAAACTAGGGTGCATGCCCAACAGCTAACGTAAGTGCGTCAGCCAGATGCCATAGGGTTCGCGTGGTCACTGCATGCAGTGATTATGTTTCTCTGTAATTTATGAGTATCATTTGCATAACCAGTGCCTTGCAGCAGGCTCTTCTCACTGAACGCCCAAGGACAGCCGCCAAGATTTGAAGTGCAGGCTGTTTAGCTTTACAGAACCAGTTTAGCACCCTGCCACAGATTGTGACTCATATTGACAGACATCAAGAAGAAAGAAACCCTTTACTGTCAGAAGGGAGAAGGACCCCCCTGTGTTAGGGGGTGGGGGAAGGGGGCAGAGCTGTGGGTGTGTTAGGGGAATGGAGGTGTGCTGGGAGGGAGGGGCGAGCGTCGTGGGTGTTCCCCGTGAGTTAATGCTTTCAGCAGGGAGTCATTCGTGTGCCATTGCAAACAGCAGGCACTTCCTCACCACGCATCCTGTGGGAACCGAGTGCAAATTTAAAGAAAGATGCTAATGTTCTTAAATCTGCAGTCACGTGGTCTCTGGAGAGGAGATTACCAATAGACCGCTGCTGCTCAGATTACACCCCTCTGCCCTAATCCCTGCCATGTGGGACCGGATCCCGCAGACACCGCGAGAGGAATCTCTGGAGAATGCCCGTCCACCAAGACCCTGCGGATTATTTATGATTTTAAGGAGGAATTTTCGGTTTTGGGCTGCATTTGAAAAAGAGGGGCTGGCATAGATCGCACCTTCTGTGTGGAAAAGAGCAAAAGGCAAGCACATCACCGCCTTTCTCCGAGGCAGAGCAGAAATGCCTCGGAGAAACGCAGCGTCCTTTTCGGATTCGGGGGCGTGTTTTGCTGAAGAATGAGACTTCTTGCAAAAAACACGCCCCCCGATACGAAAAGGACGGGGCCTGATCGGAATGACTGACCTCTTCTCCAATGGCTGGCCAGCATTCAAGAGGCCAGCCAATGGAGAACAGGAGAGAAGAGGGGCGGGTTCAAGCCCCTCTTCTCCAAGTCATTAAATCTCCGACTTCTGGGTCTGCCAGCATTCAAGAGGCCAGCCAATGGAGAACAGGGGAGAAGAGGGGCGGGTTCAAGCCCCTCTTCTCCAAGTCATTAAATCTCCGACTTCCGGTTCTGCCTTTCGGCAGACCGGACGTCCTCGACCTAAAAACGGAGGCACGTGGCAGTTTCAGTATGGGTGAACGAGTGTGCTAGAAGGGACTCTCAGCAGATTAAAGTTCTGTTGCCAGCACCCCAGTGTAGTTTAAAAGGTTATCTCATCCGTCAGGGGTCAAGTTAGACGGATGGGCTTTTTAGAAGGAAATGAAGCCATATGCCAGTGTACATAAAGTGGCACTAAGTTATTTTTATGATATTTAAACATTAATCGAAAATACTCCATAAAATGAATTTTAGATGAGAGCCGATGATAGTACTGTTTAATAAACACAGTGAATGAAGATTCTGATATTAATTTATACATGCAGCATGCTTCTTGTGAGGCAGGAAGGAGGCCACTCTGTGTCGTTTGTATCTTTTTTTCTTTAATGAAAAAGATAAAGTTTAAAAGAAGAAGTGTTCACTTGCATTTCTAATGCACTATATAAAGGAGAAAGTCAGCTAACGCTTACTGGGCTGTCTGGGTGCATGTAGACAGTGGGTCCCACTGCCACACACGAAGTACAAGCTATGGGTGACAGTACAGTCATGTCCTCATTAAAACTGTTGTGGCAACAAATCTAAAATCAGAAGGAGAAACTTTCGAGGATGGAAGTTGTCCAAAGGAGTGAGTCTGAAACAGGATTCGTATTTGGGGAAAAAATCTGAATAATGTTTACTGGACAATGGTTCGTTGCAAAGGTGTTTGTAGGTCAATGGTTCGTTGCAAAGGTGTTTGTACGTGGTTTTGAAAAACGTTTATTTTCTTCTGCCCAGTGCAGTGGATGTTAACAATTGAAACAGACACAGTTTAAACATCGAAATACAAACATAATTGCTTCAAAATGCTATTTACCAAAGCTTTTGTAATCTCAATTGCTATTTCATCTCTGTTTTCCACATTTACTTCTTTGCCATTTCATTCACTTTCCAATCAGTAGATCACTCTTCCCCTTTCCACTCCTGAAAACACAATGTGATACTCACACTTCTCGTTTTGCACAGGTCAAGCTTTATCTCACCTCATACAACTTCTTGAGCCAGGTTTTGCCACCAACACCTTTCTAAAAGTGTTCTTTTTCTTGCAGATTTATATAGCGCGAACTCGACCCCAAGGTATTGGAGCGCTTTACATGAGCACCGTATTTACATTACACTTTCAGGAATGGGGAGATTAAGTGATTTGCCCAGAACCACAGGATGTGGACGCGACCTCGAGGCTCGAACCCTGGTTTACAGCACCAAAGTCGACAGTTTAGCCCACGGACCACATCCTCTAGTTCTCGGCCACGCCTTTAACTGTCTCGTAAGTGCTCACCACAACACTCCTCCGGCGTCTTTTACATAGCCACATACTACTCAATCGCTGGTACTCCCAAACAGGCAGGCAACTAGAGCCAAATTTCGGGGGGGGCTGAAAAGATTTCGGGGGGGGGCTAAGTCTTCCAGCCATAGGCAGAATGGCTGTGAGAAGGGGTGAAAACACAACAAAAGCCTCATTAATCGAGTAAATGGTCTTTTAAAGACCCGTGAAGTACTCTGGTGCGGCTGCAATTAGACGAACGCCAGCCCGCGAGGCTGTCTCAGCCGGGCTGTCACACACGACGGGGGGGGCTGAAGCCCGGTGAGCCCAATGGGTGTTGCGCGCCTGCTCCCAAACATCCCTAGCACAGCACTTGCCTCAGTGGCGCCTACCTAGTGTCACCTGGTGGTACCAGCTCTCCTCTCCCTGCGGCTGCCCGTGGCCCCCGCAGGGGGCCATCCTAAGCGGGCGGCCACCCTTAGTCACTTTTGGCACTCCCCCACCCCCACTAATACGGGGGACTACAGGAGGAGTCCCCTGGCCTGACACGTCACTTCCGGCGCAAAGAGGAGGGGTAGGTATTTATGCCTCCCCCAGCCATCTTGGCGTCCTCTTTGCGCCGTCGTTGTGTTGTGTATTTATTTATGCATGCATACTCTGTTGTGGTAAGGGTGGGGCCTGGTGCCATAATGGGACTATGCCTCTTGCAATGCTGTGTCCTTGGATCCCACCCTGTTGCTCTGCAGCTCTTCCCCTAGTATATTTCTTTAGTTCTCTTAATACCTCTTTGAGGAGAACATTCATAAACTAATATTTTCCTGCACCGTCCCGCTCTCTCTAGCAGCTGACCCCTAACTGCCTCTTTGACATCTGGTGGGTAAGGGTTGATCTTAGTCACGTTTTTGAGTCAGTTTACCTCTGGTGTTCCCTTACTCAGGAAGGTGCTGTGAGGTTACAGCCTCAGAACACGTTAACATACTATGTAGTTATTAGGAGAATGTTACGAACTGCTGTGGCAGTCTGCCGGGGGCTCGGTGGACTAACGCGTCCCCTATAGGGGCCTGTGTTCGACCTCATGGTCACAGGTTCAAATTCCGGCAAGTCCACTCAGCCTTCCATCCTTCAGAGGTCGATTCAATGAGTACCATTGGGTTGGGTAACAATAAAAATCTGTTATTCAGTGCCAAGATACTCTTGGGAATACACGCGCTTTACAAATACACGTAATCCTATGCTATGCTGTGCTGGTGTCTTTAGACTAGGAAACACAGCCACTGCCAGGCAGCTTCTTCCCAGACAACTCTCAAAATTGCTGATCACCTGCTGTCGACCTTCGGAGCTGTTGCAGCTCTTCTCTCAGCTGCAACGGGCCGAAATAAATTTGCCACCCAAACAGAAGAAGAATTCACTCCATGAGTCTTCAGTATTGGTGAGGCGTGATTCCGATGGGGGACTCGAGATGTTCCTAGAGCTTATACTCCAGGGTCTCCGGGGGTCACAGTCACCATAGTGGGTGTCAAAGGTCATGCTGGCACAGCGAGTGGTGGTTCAGTTCCAGGTGGTGCACAGCTCTTCCAGAAGCGATGGGTGGCCCTCAAACACAGATCATCTTCCCTCCAGCAGGGTCTACGCTGTAGATTTGTGGCAAACAATCTTCTCTGTCAACCCAGCCATTTCTCCCAGGCCACCCTGTGGGTTGATGAATAGCTCTGGTCAGTGAGAAGTCTGTGACCACAAACTTATGGTTTCAGTCCCCTTCATATAGTTTGTTTCCAGATAGGATTTGTCAATTCTAATTCTGTTTTCTATTGGTCGTCATTGTCTTTATGGGTCTGTATGTAAGAGAGTTGGTGTGGGAATCTCCTGCTGAGAGAGAGACCCAGAACATGGGAACAAAAGGAAAGGCAGCCTCAACAGTGAAAGGGAAAACTTGCTATACTTGTCCTTCTCAGGAAACCACCACCTTCAGTCGATTCACACACTTGATTCTTGCTGAACACAAAAACTTCAGGAATGCTACTAATTGCTCATCTGGCTGGCTACCTTCAACCTCCATTTTATACTCCGCTGCAGAGATCCCATTATGGATTCCACTGTGGTCACGGACATCAACGAGATAAACTTTCCTAGTACATTCTACTCTGCTCATATTACCCCACACCTTTGCAGTGTCCAAACACATGGGATGCTGTGAAAATGATGTAGGGAAAAACAGGATACATTATATCCAAACACAAGCAGAACTAAAGCCTATAAATTCCATGCAAAAGTTCGAAGTTAAATGCAGCCTTAGGCCCCAGTAAAGAACACAGGACTTCACGATAAATAGTTCAAAATTCCATGTCACAAAAAGACAACGGGGCTCATTTATTAGCCCCTGCGTCACTTTTGCGCCACCGGTGCGTCACTTTTTGTGACGCACCAGTGGCGTAAAACATGCGCTATGATGCGCCATATTTACAAAGTGACGCATCTACCTAGATGCGTCACTTTGCAAACCCCTGCGCTACATTATACTTGCGTCAGGTATAATGTATGCAGTGTGGGTGTTCCCACGTAAGTAAGCATCGTAGAAGTGACGCAGTGAAATCTACGAGATTTCACTGCGCCACTTCTAGGGTGCAAATGCGTCAATATCTTACGCCTGCCTCACAGCAGGCGTAAGACTGACGCAGGCCCTTTCACATGGGGCTTTCCCCATGTGAAAGGACACATTGCTGGAGTTGCGTCACCTTTGTGACACACTCCAGCAATGCGTCACTTTTGCGCCTACAGATACGTCAGAAATACTGACGTATCTGTGACTCCTTGTGACATGATGCGTCATACTGTAAATATGACGCATCACTGGAGTCGCAGGGAGGGCGCAGTGAAAAGTGACGCATCACTGTTTTCACGCAGTGATGCGTCACTTTTCATAAATGAGGCCCAACGAGTTTAGCTGAATTAATCAGGTCACACAGTTTGTTGAAGTGTCAGGAAATAACCTGCCCGGACAGGAAATAGCTTGCGTGCAGCAAGTTCTGCATGAAATGTAGATCATATCTTCCTTCAGACTCAGGACACCAGTAGCGTTTAGGCGTAGAGACTATGAAAATAGTTTACCACAAGCTCCATCTGCTAGAGAGATGTGCCAACATGCACCAATCACACAAGAGCCTACGTCCTCAGAAGCAGTGTGGTTTCTTACACCTTTAAACTTGAACAGTACATAGAAAGAAATACCAGGTGCACATCATGCCTTAGTACATACTGACGCACATGTGTATGTTTCTGCGATCACACCTACAGGTCAGAAAGCTGGTAACTCGCTTCTGTTGAAAACCACATGTCACATTTACACAACGTTCTTCGCTTCTACTGAAACAAAAGCTTCACATCTAACCGGCAAGATGGCTTAATGGAAGAAACCACATGTATATGGTCAGGTGAGCTAAGCCGATACGAGTTAAGAGAAGATTTAACCATGTGCTGTGCAGTTAAATAAAGATATCTTTGCTCAGCTTAGATTTAGAGAACCGAAACCCAGAGGGGGGTTTCGACACTCATCATGTGAGGCTAGCCCTACCTACATGCGCGTCTGTTTTAGAGAAATTGCTACATCTACTGATGCTATCTTGTATGTCCTGTGTGAAAATTGCTTACGTCAATGGTCAACTTGTGACCTATTTCTTTGTGGTTTGGCAGAATTAATACAGCTGATTCCGAGCTATAGGGAGAGACATCAAGGTGAACTGAGGTGAACTGATCTCTCCTGTAGTGACTGATCCTCACTACAGTATTTTAACCCCTTCGCCGCGGCAGGAATTCGGCCGCGGCGCTGGGGGGGTTTGGGGGCAGTTGCGGTGGCGCTGTGCTCGTGACGGAACCACTCCGTCACGAGCCACGGGTGAGCTGTGCTCATGACGGAGTGGTTCCGTCACGTCTCCGCCCACTGCGCTAATCGCCCGCACAGGCGGGGAATTAGCGCCGCGTGGGCGGAGCGGCCGCCAACGGCCGCAGCATGACGGAACCACTCCGTCATGAGCACACGGCACCCATGGCTCATGACGGAGTGGTTCCGTCATGAGCACGGAAAGGGTTAATAAACCCATATTGTATTGTTTACTTGTTATTCTTGGTGTTTGTTTAATAGATTTTTCCCTCCAACAAAAGACTTGGTTGCCAGACACTAAACAGAAAGTTTACTCAAGGGAGGTCAGTAAGATACTCGCCCTGCACTGGCAACAGGGAAAAGGCCTCTCCTGCTGCTTATAATTCAGTGCTGCCACCATGGTGGTTCTAGGGCAGTTCACTAGGCTGACAGTTACATGTATTATAAAACTTTCTCTATGGCTAAAGCTAAATTCATCTCTGCTTCTCTTCCCCTAAGGAAAGTCCTCAACTTTGCCACTCTGGTCCTGTTCAGCTTGTCAGGCTAATTCACTTGGCCATGTCTGAACTGGGGTTGCGGAGTGAGCTAAAGAATGATGATGGATTAAACCCAGATCAGTTGACTGGGGGTGAGTGCTTGCAATGTTCAACACTCTGTCCATCATCCCCTTTGGTTTTGCTTTGTTCGCCCTAAGTTGGCAGGGTATGACCAGACGTGGGTCCCTTGCTCACTTTGCCACTGGATTCAAGCCAGCCTGGCTGATGACGGCTGATTAGCCAGAAACCAGTCCCAAGATACTTGTTTCAGGTCCAGGGAAGACATGGCTTGGCAGTTCGGGCTGGACTGTTCCCATGAGGCACAGGGTCAGACTGATTTGCATATGGCCATGTCTGAACTGGGGTGGCGGAGTGAGCTAAAGAACGATGATGGATTAAACCCAGATCAGTTGACTGGGGGTGAGTGCTTGCGATGTTCAACACTCCGTCCATCATCCCCTTTGGTTTTGCCAGGCTCCTTCACTTGGACATTAACCTAGTTGGCATGCAATCTGAAATTCAAGGGTTATAAATACCACTTCTTGTTTCGGAAATCGTTCCACACTCTTAGCAGTCCCCTCTCTTGTAGCTTAAAATGCCTCTTTATATGTCACTTGCCATCTCTCTGCACCAATAGCATCACCTTGTTTTTGCGTCCAAAACGCACAAACTATTGTGCCACTCAATAATACCTATTTGTTCCTCACTCCTTGAACACAGCTCGGCAGAAGGAAGTGGAGAGAAGATGCCGAGGCACAGATGTGACAGGGAAAAACAAAGGTTCTGCATCGTAGGACCCTCAGTGATAGTCATAAGCATAGAATATTCCTGCATTTGTGCTTGGACCCTGAAACTTTTTTCCTAAATATCAGTCAATCTGTAGTTGGAGGTAGACACGTCAGTGTTTACGGTCTGGTGATACTGCCATATTTGGAAAGACAGGCCCGCTTTTACTGCTTTTTTCTTGAGTAGAAAAACGTTATTCTTGATTGCATTAAGATCAAATTGCAACACCTAACGGAAGGAAATGTGATACACTATGTAAAACAACATGGAACCTACATTCATAGAGCAAAAAATCAAGGACAAGGTGCTTCTCAGGTCAAAAGTGCAGAAGCTGCAGCGAAAACTACACCATATATTAGGTCGAGCCTGGGCAGCGCATTCACTGCTCTGCCAGTCATGCTGTATTGGAGTATGTACTTGAAGCCCCGCCCACTCTCCGCCCATAATTGTCATTGGATTGTGTCATTATCCTTCGTACATGATGGCTTCTGATTCGTTAATAGGCTTGTTAGTCCTTCCTTACTACTGCCTTGTCTTCATTTGTAACCTCCCATGAGGACTGGCCCTTTTACTTCAGTTGTTACACAGTGAGTCTTTTTTAGTCTGTAAAGACTGTTTTCTTTAAATAGTTTCCCCTACTGCAGACACGACATGCTTTCCTGCAACATTCAGCGCGCCATGCGCGCTTTTACTTTCTAAGCACCCTGGGACAATGGCAGCCACTTCATTGAATAGGTCTCACATTAACAAGAGTTTGAGCTATTGGCATTGTACATGACAATGCCGTTATTTTTATGTATTAATTATCAAAACATATAAATAAAACGGATTGTCATTTACAATACCAATATCCTAAACTTTTGCAAATGCGAGACCCTTTTGCATTGCAGATGCTTGTTGTAGACTGTTGCCGCTATGTGGCGATTGCTTGTCAGCCCCTAACCAGCCCCCCAGCTCTCAGTGCTGTTCTGGGCGGTGTCACTGCTGCAGCGCGGAACATCAAATTCCTCCCTACATCACAGACCAGATACCTTTGTCCACAAATTCACTCAAAGGCATTCATTGGTGGGGCCCATGACACCAATACTCACACTCAGTTGATCTGTTTCCCTAGAGGAATAAGTTTCCAAACGCTGACATGAAAGGAATATCTATATTTTTACTCTTGATACATTGACTTCAACCCTAAGATATTCCTCCAGTAAGAGGATGGATCATTTAGTTGTAATTTATGGTTTAATGATTTACACTTTACATACTAAATAAAACACTCTTCTTTAAATATTCAACACAACACATTTGTCAATTAATCAAATATTCTTTATCTAAGAAATATTGCAAATCGTTAGAAATCACCATCAGCATAGCAGCACATCATATTTACCTAATCTGGCTAAAAGTCGTCCTCTAAGTCAGTCAGGTCAAGGAGATAGTCTTTAATCAGCAAAGTTAGGCCGCAATTCAGTCTCTTAAAGATTCAGGATAACAGCTGTCCAGCAGTGTCACCGTCCGCTCTGTCAGCATAACATCAGGAAATTCAGTTCGTCAGAGAAAAGCAAGCTTTTTTAGTTCAATTCCCAACCTACTTTTATAATGAAAACTATGTCAAAAAAGTATCAAGATCGGGGTTTTGAAAGTTCTGATTGGTCAACTTGGGGTCGCGAGGAAAGGTTCTCAGGGTGTCAAACTAATGAACTCATCACACTAGCAGAATCCGGTTTTTAAATTGTCCATTGTCCTTTCTCCTGGCAAAGTTCCCGGAGAGACCTTGAAGGGTACATGCTCTCCCGGGGTCAGGTCCAGGCCACTGCCGCTGGCGGTGACGCATGCGCACTTCACCCAGAACCTCAAGTTGTCAGGGCAGTCACGTTCAACGTCTCGTTCAGCCATTTTGTCTAGGCCGGAATGGGCAACTTAAGCAAAAGAAACACAAAAATGTAATTAAAACATAGAAATGGCTAATAAAATGTTATTCCCTCGCTAATACCCATATGTGTATGTATTTATCTAGCGAAAGCAACACTCAAAGTGTTTTATACTTACTTAATAAAGCACAAATCACAAATACATCACCAAAGCAACGTATATCATGCAATATTCTAATTTCTCTACTATTAGTTTGCGTACATATTTTAGTATACGTATTTATTAGGCCATGCAAATGCAAATCCCACGTGTAATTCATTTATTAATAAGGTTGGTTAGTGCTTCTCACTTCAAACAATTAATACGATTATAATTAATTAATTATTCTAATTAGTATGAACATTCAAATGGGGAGGGTATACAAAATTTTGCATTACCCGCTCCAGCAATCCCCCCTTTGGTGATTTTATCACCACACCCAAAAAAATTTTGTGTTTTCCTTTACGGAAATACTCGAAATGTGTTCTTTCTCTTATTCATAATTCAGTTTCCCCAAATTCTTCTCTTTTTGCTGTTTTATACATACTCTCCTTCCACTCTTCCAATTCTATCTCTTCAAACTCTCTTTCCTGTTCCTTGCCTTTTCTCCTCAATTTTTCTCTTTTTAATATTTTCTTAGTTTTCTTATTTGTACAACAAATACAACCTAATCTAATCACTAATATTATGAAAATCATACATGTTAGTGGAAACAATATTTTACCTATAAAGGTGCTAACTAACTTAACTAAGACATTTTTAATAGCTGATATCTTCTTTCCGATCTTCTCCCAAACACCTTCAACCTCCAGTGGTGTAATTTCGTCATGCAATTCTGTAATGTTTTTGATGTAAATTTTCAGATCTTTACTTTAATCAGGAATGTAAGTACAACAATGTTGAACTTTCAGCATTCCACAGACTCCACCCTCTTTTGCCAATAGTATATCAAGGGCAAGTCGATTTTGCATTACCATAGCACGCATGGCAACCATTTCCGTGTTTACCAATAAGAATCCTCCAGCGGTGCTTGTTGACAAGCGATCCACTACTGTTGATAATTTTCTAATTTTGTTTGCATTCAGAGATATTCCCACTGCTGGTATCAATGCTCCAAAAATGTCACCCACTATTTCTGTCCAAGACTCTCTCTTACTACATACTAAATGATTACCTAAACTATGTACACCATCTTCTCCTTTATCCATGTGAAAGATTTTTGGAAAAACCAGGCCTACATAACATGTGCCATACCAATGGTCTGGCAAACGATAATACGCCTTTTTCCCACAAATAAAATATAGTCCAGGGAAAACTGGATCTCTTCCACCTTTAAATCCCCACCCACCCATGATTCGGTATGTATCATGGCACTCACTTTTACCTAAAAAGTAATTATTGTATACAGTTTGATTCCTTCTAATACACAATTTCCCTTTCTGAGGCCAATCCATAGCCAGAGTTGGATTTGCTTCACCCTTCAAATGTTTTTCCATTTCTACATCCCAGACAGTTTTCTCCACCTTTCCTTCAGATGCCTTTCTTTGCATTTTCAGTCTCCTTTCCTCGACCATGTCTAAGAATGTCTTTTCCTCTTTCTTCAAACTACAAGTTAAATTGTTTCTAAATATATATTCTAATGTTAGTTCTGAGTTTCTAAGAAAAATTCACCTAATACTTTAGCAGGTTTTACCTTGTTTAGTTCGTTAATAGCAGGCACTTGCACAAAAATGTTATCTACATCTGAAAAATAATATTCTAATTTTCCCATCTGATAAAATAAGCTAGCTATTACACTACATGTTATTCCATATGTTGCTGGAAGGTGATGATAAGTCACTCCTTCTGATACAGATGCAGGTAACTGCATGCAAACGTAGCAGTCCCTTACATCCATTGTCTTTACATATTCATACAATAATTTTGAAAACATATTATTAGAAAAATCTGTTATAGATCTATCTTTATGTAAATGACTGTCATCTATTCTAGTTGGAACTACCTTTTGAATCTTCCCTACATTAGTTATGTTTTCACTATGTCCTTCTAGTGTGTCTATAGTAACCTTAAAAGAAATCAGAAGAGCAAGTATGCTCCATAGAAGCATTAATAATCCTCTACAACAACAACACATTTTACACCATCTCTTAATGAATGTACATCTACCTTTGCTACTATCTATGTTAGCCATCTTTGCTAATATGGACCGTGTCTTTTGACTTAGCCTCTTCTACTTCACAACTAGTTTTCTAGCCCAAGGCTCTAAGCACCTACTTTGTTCTACCAGTTTTCTATCTTTGACTTATTTTATTAATTCTTCATCAACCGCTTTCTGGATCTATTCAGTTTGGCATCTCATCGTTTTCACTTTCCTTTCGTCTTCCAAATACAGAATTTCCTGAACTTCCGTTTCTTCTTCCCCAATGTCGGACAAGAGAACTCTCAGGATTTCTGATTCTTCTTCTTCTTCAACCACTTTCAGTACAGTCTCCTCTGGATTTCCTTGACTATCTGCCTCTTCTCCATTTTCAGGCAGAGCCACATACGTCCATTCCGGTGACTTATACTTCTGGTTAGGCTTCCTTGTTCTTCTACCTTCTTTATTCACAGCCGTTTCTTCTCCTTTTGATTTTTCCTGACTGGTCACTTCATTCACCTGTTCAGCCCTTGGTGAATTTACTCGTGTCAGCCGATATCTCAATTTCTTTATTTTATTTGGCCACACATCGTCCTTTGCAGCTCTTTTCAGTTTACTTCCTTTGTCATTCTTTTCATTTCTCCAAGCTCTCTTTCTTAGAACTCGACTTTCAGGTATTTCATTTTCGCTTTCTTCAGACTCTGTCTCAACTTGCTTTTTCTTTTCAACAATTTCCTTTTCCACCACTTGTTTTGTTTTCCCCAGTTCTGTCCCTCCTCGGGTCTCCGCCATGCAATCCTCCTGCTGACTACTTGTCCCTTCACCTAACTGGATATTGCAGTTCCCTACACCTCCTCGGGGGTCTTCCGCAGAAATCTGTCCCTCTCTCTCCGTACCTGTCCCTTGTTCACTTAAATTGGTTATTTCAGGTGGAATTTCTCTCAGTCTTTCATCTGGTACTTCCTTTTCACGAATTTCTTTTATTGCTTCTTCATTGTCTTTTTCTCTCTTCTTTCTATGTTCTTTTCTAGAACCTTGCGTCCCTTGTGCGTTTTCAGAATCTGAACTGGTATCAGAAATCTGCAATCTTCTTCTCAGAGAGCTATTTCTGGGGCCTAAAGTTAGACTTGGTTCTGTTTACCCCCTTTCAGAGTTTTCTTTTGTTTTTACTTCTTCGTCATCTGACTCAGTACTTGATTCTGATTCATCAAAATTTTCTCTTTCCGTGCTGTCTACTGGGTTTGGAATTCTCAATGTATGACTTGCATGTATCCAGTTTTTCAGTCCAGCACACTTCACAGCTGTTGTCGTGGTCAGAATGACTTGCCTTGGTTTTCCCTACCTTGGAACCAAACAGTTTCTTCTTCTGTGGACTTTTATCCTTACCCAGTCTCCTGGGCTCAGATCATGGGCTGGATTCTTTTCAAGGGTGGTGGCATCCGCTCCAACCTGATGAAACACAGAATGAACTGCGTCAGCCAGGCTTTTACAGTATTCCAACACCATGTCATCAGTTATAGTCAACAACTTGTTGACTGGTATATACACGTGTCTCATGGCGCGTCCAATGATTATTTCATGAGGGCTTAACCCTGTAGTTCTATCTGGAATTGATCTAATAGTCATGAGTACTAGAGGCAAGACATCAGGCCATTTCATACATGTGGCCAGACACCTTTTCCCTATTCTATTTTTGATAGTACCATTCATCTGTTCAACCACACCAGAAGCCTCTGGTCGGTAGGCACAATGTAGTTTTTGTTGTACATTCAATGCTTCACAAATTAATTTTACGATCTTGTTATGGAAATGTCCTCCTCGATCTGACTCAATTGTCACTGGGAACCCAAACCTAGGGATGAACTCCCTCAAAAGTAGCTTTGCCACTGTCATCCCGTCCTTTCTTCTTGTTGGAAATGCTTCCACCCACATAGAGAATAGGCAGACCATAACCAAAACATACCTCAATCTGTTACAGGGAGGCATCTCAATGAAATCCACTTGCATTCTGGTAAAAGGCCTTCCTTCACGGCCTATTATTCCTAGACTCACTACTGTCTTTCTCCCAGGATTGTATTGCTGACATATTAGGCATCTCTGACAAAGACTTTCTGCTACAAGTCTGAACTTTGCATTGTACCAGGTCTGCTTAAATGACCTGATCATGGCGTCTCTCCCTATGTGTCACTGGCCATGATACATCCGTGCCATGGTAGACATCATGCTATCAGGCATAACTGGTCTTCCATCTCGATAAACCCACACCTGATCTCTCTCTCTTGGTGCACATCCGGCTTTAATCCACTGTTTTATTTCCTCATCTCCTGCTTCTTCCTGCAATTGCCTTACTTCTTCCCATGATCCCACAATGTTAGTGAACATTAAGGAGCAAGAAGGCATTTCTCTTTCCTTAGCCTGATTGACATAATTCTGATTGCGTGCATACTATTGTGCCAAATCATTTGCATATCTGTTTCCCGTGGTGATATAATCACCACCTTGTCTATGAGCAGCACATTTTACAACAGCCAATTGTCTAGGCAGCTGTATCGCCTCAAGCAACTTTCCAACCACTTCAGCATTCTTAATAGGAGTCCCACTCGAGGTTAGGAAACCTCTTTGTAGCCATAGTTGGCCACAGTCATGGACAACCCCGAAGCCATACTGGCTGTCAGTTATCACAGTCACTCTCACACTTTTCCCGATCTTACATGCTCTAGTTAGGGCCACTAGTTCCGCTACTTGGGCTGATTTTACCCCTTTCAGATAGGATGCTTCCATTACTGCTGCGACTGTGCATACTGCATATGCTGCACTCAGCACTCCTTCACCTGTTCTCAAACATGAACCATCAACAAACATCTCAAAATCACTTTCTGGTAAAGGTACATCTTTTATATCTGGTCGTGGTTTTGTGCAAAAATCAAGCACATCCAAACAATCGTGATCCGCTTCATCTCTTACTTCCACATTCTCAGCATCAGGCAATAATGTTGCAGGATTTACATTCAAACACCTCGCAAGGCTTACATTGGTTGCACCTAATATGACCTTTTCATACTTCGTCAGCCGACTATGTGTCATGTATTGAGTACGACTCCTGGTTAAAAGGATCGCCACATCATGAGGTACAAACACCTTTAATGGATATCCCATCACAATTCCTTCACTCTGTTCCAAACTTCAGCATGTTGCAGCTACTGCTTTCAAACACCCAGGTAAGGCTACCGCTACTGGGTCAAGCATTGAAGAAAAATATGCAGTTGGTCTCCTCATCTTTCCATGCTTCTGTATCAACACAGAGAGTGCACATCCATTTCTTTTACTGCAATACAACTCAAACTCTTTCTCATAGTCAGGCATGCCTAATGCAGGTGCTTCACACAAACCATCTCTCAATCGTTTAAATGCCGCCAATTCTTCATTGTTCAACTCAATCGGATCTTTCACATCACTTCTCGTCAGTCGTACCAAAGGTTTTGCAATCAAGGAGAAATTGCTGATCCACTGACGACAGTATCCCACCATTCCCAAAAACATTCTCACCTCTCTTTGGGTCATGGGAGCTCTCATTCCTTTTATGATTCTGATTCTGTCTATCGTTATTTTTCTCAGTCCTTTCTCAATGTTATGCCCTACGTACTGTACTTCCTTCTTGCAAAACTGTAATTTTGATGGTGACACCTTCAGTCCTCCATTTGCCAAATGATTCAACAATGCTATAGTGTCTACCTCACAGGCTTCACACGTTTTCGACGCTACCAGAAGGTCGTCGATGTATTGAACTAACACTGAGTTTTCGGGCATTTCTAGACTTTCCAAAGACTTCTTCAATAGTTGATTAAATATTAAGGGGCTTTCTGTATACCCCTGTGGGATTCGGCACCAAGCTAAAATACGCTCGCCGAAACGAAATGCAAAAATTTGCTGACTGTCATGGTGTAATGGAATAGAAAAGAAAGCATGGCATAAATGAATCACTGTATACCATTCTGCATCATGGGGAATCTGATATAAAATCACTGATGGATTTGGTACAATGGCACAACATGACACAACAATTCTATTCACTTTTCTCAGATCTTGCACTATTCTGAATTTCCCATTAGGCTTTTTCAGTCCCATTATTGGTGAATTACATGGACTACTCATTATTTCTCTCAAAATTCCTTGTTTGATCATTTTCTCTATTATAGGAGTTACTCCTTCAATTATCTCAGGTGTCAATTTATATTGAGGGACATTTGGATAGCTTACTCCTTCCTTTACAGTTATTTTTATTGGATCTACATTTCTCATTAATCCTACATCTTCTCCAGTGAAATCCCAACCTTCTGCTTTTACGGATTGTTTCAATTCTTTAGGTAATTCATCAGGGTTGAATACAGCATAGGTTTCAGTAACCTCATTTTCTCGTTTAGCTATTGTCATTTTATACAGTACATCATCATCTGGTGTTTCAAATGCTATTCCATCCGGGGTACAAAATATAGTGCAATTCATTTTGCACAATAAATCTCTACCTAACAAATTCACAGGACTGGTGTCACACACGACAAATTGGTGCATCTCAGAAAATTTCCCTATACTAACTTTCACTGGTTCTGTAAGGTACCTTTTAATCTGTCTGTTGGATACACCAACTACTTGGATCGTTTCATCCGAGAGAGGAAGATTCTTAACATCAGCTGATCTAACCGTTGATCGAGTGGCACCAGTATTCACTAGGAAAGTAATATTTTCATTATT
Organism: Triturus cristatus; assembly: GCF_964204655.1. Classification (NCBI taxonomy): domain Eukaryota; kingdom Metazoa; phylum Chordata; class Amphibia; order Caudata; family Salamandridae; genus Triturus; species Triturus cristatus. The sequence continues at coordinate 1,232,556,555 of NC_140589.1, read as the reverse complement.
AACCTTCCCATCTACAAATGGTCATGTCTGGTCTACTTCTAGAGTTGCGCCAAGTACGCACTCTTCTTCCTCCCTTCGGCACCGTCAATAGCTTTCTTCTGAGTCACTTTTATCGCGTTGCAGCCAATACTGCGAGACAGCGCTAGCGCGTGGCAGCTTATTTACCTGTTCTTCATTGTAGAATCCTGATTCACTACTATACTTCTGAGAGTTTCTGCTCTGTGGAAAAGGCGGTTTTGGCACCTGATTCTGTGGGGTAACAACCTGCTGCTGTTGCTGCAGTTGACCACTCACCTCATTCTGCACCTGTGGATTCAATTATGGATTTTCATTGTTAGTACTTGGGGGAAATTTACACTCAGATTTCCAATGCCCTATCCTACCGCAATTATGGCATGGGAACTTCTTTTTTAGCTTCTTCTATATTGCCTTTTCCTTTCCCAGGCCCAAATCTCTGTCTTGTTCCTGTGTTATTTGCTTGTTCCACTAATTGAGCTTCCTGTCTTTCCGCTACCTTTACCTGTGCCCACTTAGCCTTTTCTTTCAATTTTCGCTGTTTTGCCTCAATCTCATCACTGAAATACTTAGAATGTCTCAGTACTTCATCTATTTTCTTGTTTTGCCAATCAACAGTATGTTGTTTTATCATTTCACCAATTTCTGGACGTAAACCATATACAAATCTGTATACAAAATGACTCAAATCCTTTTCACTCAGATTCTCGTCTCCGCTAAACTGTTTAAAAGCTAATATTAGCCTTTCATAATATGCATGTACTGACTCTTTACTTTCTTGATGTGTTCGGTCAATTTTTACCCAGTCTGTCTCTTTAGGAGGTTCCTTGTTTTTCAAAAATGCCATAACCTGTTCATATTTCTTCATTACCTCAGGGTCTGGAGCCCTTGTTTTTGGATCCCTAGGGTATTCTTGAGTTGGCCAATTTATCATCAGCTTGCACTCTGTCCATAAATCTGCTGGTACTATTATGTCAAATAGACTATTCAGGTCAATCCATAATACCTTAGTCAATTTTACAAATCTGTCGACTTGCCTGTGCCACTCGACAGGCTTTTCACTCAGTCGAGGGAAATCATTTCTAAAAGACAAAATATATTGTCTTGTCCATGGGACATGTACATATCCTCCTCCTGGAATCTCCCTCATAGGGCACTCTGTCACTACTTTTTCTTTTTCTCTTACAGGGAATGCTGAAAACGTCTTATCTGAGGCATCATCACGCTTTCTATACCACCTGCTTCTCCATTTATCCACATCGCCCCATTTTCTCAATAAAATAATTATTTCCTTAATCTGACCTATCCGTCCTGTGGTGTTCAGATTTTCAATATATTTTTCAGTGAAATCAATTCGATAGGGTTTTTGCAAAGCCTTTACCTTTTCAATGTCTATTCCCATTTCATTTGCTACTTCGTCTAACCTTTCATGTAAGTTTTTCGCTCTCCATGTCACACTTTTACACAAAAATAGTAATTCCTCATCCTGGTAAGTTTTCAATTTCCCAGTAGGGATAGTTCCTACTATTAACTCTTCTAATACCATTCGTAATTTGGCCACATCAATTGATTGGGATTCTTTATCTTTTCTCTGCAAACTTTTTAACCATTCACTTAGTTCTTCTGTAGATAGTCCTACTGGTTTCTCTATGCTACCTTGTTCTGGACTCTTTTGTGGTTCTAATAATGATTCTACTGTCATTCTACTCTTTTCAGTGTAATTCTGACTTATAAATGGATTATTTGAAACATTTGGTTCGATCATACTTATTGTCTGTCTCCATGGATTCTCATTTTGGCTCAGTTCTGGATTCTCAACCGATTTATGGCTTTTATAAGGAATTGTTAAACAATGTTTTTGCCAACTCTGTTGAATTTTCACCATCAATTCTATTCTCTGACTTCTTCTCTACTCCTCTAATGGAGTTACTCTTTCCTAAGTCTGGTGACATAGTTTCGGTCTTGATAATTCGTAACGTTTATTTCATTGGGGCGCTTGGTGTTAACATTTCTGGTTCTGGTCGATACGGTGGTGGATTTTTATAAAACATATCATCAAGAACATCATCTTCTGATTCGTTCACTCCATACCCTCTCGATTCCACATTATGCCTCTTTTCTACACACTTTCTTCCTTCATTCTTTCCTGTAGTTCTTACGGGAAACAAACCCTCAGTCATACTCGCATTCCGCCACCTTCTCATCCGATCATCATGAGTTTCATGTCCGTACTGTCGACCAAACATGTACCTATACCTTCCGCCACTTCTCTGTCTCTCTCGTTCATGCATCTCATCTTCCCACTCTGTCAATGCCTCAAATTGCGTCGGTCTAGGTCTTGGTTCTAAATTCATCATTTGCTCTCTTAAGTTTCTCAAAATTGCCAAATTAAATGAACCATGTTCTGGAAAAGCCAGGACTCCGTCGTCCTTCGTGTATTTTACCCAATTTTCTAACCAAATACAAGTATGATACCCATATTTCGCAACCATAAAGGATGCAGGGGTTTTCGGTGGAGGAAGCAACTGTCCTTCCCTTGTCACAATCTGTTTGTCCTTTTTAAACCACCTTTTAATTTTACCAAGCCATGACTTTTTCTCCTTTTCTGGTGGATCGTAATACATTTTCCTGTCTTCGTGTATCGCTAGTCTTTCCTTACAACTGTACTGTTATTCTGTCCAACCGTAGCGCGACTCACACTAACGCACCAATCCGGAGCGTCTACGTCACCTCTGTGATTTTCCAATCCTAGCGCACCAATCGGGAGCGTCTACGTCTCTAGCCACCTGGCCAATCCCAGCGCGGTCTTTTCTGACGTCAACGGCCGCTGCTCCTGCTCCTGCTTCTACTGACCCCTCCTTTACAAAAATTCTCGGTAAGTTTTCCAAACTTTTTAAATTTACAATTCTGTTAGTAACTACATAAAAACACCACCATTGTCCGCTTCGCTAACCAAAGAATAGTAAAAGACCTTTTTCACAAGAATTCCGTCTTTCCCGAGAGCAGCGCTTACCTCTGCCCTACTACGGAATCGTTACTTCCGTTGATAAAGTAGCATATCCCTCTACCTTACCCTTCTAGCGAACATTAGCTAACCGCTTCTCTAGAATTAAGACACTGTTCTGCTTTGGTTTTTGGATTGGGTAGAACCTGCTCTACAGAGCCCTTCTGACCCAAAACAGAACGTTACCCCCTCCCTAGGGCCTTTTTACACCTAAATAAGCATATATATATGTACCACCTAAGGACAGAGAATTCCTATTATATATATATATCAAGACCTCACAGCCTCGCAATCTCAGCACCCACAGTCTCGCGACCTCAGTCAGGTCCAGAATCTCCTACCCATCCGGTAGCGACACACACGATCTCGCGGCCTCAGTCAGGCCCAGAATCTCCTACCCATCCGGTAGCAACACACACAGTCTCGCGACCTCAGTCAGGTCCAGAATCTCCTACCCATTCGGCAGCAACACACACAGTCTCGCGACCTCAGTCAGGTCCAGAATCTCCTACCCATTCGGCAGCAACACACACAGTCTCGCGACCTCAGTCAGGTCCAGAATCTCCTACCCATTCGGCAGCAACACACACAGTCTCGCGACCTCAGTCAGGTCCAGAATCTCCTACCCATTCGGCAGCAACACACACAGTCTTGCGACCTCAGTCAGGTCCAGAATCTCCTACCCATCCGGTAGCTACATACAGTCTCGCGACCTCAGTCAGGTCCAGAATCTCCTACCCATTCGGCAGCAACACACACAGTCTCGCGACCTCAGTCAGGTCCAGAATCTCCTACCTACACGGCAGCCTTAGCACGAGCTCATCCTATTATTACTGTGGTACACAACAGGGGAATCGGGATTACCATATATCAGATCACACAAAGACTATTAGTTGAGCACAACCTGTTCTCTAGTTGGAGGGGCTTGTTTTCCCCCTCATCCAGTTACCACTTACCTGACCAGGATTAACCTCTGTTCATTTTAAGGCAACTCTGACTAAAGAATAGGCTATCCTCCTATACAAAAGTACACAACACATGCTAACGTACAACAAGCTAAATACTTTATTTAAATGCCACATGCACATTCGCAGAATACATTATATATATAGACAACCTGCAAGGAAAGTGAAAGGTTAAGTTGTATACTCTAAAGAAAAAGGGGTCGACTTCACCTTTATGGTACGTAGCCCGTGCTCAATGGTCATCTAGGTTCCCTTCTCGTCTATGCCTCGGCTTCGCCTGGAAGTCACCCCTCTACAGTTGTGGGTCTGCTCCCTTCTCCCTCTCCGAGTCCCTGGAACCTCTTCCCTGTCGGCTACTCTGTCCTCTTTAGATTCGAGTTCGTCATCCGTCTTCCCTGGAATAAGTAATAGCTTTTCTGCTAACGGCCAGATGCCGCCTATGGTCTAGAAGCAAGTGCAAGTGTCTGCCTCAGACTTTCACTAATATAGATGTGCATTCTCTCATGGAAATTTCCAGCTCGAAACCTGCCGCCCACCAAATTCCTGTACCTCCCCGCACCAAGGACACTTTCCCAGCCGGCCGGCCTGATGTAGTGTCTTCGGCATGAAGAAAAATACAATCCTTCGATAAGGGCCGGCCTGAACCGGTTCTCTCCGAGCGAATAACACCTCATAACTAAAACACTGCCTATGACCTAGAAACTTCCCAAGCTGCCAGAGCAGGAGGAAAGATGGAGTCTCTCCCGTTTAAGGCCTACCAGGCCTGAATGCAGCACAGCTCCATTAGATACCCTCACTACAGAACAGATTACCCCTAATGCTAACGGATCTATCCCCTAGGATATGTATGCAAACCCTGATCTATGGGGAAGGACACAGGATCATGTCGAAGTGAATAATATCTCTCCCGTTTAAGGCCTACCAGGCCTGAATTCAACACAGCTCTATGAAATACCCTCACTATAGGGCAAGTTATCCTCAAGGCTACCGAATCTATCCCCTAGGCTATGTGTGTAGGCCCTGAGCTATGGGTAGGAGCACGGGATTGTGTCAAAAGTGTCTAATAGACAGGCCCTATTCACTACTCCAGTCCTTAGACTTGGATGGAAAGAGACTGAAGTCATATGGATCGCTCTATAACACCGGAAGGCCGGGAAAATCGAGCAGTACATTCCACCCTTGACTTCAGTCTATTATACATACTAAATGGAATTAACATCTGTGGAAGAATAATATGAAACAAAACTAACCGATCTATGTCTAGTACCAGATGTGCAGAATTGAAGCAGTGAAGGGATACACTGAATAAAACAACAGATAGAAATTAAAACAGCAAGAGCAATCAAAATGCCACCTAATGTGTGGCGTAGCATATGCATGTCCGGCAACCAATTAAAGAGCCAGTCAAACCAGCCCTGATCAATGTGTTTCCTAACTTCATTAGTTAAATCATGCAATTTATCTATATGTGCACGAATGGATTGTGTATGATCAGATAAGTTAAAACAACAGAGACCTTCAAAGTCAGAGCAGCCATGTCCATGTTTAAGCAGAAGATAATCAATGGCTGCTCTATTTTGCAAGATGGCTCTACGTTCACCCTGGGCGTCTAATAGCAAGTCAGATAAGACTGTAGAAGTATGATTAATAGATTTGACCATCCAGCAAGCCATTTTCCCAATGGATTTGGCATTGTAAACCGCCAAGGCAAGGACACCAATAATTGAAACAGCTAGACTAAGATATTCAGACTTGGAATATAAATGCAAAGATGAGTCACAATCCTCCTGTAACAGTACTGTATCTCGAAGCACACGAGAGTTGGCATTTGGATGTGAAGAAAACATCAACAAACTTAACCTAGTAATGGCACACGGGCCGCCGGAAATGTTTGCGGGGACATAGGGCCAGGAAGTATTACCACATGAGAAAAGCCATCCGGCAGGTACCAACATCGCACGATAGTGACTGGGGGTAACTACTAAACTATTGCAAGTCATATTGTTCTGGACGGAGATACATTTCGTCGGTGTCCTCTGGAAACACAAAGTTCGTTCATGAGATGTGAGAGAGGTGGCGCCTCTTAACTTGAGACGTAGACATTCAGAAATTGCATTAGGATTACATGTGAGGAAAAAACATAGGTCGCCTTGTGTAATATTATACGTAGTTATTTGGGATTGGATGGGAAGTTGCTCATTCGGCAGTTCAGTACACAAAGGACAATATGCATGGGTAGCAAAATCACCCAGAATAATATTCGGACGAGCCTTTGAAATGTTGAAGATGCTTATTAAAGTATCCAGCGAGGCGGGGACAGCAACTAGGCAGGTCGCCAGGATATCGTGCACAGATCTCATCGGTGTCAAACAGAAGTGAGGGGCATCAGTCACTCTTTTCGCCAGGAGCGTCCAAAAGTTCGATGACGAATCCCACGCATTGAAGGAATGCAACACTCTAGTTCCCAATTCATCCCGGGTTGATGGGATCCCTTCTCTCTCTCCGAAGTAGTCCGAACGGTGTCCAGTACCGACACATCCTGCAGCAACAATCCAAAGAATGATCTGAAAAAGAACCAAATACAGGCATTAATCATTCTCGTAAATAACATTTATCAGCTGGGACAGCTTCCCAGCTATCTTTCCCTGGCCTCATAACCAAAATGGTATTATCCTGACCGGTGGCAATAACCTCTGCTTGTTCAGGGGGATTCTTAGGCGATTGCACCCAAACCTTGGCCCCAGGGTTATCCGTAGAGCCAAAGCCTTTCTGGCCTCGTACAGTTAGCAAAATTGGGGCAGTGCCTTTCATTATTTCACCACTGAAAACAGGCATAATGAGTAATTGAGCCACCCGGTCGGTGCGGTGTATCAGCAAGTCATTCTCACTGCTATTTAGCAGAAGTACCTTAATCTCTCCCTGATAGTCGCTGTCAATGACCCCTCCAAGTACCTGGATGCCTTTTACAGCCAGCCCCGATCTAGGGGCGATCAATCCAAAATTCCCCGGTGGTATATGAATACCAACACCGGTAGCAATGATGACCCGATTTTTACTTTCCAGAACGGTGTCATCCATAGCATGCAAATCTAAGCCTGCCGACCCTGGGGTCGCTCTGCATGGAGCCAGAGCTCCGGAAGTAATCTCCCAATACATCACAGTTTCATTGATTACATTAGGCATAGTCTCAACCTTTGGGGGAAACAAACGCATAAGTGGAGATTCAGCATTTAAAAAAGGACGATTATTCAGAATCAATAGTGCTTGGGGTAAAAAGTCTCGCCAATTTTTATACTTGTCATCTGTTAATTTACGCAGTTGATCCTTTAGCAGGCCATTCAATCTCTCCACCAGGCCTGAGGCCTGCGGGTAGTAAGGTATATGAAATATCCATTCAATATTATTTTCCACACAGAATTCCTGTACCAATCTTCCACGGAAATGGGATGCGTTATCAGATTGAATTTGGAATGGCACACCATAATACATCATAATCAATTCTAATGTCTTTATGGTATTCAACTGGGTGGCTTGCTTACATGGAAAAGCTACCAGCAAACCACTATATGTATCGACAATTGTACAAACATATTGACAATTTCTACTCATGGGAAGGGGTCCAATGTAATCAATCTGCCAAATTTGAGCGGGCAGTTTCCCACGATGTAAATGACCTCTAACAATTTGAGGTACTTTACGCTGTCTGATATGCTGACAGACGGGACAATGTAGAATAACATTTTTGATTAGATCCAGGGGAATATAAATTCCTCTATCAGCAGCCCACCTGCTAGTGGCCTTCTCTCCAAAGTGTCCTGCCTTCTGGTGTGCCCATTTCGCCAATCCCGCAATATCAGGATCTTGTCTGTCCACCACTGCCTCAGCAATTTTAGATTTCTCATCTGCAATATTATGAAAAAATTTGTCAAGAGAGTCTATTGGGGTGTGAGCATCCACATGGAAGATGGTAACAGTACTCTGTGGGAGCATTTCCCAAATCTCTTGCCATAACTCTTTTCCCCATAACTCTTTGGAGTGTAACCTCCAATTATGGGAATGCCAGGTCGGCAACCAAACAGCCAGTCCATTGGCAGTGGACCAGGAATCGGTGAAAATGTGGCATACGCCAGGTAACTCCTGTTTCAAAACTTGGTAAACGGCATAGAGCTCGGCAAACTGACTACTCTTCCCTTCACCAGTTGTGCTCAACAGTTTTTGTGTGATCGGATTATAAGACACCGCCTTCCAGTGCCGTGTCGTTCCAATAAACTTTGCTGACCCATCTGTGAACCACACATGGTTCCTGTCCTCGACGGATAAATCATCAAAAGGTCTACCCCACTTGACAGGAGACTCCTGTTCTAAAGGTACGGAACACTCACTCTCAGTCTCAGTCGATGGTGCTTGTGCCACTTGCTCATGTAAAGACGCAACTCCTTTCGGACCCACACGTGCCCTGTCTTGTATGTACCATTTCCATTTAATCACACTCGCCTCCTGAGCATGCCCAATTCGATGAGTTTTTGGTGAACTCAAAACCCACTGCATAATAGGAATTTCAGGACGCAAGAATATGTCATGTCCCAAAGTCAATTGCTCGGTATCCACTAAAGCCCAATAACAAGCAAGTAGCTGCTTCTCAAAGGGTGTATAACGCTCACCAGCATCAGGTAGCTTTTTGGTCCAAAACCCTAATGGTACTTTACACCTGCCTTGTTTCTGCCACAGACTCCAGTTTGCATAAGGGCCTTGCACAGACACATTCAAATCCACATCACCATCACGTACAGGCCAGAGATCCATAGCATGTTGAATTGCCTCTTTCGCCAGACTAAATGCATCTTGCTGTTGCTTACCCCATTCAAATGCATTCTTTTTACGTGTAACTCGGTACAAAGGGGCCAATATTTGACTCAAATGAGGAATATGCTGGCGCCAAAAACCGAATAAACCAATGAATCTTTGGGCTTCCTTCCTATTCCTCGGAACCGAAAAATCAAGAATTTTCTGTTTAACTTGAGGGATCACCTCGCGGTGTCCCTCATGCCAATTAATACCTAAAAATTTTACAGCTTGAGACGGACCTTGTAATTTGTCCGGGTTGATCTCCCAACCTTTCCCACGCAGACACTCAATGACTCTATCTAATTGTGTCTGAACATCCTCTTGTGTTTCGCCTTGGATCAAAACATCATCAATATAATGACATATCTGGATTTTGGGATGAACTGGTACCTCAATCAAGTGTTCTGCCACCAGCCGGTGACAAATCGTAGGACTATGCACATAGCCCTGAGGAAGACTTCTGAACGTCATCTGACGCCCATTCCACGTAAAACTGAACTGTTCCTGACACTCAGGGGCAATTGGAATAGAAAAGAAAGCATTAGCAATATCGATGGACGCATACCATGTACCTGGATGTGTTTGGATTCTTTCAATCAGGGTGATAACATCCGGTACTGCAGCAGTCAAAGAGGGCGTGTGTTTGTTCAATTCTCGATAATCAACAGTCATGCGCCAAGAATTATCACTTTTACGCACCGGCCAAACAGGATTATTCCAAGCAGAAGTAACTGGAGTTATAACGCCTGCATCAACCAACTCCTGAATGGTGGTACTAATCTCTTCATGACCACCCGGAATACGATACTGCTTCTGACAAACCACTTTGGTCGCCTGGGGAACTTGTATGGGGGGCATCCTTAAACGACCAACCCGTATAGGTCTGGACGAGATATAATGCGTCGTTCCAAATTGGTAACACCCATCATCAAGATGCAATGTCATTCCCTTCAAAATATCAATTCCAATTATGAATTCTAGAAGTGGCACCACTAATACAGAATATTCCTTTCTAGGGATTCTACCTATTCTCATTTCAAGCAAAGTTTGAACTGCAGGGGTTTCCTTTCCTCCTAATCCGGTAATAGTGAAAGGCTGCCCTGTAAATTTCTTTGATTTTCCATGAATAAGAGTGGCCTCCGCTCCTGTATCAACTAATGCTCGGGCCCTTTGGATATTACGATGTCTCCAAAAAATATCAATATCTACATAGGGTCTATTATCTCTGTGAGCCCATCTGTGTACCGGAGCTTGACCTATTTCCTAGTCATTCTTACTGCATTCTGTGTACCAGGACAAATCAGGATAAAGACTCTCACGTTTCTTAGGTATCGGTACCTCCTGTTCATATCCATCTCTATTACGAAATGGATTCCTGTCCTCTACATTGCACTGCGAGTTTCGATCGGCCAAACTGTATCGATCCTCCCTCCTTCTCAATTCAGGGGATTGATCCCTATCATCTCTACGTCTGCTGTAAGCATGATCATTTCTCCCCCTTTCCTTTTCCCCCTCTCTCTCCCTGTCCCGCTCTCGACGAGGGGACAGATCACGTACAGGACGCCGATCATCACGACGATCAAAGCGCCCACGGCGATCATCATCACCGCTACCATCAGAACAACCACGATCACACTCAGTCGTCCGAACACGCCGGGCACCCTCCTTCCGGTCCAAGCCCCGTTTGCGAAACATTTCCCACAAACGAGCAGTAGTCTCACCATCAATATCCTCCCGACGCACACCATCAGCCAAAAGACCAGTAAAGATATCACGTCTAGTAAATTTATATTCACCAGGAGTACGAGTGTCAGACCGGGACTGACGTTCAGGTTTAAACCACTCACCCAACTCACCGAGTTGGCGTACCGACTCCAACACCGTAGATAGTACATTACCAGTCTGGTTAATCAACAAAGTCATCATGACCTGCTTGTAGGCAACAGGAGAAGAGCGAATGATACGATTCCGCACCGAAGAAGTCAACAACCCATCAAGCAACCTGTCAGCAGTGCCCAGAAAAATAGCCGTTTTCATCACTTCCTCCTTAAGACGTTGCGCAGCATCACGCAAGGTATACCACGGCTTGTCATTGACAGGCCAATCAGATTCAGTAGGATACTTCAAATTGCAACCTTCAGTCGCCAATTGGAGCAAAGAAATTTGACCACCACCATTATAGTTACGAAAATGATCTTGCACAGTAGAATCCAAACTCAAAGAACAAAACTTCAAACAATCGCCAGTATCCAACATAATACCAGCAGCGCCTAGTTCATAAAGGCGCACCATCCACGTGAGCAAAGCCTCACCAGTCCGCTGCCGAAAGCGTTGCAAAATATCACTAATTTCTTGCTGGGTAAAATCTTCCAAACAGTCCAAAGAAACACCCTGCGGAGCATTGGGAGACTGCTGCAACTTCCGACGAAAAACCGGGTGCGCAGAAACAACGGGACGAGCATCACAAGGAGCCCGAGCAGTACGAGTAGAGGGACAGTCAGTGTGAAAAGTATCAATCCCGCCCGAAGAACGAGCGCAATCACGGGGTGCACCATCAGAGGTGCGAGAAGTAGACTTACTGTCAGGACGGGAACGAGAAAGCTCATGCATAGCACATTCCTCACCCGAGGAACAAGACGTAGTCGAGTCCCAGATATTACCATCCCATTCATCAGGATTCCAATCCAGTCCAGCTTTCGCCACGACCAGACGCACTTTACGCGACGAAACACGACCACGCCTGTTCTTGTACTTATAACGAGCAATCCGCACAGCCGCCCTTTCGGCAACCGTTTGGTAAGTGTCAAGTTTGTCGGAAAGCAACTTATTTTGACACCGCAATAAAGTGTTAGAATTCTGAATCTCAACAAGGTGTGATTCCGCATCCTTAAAAGAGACCTGCAATTTCAGCAACCTCTCATGCAGAATCCGATACGCAGACAGAATAACCCAACCTCTGCGCCCCAAAGCGGGAACCTCCTCACCCTTCAAGACAGGTGCCGTCTGCAAACAAGCAATCACGTCAGCCGGTTCCGCCGACTCCAAAGAAGAATTCCAATTTTCACTCAGACCAGTAGAATCAGCCCACTCTCGGGCCAAGGCACCATAAGGCGTTGAATCCCATCCGGGAATATCAACGGACAATTTAAGAGTAGATTTCGATTTCCTAGAAAACATCGCGAAAAAGAAAGAAAAAGAAACGCAGAGAAAAGAAAGGAAGAGAGAAAGAAAGAGAAAGAAAAAGTATACACGCAAATATACAAAAAAGAAAATCACGCACACGCCGAAAGCAAACACAAGACAACCACAACGCACACAGGTTACGTAAACAGTTCGTGACGCCAAATGTTCTGCTTTGGTTTTTGGATTGGGTAGAACCTGCTCTACAGAGCCCTTCTGACCCAAAACAGAACGTTACCCCCTCCCTAGGGCCTTTTTACACCTAAATAAGCATATATATATGTACCACCTAAGGACAGAGAATTCCTATTATATATATATATCAAGACCTCACAGCCTCGCAATCTCAGCACCCACAGTCTCGCGACCTCAGTCAGGTCCAGAATCTCCTACCCATCCGGTAGCGACACACACGATCTCGCGGCCTCAGTCAGGCCCAGAATCTCCTACCCATCCGGTAGCAACACACACAGTCTCGCGACCTCAGTCAGGTCCAGAATCTCCTACCCATTCGGCAGCAACACACACAGTCTCGCGACCTCAGTCAGGTCCAGAATCTCCTACCCATTCGGCAGCAACACACACAGTCTCGCGACCTCAGTCAGGTCCAGAATCTCCTACCCATTCGGCAGCAACACACACAGTCTCGCGACCTCAGTCAGGTCCAGAATCTCCTACCCATTCGGCAGCAACACACACAGTCTTGCGACCTCAGTCAGGTCCAGAATCTCCTACCCATCCGGTAGCTACATACAGTCTCGCGACCTCAGTCAGGTCCAGAATCTCCTACCCATTCGGCAGCAACACACACAGTCTCGCGACCTCAGTCAGGTCCAGAATCTCCTACCTACACGGCAGCCTTAGCACGAGCTCATCCTATTATTACTGTGGTACACAACAGGGGAATCGGGATTACCATATATCAGATCACACAAAGACTATTAGTTGAGCACAACCTGTTCTCTAGTTCGAGGGGCTTGTTTTCCCCCTCATCCAGTTACCACTTACCTGACCAGGATTAACCTCTGTTCATTTTAAGGCAACTCTGACTAAAGAATAGGCTATCCTCCTATACAAAAGTACACAACACATGCTAACGTACAACAAGCTAAATACTTTATTTAAATGCCACATGCACATTCGCAGAATACATTATATATATAGACAACCTGCAAGGAAAGTGAAAGGTTAAGTTGTATACTCTAAAGAAAAAGGGGTCGACTTCACCTTTATGGTACGTAGCCCGTGCTCAATGGTCATCTAGGTTCCCTTCTCGTCTATGCCTCGGCTTCGCCTGGAAGTCACCCCTCTACAGTTGTGGGTCTGCTCCCTTCTCCCTCTCCGAGTCCCTGGAACCTCTTCCCTGTCGGCTACTCTGTCCTCTTTAGATTCGAGTTCGTCATCCGTCTTCCCTGGAATAAGTAATAGCTTTTCTGCTAACGGCCAGATGCCGCCTATGGTCTAGAAGCAAGTGCAAGTGTCTGCCTCAGACTTTCACTAATATAGATGTGCATTCTCTCATGGAAATTTCCAGCTCGAAACCTGCCGCCCACCAAATTCCTGTACCTCCCCGCACCAAGGACACTTTCCCAGCCGGCCGGCCTGATGTAGTGTCTTCGGCATGAAGAAAAATACAATCCTTCGATAAGGGCCGGCCTGAACCGGTTCTCTCCGAGCGAATAACACCTCATAACTAAAACACTGCCTATGACCTAGAAACTTCCCAAGCTGCCAGAGCAGGAGGAAAGATGGAGTCTCTCCCGTTTAAGGCCTACCAGGCCTGAATGCAGCACAGCTCCATTAGATACCCTCACTACAGAACAGATTACCCCTAATGCTAACGGATCTATCCCCTAGGATATGTATGAAAACCCTGATCTATGGGGAAGGACACAGGATCATGTCGAAGTGAATAATATCTCTCCCGTTTAAGGCCTACCAGGCCTGAATTCAACACAGCTCTATGAAATACCCTCACTATAGGGCAAGTTATCCTCAAGGCTACCGAATCTATCCCCTAGGCTATGTGTGTAGGCCCTGAGCTATGGGTAGGAGCACGGGATTGTGTCAAAAGTGTCTAATAGACAGGCCCTATTCACTACTCCAGTCCTTAGACTTGGATGGAAAGAGACTGAAGTCATATGGATCGCTCTATAACACCGGAAGGCCGGGAAAATCGAGCAGTACAGACACCTAGTTGGAGACCCAATGCTCCTGAGAAATAACCCCAGAGTTTCGCAATTAACAAGAATACCTTTTCATTCACGCACTTTCACACAAGAAAAAGGTAGTACAATTACCCAGAATTCTGTCTTTCCCGAGAACAGCGCTTACCTCTGCCCTACTACAGAATTATAAAATTCGTTAACAAAGCAGCGCTTCCCTCTTCTTTGTCCTTCTAGCAAGCTCAGAGAACACCTGCTACCCTTTCAGTGATAAGCGTTATCGGAATGCCATTTGGATTCCTGGTACCTAAGACCAAAATTTCACAGGTAACCTTTGCTATCATACACACTTCTCTCATACAGAAAATGTCTCTAATGGCAACACACGACGATGCTACCGAATCGAACCCAGAAAATGCGTCATGCAACTTCGATCGTTACACGTTTCTCCTGTGTACCTACAGGGCTACAACAATTTCGTCTTTCCCGAGAGCAGCACTTACCTCTGCTTTTCTACGGAACCGTTACAAACTTCTGACTTCCTACATCCCAGAAGCCGTGCAAACAACATAAAACTCGACACAACTCAACATAGTGTTAGTACATAAACCAATATCAACAATCAATAATCAATAAGCTATTTACAAGCAATAATCACCAACCAATACAATAAAAACCATCATACTGCTACCAGAAAAACTGCTGCAGCGCGGAGCATCAAATTCCTCCCTACATCACAGACCAGATACCTTTGTCCACAAATTCACTCAAAGGCATTCATTGGTGGGGCCCATGACACCAATACTCACACTCAGTTGATCTGTTTCCCTAGAGGAATAAGTTTCCAAACACTGACATGAAAGGAATATCTATATTTTTACTCTTGATACATTGACTTCAACCCTAAGATATTCCTCCAGTAAGAGGATGGATCATTTAGTTGTAATTTATGGTTTAATGATTTACACTTTACATACTAAATAAAACACTCTTCTTTAAATAATCAACACAACACATTTGTCAATTAATCAAATATTCTTTATCTAAGAAATATTGCAAATCGTTAGAAATCACCATCAGCATAGCAGCACATCATATTTACCTAATCTGGCTAAAAGTCGTCCTCTAAGTCAGTCAGGTCAAGGAGATAGTCTTTAATCAGCAAAATTAGGCCGCAATTCAGTCTCTTAAAGATTCAGGATAACAGCTGTCCAGCAGTGTCACCGTCCTCTCCGTCAGCATAACGTCAGGAAATTCAGTTCGTCAGAGAAAAGCTAGCTTTTTTAGTTCAATTCCCTACCTACTTTTATAATGAAAACTATGTCAAAAAAGTATCAAGATCGGGGTTTTGAAAGTTCTGAATGGTCAACTTGGGGTCGCGAGGAAAGGTTCTCAGGGTGTCAAACTAATGAACTCATCACACTAGCAGAATCCGTTTTTTACATTGTCCATTGTCCTTTCTCCTGGCAAAGTTGAAGGGTATATGCTCTCCCGGGGTCAGGTCCAGGCCACTGCCACTGGCGGTGACGCATGCACACTTCACCCAGAACCTCAAGTTGTCAGGGCAGTCACGTTCAACGTCTCGTTCAGCCATTTTGTCTAGGCCGGAATGGGCAACTTAAGCAAAAGAAACACAAAAACGTAATTAAAACATAGAAATGGCTAATAAAATGTTATTCCCTCGCTAATACCCACATGTGTATGTATTTATCTAGCGAAAGCAACACTCAAAGCGTTTTATACTTACTTAATAAAGCACAAATCACAAATACATCACCAAAGCAATGTATATCATGCAATATTCTAATTTCTCTACTATTAGTATGCGTACCTATTTTAGTATACGTATTTATTAGGCCATGCAAATGCAAATCCCACGTGTAATTCATTTATTAATAAGGTTGGTTAGTGCTTCTCACTTCAAACAATTAATACGATTATAATTTATTAATTATTCTAATTAGTATAAACATGCAAATGGGGAGGTATAAAAAATTTTGCATTACCCGCTCCAGCATTACCACAGCCGCAGGTTTTCGCTCAGGAGGAGGAAGGAGATACGGAGTCAGCCTGCACCAGATTTCTCACCTTGGTTTCAGACCAAACTCCTGTGCGGCCAAATCCCAGCCTCCGCTTGCACCAGGGCTCACCGCAGGGCGCACCCCACAGCCGATGCTGCCCGCACAGCGCTCTTGGCCCGACCCCCTCACCGCTTCAGTTAGGTGCCACATTTGGTAGCCACTGGGGGTCTGGCCTACTCCTACACCAGCAGCATCGGTCTCTGTCCACCATCCGACACTTGGGCAAGACCCCGGCAACCTGCCATTTGGGAAGAAAAGCTCACAGTCGGGAGTGAGCTACAGGCCTCACGGGCGCCGATCCACAGTTCGCTTCAATTTCCTTAGGGAGTAGGGGAGACAGTGGATCACCTTTCAAGCATCTTTTTTGGGGGCGAGATCGGCGTTGTTGTCGTTTGATGACAATGGTCAGCCAGGAACGCCTCATTTACATGTCTATCTGTATTGGCTTCGGGCCACGCCCCCACATTGGAATTGTTACTTGTGTAGCTGTCAGTGTGCAGCAGGTTGGCTGCATGCTGGTTTGACTTTTTGTTTTTTGTGAAGCTTCTTGCGTCTTGATGAAGCACTGCATCAATGCATCATGATGATGATTGCTGTCTACTTAATCCCTTTCAGATCCAGCATGGACCTAATGAACTTGCTTTTGAAGTTTCAAACCTGGTCAGATAGAGTATGGCTAGCATCCTACAGTACAACAAAATTACTCCCTCAGGGGCTTTGCAACAGTGGGCACCCTGTGCTCAATGCAGTGAACTGCCTTGTGTAGTTTACCAGATAATTTATATTAATCTAGGATGTTCTTGACTCCCCTGCCAGTCAGGTGCAAATGACAGCAAGTTAATACAGACCAAATCCACAGCCCTCTACTCTGCAAGTATTTCTTCTTTGCCATCTACTTGTGTTGAATGTCCCCTAGTGATGCACTGGGTGCATCTTTGGTGGCTCCAAACAGGATACTAGACAAGAACAGAGTAACAGTCATCTGACCAGTTCAAAGTTATTGTCAAATCCTGTATGTCCAATGGTCTCAAGGAGGGACACAAGTAAGATCTCTAAGAATGTCTGGCATCTACCATCTGCCTGCAGAGACTCCTCTCTGTCTTCTTTCAGTTATACTCCTAATAGTACCTGCATCTCAGGTCTAGCACTGAAAATCAGAAGCTCATACCAATGCTGTCAGGGACATTTAACACTTTGTGTGGTGGTTTGGAATGATCTTGTTATGTATTTATTTATTTGCGAATATGTGTATCCCAATATGTGAAGTGGAGAACATTGGTCCTAGGACAATCATAAAGGGCACCTTCCTAAGCTATCATTAGGACCAGAGCCATTTGTTGCAAGTTGGGATTTTCCACCCATAATAGAAAATCTAATAAATTACATATGCACATTTTACCAGTAGCCTAGGTGTCAAAAGAGAAAAGAAGATGGAGAATAAGGAGATACTGCAGGGCAACACTACTATGGGATCAAGCCCGAGCACACTATACACAGGGATGCACAACGTGTGTGGATCTCATCACAAATCCATCGAGACAAGACCCATGATTCTTCTGCCTGTTCGACCACTCACCATTCTAAGACTTTGCAGGGCTATTCACAAAGGTAATTTAACACATGACTAAGCCTACAAATGTAAGTTTACTCTTACACTTTTGTGTAATTTTACTTTTGGCTATTCACAATCTAGTAGTGTAAAATTGCCCAGATATGTAGGCTTACATGTCCCCATACCCAAACACAGGAGCTGGAGTCAGTACAAAAATTATATATGACTGTAAAAGTTACTACTAGTAGTGGCTTTATGACCATATTTGGTGTTCCTCAAGTAAAAAAAAAAGAATCTACATTTTTTGTAAAATGTCAATGTAAATCAATTTGATACATTTATTGTAAAAGTAGGACGCATTTAAAATAATGCTACAGCACTGTCAACCTAATTATGTATTAAAGATTTAATCAATCTAAGTAGATTAAATATCAAAATAAAATTAGTTTTTAAAGATGTATTTATGTTTATTTTTTGTTTAGCAAATTTGTTTGGGGATTTTACAGTGATTTAAGGATTTCAGGAACATATGTAAACAATAAACCAAAACAAATAAACCAAAACTGAGATACATATACACAAAGCCGTGGCCTACAACCACATAAAGAGAATCATGATTACTCTTTCTAGCTCTTTCATAGCCTCAATATGTAAAACAGTTGTATGAAACTGTAGCTCAAGTCATATTTTACCATTTACATAGTGACTCAACCTGAAACGATGATCCATTATAAGACTGAATACAACCCAAAGTCCTATAAAGAGAGATGTTGTCTAAATTGGATACAGGCCAAGGTGTATTTGTGTCACTAGAATAACACAACATTAATGGAGAGAAAAAGAAAAAAACAGGAGAACTAAAATAGGATAAAAAAGATGAAGACATCACACAGAGAAGCTCAATCTATAGAGGATAGTATACATTGCAATGTTAAATAGTTGACCACCATAACTATCTAGGTAAAAAAAGGTTTTTAATACAAACATCCGATAAATTCCAGAGATTCTGAAAGATCTGGGGATTCCTTTATAGAGAGTCAAGCGAGCTGTGTGCGCTTCTAAGATAAGCGACCAAAATCCACCAGGTATGGTGAAAGATATAGTTATGGGTTTTCCAGTCGATTTTGGTTTTAAAGATAATTTTGAGTTGAGAAGCAATATTTTCCCAGTATGTTATATTAGCAGCTACCACTCTCCCATCCTCAGAATTTAAAAAAAGACTATTAATTGTATTCCAAAATCTCGAGCTATCCTTTAGGGTGCTTGCGTCAATGAGCTCCCTCCATACTTCGTCTTTTAAAGCTGTTTTCCGTCTGGCAAGTTCTAACTTGTATTCCCTACGGCAAGATCTAACCTGTATAGCATGGGTACTCACAAACTTTCTCTCGGGGGCCAAATTTACAGTGTGGTTTGTGGCCGAGAGTGGCACCGGTGGGGGCGGGGTCAGAGGGGGTGGGGCGGGGCTAAAGCAAAAAACGAATTGTGACCATGAGGTTGAACACAGGTCCCTGCAACAGACGCCTTCGTCCACTGAGCCACCAGACCCGGCTTACACACATCTCTCCCTCTCTCTCCCTCTCCCCCTCCCTCCCTCTCCCCCTCCCTCCCTCCCTCTCCCCCTCCCTCCCTCCCTCTCCCCCTCCCTCCCCCTCCCTCCCCTTCCCGCTCCCTCCCCCTATCCCTCCCTCTCTCCCTCTCCCTCTCCCTCCCTCTCTCTCTCTCCCCCTGTCTTTTTCTCCCTGTCTCTCTCCCCCTGTCTCTCTCCCCCTGTCTCTCTCTCCCCCTGTTTCTCTCCTCCTGTCTCTCTCCCTCTGTCGCCCTCCCTCTGTCGCCCTCCTCCCTCTGTCTCCCTCCTCCCTCTGTCTCCCTCCTCTCTCTGTCTCCCTCCTCCCTCTCCTCCCTCTCTGTCTCCCCCCTCTGTCTCCCCCTCTGTCTCCCCCTCTGTCTACCCCTCTGTCTCCCCCTCTGTTGCCCTCCCTCTGTTGCCCTCCCTCTGTTGCCCTCCCTCTGTCGCCCTCCCTCTGTCACCCTCCCTCTGTCACCCTCCTCCCTCTCTGTCTCCCTCTCTGTCTCCCTCCCTCTGTCTCCCTCCTTCCGTCTCTCTCCCTCCGTCTCCCTCCCTCTCGCCCTCCCTCTCCCTCCGTCTCCCTGTCTCCGTCTCCCTCCCTGTCTCCGTCTCCCTCCCTGTCTCTGTCTCCCTCCCTGTCTCCGTCTCCCTCCCTCTGTCTCCCTCCCTCCCTCTGTCACCCTCCGTCTCCCTCCCTGTCTCCATCCCTCCCTCTCCCTCCCTCTCCCTCTGTCTCTCTCCCTCTGTCTCCCTCCCTCTCCCTCCGTCTCCCTCCCTCTCCCTCCATCTCCCTGTCTCCGTCTCCCTCCCTGTCTCCGTCTCCCTCCCTCCCTCCCTCCCTCTCCCTCCCTGTCTCCGTCTCCCTCCCTTCCACCGTCTCCCTCCGTCTGTCTCCCTCCCTCTGTCTCCTTCCCTCCCTCTCTCTGTCACCCTCTGTCTCCCTCCCTGTCTCCCTCCCTCTCCCTCTGTCTCTCTCCCTCCCTCTCCTTCCGTCTCCCTCCATCTCCCTCCGTCTCCCTGTCTTCCTCCGTCTCTCTCCGTCTCCCTCCCTCCATCTCCCTCCCTCCCTGTCTCCCTCCGTCTCCCTGCCTCTGTCTCCCTCCCTCCGTCT
Organism: Triturus cristatus; assembly: GCF_964204655.1. Taxonomy (NCBI): domain Eukaryota; kingdom Metazoa; phylum Chordata; class Amphibia; order Caudata; family Salamandridae; genus Triturus; species Triturus cristatus. The sequence goes on along the minus strand of NC_140589.1, from coordinate 1,232,536,070 downwards.
CTCTCTGTGTCTCTCTCCCTCCCTCGTCTCCCTTCCTCTGTCTCCCTCCCTGTCTCCCTCTCCCTCCCTCTGTCTCCTCCCTCCCTCTGTCTCCCTCCCTCCCTCCGTCTCCCTCCCTCCCTCCGTCTCCCTCCCTCCCTCCATCTCCCTCCATCTCCCTCCATCTCCCTCCCTCCGTCTCCCTTCCTCTGTCTCCCTCCCTCCGTCTCTCTCTCTCTGTCTCCCTCCCTCTATCTCACCCTGTCACTCTCCCTGTCTCTCTCCCTCCCTCTGTCTTCCCCCCTCTCCCTCTGTCTCTCTCCCTCTGTCTCTCTCCCTCTGTCTCTCTCCCTCTGTCTCCCTCTCCCTCCCTCTCCCTCTCCCTCTCCCTCCCTCTCCCTCTCCCTCCCTCTGTCTCCCTCCCTCTGCCTCCCTCTCCGCCTCCCTCTCCGCCTCCCTTTCCGCCTCCCTCTCTGCCTCCCTCTCTGCCTCCCTCTCTCTGTCTCCCTCTGTCTCCCTTCCTCTCCCTCCCTCTGCCTCCCTCCCTCTCCCTCTGTCTCCTGCCCTCTGTCTCCCCCAGACTGCGCCTCTTTGTCTCCCTCTCTCTGTCCCCCTCTGTCAACCTCTGTCTCCCTCCCTCTCCCTCTGTCTCCCTCTCCCTCCCTCCATCACCCTCTGTCACCACCGTGTGTGTGTGCTTCCCAGTGCGCACACACAGCCGCACCCGAGTACTTCACAGGTCTTTAAAAGACCATTTACATATTATTAAAGCTTTGTTGTATTTCACCTCTTAGGCCCCTGCATCTCCACTTTGACAATCACTGGAATCCCCCGGTCCCCACTGAGCAGAGTCTCAGAGTCCGGGCTGCTGCAAACGGCAGTGTATGCTAACACTATATATTTTTTTTTAAAAAACAAAAGTAGGATGTCTGCAAGGTCCGCGGGACGGCAAGGAAGGCTTGCCGGGCCGCTGGCGGCCCGCGGGCCGTACTATGAGTAACCGTGTCTGCATAGGGTCCCTAGGCCATTTGCTAAGTGCCTCCCGCAGCTTCCTAGCCACCGTGAAGCAGCGTGAATCAAACCATTTAGGAGATTGACTGACATGCGGCCTCGCTGTAGCGCTTAAGAACTTACTTATTTTATCCGAGATGGTGTTAAAGGCACCAATGGCATCCTTTGGTGCCGAGGCTGAGGAACGGCACTTGGCCAACTCATTGGCACAAGAAGATGTCAGATATTCATTGAATACACCTGGAACTATCTGAGACCATTTCAACCGCCTCCCACCATCGGTTGGCCTCACCGCCCCACTCTGTACAGCCCCCCCCCCCCTTAAATTCCATATAGGGTCCCTGAAATTGCACAAAAATGGGTTTACGATCACTAAAAACACTTGCTTGTATGGCAACTCCCACAAATAGCTCTAAAATGGGCAAGGATACCAGGATAAAATCTATTAACGACCCAGTGCCCCTGCCTTTAAAAGAAAGGATGACCACTTTACTGCATGGATCGGCTAAACTCATAAGGGACACCAAATCGAATTCATGGAGAAGATCATTCTGTGTCTCCCCCTGGCCAGAGTGTTCAAAGTGAATACCCTGAACATGGGGAAACCCCATCTCGGATACCAGAGCTATCCTAGGGTCACCACATGTATGAATATTAAAGTCCCCGGCAATCACAAGGTCTCCGAAATTCATATTCATATGTTCCCTTATAAAGGAACTTAATAAAGTTATATTGCCTACACTGTTATTACATGATGATGAATTATAAAAATTTATGAGGACCAACTTCCGAGGACCCCTTTAAAATATCAATACCTGTATGCAAGGGTTTTCCAGGGACACAACCATTAAACCACATTCGATTGCTAAAGAAGTAAAAATGATAAGGCCACCCAATGGTTTAACCTCGAGAGATGAAATAGCCGGGACTGAAAATTATTTATAACCCTCCAAAGATGAGGTGTTCCCCGTTAGCCAGGTCTTCTGTAAACAAATTACACTAAATTGTTTAACGTAAACAATCCAGGACAGGTCGGTAAACTTGCTAGTAAGTCCGGCAATATTCCGGGATATGAAGGTTCTTTTACTAGTCATTCCTGTCCCGATGATTGAACATGGATTTTCCTGCGGGTTAACTGGATTAACTTGGTTCACAGAGTCATGCCCATTAAGTCAATCACATGTATCCAGGGTTGACAAAGGTGTGAAGCGGTTGGCCAGCTCAAAGATGGGAGGGGGTGGTGGCTCCCGCCAGACATGTCTAGTAGTATTCCACTGATATGATTCAGAAGCCCAGTTTGGCATCGGGTTCATCGCTGATCGATGCTGAGGTATATGACTACTAGATGGGCTTTTAAAAGTGGACGCCAAACGAATGCGCTCAAAAGTTTCAGGCTTGTAGAAGAAACCAAGCGGTAAGGCAACGATTGACGTCTTAGGATTTTGAGAGTGATTATTAACAGTGGAAAACAGAATCCTTTTGGCGAGGTGGGGTTGGTTAAAATTGATGATAATACAATTGCCGTTAAGTGATTTACTTGAATTTCCCACCCAATTAACCCTATGCACCATATTTATATTGTTAGCAGTCCTTGCTCCCAGTGCCGTATTGCAGGATAGCCAGTGTAGAACCTTATTTTTCAATCGGATGTACTCTTCTCTTGTCCCCTGGGGGAGAGTCGGTACATTCCCCAGAACCACCACATACGGTTGACTCCGGTGGTAGGTGAATGTCGGGCAGGTTATGAGTTGAATTATCCAGGGGGCCGTTCACCTTGCATCTTTCCAGATAATGCTCTCCTTGTGTGTTCATCTCCTGGACTGATTGGGAATGAACATTTGAATTTCCCCTAGCATCCAAAGTCCCATCTGAAGCCATGCCAGGATGAAGCGTGGACAGGGGCACGGTAATTTGAGGTTGAACTATGTCACTTGAAGATTTTAGAGAGCGGGGAAGGGAGACCTTAGTTACCACGTTTGTGGCTCCATGTATTAGCCCCTCCACAGTGTAGAGGATCCTTGCAGAGCTGACGTTATCCGTATTACCTCCCGGCAATGAGTTACTACTAAGCCTGGAGATACTGCTTTCAATCAAAGACAGCCGTTGTATAATTGGGCCGAGCTTCGTGTCCAGAATGTCTTTAACGAAATTCTGCATGGATTCTAAGAAGGGCGTCATATCTGCTTTAGTCAGCTCTTGACTGGCAGATATGTTCTTGGTTATCGTTTCAGCTCTTGGTCTTTTTGCCTTCTCCCCAGGTGTCTGGCCTTTTCTTTTCACTCTTGGACCTTGATTAGCCCGCTCTACTCCTTCAGGCCTCCCTCGAGTACTTGCCCTGTTTGTGGACACACTTGTGGGATGACTTACAGGTTGAGTGTTGTTTCCAGGCCCCGTTTGCATGTTTGTTCGATCCTGGAGACCCCCCCGGTGAACTGATCAAGACGGTGGGAGTGAGAAGTACCTGGCAACCACCGCGTTGATTGATCAATCCATTCAGACCAACTGAGTCCTGTGATCCTGTAATGTTAAGGAGATCATCCTCAATACTATCCACATGAGTGGCTGGACATAATAGCTGGGAAGGAATGGAAGTAACGGGAGATCTAGACAGGCGCCGGTTCACCAGTTCTATCTCTTTGTCCAGAACTGATGCAGCGCACTGTAAAAACGAATCCGTGGTTACAATGGTGCCTGAAGAGCCTGCCGCAGCTGCTACCCTGCGCTTCCCCATCAAGGACTGTCTTCCGTCTCCTCTGTATTACACCCAACCTATAGCTGGTACGATTAGGTACCAACCCCCAAAGAGTCCCCAGATGATCCACAGATGGTCCCCAGAGTCCCCAGAGTCCATGCAAAATAAACAACATTGGGGGTAGGTAGAAATAAATAGGTAAGCAGGTAAGGGCAATCTATCCCTACCTGCTCAATGGCGTATGTCAGGAAAGTCTGAATAGACAAGCGCGGATCAGGCTGACTTGGAGTTCAGAAGCCTGGATGGCATAAACTGGAGCCGATGACCAATTATCAAGGGGATGGCCCAGTCCGGCGTCTATCGGTCCCTGACGGGTGCAGATGGGCCCGACCTTGGCCCAGGCTTCGCCCGGGCACGGCTGAGCACGCTCGCGCTGTGGTAGCCTGCGGCCGCTTAAGAGCGCCGGCTGGCGCCACTGAGCGCGAAGGCTGCTGGGCGTTGTAGTCCGGCCCCGTTTCCTGGTGCCAGTAAAGTGCGCTGCGCTCTGGGTCTACAACACACCACGAGGATGAAGGGCTCCTGCTCCTGCCCTGGTAAGGTGTGCTGTGCTGAAGTCAGACTTTTCCACAAACCGATAGAGCCTCCCGCCCCGCGGGAGCCCACGGCCGCTTATGAGCGCCGGCTGGCTCCTCTTAGCGCGAAGGCTGCTGGGCGTTGTAGTCCGGCCCCGTTTCCTGGTGCCGGTAAAGTGCGCTGTGCTCTGGGTCTACACCACACCACAAGGATGAAGGACTCCTGCTCCTGCCCAGGTAAGGTGCGCTGTGGTCTGTGCTGTGCTGAAGTCAGACTTTTCCACAAACCGATAGAGGCTCCCTCTATACCTTTGCAACGAGTAGTTGGGCTCAATTCCAGTCATCATCTGATATATCAGTACCCAGAATTCCCTAATATTCAACAAGTTAGCATCTTCAGTGGCTCACAAAACATTTGCAACACAGCTTTTCTTTCAGTCCCGATGCCTATCGTCAAGACTTTCTGAAGGATCTCGTGTTCTGTGAATTCATAATCCCAGGTGTTTGACCTGTCATCTTTTGGCGTGGTGTCCCGCCTTTTTGTTTCTTGCCTCCTGTTTTTGATTGTGTGCTGGACTTTGTTTTTGCTGGTGTTTGGACTCTGGGCACTGTACGACTGCTGACCAGTGCTAAAGTGCATGTCTAAAATGTAATGGCATTCAGTTTCTTCATGATTGGCATTTGCTTTACTAGTAAGTCTCTCGTACAGCACAGTACATATGCCCAGGGCCTGGAAACCAAATGCTACTGGTGGGCCTGCAGCACTGATTTCACCACCCACACAAGTAGCCCTCCAAACGTGTCTCATGCCAGCCACTGCAGAGCCTGTGTGCGCAGTTTCTAACTGCCATGTCAACCTGGCAAGTACACAGACTTGCTGAGCCCAAACCTTCCCTTTTACTACAAGTGAGGCACCCCTAAGGTAGGCCCTAGGTAGCCCCAGGGGTCGGGTGCTGTTTATTTAAAAGGTGGGGCATATGCTTTTAAGTTTTACATGTCCTGGTATTGAAAACGTGCAAAATTTTCTTTTCACTACATTGCTATGACAAGAATACCACTCCGGTTGAGTTTCAGCTGGTCAAAAGGTGTGGGTGATTGTGCCAGTAGAGCTCCGTGCCCTACAAGACCACTGGTCTGGCCCATTTGAGGTGAAGGAGCGCAAGAGTGATGTCACCTACCTGGTGTACTGGCAGACTCCTTGGAATCCCTTGATGGTTCTATGCGGGAAACGCCTTAAACCACTTTTTGAGAGGTCGTGGTTGACCATGCTCTTGGTCACGGATGATGGGGTGGAAAGGGAGAGTGAACCTCTCCCCTACCTCCTGTGGTCCAAAGAGCAGGATGGGTCAGAGGAGGGTGTGATCCTGTCCCTGAAACTGACCCTCGAGCAGCAGAGAGACTGTCGCCAGGTGTTGGGACAGCTTGCTCCTGTGTTTTCACTCACCCCAAGAGTCACCTATTGGTGCCCTCCTGACATTGACTCTGGGAGTAGCCTTCCTGTTAAGCACAAAACTTACAGGATGTCTGGCCGAGTGAGGAACAGTATCAAAGAGGAAGTCTCTAAGATGCTGGAGTTAGGCGTTATTGAACCCCCCTCAAGCCCTTGGTCCAATCCTGTGGTTCTGGTCCCCCAAAACAGCTCCACCCGGTGTCAGACCTGAACTCTGGTTCTATGTTGACTACTGTGGGCTCAAGGCGGTCACGAAGACTGATGTGCACCCCATCCCCAGAGCAGATGAGCTCATTGATCAGCTTGGAGCGGCCAAGTTCCTCAGTACGTTTGACTTAACTGGCAGATTGCCTTGCAGGGCTCAGATGGTTCAGAGTTCGGGGAGCCGCGACAGCGTCAGCAGGGCTCAGATGGTTCAGAGTTCGGGGAGCCGCGACAGCGTCAGCAGGGCTCAGATGGTTCAGAGTTCGGGGAGCGTTCTTCTGTTCGGGGAGCGATCGAGCCGCGACCAAGTCCGCAGGCTCTCGTCAGTCCAGGTCTTCTCTACCTCCCGTCCCTTCAGCACCCCTTGTTATACTTCCCCTCCTCTTTGAAGTCCGGAGCCCTCGCAGAGAGGGGTCTGGTGCCTGGGGGCGGTGTGTGGGGGTTTTCCAGTCGCTCGGCCCTTTGATCTGTTCAGGTGTGTCCGGGAGGGACTCCAGACGCCCAGCAGGCGAGGCGCCCGCTCACCGGGGGCCTGGTGGTCGATCGAAACCTCCCTCGGGGAAGAGACTAGAGGTGTGACCGGGTCGGCGCCTCTCGGTCTGGTCTGGGTTGGGGGGTTCACTCTCCCTCGGCCAGGCATGTGTGTTGGGGATCTGGTCGGCCCTCGGGATGTTGGTCCACGGGAGCCGGAAGGCCGTGTCCACGAGGTTCGGCGTGGTTGTCGTGTAACTTGCTGGTCGGGAGGGCCCACGCCATGAGGCCGGTCTCACACATGCCCCCCCCAGCTGAAAGGCGGGGAGAACTACCCATCCACTTGGGAGTTCTCCTCGCTGAAGCGGAAGAATCGGGACAGGCCGTCCGCGTTGGCGTGGTCCGTCCCGGGGCGATGTTCCACAGTGAAATCCATCCCCTGGAGGGAGATGGACCAGCGTAGCAGCTTGGGGTTTTCTCCTCGCATCTGCATCAACCACCGCAGGGGTCGATGATCTGTTTGCACTCGGAAGTGTGTTCCGAACAGGTAGGGCCGTAGCTTTTTGAGGGCCCAGACTACTGCGAACGTCTCTCTTTCAATTGTGCTCCACCGCTGTTCCCGGGGCAGTAACCTTCGGCTGATGAAGGCTATGGGTCGATCTAGGCCCTTGTCGTCGAACTGAGAGAGGACTGCCCCAATGCCGTGTTCCGAGGCGTCCGTCTGGACTACAACCTCCTGGGCGTAGTCGGGTGCTTTGAGCACTGGAGCCGCGCACATTGCGGCCTTTAGGGTGTCAAACACCTTCTGGCAGGAGGGAGTCCAGTGTACTCTCTTGGGGTGTTTCTTGGAGGTTAGTTCTGTGAGAGGGCCTGCGATGCTGCCATAGTTCTTAATAAACCTTCGGTAGTAGCCGGTGAGGCCCAGGAAGGCTCGGACTTCCGTTTGGGTTGCAGGGGGTTCCCAGGACAAGATGGCGTCGATCTTCGGCTGGAGGGGGGCGACCTGCCCACTTCCCACCTGGTGCCCCAGATAGGTTACGGAGCCGTGCCCAATTTGACATTTGCTAGCTTTGATGGTGAGGCCGGCCCGGCGCAGAGCCAGCAGGACTTGACGGAGGTGCTGGAGGTGCTCGGCCCATTGGGAGCTGAAGACCGCTATGTCGTCGAGGTATGCTGCGCTGAACCCCTCTAGTCCGGACAGGACCCTGTTCACCAGCCGCTGGAAGGTGGCCGGGGCATTTTTCATTCCGAACGGCATCACCCTAAAGCGGTAGTGCCCATCCGGGGTGGAGAAGGCGGAGCGCTCCTTGGCTCCCTCGGTGAGGGCAATCTGCCAGTACCCACTGGTCAGGTCGAAGGTGCTGAGGTAGCGAGCGGCCCCAAGGCGGTCAATGAGTTCATCGGCACGGGGGATAGGGTGAGCGTCCGCTCGGGTGACCGCATTGAGGCCTCGGTAGTCCACGCAAAACCTCAGCTCGGGGGCAACACCCGGGGTCGTTGCTTTCGGAACCAGGACTACCGGGCTGGCCCAGGGGCTGTCGGAGGGTTCGATCACCCCGAGGGCTAACATCTTTGCCACCTCGGTCTGGATGCAGGTTCGGACTCGATCAGGGACCCGGTAGGCCCGATGTCTCATTGGCGGGCTGTCTCCGGTGTTCACGTCGTGGACACACCAGTTGGTGACCCCGGGGGTCAGGGAGAAGAGATCCGCAAACTGCCCTAGTAGCTGGCGGCAGTCGTCGGTCTGTTGGGCTGTGAGGGCGGTTGACAGTCTCACTCCCTCCACGGATCCATCGGTTTCTTTCGCCCCCAGGGGGTCTGGGAGGGGCTCAGTGTCTTCTTCGGCCCCATCGTCGGTGGCCAGGAGTAAACTTAATTCGGTTCGTACAAAGTGAGGTTTGAGGCGGTTCACGTGGAGAACCCGGAGGGGGTTCCTCGGGGACTGCATGTCGATGAGATATGTGACTTGGCTCTTCCTCTCGACCACCTTGAAGGGCCCAGTCCATTTATCTTGGAGAGCGCAGGGTCTCACCGGGGCCATGACCCAGACTTGTTGGCCCGGCTGGAACTCGACCAGCGTAGCATTCTGGTCATACCAGCGCTTCATTTCTTCCTGACTGGCTTCGAGGTTTGCTTCTGCGAGTTCTCTGAATTTTCGGGTCTGGTTGCGGAGCGCCAAGATGTATCGGAACACATCCGGGGGGGTCCCCCGGGGGGTTGTTTCCCACCCCTCCTTGACCAGGCTCAGGGGTCCTCGGACGGGGTGCCCATATAGTAGTTCTAATGGGCTGAATCCTAGGGATTTTTGGGGAACCTCCCGGTATATCCAGTGGGTGCCAGTCTGGTCGCCTGCTGCTTGGGCCTCGGCCTGTTGTCGGGGTCCGATGAGGGACGGGCAGGTGGATTGTTCTTGGCAGAACTCTTCACGGGAGGGGCCCCCTTCGCAGGGCCACTGGGCCAGTTCTGGCAAGCCCTCGAGGTGGGTCAGGGTTTCGGGGTCGGAAGGCACTGACCTTTCGTCGGGCGCGGTCGGCTCGTCCAGAGGGGGGTCATTGGCCTCTGGTGGTGTATCCGGGATCTCGGGGGTGGTGGCGGTGTCCAGCGGCCGGGCCTCTCCTCCCTCGGAGGAAGGCGTCCTGAGAGTCATTGAGCGTGTGGTGGCGCATACCCACTCGGGTAGGCCCATCATCCCGAGGTGGGCTCTTCGTTCCACTTGTCCCCACGGGGAGTTCTCGAGGTCGTTACCCAGGAGGCAGTCCACGGGCTGGGAGGTTCGGACCGCCACCTTTAACTTGCCGGTGACTCCCCCCCATTCGAAGGGGACTAGGGCCATCCGGCAGAGGCTCTCGGAATTGTCTGAGGATATAACGGGGCAAAAGGCGCCAGGCAGGATCTGATCTTCGGAGATCAGGTGACAATGAACCGCCGTGACACTCGCCCCTGTGTCCCGGAGGCCCTCGATGCGGTGACCGTTGACCGTCACCTGCTGTCGGTACTTCTTCGTATTGGCGGGCAGGGACGTTCCGGGGACCATCTCCCGGTCCCCCAGGGAGACCAATGCCATGGCGGCTGGTTCCCATTCCTCGTGGTCTTCTATCTCTTCCCCCAGGGCTACGGAGGCCATCTGTCGGGCCGGCGGGGTTGTTGTGGTGGACCGCTGGTACAGGGGACACTGAGGGTCGCTGGCATAGTGTCCGGTCTGTTGGCAGCGAAAACAGGTGATCCTCACTCGGGGCCCCGGTCTCCCTGGTGGCCCGGTGCTGGCCAGAGGTGGAGCCGGAAACGGCGGAGATGATCCTCTGGGCGGGCTGAGCGGGGGTCCCCCCGGGAGCTCCTGTTGCCGGCCCTGATTTCCTCCGCCCCTCTGGCGGGGGGGTCCCTGACTGTGGCGACCGTAGTCTCCCACGGGGCCCCGGGAGGCCCGGGTGTTCACCCATCGGTCAGCCTCGACGGCCAGTTTTCGAGGGTCTGTGAGCTTGCTGTCCAGGAGGTGCTGGCGTAGCTCTACGAAGCAATTAGCGGACAAGTGATCCCATGCGATTAGGTCGAACAGCTCCTCAAAGGTGGAGACCTTGCTGCCCTTGATCCACCCGTCCAAGGCCCGGCTGTAGAAGTTCACGTACTCCACCCAGGTGGTACCGGGTATCTTTTTACAGTCTCGAAACCGTTGTCGGTACATTTCAGGGGTGAGCCCATATCTGGCTACTAGAGCCTCTTTCATATGACTATAGGAGTTCATCACGGTGAAGGGCAGGTCCAGCAGGGTATCTCTTCCCTCGCTCAGGAACCAGCCCCACAGCCCAGCCCCCCAGTCTTTCTGCGGGACTCGGTGGGAGGTCATGGCGACTTCGTAGGCCTTGAACCCTTGCTGAATATCGTCGTTCTTATAGTATTCTTTTACCACATCCTTGGGGATGTGGACCTTGGGTTCCACGGTGGAGGAGATGGGCTGTGTTCCCGAGGGTTGGGCCCCCTCCTTCCTAGCCTTGAGCTCGATTTCTTTTAGGCTACGTTCGTGCTCTAGTTGGAGTTTTTTTTCGTCGTGCTCTCTCTGTCGTTTCTTTCCCTCTAGTTCTCCTTGTAGGCGTAACTGTTCCACCGCTAGTTTTTTCTCAGCCAGTTTTAGCTCTCCTTCGATTTTCAATTTTGCTAGTTCTAGTTCGTGGTGGCGATCTCTTTCTCGGTCCGCTAGTTCCTCTGGGGATAGGCCCCTCTCGGGGGCGCCGTTCCTCCCCGGGTTACTTCGTGGTTCGTTGGGGGGTTCTCCTTCTGTTTGTGTCCGGGGAGTTTCCGCCTCGACCCATGTTTTTAATGCCCCCTGGAAGTCCTCTTTCGTGCTTAGTCCGGTGGTAGCGATTCCAAAGTCTTTGCAAAATTGTTTCAGTTCTCGGTGCGTATAATATTCTAACTGGTCCTTTTGGAATGCCGTGCTCGGGTTGGTGCCTGCGGCACCTAGGGAAGTTTCTCCTTCCATTCTTCTTGGTAGTGCGTGCGCCGTCTACTGTATGATCTCTAGGTGTTGGCTCGGATCCCGTCGCCTGCCACCAAATGTTGGAAGGCGTTCCCCGGGGAGGCTGCGGAATGCGTTCCTGACCACCCTAAGGCCCACCTTTCCCAGAGCTAGGCCGAGCAAGAACAGGGAGGCCCTTCCTGGAAGGGTCTCGTACCTAGGATCACACACGCTGCACTTACTCTCTTCTTCGGATAGAGGGACACCACACAGTAATTCGTTGTAAGAGAATAGGATTTTATCGATGATTATCAAGGATCTTTATGATCCGGCAGGCAGGTGCAGAATTAATGCCACAAGCGGCAGCGATCTTATGATGAGGGGTAAGGGGTAGCGGGACAGTCTTTCAATCAGTGTCTCTGCGAGGTATCCGGCGCCCAGCTCTCAATCCTCGAGCTGAGGGTATGTTGCTTCTCTCGGCGATCTCTGCCGATTCTCTTGGAGGAGCGGGCCGCGAGTCACTCAGCAGGCACCGGAGGTTCTTAGTTCAGGGAGCCGCGACGGCGTCAGCAGGGCTCAGATGGTTCAGAGTTCGGGGAGCCGCGACAGCGTCAGCAGGGCTCAGATGGTTCAGAGTTCGGGGAGCCGCGACAGCGTCAGCAGGGCTCAGATGGTTCAGAGTTCGGGGAGCGTTCTTCTGTTCGGGGAGCGATCGAGCCGCGACCAAGTCCGCAGGCTCTCGTCAGTCCAGGTCTTCTCTACCTCCCGTCCCTTCAGCACCCCTTGTTATACTTCTCCTCCTCTTTGAAGTCCGGAGCCCTCGCAGAGAGGGGTCTGGTGCCTGGGGGCGGTGTGTGGGGTTTTTCCCGTCGCTCGGCCCTTTGATCTGTTCAGGTGTGTCCGGGAGGGACTCCAGACGCCCAGCAGGCGAGGCGCCCGCTCACCGGGGGCCTGGTGGTCGATCGAAACCTCCCTCGGGGAAGAGACCAGAGGTGTGACCGGGTCGGCGCCTCTCGGTCTGGTCTGGGTTGGGGGGTTCGCTCTCCCTCGGCCAGGCATGCGTGTTGGGGATCTGGTCGGCCCTCGGGATGTTGGTCCACGGGAGCCGGAAGGCCGTGTCCACGAGGTTCGGCGTGGTTGTCGTGTAACTTGCTGGTCGGGAGGGCCCACGCCACGAGGCCGGTCTCACATTACACATGATCTTCATAATGAATGGTGCCAAAACTTTGATCTCACAGGTGCTGTGAAATGGAAAGGCATGTTCCAAAGGATCCTGGCAAAGACTGTTGTGAAATGTGGTGGCCTTCCAAATTGGATGCATGCCTCTCACACACGTATGGTCCTGTGACCCCTGATAAAACAGCTCCTTTTCAAGAAAAAATGCCAGCAGTGGGTAAAAGTCCACAGAAGAAGGTCAGTCAAGCTGTAAGGGAACACACAGAGTTTAAAGCAGCACTAGAGAAAACTGAGGTCGCACTGGAAAAGCAAAAAGTGGAAACTGACTCAGATGAAAGCAGTATCCAAAGGGTGAAAGAGTCAGATGCAGCCTCTGAAGAAGAAATTTGTGCTGTGGGCCTACGACTGGAGGTAGGAAAAAGCTGGCTGAATGGGAATCCAAAAAGTTTGCAGTGGTCCCTTGAAAAATCACTTGCACCCATAGCTGAACCATCTGAATCTGATCAAAGTGAAAATAGAAGTGAAAGGCTTGAAAAAGCTTGCAGTGGTCCCTTGAAAAATCACTTGCACACATAGCTGAACCATCTGAATCTGATCAAAGTGAAAATAGAAGTGAAAGGCTTGGATTGGAAAAGTGCAAGGAATTGATGGTGCTCTGTCAGGGTTTTCCAGCACCTGAGTGGTCAAAATGCATGGGAAAAGTACAGGATGCCACACTGTATGAGCCACCCTGAAGGCAAGCAGGTGACAAGGAGCCAAAAATTGCTGAAACAATAAATGAGAACTGTCAAACTGTTCCAAGAAGCTACTTACAGAAATCCGCACAACAACATTTGAGCTTGGCCATATATGATCTGCTTACAGACCAAATTTGTGTGGCCTTAGAACTAAAGGTAACATGGTTATATGCTCAGCTTTTGTAATAACCAGTGATAAAGAACATACTAATTTAGTAGGGTTTTCTTTTAGACAGCTGTGTACTAAAGATGAGTAGTAATATTTTAGCAACATGTGAAATTAAATTAGTGTGATAAATTTCGAAATCATTTGAGGTACAATGATTTGATATTTATCAAAAGGGTGAATTGATGGAGCTTAGATTTCACCTATAAAATGTATGCATTATTTTATGACAAAAAGTTGCAGACATGAGTTTTAAAATGGCACGCAGATTGTGGCGCAGGCAAGATGAAAACATAGGGCATGATCATAATGCTTCAGTTTGGAGGTGCTTTCATGTGAAAACCTGCTCAAGTTAGTTGAACAGCCATGCTTATATGTGATTAATCCATATGTAATCTCACTATAGAATGCACATTAATTTAGAAAATGTATTTATACTTTTAAAATGGTATCATGTATTTTTGCAAGAGTATAAATGTGCTGAATTGTGTTTTACAGTGTAGAAAACCACGTGATTTTAGTTTGCTTTAGTGGACTAAACTGAAACATTAGTTTGGAATGTGCTCCTCTTTCCCCAGCAACTTTCAATGAAAGGGCCCTAATAAAAAATCCTGCCTACAGCTTCCTCTGACCTTCAAAATGGTGCATATTTTTGTAGCCTGTTTAAACGTGGAGAGAAGAACACACTTTTTTTTCATAAATCACAAGATTGAAATTTGAACAGGAACAAGCCTGATTAATGACGTATCCAGTACGCCCATGGGGAGATGATGTGTCTTGAAGTTCTGATTGGACCAGCTATGAGGACTGAGCACGTGAACTTTTACTTGAAATATGGCTTACAAGTGGGAGGAGTGCTCTTTTTTGCCTTGCTTTTTGCCTCTCTCTTCTTTTTTTCATTTTTTCTGAGGGCCAGGCCCAGTTTCTGTGCTGGACACAGAGACAGGGAGGGGCTGCATTCTGTGGGGGCTATGGTGCAGCTTGAGACAGAGACACAGACTAGCACAGCGAAGCAGAGGGAAAGAGCTGAAAGGATCAGAACAGATTTAGATTTTAGGTGCTAAACTGCATTTATTTCTCTTTATGGGATATTTTTGCCATTATTAATTATTGATTAACCTTGTAAGACTTACTCTTTTTCTTAGAAAATCTTTCAGAGTTTTGACAATTTGTGCCACATTTCCCTTCCTATATGTGATGCTTATATGCAGACTGTAATACGTTCTGTATTAATGCTATTTTTCCTATTTTTCAATTCTGTAACCTGATTGATATTTGACTAATGAATAAAGAGTCAGAGAACCTTAACTTTTGACTTAAAATAAAACCCTTTAAAATAACTCACCACTCTCATTATTGACTCTAATATTGTGTGCATTTAATTTTCATATATATATGTAAAGTCTGTTTGGTGAAACACGGTCATCAAAAGATCCATTATTTTTCACCCTTTACAGCAGTAAACCATAGGTAATGTGGTTTTGAATAGGGAACTTACCAGGTAATTACCGCTGGATCAGACTCCCGCGCTTCTTTAATAATTAGCCCCCAAAATACATAAAATTTGATGGGGGGCCCAGAGAGGCCCCCCCAGCCCTGGGGACCACCACCTCCTGGGGCTTTTTATATTGTGGGAGGGGGGCCGCGTGGCGCCCCTTCGGGAGCCTTCGATAGCCCTGGGGACCTCAACCCCCCAGGGCCGGCTCCTGCAGTGTCTCGGGGTGTCCACCCCCGGGACACTGCTGTTTGCTATGGCAGGGCGTGAGCCGAGGCTCCCGCCCTGTCATAGCAAACTTGGTTTGGATTTTGAAACAGAGAGCAGGAAATCTGCTCTCTCTTTCAAAATTCAAACCGTATTGCTTTTCCACACGGGGAGCTGCATGTTAGCAGCTCACCGTGTGGAAACGCAATGTCGGCTCCCGAAGGACGTGGGGAGCCGGCTGGAACCATGGGGGCATTGGGGCTCCCCCCACGGTCCCCAACGTTGTATGTAGGCCCCGGGGGATGGGATCCCCGGGGAAATAGAAATTAGTGATAGGTGGTATTTTTTTTATGGGCAAATTAGGAGTGGCGCACCCAGCGCGGCGCTCAGCGCGGCCCCGTGGTGTGCACGCGTTGGGTGCACGACTCCTATCGCGTTGGGTGCACGATTCCGCTTGCAGCCCCTGGTGTGCACGCGTTGGGTATGCGATTCCTCTCGCGTAGGGTGCGCGACTCCTAACGCGTCGGGTGCACGACTCCAAGCAAAAAAAATGAAATATTTTTGAGATAAACATCAAGCTCAAAACACATAGTTTTGATCTTGAGTGGCTCTAAAAAGAGCTGTTGTGTTTATTGAGAGATTTTGGTACTTATCAGTACCTATACAGAGTCTAAAGTTGTTGAGGAAGACTCTGTTACCCTAATCAGTAAAATGTACACCATCTCTCCTATAGATGCCTTGCATATTAAAACGCAGATTGTTGTTGTAAATGGACCCCATCCTATCTGAGATAAGCAGAAACAGCTTTATTGACATGTTTCCTAGCTTTCTCAATCTGTGGACAAAAATGATTGGGCCAGTTCCATTTCTGTCTTTGGCATATGTTAGAATACACAAAGGCAGTTTGGGGGAAAAGTGACATTAATTCGCCAAAGGTGTCCTTCATAAGCAGTTCCAGACCTACCCCAGTCAAAGTGCCTAGGTCATTGCCACCACAGTGCACAATTATGAGGTCAGGGTGTTGGAGATGCAAAAAGGGTTTAACCAATGGCATCAATTGGTGCCACTTTAATCCTCTCTGACCAATCCATTTAATGTCAACATTTGGCAAAGCTAGGTCTTTGTCAATACCTGTGTTTTCTGCATACCTTTGGCTCCAGAAAATATAGCTGTGTCCCACAATCCAGTCTCTAAGCATCTTGCAAGGAGGTCTGGATGCACTCAGAAGGTGTCTGTATGTGAAATGGCAGTTTGAAAAGTAAGATTTTTCTAAAATGGTGGATTAGATGCAGCTATGAAAAAAGAAAATAAATGATTGGCTGTTTGAGAACATTCTAGACTGAAAAGTAGGGTGCATGTTTGTATTTGTTAAAAGCATGTTTCTTATTGGTTAACAAAAACTATTTGAAAAAAACATTGCATAGGATAAGCTGATATTTTGAAAAGTCAAGCACACTTGCTGTTTGGAGTAGCAACATTGTGTGCTGAACTTGTGACCTTTGTGCTCAGTTGACTGTTCCATGAACTGTTACCGTGGTAACATGCATTAAGCAGGTTGGGGGTAGGGTTCATACTTATGTCAATTGGAAAGGGTTGAAATGTGTAACTAATAGAAATGTGTGTTAGCTTTTGAATTAATGTGGGAAGCAATGTGATTTGATATTTACATGTATATGTGTGCAGAATGAGAGGGAAAGTTTGCCATTTTTTGGTTTTGCTAAGAGCATTGCAGTACAGATATTCTGTATAAGAAAATCTGGTGTGTGACTGACATACTTCTTAATCTACAAATCAATTTGAAAGGTGAGTTAATAATTTGTGAGGGGTTGTATGTGGTGCCTTTGTTTTTAATAAGAGTAATGTGTTTCTCCTGCTAAAAGTCCAGGGAGTAGTTTTGCTTGTGTAGTATCACATTGTGAGTCTGTGTGCATTTGGGAACCATTGTGACAGAAGCATTTTGGTATTTTATGTCTTTGCATACACATAACTGCTTAAAAACCTATCCTGTTCTGAAGTTTTGGTAGAATTAGAAGCCAGTCATTGCTTATGCATACGGAAAATGAGTCAGGCTTTGACACTAGAGTGCAGTACTGAAATATGTAGAATGTGTGCAGTTGCCTTACCCCTTCCAGAGTAGTGACTGTGTTTTGGTAAAGGGATAGTGTTGCTTGTCTAGAATCACACTGCGAGTCTGTGTGCATTTGGGTAACTATTGTGAGAGAAGCATTTGGAAACATTGTGTATTTGCTGACAGATAATTGCTTTCAAACTTGTCATGTTGTCAAGTTTTAGTAGCATTAGAAGCCAGTCATTGCTTATGCATTCACAAAATGAGTCAGCCTTTCACAGTATTGTGCAGTATTGAAATATGTAGAATGTGTGCAGTCACCTTCCCCCTTCCAGACTAATAAATGTGTCTTGGTAAAGTACAAGGGATAGTGTTGGTTGTCTAGAATCACACTGTGAGTCTGTGTGCATTTGGGAACCATTGTGAGAGAAGCATTTGGTAACATCATGTATTTGCTGACAGATAACTGCTTTAAAACATGTCATGTTGTCAAGGTTTTGTAGCATTAGAAGCCAGTCATTGCTTATGCATTCACTAAAGGAATAAGGCTTTTACAGTAGTGTGCAGTATTCAAATATGTAGAATGTGTGCAGTTACCTTACAATTTCCAGAGTACTAAATGTGTCTTGGTAAAGTAGAAGGGATAGTGTTGCTTGTCTAGAATCACACGGTGAGTCTGTGTGCATTTGGGCAACCATTGTGAGGGAAGCATTTGGTAACATCATGTATTTGCTGACAGATAACTGCTTTAAAACCTGTTATGTTGTCAAGTTTTTATAGCATTAGAAACCAGTCATTGCTTATGCATTCACAAAATGAATCAGGCTTTTACAGTAGTGTGCAGTATTGAAATATGTAGAATGTGTGCAGTTACTTTACCCCTTCCAGACTACTAAATGTGTCTTGGAAAAGTACAAGAGATAGTGTTGCTTGTCTAGAATCACACTGTGAGTCTGTGTGCATTTGGGAAACACTGAGAGAGAAGCATTTGGGTACTTCATGTCTTTTCATAGACATAACTGCTTAAAAACTTTTCCTGTTCTCAAGTTTTGGTAGAATTAGAAGCCAGTCATTGCTTATGCATTTGGAAAATGAGCCAAGCTTTGACACTAAAGTGCAGTACAGAAACATGTAGAATGTGTGCAGTTACCCTATCCCTTCCAAAATAGTGAATGTGTTTTGGTAAAGTACAAGAGATAGTTGGTTGTCTAGAATTATACTGTGAACCTGTGTGCATTTGGGCAACTATTGTGAGAAAAGCATTTGGTAACATTATGTATTTGCTGGCAGATAACTGCTTTAAAACATGTCATGTTGTCAGGTTTTACTAGCATTAGAGGGCAAGGCTTTCACAGTAGTGTGCAGTATTGAAATATGTAGAAGGTGTGCAGTCACCATACCCCTTTCAGACTAGTGAATGTGTCTTGGTAAAGTATAAGGGATAGTGTTGCTTGTCGAGAATCACACTGTGAGTCTGTCTGTATTAGGGCAAACATTGTGAGAGAAGTATTTGGGTACTTCATGTTTTTGCAAAAACATAACTGCTTAAAAACAAATTCGGTTCTCAAGTTTTAGTAGTATTAGAAGCTGGTCATTGCTTATGCATTTGCAGAATGAGTGAGGTATTCACACTAGAGTGCAGTAGTGAAATATGTAGAATGTGTGCAGTTACCTTACCCCTTCCACTCTAGTGAGTTTCTCCTGCTAAAGTCCAGGGAATGGTGTTGCTTGCTTAAAATCCCCCTGTGAGTCTGTGTGCACTTCTGCAACCATTGTGACAGAACCATGGGGTTACCTCATGTCTTTGCTGAGACATAACTGCTGAAAAACCTATCCTGTTGTCAAGTTTCAGTAGTATTAGAACCCAGTCATTGCTTATGCATTCACAGAATGAGTCAGGCATTCACAATAGAGTGCATTAGTGAAATATGTAGAATGTATGCAGTCAACTTACTGCTTCCAGTCTACTGAGTTTCTCTTGCTAAAGTCCAGGTGTAGGAAGGTGGAATCTGACTACATGGTTGCCCCCACTTTTTTTCTGGTGTTTTGATGGTTTTTGACTAGTCTGGCTGGGATCCTGCTATCCAGAACCCCAGTCTATCTGCATACTCCCTTAAACGACATGGTGTGCACATTAGGTGCACTAGGGATTGGATACTTAGGTGCCTTATGAGTCCCTAGTATATGGTACCTTAGGTACCGAGGGCATAGGTACTTCACAGGCCTACCAGGGGCTGAAGCATGTATTATACCACCCCTGGGAAGCAGACTAAATCTGACACCACAGGCCTGCTACTGCAGCCTGGGTGAGGTGGTGCTAGCACTCCTCACTGAGATATAGGTTCACTATATCTCTTCCTGCACACACATTTAAACCTATCAGTCACCCCTAAGGCAGGCCCTATCAATCCTGAGGGCAGGGTGCTTGGTTTCCATGTGAGGGGGTACCTCTGCCTGAGCAGGGCCCCTCTGCAGCTCTCAGAGTCTATTCTCTGGGGCTGTTTGTGAATGTGGTCAAACCATCTACTCTTAAGAGCATTATAACCTCGTGGTTAATGCTAACTTTGGAATGGCTGCATCAAAACATGTTGTGTTTGGTGTCAAACGCTTTGGAATCATACCCCCACACCAATAACTGGTGTGGGAGTATGATCCCACCCTTCTAGAGGGATAGACATGTACCTACTGTGGAAACGCGGTAGAATCCTGAAGAGCCCTGGCATCACAAAATGGATGCCACCAGTCACAGACACTGGGCTGCCCTCCTGCTGATGACCGAAACTCACAGTGGAGGAGGCCCAACAATAGGTATCCTGTCACAGGGAGGTGTGGCCACCTCCCAGACAGGGTTTAGTGTATTGGGGCTAGGTGGGTGCACTCCTAGAGTGCTTTGAAGTCCTGCACTGGGGAGCAGTAGGCTCCTCTGTGCATATGCCAGGTCAAACCAGCTCAGGGGCTACCAGCACTTGCTCTGGCATGAAACTGGACAAAGGGATGTGGGTGTAGCCACCCACTCTCCTGACCCTCCCATAGGTGGGGTCATAGAGCTAGTCCCTCCCTTCCTTTCAGTATAAGTTAGGGAACCCTTGGCATTGCAACTTAGATATCCCTGGATGACGCTCTGAAGAAGAATCCTGGACCTTCAATGTTCCACTACCTCTGGAAGACTGAAGAATCTCCCTTGGTGTCAAGGAGTGACTCCCCTGCTTGGCAGGCACCCAATCTTACAACCAACGGTCGCAAAATTTGCAGCCCAGGAAGAGGATTTCCTGACTTCGCCAAGGCCATCGTGAGTCCCCAGTGACGCTGAGGCAAGTGGACCCCACGAGTGATGAGGAACAGCAATCCCTGGGTACCGTGCACTGTTTTCAAGTGCAATCTCTTCACGACGTTCTACGAACTTGTGCATTGGACCACATGTGGTCCTAGCCTCCAGCAGGATTTCCACTGAAGATCAGAGGCCTACCCCATCCAGAGTGACCGTGGGCCCCTGTTGAAGGAATCCTCCTGAGGCGTCTTTGCGATCCCTTGCCGGTTGGCTTGTGGGTCCCCAGAAGACCTTTCTACAGTTCCAAAGAGCTCCCCTGATTGCTCCAGGCCTGCCCTGACTTACCCTTGCTGGGTGAGTCCCTCAGACCTTGTTGGTCTGCACCGCTGACTTTTTGTCTTTTCCATGAGACTTGCTGTTACCAAGGTTTGTTGGCTTCAATCTGGTCACAGACACCGCAGTAAGCTGCAGACTTTGTGGGACACGCTGAATCCAGCTTCTGGTTGTTGTCGACACCTCCTGGACCTCGTGGCTGAAGAGGCAAGACACCTGTGATCACTTGAAATCACCCGATGATGGTGGGCATCCATCGTCCTTGCCCCGGGTCACTGCAAAGTGACTTTGAACACTGTCCCCTCTGCTTTCAGGTCTTCCTTCTTCTGAATCCAGGCTTGGATTCCACCGGACACTTCTCCTGTCTTCACAAGCAGCAAGTCTTCTTTGGCTGCCAATGAAAACGAAGCCGCAACCCGACACCAAAAGACATCTATGCACCCGGCTTCCCTGGGTGAGGTAACTCCAGCACTACGGTGCTCCTGTGGGTGTTGGCTCTAGAACTACTTACCCTGTACGTGACTTGCTTGTAGACTCTCCCGAAGTACCCTTAAACTTTACATTTCCAATCGCGACTTGCTCCATTGAAGTCAATTGGGATCCGCGGCTGTGTTCTCACACTGCATGCGTCTCCCGTGGGTCCTTTACTTACCTGTCTTGGGTGGATTAGTGAGGCCCCAGCGCTTCTGAAGGCCCTAGGCCTTGTCTCCTCGCAAGTAGTTATCTCTAAGTCTCTTTTTTAGTATATGGTCTGGTACGCCCCTAGGGCCCCAGCCATATTTGTGCTTAATTAATTGAGAAACGTTGATTTGTGCATATGTTCCTGACTTCTAATCTCATAAAGAGATTAGTAGAGTGTGTCTAGTAATAAATACATATATATTTGATACATATACCTGTGTGGTATCCTTTCATTTAGTAATTCAAGAGATTATAAGGTAAAACAAGCTGCTTTACATTCCTCTGAGACTTAGCCTGAAAGCTGCTCTCCAGAGCTACCACTAGGATAGCTTTCTTTAAAAGGTTGCCTTAAACCCATCTACCATAAGAGTCGAATTGTACTGGTGCAAGGCATCCACTTTAACTAGTGAACAGCATATACCAGGCCAACTTCTCACACCAGGGAATAGTTTTGCTTGTCTAGAGTCACACTGTGAATCTCTGTGCACTTGTGCAGGAATTCGAACAGAGCCATGTGGTTACTTCATCTGTTTCCTGACACATAACTGCTTAAAAACCTACTCCCCCAGCACTCTTCTAGTAACCCATTCAGCACCATGAACTAATGCATTCACTGCGCCAAAACCCACCCACTTATAAATTCACCCAGGCACTCTGTTTGCAGCACTCTAATCATTCAGTCAGGACCCAAGTACTCATGCACTGACACAGTCCTTAGCACATGGACTGCTTCAAACCCCTATCCACTATGCATGCAGACCCCTAACCACCTACACACGTGTCTTTCACACCTTCAATTCCCTAGTCAGTATCTATATACTCCAGCAAACACCCTGTCACTCCCCTTGCACTCCTCCAGTGACCTATTCAGCACCATGTACTAATCCATTCACTGAGCAAAAACCCAAACACTTATAAATTCACACAGGCACTCTCCTTGCAGTACTCTAATCATTCAGTCAGTACCCCAGAAGTCATGCAGTGATCCAGGCCTTAACACATGGAGTGCTTCAAACCCCTATCCAGTATGCATGCAGTCCTCTAACCACCTACACACTTGTCTTTCACCCCTTCAATTCCTCAGTCAGTATCCATACACTTCCAGCAAACACCCTGTCACTCTCCTTGCACTCCTCTAGTGACCCATTCAGCACCATGTACTAATCCATTCAGTGCGCCAAAACCCACCCACTTATAAATTCACCCAGGCACTCTGTTTGCAGCACTCTAATCATTCAGTCAGGACCCAAGTACTCATGCACTGACCCAGTCCTTAGCACATGGACTGCTTCAAACCCCTATCCACTATGCATGCAGACCCCTAACCACCTACACACGTGTCTTTCACACCTTCAATTCCCTAGTCAGTATCTATATACTCCAGCAAACACCCTGTCACTCCCCTTGCACTCCTCCAGTGACCTATTCAGCACCATGTACTAATCCATTCACTGAGCAAAAACCCAAACACTTATAAATTCACCCAGGCACTCTCCTTGCAGTACTCTAATCATTCAGTCAGTACCCCAGAAGTCATGCAGTGATCCAGGCCTTAACACATGGAGTGCTTCAAACCCCTATCCAGTATGCATGCAGTCCTCTAACCACCTACACACTTGTCTTTCACCCCTTCAATTCCTCAGTCAGTATCCATACACTTCCAGCAAACACCCTGTCACTCTCCTTGCACTCCTCTAGTGACCCATTCAGCACCATGTACTAATCCATTCAGTGCGCCAAAACCCAACCACTTATAAATTCACCCAGGCGCTCTCCTTGCAGTGCTCTAATCATTCAGTCAGTACCCAAGAATGCATCCAGTGACCCAGACCTTAGCACATGGACTGCTTCAAACCCCTATCCACTATGCATGCAGTCTTCTAACCAACTACACACTTGTCTTTCACACCTTCAATTTTCCAGTCAGTATCCATACACTTCCAGCAAACACCTTGTCACTCCCCTAGCACTCCTCTAGTCACTCATTCAGCACCATGTACTAATCCATTCACTGCGTCAAAACTCAAGCACTTATAAATTCACCTAGGCACTCTCCTTGCAGTACTCTAATCATTCAGTCAGTACCCAAGTACTCATGCACTGAGCCAGGACTTAGCACATGGACTGCTTCAAACCTCTATGCACTATGCGTGCAGTCCTCTAACCACCTACACACTAGTCTTTTACACCTTCAATTCCCCAGTCAGTATCTATACACTCCAGCAAACAACCTGTCACTCCCCTTGCACTCCTCCAGTGACCCATTCAGCACCATGTACTAATCCATTCACTGCGCCAAAACCCAACAAATTATACATTCACCCAGGCACTCTCCTTGCAGTACTCTAATCATTCAGTCAGCACCCAAGTACTCATGCAGTGAGCCAGGCCTTAGCACATGGACTGCTTCAAACGCCTATCCACTATGCATGCAGTCCTCTAACCACCTACACACCTGTCTTTCACACCTTCAGTTCTCCAGTCAGTATTCATACACTTCCAGCAAACACCCTGTCACTCCCCTTGCACTCCTTCAGTGACCTATTCAGCACCATGTACAAATCCATTCACTGCGCCAAAACCCAGCCACTTATAAATTCACCCAGACACTCTCCTTGCAGTACTCTAATCATTCAGTCAGTACTCAAGTACTCATGTAGTGAGCCAGGCCTTAGCACATAGACTGCTACAAACCGCTATCCACTATGCATGCAGATGTTGAACCACCTACACACTTGTCTTTTACACCTTCAATTCTCCAATCAGTACCCATACACTTCCAGCAAACACCCTGTCACTCCTCTTGCACTCTTCTAGTGACCCATTCAGCACCATGTACTAATCCATTCACTGCACCAAAACCCAACCACTTATAAAATCACCCAGGCACTCTCCTTGCAGTACTATAATCATTCAGTCAGTATCCAAGTACTCATGCACTAACTCAGGCCTTAGCACATAGCCTGCTTCAAATGCCTATCCACTATGCATGCAGCCCTCTAACCACCTACATACTTCTCTTTCACACCTTCAATTCCCCAATCAGTACCCATACACTTCCAGGAAACACCCTGTCACTCCTCTTGTAATCTTCTAGTGACCCATTCAGAACCATGTACTAATCCATTCACTGCGACAAAACCCAACCACTTATAGATTCACCCAGGCACTCTCCTTGCAGCACTCTAATCATTCAGTCAGTACCCAAGTACTCATGCACTGAGCCAGGCCTTAGCACATGGACTGGTACAAACACCTATCCACTATGCATGCAGATGTCTAACCACCTACACACTTGTATTTCACACCTTCAATTCCCCAGTCAGTATTCATACAGTTGCAGAGAACACCCTATCACTCACCTTGCACTCCTCCAGTGACCCATTCAGCACCATGAACTAATCCATTCACTGCACCAAAACCCAACCACTTTTAAATTCACCCAGGCACTCTCTTTACAGTACTCTAATCATTCAGTCAGTACCCAAGTACTCATGCAGTGAGCCAGGCCTTAGCACATGGACTGCTTCAAATGCCAATTTACTATGCATGCAGTCCTGTAACTACCTACACACTTGTCTTTCACACCTTCAATTCCCCAGTCAGTATCCATTCACTTCCAGGAAACACCCTGTCACTCCTCTTGCACTCCTCTAGTGACCCATTCAGCACCATGTACTAATGCATTCACTGAGCAAAAACCCAAACACTTATAAATTCACCAAGGCACTCTCCTTGCAGTTCTCTACTCATACAGTCAGTGCGTAAGTTTTCATATGATGTCTCAGGGCTTAACACAAACACTGGTAGAAACCTTTTTCTATTACACATGCAAACCTGTAATCACCTATACAGTTAAATATACACCTTGAATTACAATTTCAATTAGTGATGAGAAAAAAAAAGTGTTTAAATGGTTTTTATATAGAATGTGTTTGTATAATAATTGACAAGTATAATTTATAATTTTATTAAAATACATTTATTTATGTTAATTTTTTACAGATATTGTTTATCATCATTACAATAAAGTTATCATGCCTGAAAAATCAAGAAAGAGAAAAGAACAGGTAAAGAACACTTATGCGAAGAAAATACAACAACAAGTATTGGAGGACCAACATCATGTGGCTAAAAAGAAAAAGTCTTCAGGTAAGACAACAAAAGCATTCATTAAAAAACTTACAAAGCCTAGAAGCAGTGTGCGGAATGTGCAAACTACTGAGAATGGTTTAACCACAGAAAAGAGTACGAATTACAGGAAAGGCAAAAAGAAAATTTAAATTCAAAAGATTTGATATAAGGTAAAAGAAGGCAAAATCAGTATAAAGAAATCCGTAATAATTTTTTTTATAATAGAGTTGTTTTTAACTTGCTTAATCATGTGAACAAATATAGAAAAAGAGCACTGTTTTATAAAAAGAAGAAGCATATTGTTCAAAAGGCTTTTGAACTAAAAAGGAAAATATTTATTTTAGTTTTAAACAGAATTCGATCATTAGATAAACCAATCCATTTAATGAAGGCCAAAAACAAGAGGAAAAGAGTAAGTAACAGAACTAATTTTTGTGATTTTGTTTTGGGTGAATGGAAACACAGTTCAAGTTCAGAGCCTTTCTTTAATGAAGAGAGTTATTTACAGAGCAATAATTTATTGCATGCAGTTGATACCAGTGGTCGAGCTTATGAGGTTAGAAATGGTTGTCCAATTGAGAAAGAGAAGATGGTTCCCAGAAATGTAGAAGAAGTGTTAGCTGATGAAGTTCTAGGGAGATGTCCTAAAGCCCCAGTGTACACTTGGGATTGCAGTAGTATTTGTAGTGTACGACAAGAATCTATTGATATTTTTCGCAATTTCTTACGAGAATATAGTAAAAAATGTGTTAAACAAAAGATTAAGAAGTTGCAAGGACAAGACCCTTGTAGAGTGAGAAAAATTACTGGTTTGCAAGGTCATTCTCTGGCTTGTCTTTCTAGGAAAGTATGTCAAAGTGTTTTTCACCATTTCAGGATGTTAGCAGTACATCATTCTCAGATGCGGAAGTTAGACAGAAGATTGTATTATGGAAAAAGTCCAGCACTAATGTTAAATGAGTTGAACATTGCTCTTTTGCGTGAATCAGTATCAGATGTGAAGAAGGTTGAGTTTTGTTACTTTGGACCTTAACAAGAGAGTGCAGAAATTGACACATTAATTGAAGAAAATGTTGAAGGGAATGTGCAACATACTACTACCAAACATTTTGAAGAACAAATTACAAAGTTTAAGTTGATATCAGGTGAAAGGACAAATTATTCTTGTATTTGTTGTCGGCGAACTCACTATAAAAATCAGACTAGGACTGTTGATCTATATTTAAAAAGTGAAACAGAAAAAATAATGATAAGTGGAAGGAATTTGCAACTTATTTGTTGGTAGAGAATTGTTTTGATTTGGGATCTGATCAGCGTATTTGAAACTATTGTTATAATAAATTGGATGAGAATAAAATGCCTGCTAGAGCTGTGCATAATAATCTAGAGTTGGTAACTATTCCTCCAGAACTGTTAGATTTAAATACTTATGAGTCTATTCTCATTCAATGTGTGCACCCATTTCAGCCTATTGTTCGTATGGAGCCTAAAACAGGTAAATTGCCTCCTTCAGATTTACAGAGAGGATTAAAAGGAAGAGTTGTATATTTACCTCTAGATTTAAAGAAAAATATTGAAACAATTGGTGTAGAGAATGTAGAAAATGAACCACTGGTTATTCTATAATGGCGTTCCTACTAAGAGCAAGAAAATCTGGCAATAGTTAGTGAATGTTAGGAAAGTGCTAAAGGCAACATTGTATCTGATAAAAAACAATGAGTACTATGAAAATGTGTATATGGAAGAAGAAGAAATACTTTTAGGAGATGATACTGAAATGTCAACTGGTCAAATTGAAAAAGTGGACATGTCCAAAAGTGAAGAAATCTATGAACATTACAGTGTACATCCACTTCATTCCAAAGAAGTGATGGGGAATACTATTGAGTTATTCCAAATGAAAAAGGCAAAGGGAACTCCCATGAGTGTATGGGAAAAAAGCTTGGAAGCTCATTGTTTTCCACAGTTGTTCCCAACAGGAAAAGGTGGACGATATGATGAACGACCTGTGCAGATTCCTGCATCCGAATATCGTACAACAAGATTGTATGCAGAAGATCCAAGATTTCGACAATGTGTCCCATATATATTTCATCTTTTGTTTGAGAGTGACTTGTCTGGACTTTTATATGCAGTGAATCACATATTGAAAACAGGAGTACATTTTCAAAATGTTTCTGCAAAGGAATTTATTGATAAAGTACATCAAAGAGATGATCATTTAGAATCTCAGCTGATTAATCTGGTGGCATGTCAGCGTGGAACTAATGAGTATTGGTACCGTCGTCATGGAGAACTTAAATGTATGCTAAGGAACTTAGGAACTCCTACGTGGTTCTTTACCCTAAGCTGTGCTGAATACGCTTGGGATGATTTACTTGAATTTCTTCAAGAGGCAAATTCGAATATAAAAAATATTGAATACAAGACACCTGGAGAATTGTGCTTTTTGGATCCTGTTAATGTATGCAGGTATTTCAATCATAGATGTGAAGCTATGATGTCTTTTATCTTTAATAAAAAAATCCTCCTCTTGGAGAAGTTGTGGATTTCTTTTGGAAAAAGGAGTATCAAGCTCGAGGTGCTCCTCACATACATATGCTCATATAGATCAAATATGCCCCCAAATTTGGGACTGATTCTGATGATACTGTTTTGTCGTTCATTGAAGAATATGCCACATGTGCCATACCCAAAAGCACAGAAGAAAACAACTTAAGACAACAAGTCTTACGATTCCAAAGCCATCGATGCGGAAAATACTGTCGACGAAAGTAAAAGTCTAAGGAAAAGTTTTATACCAAATGTCGTTTTGGATTTCCACGTCCTGTAATATCAAAAGGAAGAGTAAACAGTTTTATGTCAGCAGTGAGACATACTATCACTAGAAAGTCTCCAAAAACGTCCTACAATTTGAGAAGATGTGAAGAATCAAAATACATAAATGATTACAATCCGGTTATTCTCTCTATGTGGAATGCTAACATGGATATTCAGTACGTAGCAGATAATTCCATTGCTGTTGCTCGGTATGTAACATCCTACATTACAAATTCAGAAAAGACAGAATTAAAAGAAATGTGGGAAGAGATTTCTCACGAGAAGAGTCTAAGTAAGAAATTATACAGTTTCAGTTTGAAGATGTTATCCCATCGAGAGATTGGAGTGTATGAATGCTCAGATTGGTTATCATCTGCAAGTTTATACTCCAAATCTAGAAGAATCATTTGGGTGAGACTAGGTCTTGCTGCAACACCATATCGAGTTCTTAAATCTGTTCAAGAAATTGAATATTTAGCACGAAATGAACCAGAAAGTACAGATATTCTGAAAACAAATATGTTGGACACATATTATCCAAATAGAAGTCCTCATCTTGAGAACATATGTCTCTATGAAGTGCTGCAAAACTACACTTTTAAACAGAATACTACGGAAAACATAAATGATGGAAAATATGCAGTGATTGGTTCCGAAGGATGTTTGGTGAAACAAAGGAAAGGAAATTTAATTAATCACAGGAAACTGAGTTGCGACACTCCTGATACAAGGGAATTTTATTACCAATTGTTGAAAATGAAGCAGCATTCGCCATGAATGAGGTGGAAACAGCAATGCATCAAGTTCAAGAAGATATTACGGACTTAGCCAACTTGGAAGAACAAGTAAATGTTGAACACAATGAAATATATCAGCAAGTGAGACAACAGATTGACCATGGATTTCTTCATGAAAAGAAAAAATGCACATGCACCTCATTTCAACCTATACAAATGTATGTGAGTGGAGAAGCTGAAACAGGAAAAAGTTTCTCAATTAAAGTAATCACCAGTTATCTGCAAAAAACATCGGACTCACATTTGTCTTGTGTTGTAAATGCTCCAACTGGGTTGGCAGCACACAACATTAAAGGAATTACATTGCATTGTTTACTTATGCTACCTGTGGAGCATGAAAACAAATTGGAATATCACAAGCTATCTGAAGAAACTTGTTTAGAAGTTTCAAACGTACTAAAGAAAATGAAACTTCTGATTATTGATGAGGTAAGCATGGTCGCAAACTTAATGCTTGCTTTTGTACATTTAAGAATGCAGCAAAGTCTTAAAACAGAGTATGATGTGTTATTTGGAGGGAAACATGTCATCGTTTTTGGAGATCTACTGCAACTTACTCCCGTAAAAGGACAACGAGTATTTAAAACACTTGAACATGAAGACACCTAAAAGTTCTTGGGAAGTGTTGGAAATGTTAACATTTGGTCATATTTTGAGTACAAAGAACTCACTAAAAATATGCGACAGGCAAATGATGCTGAATATGGAAGTATTCTTCAAGATATAAGAATTGGAGTACTGACAGAACATGGCAAACAAGCTTTGCAAAGTCGACTACTTACAAACTTGTTTCCAAATGAAAATATACTTCCTGAAAAAATATATAAAAAGTTGCAGAAAATAATTCTATAATCTGCTTAATGCCAACAGTGCGTGAGTGCTCTATTTTCAATGAAAAACTTTTAAAGCTAGAAAATAAGCAAATAATGAAAATGGAAGCCATTGATAAAATAGAGAATGAAGGAATCACTATTATTATGACGGACAAATTGAAAACAAAGTTGGATTCTTTCGAAAAATCTATTTCTAAAACTGCAGGTTTAGAAAATAATTTTTATGTATGTGTAAACTGTCGGGTCATTTTGCGTCGTAATTTGGATGTTGAAAAAGGGTTAGTGAACGGAGCAATGGGAGAAGTTGTTGATTTTGTGAATTATCAAAAAAAGATGGAATTGAATGTTTAAAAATTAAATTTGATCAGATTGAAGAAGTGAAACAAATTGCTCATTGTTCTGCTCGTGTTTTGCTTGTTAAAGATTTGTATGTATGTAGAAAACAGTTTCCTCTTTCTTTGGCATATGCAGTGACTATTCATAAATCTCAAGGATTAAGTGTAGACAGTGCTTTGGTGAACATTGGAAGTACCGTGTTTAAAGAGGGTATGGCATATGTTGCTTTGTCACGAGTCAGAAGTTTATCTGGTTTGTTTTTGATTGATTTTGATGAGTCAAAGATTACTGCAGATGCAAACTGTGTAAGAGAGTATAATAGGTTAAGAAGAGTGTATGCTCCCCATTTAGAGCAATATCCTGTGTTTGAAAAGCATGTGGTAGGTCGAAAAAGAAGATATGAGAATTTTTGTAGTGAAGTTATAGAGAAGGGAAAAAAATCATAATAATTTTGAGATTGCAAGCAAAAAGAAAAAGGATACTGTAGAAGAGATTGTTGGTTACCAGTTTGAAAATACTTCTGGTATCAACTGCTATGCTAATGTAGTGGTCAATGTTGTTTTTTTCTTGAAAGATTGCAACAGCAAATTGAGGAGAATTGGGAAAAAAGTTTTTGTTCCTTGTTGCATTCTGTTTATGAAAAATTGAGAACAGATAAAACTAAAATGCAAAGCGTTTCTGATATTCGTAATCTTTTGGATATATGTTCTGGTTCTACACAATTTACGCAGAATATCAAACAAGATGCTCAGGAATTTCTAATGTATATGTTTACCGTATTGGAAAATGAAGGCATAGAAATTGAAAATCTTTTTGGCCTTCATTATAAATGGGAACATCAATGTGAAAATTGTATGTTCACATGTAGCACTGACATAGACACTGAAAGATTTATATATTTGACAGTACCAAACTGTAAATCAGTGTCTTTCAACAAACTAGTTAAAGCAGCAAATCAGAACATGGACTGTAGCCAATGCAACTCAGAAATGTTATCAACAATATTTATAGAAAGATTTGGACAATATATAATTTTAATGATGCAACGTTGTACAGCTGATGGCAGAAAATTGGAAACTTTGATAAAAATGTTGTAGCAAGTCAACTATCAATTTCAGGAAGAACTTTTGTAACAGTAGCAATCATTTTCCATGATGGTCCTTCTACAACATCTGGACTGCGTATTTAAAATGTGATAATGGAGGGACATATTTTAATGATGCTCAATTGGATTTTAAACAACGTTTGCCTCGCGAATTACCAAATTCCTACCTAATATTTTTAAAGCCAAAGTTTTAGGAACATAATTCAGTGTATTAGAAATATGTTAAAATGTCTTAATATGATTAGTATTGGACAATTTCAGTTTAAAGGATTTCAGCAATACCATTTGGCCGTCAGGAAAGGTATACATTTGAATTATGGACTTTTTGTTGCACATTCTCAAAGCATATATTTTCTAAAACCTCATTTACAGTGTACAGAAATTATTTAAAAAATTCTTTATTGAATCATTATTTGAGTACTTTCAGATTCAAGTAAAAAAAATTGCTTAGAAGGAACCATTTTAAATATATGTGTGATTTGAATGAAACGGTTTGTTATTGACGATGTATGAGTAATAGTTTATCGTATTATTTGATTTCTTTCATATTCAAGTAAGAAATTTCTCTTAGAAGAAAGCATTTTACATATGGGTGATTTGTAATATATGGTTTGTTATTGAGGATGTAGTTTTTGTGGAATATTCAAAAACAGTTGGATATATGATAAATATGTTACATAGAGTTTTTTTTTTAACAATCTAATTGATTGTTTTTTTTGCCCGCTGTTATGTGATGAGTATGATTGAAATCACTGTTTGTAGTGAAATTCAATTTATTCTGAGAACAGCAAAAAAAGCTAAGAAAATAATTTAACAAAATGTTAAAATTATGTTGTATTGTAAAAATATATATATACAGTATTTTTTCTTCTTTTTCACAGATACTAATTCTAACATTTGACATTTTCTGAAATTTAAATTATAAAACAAAAATGAAAAAAATGTGCTGAATTTTTTTTCCAATTAATGTGAAGGTAAGTTTAACTAAGTATTAATATGCACAATGGGACGTGTTTCCACACTGGTGAAGAGAGGGGAGATGGATGGAGTAGATATGTCTGGAAAGATGCTCAGTGTGCGTTTTAAGTTACAGGACAAAGTTAACATGAATACTGAGTGTCCCTGTGGCCAAGTAACCCACCAGATATATGCAGAAAGTGTCAAAGACTTGCATTGGAGAGAGGTATAAAATGTGACATGGTTTGTCAAAACGTAAGTACTTATACATTTATCTTGTTCTCTGTTTGCAGTACTGAAATTACTCTACTTATTACACATATAGTTAAGGATTGGCCTAGCCATTAACCCTAGTACAAGAAAATGTATTTATATACTTTGCAAAAAGATCTGCAAAAAGCATTACAGTATTAATACAGTCTTCAAAACAGCAAGTTTATATCTATGTAGGTTTGGAATCTCCTTGTCATAGGATATCATGTGACCTGACAAAAAAAGATTTGACTGGTTCATAATATTTCCCATTCTACCTATTGAAGGACCGTAATCTTTTCAATCATTCTTCTTTGAGCATCTTTGGAGACAATAGTCTGTGCTTAGCTCCTATCATTCTCGTGCTATTTTTAAAACAATGTACTACCAAAATGGTGTTATTGTAATAGTCTGCCAATCCCTAAGCACTTATAGGGCAATTTTAGAAGCCTCCTGTGCTAAAAATATGTCACTTTTTTAACATACTGATAGCGCAAGACACTCTTTCATATTTACAAAGAGAGGAAAAGGGACTCTGTGTACCTTTTCTTCTCCACATAAATACAACTTCATCATACACACCACTTTGTGTTGAAAGGTTGTTCTATAGGTGTTGCTGTGCGTGATTGCACCGAACATTCATAGAACAAGACACATTTCCAGATTTATCAGAAATAATAAATCTGGACATGTGGGTGAATGGTGCACCATCCTCCAATTGGTGTAGCAAGGCACAACAAGGAGATTTGTTTTGATTTCGCCTCATTTTTTCTCTTTCAATATATGCTACAATGCTTAGCATACATTGAAGGAGAAAAATGCCTTTACTAATTGTTTTTGTGCAGGAAGATGTGCCTTCCTGCACAAAAACAAACTCCACACGACACAGATAGCCTTGCACCGTGGTGCAAGGGTGCCTGTGTCACCACATGGCTGCTGTTTAAGCAGCAGTGCAGAGGGAAGCATAGACTTGCAACATATTTATGTACATATGTTGCATTCCTGTGCTTCGGAAGTACCACAGCACACAGCAGCTAAAGAACTTACTGTGTGATGCTGCAGCACTTCCTCATAGTTCTGCACTTTTACATTCACCATACACTACTAATGCATTCTTTCAGTCAAATATGCACATACATTCATCTCACCTTTCACACACTATCATACAAATATAGCTCTTTTTTAACCAGAGAAGTTTGTTCTGACAAGAACTTTTTTTTTCTTCTTTTTCGTTTTATATTTTTTTTTTGATTTTCTGAACAATTTTTAGATTTTTTTGGTTTTTCTGGAGGAACAAAACAATGAACTTCAGGGGAAAAAAACAACCTCTGACACACTGGCAAATTAAATCAATTGACTGCTCTCCATAGCACAGTAATTTGTTGCACTTTATGCAGAGTACTTTTAGGGTTGCAAATTGTGGACGTAAGTCCAGATGTTCTTCAGAAGCAGACGTCCTGGAAGTACTCGGTGCTGCAGATGGTGGAAGAACTCGCATTCTTCGACACTCCTCACGTGCCAGGTTAACAGGATGCAATGTCTTTAGATGTTTCATCATGCTTGCAGTCCTGCATGAGTACTTTTTTGTGGGATCACTGCGTGACAGCATTCTTTGACAGATTTTGCATGTCACTTTGGTGGCATTGGTCTAATTTTGTCCCTCTGGAAAAGAAAAAAATGTCCACACAACAGAGGTATACCTCTCAGGGCATGGAGGTTCAGCCAAAAATTCATCTTCTGATGAATGCTGAGACTGAGGTGATGTCCTGAAGCCATTGTTTCAGTAAAAAAACTCAGTACTAAGTGTCCACTTAGCCAAAAAAAGGTTCTTCAAAGAACAGAGATGCTCCTACAAAGAAGGTCTAAGAAGAATGATTGAAATGGGTGGGGTCTTTCAATAGTTAGAATAGGAAGTCTAATGAACCAATCAAATCTCTTTTTTTCAGGTCACATGGGGTCCGTGCACCCTGTGCATAGGCAGCACCCACCCAGCGCGACTTCGCAAAATTGCATTAAAAAGTAATATAGGTTTATTAAAAGTAAAATTACATTATTTTTATGAGTAGCTCAGATTATGTCTTGCCTTAATATTTATATTAAACACATATATATATCTTTTTTGACATTAAAAAATGTTGCAGGAGTCACGCACCCACCGCGCCAAATACGTATATGACGTCACGCGCAAGCACGCGAGCGTCGCGTAACGTACAACGTATGCATCGCATATGCGCTTGAAGTCGCGTACGGGTCGAGTAGCAATCGCGTAGGAAAATACGTATCCATCGCACACCCTACGTGGATCCTGAACAACAGTCATAAATTGGTGGCAAGGTTCCGCGCATTGTTCGAGAACTGTACGCATTGGGTGCGCGACTTCCTAAAAAAATTTAAAAAAAACCCCAAAAACAATATATTTTAAAAAATATAAAATAACAAAATAAAAACTAGTTATAATATTTGTAAAACTATTTTTTTTTAAATTTTACATTAAAAACATGTAATGTAATTAAAAAAATGTAAAAAAAAGAAGTTTAAATAATGAAGAAAAAAAGTATAAAAAACGTAAATAAAACATTTAAAAAATTCAGTAAATCACTATAGGTTAGAGATATTTTATAGTTACAAATTAGCATTTAAAAAACCTTTGAAATTCACTGAAAAAACCATAGGTTTCAGGGGCGTTATAGTTAGGAATTAGCATTTAAAAAACCTTTGAAATTCACTGAAATAACCATAGGTTTCAGGGGCGTTATAGTTAGGAATTAGCATTTAAAAAACCTTTGAAATTCACTGAAAAAACCATAGGTTTCAGGGGTGTTATAGTTAGGAATTAGCATTTAAAAAACCTTTGAGATTCACTGAAAAAAACATAGGTTTCAGGTATGTTATAGTTAGGAATTAGCATTTAAAAAACCTTAGAAATTCACTGAAAAAGCCATAGGTTTCAGGGGCGTTATAGTTAGCTGGACATTTCACTCGTACAAAACCATAGAAATTCCTCCGTTATAGTTAGTTCTACTAACTATAACTTGTGCGCCCGCAATCCACTGCTGATGATGTCACACATTACATCATTCATGACATGTTCAGTGACATCACTGATGACATCACTGATGACATCTAAAATGACAT
This sequence comes from Triturus cristatus, assembly GCF_964204655.1. Lineage (NCBI taxonomy): Eukaryota > Metazoa > Chordata > Amphibia > Caudata > Salamandridae > Triturus > Triturus cristatus. Next base: position 1,232,500,741 of record NC_140589.1, on the reverse strand, counting down.
CACTGATGACATCATCCACGTGACAATCAGATGCACCTCATCATACACAAATCTAACCTTTCATCACTCACTGTAAAATACAGAGTACCATATTTGAATCCATTTACACACCAGTACAAGTTTCTAAAAACCCACTCAGTGATTCCTAGATCTACACCACACTCAAAATCATTTACCGATAGATTCAGTCGTACATACTGTAAATGATCAATAGAACACTATCAAAAATACTTATACACCTATATTGACATTACACACCAGCACACATCCTATTCACTTATGCAGTCATCCTACTCACTTATGCAAACAATGGATCATACTTATATTTACTCAGCTACACACTTATACAAACACCACTTCATTTATTCTGTAACTCATACTTAGTGTGTTATAAAATCACTATTACAAGTATACAGTTATCCATACAGTCACTCATACAATCACTGAGTCTTATGAATACTTATTTATATACAACAACTGTCACATACACTGCTTTTTATATTTCTAGTTTGTTGGACATGTACCATTGAGAGATATATTTTCTCATCACCACACCCATAACGATTTTCACTCACCCAAACAACTGTAATTACATGTAGTCTTAACCTCATATACCTACTGAATCAAATTTTCACACATCTTTGGGCAGTCACACATCCCCCACCGAACCACACACACAATCAATCTCCCATACAAATACTCAATTAACTAATCTATAACTAATATAGACTTTCACACAGCTAGTAACCAACTGGTGCAGCAGTTTACACAACAACTGACAACGTGATACAGATATTCACACAGTTTAGTCACTATCCAATATATTTAGTGAGAGACTATAAAAAAGTTACGTAAACAGTCAATCACACTGCTACTAAATCCTCCATCCAGATATTTATATTTATATATCCACTCATTCTTCAATGCAGATTGCTATATATATAATACATATTTAAATATCGAACCAAACCACATTCACTGGATGATGTCATCTGTGATGTCATTTGAGATGTCATCAGTGATGTCACTGACCACGTCATGAATGATGTAATATGTGACATCATCAGCAGTGGATTGCGGGCGCGTGAGTTATAGTTAGTAGAACTAACTATAACAGAGGAATTTCTATGGTTTTGTACGAGTGAAATGTCCAGCTAACTATAACGCCCCTGAAACCTATGTTTTTTTCAGTGAATTTCTAAGGTTTTTTAAATGCTAATTCCTAACTATAACATACCTGAAACCTATGTTTTTTTCAGTGAATTTCAAAGGTGTTTTAAATGGCAAACCCTAACTACAACGCCCCTGAAACCTATGGTTTTTTCAGTGAATTTCAAAGGTTTTTTAAATGCTAATTCCTAACTATATTGCCCCTGAAACCTACGTTTTTTTCAGTGAATATATATATATATATATATATATACACTTAGATCAGAATTGGAAGAGCCTCAACCTGCCTTGAATTAGCGTTGTTTGCTTGCTTGAACCACATCCGCCCCAGCAAGTGTGTGATCAATTATTGGTGTAAATTTTATTTAGCCACACCTCAATAAATCACACAGTCCTGGGAAGAGGGTTAGGGTTTGATGAATGGTTGGGAAGGGGTGTTCGAAGGAAAGTGTTGACAAAGACAAACACTAAACGTGGACAACACACAATCTTGGCAGACGACCATCATATTCATAAATCTGCTAACGGAGGTAAAGGAAATGCATGCATGATGTGGTTAATGAATGATAAGTAGTACTACTACCACTAAGTAGACTAGTCAATAGAGGGCTGCAGTATATTATTAATTATCATATGCAATTGCATTGCCTGTCTGCCCTCGATATGGGTATGTCAGATGGATGAGGCAGCGAGGAGATCTGAAAATTCCTCAAATAAGTGTATTTTCTGCCCGGGAGGCCTGTAGATGAGATGGATGGTGATGGCCAGGGTCGTAGCTACCATTGGTACAGCCAGTGCAATGCACCGGGCCTAGTCTGCGTTGAACATGGTGCTTACACTACACAACGCAAACTCTACATTCTTCTACCGTAAATAAATGCACAATATACAATAATCACATATCAACCAAGACCTTGCTTGACAGGGGGCAACCCAGTGACAATGTACAGCACACACGCTGCACTGCACAGAAGCAGGATGGTTCGCCTTCACCTGTCTGCCTTCAACCCTATGCTAAAATAAATAGTAATTTGTCAAGACGCCTTGCGTCATGCTTGGACGGCTGTAGCAGAATAGTTCTGCAAACAATCCCAAGTCTCCTCGTCCCCTAAATTGCCTGGCTTGACAGGAACAATGATTTCCACATTTGTTGTCTTTGGAGATGTTTTTGGTATGCACGAAATTACATTGGCTACAGTGTCTTATTGTGGCATTTAACAACATCATGGTGATGGTGCCACAATTTTCTTTTCTCTACTGAGGTCATAGAGTCCCAATATATGAGGAGATATCGACCAGGGCCTGTCCATGTTTTCTTGCTCCTTTTAGAAAAACCATTCTAATATGTTAATGTGTTTAAAGAAATACACAGAATGTAGCTATTATTTGCCCAAACAGTAGCTTTAATTTGCCCAAACAGTGAGCTTTAGCACCATAGACTCCTTTTCATTATGTCACTGGTTGAGTGAATAAAGTTGGGCGGTGTTTAACGTATTTTCTATGTTTCTTCATATTTTGTACAGTAAGGCAAATAAACTTTAATAAATCATTGTATGGTGGCAAACCGAGTCGCCAGAGGCAAGGTAGAGTCATGAGGCCATCAAGAGCCCTTTCTCATTGTGCCCAGATCCCACCTCACCAATGCAAATCAGATACCCAACGAGCTCTACTGTTGCCCCCGCTAAACTATTTTAGATCCCCACCATTGTCAGAGAGCACTTGGGTGTTCAGGGGCACCTAGTCGTAGCATGGGGAGGAGGCACAAAGCCAAACCTGCGTGGTGGAGAAAGCGCAAGAGAGCAGGAGCAAGAGAGAAATTATTGACTGTTGCGCTTTTATACCTGCTGTACATCCTTGTAACAGTATTTTAATACCAATCAATCAATCAATCAATCAATCAAGAACCACTTTCACGATTATTTAAAATCATAAAAGTATACAGTACATGATTAACAATTTAAAATACATTCCAACAACTGCATAATTAAAAGATAATATATCTCGGTGGATCAGTTTTATAAAAGCTAATTAATTTCCTCCAATGTTGCCTGTCTATTCCTTCTTGACCTAATGGCTGCAACGAGAAAGCTGGCGACACCAAACATAATTGCAGGGGATTCCATTAATTGTAGAAACAACAATGCAGGTTTGGCTTGTAAAAAGGCTTTCCCCCTCAGAATAGGGAAAACAAACCTTTTCCTTGCTTCCAAATACAAAGGACAAAAGAACATAAAGTGCATTGTATCTTGCAAAGAAAAATCATCACATTTACATGGGGCCATGTCTTCCGGCTTAGACCAACCCTGGGGGACACTTAATACTAAATGGATCTGGCTGAAGCGGAACTTAGTCAATAGCCATAAGAGTTCGTAACAGTTGACAAATATGGGTGCATAGCCATGGTTAAAATAAGCAAGAGGTGAGCCCTTACTGTAGGTTTACATAATTCCTGGGATTCATGCTCAACCTCGCAGTGCTTAATATAATAAGTTTTAACCCACATTAGATCGGCTTTACATAGGCCTTCGGGATTGGTGAAAAGCTCTGGGCGTCCAATTTTCTTAGATATCAGTTTAATATAGGACAGCCACTGAATTTCCTTCATGTTATCTAATTTAATACAATCTTTCAGGATACTATGGTTCAACGTAAGATCCGAATTCAACCAGGTTCTGATCCATAACAGAATTGGAGCAATTTTTATAATGTCAGAAATGTATCCTGTCCCCAATTCAAGATGGACCGAGTGTGTCGCAGTGGATTGGGGGATACCAAGAAGAGCACGTAGAAATTTATTCTCTTCTATTTGTATGGAATCGGGTTTAATGTACCCCCAAATTGCGGCCCCATACCTAGCTATTGAAACCGTTTTAGCTTGGTATAATTTTAAAATAGGCTCACAGGGTTTCCCGCCCAGCTTTTTCGCGAAACCCAATATTGCAGCCGAGGAGCTACGCACCGCGTTCACCTTGATAGATAATTGGGGAGCCCAGGTACCTTTATCGTCAAAGACAACTCCTAGGTAGGTGAACACTTTGACTCTAGTGATAACTTCTCCATTGCAATAAAAGGTTTTGGGGAGGTTCTTTCCCTTACCCAGAGCCATAATGTGGGATTTACCATTGTTGACCACAAGATCCAAAGATTTCATAAAATCCCCAAAAGAATTCAATAATCTTTGTAGCCCGAGCGGAGTCCGGGCCAATAAAACTGTGTCATCCGCATAAAGAAGTACGGGTATAGGAGTACCTTCTACCCGTGGAATATCTAGAGATGCAGATAACAATTTATCTTCAAGGGAATTTATGTACAAAGTGAATAACATAGGGGCTAGAATACAACCCTGGCGTACCCCTCTGCCCGATTTAAAACTAGCAGTACATTTCCCCTCCTGGGTCATCCTTATTGAGGCTTTCAAATCTTTATGTAGTTCTGCCAGAAAGTACACAAGGGGCCTGTCCAGACCCAAATCCAGGAGCGTAGACCAAAGCTTAGACCTGTTAACCAGGTCAAAAGCTGTAGACAGGTCCATGAAACCTAGAAATATCGAGCCCCCTGAAGCTTTTGTGTATTTTGCAACAATTAGGTGTAAGTTAAGACATTGATCCTCTGTTCCCCTCCCTGATCTAAAACCATACTGGGCGTTGGAGATTACTCCTTTCTCAGTAGCCCAATTTGATATCCTAGCCAAAATAACCTTTCCTAGGATTTTAAATGAAGAGTCCAACAGGGATATGGGCCTGTAGCATCTAGGATCTCCCCTTTGGCCCTTTTTAAACACAGGGTTTATAATCGATTGGGACCACGACTTAGGGGGAGCTGTTACGGCCGCAGAGTTAAAAACATTTAACAATATTTTAGCCCAGTACTTAGAGTCAGCCTTATACATATCAGAAGGCACCCCGTCTAGGCCTGGCGCCTTGCGCCCGGCCGTATCCTCGATGGCTTTCTCCACCTCTTCAATAGTAAAGCTAATAAGAGGAAGGGGAGGACTAAAAATTGGTACCACAAAGGATTCCAGCTCAAGGTTTCTCCCATAGATATTTTCAAAGTGACCTAACCAATCCTCCTCTGGGATATTCAATTCTAGCACAGAGTTCTGGGAGCCAGATAGCAGAGGGGAATTAATAATTTCCCAAAATTTAGAGCTATCTTTCAGAATTGCTTTATCCATTAGGGCTACCCATGCATCTAGTTTAATTTCTCTTTTACGTGCCTGAATTGCTTGCGAATACTCTTTCCTTAGGAGGATAACTAGCCCTTTATTTCTAGGATTGTCATTAAGGGCTTTTTTAAGTCGTTTGTGAGCTGCGGAGCAATTATAATTAAACCAACCACAGGCAGGGTTGCTTTTTTTAACACTGCCTTTCGAAGTAAGTTCATTAGCCACTTGTGAACAGATAGCTTCGAAAGCAGTTATTACATCCCTGCCATAAGATGGGGGATCAGCGCATATGCTTAAATGTGGGCCAACCTTTAAGGTAATTGACTTAAAAAAATCTTCAGGGAATACCTTACTCCATTTTAATCTTCTCCCCTGCTCTTTAGCTTTCACGGTAACTATGGCAGGACTCAGGGCTGGTTTATCCATAAGAGGGAAAACATTAGCTAATATCATTACCACCGGGTTATGATCGCTAAAACAGGAACGTAGAGCATTATAAAAAATCACGTACCTTAAAAGCCCTGCAGATAACAATATGTAATCTATAATAGATTCACAGTCCCTAGCAACATACGTGGGGACACGAGAATTATTGTCCGGGAACCCCACTTCGTACAGTTCATTATTACTCAAAAGGGCCTCCAAGGCTTGCCCTTTGGAACTATGTTCAAAATGTTGAGGGGTTGTGAATTGTGGGCCGTCCTTATCTCTATAATGGCAATTTAGATTACATAAATGCACATTAAAATCACCCATCAGGATATAATAACAAAAAGTGGATTGATTGTCATTATAAAATTCTAAAAATTTTGACAGCCAGTGAATATGCTCGTTAGGGGACTCTTCATTCTGAGAATTATAACAATTAATTAGTATAAGCTTGGTATTATTTGCCAGACTTACTTCTAGAATAAGGCAATTATACGAAGTACATACAACCTTCTTAAGTCTTCCTATAATATTTACTGAGATCAAAAACATGAGACCACCCCTATCTCTTCCTGCTATAGATTTTTGGGCCGGAACAAAATAGGAAGTGAAACCATCAATCCAAAAATCGCAGTCCTTATCCCAGGTCTCTTGGAGGGCTATAATATCATATTGTTTTAGAATATTTAGCCAACCACTATCATTCTTTTTAGTCCGTAAGCCCGCAATGTTCCAACTTAGCAATTTTTACCGTTTCCCCTGTATCAGTTACAATGCTATCAGCATTAAATAGTGAGTTTCCATATTCCATTATTGGTTCTACAATATCTTGATAACCCAGAGCAGCCGGGCTGGCACTTCCCTGAATCTCAGGGGCCTCTCGTCAATCACAGGCCTCCAGAACCGAAAGTGCCCCAAATCTATTGTGGGTGGTGATATTAGAACCATATCCACAATGATTATCAGCAGTAGACACTAGAGGGGCTACAGGCATCTGATGCTCCCTGGGAGTAAATGGTCTGAGTCTCACCCGACTCGGGGAACTAATTAGGTGCGTGTAAAAATAGCCCAACGGGCGCACACTAATACTGTTAGCATCACCCATCAAAGAAGCTGCACGTAACAGGACTGTATTGACATGCTGGGGGTATCTAAAATTAACTATAACACAGTCCCCACTACAGCCTTTTCGGGCTGGGCCAACCCACTTCGTCCTTCTAGTAGATAAAATGTGATCTGCGAGGTATGTCGGGAAACCGCATCTTCTATTGAGCCAAGACACAGTTTTGTTTTTTAAAGACTCATGTGATTCCTCAAGGGGCTGGGCCTGCTGATTTTCTAAGGTGGGCACATTTGTCAAGACAACCACATATGGCGCACAGTCTGGAGGGAGATTAGTAAAGCCAATATTTGTACTCTGTCTATGAGTTGCTGTACCTCCTTGTCCCATAGAAGATTGCTTACCTAAACCGTTAAGTGGTATAGAATCAAAGGGGGTTATTTCTGGTATAACGGGGCACTGGGTGGGACGCTGAGAAGAATCACATATTGAGCCCTCGGAGACAACAGCAGAACCCGTAGCCAGTGCCATGGATCTTTCACTACCGGACAAAAGGTTTTCTAAGAGAACTCCAAGCCTCTTGATTTCCAAGTTAGCCGTATTAATTTGAAGCATTAAATATTGAGTGTGCTCGGCTAACTTAGCTTCAAATTTAGCCTCTAGGGTACATACAAGTAATGCAAATTGGTCTGGTGCTAAATTAATACAGGCTGAGTTAATGCCTTCCTGTATTATGGTTCCATGGGCAGTACTATTTGAGGCTTGGTGCAAAATATCCACTCTTTTTTTAGTATGCTTTCCCCCCCTTTTACTTGGTTGTTTCCGACAAGCTCTCACAGGTCTAGAACTAGGACTAGGACTAGGGGAGACTTCCTCTAGATCAATAGTGGATTTATCCAGAGGGACCATCAGGGACTCTGAGTGGACCTGAGCTTTGACCGTTATGACAGGCTGAGTGCTCATGCTAATTACATCCTTATTTGGACTACCAACCACAGAATTGGAAATAATGTCAGTAGAGGCAGGAAGGCCCCCTTTACCAAGAGAAGCTCTCTGATCACTATTGATTTTATTAACCACTTTGACTAGATAGTATTCAATTGGACCAGTACCAGGAGCAAATTTATCATGTTTGTCAATGGGCATGGTCAATGGTGGAATATTACAAATAATACAATAGTGAGAGAAACCAAAAAAAGACAACAGCGCTAATGTAAGTGTCCTGAGTTTACGCGGAGCCTACATAATAGCATGCATGATTATTCCAACTTATGGACGGGCGAGGGCCCCTGAATGACAAAGTCTTACGTGCACAATGTCCGTATCGATCAACTTGGAGCTGTGGCCCAGCCAGGCCTCTTCCGGCCCCTGACGGCCACAGACGGCCCGCCCTCTGCCCGGGCTCAGCCCGGCGTCGCCCGTGCGCGTCCCACGACACGGAGGGAGCCTCGGATGATGTAGTGCCTCCGGGCGCGCTTTCCGCCGGAAATGAGCGGGCCACAACGGAATGCTGGGGGCTGTAGTCTCCCCCTACAGCGGCCTCTGGTAACAGAAGGCGGCGGGGGAGACAAACAGCAACGAAGGAATGGAGCCAACAAAGCTCTGTACGAGTGCCCAGGAGCCCAGGTAGGTGCTGCGTGATACTGCCGATCTCAGGTTACAAGCGAGGACCTGGTTTCCAGTGGGGGCTCTTTAACTAAGGCGGAGGAGTGCCGCCCCACTGATTTAAAGCAGGGAAAGAAAGGAAAAATAAAATGATAATAACTTGCTGTTATCATCATTTTATTTTGTCTTGGTTCTGCAGCTTGGAGGGGCGGTCGCTGCTCTGCTGGCAGAGCAGGGCTGGCGAGGTGTGGTGTGCACACTAAAGTGTGCATGACACTCTGCCTGGCCCTCTGGGCCAGCCAAACGGTTATTGGCAATTAGCATTTTCTCCACCCAGGCTGCATTACAGCTGAGTGGAGAACATGCCTAGGCCCCCAGTCCCCGTCTGAGCTCCGAACCATGGGGCTCAAACCAATAATAACGCTGCATTGAACGTTGTGATTGGCTCAGAGGACCCTGGATGTGCTTCCTGTTTGGCCCAAAGCGAGGAGAGACGAGGTGGGAGAGACACGGCAGGAGGTAAGTGTATTTAGACCCCCTTACCCCACTGCACCCCGACACCCCAAATGCGTGCCAGCCGCCACTGCTAGTTTCATTGCTTGCACTAGGGCTTATGACACCTAGGTTACGCCACTGACGATGGTCTGAGTTGCAGAGAACTGGAGATGACATATCAGCATCTCCATAGTTTCCTAATGAGATCTTCCACAACCACTATGAGGTTGGATGTGGTTTCAACTTTCTTCCAGTCTCCCCACAAATGTAAAATTCAATTTCACTATGTAAATTTACAGGTCTTCCAATTTGTTTTTGGGCTCCATTACTTCTTTAATTAGGGTTCTTTTTTCTGCTGATTCCTCTTAGTGATCTTCAGCATCAGAAAGGTGCTGCTCCAGTTGCAAAATCCTGCCTGTAGCGGCCCCAAGTTTAGAATTCAATGAGTTGATTTTTGCAGTTAAACTGGAAGCAGTTTTGTCTTATGAGTCCTAAACTTCCTATAGAGTGAGATTCAATAGCTGCACCAACATGTCATTGCTGGAGTACAATTGTGATTGGGGGAGAGGGGTAGGGATGGCAAATGGCAGTCTTTGAGAAACTGTTTTTTATAAAAAAAATGTTCTGTCAAGAGAGGGATTAAAAGTCTGGCGCTTTTTCTAAACCACCAGTAGGAATTTTCATTTTGGGATGTAACATACCCACCAATCTAGAGCTTGTGAATATGTATCTATTTACTGTTTTAGAAAGGTAGGAGACTTTTTATTCTTGACAGCAAAATCACTAATGCCATTGCGATTGACAATTGACTAGATCGTCAAAAGGAGATGCAGTATGAGATCTGAGATTATCCCCGAATTTGGTTTTTCCAATTTTGATGAGATATACTTAGCCTTCGCGCCCTCCTTTCCTTGGAGATTTTGCACATTTTCTTGCTGTGTCATGACTCAGGGTCTTTGTTGTTTCTTTAAGCCTTGGAGCAACTGGGAGATTATAGCAAGGAGATCCAAAGAGTGGACATGAATCAGGAATCTTGGTGCAACAGGTACTGGGCCCTTTTCGCTTATCAAAGGAATTTTGTGGTTGAGTATCCCTATTACGATTAAGCCCGGGCAGAGTTCGTGTAGCCGCGCTACGCGAACCTATGCAAAGCGGTAAAAAACTCTGCAAAGCTACGCGGAGTTCCGCGGGCCTGCGGAGTTGCTTGTTCCACATGCTCGCGCATGCTCGTGAGACGTTTCTGATGTTCGTCAACGCAGATTGTGTGTTCGGGGGGAAATATCGCGCAAACTTCACCACGCAGTCGCCAATGGGCACCGCCATCTTGTTTTTCTACTCTTTGCATAGTTCTGGGGCCTGTTTTTCATTCCTCTCCAATCTGTTTCTTACACTGTTTTCCTGATCTTTTTTATTTATTATCTATCCCTTTCTCTCCCTAAGTGTATATTTTGCATTTTATTTCTACTTTTACTGTGTTTTTGTACTGTTTTTCTATTACTAATGTTTTTTTTTTACTTTCCTACTTCTTCTCCTGACTTTATTTTTAACTTCTACATTTTCATTTCCGCCCCCCGCCCCTCCAGAATCATGGCTAAGGCTAGTAAGAAGGGGAAGGCCAAGGCTAGTACAACCAGGAGCCGCCTTCTTTGCGGAAGACAGCACCCAGAAGGGGTGCAGACCCCGACCCGTTCTCCAAGGTGGAGGTGGCCACCCTTGGTTTTTTTGTACAACACCACCTCCGCTCTACCTTGGCAGCAGCCGGCAGGACTGACTCTGACTACGGTACCTAGGAGCATCACCACCGGTGGGCGAGGGTGCGCCGAGGAGTGTTTCGCAACTCTGAGGTCCGGCGCACCCACAACCATCTGACTCACTGGTGGTCCGACATGTTTGACCAGGAGCAGGACCAGCTGGACCTTCTAGGTGTTGAGGTCATGGGGCTTGGTGAGTAGCTAATTATAGTACTATTGTGTGATCTATACTGTGTTATTGTGAATATTATTTTTGGCCCAAATAGCAAGATGCTGCTGCTTACAAGTGGGTAAGTTACGTTTAATCTTATATTAGGTGATTGTTAAACTTCTAGACACTAGACAGGAGCTCGGCGCTACTAATCTTACTTGTTTGCAACTTTGCACTTGCTTGGGCTGGTTATGTAAGAGAGTTTAGAGAACTTAAGTTAGGTAATGCTAGAGAGACTCCTTTCCTTTGTCCTGGCACTAAGATAGTGGTGGAAGGCAGGTAGTTTAGTTACTTAGTATTAGTTGGTAATTTCTTAGCGGGCTGCGTGACTCATCCTCTGTCATGTGCTGCTGACTCCAGTCCTTAGTAGAACCTTTTGTAGTTTGTTAGTGAGAGTACTATTGCAACTCATCAGCACATCAGCAGCAACCAACCAACAATTTGGTGTATGCAACATGCATTAGTCCATCTATGCATTTTTGAGGACTAAAATAAATGGAGATGCAGACTTAGTGAACAATTGGCCCATCAAAGGGGTTGATTCATTGATGATTTCGAATGAGATTGAAACTTAGAAGAAACAAATATATTTTGGGCAATTCATTTCCAATATCTTTGGAATAGGCGGGCTAGGTGGTACTTATGTTTAGGGTTTTGGAATCGGAATGGAACACTGGATTAATAATAACTAGATGGTCCGCGATATTACTAGTCGATCAGATAGGTCAATTTTATTGCAATTGCTGTTTCCTGTCCAAAAAAGGCTTTAGAGCGTTTTTAAATATTTTATTTGTTACACACCAATCAATTTTTGTCTCTTTATTATATCCTACATGATCAGCATCCAGGGGCAATAAGACAATGGGGTCTGAGGTGGGAGCTGGAGATGCCTCCCAGGGCCAGGATCGCTCCTCTACTGAGGGCTCTGCAGCTGGCCCCAGTAAGTCCTCCTGTTGTTAATGTTAATAATAATATTTCCCCAACTTTTACTGCACCTTATTTTTTCCGTACTATTATTTCCATTTCCTAATTCTATTTTTTACCAAATCTTCTTCGATCTATCTGTTTCTAAATTCCAGTTATCCCTGCATTGCCTACCTACATTTTATTCTAGTGGCTGTTTTTTTTTTTTTACATCAATCTAACTGCCTCTGACTCTGTACCGCTATTAGTCTGGCTGTAGCTTGCCCAGTTGGCCACTCCTTATTTTTAAAAAGTTTTAAAACTCAGATTCACCAATAGCTCTAGCAACTGAGTCCAGTCCTTCGGGTTGCCCTCTTCTTAATCTTGAGAGGCTTTTCGACAATTGCCACCAATTAAAATACCCAACCAGATATTTTACTATGTCTGATAGGATAGGACATACTACTGTCTACTCTACTCTAGTACCCGATTCGTACTAGTGATGCATGTGGTGTATGTACGTATTGTATTTTCAATCTTGCTAGTGAAAATAAATAAATTGGGGTAGGCGTATATGGCATTTAAAAAATGTGTAATGTTTTTTCTATGTGTACCAACCACACCTGCCGGGGCCAGCGGTGGGGCAGGCAACACCAGCAAAGAGGGAGCAGATGCTGGAGTTGCTGCAGGGGTGGGTGAGCCAGCAGCATATACTTAGGGGTGGGGGCTGCCCAGAGTTAGCATGCCAATGCCCCCACCCCCCAAAAGCTGCAGTATTTCTGCCCCCCAGGCGGCAGATGGGGCAATAGCCCCTTATCTACCCCCCGGGGGGGCAGAAAACCCCCTAGGCACCAGGAATTTAATTCCCTCAAAGTTCGGGGTGGGGGCTGCCCAGATTTGGCATGCCAATGCCCCCTTCACCCCCCAGAAAATGGTACAGTCTTTCTGTCCCTCCCTCCGTAGGCCGAGAGGGGTCAATAGCCCCTTATCTGCCCCCTCGGGGAGGCAGAAAGCCCACTAGGCACCAGGGGTAAAAGAAATGCAAACTTCAGCGTTGGGGGCTGCCCAGAATGGGTATGCCAATACCCCACCCCCCCAAAAAAGATGCCACGGTCTTTTTGCCCCCCAGGAGGCAGATGGGGGCAGTAGCCCCTGATCTGCCCCCTGGGGAGGGGCAGAGAGCCCACTAGGCGCCAGCGATTATGCTGGCTGTTTTATACGTAGGGGTGGGGGCTTCCCAGAATGAGCATCCCAATGTCCTGACTGGCAAAAAGGATGCGTGGGATGCATCTGTGGCGGAAGGAATCGGATGGGTGGTTGAAGAATGGTTGGAAGGTGAAAGAAAGGATGCTTGCCTGGGTGGGTGAAACTGTATGGGTGATAGGAAGAATCCTCCGGGGGGTTTCAAGGGTCAAACTAAAAAGAAAACAAGGAAGGACGCATGGGTGATGGTTTAAAAAAAGTAGAAATGGATGATGTTGGTGAAAGGTTTGTTGAGAGATTAAGAAGAATTATGGCCATGTTTACTTTGAATGGATGGATGCCTGGATGGCACACTCATCATAGCATTGGTGGAGACTGTCACTGGATGAAGACACTGTAAAAGGAAGAAAACTGTGCCAGAGTAGCAAAGCCAAGGAGAATAGAATGAGATAAGAATTAACCCCTTCCATGCTCATGATGGAATGGTTCCGTCATGAGCACACTTTCAAGCACAAGTGCACGTGAGAGGGGGGAGCAGCCTCTTGGACAAGGGCCTTTGCACCCCCACATTTTGCCAGACAGCCTTTCTGCCTCCCTGGGGGACATATGGGGGCGGTTGCCCCCAATCTACCCCCGGGGGGCAGGAAGCACCCTAGATGCCAGGGATGTTTTTATAGGCCAGGGTTGGGGGCTTCCAAGAATGGGCATGCCAATGCCCCCACTGTACTCCCCCCAAAGAAGGCATAAGACTTTCTGACCCCCCTCAGGAGGTATATAGGGGCAATAGCCCTGGGGGCAGAAAGCCCACTAGGCCCCAGGGATTTTTTTTTATATATACGTACGGGTGGTGGCTGCCCAGAATGGGCATGCCAATGCCCCCACCCAAAAAAATGCTACAGTCTTTCTGCCCCCCCTGGGAAGCAGATGGGGCAATAGCCCCTTATCTGCCCCCCCTGGGGCTAGGGCAGAAAGCCCACCAGGGATTTTTTTTATATACAATGGGGTAGGGGCTGCCCAGAATTGGCAGGCCAATGCCCCCCAAAAAATGCTACGGTCTTTCTGACTCCCTCCCGGGAAGTGATGGAGCAGGGGAAATACAAAAACTTTTGTATCCCTTCGAAATGAATGACCTCATAACTTTAAAAATACTAACTGTTTGAATGCATGTATTAATCAACAAATGCACCTTCAATTAGACACTACATGCGGGAAACTAACTGGCATTACAAAAATCTAATTTCTTTACAAATGTGAAATTAGATTAACATAGGTTTGTTATTATGTGTAGAAAGTAGAAGTAAATTGCATCTATTTCATTTGTAGTAAAAGTATATTGTGGCAAAGAATGCAGATGGTAAGTAAAATGGCTTAAATTTCGCTTATGCTAGGTAACACCTAACACGGGTCATTTGAATGGTGGGTGGTAAACAGAAGGGCTTATTTTCTATGTATAATTTCTGCAATGTTGTATTCATATTAGTTCAGTTCGGGCCTGCTACGCCTCGCCTGAAAATGGCTGCTGCAGGGAGACGTTATTGCGTGCTCCGAATAAAGATGGCCCCCCCGCATGAGCAGAGAGGAAGTTCCAGTCACGAGTGTGTGGCCTATGCCCAGAGTGAGAGATGTCAAGGCCAGTCTGGCCAAAAACAAGAGTTGTGCCAAGAGTTCAGCATGAATGCATGGGAACGGATGTGAGACTCGAACTCCAGAAGATGAACTAATTCATGACTGTCGAATAATGTTACAAACCTATTAACAAAGTTAAAGTACATTTGGACCTGATGAATCACGAGAACTATTGTATGCATTTTATGTTTGCAAAGCCGGTTCTGGCAAGGAGGACGATGAGGTGACCATCACCACCCCTCCAATGGACCAATCAGAATGAATGCAGCCCCTAAAAGGTTTCAATTTTGGGTATAGCAAGTTAGTGTAAAGGGTATAAAAGAGCTTGTGCTTACAATGATGTGGCAACGCTTATTCTACATCGATCTATTCAACACGACACGCTGTCTGTTGAAACGATTTTTCTTTCTGATGCTGAAAAAGACTTTGTCAATTTTGGACTTCGAACGTTGATGGGGAAAAGGAACGAGACCGTCGTGGGATTCTATCCCGGGAGGGAATACGTCCGAGGAGGTTAGAGGGACAATCAGTCAGTATTGGGATCCTATCCTGTGATCTTCGGTTCATGTTCTGGTGAACTATTCTCGTCATCGCCCTAAGGGTAATGAATATTATCCGTTTCTATTCAATCTTTACTTAAATGCTTATGAAAATAATGTCTAGAATTTTTGTCTAATAAAACTTTACTTATTCAATTTATTTAATGAATCTAGATAAAATGTCATGCTAACTCAAAAACTGAGTCTGTGGTTATTAGAATTAAAGTTATGATCAATAATTGTTAAAAGGTTTTAAATTGTGATTGAGCTGGACTTAATCGCCATCAACTGATTCCTACTAGTTGGTCATCGACAGAAATAGCAGAGTACCTTGATGTTTAGAACCAACAATTCCAAAATCATATGTATATAATGTATATAGTTGTTATTTAGGTAAAAATATTAACAAGGTACCCCGAATGTCTTGCAGCTCATCTACTTATCACTGATCCAGACAACTGAGTGAATGTGTGTTAGACCTGTCAGCCCTTTGGGTGGTCCCTCCTCATCATTATTTATTTTGTCCCACTTTTGCCTCAAACCCTGCTATAATTTTTCCTTTTTGGGAACCACCAGACTTTTTAGTGTCGATGCAGGGTCAGGGAGCCATTTTCCCTACCCCTGGAACTTCTGTCTGAGGGCCTGAGACACAAAATGGTGGCCACCCATTGTCACCTGTGACATCACCAGAACCTCCTGGAACATTCTAGAACCCTGTGACAGTGGGAGGCAGTTTAGAATGTTGGGAGGCCATCTCAGAGTGGCAGTTGGCAACTGACTGGAGAAGGTGAGGGCGCCGACGGAGGTCGTGGAGAGATAGAAGGAGGTCGGAGTAAGGCAGCAGAGGTGGAAACCAGTGCTTGGAGTGGGGTCCAGAAACCCACCCTTGATGCTAGTCTCTACTGACCAAGCCCAACCTAAAGCCCTGTGTGGGATCAAGACCAGAAGAACCATCTTAAAGAACTGAATATTTGGAACAGGCCTTAAAGAAGAACAGCAAGTTCCTGACCTGTTCAGCAGTGTCCTCCTGGAGTCCTGACATCGAGAAGCCTAGAGACCTGGGGCCTGAGGTCGAGAAGCGGCGCTGACAGAAAGCAGACGTCGTACCCGGAGCCGCCAGAGGTCGAGTGAGGGCGCCGACGGAGGTCGTGGAGAGACACCGGAGGTCGAGTAAGGAGTCACCCGAGGTCGGGTGAGGGCGCCGACAGAGGTCGTGGAGAGGCGCCGGAGGTCGAGTGGAGAGTCACCCGAGGTCGAGGTGAGGACGCCGACGGAGGTCGTGGAGAGGCCCCGGAGGTCGAGTACGGAGTCACCTGAGGTCGAGGTGAGGCGTCGACGGGGGAGTGAAGTCCGCCCACCGGAGTCGCCGGAAGCTGAGGTGAAGCGCGCCGGAGGTCGGGAGTGGAGATCGCACTCCGGAGACACCAGGAAGTGGGGAGTCCAAGTCCCTGTGATGCCGGAAGGCGACATCGAGTCGAGACCGCCCAGCGACATCGAGCCGAGACCGCCCAGCGACATCGAGCCGATACCGCCCAGCGACATCGAGCCGAGGCCGCCCAGCGACATCGAGTCGAGACCGCCCAGTGACATCGAGTCGAGACCGCCCAGCGACATCGAATCGAGGCCGCCCAACGACATCGATCCGGAGCCGCCTCACGGCGTCGACACGGTGCCGAGCGGAGCCGATCATCTTGAAAAGGGCAGTAAGTGGTAGAGGGGGCGTCTGAGGTCCCGTGGAGCCCTAAAAGACCATTCTAGGGGCTAGAGGGGTGTTAGAACCAGCCTGGGAGTGCCAGGGGTGAACTGAGACTGGTACAGTGACCTCCATAAAGGGTTGTGTAGTTTGGAGGGCCAGATCTTTAGGTTACTCTTGTTCTGCCTCAGCTTAGGCCCCAGCCTTGATCAATCTAGGTGGGACACCCCCATGCCATCCAAGTGTCCTTAAGTTGTGTATGGGCGAAGTAAGACCAAGTGACCTCATGAAAATGCTTTGAACTGTAACTGTCATTGATTGTTTTACTTTATTTATTGAAGGTGCTTTATTTATTATCATCCACTAATTTATTCCTGCACTATATTTATTGTCTGACTGTATTTATTGCACATCTATTTATTCTTTGCTAAATGTTGACCTGAACCTATTTATTGAAATTCCAAAGTGGTATTATTTATTTGACCTGCTCTTTTAAAGGAAAATCTTATTGTATTGTATTTATGTTATGAAACCTGCAACTAAGAGAAAATAAGATAAAGACATATATATTTTCAACTTGACTTGCATAATTTTTACGGTGTAGTGTCGTTTTTGGAACGGATGAACGCATGGTTATTGTGAGGGTGTGACGTACGCTTAACACGGTGCCTGACCCCAACCGCTCGAGCCAAGCTACCATTGTGCTGGGAACCTGGTGACTGCTAACCCGGTTGCCCGGTTTCCAACATAAAATTGGTGTTCAGCGGTGGGATGGAGCTGTGCTTGCGTCTACTCGACAATAACTGTGGGTAGTCCATAGGCCTACACCGGGAGTTTTCTCCAAGCGGACTTCCTAATTTTGAGTTTTGTTTTTTCCAAATTTACTTCTGGTGGTGGGAGGAGGTATTACAAAAGGTACCCCCCTGCATAGCTTCTGTAAGCAACTGTCTTCTATCCTGAGTGGGCAAAATGGAGTTTGTGTTGGAGGATTTGGAAACTTATACTGTGGCCCAACTCAGGGAGTTTTGTCAGCGAGAGGGGGTGTTTTGTCGCCAAGGTGCAAAGAAGGGTGAACTCCAGACCAGCTTGAGGGCTTGGGGGGAGGCACGGCGAGAAAGTAAGGTTGAGAAGGAGGACAGGGATGGAGAGCCTGACAGCGAGGGGGCTGGTTTGTACCAACCTGAGGTGGGGGACCTAGTAGCGGGGCCCAGAACACCTTCAAGGAAGGGCAGCAGTGTCTCTAGCCACGGCTTATTAGAAGCAGAATTCACTGACCGGAGGGAGAAAAGACAGCTCACATGGGAATTGGCGAAGCTGGAGAAAGAAAAGGAGGAACGGAGGATGGCTCACGAGTTGAGGCTCAGGGAGATAGATCTCCAGATCCTACGGGTTGGGGCCCACCCTGTTCCTAATGGTGGCAGCGAAGAAAGAGAAATCACCGGGGAATCAACCCTATTTGCCAAAAGACATAGTAGCTAGCTATAGTGCGGGTGATGATATCGCCAGGTGGCTAGCAGCCTATGAGGTCTCTTTAAGAGTCCATGGGGTTCCAGAGAAATATTGGGGAGGGGGATTGTATAGATACATGCCTCCAGATGGTAGGGATACATTATTGGCCCTGGAGCAGGATGAGCAGACCCACTACCCCACCATGAAAGTGGCGCTCCTGAGGAAGTTTGGACTAACACCCGAGAAGTACTGACAGAAGTTCCGGGGTAGCCACAAACTGGGCACACAGAATTGGGTGGATTTCCTGGACTATGCAAAGAAGGCATTAGAGGGTTGGATACAGGGCAGCGAGGTGAGGGACTACGAGGGGTTGTTTGATTTGATGTTGAAAGAACACCTGCTCGAAAAATGTTTCCCTGAACTGCGTCAACGCCTGGTGGATAGCAAGCTGACCAATCCCCGGAAGCTTGCTGAGGAGGCGGACATTTGGGCTAGTACCCGGGTGTCCACAAGGGGGACTGGAGGGGACACTCAAAAGACCGGACAGGGCGCCCCCCAGAAGAAAGAGGGAGGGGAAAAGAAAACGGAGTTCTCTAAAGGCCCCCAAAATAGTATCCAAGGGAAGGGAACAGGATTCAGCCCTAGGGCTAACCCACCCAGAAACCGTAATCCTGGCCAGAGTCAGCAGCCAAGGGTTGTCCATTGCTTCGAGTGCGGTGGTGTCGGACACTATAAGGGATATGTGAAGTGCCCGAAAAGACCACCCCCTCCCATCGGAAGAAAGACCCCCGGGGTAGCTAGTGTAGTGCTCGGGGAGGAGATGCCTTTAGATAAGGGAAGGGAGTGGGTGGGCGTCACTTTAGTGTCCCTGGGAGAACGGGAGATGGTTCCTAAGATCCAGGTGCCCGCAAATACCACAAAGTATGGGCAGTGGGTCACCATCAACGGCCAAAGAGGGGAGGCTCTGAGAGACACAGGAGCCAGTATGACTATGGTACATAGCCAGCTGGTGTCTCCAGAGCAGGTGATTCCCAATGCACTCCACCCTGCCGCGATGGCTGACGGCAGAATGGGCCACTATCCGGTGGCCGAGGTTCCATTTGAATGGGAAGGGGTTGCAGGGTTACTTCGAGTTGCCGTAAGCCCTGCCGTGCCAGTCGATTGTCTGCTGGGGAATGACATGGAGCATAATGCTTGGAAGGAGGTGGAATACCGGACTCATGCTGAGATGCTGGGTACACCTGACTGGGCCTGTGTCAGCACAAGGTCTGCGACTACCCGGAGGGGGAGTTCATTTAGGCGGGAGCCTGGAACAAAGGCACCGCCGGCTGCCGACCAAGGGAAGAACCGATGGCAGGAGGAGCCTGCCTCGGCATCCGCGCCCCGTGTGACGGATAGGCCACCGGAGGTGGTGGACCAGGAGTCCGCGGAGGGGGATGTTACCGAACTGGAGAACCTACCCATCCCGGCCGAGTGGCACGTGGAGGGAGGGCCGACCAGGGAGGAATTCTGCAAGGGCCAGAGGGAGTGTCCTACCCTTGAGGGACTGAGGCGACAGGCCGAAGCCCAGGCAGCAGGGAATGTTGAGTGGAACTACAATATTTACTGGGAGGATGGCCTCCTCTACAGTGAACCCAAGGCCCCCATGCACGGATCGTCACGGGCCTTGGTTGTCCCTCAACGTTACCGAGCCTTCCTTCTGGAATTGGCTCATGAGATCCCCTTGGCAGGACACCTGGGGCAAGACAAGACCTTTGCCCGTCTTGTCCCACACTTTTATTGGCCTCAAATGAAAGTGTCGTCTGACACCTACTGCCGGACATGTGTGTCTTGTCAAGCCAGTGGGAAAACAGGGGTGAAGCTGAAAGCTACCCTGGAACCACTTCCTGTCGTTAGCACCCCCTTTGAAAGGGTGGGCATCGACATTGTGGGTCCGCTAGATCCGCCTACTACAGCTGGTCACAGGTTTATCCTGGTTCTGGTGGATCATGCCACACGGTACCCAGAGGCTATACCTCTGAGGACCATTACTGCACATGTGGTGGCTAGGGTCCTGATGGGAATCTTTACCCGAGTGGGTTTTCCCAAGGAAGTTGTGTCCGACAGGGGGACCAACTTCATGTCAGCATACATGCGGGCCATGTGGAAGGAGTGTGGAGTGACCTACCGGTTCACCACCCCTTACCATCCCCAGACCAATGGTCTGGTGGAAAGGTTCAATAAAACCTTGAAAGGCATGATCAGAAGTCTGCCTGAAAGCCTGCGGAGGAAATGGGACGTCCTCCTACCCTGTCTATTGTTCTCTTACAGGGAAGTGCCACAAAAGGGAGTGGGCTTCAGCCCCTTCGAGCTTTTGTATGGGCACCCTGTGCGTGGACCTCTCAGCCTGGTGAGAGACGGATGGGAAAGAACTCCCAGGAAGCTTCCCCAGGATGTGGTGAGCTACATGCTGGCCTTCCGGAGCCAAATGGCTAAGTTGTGGAAGCAAGCTTCTGACAACTTGGAAGCCAGCCAAGCAGTGATGAAGGCGTGGTATGACCACAATGCTCACCCGGTGGAATTGGAGCCTGGCCAGAAGGTGTGGGTGATCGAACCAGGAGAGCTTAGCGCCCTCCAGGATCGCTGGTCAGGACCCTTTGAGGTGTTGGAGAAGAAGGGTAAGGCTACCTACTTGGTGGATCTGAAGACCCCTCGCCAGCCCCTACGGGTGCTGCATGCCAACCGCCTCAAACCCCACCATGAGAGGCCCGAAGTCATATTGCTGATGGTGACTGACGGAGCAGAGGACGTGGAAAGCGAGCCTCTCCCCAACTTATTTGCGTCTCAAGAGAAGGATGGGTTGGTGGAGGGAGTGATTCTCTCCCCGTCCCTAACTCCTGAACAGCAGGAGGACTGCCGCCAGGTCCTGGGGCAGTACTCTTCGTTGTTCTCCCTAGTTCCGGGTAGGACTCACCTGTGCGTCCATGACGTGGACACAGGAGACAGCCCACCTGTGAAGTCAAAGATCTACCGGATGACAGACAAGGTGAAGGCCAGCATTCACAGTGAAGTCACTAAGATGCTGGAGCTAGGAGTGATTGAACCTTCTAGCAGCCCCTGGTCCAGTCCGGTGGTATTAGTACCAAAAGCTGCACCACCGGGAGCCCAACCGGAACTGAGGTTCTGTGTGGACTACCGGGGACTGAACTCAGTAACCAAGACTGATACTCATCCGATTCCAAGAGCGGATGAATTGATTGACCGGCTGGGGGCTGCCCAATATCTGAGTACCTTTGACCTTACTTCCGGGTACTGGCAGATCTCTCTGACTGATGGAGCTAAGGAAAGGTCAGCCTTCTCCACGCCCAAGGGCCACTACCAGTTCTGCGTGATGCCCTTTGGGCTCAAGAACGCACCTGCCACGTTTCAGCGTCTGGTGAACCAGATCCTCGCCGGAATGGAGAGTTTCTCTGCTGCTTATCTGGACGACATTGCCGTCTTCAGTAACAGCTGGGAGGATCACTTGCGTCACCTGCAAGCTGTTCTCCAGGCCCTGAAACACGCTGGTTTAACGATCAAGGCCAGTAAATGCCAGATCGGGCAGGGGTCGGTAGTGTACCTTGGACACTTGGTGGGTAGGGGAGCGGTGCAACCCCTCCAGGCGAAAATCGAGGCAATCATGGCCTGGGAACCCCCCACGACTCAGACTGAGGTCCGAGCTTTTCTGGGCCTCACCGGATATTACCGCCGCTTCGTGAAGGGGTATGGTACCATTGTGGCCCCCCTCACGGAGCTTACGTCCAAGAAGCAACCTCGACGGGTAGTCTGGACGGAGGCTTGTCAGCAGGCCTTTGTGAAATTGAAGCAAGCCATGTGCGAGGCCCCGGTCTTAAGGGCCCCAGATTTTTCCAAGGAGTTCATTGTCCAGACGGATGCATCGGAACATGGCATTGGGGCAGTGTTATCGCAACTCAATGAAGAGGGTCTGGATCAACCCGTGGTCTTCCTATCCCGGAGACTACTTCCCAGGGAACAGAAGTGCAGTGCAATAGAGCGTGAAGCCTTTGCCGTGGTATGGGCTCTGAAGAAGTTGCGGCCATACCTGTTTGGCTCGCACTTCCTAGTTCAGACCGACCACAGACCCCTTCGGTGGCTGATGCAGATGAAGGGGGAGAATCCCAAGTTGCTAAGGTGGTCTATCTCCCTACAGGGAATGGACTTTCAGGTGGAACATCGGCCTGGAGTGGACCACGCCAATGCAGACGGTCTCTCAAGGTATTTCCGCCTTAGTGATGAGAACTCCCAAGGGGTTGGGTAGCTCTCCCCACTTTCAGCTGGGGGGGACGCGTGTTAGACCTGTCAGCCCTTTGGGTGGTCCCTCCTCATCATTATTTATTTTGTCCCACTTTTGCCTCAAACCCTGTTATAATTTTTCCTTTTTGGGAACCACCAGACTTTTTAGTGTTGATGCAGGGTCAGGGAGCCATTTTCCCTACCCCTGGAACTTCTGTCTGAGGGCCTGAGACACAAAATGGTGGCCACCCATTGTCACCTGTGACATCACCAGAACCTCCTGGAACATTCTAGAACCCTGTGACAGTGGGAGGCAGTTTAGAATGTTGGGAGGCCATCTCAGAGTGGCAGTTGGCAACTGACTGGAGAAGGTGAGGGCGCCGACGGAGGTCGTGGAGAGATAGAAGGAGATTAGAGTAAGGCAGCAGAGGTGGAAACCAGTGCTTGGAGTGGGGTCCAGAAACCCACCCTTGATGCTAGTCTCTACTGACCAAGCCCAACCTAAAGCCCTGTGTGGGATCAAGACCAGAAGAACCATCTTAAAGAACTGAATATTTGGAACAGGCCTTAAAGAAGAAGAACAGCAAGTTCCTGACCTGTTCAGCAGTGTCCTCCTGGAGTCCTGACGTCGAGAAGCCTAGAGACCTGGGGCCTGAGGTCAAGAAGCGGCGCTGACAGAAAGCAGACGTCGTACCCGGAGCCGCCAGAGGTCGAGTGAGGGCGCCGACGGAGGTCGTGGAGAGACACCGGAGGTCGAGTAAGGAGTCACCCGAGGTCGGGTGAGGGCGCCGACGGAGGTCGTGGAGAGGCGCCGGAGGTCGAGTGGAGAGTCACCCGAGGTCGAGGTGAGGACGCCGACGGAGGTCGTGGAGAGGCACCGGAGGTCGAGTACGGAGTCACCTGAGGTCGAGGTGAGGCGTCGACGGGGGAGTGAAGTCCGCCCACCGGAGTCGCCGGAAGCTGAGGTGAAGCGCGCCGGAGGTCGGGAGTGGAGATCGCACTCCGGAGACACCAGGAAGTGGGGAGTCCGAGTCCCTGTGACGCCGGAAGGCGACATCGAGTCGAGACCGCCCAGCGACATCGAGCCGAGACCGCCCAGCGACATCGAGCCAAGACCGCCCAGCGACATCGAGCCGAGGCCGCCCAGCGACATCGAGTCGAGACCGCCTAGCGACATCGAGTCGAGACCGCCCAGCGACATCGAATCGAGGCCGCCCAACGACATCGATCCGGAGCCGCCTCACGGCATCGACACGGTGCCGAGCGGAGCCGATCATCTTGAAAAGGGCAGTAAGTGGTAGAGGGGGCGTCTGAGGTCCCGTGGAGCCCTAAAAGACCATTCTAGGGGCTAGAGGGGTGTTAGAACCAGCCTGGGAGTGCCAGGGGTGAACTGAGACTGGTACAGTGACCTCCATAAAGGGTTGTGTGGTTTGGAGGGCCAGATCTTTAGGTTACTCTTGTTCTGCCTCAGCTTAGGCCCCAGCCTTGATCAATCTAGGTGGGACACCCCCATGCCATCCAAGTGTCCTTAAGTTGTGTATGGGCGAAGTAAGACCAAGTGACCTCATGAAAATGCTTTGAACTGTAACTGTCATTGATTGTTTTACTTTATTTATTGAAGGTGCTTTATTTATTATCATCCACTAATTTATTCCTGCACTATATTTATTGTCTGACTGTATTTATTGCACATCTATTTATTCTTTGCTAAATGTTGACCTGAACCTATTTATTGAAATTCCAAAGTGGTATTATTTATTTGACCTGCTCTTTTAAAGGAAAATCTTATTGTATTGTATTTATGTTATGAAACCTGCAACTAAGAGAAAATAAGATAAAGACATATATATTTTCAACTTGACTTGCATAATTTTTACGGTGTAGTGTCGTTTTTGGAACGGATGAACGCATGGTTATTGTGAGGGTGTGACGTACGCTTAACACGGTGCCTGACCCCAACCGCTCGAGCCAAGCTACCATTGTGCTGGGAACCTGGTGACTGCTAACCCGGTTGCCCGGTTTCCAACAACAAGGTACCCCGAATGTCTTGCAGCTCATCTACTTATCACTGATCCAGAAAACTGAGTGAATGTGTGTTTCGGTGTCATGGGCCCCACCGATGAACAAATGGTGTAAGGGTTTTCTGGGTTAGTGTCGTAAGGAAAGGTTTTTATAATATTCGCGCTGCATCAGTTTTCTTGATAGCAGAGTTATGGTTTCTATAGGTCAGTTTGGGGGATTATGAATTATTGATTATTGATTTATTAATTTCTATGTTTAGCACTCCATGTTGAGTTTGTGTTACGTTATATGTAGTCGGAATTTTGAAGCTTCCGGGAAGTAGGAAGTGGATATGTGTGACAAGAGAAGTCACATGGAATTATGCATTGTCTGATTTCAATTTGGTGATAACACAGGACTGTGTTATGTTAGGGAAATTCATGTGTGAATTGCGTTGAGTGAAATAGCAACAGGTTTTCTTGTGAAACTTTGGCCTTAATTCTCAGGAGCAGTATAGTCTCCACATGTGTTTTATCCCCAGACAAACGGGTTTACCTCTTGCTTGAGAGAAGGGTAAGGTAGAGGGAAGTGCCACACTTATCGAACGAAACAGTAATCTTGAATGTTTGAATAAACTATCTCTTTTGTTTAGAGAAACGGACAATGGAAATGTGTGTAATGTCGTAATTAACTGATTTTGTCAAATCAATGAGTTATAAAACAGTGCCGATAATTTTGTAAAGGAGGAGTCAGAACCGTGCTGGGATTGGTCAGTTGTGGAAGTACGAAGAGCTTTCTGATTGGTAAGTTGGTGTGAGTCGCGCTGGGATTGGACAGTCACGGGAGTGACGTAAAGTTTTCTGATTGGTGTGTTAGTGGGATTTGCGCTGGGATAGGACAGAATAGTCAAGCATACTAAAGGAGAGTTGTGTGAATTTGCTTCAGCAAATAATTGTGAAATATGGCTTATTATGATGGATGAGAGATAGAGAAACCTTCATGGTTTACGAAATTCAAGAACCTTTTTAAGAAAGATAAAAGGATTGTAACGAAAGAGGGATAAGTGCTTCCTCCACCGAAAACACTAGCATCTTACATGATAACAAAATATGGTTATCATACTTGTATTTGGTTGGAAAATTGGGTAAAATATACTCAAAATGATGGAGTATTGGCGTTTCCAGAAACTGGTTCGTTTAGCACAGCTATATTACGAAATTTGAGAAACAAAATGATGAAACTTGAACTGAGACCTAGACCGACTCAGTTTGAAGCCCTAGGTGAATGGGAAGATGAGATGTATGAAAGAGAGACACAGAGGTATAAGGGATGATAGTTATGTTCAAGGAAGAGTATGGGGTTTGAGTCATGAAGACAGGATGAGACGATGGTGGTACGCTAATATGACGGATGGTATGTTTCCTGCTAAAACAGCTGAAGAAGTAGTAGGGAAAAAGTGTACTGAGAAAAAGAAGCATCCAGTACCAGAAAGGTGTGGGTAAGGAGCCAGTGATACAGATGATGAGTTGCTGGAGGACATAATAAATAAAAGATCCCCTCCATATCAACAGGCTTCTGCGGTGGTGACACCAAATGCACCGCCAATCGAAACTGTGATGAATCCAAACCCAGAACGATTTTCTGACATAAATAATCCATTTAATAGACAGACAATACCACAGACTGTAGAACCTGATATTCCTAATACGTCTGAACTAGCAAGAACAACAAAAGAATTGGCTGAAAAAATAAAAGAATTAACAAAGAATGTAGAAGCTGTAACTGTGCCAGTAACTATAGTTCCACTGATACCAGTATTTGAAAATCAAAAGTTAGATGAACATTCCTTTACG
This sequence comes from Triturus cristatus, assembly GCF_964204655.1. NCBI lineage: Eukaryota > Metazoa > Chordata > Amphibia > Caudata > Salamandridae > Triturus > Triturus cristatus. Next base: position 1,232,474,316 of record NC_140589.1, on the reverse strand, counting down.
ATTCCCTTAAATTCCAGTTTGCAAAAAGTACGAGAAAAGATTTATCCTGAAGTTAGGGAGACAAAAGATTCGGTTAGAATAATTCCACCTATGAATTTGACAATAAATCAGAGTCCAATAAATAAAATTCCAATGGGAGCTGAATCAGCAACTGGAACAACAGAGAAAAGTGTGAATAGAGTAGATTTAAATACGACCCCTGTGGGTCCAACAGCGTAAGAATTAAATGAGTTGGTCAAGAATTTGCAGAAGAGAGATACAGAAACACAACCTTTGGATGTGGTTAGATTAAAAATAGGCATGGAAGAACTGATTCTACTGACTATTGGTACAGATCGGTTAAAAACATATCAGGATGATGAATTAATGTTTATGTGTAAAAGTATTACTTGGAGAGCTAAGAATTTGCATGAAAAATTGGAAGAAACAGCAAATAAATTGGGAGTAGATTTTGCAAAAGTTAGAGGATTACAGAAACCTTACAGAGTAGATTTTAGTGAGAAAGATATAGAAAATCTTAACACTTTAGGACGGTTAACACAGATAAAAGAACTAATTGTGTTACTGAGAAAATGGGGAGATGTAGACAGATGGAGAAGTAGATTAATAAGGAGAAAAGAAGGTACGGCTGATAAAGCAACATTAGCTTTCCCAGATAAAGAAAAAGAACCAACAGTAGTAGAATGTCCAATGAGAGAAATTCCAGGAGGAGGTTATGTACATGTCCCATGGTCCAGACAGGATATATTGTCATTTAGAAATGATTTTCCAAGATTGAGAGAAAAGCCTGTAGAATGGTACAGACAAGTGGAAAGGTTTGTAAAGGTTTCAAATGTATTATGGGAAGATTTGGATGGATTGTTTGAGATTGTTGTACCTGCTGATTTGTGGACAGAATGTAAAATCACAATTGATTGACCAAAGGAAGAATATCCTAGAGATGCAAAAACAGGAGCCCCAGGTCCAGAAGTAATGAAAAAATATGAGCAGGCAATCACATTTTTGAAAAATAAGATTCCTCCAAGAGAAACAGATTGGGTAAAGATCAATAGAACAACTCAGGAACCTAAGGAGCCTGTACACGCTTATTATGAAATAATGCTTCTAGTTTTTAAACAGTACAGTGGATATGAGAATCTGAGTGAAAAAGACATGAGTCACTTTGTATATCGATTTGTGTAAGGTCTGAGACCTGAGATAAGTGAAATGATTAAGCAGCATATGTTGTGTTGGCAGTCTAGAACAGTGGATGAGGTACTAAGGTATGCAAAATATTGTAGTGATGACATTAAGGCCAGACAACGTAAGCTCAAAGAAAAGGCAATGTGGACACAGGTGAAGGGTGCAGAACAGCAAGAAGCACAGATAATTAGCCAGATTAATGAAGCAGGGCAGACCCAAATTAAACCAATCATTGGTAAAGAAAAAGGTCAGATAAATATAGAAGAAGCCAAAAAGAAATAGCCATGTCATAATTACGGAAAATTAGGGCATTGGAAAAACAAGTGTAAATTACCTCCATAAGTTAATACAGAGAATAATTCATTAAATCCACAGGTGCAGAATGAGGTGGGTTATCAACAACCACCACAGCAACAGCTAGTTACTCAACAGAGTCAGGTGCCGCAGCCACCTCTCCCGAAGAGTGTAAATCTTCAAAGATACAGTGCAGAGGCACGATTCTACGGTGGAGAGCAGGTAACGAAATTGCCACGCGCAGCTGCTGTTTCACAGTATTGGCTACAGCCGGATGGAAATGAATCGGATGAAAGCTTATGACGGTGCCTAGGAGAGGAAGAGGAGTAGGTACTTGGCGCAACTCTAGAGGTAGATCAGTCAGGTCCATTTGTGGATGGAAAGGTGAATGGTGTAAATGTTACTTTCCTTGTGGATACCCGTTCTACTGTTCTACAGTTGAAATTCCAAACCTTCCTCTCTCAGGAGAAATCATCCAAGTCGTAAGTGTCTCCAAAAGACAAATTAAAACCCCTCTTACAAAACCAGTAGAGGTGGAAATTGGTCCCTTTAAAGATATGCACTGTTTTGTAGTGTGCAATTGCAGTCCCGTAAATTTACTTGGAATCAATATACTTTGTAAAATGAACTGCACCATCTACTGTACCCCAGATGGTATTGCTTATCAGACATCAGATAATGATGTTCTGTATAAAATGATTATGTCAGCACTTGAACCAGAAAAATGTGATACATTCCCTGTGTTTGATGCAGAGAACATCCCTAAGGAATTGAAAGGAATAGTGAAGACTGATGTATGGGATTTTAGGGGTGAGGTCTAATGAAAGGAATTGATCCTGTAAAAATTACTGTAAAAGAAGAAGCAATTTACCCAAATACTCCACAGTACAAATTAACGCCAGAAATCATTGAAGGAATAACACCAGTAATTGATAAAATGTTTGAACAAGGGATTCTGAGAGAAATAATGAGTAGCCCGTGTAATTCACCTATAATGGGATTGAAAAAGCCTAATGGAACCTATAGGATAGTACAGTATTTGAGAAAGGTGAATAAAATTGTTGTTCCCTGTTGTCCAATTGTACCAAACCCTGCTGTAATATTGTATCAAATTCCTCATGATGCAGAATGGTACACAGTTATTGATTTGTGCCATGCATTTTTCTCAGTTCCATTACAACCTGATAGCCAGCCATTATTTGCCTTCCGGTTTGGCGAGCGTATTTTGACCCGGCGCGAATCTAACGGAGAGCCAGAGGAATGATTTATTTCACCTTTGCCCTTTGATTGGGTTAAATTTGACCCCTGAATATATGGTGCGAAGAGATTAAGAGGGGTACAAACAAACAAAAAATCCCCATATACTGATTGTGGGACTGCCCCCATTTGTCCAAGGAGGGGCAATGCTTCCGGAGCGTCTCGAACGCTAGGAGTTGTAGATTTTGGTGAACCATTGGGCACTCTGATAGTTGGAGACATTTTTTGTATAGTAACGTTATCACCCTGTCCTGAGGAGGCCTAAGAAATTTTACGGCTGAAACGTGAACACGTAGACACTTCGTCTGGAGGAGTCGATGGAAATATATTGATTGTTTATAACCGTATGGTGGTACACTAGAACGATTTGTATTAGCTGACTAATTTTTAGTGTACTACTTGGGCTACCTCTTAGTGTTGTGATTGATGTAATTTTTTTTGTATGTGTATATGGTGTTGTCTTCTTGATTAGGTGCTATTCTATGCAGAGTATATAAAAAATGTGTTGATATAATCCATCAAGAATAATAATTGTGGAGAGGGTAATTAAATATGCTCTACTCAGAAATGTTCTAGTATTGATTCCTTTATACCATTTGTGATTGTGTAAGAGTTTGTACGGTGGCAGCCATAATGGAAGCATCTTGTTTGAGGAATACGTTCATTCCAAGTTGCTGAGCTGATTGCTCTGATTCGAGCTTGCAAACTGGGAAGAAATGTCCGAATCACTGTGATCACGGATAGCCAGTATGGCTTCGGAGTGGGATATGATTTCGGACAGATCTGGTCCCAGAGGGGATTCATGACTTCTTCGGGATCTCCAATTAGAAATGGTGGGTTTGTGAAAATGTTTCTTGAGGCAATACAGCTGCCTAAACAGATTGCGGTATTAAAATGTGCAGCACACAAGAATGGAGATGACTACATTACAGAGGGCAACAAATCTGCTGATGAAATAGCTCAATATTTTGCCAGACATATTACCTCAATGAATCGGAGGAGGGAAAAAGAACATGTTTCATGTCCTTTGATGTTTACTAACACAATTGAAATGTGGGAAGAGGTGAGACAATTGCAGGAAGAAGCAAGTGATAAGGAAAAAGATATATGGATAAAATCAGAAGATGAAGATTGGGTTTACAGGAATGAAAGACCAGTTATGCCTGATAGCATGATCTCTAACATGGCACGGATGTACCATGGACAGGCACACATAAGTAGAGATGCAATGATCAGACTTTTTAAACAGACGTGGTACAACCCAAAATTTAGGGCTATAGCTGAAAGCCTTTGTCAAAGACGTCTTATATGTCAACAGTTGAATCCTGGAAGGAAAACAGTAGTGAGTTTGGGAACAATAGGACGTGAAGGACATGCTTTTACCAGAATGCAATTAGATTTCATTGAAATGCCCCCAAGTAACAGACTGAGGTATGTCCTGGTGGTTGTCAGTTTGTTTTCTTATTGGGTGGAAGCATATCCGACAAGAAGGAATGATGGAGTTACTGTAGCAAAACTCCTACTGAGAGAATTCATTCCAAGATCTGGTTTTCCGGTAACAATAGAAACAGATAGAGGAAGTAATTTCCAAAATGAAGCTATCCAGCTGATATGTGAAGCATTAGACATACAACAAAAGCTACATTGTGCCTACAGACCAGAGGCTTCTGGGGTGGTTGAGCAAGTAAATGGCACAATCAAGAATAGGCTAGGAAAAATGTGTCTAGCCACAGGACTCAAATGGCCAGTGCCTTACCACTTGTGCTCATGAGCATGAGGAGCGTACCAGACAGAAAAACAGGTTTGAGTCCTCCTGAAATAATAATGGGACGAGTAATGAGACAAGCATTCGTACCTGTCAACAAACTCCTGACTATAACGGATGATCTTATTCTGGACTATTGCAAAGGATTGGCTGATGTGGTGCATTCTGTGTTTCATCAAGTTGGACCGGATGCGATCTCTCTTGAGAAAAACCCAGCTCATGATCTGAGTTCGGAAGACTGAGTTCGCATAAAAGTCCACAGAAGAAGAAATTGCCTGGTTCCTTGCTGGGAAAAACCACGTCAGATGATCTTGGTGACTACCACAGCAGTAAAGTGTGCAGGTGTGAAAAATTGGATTCATGCCAGCCATACAATCAAAGTTCCATATCCTGGAGATCGACCTGTAAGTCGACATCTGGAAATATCAGACACCAGTTCGGCATCTGAAGCAGAAACTGAAGCAGTCAGAGTTCCAGATTCTGAAGATCGACCTGTAAGTCAACATCTGGAAATATCAGACACCAGTTCAACATCTAAAACAGAACAATCTGAATTTGGTGAAAGACAAACTGAGGACATTGAAAAGCAAACAGAAGACTTTGAAAGACAGACAATTGATATTGAAACAGTAGAGACAAAAATAATTCACAGTGATGTTGAACAACCAAGTATAAGTTTTGGGAAAATCCCTTCAGAAGTAATTGAAACAACAGAAGAAAATCTAAAATCAGACAGAGAATCAGAGATCATAAAGTTCAAAGTTATAGAAAGTGAAGTGAGATTTGAAACAGAATCGGAAGAAAGTGAAGAAGAAATAAGACAAAGGAGAGGACCAACAAAGAGAGCTTGGAAAGTGGAACGGGAAGAAACAGAGACTGAACTGAAAAGGCTAAGAAAAGGAGACAATTGGCCAGACGAGAGTAAAAGACTGAGACATAAAATAATAAATTTGAGCAAAGACAAGGAAGAACAAGTGAATGAAATAACAAGTCAAATAAATCAAATAAATTTGAATAAAGGACAATCGCAGAGACCGAAAAGAGTAAAAAGACCTAATCTGAAATATAAATCACCTAAATGCACTTACATAGCACTGCCTCACATTGAAGGGGTGGATAGCAGTCAAGAGAACCCAAGCGAAAATTGTAAGCAGGAGGGTGAAAGAGAACTGTGCCCATCCTGAAGAGACTGAAGAAACCAGAATAAAGACAAACTGCTCAAAGAAAATTTAGAAAGACCAAACAGTATGCTAAGGGCAGTTGGTTCAAAGGCCATATTTTCGAGTTTTTGAAAGATACATTTTTCTGTACATATCTTAGTTTATAGTTTACCATGGCAGAGAATGAAAATAGAATATCTAGGTGTAGGTTTCTACACAGATGGTGTAGAATGTGTTTTTACTGTACAGGTTTACTGATGCTTATTTGGTTCATTTTAGCAATAATTATTCAGCTTAGGTTAACTGCAGAAAATACGTCTGGGATGCACAATAAAACAAATAGTGATAAGGCACATAACACAAAGGATACTGCAACACTGATAGCTAATACTGAGTCTCATAGAGACAGGTCAATAAATGATTTTTCTAAGAATGTTTTTACAAAGCTTTTATATGAATATGTAGAGACAATGGATGTTAGGGACTGTTATGTCTGCATGCAGTTACCTGTGTCTGTGACAGAGGGTGTAACATATAATCACCTTCCTTTGACGTATGGAATAACTTGCAGTGTGTTGGCTAGTTTATTTTATAAGACAGGCAAATTAGAATATTACTATACTGATATGGATGCTGTTTTTGCTAAAGTTTCTGTAGTTCCTGGACTAAACAAGGTGAAGCCTAGTAAAGTTCTTAGAGAATTTTCCTTATAAACAAAAAAATTAACATTAGACTACGCATTTAGACACAATCTTACTTGTAGATTAAGGAAAGAAGAAAACATATTTTTTGACATGGTAGAGGATAGAAGAGTTATGTTTCAAAGAAAATAAACAGAAGAAAAGATGAAAACACCACCTTGGGGTTTTGAGGAAGGAAGTTATGATAAGAGTGAAACTAATGTAGCAATAGGGTTCGATTTGCCAGAACAAGGGAAATTGTGCATTCGTAGAGATAACACTATGTATGACTATTTCATGGGTGCTAGTGAATGCAGAGATACATATAGAATTATAAGGGGATGGGGACTCAAAGGAGGAAAAGATCCAGTATTCCCAGGGATCTATTTTATTTGTGGGAACAAAGCTTATTATAGGTTGCTGGACCATTGGTACGGAACATTTTATCTAGGCCTGGTCCAAAGATATTTCATGTAGATTGGGGAACTAAAGGGACTCACGAGATAGGTAAACCACTAACACGTAGAAGAAGGGAAAGTTTCTCAGAGATAATAGATGACATTTTTGGAGCATTGATACCAGCAGTGGGTATATCTTTTAATGCATATAAGATTCGGAAATTGTCAACAATAGTAGATCGTTTATCAACAAATACTGCTTGAGGGTTCTTAATGGTAAATACCGAGATGGTTGCCATGAGAGCTATGGTGATGCAAAATCGGCTTGCCCATGATATTCTTTTGGAAAAAGAGGGAGGAGTCTGTGGAATGCTGAAGGTACAACATTGTTGCACTTACATTCCTGATGAAAGTCAGAATATACAAAGGTATATAAAGAATATTACTAAATTGCATAAAGAAATTATCCCACTGGAGGTTGATGGTGCTTTGGAGAAACTTGGTAAGAGTTTTTCCTCAGTAAAGAAATGGTTTGAAGAAATAGGTAGTTCATTAGTTGGGAAAATACTAATACCAGTGACAATGGTAATATTAATGACATTGATGTTGAGATCAGCATGTGTATGTATTAGAAAAAGAAAAGAAGAAAATAAAGTAAAAAGACAAAATGAGAAAAATAAACAAAGTGAACGAGAAATGGGAGAGATTGAATTAGAAGAATTTAAAGAGAAAAATGTACAACAAGTCTAACAGACAGAATGTGAAGAATACAATTGTTTGAGCTAACAAATGAAAAAGGACAAGAAACATGCTTTCTGATAAATTGGTAGAGATGGGTTTTGTGGTGATATTAAAAATCACGAAAGGGGGGAATTGATGGAGGAGGGGAAATACAAAAATGTTTGTACCCCTTCAAAAATAATGACCTCCTAACTTTAAAAATACTAACTGTTTGATTGCATGTATTAATCAAAAAATGCACCTTTAATTAGGCACTACACACGGAAAACAAACTGGCATTGCAAAAATCTAATTTATTTACAAATGTGAAATTAAATTAACATAGGTTTGTGATTCGTGTAGAAAGTACAAGTAAATTGCATGTATTTTGTTTGTAGTAAAATTATATTGTGACAAAGAATGCAGATGGTAAGTGAAATGGCTTTAAATGTCGCTTATGCTAGGTAACACCTAACACGGGTCATTAGAATGGTGGGTGGTAAACAGAAGGGATTAATTTCTATGTCTAATTTCTGCTATGCTGTTTTCATATTAGTTCCGTTCAAGCCTGAAAATAGCTGCTGCAGAGAGACGTGATTGCAAGCGCCGAATAAAGATGGCCCCGCGCATGAGCAGAGTGGAAGTTCCAGTTACGAGTGTGTGGCCTATGCCCGGAGTGAGAGGTGTCAAGGCCAATCTGACCTAAAACAAGAGTTGTACCAAGAGTTCAGCATGAATGCATGGGAACGGATGGGAGACTCGAACTCCAGAAGATGAACTAATTCATGACTGTCGAATAATGTTACAAATATATTAACAAAGTTAAAGTACATTTGGACCTGATGAATCACGAGAACTTTTGTATGCGTTTTATGTTGACAAAACCGGTTCGGGCAAGGAGGACGATGAGGTGACCATCACCACCCCTCCAATGGACTAATCAGAATGAATGTAGCCCCTAAAAGGTTTCAATTTTGGGTATAGCAAGTTAGTGTAAAGGGTATAAAAGAGCTTGTGCTTACAATGATGTGGCAACGCTTATTCTACATCGATCTATTCAACACGACACGCTGTCTGTTGAGACGATTTTTCTTTCTGATGCTGAAAAAGACTTTGTCAATTTTGAACTTCAAACGTTGAGGGGGAAAAGGAACGAGACCGTCGCGGTATTCTATCCTGGGAGGGAATACGTCCGAGGAGGTTAGAGGGACAGTCAGTCAGTATTGGGAACCTATCCTGTGATCTTCAGTTCATGTTCTGGTGAACCATTCTCGTCATCGCCCTAAGGCCAAGGGTAATGAGTATTTTCCGTTTCTATTCAATCTTTACTTAAATGCTTATGAAAATAATGTCTAGAATATTTGTCTAAAAAAACTTTACTTATTCTATTTATTCAATGAATCTAGATAAAATGTCATGCTAACTCAAAAACTGAGTCTGTGGTTATTAGAATTAAATTTATGATCAATAATTGTTAAAAGGTTTTAAATTGTGATTGAGCTGGACTTAATCGCCATCAACTGATTCCTACTAGTTGGTCCATCGACCGAAATAGCGGAGTACCTTGATGTTTAGAACCGACAATTCCAAAATCATATGTATACAATGTATATAGTTATTATTTAGGTAAAAATATTAACAAGGTACCCCATATGTCTTGCAGCTCGTCTACTTATCACTGATCCAGAAAACTGAGTGAATGCGTGTTTCGGTGTCATGGACCCCACCGATGAACAAATGGTGTAAGGGTTTTCTGGGTTAGTGTTGTAAGGAAAGGTTTTTATAATTCACGCTGCATCAGAAGCAGATGGGGCAATAGCCCCTTATCGGCCCTCCCTGGGGGGCAGAAAGCCCCCTAGGCACCAGGGATTTAATTCCCTCAAAGGTCGGAGTGGGGGCATGTCAATGCCCCCAGCCCCCCAAAAATGCTACAGTCCTGCCCCCCCGGTAGGCAGATGGGGCAATAGCCTCTTATCTCTTTATCTGCTCCCTCGGTGGGGGGGGCGGAAAGCTCACTAGGCACCAGGGGTAAATTGTTCTCAAAATTCAGGGGTGGGAGCTGCCCAGAATGGGTATACCAATACCCCCACCCCCCAAAGAAAGAGGCAATGTGAGGAAAATGTGTTTTGTTTTTAACAAATTTGAGGTTTGCAAGAGATTCTGGGTACTGAACTTGGTGAGAGCCAGACAAGTCACCCCAACCTAGATTCCCCTGTGTGTCTACTTTTAAAAAATGTATAGGTTTGCTTGGTTTCCCTAGGTTTTGGCAGAGCTAGGTTTCAAAATCTACAGCTAGGCACTTTGCAAAAAAAGGGTCTGTTTTCACTGTGAAAATGTGGTGTGTCCATGTTGCGTTTTGGGCCGTTTCCTGTTGCAGGCTCTAGGCCTAACCACACAAGTGCAGTACCATTTTTCTCGTAAGACTTTGGGGAATGCAGCGTGGGTGGAGTTTTGTGGATCCACGCAGATACCAGAACTTTCCACCACAGAAATGTGAGGAAAATGTGTTTTTTTTTACAAAGTTTGAGGTTTGCAAGGGATTCTGGGTAACAGAACCTGGTGCGAGCCAGGCAACTCACCCCATCCTGGATCTCCTGGGTGTCTACCAACACAAGTGAAGTACCATTTTTATTGGTAGACTTAGGGGAGCACAGAATTGTAACCTATTGACTTTTAATGCATTTCTGCCTTCCAAATGTTAGACAATGTGTAAAAAAAAGTCGCTTTGAAAAATGTCCTATAATTCACATGCTAGTATGAGTACCCACAATTCCGGTGATGTGCAAATAGCTACTGTTTCTAAACTTTATATTTTGTTCCTATTTCAGAAATACATAGGCGTCTTTCATACCGATTTTTCCCTGTTTATATTTTCCCAAATGAATTGCTACATACCCGGTACACAATAAAAAACCATTGCAAGACGCAGCTCAGTTATTGGCTATGGGTTCCCCGGGTTCTTGGTGAACCTACAAGTCCTATACATCCCCGCAACCAGAAGGGTCCTGCTAATGTAACGGTATATTGCTTTCAAACATTTGTCATACTTAGTAGAAGTTACAGGTGAACACGTTGGCACAAATTGCTGTTTTTTTAACTCATTTAACATTTTTCCTATTTTTAACTGTTAGTTTCTATAAGAAAACCTTGAAGGATCTACACAAATGAACCCTTGCTGAATTCCAAATTGTGTCTACTTTTCAGAAATGTATAGCTTTTCAGAATCCATCATTGCTTTCTTTTTAAATATTTTTATTATTTTAACAGAGGGTTACACATCTCATCAAAAAGGTAAAAGCAATACAAAATATCTTGAAGAGGAATATTCATACTCAACACATGAATAAACATAAATACCTATACATATACTCATCATATAGATAAACAAAAACAAAAATAGCTATATATATAAGCTATCTCCCAAAAACATCCTGGTTCATTCAAAATATTTCCATATACGTTCAAATTTTTTCATTGAGCGAATAGTTCTAGTTTTAGCTAATGCACGCTCTTTCATAAATATCTTTCATAAGAGTCAGCCATTGAAATAAAGTAGGTGAATTAGGCGTAATCCACTCTCTCGCTATACAAAGACAAGCCACAACTAAGACAATAGAGAGAAGACTCTTAATAGCAAGGTTATCAAATACCTTATATCCTAACATAACTTCTTTAGCAGTAAATGATATATTATATCCTAAGCGTTGGCCTAGATATTGTGTAACATTCACCCAGAAATCTGATAGCTCGGTGTTTTGAATGTGGCTTCTCACCAATAAGCCACACCCAATCCCTGCACTCCCACCTGGGAGGCAAATATACCACTGCACCTTTGAATAATATACACTTTTGAGCATGCCTTACCACCCCTGGCACAGCAAGACTTCGAAACAAAACAAACACCACCTTTTGAAAAGGGGTTTTATTTAACAAAATGCAAAGACTCTATCACTTTTAGAATAATGCTTGGGGTTTATGTCTCAGATACCAAATGCATAAGATTCAAATATATGTAGCAAACTTATAATCTAAAGGCATGAATCAATAACTGAGCAAACTATAAAACTGATTAATAAACAAGCAATAACTGATATAACATAAGATACACTGGACATCCTGCAAGAGATCAGAAAGATAGATATATATATATATATTCACTGAAAAAACCATAGGTTTCACACACGTTATAGTTAGGAATTAGCATTTAAAAAACCTTGCAAATTCACTGAAAAAACCATAGGTTTCACACACGTTATAGTTAGCTGGACATTTCACTCGTAAAAAACCAATGAAATTCCCCCGTTATAGTTAGTACAGCTAACTATAACTTGCGCGACCGCAATCCACTGCTGATGACGTCACATATTACATCACTCATGACATGGTCAGTGACATCACTCATGACATCACTGATGACATCTCAAATGACATCACTGATGACGTCATCCAGTGAACGTTTAATTTGCAAACATTTTAATAAATATAGGGAAAGGCCTGTTAAAGAATGAGTGGGTGTACAAGTGTGTAAAGGGATGATTTTCTGTGTTGTGTAACTGACTCGACAAGTGAGTCCCTTAACTGCATCTTACTTCAGACTAGTGCATAAACTGTATAAATGTTTTGTATGTGTCTGTGTGTTGGTGTATAAGTGGTGGCATGGTTTTGTGAATAGCTATATAAGTGTCTATATGGGTTATTGATTGCTTGTCTCAGTATCTGTATGAATTCCTGCGTGTTTGTGTGGGTAAAGTGTGTGTGAATGTGCATAGATGAGTGAGTGTGTGATTCTATGACTGGAAGTTATTAAAAGTGCATCTCTGAAAGACTGTATGGTTGAGTGAGTGTATGTATGTCGGTGTTTTATGGTTTGAATGTATATCTCAGTGGTACATTTGTGACTAACTAAATATGTAAAAGACATTATATATGTGTGTAAGAGTATATAAGTGGCTAGATGTGAGAGTGTGTGATTGTGATAGTGACTGTATGGATGAATGTGTGCTTGTGTCAATGATTCTAATTGAGCATAAGAATATGATACTATTTTTGTGAGTGAGGGAACTTGAGTGTGTATAACTGCATAGATGAGTAAATGGCAGTGTGATTATTTGTATGAATGACTAGGTGTGAGAGTACCTCTATGGAAGATTGTTAGTGTGTGTGTGTATATAGATGTATGTATAAATTCATATGATACTTTTTTATGGACTGAATGTAACTATGAGTGACTGTACAGGTGAGTGTGTGGAGGTGAATGAAGACCTAAAAGTTATTTTTTGGGTATGCAGTTATTAGTATTGCATTTTTTATGGATTTGAGAATGGTACTGTGTAATTTTCAGTTGGTATATCAAATGTTTTATAAGGGTGTGAGAAGATGTGGTAATTTATCACATTGATGTCTTCAACAGTGACATCATCAGTGATGTCATTTGAGATGTCATCAGTGATGTCATGAGTGATGTCACTGACCATGTCATGAGTGATGTAATATGTGACGTCATCAGCAGTGAATTGCGGTCGCGCAAGTTATAGTTAGCTGTACTAACTATAACGGGGGAATTTCATTGGTTTTTTACGAGTGAAATGTCCAGCTAACTATAACGTGTGTGAAACCTATGGTTTTTTCAGTGAATTTGCAAGGTTTTTTAAATGCTAATTCCTAACTATAACGTGTGTGAAACCTATGTTTTTTTCAGTGAATTTGTATGGTTTTTTAAATGCTAATTTTTGAATTATTAAATTATATATTAAAAAACAAAAAAAATCCTATGTATTCATTTATATATTATCTGTATCCTTTTATTTGTTTTGGCTCTTTTTTTTAACTTTCAATTAGGATAAAGTTGAACAGTTTATTTAATTTTTGCAATTAATTTTTCTCCATTTTTTTTTTTTTATATAAATTCATGGGGTGCACGCTCAGAGCGCGCACCTAGTACGTTTTCGTAAGTTTTTTATGAATACCGTCGTACGTTATTTACGTATGCATACATACGTATTAGTGCGCGCTGGGAGCGGTTTTTATACATGCGTGCGTGCGTCGTACGCGCTCCACGCGGTTCACTTCCGCATACGCTTAAATTACGCACTTTTTCGTTCGCGTATACGCGTGTGCAACGTATGCGCATTACGTACGCGCATATGACGTATGCACATGCGCTGCTACGCATTCGCGCATGCGTATTCACAAGGTGCGCGCTCGGAGCTTGCGCAGTGCGCGCACCTCGGGTTATGTGCTTAATAAAACAACACTTCTAATTGGTTATCATTACTTTCAGTTTCTGATTGTTTCAACACCACACCCAATCCCCTTATAGCAAATCATGTGATCAAGAATCATCACTTTTGATTGGTTTGAAGTACTTTCAGTTCCAGATTCTTCCCAAACCACACCTACTCCCCTCATTATTAGTTCTGATTCACTTGGAGAAGGAGCTATTCTGTTTTTGAGAGACAATGGCTGAACAGCAACCATCTTCAGACAGTGACCAGGACAATATTGAGAGACAGAGGAACAGGAAGCAGAAAGACAGCTTTATATGGCAGTTTTTCACTTTTCCAGAGGGACAAAAAAAGGTAAATGCACCTAAAGTTACTTGTGTACTTTGTCAAAAAGTCTTGTCACGTGGGAATCCTAACAAGGAGTATTCTTTTAGCATTCACACTATGCTAAGGCATGTTGACAAAATGCATCTAGTGACTTTTCGTCGAGCTTCTGGAGCAAACCCTCCACCTGCTCAGCCGACGACATCTTCGGCAGCTTAGGCTAGCACTTCTACTGCGATGGTGCCTTCACCTTTTTCTACACCACCTTGTTTGGCGAGGTTGTCCACACGCTGCACTGATTGCGGTCGACTTATTTCTGTGGGTGAGACCAGTCTTGATCTCATTCAGAGAAAATTTGATGCGCATGAGTGCAGTAGGCCATAGATGTTTTTTCTTTTTTTTCGTTTTTCTCTTCCTGTTTCCCTACATTAACTCAAGGGCTCTTTTAAGAGCCACTTAAAAAGTAAACCCCCAAAAATTTTTGGGGGATTTATTTTTTATTTTTATTTTTTTGGGGTGCGCGCACCATGCGCGCACCCTAGGATGTTTTTTAAAAAAATAAAAAAAAATAATAATAATTTAATGTACAAAGAGAGGTGAAGAAATGGAAGCATGAAAAGGGAGGATTGAGAAATACAAATATTTTTCACTTATTTTTATAAAAAAATAACTTATTAAGAAAATAAAAAATGTTAGTAATTTGCAAGGGAACACAATTTCATTTTTTAATTTTTCTTTCTAGTTCTGCAAAAAAAGAAAAAAAGTATTACTATACAATCAAACATTTTAAAAAGCATTACATGTTTTTACATATTTAACAAAGCAATTTTTTGCCCTTTTTTTGCTGTTTTCAGAATTTTTTAATTTTCACTTAAAATAGTGAAAACAATTGTATTCATCATTTAACAGCGGGCAAAAAAAAAACAATCTGAAAGATTGTTTAAAAAAAGCCCCAAAACTATCCTCACTAAAATATACCTTGTTAGAAATATTACATATATATTACAAATACTTTTCTAGATGAATAAAATTTTTCTAGATAAACCGTCTTTAAACCTTGTTGCAAAAGCACACATGCCAAAATAATTTCTGTCAAAGGAGTCCACAATTGTTTTTATTACTTTTCCTTTAGGCCAAATAGTAATTTCAAAATACTTTTTAAGTGATATCTTCAATTATAATCCTTTTAAATTACAAAAAATGCTTTCTTCAGATGCAGTTTTTACTTTTCAAAATTTAGGTTTCAGAAAATTAAGTAAGAATTGGGTAAATCATAAGGCAAACGTTGCTTGAAAATCAATTGGGAATCATTACACAGTGTCCAGCCTTTTTCACATTTAAGATAAACTGTGTAATGTCCAGAAGTTACAGTAGGTCCTTCATGAAAAATTATTGCAACTGTAACAAAAGTTTTTCCAGAAATTGATAATTGTTGTCCTATAAACTTCTTTATTAAAGTATCCAATTTTGAACCATCAGCTCTACAACGTTGCATCATTAAAATTACATACTGACCATATTTCTGTAAAAATAACGTGGAAAACATGTCAGATTTACATTCAGAACATTCCATGTTGTGATTGGCATCTTTAACTAATTTACTAAAAGTCACTGATTTACTTTGTGGTAATGGTAAAAATATGAACCTTTCTGATTCAACATTACTACTGCATGTGTTCATACAGTTTTCACAGCAATGTTCCCATTTGTAAGAGACACCAAATACGTTTTCTACTTCTACTCCTTCATCTTCAAGTACGCTCAGTATATATATTAAGAATTCCTGTGCATCTTGCTGGACATTTTCTTTAAACTGTGTAGATCCAGAACATACATCTAAAAGATTTCTAACATCAGAAGCACTTTCTATTTTAGTTTTATCATTACTTAGCTTCTCATAAAGGAGACTCAGCAGAGAACACAATCTTTTTCCATGATTTACTATTATCTGTTCTTGCAACTTTTCAAGATAAAATACAACATTCAGCACTACATTTGCATAGCAGTTGACACCAGAGCTATTTTCAAAATGGCAACCAACAACCTCTTCAACACTGTCCTTTTTCTTTTTCCTTGCTATCACATCACTGTCCTTTTTTTTTTGTTCTGTTCATCCACATTACAGATATTTTCAATTCTCCTTTTCCGAGAAACAACATGTTTTTCAATCACAGGATACTGACCTCAATGAGGAGCATAGGTTCTTCTTAATCTATTCTACTCCTTTACACAGTTTGTATCAGCACTAACTTTTGAGTCATCAAAGTCTATCATAAATAAACCAGATAATGTTTTTACTCGTGACAGAGCAACATATGCCATACCTTCTTTGAACACAGTAGAACCAATGTTTACAAAAGCACTATCTACAGTCAATCCTTGAGACTTGTGAATAGTTACAGCATATGCTAGAGAAAATGGAAACTGCTTTCTACGCACATATAAGTCTTTCACAAGCATGAAACGAACTGAACAATGACAAATGTCTTTAACTTCTTCTATCTGATCAAATTTTATTTTTAAACTTTCAATTCCAACTTTTTCTGGTAATTAATAAAACCCACAACTCATCCCATAGCTCCATTCACTAAACCTTTTTCTACATCCAAATTTCTCCTTAAAATCACTCGACAATTCATGCAAACATATAGATTTTTTTCTAATCCAGCTGTTTTGGAAATGTTCTTCTCTAGTGAATCCAATTTATTTTTCAGTTTGCCTGTTAATGTAATAGTAATTCTTTCATGCTGAATTTTGTCCTCTGCTTCCATTTTCTTAATCTCTTCCTTTTCCAATTTCAAAAGTTCCTCATTGAATATTGAGCACTCACGTAGTGTTGGCATTAAGCAGATTACAGTATTTTTTTCAGCAATGTTCTTGTATATTTTCTCTGCAACTATTTCTTCATTTGGAAATAAATTATGTAGCATCCTACTCTGTAATGCTTTTTTGCCAACTTCTGTGAGTAGTCCAATTCTGATATCTTTCAGAATACTTGCATAATCTTCATCGTTTGCTTGTCTCATATTGGTAGTGAGTTCTTTGTACTCAAAGAACGACCAAATATTCGCATTACCAATGCTTCCTAATGACTTCTTCGTGTCTTCATGTGTGACAGTATTAAACACGGGTTGTCCTTTAACTGGAGTGAGCTGTAAAAGATCTCCAAAAACTATGACGTGTTTACCTCCAAATAACACGTCATAGTCTCTCTTAAGAATTTGTTGCATTCTTAAATGCACAAAGGCAAGCATTAAGTTTGATACCATGCTCACCTCATCAATAATGAGAACTTGCATCTTCTTCAACACTCTTGAAACTTCGAAGCATGCTTCTCCAGTTAGCTTGTGGTATTCTATTTTGTTCTCATGCTCCACTGGTAACATTAGCAAGTGATGTAAGGTAATTCCTTTTATGTTATAGGCTGCTAACCCAGTTGGAGCAGTTACCACACAAGACAAATTTGAAGCTGTTTTATGCTGTAGGTAGCTTCTGATGACTTTTATTAAGAAACTTTTACCAGTTCCAGCTTGTCCACTTACATACATCCTGATTGGTTCAAATGATGTGCATGAGCACTGTTTTTTTTCATGTAGTAATCCATGATCAATTTTTTTGGTGACTTCTTCATAAATTTGTTTTTGTTCTTCATTCAGTTGTTGTTCCAGATTTAGTAAGTCTATTGAATCTTCCTGTGCTTGATTCATAGCCGTTTCTACTTCAGTCATGGCTACTGCAGCTTCATTTTCTAGGATTGGTTGTCCTAGGGGATCTTGACTAAGTGTTCCAGAACTTTGGCTGTCTTGAGAACTGTCTCTAGCTACTTCAGCTGCAATTTTTGCTTCCTGTTCATTTTCTTCATTTAACATTTGGACATAAGTTGTGAAAGTACTGCATTCTATGCTGTCTTTACATGCATTAAATGAATCCTCATAGCTTTGAAATTCTCCCAGTAGTTCGTCCTCTGAACGCCATGGTTTAAACAGCTGTAAAAGTGCCAAGTAGTAAAATTCCTTTTTGTCAGTAGTGTCGCAACTCAGCTTCCTGTGATTTATCAAACTTCCTTTTGTTTGCTTCACCAAACATCCTTCCTCATCAATGACTTTATATTTTCCATTGTTGATGTCTTCTGTGGCTTTCCGTGAAAAAATGTAGTTCTGCAGCACTTCATAGAGACACATGTTCTCAAGATGATGACTTCTTTTTGGGTAATATGTGTCCAACATGTTTGTTTTCAAAATATCTGTACTTTCTGGGTCATTCTCGGCCAAATATTCAATTTCTCCAACAGATTTCAGTACCCGATTTCGCATTCCTGCAAGGCCTTAACTGACCCAAATTATTCTTCTGGATTTCGAGTAAAGACTTGCAGATGATAACCTATCTGAGCATTCGTAGGATCCAATTTCTCGATGCGATAACATCTTTAAACTGAAACTGTACAGCTTCTTACTGACAGTCTTCTCGTGAGAAATCTCTTCCCACATTTCCTTCAATTCTGTTTTCTCAGATTTAGTGATGTAAGATGTGACATACCGAGCAACAGCAATAGAATTGTCTGCCACATACTGAATATCCATGTTAACATTCCACATGGTTAAAATGACTGGGTTGTAGTCATTTATAAATTTTGACTCTTCTTTTCTTCTTAGGTTGTATGTATTTTTGGGAGATTTTCTGGTTATAGTATGTCGCACAGCTGACATAAAACTGTTGACTCTTCCTTTTGAAAGAACAGGTCTAGGAAATCCAAATCGACACTTTGTGTAGAATTTATCTTTGGTCTTGTACTTCCGTCGACAGTATTTTCCACACCGATGACTTTGGAAACGTAAAACTTGCTCTTTTAACTTTTTCTCTTCTGTGCTTTTAGGTATAGCACATGTTGCATATTCTTCAATGAAAGATAACACTGCTTCATCAGCATCTGTTCCAAATTTTGGGGCATCCTTGATCCACAACAGCATATGAATATGAGGAGCACCTCTTGCTTGGTACTCTTTTCTCCAAAAGAAATCCACTACTTCTCCAAGAGGTGGATTTTTTTTATTGCAGATGAAGGACATCATAGCCTCAAATCTATGATTGAAATATCTGCAAACATTAACCGGATCCAATGAGCACAGTTCTCCTGCTGTCTTGTATTCAATGTTTTTAATGTTTGAATTTGCCTCTCGTAGAAAATCCAATAAATCATCCCAAGCGTACTCGGCACAGCTTAGGGTTACGAACCATGTAGGAGTTCCTAAATTCCGTAACATGCATTTTAATTCTCCATGGCGTCGGTACCAATATTCATTTGTCCCACGCTGACAAGCCATCAGATTGATCAATTGTGTTTCCAAATGATCATCTCGGTGCTGCACTTTCTCCATAAAATCCTTAGAAGACACATTTTGTAGATGTACTCCACTTTTTAAAATGTGATTTACTGCATAAGATAATGCAGACAAGTCGCTTTCAAATAAAAGATGAAACAAATAAGGAATACTTTGACGAAATCTTGAATCTTCAGCATATAGTCTTGTAGTCCGATACTCAGAAGCTGGAATCTGTTCTGGGCGATCATCGTATCGTCCACCTTTTCCTGTAGGAAACAGCTGAGGAAAACATCGAGCTTCCAAGCTCTTCTCCCATACACTCACAGGAGTTCCTTTTGCTTTCTTCATCTGAAACAGACCAATAGTGTCTCCCATAACTTCTTTTGAATGAAGAGGATGTATGCTAAAATGTTCATAAATTTCTTCTTCTTTTGACTTGTCCACTTTTTCAATTTGTCCAGTTGGTGTTTCTGTGTCTTCTTGTAAATCTTCTTCTTCTTCATCTATATAAATTGATTCATACCATTTATTATTCCTTTTCAAATATAAATTTGCTCTTTGTACTTTCCGTACATCTACCAGCTCCTGCCAAATCTTCTTATTCTTTGTAGGTACACCATTAACCAGAATAACTAATGGTTCAGTTTCCAAAGTATCTGCATCAATAGTTTCCATATTTTTTTTCAAATCCAATGGCAAATACACCCCTCTTCCTTTTAAACCTCTCAGTAAATCTGAAGGAGGTAATTTACCAATTTTGGGCTCCATACGTACTATGGTCTGGAACGGATGAACACATTGAATGAGTATAGACTCATATGTATTTAAATCAGAAAGTTCGGCAGGAATAGCATCCAATTCTAAATTATTATGTACAGCTCTGGTAGGCATTCTATTTTCTTCTAACTTATTATAACAGTATTTACAAATACGCTGATCTTCACCCAATTCAAAACAATTTTCCAGAAATATATATGTTGCAAAATCCTTCCACTTATAATTATCTTCATTTTCACTTTTTTTATACAGATCAACATTCCTTGTTTGAATTTTATAATGGCTTCTGCGGCAACAAATACAAGTAATATTTGGTCTTTCATTAGAGATGATAGTAAATTTTGTCATTTCATCCTCAAAATTTTTAGTAATAATGAGTTCTACATTCTGTTCCTCATTTTCCTCATTAACTGTGTCCTTTTCTGCACTTTCTTGTTCTGGACCAAAGTAACAAAACTGAATCTCATCGCTAATCTTCACTACATCTGATACAGATCCACGGAACAGAGCATTATTTAACTCATTTAACTTTACTGCTGGACTTTTAGCAAATCACAATGTTCTCACAAACTTTCTCATTTCAGTATGATGAACAGCCAGCATCCTAAAATGATGAAAAACACTTTTACACACTTTTCTAGAAAGACAAGCCAGAGAATGTCCTTGCAAACCAGTATTCTCTCTCACTCTGCATGGATCTAGTGTTTGAAGCACCTTCATCTTCTGTTTTACACTCTTTTTACTATATTCGCTTAGAAAGTCACGTAATTTATCAATAGATTCCTGACGCACAGTACAAATACTACTACAGTTCCAAGTGTACACTGGGGCTTTTGGACGTCTCCCCATAGCCTCCGCAGCCATTACTTCTTCCTCATTTCTTGGGACCATTTTCTCTTTTTCCATCACACAACCATCCTTAACTTCATATGCTCTACCATTACTTTGAAGATAACTCTCTTCATTAAAAAATGGTTCAGTACTTGAACTTTGCTTCCATTCTCCCAAGAACACTTTACAAAAGTTACTTTTTTTCACTTCTCTTTTCCTTTTGCTTTGTGACTTCATTGCATTGACTAATTTATCTAATCTACGCATCCTATTCAAAATTAGAATAAAAAGTTTTCTTTTTATTTCCAAAGCCTTACTTACAATATTTTCTATAAAAAAAAATTTCTTAATAAATTTAGATTTTTTCTTATATTTTTTCACATCCTTTAGCAAATTTAACATCACTCTTCTCTGAAACATTTTTCGACGAATGTTTTTAAAATCTAATTTTCGTATTAAATCAGTTTTACTTACTTCTGATTGTACATTAGCTTTTGTTTTTTGCTGTTGACTCTGTTGTTGCTTTGTACATAAAACACTGTTTGTTTTACATTTATTTTTGCCATTTTCTGTTTTTTTAAAGATATTTTTAAAGAAAACTTTAGTTTTCTTAACAGTAGAGTTTTTCTTTTTTCCATCACAAGCTTTTCCTCCTATTTTTTTTTCCCACTTTTGTCCAGATATACTTGTTGTTGCTTTTCTTTCCTCTTTCTTGTCCTTAAAGGCATTTTTTTATTTTTTCACTGTTGCTCAGCAATACCTGCAAGAAACTTAACAAAAAATTCCTTTTTGTAATTATAATTCATTAAAATATTTTTTAAGCTTTTCATTAATTTCAAATGTTTTACCATTTGCCTCTCATTTGTGATTTACTGATTTGTGCAAAGTGCTAACCACCACAGTTGAATTTAATGCACATTTACTACTGTGGTAGAGCAAGTGATAATTGCTGTTACAGCCTGACACATTTTCCTTATAGTTTACAGAGACATAAAAGAGCACATTTCCTAACAGCTACTTCATACCATGAGCATGTGTAACCTGGGTGAGTGATTAGACTAGAGCAAAGAAAATGAGGCCTTGATGATGTTTTTATGTGTTTGCGTTACACAGTGCTATCTGAAACATCACACAGAACTGAGTACTACGCATGGGAGTGTTGGAGAAGCTGCTGCATATGTGCCAAGAGTGTGTTTCTGGAGACTGTGTATTGTCTGGTGCAAGAGAGATGAGCAAGGAGACTTCCAGAACTGCATGAAGACTGCAGGGATGTATGTAACAGTGCATGTGTGCTAAGGGATAATTTGAGTTTAGAAAACAGGCTGCCCCTTTCCTGGGACTGCAATTCTTTCAGAACAACAACTTCACAAATTAAATCTCTGCCCACAATTCCTGTATACTCACAGACTCATGCTGTGATTTTAGACACAAAACAGTGTTCTTGGATAGTACCAAATTACTGTTACAGCCTGACACATTTTCCTTATCATTTAGAGACACAGAAAAGAGCACATTTCCTAACAGCTACTTCATACCATGAGCATCTGCAATCTGGGTGAGTGACTACACTAGAGCAAAGGAAATGAGCCTTGGTGACGTTGAATGTGTTTGCGTTACACAGTGCTATCTGAAACAGCACACAGAGCTGAGTACTACGCATGGGAATGTTGGAGAAGCTGTGCGTGTGTGCCAAGAGTGTGTTTCTGGAGACTGTGTATTGTCTGGTGCAAGACAGATGAGCAAAGAGACTTCCAAAACTGCATGAAGACTGCTGGGATGTATGTAACAGTGCATGTGTGCTAAGGGTTATTTTCAGTTTTGAACATATGGCAACTACCTGTGCCTTTGCTATTTTGAAAGGAAAATCTACCCTGTTGGTTTCAAATGTTTTAGCTTTTGCCTCTCATTTGCGATTTAGTGATTTCTGCTGACTGCTAACCACCACATTTGCAGAAAACAAGCTGTCCCTTTCCTGCAAGTGCATGTTTTACAGAACAACTGCAACACAAATTACATCTCTGGCCACAATTCCTGTGCGCACACAGCCTCATGGTGTGCTTCTAAGCAGAAAACAGAATTTGATTGGCAATTTCAAAGCACATTTACTACTGTGGTAGAGCAAGTGATAATTACTGTTACTGCCTGACACATTTTCCTTGTAGATCACAGAGGCAGAAAAGAGCACATGTCCTAACAGCTACTTCATACCATGAGCATGTGCAATCTGGGTGAGTGACTACACTAGAGCAAAGGAAATGTGCCTTGGTGACGTTGAATGTGTTTGCGTTACACAGTGCTATCTGAAACAGCACACAGAGCTGAGTACTACACATGGGAGTGTTGGAGAAGCTGCTGCGTGTGTGTCAAGAGTGTGTTTCTGGAGACTGTGTATTGTCTGGTGCAAGACAGATGAGCAAAGAGACTTCCAAAACTGCATGAAGACTGCTGGGATGTATGTAACAGTGCATGTGTGCTAAGGGTTATTTTCAGTTTTGAACATATGGCAACTACCTGTGCCTTTGATATTTTGAAAGGAAAATCTACCCTGTTGGTTTCAAATGTTTTAGCTTTTGCCTCTCATTTGCGATTTATTGATTTCTGCTGACTGCTAACCACCACATTTGAAGAAAACAAGCTGTCCCTTTTCTGCAAGTGCATGTTTTACAGAACAACTGCAACACAAATTACATCTCTGGCCACAATTCCTGTGCGCACACAGCCTCATGGTGTGCTTCTAAGCAGAAAACAGAATTTGATTGGCAATTTCAAAGCACATTTACTACTGTGGTAGAGCAAGTGATAATTACTGTTACAGCCTGACACATTTTCCTTGTAGATCACAGAGGCAGAAAAGAGCACATGTCCTATCAGCTACTTCATACCATGAGCATGTGCAATCTGGGTGAGTGACTACACTAGAGCAAAGGAAATGTGCCTTGGTGACGTTGAATGTGTTTGCGTTATACAGTGCTATCTGAAACAGCACACAGAGCTGAGTACTACACATGGGAGTGTTGGAGAAGCTGCTGCGTGTGTGCCAAGAGTGTGTTTCTGGAGACTGTGGATTGTCTGGTGCAAGACAGATGAGCAAAGAGACTTCCAAAACTGCAAGAAGACTGCTGGGATGTATGTAACAGTGCATGTGTGCTAAGGGTTATTTTCAGTTTTGAACATATGGCAACTACCTGTGCCTTTGCTATTTTGAAAGGAAAATCTACCCTGTTGGTTTCAAATGTTTTAGCTTTTGCCTCTCATTTGCGATTTAGTGATTTCTGCTGACTGCTAACCACCACATTTGAAGAAAACAAGCTGTCCCTTTCCTGCAAGTGCATGTTTTACAGAACAACTGCAACACAAATTACATCTCTGGCCACAATTCCTGTGCGCACACAGCCTCATGGTGTGCTTCTAAGCAGAAAACAGAATTTGATTGGCAATTTCAAAGCACATTTACTACTGTGGTAGAGCAAGTGATAATTACTGTTACAGCCTGACACATATTCCTTGTAGATCACAGAGGCAGAAAAGAGCACATGTCCTATCAGCTACTTCATACCATGAGCATGTGCAATCTGGGTGAGTGACTACACTAGAGCAAAGGAAATGTGCCTTGGTGACGTTGAATGTGTTTGCGTTACACAGTGCTATCTGAAACAGCACACAGAGCTGAGTACTACACATGGGAGTGTTGGAGAAGCTGCTGCGTGTGTGCCAAGAGTGTGTTTCTGGAGACTGTGGATTGTCTGGTGCAAGACAGATGAGCAAAGAGACTTCCAAAACTGCAAGAAGACTGCTGGGATGTATGTAACAGTGCATGTGTGCTAAGGGTTATTTTCAGTTTTGAACATATGGCAACTACCTGTGCCTTTGCTATTTTGAAAGGAAAATCTACCCTGTTGGTTTCAAATGTTTTAGCTTTTGCCTCTCATTTGCGATTTAGTGATTTCTGCTGACTGCTAACTACCACATTTGAAGAAAACAAGCTGTCCCTTTCCTGCAAGTGCATGTTTTACAGAACAACTGCAACACAAATTACATCTCTGGCCACAATTCCTGTGCGCACACAGCCTCATGGTGTGCTTCTAAGCAGAAAACAGAATTTGATTGGCAATTTCAAAGCACATTTACTACTGTGGTAGAGCAAGTGATAATTACTGTTACTGCCTGACACATTTTCCTTGTAGATCACAGAGGCAGAAAAGAGCACATGTCCTAACAGCTACTTCATACCATGAGCATGTGCAATCTGGGTGAGTGACTACACTAGAGCAAAGGAAATGTGCCTTGGTGACGTTGAATGTGTTTGCATTACACAGTGCTATCTGAAACAGCACACAGAGACTGTTTATTGTCTGGTGCAAGAGAAATGCATGAAGACTGCTGGGATGTATGTAACAGTGCATAGTTTCAGCACACCTTTGATTCTGGGGAACACATACTCCAAAATATCTAACATGTTCAAGACAGATACATATCTTCCACAACATAAAATGTAATTCACAACTTTTAATGTAGAACGAAAATCTACCATGCTAATTTCAAATGTGTTGGCATTTGCCTATTATTTCTTTCAAAGTGATTTCTGCTAAATCCTAACCATCACAGTTAAAAAGAAGCTTTCCTTTTCTTTCAGGTGCAAGTCTTACTTTTCAACAGCAACACAAATTAAATCTCTGTCAACAATTCCTCTCTGCACACAAACTCATGGTTTGATAGTAGGCACAAAATATTATTCCTCATTGTTACCAGTACACCTTAACTTATGGTGAAAACATACTCCATAATATTTTACATATTCAATACAGTTAATTATCTCCCGAAACACAAAATGTAAATCACAACTTTAAACAAATAATCACAATTTTTTTTTATATCTAAATTATCCACAAACACCCCCTCTCAAACTCATAACTCACCTTTAAAATTAGTTAGTTGTGAAAGAAATGTGGCAGTCACACAGCAGTTTATCAGACCAGAATCTCTGAGCTGAACACCTCTCTCCTCTCAGCAGAACCAGTTAATGGCACAGTTTCCCTCTCTTTTTTCACACATATACATGTTAACTCCAAATCACATTCCTTCCCACATTTTTTCAAATGTAATCACACTTTTTTATTGGTTGTCATTTTCAACCCTTTTCCAACTGAACCCTTCCCCCAACATGACTTCTGCCTGCTGCCATAGCAACAGGTCATGGAACACTGGTGTTTGCAGAGAGGTCAAAAGTTCAGCACACAATGTTTCAAAACCAAAGAGCAAGAGTGCTTGACCTGTCAAACCTCTCAGCAAATCCAAAGTAATGTTCAGTTGCAACACATTTTTCATAACCAATACAAAACATGCTTCTAAAAATGTATACAGACAGCCTAGTTTTAACTGTAAAATAGTTTGAATCAGCCAATCAGTCATGTTTATTTAAAAAAAGTATGTTAGCCTCCATTTTACAACTGTCTTTCATTTCATATTGCCTTTCTACTGAAAGACACCTCCTGAGTGCATCCAGATCTCCTTGAAAGATGTTCACAGTGTGGATTGTAGGTCACAGCTATGTCTTCTGGAGTGAAAAGTATGCAGTAAAAAGAGGTATGATGAGAGACCTTGCTTTGCCAAATGTAGACATTAAATTGATTGGTCAGAGAGGGTTAAAGTGGCACCAATTAATGCCTTTGGTGAAAACCTTTCTACATCTCCCACAGCCTAACCTTATTATTGTGCACTGTGGTGGAAATGACCTAGGCACTTTAACTGGGGTAGGTCTGGAAATGCTTGTTAAGGACACCTTTCTGCAATTGATGTCACTTTTTCCACAAACTGCCTTTGTATATTCTAATATATGCCAAAGGCAAAAGTGGAACTGGTCCAACCAACATTGTCCACAGATTGACAAAGCAAGGAAGCACGTCAACAAATCTATTTCTGCTTTCCTCAGAGACTATGGTATGGGTTCTATATACCACAACAACTTGCGTTACAACATGCAAGACATTTATAGAGGAGATGGTGTACACTTCACTGATGAAGGCAACAGAGTCATCCTCTTGAACTTAAGACTCTGTATCGGTACTTACTTGTAGGTACTACCAAAAAAAGCACTCAATGAACACAAGGGCTCTTTTTAGAGCCACCTAATATCTAAACACTTTACTGTGATTTTTTTTTCTTTTTTTTGTGAACAGTTTTTTTCGGGTGCGCGCTGGGTGCGCGCACTCGGCGATATTTTTAAAAAAAATATAATTCTTTTTTTTGCCCTACAAGGTCCTACTGTGACCCCCTGCCAATGCCTAGTGGGTCAATATCTCCCCACTCTGTCCCCTTTACACGTTCTCCCCCTTTGTTTTTTACTGCCTCAGACTGCGAGAGACAAAATGGAGGCCGCCGCTTCCTGATTTCCACCGATTCGAATGTTTACTGACATCTAACAACCAATCAGAAGTGCGCTCGCGCACGGCAGGGTGCGCGCACAGGGCTTGCTCAGTGCGCGCACGCTGCGCGCGTATAGATATATATATTGATTTAAATGCTATTTTCTCATGAAATACTGAACAGATTTACACCAAACCTGCAAAAGGCACTTCATGGACCTTATGGCTACCTCTCTGCCAAATTTCACATAATTCTGTTCAGCCGTTCGGGCTGTAGCTGCGACTAAAGTCCTTATGGAAAAATCCATGGGGAAAACGTGTTTTGGGACCCCCCCTTTTTCTCAGCCCCCGCTTGACGAATCACCCCGAGACTTTCAGGGTAGGAGCTGAGCGGAGCGCCCCATTAGTTTTGAAAATTTTGCGAGGATTCGTCAACCGGCGCCAAAGTTATTCAAAATAGAATTTTGAGATTTCCTATGGAAGCACGGTCCTAACTATAACTACCTACTGGCGACCGCCAGTAGGTAATATATATATATATATATATATATATATATATATATATATATATATATATATATATATATATATATATATATATATATATAAATGAGGACGTCTTCTGTGTATAAACTGCCTCCTCCACAACGGAAGTCGCTTCGTTACGGGAGGACCCCACAGAAGCGGGTCCTGTTAAATTTTAGCAAGTCCTTCTGTATCCTTGGGAGGAAAAACGAAGCCGTGTGTGATCCTTCAAAATCTTTATTCAGCCACTTCTGCCAAACGTGTTTCGAGTGCAACGCACTCTTGTTCACTGACAAATAAAATCAAAACGAGCGGCCATTTTTACATTGTTACCCACGTGATTAAACTAAACTACGAAAAAAGTGCATTAGAAAACAGACTTGTAGTTTTTTCGTATTATACTGTTTCAGGTAAGCAACACGCAATGGTTGACATTCACGCATTAGTTAAAATTCATTTGGAATTGAATAAAACAAGCGTAAAAACAAACTGTATAAAATATAATATATACAAGCTTTTCGATCAAATATTAAATACTTATAAATATTAAATATTAAATATTCTAAAAAGTCTACATTTGTTATATTTTTGTCAATGTGGCCCCAGTGGGCTCACGTATCCAAGATTGTACCTTTGATGTTGCTTTTTGTTGTTGCCCCAGTGGGCCTATAACCATCTTAAATATAATCGTTTTTGTACTACATGTCATGAATTCATCTTAATACCCACTATTAAAACCCAACATTAAAACTGATAATGATAAAATATCACATTATTCAGACTAAATGAGTATACAGATCTTCTTCTACGTTCAGACCATCTGGTTGTTTAGAATTGAGTTCAACAATATAGCGTGACTCCAATTTTCTCAAAGTTCTTTCACGGTTCCCTCCTCCTATATTCTTAGGTACCGCATCGATTACAAAGTATGATAATCCTTTAACATCTTTTTTGTGAAATGTCTCAAAATGTCTGGCGACTGGATATGTCCGATCGCCATTTTTGATGGCCCTAAGGTGCTGTAGAATTCTTTTATGGACTTCCAAGATTGTGCTGCCCACGTACTGCAGGCCACATGGGCACTGGAGCACGTAGACAGCAAAATCTGTTTTACAAGTGTATTTGCCTCTAATTTTCTTTGACTGCTTGCTGAAACCTGGCTTATACATTTCGGTATTTACGCCATGTGTGCAAGCTTTACACTTGGGGCATCTTATAAATCCCTTGCGTCTTGTAAGCCATGTGGTTTTTTGTTTTGGCTTACTCATGGTATTTTTCACAAGGGCTTGTCTGAAAGATTTCACTTTGCGGAATGTGATCTGGGGTCTCCGTGTGACAAATTTACCTAAAATTGGGTCATTCTTTATTAAGTGCCAATGTTTATTACAGATGTTTCTTAGTCTTTCGTGCTGCATGCTGTAGGACGTTACAAATCTACATTCCTTGTTTATTTCTTTGTCTTTTTTTTGTTGTTTTCCTTTCTTAGTATTAAACAAGATTTCTTCTCTTTTCTTTTCACTGGTTCTACGCATTGCATCATCAACCCAACTGTCAGGATACCCTCTAACTTTAAACCTTTTTTCTAGGATTTTCATTTCTTTATTCATTTCTTTGTCACTACTGCAATTCCGTTTGGTTCTTAAGCATTCCCCGTAGGGGATGCTCCTTTTTAATTTTACCGGGTGGAAACTTTTGGCATGCAGAATTGTGTTGCTGGATGTGGGTTTCCTGTAAAGTTTGGTTTGTATTTTGCCATCCTCTATGAACACTGTTAGATCTAAAAAATTGACACTTGTTCGGCTAATTTCACTCGTAAAACTTAAATTGAGGTCATTTTTTGGGAGATTGTTTATGAACAATTTTGCTTGATTTTCAGTACCTTTCCACACAACAAATAGGTCGTCTATATACCTGCTCCAATGCATGATGTTTTCTTCCCATTCTTTGTTATATAGAGTCCTGACCACCTGCTCCTCCCACCAGCCCATATGCAAATTCGCATAGCTGGGGGCGAAGCAGGTGCCCATTGCCGTACCGCAGGTCTGTTGGAAAAATTCCTCGTTGAAGAGGAAATAATTACTTGTTAAACATTTTTCAGCCATGTTGAGGATCATTTGGGTATGTGTCCACAATGATATTGGTCGCATCCCCAAAAAGTGCTTGATGGCCATCAAGCCATCCTTGTGGCGAATGCTGGTATATAGCGTAGCCACATCAATGGTTACATGTAAATAATCGTCTTCCCAAGGTATATCATAAATTCCTCTTAAAAAATCTCCAGTATCCTGAATGTAGGAAGGTAAAGATTGCGCCAAAGGATTGAGGAAAGTATCAACGTATTTAGATGTATTTTCTAGTGAATTCCCTATGGCTGAGATGATTGGGCGCCCTGGGGGATCTACGAGATTTTTATGTACTTTTGGGATTAGGTAGAAGACTGGTGTAATAGGATGATCTATTAAGAGAAATTTATATTCATCGTGGTGAAGTAAACCCTGTTCAAACCAAACTCTCAGCTTGGTGTTGTAACTGTCATTACTTTCTATTAGATCTCTTTCTACCACTTTTCTGTAGCACTTTTTGTTGTTAAGTTGTTTGTAGGCTTCTATTAGATATTTTTGTTTATCCCGGAGGACTACATTACCTCCCTTATCAGCATTTCTCACAATACAGTTGTCATTTTCTGACAATTTTATTTGTCAGTGAACAAGAGTGCGTTGCACTCGAAACGCGTTTGGCAGAAGTGGCTGAATAAAGATTTTGAAGGATCACACACGGCTTTGTTTTTCCTTCCAAGGATACAGAAGGACTTGCTGAAATATATATATATATATTCACAGAAAAAACCATAGGTTTCAGGCACGTTATAGTTAGGAATTAGCATTTAAAAAACCTCAGAAATTCACTGAAAAAAACATAGGTTTCAGGGGTGTTATAGTTAGCTGGACTTTTCACTTGTACAAAACCATTGAAATTCCCCCGTTATAGTTAGTTCAGCTAACTATAACTCGCGTGCCCGCAATGCACTGCTGATGACGTCACATATTACATCACTCATGACATGGTCAGTGACATCACTCATGACATCACTGATGACATCTCAAATGACATCACTGATGACATCACTGATGACATCATCCAGTGAATGTGTGTTTTTCTGAAAATTAAATATGTTTTATATATGTATATCTCAAGGTCGATGGAAGAATAAATGGGTATATAAGTGTCTAAATGGATGATTTGTTTTTGAAAAATTGATTGTGTAACTGACTGATTAAGTGTATCATAGTGAATACATGGCTTAGTGAGTAATGTTTAAATATGTAAATATCTGTATCAGTCTCTCACTTTGTGTATAAGTGGCTGCATGGGTTGGTGAGTAGCTACATGGGTGTCTATATAGGTTATTAGTTGGTTTTTTGAGTATCAGTCTGAGTGTCTGCATGGTTCGGTGGGGGGTATTACGTAGTGCATAGTTGCATGAATGAGTGACTCACTGTTTGTATGTGTTGAAGACAGCATGTGTGCAGGACTGTATGGGTGGATGAGTGTGTGTATGGGTGTGTTAGTGAGTGAATGACTGTCTCAATAGTGTCTTTATGAGTAACTACATATGTTTTAAACTAGTATATGTGACTATTGGTGTATATAAGTGAGTATATGTGAGAGTGAGAGATTGAAAGAGTTCCTGTATGAATACGTATGTGTTTCTATAAGTGATTGTTTAAAAGACTAAGTATGTGTAAGTTTCAATAGAAGTAAGTGTGGTGTTGTGTGTATAACTGTATATGCAAGTAAATGTATGTTTGATTCTTTATTAGCATGAGTGACTATGTGTGTGAGTAACTCTATGGATGAGTGGCATTGTGTAACAAGATGTATAGGTGTATGAGTACATATGATGAGTGAGTACATGTATGAGTGACTGTATAGGACTGTTGGTGAATGAGTGGATGTGTATGTGGATCTTAGAATTACTGAAGAGGTTGTTGTAACTGGTATTGGTATGTCCATTGTTTTGAAAATTGTAGTCTCTATTTTTGAATGTGTGTATCAAAGGTTATATTAGGGTGAGAGGAGGTCTGCCACTCTATCACAAGGATGATGTCATCAGTGATGTCATCAGTGATGTCATCAGTGATGTCATTTGAGATGTCATCAGTGATGTCATGAGTGATGTCACTGACCATGTCATGAGTGATGTAATATGTGACGTCATCAGCAGTGCATTGCGGGCGCGCGAGTTATAGTTAGCTGAACTAACTATAACGGGGGAATTTCAATGGTTTTGTACAAGTGAAAAGTCCAGCTAACTATAACACCCCTGAAACCTATGTTTTTTTCAGTGAATTTCTGAGGTTTTTTAAATGCTAATTCCTAACTATAACGTGCCTGAAACCTATGTTTTTTTCTGTGAATTTCAAAGGTTTTTTAAATGCTAATTTCTAACTATGCCTACAGAGATAGGACATGTGAAGAAAGAAGAAAAAATGCACAGAAAGAAAAAAAAGAAGTGCAGAAAGAAGCAACAGAAGTCCTCAAAGACGAAGAAAAGTGCAGGAAGAACAAAAAGAAGAGCAGAAAGAAGCCTTGTTGCAAAATCATCCTGTACCCTCAACTTTTTCAGACGGATACTGGTGGTAACTGAGTCTGACTAACCAGTCCTAGAGCCAGTGCTATGTTAAAAGACACTTAGAATACAGTGAAAACACCTACATACACTAGGGAACATTATGCGTTGGGGTCCCCCTGTGATTAGCATGACCTCCTCTGTAAGCCCCTAGTATATAATAGGGCAGGGGGATTAAAACTACCTCTTAAAACAGGCCACATGGTGTTTTTGAACACGTTAACTCAGGCCCCGTCCCCTCCCTTCACCACTGTGTAAACACGCCCTGTGTCCGTTTTTAGTTGGGAGATTAAGTTCATTTGAATCCTGAGGGTCCCTAGGGTCCAACTAGCCCACTAGGTACCTCCAGTAAGTGCCACAGAGCTGTGTTGCAGAGAGGTGTAAAAAGTGGCACGGCCTGGACCACCTCTCTGCAATGCAGCTCAGTGGCGCTTACTGGAAGCACTTGGTGGGCTAGTTAGCCCCCAGGGGCCCTCAGTATTGAAGGGAAATTATATCCCCAATTTAAAACGTGCCATAGTGCGTGTTTTCACACGTCACCTCAGGCCCCGTCCCCTCCCTTCACCACTGTGTAAACGCGCCCTGTGGCTGTTCTAAGTTGAGAGATTAAGTCCCCTTTAATCCTAAGGGTCCCTAGGGTCAAACTAGACCACTAGGTACCTCCAGTAAATGCCACAGAGCTGCGTTGCAGAGAGGTGTAAAAAGGGGCTTGGCCTCAGAACACCTGTCTGCAGCGCAGCTCCCTGGGGCATACTGGAGATGCCTGTTGGGCTAGTTGGCCCTCAGGGACCCTCAGTATTGAAGAGGAATTAATTCCCCAACTTACAACTCGCCAGGGGGCGCGTTTGAAGAGTGCTGCAAGGAGGGGGCATCGCCTCCGGCACGATGTCAGTCTTTTATTTATTTTAATTTTTTAAGAAGGGGGGCTGTGTGGTTCTCCTTCTTATTCTAATTTATTGGCCCTGATGACCCCATCCCCCAGGGCCTGTCTCCTAATTATATTTTTTTGACCCCAATCCCCAGGGCCGGCCACTGTTTTTTATTATTTAAAAAAAATATATATTTATAGACACACCTAGGACATGCTGGACAAACCGTACGTACCTATCACCATGACGATTTGCGTGATATTCATTAAAAGGCGACTATGCATACAATGAATCCACGTGGAATGTATTTACACCACTAGTGAAGCTCTGACATGTCTGATGCCCTACAGTGCCTAATCCCGGTAGACACCCTTGTCGTTTATTTATACAAACATGGGTAGCTATTGACAGGCACATTTAATACACATGCACACCAAGCCATTCAAAGGGGATTCGACAAAAATTCGACCAAAACTATGCAAGAAACCCCCCTCACGATTAATAAAACACACATCCACTGCCGGATGTGTAATACTTTTTATTTTACTCTCTGGAAAGGGGACGAACATCACTTGAGAGTCACAGCGCGCTCCTGGCAGAGCCCAATGCTGTGTTACACCCACCATTACCTGCTGAGTGCCACACACCTCTGTGTTGTATTCCACTAGCTAGTGCATATGCTATGACACTCTCTAGCCCATGTGCACTGTAACACCACCCCGTGAATATGTCGTGCCACACTTGTCTTCGCACAGGTTATATTGCCCCATCTAACGTGCCTTCCTCGATGCCTATGTCATAACGCACAGTGCTATGCCATACATATTACAATCTGGGATCCATATCTTTGTCACAGTGCATATGCAACGTTACACTCCCCAGCACATATTTTATATTACAACTTTAAAGACTAGTTAGGTTACACAACACTGCCCTGTGCATATTACACTCCAAGGCGCATATCGCATAACACGCGCTAGTGCCTGTGCTATCTCGTGCTCTCCAATGAATCTGTCATTGCGCACAATGTATTGCATATTATATTTCACGCCCGGTTCATCTTATATCACACTTTTTGGTGCATAGTTTATACCATACACTATATCTAGTTTTCATTTTCAATCGTGCTCTCAGGACTATGTTCTATATAACACTGTGTTCACCTACCCTTTTCACGGGCATTACATTTTGCGATAGGGGGTGGAGGGTCAGGGGGTGTTTCTGCCAAGTGAGCCCGCAGTCACAGTCACAAACGTACTCTTCTTCCTGAATAAAAGTGAGATTATGCTGCATACTTGTTCATATTTTAAGTAGTTCGCACAGACACACGTTTTAAAAACAATAAAGTTCCTAATACCCGCCTTCTCTGAACAGTTAGCTTGCTGCCCCATCCCCCTCCTCCCTATCCTCTGTTGTGTGAATCCATGGACTAGCCTCCTCCCTCCTGCCATGCATGGTCTGATGTGCTGCCACTGCCCTCAATTTAGTATGATGTACCAGTCCACTCCGCCTGCCCTCCATTGCCCAATTCTATGTCCCATCATTGACCTCCTGCTTAAACTCTGTGCTTAGCTTGCTGCCCCTATTCTCCTTCCCCTGCCCTCCAATGTCTTTGTGCATGCCCCTGCTCCATCCTTTTTGCCCACCATGTTCCATGGACCTGCCACTCCTATCTACTCTGAGTGTTCTGTTGAGCTGCCACTCCCCTCCCACCTGCCTAGCATTGTCAGATGACTGTAACCTGTCCCTGCCACCTCCACCCTGCCTGTCCACATGCCATGCCCCTATCCTCTTCCTCCTGTCCACATGGTCCATTGTACTGCCACACCCTTCTGCCCTCCCTGGTCTGTTGTGCTGCAACTGCTCCTCCTGCCTGCCCCGTGCGGTCTGTTGTGAGGCCCCTTCCCCTGAACTTTCTTGTCTGTGCACAGGTCCTGACCCTCCCTTCTATCCTCCATCGTCCTTTGTGCATGCCCCTGCACCCTCCTTCTTGCCCATCATAGCCATTGTGCTGCCACTAACCCTCCCACTTGCCATGCATGGTCTTCTGTGCTGCCATGGCCCCTCC
This sequence comes from Triturus cristatus, assembly GCF_964204655.1. Classification (NCBI taxonomy): domain Eukaryota; kingdom Metazoa; phylum Chordata; class Amphibia; order Caudata; family Salamandridae; genus Triturus; species Triturus cristatus. The sequence goes on along the minus strand of NC_140589.1, from coordinate 1,232,438,929 downwards.
CACCTTCCCTGTGTGGTCAGTTAGCTGCCCCTGACCCCCTCCCACCTTCCCTCCATGGTCTGTGTGTATGCCATCACAGTCACACTGTTGCTCTTCATGGTGTGTCTTGCTTCTAGTGCCCATCCTGCCTGACCTCCATGGCTATCTTGCTGCTCCTGCCCTGCCCCCTTGCCCCCAGCCCTCTGTTTACATGTGCAGACCCCTACTCCCTCCCTCCTGGCTTGTCTGTTCCATTGTAATGCTCCTGATCCGTCCCTCCTGCCCTTTATGGTCTGTTATGCTGCAGCTTTCTCTCCTGTCTGTCCATTATGGTCAGCTAGCTACCATTGCCTCTTGCCCCTCTGTTCTCTGTTGTCCATGTGCATGGTCATGTCCCCTCCCTCTTGCTTTCTATGGATTGTTGTGCTGCACTCCCGTCCCGCATGCCCTGTGTGGTGTATTGTGCTGCTGCAAACCCTGATGCCTGCCCTGCAGGGTCAGTTTGGTGCACCTCTCCATGTCCCTCCTGTCCTCTGTTATCCAAGTCCATGTCCCTACCCCATTTCCTTCCATGATCCAATGTACCATACTTGCGAACATTTTGAACTTGGTAAGAGGGAGATTTTGAAAAAAAACTGGGGTATTGATTTTCCCCTTTGAGTTACATTGAAAAAGAGGAGATTGTAGACAGGAGACAGTTCAAATAAAGCCCATTTGAGCTTAAAAACATTGGACGTTTCCTGTCTGAATCGGGTCTGTTGGCATGTATGGTTGTACTACGATTGCCTCTTCCTTCTACCCACAATGGTCTATTACATTGCCACAGCCTCTCTTGCAAGTCCTTTATTGTTGGTTTGTTGCCCCTGCCCCCCTTTCCACTGCCCTCCATAGTCTGTTGTGTTGCCACGGCCCTTCCTGCCTGCTCAGTGTGGTTAAATTGTTGCCTTTGCACCCTCCTACCTGCCTTCAATTTTCAGAGTCCGTGCCCCTGGCCTCTGCCTCTCAACAGTATCCTAATGAACAACTAGATTGTTAACATTCTATATTTATAACAAAAGTGTGGAACGCCTGACGTCTTCTTGATGTAATCAAAACTGTAGTACCTAGAGCATTTCCATTAGAAATTACATATATGAGAGGGTCTTATTGGCAACCAAAGTATGGTTAGTGCTCTGAAAGACTAAAATAAGGACATATTTTCTGAGTTTTCAAATAGCGACAAAGCACTTTTAAATTATTTGTTATCTTTATGTTTTTTTATCCAGTTGACCACTTGATTAAATGTTGCACTTAGGGGAGAGGATGTGGTGTTACTTCCAGAACTGCAGACTTTGCAACTGGGGACCAGGTTGGAGTTTCTGCTTCAGCTCGACATTCTGTGAGTCTGGTCAAATCACTTAGTCTCCCCATGTCTACAACCAAAATGAATTTGTTCTTGTGTGATGTAACCAATGCTCATGTAAAGCACTCCAATACCTGACAAGTCTGCACTATATAACACTGCAAAAACACAAAATAATAAGTGTTTTGCACACTTCTGTCATTGGGCTATATTTGGGCTACATCTGGGTGATGTTGGGCTACATTTGGGCTCTTTTGTCTCCGGTGGCCATTTTGGGAGATGTATTTTTTATGAAGTTTCCTAATTTCCTCATGTACTGCAGTCTCCTCAGTAGGAAATGCTTTCAGTTTTTTACTTTTATTCCATCATGAAGGTATTCAGATATGTCACACATTTGCCATAAATTCTGAATGTTAGCACTCTAGTTGCTCATTAGATCACTGTAGTAAAACTACTGTTCACAATGGAAGTCTGCTCCTGGTATTAAAAGTGCATGTTTCAGTCTGCATGTCAGAATTTTTTAATGAAATAGAAGAGGATTTGAGAAGTCACTCAAAATGTGCCCTCATTTTCTTTCTTCAGCATTAATCATAATTTCTATGGCAAAATGAACACCCTCATTGTGTTCCTTTTTAAATTAAATGTTTTAAGTGTTACCAGTTTATTCCAATCAAGATGGCTTCAGGTGTGCCATACTTTTGTCATAATGAAGACAGTAAGCGCTCTAGTTGTTTTTAAGAACACTCTGGGACATTCTGTCATTGGGCTATACTTGGGCTACATCTGGGTGATATTTGGGCTACATTTGGGCTCTTTTGTCTCTGGTGGCCATCTTGGGAGACTTATTTGTTATGAAGTTTCCTAATTTCCTCATTTACTGCAGTCTCCTCAGTAAGAAATACTTTCAGTTTTTTACTTTGATTCCATCAAGAAGGCATTCAGATGTGTCACACATTTGCCATAAATTCAGAATGTTAGCACTCTTTTTGCTCATTAGATCACTGTAGTAAAGCTACTGCTCACCAGGGAAAACTGCTACTGGTATTGAAAGTGCATGTTTCAGTCTGCATGTCAGAATTGTTTAATGAAATAGAAGAGGATTTGAGAAGTCACTCAAAATGTGCCCTAATTTTTCTTTCTGCAGCACTAATCATACTTTTTATGGAAAAATGAACCCCCTCATTTTGTTCCTTTTTAAATTAAATGTTTTAAGAGTTACCACTTTAATCCAAGCAAGATGGCTTCAGGTGTGCCATACGTTTATCATAAGTAGGACTGTTAGCCCTCTAGTTGTTCTTTGGAACACTCTGGGAAGCTGCAGTAGAACACAAAGGAATCAACTGACAGTCTCTGCCCTTGTTGGATGTACATGTTTTACTGAGAATGCCAGACTTCATTCTCACATGACTGAGAAAGATAATGTGAATTTACAGAAAATATGCTCTCAGTTTAGCTTATAGATCACCTTCCAAACCTCTGTGGGAAAAGCATGAGAAAATATTTTTCTCTCAATCATGATATCCCAGCAGAAGGCTTTTTCACATGGTGAAATCACCTATGACATACCACAATTCCTAAAATAAGTATGGTACCATCAACAAATGATTTATAATGTAACTAAAGTCTTAAAACCTTCTATTAACTGCAATGCTTTTTAATGAGGTGCTATCATGTATATTGGTCCCAAGATGGCTGCCAACACTTCTTGGATGAAGTGCTGACAGCCAATCAGATCTCAGGATGAGATGTGTGGTTAGGCTCCGCCCACATATATATATGATTTTACTTTTGATTTTCTCAGGAACTACTGAACAGATTGACACCAGACCTGCAAAAGGCACTTCCCTGACCTGAGGACTACATCTCTGCCAGATTTCAAGTAATTCTGTTCAGCCGTTCGGGCTGTACCTTGGACTAAAGGTCCCTATGGAAAAATGCATGGGGAAAACGTGTTTTGGGACCCCCCTTTTTTCTCGGCCCCCGCTTGACGAATCACCCCGAGACTTTCAGGGTAGGAGCGGAGCGGAGCGCCCCACCTATTTTGAAAATTTTGCGAGGATTCGTCAACCGGCGCCAAAGTTATTCCAAATAGAATGTTGCGGATTTCCTATGGAAACACGGTCCTAACTATAACTATCTACTGGCGACCGCCAGTTGATAATATATATATATATATATATATACAGTAGAGGATCACTCTGGAAGTGCACCTCCCACACCACAAAGAAACAGCTCAAACGATCAGAGCCGCTGGCTCACGTCACAATGGCAATTACCACAAAACTCAATACATCACCTGATGCATACACTGCCCACTTCTGGCCGGGGGAAGTCTTCACACAGCCGGGGATCAAAGCTCAGCAATCGGGGTTCAAGCCGAGATAGACACGTCTGCCCTCGCTCGGAATCCAAACTCCCAAACTCCCACCAGACCAGTGAAAGCTCCCCTTCTTAATGCAAATCCAAACATAACGAAGCTTCTAGCAAGCCTTGCCCCCTTGTTCTCATGAGAGCCCGTACCAGTCTGTTCCAAGGCAATGGCATCGGTTGATCAGGCCTTTGCTATGGCTTCGAGACAGACCATGTACATTCCTCTGATAAGAACCAGTTTTCTGTAGTCAGTAAAGTGTGAAAAACAGAAGGAAGAGCAGAACATGCCCTCCCCACTTTGCAGCTACGTGCGAGCACAGAAAATCGCTTCAGTCATGAAAATGGAGTTAGTTAGGCCATGCACACAGAAAAGCACAAAGCAAGATGGAATTGAAAAGCAAGATGACATGAAAGCATGCAAAGCTAATAAATAGTAAGCGCTGCCATAAAGCAAGGTAAAGTCAGACAACAGAATGACATTAAACCATGTCAAAGCCAATAGTAAGATCTCATAATTCTCACCAATGCACAATACAATACACATTCCTGCACAACTGCACGCCTTTAAATGCAAATCCCACATGCTCTGCTCTTGGAAAGACTGTTCCACTCCATAACAGCTCCCACTGAAAGACAGGAAGATTATAGAACAGAAGAGAAGCAGGCATATGCAGGACCATCCTACATTAAGGCTAGGGTAAAATAACCCACTAAAATCAATTAAAATGGTGGTAGTTGGAGGTCATCATAAGGAGCCAGACTACAAAAGTGGTGCTTTCACTACACTCGGGACAAGTATAAAACATGTGAAGAATGTCAGCTGCCCTTTGGCCACACTTAGGACATCTTGTTTTATCCATCCCCCCCTCGATCAAATCCCTGTGATAATTGGTGCCATTTACTAATTTTCTCAGGAGTATACTATAGCATACAGATAGAACGAAACTGTTGCAGTTTTAAATTAGTAGAATGAATAGAATTGTTTAAATTATCCAAAGCCAACTCAATTTCAGTAGTATCTGTAGCCATACCTAATATCCGGCTCCACTTATCAGCTAGATGACTCATGTCAGCACTTTTCAGATGACATAACTGTAGATATATTGTGCTGATTCTTGCTTTAAGATCCACATTTGAAAAATTGTTATCAATACATGGGCACGTGGATATTGTAACAATTGCCGATTTAGAAGATAGTCTCTAATTTGTAAATATTTTCAAAATGACTGGTGGGCGGAATTTGCGAAATCCACTTTCGCAAATTATCGCGAAAATGTTAAAAATTATCGCAAACACGCGGAAATATCGCGAAGATGCAGAAGTTTTTTCCCGCATGTTCGCGAGATTTTCTGCATGGTTGCGGCTCTCCAACTTACCCATGTGGTTGCTCGCGGCCATCTTGTTTTCAGTTGTCTCGCGGTGCATGATCGCGAGAAGAAAGGCGTGATCGCGCGACGCATGACGTCACTGCGGGCGCGAACTGTCGCGAGACAGCGCAAATGGGTAAAAACAATACAACATCTCATGGAGAACGCGACCGGATCAAGAAAACTTGTCGGCGAATGCAGGGATTCAGGTAAGGCGATCGCGCGCGAGAATGTATTATTTTACAGCGCGAGCAAGAAACAAATTATCGCCAAGCTGCGGAATGCGGAAATTTTGACATTTTCGTGCTTTCCGCGGAACGCGAAAATGTCAAATTATCGCAATTTCCGCGAACGGAACGAAATTTTAGCCCAGGCCGACAGTATATCAAAAGAACTTTGCGAAGATGCAAATGTAGAGAAAGCGCCATGATCATACAGTTGGCCCAATCTTTCGATTCCAAATCTTGCCCAACTGCAAGCAGTGGAATCAAGAAATTTGCCCGGGAGAGATGGATTATTCCATAAGTTAAGGTGTTCATGTTTGATAGTATCTTCAAATGTAAGTGATGCATAATCCAAAATTTCATGCCACATGCGAACCATATCTTTCACAGTCTTAAAACGGACTCCCTTATAATAATTAGGATCATTGATCCTATACAAAAACATTTTACTGTCTGTCCCAAGCGCTAATGCAAATATGTAATATGGCTGTTTGTCAGTTAATAAACTTTGCAAGCGCCCAACAAATGCTGCCCAAAAGTAAAGATTAAAGTCAGGAAGTTGTAAACCTCCAAACTTATAAGGAAATTTAAGAGAGCAAATCGCCCGACGTGCCTGCGTGTAACACCAAATAAAGCTACCAATTGCGCTTTCTAATTTTTGAAAAAAATAATTAGGGACACGAATAGGAATAGCTAGGAATAGATATAAGAACTTAGGTAAAATTGTCATTTTAATTATATTGATTCTGCCTATGATAGTTATTGGGAGTTTGCTCCAAGTCTTACATTTTTTCATGACTGAGTTCAGTAGTGTTTCATAGTTAAGTTTCCATATCTGTTCTACGCTAGTTGAAATCTGAACTCCCAAATACGTTACTACAGTGCAACTACCAGATATCGGTGTAGTTGATTGTATATTATGTAAAATTTGGGTTTGATGTGCGTTTAATTTATACTCTGAGAAACAGCCATGGATTCTTGCTTCCTCCTGTATAATATTCAATGCTGTTTCTGGATTGACAGAAAAATACGCAATATCATCAGCGTACGCGATAGCCTTCAGAGAGAGGATTCCATTACTAAAACGAGTAATGCCAGTATTCCGATTTTATGCTGTAATATATGGCTCTATATATATAGAGCAAACAGCATGGGGGAAAGTGGGCACCCCTGCCTTGTGCCACGCTGTATCGGGAATTTCCAAGAGTGCAGATTGGTATATATAAGTTTAGCTTGTGGATTAATATACAATGCTCAAATCCAATTCAATAATCGACCTGGCAGACCGCACTTAATAAGTATAAGCCATAATGCCTCCCTTACCACACGGTTGAATGCTTTCTCAGCATCTAACAGAATCATCCCCAAGTTGCTAAGCGTACTACCAGCGACATCGAAGGCAGTTATGGCTGTATTAACATGCGCAGTAGTATCTCTACCAGTTTGAAATCCATGTCGGTGTTCGGATACAAGATCAGGCATATAAGGTTCTAAGCGACTTGCTACTACCTTAGAATTTTTTTTTTGCATCAGCGTTGATTAATGATATTGGTCGGTAAGACCCACAGTCATCTGCCGCCTTCCGCTTTATGAGAAAAAAAAACAATATTAGTCATGTCCCAAGACTTGGGGACTTGCTTACATTCTCCGATTTGATGCATAACCCTGCCGAATAGCGAAATGATAGAGCTTTTAAAGACTTTGTAAAATTCTACTAGTAAAGCATCGTCTCCTGAAGCCTTACCAGATGGTAACGCTGTTATGGCATATGTAATTTCTTCCATAATTATATCTTGTTGAAGAGACTCAACGGGCTCTAGGCTGAGAGAGTGAAGTTTCCCTTTTTGTGAATATTCTACTTCAGCATCCTCAGGCTGTCTATAGAGCGCCATATAAAATTGCTTAAATTTTTCTAAAATTGTATTAGCAGTATTATGAAGCTGGCCATCTCTACCCCTAATGGAGTTGATCCTAGTTTTAGCCTTTTTGTCTGCAATCTGATAGGCTAATATCCTCCCGACCTGATCCCTGTATTCATATTGAATAGAGGGGTTTTTATTAGAAGCTGCTGCAGCCTTCTCTTTAAACTGCCAAGTCAAAACGTCCCATGTATTTATCATAGAAGAGTATATTGTCTAGCTATTTGACCCCTTAGAGATCAGCCCTGCTGAATGCGCTAATTCTAGTTTTCTTAAAGTATCACAAGCTTTGTTCAAGCTATTTCTAGAGACCTTATTTGAATGATAGATATACTGTTGTGTAAAGCCACGTATGTAAGCTTTCATTGTGTCCCATATAATAAATGGAGAAGCAGTATTCATACTAAATTGTAAAAATTCGTTAAGAGCCCTTTGGGTATATGAAATGTATTGAAGATCAGACAGCAAGTACCTTGGGAACAAAAATGGCTGAGATCTCTTCTCCTCAATAGAAAGTTGAAAGCTAATCAAGAGCGGATTATGATTGGATGTTATCCGTGGGCAAACCTCTATTCGTGATATGTCTAAAAAACTGTTACTCGCAAAGATCAAATCAATTCTTGAATAATGTCGATGGGGTGCAGAGTAGTATGTAAAACCCGGTAAAGTAGGATGTAATATCCGCCATAAGTCTGAAAGCCCATGAAGCCGAGCTAATTCAAAAATTGCCTTTCGGACCTTACTCATTCTAGCGGAAGCAAGTCAATTTGTTGAATCAATTGTATAGTTCAAAATACAATTGAAAACCCCCATAATAATTATTTCTCGCTGCCATTCAAGCAGCTCCAACATTAATTTACTGAAAAGAGCAGGGTCGTCCACATTTGGCCTGTATAGTGCACAAAGAACAAATTTATTATAATACACTTCAAGCTGCAAAATGACCCACCTGCCACATGGGTCAGAAGCTATCTTATGTTTCTTGCAAGATAAATATTTATCCCTAAGGATCGCTACCCCTCTGATTGCTGCCCCCTGTGAAGTACACTCCATCATCTCAAAACCTAGCTGTTTAAACAGTCCTCTATCCTTGTAAGTTAATGTGTTTCAAACAAAGTGACCAAGTGTGGTTTATATATCCTGAACTCTTCTCTGACCAGCTGCCTCTTAGTCGAAGAATTTAACCCAGTCATGTTCCAACTTAAACATCTAATTGTCCCCATTATAAAACATATAGCAAAACAAGTTCATGTCTATTTCTAGCCTTCACTGAACGTTGTCCCTCAAATTATTTAACAGAAAGAGGTTTAAAAGGAAATCATTTTTTAGCCATATTCATAAAGAAGATGAGCTTATTATATTTACTCCTTTGAATTTTATTTTTTACCTCATCATCATCATTTTTTTTATTTAGTCTGTACCCTCTGTTTTTAACCCCTTGCTTTTTAGTATGCCAACCATTGACAACCTGATAATCAATCACCACCCCTGTATCAGATGCGAATGCCCACCCCCCCACCCAGTGTCTTGAAGAAGGAATCACCCCCCTGACTTGCTGTCGGTCAAAGACAGCACAGGAAAGCAGTGCCCTTAAAAGTGCTTTCGACTAATTATGTATCGATAACCTACTTATGTAAACCATTTTAAAAAAAAGTGCAAAGAAACAGTGCAAAAAAATAATTCAAAGTCCAATTGAATATTTCACAAACTCTCTATCATAAATCCCAGCAGGAAATACTAGTGCTTTCTAGTCATGCAGCTATTTAAAGTTCTGTTGCAATTTATCCAATGCCATCTTTGCCTCCTGATCCGAGTAGTAAATCTGTGTGCTACCGTCTCTAATAACCTTCAATCGAGCAGGTTCCTGTAGATATACCAGGGCCCCCAAGGCTTTCCAAGAATCAATGAGCTGCCTCATCCTCCATCTCTTATCCATCGTAATTTTACATAGATCGAATCTTGCAATAATGGAGAATGATTCCACTGATACTGGAGTGGTAGGTCAAACCTTGATTGCAATGGCCTACCAGCGTAGATCAAGATTGGTCTAGGTCGACGCAAATTGGTCTGCTTCGGTGAGAAAAATTGGCAGCCTATGGGCTCGTTGTATTTTGGAATCCCAATCCCAGTCTGCAAGATCAGGGAAAGCATTCTGAAACATTTAAACAATGAATGCTCGTGGGTCCGAGCCTTCTTTACCTTCTGGTATCCCAAAGATTCGCAGGTTATTCCGACGTTGTCGATTCTCAAGATCTTCAACCTTTGCCTTCAGGGCATTAAGCTGGGTATCATGCTCTTTAAGTATCTTAGTAGAGTGTGAAAGTGTGTCCTCATTCTCAGATACTCTTTATTTTATTGTAGTAAATTCAGTCGTAAGTTCGGACACTTTACCAATGACAGCAGTCAGTGCTGCTTGAATATTAGCATTATGCTCCCTAAGCTGTGTATAATGCTCCTGCACTTCAAATCTTTGTGTTGCCAATGCCTGCATGATTAAGGCCAGTGAAGATTCTGATATCACCGCTGTACCTGATGTATTCATAGGAGCAGGAGTACTTGGTAGTGCAGACCCATCTCTTATCAGTTGTGTATTGTCAGATGGATCGACGGCATTAAGACTTTCAGTCGCACTAACATTTTTAGGCAAGTGACCCACTGTAAAATGGGAAGGAGGAGTGGTCTGCCCTTCATCGATAGCTACCTGATGTTGTCCATGACCAGAGCCGGATAGACTTGAAATAATTGTTTTAACTTCCCCCTTCAACGTCACCCACTTCCGTAAGGGGCTATCTTGATTTTTAGTTTTTTCTTTCAAGTTTTCTGCGGACATACCACCACCCTGATGTTGAAACATGTTGCCGTTACATTTAATGTCAGTTACTTTCCGACCAAGTTTTGTTTGTTTGGCACCTTTAAAATCACATTTGTTCTTTTTAGCAGAGTGCGGGTTAGAAGTCTCTTCCACAGCGTAGTCGGATACATCATCAATGTCCAAGGATAACAGGGTGGAAGATAGCCCATCCACGTTGATAGTTTGTAATTCAACATGCCCATTATTCTGTTGATCACCCTCACCCTTCGGTAGTTCAAGCGTTTCCGATGCTCTCTGAATCGGTGAGCACCCAGACTAATCTGTATCTCCCTGCCGTGGTGACTCCAATTCAGAGTTTATCGTTATAGCTGGTGAGTCACTTATAGCCTGAGAGTTAGCCTCTTCCACTAACCCGGCAGGAGCATAGTCTGCCACAGATGTATTGGAAATTATAGCAGTTAAGTCTTTAGACTGCTCATTACCTGCTAATTTTAGTGTGAGACAGGCATATTCCCAAAGGCATTAGCATCCTCATTCACCTTGGTAGGTAAAGATATCACCAATCTACAATCAGAGCCGCCATCTGCCTGTGTCTCGACCGCTCTCTCCAGAGCCGTTTCAGACACTGCGCCTTTCCCTGATTGATACCGTGCCTTAGGTGTGTCCCCCAGCTCGTGCTGCACCGCCTCCAGCACCATCTCTGCTATGGCAGACTCAGGTACAGCTATGAAAAGATCCACAGCTTTTTCCGAACTGAGCAACTTTATCACTGGTCTGCCCATCTGTGAAGTGCTTTTCTTTATCTCACTATCCGTTGGTTCCATAGCTGGTTTAACGGTAGAGTCTGCGACCATGTTGAGATTCAAACGTCCTGTCCATTGCACGCCCGGCTTAGGAGGAGCCATAGCTGACCAAAGTAGAAGCAAGCAGGTCGATAATCCGGGCCAGTCAAGCACGAAGCACCGCTGATCACTCCGACGGTGCACACAGCGCCGGGTATCGCAGTAGAGAAATAAATGGCGAGTTGCTGATCGAAGCATCCGTAGCAAGTTGCTTTTTCTTTTTTTTTTTGCCGCCTCGATTGGCATTTCCTCCAACAACTTATAATTCATGGACTTTCACTGCTTGTATTTTGCATTTAGTGTATAGCGCTTAGTAATCATATCGTGCAGGTATTAGTTGAGTACAAGCCCGTAGTTGGGAGCACTCAGAGGACGCCGCTTCTCATGGCGGAGTCAATCCGACATCTTCCTTCCCCGAACCGCATCCCGATTGCAGCCAGGACACTCTACCGATTAGCAGCTGTAATTACAAACTCACGCACTGGTCCTCTAGCACCTGTAGTCTCACCTGCTGCATTCCAGCTGTCTAGGATTCATCATTACTTTCGTACCCATTTTACCATTAACTAGAAGGAGGTTGAACGCACAAACAACTGCAAAAATAGTCTATGTCGCAGTAAAATGCCAAAACTGTGTAAAAAATGTTGGTCTTCTGACAAAAGTCTGCTTATGACTGAGAGCTGGGAAGATGGTGAGTTCAGCACCACAACCCCTTTGTTGATACCATTTGCAGGGGAGAAAAACAACGTTTTCATCTGTAGCCCTTTTTCCCATTTTTTAAAAACAAACCAAAATTTGGCTGTATTTTGGCTAATTTCTGGGTCCCCTCCAGGGGAATCAACAAACCCTGTGTACCTTTGAAATCCCCATGATGGTGGAAGAAAAGGACGCAAATTTGACGTGGATACCTTATGTGCTCAAAAAGTTATAGGGGCCTAAGTGCGAACTACCCCAAATAGCCAAAAAAAGGCTTAGCATAGGGGGAGAAAAGGCCTAGCAGTGAAGGGGTTAAAAAAATATAATGCTAGAAGAGCAGTGCAATGTTAAATGTAAAAATTGCTGGGAAGAGAAACAAGGACTGTTTTTTTTCAAGGTTTTTGATTCCAGGTTGTATTTCAAAATACTCACAGTAGTTTGAAAGCACAGCATATATATTGTGTATGGATGTACCCATACCCACCCATTATCAAGTGCCTCCCTCCGACTCTGAGGCCCACTCCCTACCTATGTCATTTTCAACTGTGTCAGCCTGCCATGGGTGGCCTATCAGCTGCATGGTTATACAATTTACATCATCCCTTAAATAATCAATGATCATTTGGATCAGATATCATCTACCTTGTTGTAGTAATCAGGGTGAAAGTGAAATTGAGCAGTTGCCATTGATGTAACAGAGTATGGACATAATAGAAAAATAAGATAATTGTGTAGTTGTAGACTACAGCTGCCTCACCTGCAGACAGTACTAAATAAAAATAACATGAGTCTGCGACACGAGTATGTCTGTTTAGAGCGCAAGCTGACTGAGCTGGCATGCCTACAACAAGGTTAATTTAGCTAAACAAGAGAGAGAGAAGAAGAAGACTTGTCTACTCCATACTGCCTAGTAGTAGTAATGCCTGAAACTTCCACAAATGTTAGAGGCCGAGGAAGTGGGAGGATACCACAAATGTTATGTACTGTGCTTGCTAGTGCTACTGAGCCACTATGTGTAGAATTAATTTTGTGTTACTGTTTTGCTAAGAGTATTGGTTACAATTTTCTTTTTTCTTTTTTGATATAGCTACTCCTTCCCAACCACAAGCACAACCAAACAGGAAGGAGTTAGCAACCATGGCCTGGCGCCGGAAGCTGGAGGCCATCTGTACAGAATATCCGCAGCTCGTGGCTCTGGCGGAGGAGGAGGTGGCAGCTGCAGCCTCCTCCAATGTCCCGGGCCCCAGCTAGGCCACCCCAGTGGTACAGCGTTGCTGTCTGGCAGCCGCCCGCAGCACTTCATTGAACGCTGCTGCCCCGACCCCTTTGGATGCAACCGCCGCATGCTCCTCCAAATGGCCACCTAGAGGAGCGGATAAAGGTCCTGGAGAGTAACTGGAGAGTAACCAGCGAGCCCGCCGCTAGAACTCCGTTGCCCTTTTAAAAATTTTTTTGAGGTGGGTGGGAATTGGGCGTTGGGGAAAGGTTGGGTTTTATAGTTATGGACAATGGAGTAAACATTGGACTCTCTCTGTCGATACTGGTTGGAGTTAGGGAGAGGGTTGGGTCAGGTGTTGTGAGTTTTTTCCATTTGTTTATTTTGTTAGGGGAATAAATTATTTATACTTGAAGTTTTCATACAATCCTGCCGATAGTGTAACACACCAACAGATAGATGCGGTACCCTCGCTTGTGACTTGTCCTACTAGTACTGTAAGTCTCTCCTCCTAATCTATGAAGTCTGCAACTGGACTCGGAAGGGTGTGTGAATTGATTTCCATATTATCAATTATGACTCCCCCAAACTTCTTCTCTTACCTGTCATTAATGTTTATTTATACTTAGGAAAAGCGATGGCTGCATCGTGATGATGGTTTGGTTTCCCAAGATGTAATGGTGGTGGTGGTGGTAGTAGTAGACACTGATAGTAGCATTTGCAAAAAAAGAAAATAAGACAGTCAGTCACACGAGGGAACCTCAGGAACGAGTAGTACAAGTACAATACACAAGAAGACTGCCAAACAAGAAACCATGATGATGATAACAGCAATGCTAAAATAAAATAAAACATAATGGTGGCAGGCATAGCCTAGTACAAGTTACAAACTGAAGTTGACTCGACCTATGAAGTGGACAAGCAAAATCCTTAGTGCTGGAAGGATGATAAATCCATGCCGGCAATTAATTATGATGGATTATGTTGCTCTGGAAAAAGAATTGACTTGTGAATACTGAGCATGGGTGGGCAAGCAGAAGAAGATTCTCGCCCTACCTTGAGTTAGTGTTGCTTTCACCACATCCACCCCAGCAAGTGTGTGATCAGTTATTGGTGTAAATTTAATTTAGTCACACCTCAATATAAATCACAAAGTCCAGGGGAAGAGGGTTAGGGTTTGATGAATGGTTGGGAAGGGGTATTTGAGGGATAGTTTGACAAAGACAAACACTACATATGGACAACACACAATCTTGGCAGATGACCATCATAAATCTGTTAAGGGAGAAAAAGGAAATGCATGCATGACTATGACTTGATGAGTAGTACTAGACTAGTAGTACATGGCAGCAGTATATTATTAATTATTATTATTAAGCAATTGCTTTGCCTGTCTGGCCCCTGAAAGACAAAAATTACATACATTTTATGTTCTGCTGTTGTACATGGCTTCCTTTTAAAGCTAGCAAAGAAAATTTTAAAATATCTGTAGGAGTCAAATATAAGCAAACATAATAAACAACAACACACACAGTCGTAATGATTGAACAGAAAAAATGAATCAAATGAAATGATGATACTATAACTATGTTATGGCCAAATTGGGGCCTGCATCTCTGCATTCCTTTTGGTCCTTCCTTCTATGGACGCTCTGCCCGTCAATCTTTGGTGCCTTCCTGGCGGATGCGGATTGGAAAGGTAAATGTGAGTTGTTTTTCCCAGTATAGCACAGTGTAAAGGCCGGCCTGTATGTGTAGATTGAAAAAACAAAAGGGATATTGAAAACTCAAGGGGAAAAGTAAAGTTGAACTGCAGAAATTAAGGAGGAGTGCAAAAAGAAAACTTTACGAGGCGGCATGGCTAAATAATGAGACTATGTTTCCAGCATTAACCTACAACAACACGACAGGAGCAGGCCCACGGCGCCCACCCAACCTCCACTTAGCTTAGATTTTTCTTTTAGCCAGACAGCACTGAGCATACATACACAGCAACATGGCATTTTTCAAATTAAGTGACTAAATCAATGCATCGCTGTCCGTCATACAACTACACTCACCTCCACCTCCTCTACACAGACATGTAGGTCTGGTGTTGTTGTTTACCTTTTAGGTACGCCAGAGTTATTCCATCAATCATCTCCTATCCTACTGACTGACTGCAAGTATGGTACATCATCATGGTGTCCAACTCTGTAGTGTACCAAGTGAGTCCAGAATCAAAAATGCAATGGTTCAGCCTGCAGTAGTACAATTTTGTTATTGAACAACAAGAACAGAAACATTAACTTGAGTCACTTTTTTGTGTGTAGATTAAATACTAGTAGACATCATGCACAACAACACAAACACCAATCACTCAGTCAGTGTCCAATGCATGCCATCATTTACCTGTTCTTACGAGGCAGTCTCTCTAGGCTCGGCAAGGAGGATAGCTATAGTCAGGTTCTTTGGAGGGACTCGATGAGGCAGGCACACATTTCACATTGCTTGTACTATTCTCCATCCAATGTCTGGGTTGAGGGATTAGTGCGAGTCAGGACTGGAGCAGGACTCGGAGGAGAAGACTTACTTCTCCACTGACTGCACACAGTTGCAACTCCAATCCGGCAATAAAAGAGTGAGACATGGTGATGGATTTGTTATGATTCAAACCAGAGAGACAGTGACACACACAAACAATAAAAGTAAATAATATTCCTTAGCTGTATCTTTTTTGTGGCGCTTTTTTGGGGCATCAAAGCAAGAAAGAAGGTAACAAGTGGAAAGCCTAGTTGTTGTCAGGGAAGTAGAGCTCGTCCTCAATCTCTAGTGGTTCACCCAGAAGTAGGTCATCTAACACACTACTTCCATGACTTTAATCGCTGTCATAATCTTCCTGCTGTGCTACTTCAGGTATGGTGTAATCCGGTGGTATTAAGTGTTGATTCATTTTGATCATGGTTAACCTCTACACGTTTTGGGGCGAGAGACTGGTCCTTCTTGCTGTCAGAATGGCACCAGTAGCACTGAAAACACGCTCAGGAGAGACACTTGTGACAAGGCATGCCAGATAGTTTATCGCCAGCCTGCTGAGCACTGGCCATTGGCGCCCTTTCCCATACCAATACAGCAATGGGTTTTGATCAATGTAAACCTCTGTTGGGTCATCCAGATAGGCCTGGAGCATCTGCTCCATGGTCTGGGGTGCTCGGCTTTGCTCGGCCTCTTTTGCCTTATCCTCAGAACTGGACCTAACAAGCCCTTGCTGTAAAACCCTTCCTGTGCCGATTTTGGTGGGTCTAATGCTCCTATTCTTGTTGTTGTTGACGTTGTTCTTGGTGTTGGTGGTTCTGGCTGTTGTGAGGCAACTGCACTGCTCTGAAGTTGAACTTGACGCCGGCTGCCCTGCAGTACTTGTTGGGGCCTGAAGTAGTGGGCCTCTAATTACCGGATGTTCTTTTTCTAAGCGACTTGCTTCCACAGCTATCCAAGTTTTGTAGTTGGCAACATCCCCTTCTGAAAAAGGAATCAATGTATTCAGTACTGGTTTGTACCGTGGATCCAGAATTGTGGCACAAATGTAATGGTTGCATGACACAATGCCTGTTTGCACCCTTGTATTTTCAGATAAGCGAAAGGTTAAGCTCTCCACCAACTCATATGCTTCTTTTTTCCCTCAACACCTGAGTACATTGCAGACACCCCCTTCAGCTGTTCCTGTAGTATGTGCAACAATCGGATAGCTTGGCCCATTGCACAGTCCTCCTTGCTGACTTCATGTGTGAGGAGCTCAAAAGGAAGTAGCATCTCTGTCAGGCATTTAACTAGGCCCCATTGGTCCATCTCAATGATCATGCCTTTCACAGTAGCATTCCCTCTTTGCATGACATATTAATTGATTGGGCTGTCTGGCTCAAACAGATGTTCAAGCATGTAATAAGTTGAGTTCCAACGTGTTGGCACCTCCTGGATGAGTGCTTTAACTGGCATTCTATGCTCACGTTGAATGATCCTCAGCTGTTTCGGGGCTTTAAAAGAATGGCTGAAATGTGTGCAGATTCTTCTGCAGGTGGTCAGTAAGTTGCTAACTAGGTCTTGTTTTTTCAGAAAGTCTTGAACAATGATGTTAATGCAGTGCTCCAAACACAAGACCCTGAAATAGCCACCATCGCCGATGGCCTTAACTACATTACTGCCATTGTCCGTGGCAACAAAACCAATGGTAAGCCCTTTTGGTCTCAGCCATTCAAAGAACTTGCTGTCAAAGTCTTCCAAAATGTTTGCATTAGTATGAGATTTCTCCATGGCGAACATGGCCACAGTTGCATGTTTCCGAGTGGCATTAAAAATCTCAGCAGTGTCAACAACACCTGCTGCAGATATCTTTTCTCTAACCCTCATAAGAGATTCAGTGTGCAGTGATGCACATGTAATCAGTGACTTGGCAACTGGTCCACATGTCTGTTGTCAGGTGAATAGTGTGAACAGCACTCTGCTTCAAAGCTTGTCCAAGCAATTCCAGCATGTTGTGATGTAGTACTGGAACAGCATCTCTGGCAAAATAGGACTGGTTGGGAACCTTCCATTTTGGGCAGATGACTGTCACGAATTCAAGAAAACCCACCCCTTCCACAAAAAAAAAGGGAGGAGGTCCAGCGCTGACATTTTAGCCAGCTTCGCATTGTACAAACGTGCCACTGGGTGATTGCTTTCGTACTGCCCCTCCGACACAAACATGCTGAGAATGGTAGCCTGGATTTTTTTTTTTCTTTTCTGGTGCCACTGATGCAGGTGACTTCTTGACACCAGATGTTGTTAGGCTCAACGCATGTTTTTTGATTGTGGTACTCTCTTGCGTGGGACCCCTTGGTGTCTCAGCCTGACTCTTGTGCCACTGCGATGTTGCTGATGAGGATGTGGGTGGTACCACTGTACTGCTGGGGACAGGGCTACTTTGTGTACTAGAGAAAATGTCTCCCTCTTGTTCACCTTCCACTGGGATTAGATCTTCTACTTCTTCATCCCCACCAACAATAATGGGTGCAGTTTTTTGACTGCTAAGGTGTGCCTCCTACTGAAACAAGTGGTGTTTTTTCAGATGGGTTGTTTGGCCTCCGGTACCATAGTTTGTACCAAGCTTACCCCGACTAACATCTTGTCCACAAATGGACCACATCGCAATGTTTACCTCCTTCCTGCTAACCGAAAAGAAGTCCCAAACTGGGGGGCGCTAGAGGGTGCCAAGCAAGATGGCCGCACTTCAGTGAGGCTCCTGCTGCTTGGGACACAATCTATCTGCCATCCTCCTCTAATCTAGCCCCACACGCCCGAAAACTTACTAGTGAGGCAAGTCTAACCATCCGCTGCCTCCCACAGCAACTAATTTGCTGTAAATCGACCGGCAGCCACAGAAACTGCCTCCGATGGTTTTCTACCCGGCTCCATCAAAATGGCGGCCGCGATGGACGCGGCCTCTTGAGCAATCTGTTGCGGTGAGATCCGCCGGCTCCTGATGCGTACTGCGACCGGTGGAGAACGCTGCTTCCATCGCCTTGCCAGCCTGATCGATGAGCCTGCCCCACCTGCTGCAGTGTGTCTGAGCTCCCATTGCCGTCACCTCGTTTGGCTGCGCAGAGCGGTTCCCATTGAAGCCTGGAGGACTTGGACTGGTGCCGACTGGAGAGGCGCCTGTGACCCACGCCTCCGCCGCAACGCCTGCTCGCCCTGAAGAACCTAGACTGCAGGCCCGCTGGCGGGGGAAATGCGGGGAGTGCCAACGCAGCCCTTGCGGCCGGGAGCGGGTGCTTTCTCCCGAATCTGGTGCGGCCTTGCCTGGGCCTGGAGGTGGACCGGTGAGACCTGCGTTGTCCAAGTGCGCATCCTGCGATTGGAGGGCTGCCCGCACCGGAGAAGTGATATCCTGCCACTGAGGCTCTGGTGAGTCAGCCGCTGTGTCCTGCTGCCCCTGCCTGCCGTCCCGCGCCCTTACGATATTTCCCGCTGGGGATGCGCGGCCCGCCGACCTCCCTTCTCGTAGGGTGCTCATAATAGGCCGATGCTGGCCTGAAAACTCTCCCGCTGCTCACGCCTGATCCCTGCTGGCTGCTGACATTGCCTGG
Source organism: Triturus cristatus (assembly GCF_964204655.1). Lineage (NCBI taxonomy): Eukaryota > Metazoa > Chordata > Amphibia > Caudata > Salamandridae > Triturus > Triturus cristatus. The sequence goes on along the minus strand of NC_140589.1, from coordinate 1,232,420,062 downwards.
AATAACGCTTCTGCCATCCTGCCCAGCACCCGGTGGAAGTTTCCTCACCCATGCGAGCTGCTGCACATAGGCCCCTTCAGGCACTGCCTGGGTGCGCCTTTGGGGCCCGCGGGGAACTGGTGGCAACGCTTGCCTGTTTTGCTCCACTGAGGAGGGTACTGCCCCAGTTCACTCGGCTAACAACCCATGGGGGGGAGTGCTGCTGCCGCGTGTTGGAGGCCTCACGAGGTGGAAGTCTGTAGAAACCTGGACTTCCCCGCTGAATACTCTATTACCTGGGGGGCGACCTCGCTGCGGGACTGCTCCCCCACCTGTCCGGAACCCTGCCACCACCACTGGGCACACCCCCCACTGGCCCGCCCAACCGTGACCGCCTTGAAACCAATGTGATGAGTGGAGTGGCCCGACCCTTCAGGATAAAGAAGCCGCAGGTCCTTCCGGCCTGTACACAGCCGCGCCATTAGGCTCCGCTGCGTTAAGTGAAGGCATCACGTGCTACAATCAATGCCCTCCTTTCTTGGCTGCCTCATGACTGCATCTCTAGCCCGATCAGTAGCTGCCTGCCCCCCACGGAGCTAACATCCCGCCATGGGCCGCACAGATGGCAAACAACCCAAACTTACCTTCGAAGCCAGGAAATTCCCGCACTCGCAGGCAGAAATGGATGGCGAACAATCCACCGCCTCTGATCAACCCACGTCCACAGATGACCTGAAGGCCCTCCATCTTGCCATACAATTCGCCTATCCTCCATTGGAAGTAAAATGGATACTATGAATGCACGCATTGACACCCTAGCACACAAAAGCGATCAACATCAAGAGCGCCTCAAGAAAAATGAACAACCTATCTCTGACTTAGATGATGCCTCTGCCACTACCATTACTAAAACGTTGGATACGGAGAAAGTTCTGAAACTCATCGCTGAAAAGGATGAGGACTTGGAATCGTGCTCTAGGCGCAATAATCTATGAATTCTGGGAGTACCGGAATCCACCGCCACTGGCAGAATGGAGGACTATGTAGATATGTAGAATGTGTGCTCATCGCTGCCTTTGGCAGGGAGGCGTTCTCCTCGGTGTTCATATTAGAGAGAGCGCATCGCTCACTGACCTCTCGCCCTGTGCCTGGCGCCCCTCCCCGCCCTATTATTGCGAGGCTACTTAACTATCGGTTCGCTGCCCTGCGACTCGCCAGAGAGCACAAGACAGTACTCTTCGAAGGCACAAAAGTCTCACTATACGCGGACTTTACACTGGCTGTTCAGGAGTGGCGCAGAAAATTCCTCCCAGTGAAGAAAAATCTCCAACAAATGAACATCGAATACGCCATGCTCTTCCCTGCGTGCCTCAAGGTCACTCACCAGGGGAAACAGCACTCCTTTACAAACCCTCAAAACGTCTATGACTTCATAAAAACTCTACCTAAAGTGGTGACGGACCGTTCCTCCCCCTCCAGCCGATCCCAGGACGATGGCGGCACGTTGGACATGGAATGACAACCATACCCTGATCCATGGCTTCCATATTCATCTCCATGTGGCAACTTCCATGATGGCGCCCCCCCCCCCCTCTTCTTACTAACTGGAGGCCCGCACACCCTGCGGTGAACTGCGACACATCTTCCGCTGCCCGCTTCTATAATCGCTCTGGACTGGTGAAGAATACCACTCACACCCCCCGAGCACCCTTGCTGAAGCGAGGGTTTATTGGCTGCCCTTTCTACTACCCACTCAGGTGAACCCTAAACTGACTTGGCTCCCGCTTTCCTCCAATATCAATCTGCACAACTGTCATGGGACCCGACCTAGTCCTCCCAAATATAATTTCCTGACATGGAATGTGTGTGGCCTGGCTGATCCCAGCAAACGTAGACATATCCTTTCTTATCTAAATCCCCACACTATCCACTGCACTATGCTTAAGGAAACGCATCTTGCCTCCACCACACCTACCACATTCGCGACCTGCAGGTGCTTCTCAGCATACTCCTCCTATGCCCGGGGCACGGTTATCCTAGTGAAACGCACACTTCCCTTCACCCCCATCGGGCCTTACGGAGACCCGCAAGGTCAGTGCAGTATCCTCTGGGGTCGACTGTCTGCCAAATCTATAACTCTTGGCTCCTGCTATGGGCCTAACACTGATGAGCCCAAAAAAATTCTGATCCTTTGGGGCAAGATACTCGACATCGGTTCCACACGTTTGATGTGGGTGGGAGATTTTAATGTCACCTTGGATCCAACAATAGACCGGTCACACCAACAACCCCATCATTACTCCAACGCACATTACACCCTCAATCGCATTATAGGGGACCATGATCTAATCGATGCCTGGCGAGCCCCACAACTGCGTGTTCGGGAGGGTTCCTGCTTCTCCACTGATCACTCCTCCTGGACAGGTGGCTCCTCACTAAAGGGTTAGCACCCTGGCTGCCACACGCTTCTCACCTCTCACGCACATACTCCGATCACTCACCTGTCCTCCTCACGCTGACGCAGCCTCACGAAGAATCACCTTACATCTCCAGGCACCTGGCCCCACAGACCCTATTAGATCCAGTCTTCAAAGCGGAGCTAAAGCAAGAAATAACAGACTTTTGTCCCCGAAATAACAACTCTGTCTTATGGTATTCCACGGTCTGGGAGGCCTTTAAGGTCACCATACATGGGATTTGTATCGCTAAAAGTGGGGGTGTCTTGAAGGATATCCGTGCCACACTTCGTAAATTAGAATCGGAGCTTAAGCACACAGAATTGCAGATACAGGCTACACCCACATCTAAATTGAAAACCCCCTTGCGAGACCTGCTTACGGACTACCAGGAGACGGCCGAACGGGAATGTAAATACAGGGGAAAATATCACCAAGCATGCCGCTATGGAGATGGAGAAAGGCCGGGCAAAGTGCTGGCATCCTTGATTTGCCCCCCTAGCTTCTCCAATACCATCCTAGAAATCGTTGAAGAGGACGGCCAACTACATAGAAACACCCCAGATAGACTAGATGTTTTCAAACGTTTTTACAAAACCCTGTACAGGACGCACAGAACACAACCCGTAGACTTCATCCCTTTCTTCGAAGATACTGCCATAGCCTGGCTGGGAGACAACCAAACAGAATTCCTCCTTGCACATCATGAAGACGAGGTGATCATATCCGCTATAATGCAACTATAATCAGGCAAGTCCCCAGGGCCTGATTGCCTCCCAGCTGATTTTTACAAAACATACTGCCACTTACTCATCCATGTGTTGCGGCATGTCTTCGAGGAGGCCCGTGAGACGGGCATACTACCCCAAACAATGCGAGAGGCGCTCCATCATCTCCCTACCAAAACAGGGCAAGCCAGCTTCGCAGTGCGACTCGTACAGGCCCTTCTCCCTCATTAATGTCAATGCTAAAATCCTAGCTAAACTCATCGCAAAACGCATCAGTCCCCTCATGCCCGTCTTGGTCCTTCCTGACCAGTCAGGGTTTGTACCGAGCAGAGGCACATCCCACAACCTGCGTACCCTGTTTGCAGTCCTCCACGATATTGACCCTGACATGACAGCTGCGGCCATCTTTCTTGACGCCACTAAGGCGTTCGATTCCCTGGAATGGGCCTATCTTGCTTTGTTCTACACTGTATGGGATTCCCCGCCCCTTTTCTGGCCTGGATAAATCTGTTATGCACTGGCCTGCGGGCCACCGTGATGGTCAATGACGCTCAATCCTACCCCTTCACAATAGCCAGAGGCACTCAACAGGGGTGCCCTCTTTCACCCCTTCTCTTTGCCCTGGTTATTGAACATCTGGCTGCTAAAGTCCTGCAGCACTTCCGTAATCATGCTCTCATCTATCCAGAGAGACAAATACTATTCTCCTTATATGCTGATGACCTCACCCTTTATCTGCGAAACCCGGACGAAAGCTCAACCCCATTCTCAGGCTACTTATTCTATTTGGTCGCATCTCCGGGGTCAATATCAATTAGGTCTATCCCCTCACCGATGCCACTATGCGTTTTGAGCCTGACTTTTCCCGTACATGGTGCGATGATACACTCACCTACCTTGGCATATTCATCTATCGTAATCGAGAGTAGCTGATGAAGGCCAACTATGGACGTGCACTTGATCTAATATCTGAGAAAATTACCAGATGGACCGTGCTACCCCTATCCCTGGCTGGGAGAGCCACCCTTATAAAAATGGTGGTCCTACCCAAACTGCTCTACCTCTTCACTGATATCCCCTATGCCCCTGGTCGACATTTTTTCAAAGCTGTAAAAACTCAACTCATACGCCTCATTTGGGGTGGGAAACAAGCCAGGCTGCGCTGGGACACTCTCACACGACCCTTTGATGCCGGAGGATTTGAAGTGCCTGACCTGGAACTCAGGCTCACTTTGCATCATACCGGATAAACCCCCCCTTACATGCCTCATCTTGCGATAGAGGACGGATACATGGCCTGACCCCGTGCACTGCCTATCTGAGCACCCCTGCTGTCCCGTGGCGCTTCGCCTCCACCACTGTACAATGCACCACAAGCGCCAGGCACGACCTAGCTAGATTGCTGCAATGCTCCTTGCTATACTCCCCCCTCCTGCCCTTCCTCGGTAGGCATGATCTTCTGGTCGAGAGCGACCCTTGACCTTGCCAGGTAGGTCGCTCCCCCCCGCTGCAGCTCCACCTGCGCTCTCCAATGTCCTTTGCCCTTTGCTCCTCTGTGCCCCGCTGACCATCTTTCCTTTTATTTCCTCGCTCTTATGTGCCTCCGTCCGCCTGTGCCGCGCTGCCCATTTTTCTTTTTGTTTCCCCGCTCTTGTGTGCCTTTGTTCGCCTGTGCTCCACTGCCCATTTTTCTTTTTGTTTCCCCGCTCTTGTGTGCCTTTGTTCGCCTGTGCCCCGCTGCCCATTTTCACCTTCTGTGCATTCCCGCTGCTGCACCCCCAGCGGCCCCGCGCCCATTCGCTGCCCCCTGCCACCCACCTCCCGCCACCCAGCTGCTCCTCCCTCCCACTTCCCCTTAAAATGGCGGCCGCTGCGCGGTGAGGAGAGCGACCCTTGACCTTGCCAGGTAGGTCGCTCCCTCCCGCTATTGCTCCACCTGCACACTCCAGTGTCCTTTGCCCTTTGCTCCTTTGTGCCCCGCTGCCCATCTTTCTTTTTGTTTCCCCGCTCTTGTGTGCCTCCGTCCGCCTGTGCCCCGCTGCCCATTTTTCTTTTTGATTTCCCCGCTCTTGTGTGCCTTTGTTCGCCTGTGCCCCGCTGCCCATTTTTCTTTTTGTTTACCCGCTCTTGTGTGCCTTTGTTCACCTGTGCCCCGCTGCCCATTTTCACCTTCTGTGCATTCCCGCCGCTGCACCCCATGTGGCCCCGTCCCCCGCGCCCATTTGCTGCCACCCGCCTCCCGCCACCCAGCTGCTCCTCCCTCCCACCTCCCCCTAAAATGGCGCCTGCTGCATGGCCGCACCGCTGGCGCGCCGAAGGCGCGCCTAAGGCAAGCCCGTTTGCGCCCGTCCGCACCTGGACCGCGCCCAGCACCAGAACCCCTGGCCCCCGCATCAGCCATGAAGACCGCTTCCAATACGATGCCAGCACCCTCATCGCTCTCAACCCAGGACGGACCCCCACCTGCTGCAGGGCCAACCCGAGGCGCACCCACGGTCCCTTCGCCTGCCACAACTGCAGCTTCTCCTGCATCGAAGATGCAGAACCACCCGCCACGACAGAACACAACCAGCTCCGATGCGTCCTGATCAACACCTGCTCCGCACACAAACACGCCGTCGAGCTCTGGGATCTACTCGACACCACAGCACCAGACGTCGCCTTCCTGACAGAGACCTGGATGAACGAAGCCTCCTCTCCAGACATTGCCATAGCCATCCCTGACGGATACAAGATCGCCCGCAGAGACCGCACCGACGGAGTCGGAGGAGGAATTGCCATCATCCACAAGAAGACCATCAAGGTCTCTACAAACACCGACAACACTCTCACCACCGCCGAACACATGCACTTCCAGATCCACACGGACCCCAAGACCACCCTAAGAAGCACCCTCGTATACAGCCCACCCTGACCACAATTCTGCGACGCCATCACCGACTTTATCAGCACGCAAGCACTGACCTGCACCAACTACATCCTCCTCGGAGACCTGAACTTCCATCTGGAGAACAACAATGACAGTAACTCCTCCACCCTGATAGACAACCTCGCCAACCTCAGACTGGAACAGCTCGTCACAATGCCGACCCACATCGCCGGACACACGCTCGACGCCATCTTCTCCTCAAGCCCCCACGTCTCCTTCAGCCACGTCTCCGAACCCACCTGGACCGACCACCACTGCATCCACTTGACCTTTCGGAAACACGTCGCACATCCCCGCACCCTATAGATCCCCCGTCGCTGCTGGGGCATAATCACAGAAGTACAACTACAGTCAAACCTCGCACTCAACCCACCGACCAACCCATCCAACCCTGACGATGGTGCGTGCACCCTCAGACGATGGATGGAGGACTACGCCAGCACCTTAGCCCCGCTGAAAAAACAAACCCTCAAAGACACCAGCAAGAGAGCCAACTGTTTCACCCCGGAACTCCTAGCGTCAAAGCGCACCTGCCGTAAGTTGGAGAACATATGGCACAGCGAGAAGTCACCGGGCAGCGGCGCAGCCCACAAAGACGCCATCCGCAACCACCACCACCTCATCAGGACCGCCAAGAGGACCTCCTTCAAAAACCGCCTCAACAACAACGCACACAACAGCAAGGAGCTCTTCAACATTGTGAAGGAACTCTCCAACCCCAGCTCCAACGCCAACGACATGCCGCCGTCGCAAGCCCTGTGCGACTCCCTCGCCAACTTCTTCCACCGCAAGATCGCCGACATCCACGATAGCTTTAACCCCCTGACGACCCTAACAAGCCCCAACACGCTGGAATCACCACACCCCACCGACTACGACCCCCTGACAACCTGGGCCAACGTGCGCATCAAAGACACAATCAAGACCATGGGCACAATCCACTCTGGCTCGCCGTCTGACCCTCTTCCACACCACATCTTCAACAACGCCGGCAGCTCCATCGCACCCCACCTGCGCAACATCATCAACCTCTCCTTCGAGACCGCGACCTTCCCTGAAAGCTGGAAACACGCCCAGATCAATGCCCTACTGAAGAAACCCAAGGCGGACCCGAGCAAACTCAAAAACTTCCAGCCCATCTCCCTGCTTCCGTTCCCAGCTAAGGCCATCAAGACGATAGTCAACATCCAGCTCACCCGCTGCCTCGAAGAAAACAGCATCCTGGACCCCTCCCAGTCAGGATTCCGCAGCAACCACAGCACCGAGACCGCCCTCATCGCCGCCACAGACGACATCAGGATCCTACTGGACAACGGCGAGACGGCGGCCCTCATCCTTCTGGACCTCTCCGCCGCCTTCGACACTGTATGCCACCGCACACTATGCACACGACTCCACGACGCAGGGATCCAAGACATGGCCCTGGACTGGACCTCCTCCTTCCTCTCCGGCAGAACCCAGAGAGTCCGCCTCCCCCGTTCCGATCCAAAGCCTCCTAGATCATCTGCGGCGTCCCGCAGGGATCCTCCCTCAGCCCGACGCTGTTCAACGTCTACATGGCGCCTCTCGCACGCATCGCCCGACACCACGACCTCAACATAATCTCCTACGCCGACGACATGCAACTGATCCTCTCCCTCACCAAGGACCCCCTCAATGCCAAATACAACCTTCACCAGGGAATGAAGGCCGTCGCCGACTGGATGGAGGATAGCCGCCTTAAGCTGAACACAGACAAGACGGAGATCCTCATCCTCGGGCCCAACCCCTCAGCATGGGACGACTCCTAGTGGCCCGCGTCGCTGGGGACACCCCCCGCACCCACCAACCACACACGCAACCTGGGAGTCATCCTCGACTCGAAACTCACCATGAACAAACAAGTCAACGCTGTCTCCTCCACCTGCTTCAACACCCTCTGTATGCTCCGCAAGATCTACAGATGGATCCCGACAGACACAAGGAAAACAGTCATCCAGGCCTTAGTCAGCAGCAGACTCGACTACGGAAACGCCCTCTACGCCAGAACCCCGACCAAGCTCAGCAACAGACTGCAAAGAAAGAATCCAGAATTCCTCCGCACGCTTGATCCTCGACATCCCGCGCTGCGACCACATCACCCCCCACCTGAGGAACCTGCACTGGCTCCCTGTCGACAAAAGAATCTCCTTCAAGCTCCCGATCCACACACACAAGGCACTCCCCAAGACCGGCCCAGCTTATCTCAACAGTCGACTCTCTTTCTACGTACCCAACAGGAAACTCCGCGCCACAGACCTCTCCCTGGCTACCGTCCCACACATCCGTAGAACCACAGCCGGAGGCAAATCCTTCTCGCGCCGCCAAGACCTTGAACACCCTCCCCCTCATCCTATGACAAACCGAAGACCTTCTAGCCTTCAGGAGACAACTCAAGACCTGGCTGTTCGACCAGTAGCAACAGCTTCTCCCCTCTCCCCCCCTATCCCCACCCTCAGCGCCTTGAAACCCTTGCGAATATGTAGTACGCTTTACAAATTACTGATTGATTGATTGATCACACAGGAGGGAGGCTGCCGTTGGCTCCTTCGGAAACTGGCCATCCAGACCTGGGGAAGCTCTACATTGGGGGCAATTTTTGCACCAGTGAGGACTTCTTTGGCTCCACATCTCCTACCCCACTAGAACGGTTTTTCTATGTCAGACTGCGTCAGGATGTGAAGGCCCTCACTCCCTGCTTTCCACGGGAGCCCCCACATCATGTCTCCCTTGCATGCCCTTCTGCAGTAAACTGCCCCTACACACGTTGTGTCACTACTATATCACACCGTTCAGCAAGACCGTTCATACGACCTCCCTCAGCCAAGGATCGGTGGGTGGAGGAACTGGGCTCCACTCTCACTGGAGACCAAAGGTTCTTCTGCTGCAGACAAACTGGAAGCATCTCCGCCAGCAGTAGATTGCGTCTAATTAATTACAAATACATTCACCGTCTTTACTACACACCTGCACGCTTGCATCGCCTACACCTCTGTGACAATCCAGTGTGGGCGGTGCGGGAGTGAAGGAGCAGACTTTAGGCACATTGCATGGGACTGCCCGCCCATTCGCAGCTACTGGACAGAGGTGCTAACAGCGCTGGACCACATGACTGGGCTACATATTTCCGACAACCTCCTAACCACGCTTCTAGGCTACACTGAGACACTGGCCGCCAAGGTACGGAGGTACATTTCCCTGGCACTCCTCCTCGCCAAAAGGTGGATCGCTTGCAGCTGGGGAAGAGGGAGGGCACCCAAATTCAAAGACTGGCTGCAGGATCTTATCTATTGTCAAAAGCAATTACACATCTATGCAGAACTCCTACCACCTTCCTCACGCCCACGTGATATATGGGCCCCCTATATATTTATTGGAACATACCACTGCCACGGACTCAGCCACTGACCCTTGCATTAATGAGGATGGGCCACACACCAGGGATGTGAACTGATGCATGCGAGACCTCACTCAGGCCAGGGTATAAAACCCGAAAGGGGTGACAGGGTAACCGGTGACACCACTTCTTAAATCAACGGTTAGCATATGTCAGCACACACGGGCATCTTCCACCTGCAAATGTGCTTAAGTGGTAATGTTGTTTTCTTGTTTGTTTTTCTTGGACCAAAATGCTTATGACCTTATGCTGCTACTAACTCAACTTGTCCCAACTGAAGCAGCCGGCCCGATGTGGTTGTAGGCGGCTTGCTGTGTATCCCTCCCCCACCTATAATGCTTTGCAGAACACTACTTTGCAGTGCCGGCCCGTCCAGGGATGTAGGCACCATGCTGTGGTCAATACTTTTGCCTCCAATAAAGGTTTATCGAAAAAAAAACAAGTTTTTTTTTATAGGCCCAAACTGGGGAGGTCATCCTTCTAGCGCTGCTGGTGACACTTGCAATGCCTGATGAACTGGCAGGTGGGCGTGAGGTTTGACTCTCTGCAGTACCTACTTCTACTGAGGTGTTTGTGGTGGATGTAGGTCGCTGCCAGCGAAATATGGAAGCTGGAGGTGGTTTTATTGGTATCATCTGTGTTGGGGGTATCCGTGCCACATACCTCACAGCAAGTTGGGAAGTGGTAATGTTAGTCTCCACTGGGGCGGGACTAATGTCCATGATTACTGGCTCATCATCATCATCATCATCCTCTTCTACATCTACCTCCATAACTCTAAAGCTTTCTGGAACCTTCCTTTTCCCTAGCCTTGTCTCGTGTCATGTCTCTCTCTCAGACTGAGGTGGCTTCCAAGTTGCGACTAGATCATCAGAAGGGAGTTTGCAGAAGAAGTTGATGGACTAACTCTCCTTTTGATTGCTGGGGATCTGGAAGACAATGGATCTTCTGAAAGAGTGGGTTGCTCTTCTTCTTCCTCTGCAGGAAGCTCGATCTCCTGAACTGCCCCTACTTCAGGAGGAACAACTACTATTGGGGGAGGTTGCTGCTGTTGTTGCCCACTTATCTGAGTTCCCTGCATTGATTGAGTACTACTTTGTGATAACCATAAGTCAATTTCAACATCACTGCTCGTCCGCATGGACTTGTGATTAGACTGGCTGCCTCTGCAACAGACATGGGCTTAGACTAGGTTTGTGGAGTGGGTCCACTGATGCAGGGGTTCTGCTCCCAGCTTGCTCCCTGGACACCGCTGCCTCAGGTGCAATTTTTTGCCCAAAAAAGATCTTAGGTGACATACCGATCTTTGGTAAGTGGCAGTGCCTTCTTCTCGATGGTAACATTCTTGGTACTGGACCTGGTACCTTTCTTTGGGCCATCTTGAAGATGTCAGCAGAATGTAGTGGCACAAGTTGAGATGTCTGTGGTCACACGTCACATGATGTCGTGCGCAGCAGGAATTCTGTCTGGCGCTACAATACTTAGTGATTATCTCTCCTCCTCTTTAGTGCACCTAAAAGCAAAGAAGCAAGAAGAACATCAGGGAAACGTGGAATCATTGTTGTGGTTCAATTACTACTAGTAAAAACAAACAAATATAATATATAACTTAGTTTGTGGTCATACTTGTTAGTGTTATTAACATTATTCGATTTATTACCTCAGTTATTAAAATACAGTGTAGAAATGTGTGTAGTGTACTGTACAGTACACTCAGGTAGGATAGGAAAGAAAAAAGAACAACAACAACAAGAATACAAATGTAACTGACCCAGTTTGGCATTGTGCATCACGTGGGATTCAGCATTCAGGGAGCTGCATTTGACAATGGATAGAAGTAATAAATAAGCCAAGAGGAACAAAGGAAAGATATGCAGAACTAATGCAGAAGCACACTGGCTGCCTTCACAAAATGACCGTCAGCCACATGGCCAGGCAGGCCACAACAACAAGAAAGGGAAGACAGACAATGCCGGCCTATGACATAAGCAAAGCACACTGGCTGCCTTCACAAAATAAGCTTTGTCAAAGGTGGACACGCCCAATGTAGTGTGGTACGGTCAAATGAAGCAGTGTTTGGGAACCCACCAAGTGGGTGAAAAGACCCCTCACACACCAACCTGGTTGGTGTCATGCTTCATCATTGGGGCCTCAACCGGGTGGCCGAATGCCTCCCGGTTGTGCTGCGACGCCTGACTACAGCGGAGCTGGTGTAGTGCAAAAATGTGATGTGGTGATAATTAAAAAATACCACTGAGAATCCTTGCCATTGGAAGATTTATTATTGGCGGCTCAGGGTATTGGTTAAAAAGATATGTGACGCAACTAAATGGAGAAATAATTATCTGTTAGTTGGCTATGTGGTGGGTCTACATGTTTCAGCTCACGAATAAAAGTAGTGAGGAGCTTTCGTCAGGACCAGTGTGAAGTGAGTGGCAAAAGGTGAAGTGCCACGTGGTGAAAAAAATAAAAAATATGAGTTACCTACACACTCGCTAAGGTGTGTGGAACGCGGTGTCAACACAATAGCGGACACTGCGGCGCAAACCTGTGGAAGAAAACAAGACAGCACACAATACACATGAGAAATCAACATTGGTGCACTGGATGGCAGGCAACATACAAATAGGTTTAATGTGCTGTGAATAATCAAACCTGTCTTCAATGAACGTACCGTGGGTGACACACATACATATGAAGTGTATCATGCTGCTATGCAAAAGAGCGGAGGCAAGACCATTAGGAATGCTAGGTAGTACGCAAAGCGCTCTGTGAACTAGGGGTGCCAAGTGGTGGGTACCGCGGCACTACAAAGGACTACAGGTGAAAATCACACGAACAGCGCCAAGTGATTATGCTGGCAATGGTTGCGGAACCTCGGAATGAGGTGTGTATAAAGTGAGAGGCCCAGAATGCGCTGAAGGAGAGGGGCTGAATGTAGCCTCCAAGCGCTAAAGGTAAGTGATGGGCACAGGCTCGATAAAACACTGCGCGAAATAGCAGGGGGAAAGGATAATTACACTATGGCTGAGTGAAGGCGCTGTGCAGGAAGCGGGAGGGGGGCGCTTCTTACAACAGATCTGTTGGCAAAAGAAATAACAAGATTAGAGAGCGAGGCAGGCAGGAAGGAGACGGTATCCTGCTAGAGCGAATATGAGACACCTTACTTGGTTGTGAAGCTACCATCGCCTTGCACCTACTGTGGCCTCCCGAAGTCCCGGATGCTGACGGACCCCGGGGGGAGGAGATTAAATAGGGAGGAGCGCCATTGTATACGTGCGTTCGTGCGACCCCTCACACACCAACCAGGTTGGTGTGTGAGGGGTCTTTTCACCCACTTGGTGGGTTCCCAAACACTGCTTCATTTGACCGTACCACACTACATTGGGCGTGTCCACCTTTGACAAAGCTTATCTAAATCCAGGGGATACGGACACAACCCCCCTAGTTGTCCCTAGCTCTCCCTTTTGTTCTTGACAGTTATTCGCAGCGCACAGCTGTGAGAGCAGTTTTTTCCTTTACCTGCGCAAATACCTTTTTCCCCCCCTTTTTCACTATGGCTGAGAACCCTGGCCTAGGGTTCACCCTGGATGACGTCAACAATATTCTTGACAATCCTCCATTACTGGCTGACTTCAACTTAGCTACCTCGATCGCACAAACAGCCGATTGGGACAACCTAAATGAGAAAAAGCGCAACCGGATAAGAACCATACTCCACGGGGTAATTCTCACTGAATATCTGAGGAACAACACCGCGCCAAGAGGCCTGATAGTCACGAATGCCCCGCGTATCTTCCTAGAGGATCCTATCTTTCGGAAGGACTGGGCCCAAATAGCGTGGAGATGCACCCGTGACTGGATGATTCTCATCATCCAACTATCTAAACGCCTCTCCGATGCATTCCTCATAGAAATACAAACCACGGAATCACACTTCAAAGCCACTCTCTCCTCTTTCAAGAAAAAACTAGAGGAAACCAATAAAGAAATAAACGAATACAAAGAAGGCCTCACCCAAAGCAAGATTACCAAATTTCAAAAGGATCTCAAAAGATTCTCCTATACCAAGACCTATCCCTATGCCGCCGCAGATTTTCAACCACCCAATCGGGCGGATCTGTCAGGGATAACATCAGATGAAGACTCATCCGGAAGCAGCAACTCCAGCAATAGCAGTTACCGCCGACGCCAGCAAGGCAGAGGGGGTTCCATAGGATGGCAACAACCGTGGACCCCGGGGCCCCGGGGTCCCAACGTACTATATCCACCCATGTACCCCCCATTACACCCACAATTCGGATATGGCTGGAACCCACCATTTGGTCCACCACCTCCTTACATGAACCAAAACCAACCACAGCCTTTTTTAGGAAGAGGCCGAAGAGGTCGCGGAAGGAGACGCAGAGGGAACACAGTACACTGGCAAGACGACCCTCCACAGGGAGCACAGACGAGGAGCCAAACCAGAGACCAACAACCAGGCCCGAGCACATGCTAAGCCTTATTACCAACCTCTCCCAACATATCTTAACACCTACAGAGGAAGCCATCCTTGAGAAAGGTTTAGGCTATGCACCCACGTCCAAGTTGGATAAATTCAAACTACATTGCGAACTAGCTGAATTTTTCCGCAAACTTAAACTCAAGGCATTCTTCGAGAACACTCCGATTCTCCCTGACCCTATTGACCAGGGGGACACCACCCTCCGGGTAAAATCTACATTCATGCCCCCCCCGAGCTCTATCCCTCCGGAAGTCTTGGTATATGAACAAGCAGTGTTTAAGGAAATCGAAGCCCTCGAAGAACCCCACATATTTCAAAACACTAGTAAACAAGAACGGCTGGCCCTACAAACACTGAAGAACAACCCTGATATCATCATCAAACCCGCCGACAAAGGGGGTGGCACAGTAATCCTCAACAGAAAGGACTACCATCACGAGTGCCAACGTCTACTCAATGACACTAAGAACTACGAACTGCTCACTCATGATCCCAGCATCTCACTCAAAGCGAACATCCAAACCCTAGTAGGAGAAGCTGAACAAAGTGGGCACATTTCTAAAAGTGAGGCCAAATTCCTCACCACCACCCAAGGGAAAATACCATACTTTTATACTGTTCCCAAAATCCATAAGAACAGGTTTCCCCCCCCAGGTCGCCCGATTGTTTCAGGCATTGGGTCCCTTTTGGAACCCCTCTCACGCTTCTGTGACCACTTCTTACAACCCCTGGTCCAGTCCACAAGCACGTATCTTAAAGACACCAAAGATCTGCTAGGACTCCTAGCTAACATTCACTACGATCCCGATAGCTCTTTTTTGGTGTCGCTGGATGTGGAAAGTCTGTACACCAGCCTCCCCCAAGATGACACCCTACGTGTTCTTGAAGAGGCCCTCAATGAGAGTGATTGGCAATACCACACGCCCCCCTCATTTGTTCTGAAGTGCGCCACCCTCGCACTCAAGGAGAATTACTTCGAATATGAGGGTAAGCTCTACCTACAGAAGTATGGTACATCAATGGGGAGCGTTTTCGCTCCCAGTATAGCGGGCCTGTATGTTTTCAGCTTCGAGACCAAACACCTGCTCAGCAACAATCAGCCACGTATCCCACATATCAAGTTCTACAAGCGCTACATTGATGACATCCTCCTCATCTGGGAAGGTTCGAGCGAAACACTCATCACCTTCTGTGACTGGCTAAACACATGTGACCCTAACTTGCGCTTCACACACAGTTTTGACAGATACCATACCACCTTTCTGGATCTCGACATCTATGCAGTGGCAGGAGGACTCATGAGCAAAACACATTTCAAACCTACTGCACGCAACTCCCTCCTCCACTTTTCCAGCTTCCACCCACGGACCCTCCGGGAAAACCTCCCGTATGGCCAAGTTCTGCGACTCCGCAGAAACTGTAGCGATCCCAAAGACTACAAAATACAAGCCCAAGACCTCTGCCAGAAACTGCACCAACGCGGCTACCCAAGGCACATAACCAAGACCGCAAGTAAAAGGGCCAGAAATCAAAACCGAGACGGTCTACTAACAACGTACCCTAAAGAACCAACCCCCCCTCCACTCACATGTGTCACCACGTACAACACAGTGTCCAACAAGGTTGCGCAGATCGTTAAAAAGAACTGGAAGATCCTCAACACAGGCCACCTGAAATGGGAACCTCCCCTTCTTTCTACCAAAAGGGCAAGATCCATCAAGGACACCATTGTGTCTACTAGACCAAGGGTCCCAGTCAGACCTCCCAACACGGTACTTAATGCCTGGGGCCTCCCCAACATCAAGGGGCACTACCCCTGTGGTAACTGCAGCGTATGCCACATCACAGAGACAACCAAGCACCTGAATTTGGAACCTGGGAAGACATGGGAGTTACGAAAACACACCAACTGCAACACAGAGAATGTTGTATACCGCATCATATGTCCGTGTAATCTGACCTACATTGGGATGACCACCCGCAAAGTTAAAACCCGTATCTGTGAGCATCGCAGCACCATACGCTGCAAGAAAAACACCACTAAAATGACAAACCACTTCTTGGAAAAAGGCCACACGACTAACGACATGAGATGGGTGATACTTGAAGCCTTGGACAACAACATTCCCAATATCCAGACTCGCCTCCTAGAACAGGAACAAAGATGGATATATCGCCTTTCGAGCCACATCACTGGCTTGAACGATAATATCCCTTGGAACTGCCTAAGAAAGTCCTGACAACCTGAGACCACTCCTTTATCCATAGGCTTCCCCACGGTTTGTTCCCATTTTGGCTCATCTGGCCAACTTACACCCCCTATTTTCGCATAGGCCTTGGCTCCTACTCCACAGCTGTCCGTGGATGCAATTGCCACCTCCCGCACCCCAATTCCCGGGCACTGAATAGTCTTGCCTTTTCCTATTTCCAACCAGGCTCGCACCCTAGTGTGGGCACTTCCTGCACTTCCCAGTAATCCTGGGCTCCTTTAACACCATCCGCGTCTGATTCCATCACGCATGCTCGCTAGACGCTGTCTTCTGAGCAGGCGGCCCTAACCTCTGGCGTCCTTTCGCGCATGCGCGCTAGCATCACGCTACTCCTACACGCATGCGCGTTTAACTCAGTAACGCCCTAGCTTGCCAGCACGAACGCACGTATACAATGGCGCTCCTCCCTATTTAATCTCCTCTCCCCCCGGGGTCCGTCAGCATCCGGGACTTCGGGAGGCCACAGTAGGTGCAAGGCGATGGTAGCTTCACAACCAAGTAAGGTGTCTCATATTCGCTCTAGCAGGATACCGTCTCCTTCCTGCCTGCCTCGCTCTCTAATCTTGTTATTTCTTTTGCCAACAGATCTGTTGTAAGAAGCGCCCCCCTCCCGCTTCCTGCACAGCGCCTTCACTCAGCCATAGTGTAATTATCCTTTCCCCCTGCTATTTCGCGCAGTGTTTTATCGAGCCTGTGCCCATCACTTACCTTTAGCGCTTGGAGGCTACATTCAGCCCCTCTCCTTCAGCGCATTCTGGGCCTCTCACTTTATACACACCTCATTCCGAGGTTCCGCAACCATTGCCAGCATAATCACTTGGCGCTGTTCGTGTGATTTTCACCTGTAGTCCTTTGTAGTGCTGCGGTACCCACCACTTGGCACCCCTAGTTCACAGAGCGCTTTGCGTACTACCTAGCATTCCTAATGGTCTTGCCTCCGCTCTTTTGCATAGCAGCATGATACACTTCATATGTATGTGTGTCACCCACGGTACGTTCATTGAAGACAGGTTTGATTATTCACAGCACATTAAACCTATTTGTATGTTGCCTGCCATCCAGTGCACCAATGTTGATTTCTCATGTGTATTGTGTGCTGTCTTGTTTTCTTCCACAGGTTTGCGCCGCAGTGTCCGCTATTGTGTTGACACCGCGTTCCACACACCTTAGCGAGTGTGTAGGTAACTCATATTTTTTATTTTTTTCACCACGTGGCACTTCACCTTTTGCCACTCACTTCACACTGGTCCTGACGAAAGCTCCTCACTACTTTTATTCGTGAGCTGAAACATGTAGACCCACCACATAGCCAACTAACAGATAATTATTTCTCCATTTAGTTGCGTCACATATCTTTTTAACCAATACCCTGAGCCGCCAATAATAAATCTTCCAATGGCAAGGATTCTTAGTGGTATTTTTTAATTATCACCACATCACATTTTTGCACTACACCAGCTCCGCTGTAGTCAGGCGTCGCAGCACAAGCGGGAGGCATTCGGCCACCCGGTTGGGGCCCCAATGATGAAGCATGACACCAACCAGGTTGGTGTGTGAGGGGTCTTTTCACCCACTTGGTGGGTTCCCAAACACTGCTTCATTTGACCGTACCACACTACATTGGGCGTGTCCACCTTTGACAAAGCTTATCTAAATCCTGGGGATATGGACACAACCCCCCTAGTTGTTCCTAGCTCTCCCTTTTGTTCTTGACAGTTATTCGCAGCGCACAGCTGTGAGAGCAGTTTTTTCCTTTACCTGCGCAAATACCTTTTTCCCCCCCTTTTTCACTATGGCTGAGAACCCTGGCCTAGGGTTCACCCTGGATGACGTCAACAATATTCTTGACAATCCTCCATTACTGGCTGACTTCAACTTAGCTACCTCGATCGCACAAACAGCTGATTGGGACAACCTAAATGAGAAAAAGCGCAACCGGATAAGAACCATACTCCACGGGGTAATTCTCACTGAATATCTGAGGAACAACACTGCGCCAAGAGGCCTGATAGTCACGAATGCCCCGCGTATCTTCCTAGAGGATCCTATCTTTCGGAAGGACTGGGCCCAAATAGCGTGGAGATGCACCCGTGACTGGATGATTCTCATCATCCAAACATCTAAACGCCTCTCCGATGCATTCCTCATAGAAATACAAACCACGGAATCACACTTCAAAGCCACTCTCTCCTCTTTCAAGAAAAAACTAGAGGAAACCAATAAAGAAATAAACGAATACAAAGAAGGCCTCACCCAAAGCAAGATTACCAAATTTCAAAAGGATCTCAAAAGATTCTCCTATACCAAGACCTATCCCTATGCCGCCGCAGATTTTCAACCACCCAATCGGGCGGATCTGTCAGGGATAACATCAGATGAAGACTCATCCGGAAGCAGCAACTCCAGCAATAGCAGTTACCGCCGACGCCAGCAAGGCAGAGGGGGTTCCATAGGATGGCAACAACCGTGGACCCCGGGGCCCCGGGGTCCCAACGTACTATATCCACCCATGTACCCCCCATTACACCCACAATTCGGATATGGCTGGAACCCACCATTTGGTCCACCACCTCCTTACATGAACCAAAACCAACCACAGCCTTTTTTAGGAAGAGGCCGAAGAGGTCGCGGAAGGAGACGCAGAGGGAACACAGTACACTGGCAAGACGACCCTCCACAGGGAGCACAGACGAGGAGCCAAACCAGAGACCAACAACCAGGCCCGAGCACATGCTAAGCCTTATTACCAACCTCTCCCAACATATCTTAACACCTACAGAGGAAGCCATCCTTGAGAAAGGTTTAGGCTATGCACCCACGTCCAAGTTGGATAAATTCAAACTACATTGCGAACTAGCTGAATTTTTCCGCAAACTTAAACTCAAGGCATTCTTCGAGAACACTCCGATTCTCCCTGACCCTATTGACCAGGGGGACACCACCCTCCGGGTAAAATCTACATTCATGCCCCCCCCGAGCTCTATCCCTCCGGAAGTCTTGGTATATGAACAAGCAGTGTTTAAGGAAATCGAAGCCCTCGAAGAACCCCACATATTTCAAAACACTAGTAAACAAGAACGGCTGGCCCTACAAACACTGAAGAACAACCCTGATATCATCATCAAACCCGCCGACAAAGGGGGTGGCACAGTAATCCTCAACAGAAAGGACTACCATCACGAGTGCCAACGTCTACTCAATGACACTAAGAACTACGAACTGCTCACTCATGATCCCAGCATCTCACTCAAAGCGAACATCCAAACCCTAGTAGGAGAAGCTGAACAAAGTGGGCACATTTCTAAAAGTGAGGCCAAATTCCTCACCACCACCCAA
The DNA here is from genome assembly GCF_964204655.1 of Triturus cristatus. Lineage (NCBI taxonomy): Eukaryota > Metazoa > Chordata > Amphibia > Caudata > Salamandridae > Triturus > Triturus cristatus. The sequence continues at coordinate 1,232,400,442 of NC_140589.1, read as the reverse complement.
GGGAAAATACCATACTTTTATACTGTTCCCAAAATCCATAAGAACAGGTTTCCCCCCCCAGGTCGCCCGATTGTTTCAGGCATTGGGTCCCTTTTGGAACCCCTCTCACGCTTCTGTGACCACTTCTTACAACCCCTGGTCCAGTCCACAAGCACGTATCTTAAAGACACCAAAGATCTGCTAGGACTCCTAGCTAACATTTACTACGATCCCGATAGCTCTTTTTTGGTGTCGCTGGATGTGGAAAGTCTGTACACCAGCCTCCCCCAAGATGACACCCTACGTGTTCTTGAAGAGGCCCTCAATGAGAGTGATTGGCAATACCACACGCCCCCCTCATTTGTTCTGAAGTGCGCCACCCTCGCACTCAAGGAGAATTACTTCGAATATGAGGGTAAGCTCTACCTACAGAAGTATGGTACATCAATGGGGAGCGTTTTCGCTCCCAGTATAGCGGGCCTGTATGTTTTCAGCTTCGAGACCAAACACCTGCTCAGCAACAATCAGCCACGTATCCCACATATCAAGTTCTACAAGCGCTACATTGATGACATCCTCCTCATCTGGGAAGGTTCGAGCGAAACACTCATCACCTTCTGTGACTGGCTAAACACATGTGACCCTAACTTGCGCTTCACACACAGTTTTGACAGATACCATACCACCTTTCTGGATCTCGACATCTATGCAGTGGCAGGAGGACTCATGAGCAAAACACATTTCAAACCTACTGCACGCAACTCCCTCCTCCACTTTTCCAGCTTCCACCCACGGACCCTCCGGGAAAACCTCCCGTATGGCCAAGTTCTGCGACTCCGCAGAAACTGTAGCGATCCCAAAGACTACAAAATACAAGCCCAAGACCTCTGCCAGAAACTGCACCAACGCGGCTACCGAAGGCACATAACCAAGACCGCAAGTAAAAGGGCCAGAAATCAAAACCGAGACGGTCTACTAACAACGTACCCTAAAGAACCAACCCCCCCTCCACTCACATGTGTCACCACGTACAACACAGTGTCCAACAAGGTTGCGCAGATCGTTAAAAAGAACTGGAAGATCCTCAACACAGGCCACCTGAAATGGGAACCTCCCCTTCTTTCTACCAAAAGGGCAAGATCCATCAAGGACACCATTGTGTCTACTAGACCAAGGGTCCCAGTCAGACCTCCCAACACGGTACTTAATGCCTGGGGCCTCCCCAACATCAAGGGGCACTACCCCTGTGGTAACTGCAGCGTATGCCACATCACAGAGACAACCAAGCACCTGAATTTGGAACCTGGGAAGACATGGGAGTTACGAAAACACACCAACTGCAACACAGAGAATGTTGTATACCGCATCATATGTCCGTGTAATCTGACCTACATTGGGATGACCACCCGCAAAGTTAAAACCCGTATCTGTGAGCATCGCAGCACCATACGCTGCAAGAAAAACACCACTAAAATGACAAACCACTTCTTGGAAAAAGGCCACACGACTAACGACATGAGATGGGTGATACTTGAAGCCTTGGACAACAACATTCCCAATATCCAGACTCGCCTCCTAGAACAGGAACAAAGATGGATATATCGCCTTTCGAGCCACATCACTGGCTTGAACGATAATATCCCTTGGAACTGCCTAAGAAAGTCCTGACAACCTGAGACCACTCCTTTATCCATAGGCTTCCCCACGGTTTGTTCCCATTTTGGCTCATCTGGCCAACTTACACCCCCTATTTTCGCATAGGCCTTGGCTCCTACTCCACAGCTGTCCGTGGATGCAATTGCCACCTCCCGCACCCCAATTCCCGGGCACTGAATAGTCTTGCCTTTTCCTATTTCCAACCAGGCTCGCACCCTAGTGTGGGCACTTCCTGCACTTCCCAGTAATCCTGGGCTCCTTTAACACCATCCGCGTCTGATTCCATCACGCATGCTCGCTAGACGCTGTCTTCTGAGCAGGCGGCCCTAACCTCTGGCGTCCTTTCGCGCATGCGCGCTAGCATCACGCTACTCCTACACGCATGCGCGTTTAACTCAGTAACGCCCTAGCTTGCCAGCACGAACGCACGTATACAATGGCGCTCCTCCCTATTTAATCTCCTCTCCCCCCGGGGTCCGTCAGCATCCGGGACTTCGGGAGGCCACAGTAGGTGCAAGGCGATGGTAGCTTCACAACCAAGTAAGGTGTCTCATATTCGCTCTAGCAGGATACCGTCTCCTTCCTGCCTGCCTCGCTCTCTAATCTTGTTATTTCTTTTGCCAACAGATCTGTTGTAAGAAGCGCCCCCCTCCCGCTTCCTGCACAGCGCCTTCACTCAGCCATAGTGTAATTATCCTTTCCCCCTGCTATTTCGCGCAGTGTTTTATCGAGCCTGTGCCCATCACTTACCTTTAGCGCTTGGAGGCTACATTCAGCCCCTCTCCTTCAGCGCATTCTGGGCCTCTCACTTTATACACACCTCATTCCGAGGTTCCGCAACCATTGCCAGCATAATCACTTGGCGCTGTTCGTGTGATTTTCACCTGTAGTCCTTTGTAGTGCCGCGGTACCCACCACTTGGCACCCCTAGTTCACAGAGCGCTTTGCGTACTACCTAGCATTCCTAATGGTCTTGCCTCCGCTCTTTTGCATAGCAGCATGATACACTTCATATGTATGTGTGTCACCCACGGTACGTTCATTGAAGACAGGTTTGATTATTCACAGCACATTAAACCTATTTGTATGTTGCCTGCCATCCAGTGCACCAATGTTGATTTCTCATGTGTATTGTGTGCTGTCTTGTTTTCTTCCACAGGTTTGCGCCGCAGTGTCCGCTATTGTGTTGACACCGCGTTCCACACACCTTAGCGAGTGTGTAGGTAACTCATATTTTTAATTTTTTTCACCACGTGGCACTTCACCTTTTGCCACTCACTTCACACTGGTCCTGACGAAAGCTCCTCACTACTTTTATTCGTGAGCTGAAACATGTAGACCCACCACATAGCCAACTAACAGATAATTATTTCTCCATTTAGTTGCGTCACATATCTTTTTAACCAATACCCTGAGCCGCCAATAATAAATCTTCCAATGGCAAGGATTCTCAGTGGTATTTTTTAATTATCACCACATCACATTTTTGCACTACACCAGCTCCGCTGTAGTCAGGCGTCGCAGCACAAGCGGGAGGCATTCGGCCACCCGGTTGGGGCCCCAATGATGAAGCATGACACCAACCAGGTTGGTGTGTGAGGGGTCTTTTCACCCACTTGGTGGGTTCCCAAACACTGCTTCATTTGACCGTACCACACTACATTGGGCGTGTCCACCTTTGACAAAGCTTATCTAAATCCAGGGGATACGGACACAACCCCCCTAGTTGTCCCTAGCTCTCCCTTTTGTTCTTGACTGCCTTCACAAAATGGCAGTCAGCCACATGGCCAGGCAGGCCACCACAACAAGAAGCAATTAGCCAAGAGGAACAAAGGAAAGAAGACATGCAGGTCTAAGGCAAAAGCACTACCACCACCACAAATGGCCACCAGCCACATGGTCAGTCACTCACAACAACAACTAGCAGTAGGTCTGGAAAACAATGAAATCAAACAGGCCTATATGGACACAGACTTTACAAAATGGCCCTTGGCCACACGGGGAGTCTGAGCCAAGGCAAATGCTGGCCCACTATTACAAACACACTCACACACTGGCCAGACAAATGAGGCATGCTAAACAACACAGCTTTAATACAACAATGCCAAAAATTCAAAATCCACAGGGCTAAAAACGGTTTGCAAGTTACACAACAACCATACACATACAACAAAGGCATTTATTTAACACACTTGAAAAAAGTGAAATACCCCAAAAAACACATTTTTGCATTCAATTCAATGCCATCCATGCCCTAAATGGTGTTTAAATTAAACAGACACCAAAGAAACAGTTGTTTCATGCACCCATGAGTAGCTCTGGGCCTATTGGTTGTAAAACCTATTGGCAGACTAGGGCACATAGTGAATCAATACAAATCAATAATATTGCAAGTGGATTAGAAAATGTAGTGGGACTCAGGCGGGGCAAGATGGCGCCTGTGTGAATGCTGCTGGAAGCCACTCATCTTTCGGTCCATGGTTTAAACTTGTAAAACCCCTTCTTATCTAGATGATCACGCCTCTGACAGTGGACGGCGGAAGGCGACTATATGGAAGGAGGTTGCCAGGAGTAGCAACCCGATTTACTTACTTGTTGGCTCGAGCTACGTTGAGGCCGCTTCTCAGGTGGTGCGGCGGGGACGCCGGATTTGGTCTCTCCTTTGCAGGATGCCTCCAAAGCAACCGAAGCTTCTGCGGGACCGAGCGGAGAGTGGAGCGATAGGAGGTAGTGCAGCAGGGAGTCTCAGGGGCCTGCCAGCTTCGCGAAAGACTCCAATCGGGAGGAAAGCACGAGAAGCTACTCCCTCGGCAGCAAGTAAGGGCAGGGAAATCCAAAAGCAAGGAGCAGCAACTTGAGGAAGAGGCGGACCCTGCCAGACAACAACGGGTGATTCCTCGGATGTTTGCCAGGCAAGGGAAACTGAAGGAGAAAGGGAATAAAGTGGAGAAAGAGGAAACTTCTACCTCAAATAGAGGGATACTGACAGTGCTTGAAGAGGAGAACCTCGATCCTCCAGTGGACAATGTGAGTACCAGTTTGGCTGCTATGGGGGTCTGTGATCCTGTACAGGGTGGTGCAGGGGGACTTGAAGCCATAATAGTAGCCAATCACTATAGCGTGAAGAAGGCTATGGATGGCAGCTCAATAAAAGATCCCAAGTCCATTGCTATTCGGGGCAAGGTTGGGGGACCTCAAGAATGTGGAGAAAAGGGGACGTGGCTAGCAGCCGTTGAGAATGGCCGCTGCCTAAGCAAGCTCCTACCTTCCCGATGCCGATCCTGATATATCCTGTGCCATCCACGACAAAATATTTGCACCGAAGCAAGTGTAATAGATCTACGACCCCCCCCTCCCCGGGGAACTTTTGATCGGTGGCTGGAGAAAAGGCTGCTCTGTGTCGTCTGTCCCTACGACGGGGCTTCAAACACTAATGGCGACGCCCAGGAGAAATCAGCAGTGAGGGATGGTCCCGAGGTGTGACGGGGATTGGACCAGGAGAATCCGTGGCTGCCTGTAAGGTGTTCAGGAGCACAACAAGCGGATGTAGGCTATGTGCGGCACATAGAACGGCATGCGGAGGTGGGGCACCTGAGGAAGCGACTCGGTCAGCACACAGCCCGGCACTACAATCAGCGCCGAGGAGCACCCGGTGAGCAGCTGGAATACTGTAGGCCCCGGCTTCGGGGCCTGGGCGGCAGGACGTGCAGTCGCGGGCTCTGAGACTGGGAGACGGCGGTGCGAAGGCCCACCGAAGGGGTGAAAAAGAGTCAGGCTGTGGAGGGTGCCCGGACGAGGTAGCCTGTGCGATCCTTTCCCCCGCAGCTGGACTTGGAGACCTGGCTGTGAGGGGGTAAATTGAGGTCCCGGCGTGCGGCCGCTGCGGGAGGGCGATGCGGAGCGGATGCTGCTGTGGGGCGTTGTCTGCTGCCGCTTTTGTGATAATTAGTCAGAGGCGTCCAGAGCTCACTATAAGGGGCTGGGGCCTGGTGGAGGAGTTTGAAATCAAGAGCACCCGGTGAGAAGTGAATCTACTGGAGGCCCCGGCTTCAGGGCCTAGACTGAGAGACACGCTGTCGAATGCGCTACGACCTGGAGACGGCAGGATGGATGCCCCACGAGGGGGTGAACAGAGTCGGGCAGTGGAGAGAGCCCAGACTGGGCAGCTTGATTGATCCTTTCTCCCGCAGCTGCATTTGGAGAACCGGCCGTGGGGGGTTAAATTGAGGCCCCAGCATGCGACCGGCTACGGGACAGTGACGCGGAGCAGGGGCTACCGTGGGGGAGCTGTTTGCAGCCGCTTCTGCATTACTCGGCGAGTGATGCCTGAACCTTAAAATAAGGATCTGGAGCCCGGTAGAGAGGTTTGGACGGAAGGACTGTGAAGAGTGCAGTTCGGCAGACTGCCTGCCCCCGAGGTCCGGTGGGCCTAGAGGTATGAGGAGTGAGTGACTGACCTGGGATAGGCTGTGAAGCAGTGACCAAAGCCGAATGTGTATAGCGGAGGCCAGGGAGAAGAGACCTGCAGGGTGGACGGGGCTGGAAGGGTTCGCCGGATGAAGCCCTGAGGCCCGCATTGAGAGCAGATACTTGACATGCTGCAGCAATTGTAGGCTGTAGGAGGCACGCTGGAAGGAAAGAGGTGGACCCTGAAGATTCCCCATAACGGTCAGAAGGTGGTGCAGTGGACAGCAGCTAATTTCTCAGGGTGTGTGGTAGCAGTTGGGAGTACACTGCAGGACTGGACTTGAAGGGCAGGGCCTTGACTCCTGATCCTCTGGAAGTAAGTGCAGACAGGTTGAGGCGGCGATAGCTGGAGTCTGAGCCAAAGGAGCTTTCAAGGCCCGGACTCTATGGTTGCAGAGTGGGGTACGGAGGTCTGGCACCCCAGAGACTACGGCACAGGAGCGGCGCGAATAGAGGGCGGAGACACCTCGCATGGGAAGCTGGGGCAGCTACCCAAGCCATCTTGACGAACATTGCTGCGAGTTGAGATATCCAACCGGCTCTACCCAGCGCTTGGAGGGAGGGACAACGGGGCAGCGGCTCCGGAAGTAGGACACACAATCATTCACTCCTGCCATTGACAGTCCTCACCTGGTGGTCTGCCTGCTGCTGCGCAATCATGGCGACGGGAGGGAAGGGTTCCAAGACCAGTGCCCAAAATCAGCTGGCAAAATTTGCATGGACCAAAACGATGGGCACAGGGGACTCACCGCAACCGGAGACGGGCGGGGGGACGGCAGCGGTGGCAGCCGCGTCCGGACAAGGCCCGGAGCCAACTCTTCATGATGTTATGGCAGCTATCAATGGGGTGCGGGCTTCGGTGGACTCTGTCACAGGGGAAGACTCTTTAGTCCGAGCCGATCTCCGGAAGATGAACGAGAAGGTCAAAGAGCTACAGATGGTCACTTGTGCCTTACAGTCGGATACGTCGGAACTCCAAACACAAATGCTCGAAATGCAGAAGAGGCAAGAGAGGATGTCGCAGCAGCTTGATGACTACGAAGGGCGGGTCCGATGCAATAACATCTGAATTTTAGGGGTCCCGGAGAGAACGGAGGGTCCGGCTGCAGACTTATATGTGGAAGATCTCATCACAAAGCACCTGAAGCCTAAGACGTTGTCCAGCTATTTTTCTATTGAAAGAGCCCATAGGGTACCAGGAGGAAGACCGAAACCAGGAGCCCCCCCGAGGCCCCTTATTTCTCGGGTGTTCAACTATCGAGATAGGGACGCTATCCTGCAGACCGCACGTTCCAATCCCCCCCTGCACATAGACAATTATGAAGTGGCTTTCTTTCCAGATTTCACGGCTAAGGTCCAGGCCCAACGTCACAGCTTTCAGGTGGTGAAGAGGGAACTACAAGATCGAGAAAGTACGCAATGCTCTTTCCTGCACGGTTGAGAGTGGAATCGGAGGGCAAGTCGTGGTTTTTTGACTCTCCAGAGGCAGTATGGGAATGGATGGAAGGCTGGAGCACTGTGGGAAGCCAAAGAAGAGACAGACCGGGTAGACCCAGTCGGCACAGATAACTCAGTAAAGAGACGGGTGATAAAGGCTCGGCGGAGGAAGAAAGTCAGATGAAGGACTGAGACTGATTGACCTGGGCTGCGAGGAGAGCGAATGCAAGCCCAATTGCAAGCGCAAGTAGAGCGGATGGGAGGAACCCACTGGTATGAGACTTCCTTACAGGGGGGGACTTTTAGCAATAAAGCAGACTGACGAGTTCCATGGTTATGACCTGAGAGAAAGTAGATAATATGTTTGTGGATGGCGTAAATACAAGTTAATTGTGATGTGTACAGGTGGGGAGGGGAGCTAAAGCACCCTGTGCATTTTTAGCATATCGGGGGGGTGGGGGAGAGAGGCACTCTGCCATGTTTGGGAGTGGGTAGTTCTAAATCCGCAGGCAGGGGGGCAGGGAGGGGGTGCGGGGTTGGGGAGTGGGGCATGAGGGAAGTTTGAAGGTTCATTGTTTAATTGGGCAGATGAGACGATCAATATTGGACTGGACGTATACATGTTTCTTTCTGATCGCTTTAATCCGTGTAATAATAGCTCACTTTGTGACGTGGGATGGGGGGGGTAGAGATCGGACACTTTCTGTTTTGACTTGGAATGTTAACGGCATGGGGGACAAGATTAAGAGGGGGATAGAGCAGCAGTTTCTGAAGAGGCATTCTCTGGATGTGGTCCTGTTACAGGAGACGCACTTGGTGGGACAGAAGACTAAGGCCCTCACAAGAAGGGGGTATAAACTCTTGGTCCATGCAGATTACACTTCGGGGTCAAGGGGGACGGAAATTATGGTAAAGAAGTCTATACCCCTCATAGTCCGTAAGGTATGGGCGGATCCAGCAGGGAGGTTCGCAGGAGTGGAGGCCAAATGGGATGGAAGGGACTCCAACATAATTTCAGTTTATTTACCGCCTGCTCTGGGTAAAACAGCTCTGGAAGACCTGGGGGGAAGACTGACGGGACTTACTTTATTATACAGTTAATTAAAACCGTAACATACAAACGTATTCATAAAATTCAAGGATTAAAATATAGAAGTTAATAAAAAGAAAAAAAAAATTGTATATACATTTGTAAATCAGGTGAATGCAAAAATAGATGTCACAGCGCTTATCACAAAGGGTTTAACTTTCATCGACATTCATATGTGCAAATAAGAATAGAGTTTGTCAGTTTCTAAATGCTGGGCATTGTGCAATGCAGTTAAGATGATATTAACAAACTTCCCAGCTCTTGCTAAAACTTGGGCTGAGTTATTACTGAAGCATAAATCAGATGCTTCCCTGCAATGTCTCAGTAACTTTTCCCGATAAACTGGGACCAGTAGGCGTCGGCGATCATTGGCAAGATGAGGGCAACAACATAACAGATGTAACTAGGACTCATGTGGATAATTACAGAGCCTACATGTTAGCTGACCATTCCTTCGAGCCCACTGCGGGTTGAAGTCATGAATTGGAAGGGCTAACAGCCTCATATAAATGTTTTTATTGCGAGTCAGTGATTGAAGAGAGTAGTTAAAATATGGTTGAGGTTTCCCCTTAATATACGAGTCATTTAAAGCTGCAAGGAGTGGGTTTATGGGAAGCCGAGCAAAATCTCTCTCAAATGACACTAAAGTGATTTGGTTTTTTATCGTTTTTTTCCACACTGACAAGGAAATGATTGGATTAGAAAAGTTGATGATTTCAATCTTTAATGTGGAGGGAAACGTGCAGCTGTCTATACCAAGGAGAGAGTTTGTCCGTGAACACTGATTGCAATTGTTCTTTCATAAATTGAGCAGGTGCACGTAGAGTGTAGATGTAGAATTTAATTAAGTCTCCCAGGCAATGAAGATCTGCGCTTTCCAGGCCCAGCTCGAGTCTCAGCCTCTTCCTCGTTGCATGCTGGTGAGCCCAAAATATTTTCTTGTAAGCCATTATTTGATATTTCGCTAAAAATGTATCCATTTTGCCAGGAAAAGCCAGGTGGCCATAGGACACTGCCTGGAGCAGTTTGGCACGTAGAACCCTTAAGATTGACTCGGCTGTGGGGCTGTGCAAATGCTGGTTCAAGCGCCTCAGACTGTATATAGCCCCTGCTCCCTTAGGCCGAAGATGTTTAAGATGGGATACTTGATTAGCCTTTTCGTTGACCCAGACTCCTAGGTAATTATAGCTGGTACAGGTTGCTATATGTAGACCACCTGCTCGCCAGGACAGATTTTTCTTTTTTTTGTATTTCCCAAAAATCATGACTTTGGTTTTTGATTTGTTCATCAGAAGATTGTTTTTTATATTATATGTATTAAGGTCAGTGAGCGCTCTTTGTAGACCTATTTTTGTATGGTCCATGATAATAATGTCATCAGCGTATTGCATAATCTGTTGTCGTGTGCCACCCAATATTGGGGTGACCAAAGTTGCTCTTGCCAGTTCTTTAGGCAAATCAGCAGTGTAAAGATTAAATAGTAATGGGGCTAATACGCAGCCTTGCTTTAGACTATTTTTTGTTGCGATTTTTGCAGATACTGTTGTGGCACTTTTTTTCTGGTGCAGAGATATCAGTGCAGAGAGAAGCGCAGATGGTATCCCCCAGGAGTTTAGTTTGTTCCATAGCGTCCCTCGGTTGACTCTGTCGAAAGTTGCACTGAAGTCCACAAAACAGCAAAGTAATGGTAGATGATTGGCCAGAGTGGCTCTCCACAATAAATAGGACAGCGCTATTATATTAGCCGTCGTGGAGCAGCCTGATCTAAAGCCGGACTGAGTATGAGGAAGAATGCTGTTTTCTGTGACCCAGTTCTCAAGTTCTACCAGCAGGACCCGAGCATAGGACTTAGCTTCGATATCCAATAAAGCTATTAGCCTATAATTTGCCAGATTTGAGCGGTTGCCCTTTTTATGAAGTGGATGTAATATTGAGCCCTGCCAGGTGGATGGAATTGTAGCTGTGAGAAAAGCTTGTTTAAAGAGAGGTGTAAGGAGGTCAGCCCAGAATGAACGATTTGATTTAAAAACTCTAGCGGGTATTCCATTTGGCCCTGGCGCTCCATCATTCCTCATACGACTAATGATCTTTATTACTTCGGCTTCCGAGATGCCTAAGCCCTGGGTGTTTTCATTATTTGGTGCTTGAGGCGGGGAGAGAACTGACAGCTCCCCTATCCCACTGCCGTAGAGCTGATTGATGTGGTTCACCCAGACATTCTCAGGTACCCCGTTCTCTTTAGACTGACCGCTGTTACTGACTTGGTTGATATATCTCCAAAATGGGTCTGGATTTTTTTCTTTAAGAAGAGAGAAGATTTTAAGCCAGGCTTCCTCTATTCGTTTAGTGCGTTGCTCCCATACGCGTTTCTTTTGAGCAGCTCGAAGTGATCCATTTATGGCACACTGCAGTGCTTTTTCCCCTTTTTGTCCTGCATTTGGGGGATTTTCACACTTCCATTTGCTTTCTGGCATTTCCTTATTTGGGTGCTGGTTTAGATCATTTGGCGCCTGTTTTTGTTGAGTGTCCAATGTTCCCCCCAGCGCCCGATGAAAGTCTGTCAGGAGAATAGGCCAGTAGTCTAAGAGGGCTTGCGAGCCGAGAGCAGTATTTAATTGTTCATTTTTAATTATCCATGCGGACAGTTTTGTACTGAGATTGGTGGTCCACTTTATCCTACGTGGGATTTTATCTCGTTTCTCGCCCGTAGATTCGCCTGCAGACATAAATTTTCAAGATACAGCAGTGGAAAGACTGAAAGATGCTCTAAGGGGCCTGTGGTCACTCTCTACTCGGTTGGCAATGTCAAAATCATTCAGGTGCGAAGCTCATGTGCTACCAATGAATAGATAATCAATTGTAGAGATATTCCTGTATGTTGGAAGTGGGGCACATGTTTGATCCTTTGCTTTCTTGAGGTTGTGAGCGGATAATATAGAACAGGCATCAAATAAGGCTTGAAGTGCCGCAACCTCTTTAGGGTGTTTATTTCCATTTCCTGTTTTGTCGAGAGATCTGTTGTTAAAGTCCCCGACTATAAGTGGATTATGATGGGGATATTTGATGAGAAAATCTCCAATGATGGCTGCCTGGTCATCGAGTGCTTGGTTTCTCTGATGCAAAGCTGGATTAACATAACAGTTGAATAGTAGCAATCTAAGCGGATTCTAGTGATTTTTTACTCCCTTGATAAGTAATACTTGGATTCCAGGTGAGGGAGGTGCAAGTGAAATTACATCCAGCCTTCGGGAATGCTTGATGTAAACAGAGAGACCGCCCATTGGCCGCCCAAAAATATTGTGTCTTAAAGCCGGGACATGGATTTCAAAATACTCGGAAAGAGCTGTAGTGGATGTTGGCCATGTCTCCTGGAGACAAATTATATCACTGCTTTGAAAGTAGTCTAGGACAGAATCATTTTTTAACAATTTCTGAAGGCCAGCCACATTCCAAGAAATGATTGTTAAGTAGTTATTTTGCTCTTTCAATGTATTATCTGTTTTGCCTTTATGGTACTTAAAGGTGCCGTCGGGCCGAGTGAGGACCCCATTCGGTGCGGTGACCAAATTGGTTGTTTGTGTCCTGTTTGCTAGTAAAGACTCTTCTCTGATTAGTGGAGCAAGTAATCCTTAGTGGTTCATGTTGGGAGAAGATGCTGGTAGGATTGTTACCGGGATGGATATCGGCAGCACATTTTAAGATAGAATAAGTATTTAAAGATTTATTGGCTAAAACGTGAGGGTATCTGTCTTGAGGTAAATGCCTAATCTTGATACCCCAGTCTGCCAAATGATTGGCTTCACACAGCATTGCCGTTAGGTGTGACTGTTGGTATAGCCCGATGACTGTGGATTCATCGTGGGAGACGTCTAACAGGCTTTGGAATTTAACCCAGGCAACATCTGCCGAGCCTATGTGCCCCAATGATGATATATGAGTGAATAAGCGCAGGATGTTACCTCTGTTCAAAACATCATAGTTGCCTTTGGCATGGTATCTTGGTGTAAGTACGACCTCCACCACTCCTGGTTTTAAATGACTACTGCTCATTGAGGTTCCGGGAATAACTTGATTGTCAGGTGCAAGTGTTGGTTGATGTATTGGGGGGGTGCTGTATACCATTGGTGCTGGAGAGGATTTTACCACCTGTTGATGCAGCATGTTAGGGCTGTATACAGCACTGGACAGTGGTTGCATGCAAGCCTCCGCCTGTGGCCCTGAAGTTGTAGGTGGAAGTGTCGGTCCGGGGGAGAGGCTAGCCCTTGCATCTGGGCCTTCCGTGGACTTAGGCTGAGTTGATGTTATATGAGCCTTCCCTTTCATATTATCAGGAAAAGAAGTGGAGGGAACATTGGAAAAAATTGCCCCTCGAGCGGAATCGTCAACTAAACTCTTAGTGGGTGGTTGATTGATGGATTTTAGGTGATTTGGTAGCGCTTCTTTATCTTTCTTTCCTGATAACTTTACTGAAAAAATTGGATAGAGCTTAACCGGGACAATATCTGGCTTGATTGTATGTGTGCGAGTAAGAAGGGAAGCTGCTCGATTTTTAGTTTTTTCCCTTTTTTGGGCTTTCCTCTGTTTTTTCTTTGCTTTTCTAGAAAGCAAACCTTCCTTCTGTTTAATCTCTGGAGCGCCAATTGTTTGGTACCTAGTTGAAAGGCGGGGCGCAACGGTTGTAGGCCTCATTGAGGAACTTAAGCTTAAGGCAGAGGGTGATGGCAAGTGTGATGTTTTAATTGAACTTGCAAGCGGGTCATTAAGTGAGTTGGCTGGATTATTGAAAGGTTCTGTATTTAGTTTAGTTGTAGTCAGTTGTGAGGATGGACCGAAAGGGGCTCTTGAAACCCGAACTGAGTCTGCTAAGGTGGTCAAAACTGCAGGAAGATTTGCCCACTGGTCCACAATGGCCGCACATGAACATGAGCAGGTTGTTTGTGAGGTGGATATCAAGTTTGTAATTTGGTCCATTCTTCCTTTCAAGTCTGCAAGACACGTAGATATTGTCTGCAAGAGATCCATTTGCAAATCCACCTTGGAAGATTGCCAAAGTAAGGCTTTGGCCGGTATGTATTGTAAATTAGTGAGTTTTGACGATTCGGAAGCAACCGTGAAACTTGGGTTTTCTATATTTTGAGAGGTACAGTGGTGATGATTTGTTCCACTAGATAGTCTATGCAACTGTGGAGTAGCCTCCAGGGTTTGCTCGATTTTGGTTTCAAGTTGCTGTAAAAATAATGCTGAAAGTTCTCCTAAGTCTTGTGTTTTTTAAGACAACGGGGGAGCCTGAGGCAGTGATCAAAGGAGGATCTTGCCTAATGGATGAGTGAGATTGATGTATTTGTGCCTCAGTTGTTATGGGTCTTCTTGGCGTGCGTGAGGCTAATTTAGAACTGCCAATGGGAGACAATGAGTGAAGATCCATTGAAGCGAAGCTTGTGTTAGCATTGAGGACAGAGTCTGCCCCAAGGACAATTGAGTGAGACTATTGACAGTATCCATGTTTGAGCAAGAAAGAGAGCAGCGTTTTGTTTTCATAGGTTAGGGGCCCTGGGAGTTTATTGCAGAGTGAAAGAAATCTTCCTTAACACCTGAGTTGTTTCTTAGATGGTCTGTCCTGTCATTAGGTGAAACTCCATTTGAGGGCTTTGGAAGCAAATATTTAGTTATCAAACCAGTATTGGTGTTTTTTTGGCTATTCTGTATCTTGGGGGCCCCTGGGTTATGTGCATTTATGCATATTATGCTAGAATCGTTATTCAGTGGCCCTGCTAGGACTGCACCTCCATTGGAGTCAACTGCTGACATTGACCTGGTAACTGGAATCCTTTTTGACATCTTAGGACAAAATAAATGTGCAGCATGATATGTTGATTAATCCTGGGACAAAATAGGATAGTAGACTGGAGAGTTCAAATAATTGCTAGGTAAGCATAGACAGACGTATGTAGGCTGTGAGAAGGGCACACTGGTGACCCGTTTGCCGCAGCCAACCTAGTTGGGCCGCTTCCACGGGCTCACTGGGCACGCACTAAGCGGCTGCCTCTAGTGGCAGCTGTGCTCACCTTTCCCAGTGGACTTTTGTGCACGGACGGAGGGAGGTTCACAGGGAATGTTATACCAGTGCGGCCTTTCCAAAAAAATGCCTCAGTCTATGTGTCGCGGGGGCCCCTGCCGTGCACTGCAGGACTCCTGTGGTGCTCCCACGCCTCTGCTGCTGCTATACCGTGTCACCATAAAAACCAGGGCCAGAAATCAAGCCAAATTCACCATGCTTTGCTCCGTGCTTTACTCAAGCCTACCGATAATAGGGTTGTTTCCAGTCAAGTAACATGAAAATGGGGAGCAGGTACGAAAAGGTGGGCGGAGCTCACGAGGCACTCAGCATACGCAGAATCACTTTTACCACAGTCACTACTTTTGCTGCTTGCAATATGCCACTTGCCGTCTGCCTTTACAAGGCTCACCTGTGCTCCTGTGCTCCCCCTATCGGGGAGGGTTGCAAATGGTTGCAATGAATGCGATGATGCAGAGGTGCTTGTTCACGCCCAATGGAGCAGCTCCTGCGTTTCAAAATTTGAACAGGTCCCGGGACCCCCAAACAGAGCTGGCGTACTGGATCTGAGTCTAGGGGCTATCAGGAGTAATTGCTGTCAGTGTCGCTCTTTCAAGGGGGTTGGTAATCACGGCTCCGGCCGCTATTGGGTTGCTCCCGCAGCTCTAGCTGCTACTGGGGTAGCTGTTTAGACTCCTGTTGGATGAACCGTACAAGCTGCTATGCAGAGGCCCTCAGATAGCCTCTCACAGCCTCACACAGTCTCTGTCACCCCCACGCTGAGGCTCGCGGCTGCTGCGGAGAAGGAAACGACCCTCACCACTGCTGCCGCCTCTCACCGCTGCAAGGTGGAAGTGGCGGCTCCTGCCGCTTGTGGGGAGGCTTTTCGTGGGTGCGCTGGGGAATCTGTGGGGGGTCTGTCACGGCTCCTGCAGCTGCCGGGTTGCTCCCGCAGTTGCCTGCAGCTTCTTGCCGCCGCCGTAGCACCGGGCTGCTCCCAGGTAGCCTCTTTGCCGCAGAAGAGAAGCAGGGAGGGTCCGCTGGTATCCTGTGCTCCGCGCGGCAACGGGTAACAGGAAACACCGGAGTCGGCATCCTCCTCGCGCACACAGTCAGCATTGGCTCGCGGTCGGCTTGCGGTCAGCTCAAAGCTGCGGGCTAGATTCAGTCAGAGCTTCTCTTAGGAGTCTGAAGGGACTTCACGAAGGTACAGTGATTATGGGAGGTGATTATAATATGACGCTAGATGATACAGTTGATCGCCATCCACCGAGGTCGCAGGCAAAATCCAATACACTAATGGCTGACTTTGCGATGGAGATGGGATTGGTAGATGTAGGCCGAGCGCTCCAACCTACGGACAAAGTATTCACTTTCTTCTCTAACAAGCACCATATCTTATCACGCATTGATTACTTCCTCACGCACCGGTTATCGGTGGGGAACTTTGTTACATCCCGAATTCTACCGAGGGGCATTTCTGACCACTCCCCGGTCTGGGTGGAGTACATGCACTGGGAAAGACAGACACACTCTACTATCGTTCTTAACCCATGGCTTTTACACATACCAGACATAAGAGAGGAACTTAACACGCAAACGGAGAATTATTTTGCCGAAAATGTAGGCTCGGTTACATCTGCTCTGACAATATGGGAGGCGTATAAGGTAGTTCTGAAGGGACAGGCGCTATCTCTGAAGATGGGATACATCGCTAAGAAACACGAACTACTGGTACAGGCGGAAACAGACCTTCTAGACCGAGAACGCGAGCACGCACAGAGTCCATCGCCAGATACCGCCCATAGGCTTCTACTGAAGCAGGACGAATATCGGATAAAAACGAGGGAACACATGATGGCTAGATATAGTCATACCCAGCATCGAATATATGAAATGGGAGATAGGACGGGTAGGACTCTGGCATGGCTAGAGAGGAGAGAACAAGGCTCGATATGGATACATAAATTGAGAACCTTGGGAGGAGACACCGTGACCCACCCGAGGGACATAGCAGAGGAATTTGCTGCACACCTAGAAGAGGTGTATTCCCCCTCTACTCTTTACACGGTTGAGGAATCACGCCAGCTCCTCCGAGACAGTGATGTTCCGGCCCTCTCAGATGCAGACAGGAAGCCCCTCGATGAGGATCTTTCAGTTGAGGAAATTGGCAAAGCTATAAGACAGATTAAATCGGGTAAGGCGATGGGGCCTAATGTTATCCCGGTTGAATTCCTAAAGGCTACTGCCTCGCGCACGATATCGCACCTGAAGGCCATGTACGAGGAGAGCCTAGAGGTGGGCCGGCTGCCAGTGGATCAATGATTGGCCACTATAATAGTGATTCATAAGCCGGGTAAACCGGAGGACGTGTGGCTCCTATAGGCCAATTTCGCTGATTAATATAGAAGCAAAGGTTTTGGCGAAGGCCCTCGCCAACAGATTGGTGTCGGTAATTACAACGTTAGTTCACCCAGATCAGTCTGGGGTTATGCCTGGAAGGAATACAGCCCTCAATCTAAGGCGCCTGCATAACGTGATGGCCCGTGGGGAATACATTGAGGAGGATGCTGCGTTGCTGTCTCTCGATGCCTCTATGGCCTTTGATTCCATAGAATGGCCATACATGTTCGCAGTATTGGAAAGGGTGGGTCTAGGTCCCAAGTTTATTGCCTGAGTCTGGCTGCTATATACAGATGTTTTGGGACAAGTGAGGGTAAATGGACATACGTCCCGGATATTTAGGCTACAACGAGGCACCAGGCAGGGATGCCCTCTGTCCCCGTTGATATTTTCTCTCTTATTGGAGCCCCTTGCGGTATGGGTACGTCGAGATGTTATGGTCTGAGGGCTGCGGTGGGCAGATGAGGTAGAAGATCGAATATCCCTTTATGCGGATGATATACTGCTGTACTTGGCTTCCCAAGTGGTGCTTGGCATCTTCAGAAATATCGGAAAGTACTCGGGATACGCGATTAATTGGCATAAGTCCGTATTGTTTATGTTGCGAGGTCAGGTTGCCAAGCTCCCGGTGGGCTGCTCAATAGTGGTGGCGGTAAATGTGTTTCGATACTTGGGGGTCTTTATTACTTCAGACCCAAACCTCTTCTACAGGTCCAATTTGACCCCCCCGCTGGGCAGATTGCGAGCAGACGTGAAACACTGGAGGTCCCTCCCTCTCTCGCTGCTGGGACGGGCGGCGCTCTTTAAGATACTGGCCCTTCCTCGCTTCCTATATATCCTTCAAAACTGCCCGCACAAAGATCCGGACTCATACTTCAAAGCGGTGGACGGAGAGGTCCGTACGCTGTTATGGGATGGGTAGACCCCAAGGGTGGCACTAAAGAAATTGACTAAAAGTTGGTATGATGGCGGTATCGCGCTGCCGGACCTGCAACTTTACTATTGGGCAGCACAGTTAGCGACTGTCAATCATTGCATATACCATCCTCCTGATGACCCAGCATACGCTTTGGACGGTACCAAACTGATCGGTCTGGCTATCTGGGGGCCTTGTATGCTAGCGATAGGAGAAACAAGGGGCGATTCTCTGGACCCACCATACATACATTGAAGATCTGGCTTACAGTACATTCTCGCATGGGGTGGGCAGGTATTCTCACAAAGGTAACGCCTCTTTGGCAAACGCAGAAACTGGGCATGCTGTGCTACCAGCCTGGGTTTGACAAATGGGACCTTATAGGCATCTCTGAAAGATCTGGTTAAAAAGGGGGCTATACTCAAATTTGAGGAACTCCAGCGACAATATCACCTGGCTCAGGGGGAAACATATAGATATTTGCAAATTTGGCATGCTCTTATGACGGCCTTCTCGTCCTTTACTGACATACCAGAATCTTCACCACTCGAAGATAGGCTGGTAGATGGGCCCTTAAATTCGAAACCAATATCTCTCACATATAAGAAATGATGCAATAACCTCCTGGATACCTTTTTGAGACTCAGGGAACAATGGCAAGATGATCTGGGATTGAATAATGATGAAGATTGGCAGGAGGCCCTCATGTCCCCTCGAGAGGCAGCCATTACACTAAAATTTAGATTGATTCAGCTCAGGTTACTGCATCGGTCATACATGACAGGACAGACCTTAGTAAAAATAGGTTCCAGATCGGATGATCTTTGCCTAAGGGGTTGTGGCCAGCGGGCCACATTTTACCACACTTTGTGGAGCTGCCCAATGATACGTGTCCTATGGGAGGAGGCCTCAGAGCATATGCAGACGGCCTTACATAAGGAGATTGTCTTAATGCCGCAACTGGGACTATTGAATATATGGGAGGCAACTGACCTAACGGAAGTGGAAAAACAATTCATGACGCTAGGATATACATTAGTTAAACGGGAGATTGCGAGAGGGTGGGGGGGAGTAACCGCACCACGGGTCAGCACATGGGTGAAAGAGCTAGACAGATGCATGCCTGCGGAAACAGAGGTTTTTGTAGCAAGGGGGTGCCCTAAAAAATGGGACCGTAAGTGGTCAAAATGGAATAAATATCGAGGGGAGCCTGTAGTATCCCCAATGGTGGAATTGGGAATGCATAAACAAACAGAAAGTGCAGATTGTATATAACATGTGATTTTGTCTACTGATTCTCTAGGTATGGATGTTGTGTAAGCCAGGAAAGTGTCATCCGTCTTAAGTGCATAATAATGATGTTAACCAATAAACACATTTAAATAAAAAAAAAGAATGTGGAGAAAAAATATTTTCCTTAAACAAAGACTCTGAGCTATCCAATCCCAGTAAAGGGGAAATTTCAGAATTGGATAACTCAGGTACGGATTCAGATAGCTCTCTTTCCGATCCTAGTGCTCAAAAACGCCTGCCTTCTCTACCAAAAAAAAGAAGGAGAATTCAAAGTGGGAAGATGCGCGGAGCTGGACAATCAGGATCATATCTTAGCCACTCTAGCCAGATAAAATGGGAGTATCCGTCTACTCAGTTTCTAACAAAAGATGGTGGATATGATGATGTGGACCTTGCAGAAGGCCTAAAGAATCAACCTGATCACCCTATGACTGAGGCATAATCTTCCCCCTCGATGAGTTTGATATATTCAACCCTCAAACAGATGCAGGGGAAAGCTAGACAGGAGCATAAACGGGCCCATCTTGCAACAAAGAAGCTTCAAGATGCCATTTAGAAAGTGAATAAATCATGTGCTGAGATCGCAGAGAGAACTATGGCTCTTAAAGAATGGGTGGTAGCATTAGAGGCTGGAACAGAGAACTCAGCTCGACAAGCCACATCAAATGAAACGCGGATGATAGACATAATGTGGAAGCTAGACGATTTTGAAAATCGTCAATGGCGCAACAATTTAAAACTTCTTGGTATCCCGAAAAATGCAGAGGGAGGGGATATTAGAGGATTTGCGTTGCCCTTGCTGAAGGGTGTTTTTCCCGAACTCGCACAGTGGGACTGGGATACTGAGGTGCAGCGCGTACATCGCTTTCCACTTATGCTTAAATGAGGTGAATACAAAACCCAGAGCTATACTCATTTTTTCGGGAATTTCCTCCTCCGGCAAGCAGTATTTGACAAGGCTGACCAGAATCATGACACTCGGCTGAAGACCACACCTTCTTTGTCAGGCCAGATTTCTGCCATATTACGGTGGAAAGAAGGTGGAGACTCCGCCAGCTAATTTCGCCATTTCAAAAGATAGGATGTGAGGCCTATTTACTCAGCCCAGCACGACTTAAAATCATATTTATACAAGGGAACTACCAGAGTATTCTCTTCGGAGATACAGGCTCAAGACTTTCTGTGGGGAATCTCTGAGACTAGGACCATGAACGGACCTGAAGGGTAACTGGGGGATGATCGATGGTTAACTGCTATGAATTTGGTTACATTTTGTTTGTTCTCTATTTCCTATAATCACTTTTTTTCAGGGCTGTTTCTTATCGGGTGGAGCGGGACGAGAGGTGGCAGGGAGCAGCTTTATGCAGCAGGCATCACAAGGGTCCATGGACCTTTTTTACCTGGCGAAAGAAGATGGGGGTGGGTCGAGGGGGGACTGGGGTGGAGGGGGAAAGGGGGAAGGGGTGGGTTTAGGGGTGGTGCTGATCCAGCCGGTTAAACTTAATGAGTTAGTATCAGTAGGAAGCAGGAATAGGAACAGATTGGACCTGCTTTGCACTATAAATGGTACTGGGTAATTTGAGGATTGACTCAGTTAACATATGTGGCCTGAATAATCCATTGAAGAAACGTGGGATTAACAAGGATATGCATTATTTAAAGGCGGACATTGTCTGTCTCCAAGAGACTCATATCGAAGCCGGAAGACAAAGGATAGCTGAGCTAGCAGGATATCAATTGATCTCTGCCACAACCCAGGGAACACGCACAAGAGGGGTTGGGGTTTTGGCTCACAAAAAACGGTTTTAGGTTCCCACGTTCAAAATCAGACCAATTTGGTAGATGGGTTGTTACTCAATGCTGTACCGATAATTACTCTTTTACACTATGCTCTGTCTACGGATCAGTGTTTGATGAGCCTGCCTTATTTGACTGTCTGAATGGGTAGTTGGTTGGCTGGCCGCTGCCTTTGATTATATGTGGAGATTTTTATGTAGACTTAAATAATGAGAATATGAAATTAGGCGAGCGGTCATATCATGGTCGTAAGCCTAAAGTTTTCAAGGCATTAATTAATTTATGTAATACGCATGAACATTTTGATGCATGGGCTACATTAGAACCTCAAGATGTGGGATATACATTTTTTGAGCCCTCCACTAAACTCATGCTAGGTTGGATTCTTTTTTTGTGTCCCAGGAGGTGTTAACAAGGTCCAGCATTGTTAAATTCCCCTGGGTGATGTCTGATCACAATCCGCTAGTATTTGAGATCTCACTTCATACATTAAAACCTTCCATATCTCATTGGACCTTCAACAGAGCGCTACTGTATGAGGAAGATTATATCCAACACATGAGGGAGTGGATTCCGAGATTTATAGAGGAGAATAGGGGAAGCGTGCAGCTGGGGACAATATGGGATGCACTTAAAACTAGGATAAGAGGGGAAACACTGAGGTATGGGTGGGCTTCACAGGCAAAAGAGAAAATGTATCTCCAAGAACAATATCAGAAATTGAGTGAAGCAGAAACACAATTAGTACAGGGTCTTACAAATAAGGGTGAGGCAGAGCAGGCACAAATTAAGGTGGTTTTGGTTAAATCTACAATTATGGCTGTCTTGGCTAACAAGGCTGCGGGAAAATACTGTGCTTGGAAATCCAAAATGTATGAATGTAATGAGAGAGTGGGTCACCTTTTGGCGGTCCGGGCTAGACAGCGGATAATGCATGGGGGGATACTTGAAATAGATGATCCCGGGTTAGGGTTAGTTACTCAGCCTCCAGAAATACGCGCTGCCTTTCAACGGTTTTATCAGAAACTGTATATGGATGATATTAGTAATGAGGAGGAACCAATACAGAACTATTTAGCGGGGTTTTCTTGTGATAGATTGTCAATGGAAGAGAGGGAGATGTTAGAAGCACCTATAACAGCAGATGAAATTCATGGCGCTATTAGGTCACTGGTAAATGGAAAGGCGGTGCCATTCCTGGTAACCTTTGTCCCCTCCATACAGGAGCTAATAAAGGATGTGTTTTTGGAAGCTCAGGCGGGGCGAGCAGCTCCTGGGACTTGGGGATCAGCTAATATTGTTATATTCCCTCATAAAGGTAAACCGGTGCGAGAGATGGCGTCTTACCGTCCCATCACTCTATTAAATAGCAACGTCAAAGTATATGCCAAAATTCTGGCTAAACGTTTGACGATTATTATTAAGAAATTGGTTTCTCCATCCCAGTATGGATTTGTATCGGGACGCTGTACAATAGATTATATTCAGAGGGTTATTGCTCTTTTTGATGAGGCAGGAATTACCGGGGACCCTATTGGGCTTATCCTGCTTGATGTGGAGAAGGCCTTTGATAGGGTCTCCTGGCCGTTTTTGTGGGCAACTTTAAAGAGCAGAGGGTTTGGGGAAGGCTTTATCACCACTATTGAAATAATGTATAAAGACCCTATGGCAAGAATATCAATAATGGG
The DNA here is from genome assembly GCF_964204655.1 of Triturus cristatus. Taxonomy (NCBI): domain Eukaryota; kingdom Metazoa; phylum Chordata; class Amphibia; order Caudata; family Salamandridae; genus Triturus; species Triturus cristatus. Next base: position 1,232,377,661 of record NC_140589.1, on the reverse strand, counting down.
AGGGATCTCGGACCCTGTTTTGATAGCAGGGGGACCCGCCAGGGATTCCCGTGCTCCCCCTTATTGTTTGCACTATATATTGATCCGCTAGTAAGAAAGATCGAATGTAACAACCGGATTTCAGGAGTGCAGAGCAATAGGGGGAATACTAAGATATTGGTAAATGCAGACGATCTCATGGTTATTACCTCGAATCCCATGAATGCACTAAAGGAAATTGAAAAAGAAGCTGATATTTTTGGAAAGCTTTCCAGCTAATGCCTGGATCCAAACAAAACTCAAGTTCTGGTTGGCAAAGAAATCCAGATGAATGATTCTTGAGTGGTACGGAGTGCAGTATATTTGGGAGTTGAAGTTACGGCAGATGTTTCGAAGATTACAAAAAATAATCTGAACCCTTTACTCTCCAAATTTAAAATTGAATTCAATTGATTAGAGAACCTTAGACTTACGAAAGTGGGGAGATGTAATGCTATCAAAATGCTCTTATTTCCAAAGATTCTATATTTTTTTAGGGCTATTCCTCTAAGCGTTTGCAGCTTGTGGTTTATCGCTATGAATCATTTATTTTCCAGGTTCATTTGGGCTAACTGCCACCGTCTGAGAGAGCTTACATTTTTAACACTGCCAAGAGAGAGAGGTGGGTGGGCAGTACCCAAACTTCAGTTTTATCATTGGGCCTCAGTTTTACATAAAGCAGGGGTATTACTTAATGAAAAGGAGGAGATAATGTTGATAGGGTCTTCGGCATCTATTTTTGAGTTGATACTGGGTGATGAGGCTAGGGGGTCTCTTTTACGCCACATAGAATTGAATTACTATAAAAGGGTAAAGTTTAAAACCCTAATCTGAGCATTTAAGGTGTGGACTTCGGTCCGAATAAAACTTGGCCTCGGACGTATTAATGGCTATTCCCAATATTTAAAAACAGCTGTCGCCCAAATATTTTTAATGAAGGGCATATGAGGTATTGGTATGATAAGGGAGTTAGGATTGTGGGCGATGTCATAAATAGGACTGAGGTACTTCTATTTGAGATTATAAGAGACAGATTTGAGCTGGATAATCGGCAGTTTTTTAAATATCTCCAGATAAGAGATTTTCTAGTTAAGAAAACCGGGGGCACCTGTGGTTTTTCTAGGGTGAATTTGATTGAGGGACTACTTAAAGGCTCAACCACACCAGGGGGGATATATAAAATTATGAATGAGCTGACATCCAACAATTTGATTAAACACTCAGAGCGATGGCAGGGACTCTTACAGGTGGGATTGGGAGAAATCGAAGACTCGCTACACCTGGTCCAGACATCATTCATTTCGGCTAATCTTCAACTTCAGTGTTTTAAAACATGGTTTAATCTCTACATCACACCAGCTAAAATTGCTAAATGGGGCAAGGTGGCAGAATCAACATGCCCTCGGTGTGGCTATCAAGCTGCGGATAGCATTCAAATGTTCGCTGACTGCCCCGCGTTAGATACTATGAAGCAGGATGTGAGCAATACTTTGGCAACCATGCTGGGCACAGAAATTGTTCTATCATGTCAATTGATTGTACTGGGGGTGGGATGTCCTATATCTTCGAATCCGAGTCAGTCCGTTCTATTCATTGCCATGACAATTTTGGGACTCTGCTTGGCCACTCATTGGCTTGATCCCGTTTCACCATCTGACCAACAGTGGCTAGAAAGATTTCTAGCGGTATATAGGCTGGAGAGAGCTGTTTACTCTAGAAGAGGCCGTAGGACGAAAGCTAAAGGGTTAGCAATTTGGGCTCACCTCATGAATTGGCCCCATGTGAATAACGAATAGGAATGTTGAGTGGGAGGTATTTTGGGGTAGGGTTAAAATTAACTTTTAATAATGTATTGGGGCATGGCTAAGATGTATACTTTTTCCTGTTTTGTAATCTATGTTAAATGAATGTGGATGCTATGAAGCAGGATGTGAGCAATACTTTGGCAACCATGCTGGGCACAGAAATTGTTCTATCATGTCAATTGATTGTACTGGGGGTGGGATGTCCTATATCTTCAAATCAGAGTCAGTCCGTTCTATTCATTGCCATGACAATTTTGGGACTCTGCTTGGCCACTCATTGGCTTGATCCCGTTTCACCATCTGACCAACAGTGGCTAGAAAGATTTCTAGCGGTATATAGGCTGGAGAGAGCTGTTTACTCTAGAAGAGGCCGTAGGACGAAAGCTAAAGGGTTAGCAATTTGGGCTCACCTCATGAATTGGCCCCATGTGAATAACGAATAGGAATGTTGAGTGGGAGGTATTTTGGGGTAGGGTTAAAATTAACTTTTAATAATGTATTGGGGCATGGCTAAGATGTATACTTTTTCCTGTTTTGTAATCTATGTTAAATGAATGTGGATGCTATTAGGGCTTGATCAGCAGAAGGTAGGGTGGGGGGAGGTGTTGTGTGGGAACTGCAAAGACTATATGGTTTTTTTTCTTGCTTTGTTGTACGAATATTTTTTCGAATATAGACCTTTTAAAAAAAATGTAAAAAGAAAATGTAGTGAAGTGTGCTACATTTTTTGCTGGATAAAAGAAGAAAAAATAGCATGCAAAACAACAACCAGCAAGAAGGCATGGCCACCACAAAGAAGGCTTGCAGGCCTAATGCAGAAGCACACCTCCTGCCCCTTCACAAAATGGCCGCCAGGCACATGGCCAGGCCACAACAACAAGAAAGGGAAGACAGACAATGCAGGCCAATGGCAAAAGCAAACTGGCTGCCTTAACAAATGTCCGCCAGGCACATGGCCAGGCCACAACAACAAGAAAGGAAAGACAGACAATGGAGACCTATGGCAAAAGCACACTGGCTGCCTTTACAAAATGGCCACCAGCCACATGGCCAGGCAGGCAGGCCACAACAACAAGAGAGGTATGACAGACAATGCAGGCCTATGGCAAAAGCAAAGCACACTGGCTGCCTTTACAAAATGGCTGCCAGCCACCTGGCCAGGCACGCCACAACAAGAAGCAATAAACCAAGAGGAACAAAGGAAAGAAGACATGTAGGTCTATGGCAAAAGCACTACCACCACCACAAACTGGCCAGCAGCCACATGGTCACTCACAACAACAACAAGCAGGAGGCCTGGAAAACAATAAACTCAAGCAGGCACATATGGATACAGACTTTACAAAATGGCCCCTGGCCACACGGAGAGGCTCAGCCAAGGCAAATGCTGACCCACTATTACAAACACACTCACACACTGGCCAGACAAAGGAGGCATGCTAAACAACACAGGTTTAATACAACAATGCCAAAAACAAAAATCCACAGGGCTACAAAAGGTTTGCAAGTTACACAACAACCACACACGAAAAAAGTTAAATAACAAACAAAACACATTTTGCAATTCAATCCAATGCCATCCATGCCCTAAATGATGTTTAATCTCAACAGACACCTGGCCAGCTAGTGAATTAAATAAATATTGCAAATTGATTTCAAAAGTTGGAGAAAATATAGTGAACTGTGCAACATGTTTCCTTTATAAACCAAGAACAATTACTTACAAACAAACAACTAGGCCCCTAGTGAAACTACAGGCCACCCACCACAATACATTTAAAAAAAATGATGAAAAGTACAAAAAATGTAGGTGCAATGCCACAATCAAACTAAAACACACATTTTCAAACATACTTGTGAAATCTCAAATTCAAAAGTCCTCAAATCCAATGATATATGATGCAGGAGACACAAAGAGGGATCCTTCCAGCTCCAAATCCAAATGAAAAGTGAACAGGAGATGGACAAAGCACCCGGAGGAGCCTGCTGGACAGGAACAGGAATTTGGAGACTCTTAAAAAAAGTAAAAAAAGAAAAAGGACTCCTTGCATAAAAAAAGCACAACCAAATGTAAATCGGAGGAGTTTTTTTAAAACAGATCATCATTTCGAGAAGGTTTTGATGCTGCTCGAGAGAGATTCTTCTCCAGATTGCAAATTCGGCATGTTTGGAATCGCGATCTTTACAAAACTTCTGCTGGAAGTCCGAAGGCACGCCCGAATTACGTGTTCGCGATCGCACACTCTCGCGGGACTCTGCGGCTGGCTACCAAATCTTGTGACCCTCAAGAACGGATGGGAAATCTCGTCGGCGATCACAGGCACCCGGTAAGTCACTCCCACGCACACAAAAATGCATTTTGCAAGTGCAAACACAAAAGTGTTTCGGCAACTCCACGTTCTACACGGAACGCAGAGTTGCCAAACATCCACAAACTCCGCGAGCGGAGTTTTACACCCAGGGTTAATTACGACTCACATTGCTTGATTGTTTTGAGGGCTCCGAGTTTGTCTCTACTGTAGCCTTTCCTCTGATAAAAGTCTGGATCACGTTCTGGTTGTCATGATCAAATGTATACCTTTTCCCAATGGAGTTAAGAATGGAAAATCTATACTTGCCTATATACACTTATCTTCTCAATATTTTGTGCCTCAATATTTTTGCACAATATTTTTGTTCGATTATTTTTTGACAGACAACTGCTCTGCAACCTGCGTCTCTCAGCAAAAGCCCACCTTCATACAAGCATCTCCTTGCACAAGAATGTAAGAGCTTGAGAATTTGTGGGGAGAGCATAACCGGTGTCCCAGCTCATTGCATGCTTCTTCAGTGTTTACTGTTATCTATATGCAGTGCTGATCTGCATAGAGGTTGAGAAATTCTCCGCTGTTGATGGCAAGATTCAAAACAACCCTCTGTCTCTGGATCAAAACTGTCCTTGTGTCTGAGCTTTCCCTGTACATAGACCGTCCAGGGCAGAGGCAGTGGTGTCTGATGAGAGTACAGAGAGGAATATTAACCTCCAAAATTGAATTAATGCCATACTATCCATAACAGAGGTAATCAATAATGTGGATAGCAATTGCCCATCACCTTCCACTCTAATCAATTGTTCCAACATATTGCTGGAACTGTCTGCATCATTATGCATCCTAGCAACATATTCCAAAAGGGGGGAGGGAGCACACTGCCTATCAAATCAGCACACATTTCACACAAATGCATTGTGGTAAATGCAGTGCTAGATAATAGTTTTAGTTGAAAATCTTTAGTATTCTCCATTTTAAAAACATTTTTAGAAGGCATTTCTATTACAAGCTTTATAATTAATATCCATGCAGTTTTTAAAGCGTCATACAGAGTGAATAAGCAGTGATTGCAGAGACACTGAAAATGAAAATAACACTGTATGCATAGAACATTAGTAATGTGCTACTATATAAAATAAACTTAGAAAAAACATCAGAGGTGAGATAAAGTAGGGGGAACAAATTGGCATGACCTAGGCACTAGAAGACGGGCAACTAGGGAGCTGCTGATAATAGGGGGCTTAGGGGGTGACATGGCCACGGAGGAGCTGTACGGGCAGTGCAGTAAGGTCTGCACAAATTAGAAGAGCTGAGGACAAATGCTACTTGCGAGCCAGAGTGGAGCACCAGGGCACTGGAGACCAGAATGGGGTTGCCAGGAGACCTACTGGGGCTGTGTCAAGTTCTGTTCTCATAGCAGCCGGGCATCATTCTTGATAATGATTTGAAGCAAGATTAACCTTCGATTGTTATGGGATGTTTGTGGAGGCCTCTTACGTCCTCTCAACGGATTGCTGTGCTTTCGGCTTCCGTCCAACAGCCCAGCGCGTTCCACCTGGAGGACGCTAGAAGGCTCAGATGTGCACATAATTTCATAGTTATTGCTCTTTTAGCTAAGAGGAGCACCAGGTCAGTGAACCAAGATGGCACTATATTGATCTTAGGATGCTTGTATATACTGAGGGTACCAGCCTCCCAGGTATTCAATCCTTTCCAGTGGGTAACTTCAGCTCTAAAGGCCGGGATTGCTTGCCTGAGCTAAGGTTGGGCTGGGCCATAGGAGGAGGTGAAGATCCACATTGTTAGTATTCATGATTGTTTTGTTTGAGTCAATGCTCCATACCTCTAGAAGTGTTTCAGGATATTTGTCCTTCTTCAGTAGAGTGTAACACCTTTCATTTGGGGTGCTGGTAATGCTTCTCACAGCCTCCACAGGCTTCTGTACCATTCTCAGAGCACATGTGCATACCATTGAGCTCGTCAGATCGAAGCAACATATTCCCTATAATCTGAACAAAGCCACGACTCCAGCAATATGGCATGTTTATCTTTGAGATAACAGGGCAGCCATGTTGGTGTGGTCACTGCACACATCCTTGCCTAACTGCCACACCTGGTTACAACTATAAAGGTCTCCCACTCTACTCTGATCTCATCCACTAATATTATTATGAGGTTATTTGTTCAGCACAAATGTACACTCATTAGCTGAGTCTTTTGGCGCTACAAGAAGACATGACCAGAAAGTAAAGTACAGCAGAGTAAAAAATGACTAACCTGGTTAATATAAATGGGTTCAATATGTTTCCATCAGAAATAACTATGTTTCAGTTGTTTCCTAAATCTCAACAGATTCAGTTATTTCCTCAAATCAAAGAGAATGGAACTGCAAAGCATTGCCCTTTGAATTTCTATGCTTTGAGACCCCATCTATTTTGCTTGACTTTTGGGATACATAATTTTAGTGAGTCTGAAGAGCGCGGACTCCGAACAGTAGCATATTTTCAAAATTTACAAGCAAGACATTAAGTTCTGTTTTAATAATAAACTTTACACATACCAATTTCTGATTTGGTATCAAAGTGTTACGTTATAGCATATCGATCCCAAATTTGAAAATCAGGTCTTGAAAGGTATCCATAAGTACCTGGGGCACATAAAAATATTCAAAACCAGTGTCCCCATCTGGTTATTTAAATCCAATATTTTCAAGATGTGGTAGCAAATAATTCCCTAACGGGACTTGTCACTAGACGTAATTTGAAGATAAATGCACTCTAAAAATACATGTGAACGTTAAAACAGAGGACCCAACTATGAAGTGTTATAATGAATCATGCAACAATTTCGAACACAGTGCATCAAACACATCAGTGAACAGGCTCAGTGCTCAAGCGGGCAACTGTGCAATTTGTGTGAAGCCAAAGAGGAAGAAGCAAGATAAGAAACCTAGGGCCAGATGTATGACCCTTTTTTGCGCTCGCAAACGGGAGATTGCCCCGTTTTGCAAAAAAGGGTAATGGCATGTACAAACACGATTTTGTCAGTGAAATTACTCTCCCACCCTCGCAGCTCCACCATCAAGTGAGGCCATCCTGAGCCCGTGCACTCTCGAGTGTTGGTGTTCTAGGCTCTCCTCCACCGGCAGGCTATACCTGCGCCTCATCCCTGGTGGTCCAGTGGACCTCTCACTCCTTCTCTTGGTCCGTGTATTCTGCTTGCCTTATGCTTTCACCTCTTTCACCTTCGTTTTTCACCCTTTTACTCTCTTTCTATCACTTTTCATCCTCCTCTTTCTACTATTACACTGTTTTCACTCCTTTTTCTGTGCACCTCTCTCCCATTTTTCCCACCACTACTGCCCCTGCGACCTCTCTCCCCTAGCGCGACCAGCGCCAAAAACCCTGGCCCTCCGAACCGCCAACACTACAACCCAGCGGCACTCTACGCTCTCAACCCAGGTTGCAACAACAACTGCAAGCTATTTTTTTTTTTTTTTGTCCTCATCACGCAAAGTTTTGAAGAATAGAGTGTTTTATGACAAACTTAACCACTTTAAAGAGAGGTTTAGCTCTTGGGCTATATCTTCCAGGGCCCTTACCCAACGCTTGGGTCGATCCTTACCCTGCAAAGGAATATCCCAACAGCCCAGTCAAAACTCTCCAACGCGGTTTGCTCACTCTTTACGTATGTGACCTTCTCTGTTTTTTAACTGTTTTTATTGTGCTCATTATGAATTTTTGTGTGATCCCATATCACTAATCATTTTTAACAATAAAAATACATTGAATTTCTTACATTTAGCTTGTTTGGGGATGATTTTTGGTGCCTTGTCCTGGTGATCGATTGTACAAAGCTGTGAATGTGTTGATTAACTCTGTTGTTCCAAAAGGGGAATTGTTTCTTTGACTTTCGTCTGCTGGTGCTCCACCCCTTTTGTGGTACGGGGCCCCTCTCTTTGGTTTGTTATAGTTATACCACCAGTCAAAACTAATGATGCGCTTAATCATTGGACTTCAAATATCACCAAACCTCAGAGATACTACGATTTCCGTATCCAGTACTGTTCCCAATCATTCTAAAAATCTAATATTTTGCTATGTGGTCCAGCTCTATCCAGTAAGTTTATTCTAAGGACTGAATTCAGCCACTCTTCTATACTAGGAGAGACTTGCTTAACCCACTTTATGCAAATCTCACGTCTAGCAACTAAAATCAACAAAAATAACAAATTCCTCTTTCTTTTAATGAGACTGGACCTCCGATTATCATCCAATATTACCCCAAACAAAATCAGTTGGGCGCTTACCTGAATTTCCTGATGAAAAACGACTGAGAGGATCTTACCTACATCTTCCCAATAGGATTGAAGGTAAGCGCACTGCCAAAACATATGGATGTCATCAGCTTGCTCTTCGCCACATTTGGGGCAGCATCTAACTCTCCCTTTATTTATTTTCGATAACCTCTTGGGCGTCCAGTATGCTCTGTGCAGGGTGAATAAAATTGTTTTCTTCAACGGCGCAGATTTGATAACCTCCCCAAATGCAGCCACAGATACTTGCCATAATGCTGATGCATCCAGCGACGGCAGCGTCTTCCCCCAAATCTCATTTGGTAGTGTGAAATCCTCACGTCCTTCATCAATAAGCGCCCAATACCAAAAGGCTACTTCTTTCTTCTCAAATCTCCATTGTAGTTTTGCCTCCAGCTCTGTATTGCCTAATCCATCTTTTTTTACTGTTTTGATCCAGCTCATCAACTGATAATACTTAAATTTGGATAGACCCCCATTTGTCAAGTCCAGCAGACGGTCCCAATCAACAATATTGGACCCAGATAGTAATTGTCCCCATTCCAGTACTCCACTTCCTCTCAGCAGGACCGATAACACATCCTTTAAACATTCTGGTGTGCCAGGTGAGTCCCAGATGGGGGCATGGTAGCTATAATAAGGGATCTTCCATAAACGCCTTATCTGGACCCACAATTTAACAGCAGCTCCCAAAATTTTTAGTTTGATTTTCTTGAAGAACTTCATATGCCCAAATTTATACAGAAAATGGTCACCCTCCCGAGTTGTCATTGCTTGCATGAAAGATGGAAGGGAGCTGTGTTTTTGAAAAAGTATTCTAACATTCTTAAAATGGAAAGCCCTGTAGTACTCAAATAGGTCTGGACTGGCAATCCCTCCATGCTCCTGTTTCCTTCTTAATTTCTTCCAAGAAATTCTAACTCCCTTTGAAGCCGAGATGAAAGACATAATTTCACCCTGCATTTTGCTAGTTCATTCTTTTTTCAATTCCAAGGGTATCGAGTTAAACAGGTACGTAACTTTAGGCAAGATCATCATTTTAATCAAGTTAGAGCGACCTATAAATGAGAGGGGGAGGTATTTCCATGCATTAAGCAATTTTTTGGATTCTGATTGTACTTTATTAAAATTTATTTGAGGGATCTTCTTAACCTCATCCACAATTAATACTCCTAGATATCGTATTTGATGTTTTACCAAAGGCTCACTACTCTGGGTATTCCAGCACATCATCTCAGTTTTTTGTTGATTGATTTGATAGCCCGATAAACTTCCAAACTGCTGTAATGTTGCTGTTATTTCAGGGAAGGAACTCATCAAATCCTTAGTGAATACCATTAGGTCATCAGCATAAAGTGCGACTTTTTTCTCCAAATTCCTACAGCTACAAGGTAGTATAGACACATTAGATCTTAAAGCACAGGCCAGGGGCTCTATATAAAGATTGAATAATATAGGAGATAATGGACACCCCTGTCTGGTACCTCTTTCTATATGAAATTTCTCTGTCAGAGCCCCATTGACCAACACACACGAGGTTGGGGAGCAATATAGTGCTCTTACTGCTCTAATAAAGTTGCTCCCCAATTTATAGGCCTCAAGGGCCTTGTGTAAAAAAAAACAATTAACCCTATCAAAGGCCTTAGCGGCATCATAGGTAATGATTGAAAGGGGGAGTTTTTCGTCATCCGCCAGATCTATTGCTGCAATTAACTCATGTGTAAGTTCCTGAATCTGTCTGCACTTTATGAAGCCTTTTTGGTCTTTATGAATTAAAAACCCTAACCATTTTCCCAATCTCCTTGCTAACAATTGCGTAAAGATTTTATAGTCACAATTTAGCATAGAGATTGGTCTATAGGATTCACAATGTTTAGGATTTTTCCCTGCTTTTAATAAAATGGATATCGTGGCTTCATTCCAAGATTTAGGAGGTGGCTGACCTCTTATAAAAATATAATTAAACAAGTTCGTAAGTTCAGGAACAAGTTCTTCTCTCAGAACTTTATAGATCTCGTTGGGCAAGGCATCAGGGCCCGCAGCCTTAGCTTTCTTTAGGGATTTAATTACCTCATTAACTTCCAATACAGTAAATTCAGTGTTGATTTCTTTCCTTTGCTCTTCCGACAAGGTTTGCTTGACCCAATATTTGAGATATTCTTGAGTTAAAGCTTCACAGTTATTCATATCTTCTTTATACAGGTCTGAGAAAAAGGTAAAAAAAGCCCTTTTAATATCTGCCTCCTCCGTGAGGGGATGACTCATGTTCGCTTCTTGCATATTTAAGATCTTGTTCCTATTTAGGTCCGTTTTTATTTTCCACGCCAAAAGCTTGCCACACCCCTCACCATATTGGTAGTGGGCAAGTTTACTAACCTCCCACTTCTTCTTGATTCGAGCATCTAATATATTCACCAAGTTGGATTTTTCTTTGCTGAGTTGTCTCCTGAAACCATCGACTCTCACAGCCAAAGTTTCTCTGGTAATACACTTTTCCAGTCTGTGAATTTCATTCTCTATGCTTTCGAGCTCCTCCTTGTTCCGTTTATTTATATGTGCTGCCAAACTAATCACCTTCCCCCTGAGTACCGCTTTAAAGGCCTCCCACCTATTCTGACTAGAGGTCTGATCTGAATTTAAATAGAAGTAGGATACTGTTTCTTCTTTAAGGGCCACAATTACTTTATCATCCAGGAGTAAGGTTTTATCTAGAGTCCACCTTGAACGCTTATAGTGGTTATGTAATTCAAGCTCCATTAACACTGCAGAGTGGTCAGATAGATGTTCCGGTAGATGGAGAACCTCTTTTACTTCCCCTATTAATGATTTATCAATTAAAAAATAATCGATTCTAGAGGAGTGCCCCAATTTCTTGTTCTTAAAGGTAAACAAATGGGTTTTATTACCCTTACTTCTCCAAATATCTGATAGTCCTAAGTCATCAATATACATTTTAAGCCATCTCCTCATTTTCCACAGAGTAAACGATTTTTTGGGGGGACTCCTATCTAATTCAGGACTCAGTAATATATTAAAATCTCCACCCAGAATGATGTGACCAGAGGCATCCAACAGTTGCGCATAGAGTGCCTGTAGGGCTGAAGGATCGTCAACATTAGGCCCATAATACCCTGCTATAACTAAGGGTCTGCTACTAAGAAGGATATTTCCAACAACCCACCTCCCTTTTGTATCGGATTTATAGGAGAGTAGAGTAGCATTTGCTGACTTCTTAAAGATAATAATTATCCCCTTAACACAACAGCTTTGCTCAGTGCAAATATAGAAGTCCACCCAGTTTTGGATTTTCATTATGGCTTTCCATTCCTCTTTTAGGAGGTGGGTCTCTTGAAGGATTATTATGTCCCAATCCTTACATTTAAGATAGTCAAGAATCCTTTGCCTTCTCGCTCTGACTCTCAGCCCATTCACGTTCCATGTCAGAACTTTAACTCCCATGATTTAAAATAGTAAGTTCACATTTTATTTTAGTTTGCATGATTCGGACAAAGTATTTTTTTCCGTTTTTTTTCCCATAATGCGCCGACACCAAATGTGCAATAATTAAACAAAAACCCAAGCCCCCCCTACCTAAACCCCACACTTCTCCCCCCCCACCACAGAGAACCCTCCCTTTATTCCTTGGCAGATCTGTTCTGCCTATTCGAGATCCCTGCTCTGGCCAATTTCAAACTTTATGGGCCTTAATCGTACTTATCAACGCCTCCACCTCTTGGGGTTCCTTCAAATTGTACATACGATTATCCTACATAATTCTCAGGAGTGCCGGAAACTTCATTTGGACATTTGCTCCTAGGGATTGTTATGCTTTCGTATATTGGCCTACATGCCACTGGCGATCCTGTGTCGTCTTGGATATATCCGATCTCACTCGGAATGACCAATCTCCCTTCTTATGAGAACCCGCAGATATTGCCTCTCTTAAAATCCTCTCCTTAAGAGCATAGGATTTAAAATTAACCAAAATCTTTCTAGGATTCAACCTATTTTTGTTTTTCAGAAAAGGATCTCTATGAACCCTCTGTATATCATCCGAGAGGACATCAGTTTCAATCCAAGGAAAAAATTCCTTCAGAAGATGTACTACAAAGTCTTTTATGTCTCCAGCCTCCTGACCTTCCGGAATGTTTAAAAGTCTCAGATTATTACGTCTAGCCTGATTTTCAAGAGACTCGATTTTTCCTCTTAAGTCCCTCTCACTATTTTGCAGGCTCCCTGTTGCTTTTTCATTGACAGAGAGTCGTTTATCAAGATCTTCTACATTTGACTCCAGTGTGGTAACCCTTTCCATTATTGTGTTCATTTTAGCCTCCAATACCTCACAGACCCCTTGAATTCTAAGCTGGTTTTTTTCGGATGTAGCAAAACTAGATCTCATCTCTGTAATCAGAATTTCCATTAAGTGATCGGACGTTTTAACCCCTTCGTTTGGTTTGGCTGCTGTACCTATTTCTACTGCAACTTCTGGTGGAATACATAAACTATTTCCCGCCTCATCAATTTCTCCAACCTGTTCCAAATCTCCCAACTCTTTAAAACGGTTGGGGCTGTGGGGAATACCTGCCGTTAGGTCTTTCCCAGCCATTTCAGACTGAGATACACTTCCTCTTGTGCAAGTAATATTGCCCTCCTCCTCAGAAGTCACCTCTTTGGGAAGGGTATGCTTTACCTTAAAGTACGTATGAAGGGAGAGCGTAATTTTGACCTTTTTTGTTGCGGCTTTAGGACGTATAGGGACAAGATTAGGCTCCATTGTTTGTAATGAAGACAATATTTTAACTTTTCTTTTCGCTTCTTTCTTCTCCTTATGCAGAGTCTCGATGTTTAGGGGGTCTCCTAAAAAATTCTACTTCTTAAACTATATCTTGTGCCACTCTTCAATGGCCCAATATTTGTGGTGTCAATAATTATCTTTCCAGGTTCCCCCGAATCCTTGCCTAATGGCAGCTCCTGGGGTTTTGTTACCGCGTGCACAGATTTTACGTCTAACCTTTTACTTACTTGAGAATCCTGGTATTTCTTCTCTGTTCTTCCCAGACTAATATTCCGGCTTCTTTCCACTGAGTTTTCAGCTCTATTTTCCGTTCGTCTTCCAGTGGCTTCCAGATCCCTTCCCCCAACCACCCCTTTGCTGCTTGGGCTGAGAGTGATCTTTGCTCTGAAGGAAACTCTCGCTGCAGCTTCCCTGTTCTGACGGAGAACTGCCCCCGCCTTTGCCAAAACCGAAACTGCGTATCCTGCTGAACTCGCGGGCTTAGCGGGGGGCGGAGAGCTCACTACAACACCCTCAGCAGAGCCCCGTTCCACCGAGGATCGCCCGACCGTGCATGCGGCGAACCGGGACATCAAAGGGACCAGAGTGAGGCAGTGATCGGCGATCGGCAGATCTCCCGCCGAAGCAACGCCGAAGCAACGCGGCGGGTTCTCCAGGCTTCACCAGGCTGCCACACCGTCAACGGAGCCTCCAGAGGTAGATTTTTGCTATTACTGAGGCACTTTATGCATTTATATTAACTATCTGTCCGTCTCCGCAGGGAACTCCTGACCGTCGATTCCTATCCGGCCGCCATGTTCTCTCGAAAACCGGGTTTGTAGGTTTTACATTGCTCCATCGTAGAACCTAAAAAAAAAAAAAAAACAACTGCAAGCTAGCATCACCAGCCGACATCCACGGACCCTTCAGTTGTCAACGCTGTCGCCACTCCTGCAGCACCACCAAGACCACGGATCCAGCACAACCCACCGTCAACAATGCGACCGCACTTTCAGCCACACCACCAAACTCCTGTGGACATACCAGCGCTGCATGCATTTCACCTTCAGAACACCCACCATCCACAAAACCCAGCACCTGCTCTCACTAAGAAATTGGACTAAAGTCACCGACAACCAGCTCACCAGTCACCACCTCACTCGGCAACTCCACCCCAACCATCACGGACAACGTCGACCCCAACACCGCAGCCCGAACCCTGCATAGATGGATCTCCGACTGCATCAACACCATAGCCCCCCTCAAGAAGAACAACACACACGCCAGGAAAGCCCGCTGGTTCACCACTGAACTCCGAGAGTCCAGACGCACATGCCGCCGCCTCGAAAAACCCTGGAGAAACTCCAAATCTACAGAAGCCCACAAGATTTTCAGAGCCACTACCAACTCATCAGAAATACAAGAAAGAAAGCGATCAATGACAGAATCTCCATGCACATGCACAACAGCAAAGAACTCTTCAGCATCATCAAGGATTTCGCCCAACCCGAGTCGACAGACATCCCTCCCTCAACAGACCTCTGCGACAAACTCAGCACCTTCTCCCACCACAATATCAAGAACATTTACGACAACTTCGACGAAGACAGCCAACACACAGAACCCTAACCAACCATCCCGACACCTTGAAGCCAACGATTGACAGCTGGACAGCCCTCACCACCAAAGATACACAGAAGACGATGAAGTCAATCTACTCCAGGGCCCCCACGGACCCCTGCCCGACCACATCTTCAACAGAGCCGCCGACACCATCGCCCCCATGCTCCGCCACACCATCAACCACTTCCTCGCAAACACCTCCTTCCCCTCCGACTGGAAGCATGCCGAGATCAACTCCCCCTCAAAGAAACCCTCGGTGCACCCCATGGACCTCAAGAACTACAGACCCATCTCCTTGATCCCGTTCCCAGCGAAAGTCATTGAGAAAGCCATCATCAGCCAACTCGCCACCTTCATCGATGAGCACAACATCCTCGACTCCTCCCAATCCTGCTTCAGAAAGAACCACAGCACAGAAACCGCCCTCCTTGCCACAACAGACGACATCTGCTCCCTCCTGGACAGAGGAGAGACAGAAGCCCTCATCCTCCTCGACCTCTCAGCGGCCTTCGACACAGTCTCTCACCGCACCCTGACACGAAGACTTCACAACGCCATGATCTGGGACAAGGCCCTTGACTGGATCTGCTCATTCCTCTCCGACAGAACGCAGAGGGTCAGACTCCCTCCCTTCCTCTCGGACTCTAAACCGACCACCTGCAGAGTCCCCCAAGGATCCTCCCTCAGCCCAACGCTGTTCAAATTCTACATGGCTCCGCTTGCCCCCATCATCAGAACCCACGGACTCAACATTGTTTCATACGCAGACGACACCCAACTCATCCTCTCCCTAGCCAACAAACCCAACGCAGCCAAACACGACTTTCAAGAAAGCATGAAAGCAGTCGCCAAATGGATGAAGATCAGCTGTCTACAACTCAACACGAACAAAACAGAAGTACTCATTATGGGCCCACGCCCTGACACCTGGAATGACACCTGGTGGCCCCCAGCCCTCGGAAGCCCGCCCACCTCCACGGACCATGAACCAAACCTCGTAATCATCCAGGATTCCAAACTCAAAATGGACCACCAGATCAACTCCGTTGCATCCTCCTGCTTCCACACCCTCTGCCTCCTATGCAAGACCTTCAAATGGATCTCCCTTGAACACAGAAAGACCGTCACTCACGCCCTCCTCACCAGCAGACTTGATTCCTGGCATCTTTGCACTCGGCCCCTGGCCCTAAACCAGTACCGCACTTTACCCTAAGTCCCTGGAGGGACGTGAAAACCGGCGCAACGGTCCCGCTGCGCTGGAGACCGCGCTTGATTCCTGGCATCTTTGCACTCGGCCCCTGGCCCTAAACCAGCACCGCACCTTACCCCAAGTCCCTGGAGGGACGTGAAAACCGGCGCAGCGGTCTCGCAGCGCGGGAGACCGCGCTTGATTCCTGGCATCTTTGCACTCGGCCCCTGGCCCTAAACCAGCACCGTACTTTACCCCAAGTCCCTGGAGGGACGTGAAAACTGGCACAGCGGTCTCGCAGCGCAGGAGACCGCGCTTGATTCCTGGCATCTTTGCACTCGACCCCTGGCCCTAAACCAGCACCGCACTTTTCCCCAAGTCCCTGGGGGGACGTGAAAACCGGCACAGCGGTCCCGCAGCGCGGGAGACCGCGCTTGATTCCTGGCATCTTTGCACTCGGCCCCTGGCCCTAAACCAGCACCGCACTTTACCCCAAGTCCCTGGAGGGACGTGAAAACCGGCGCAGCGGTCTCGCAGCGCGGGAGACCGCGCTTGATTCCTGGCATCTTTGCACTCAGCCCCTGGCCCTAAACCAGCACCGTACTTTACCCCAAGTCCCTGGAGGGACGTGAAAACTGGCACAGCGGTCTTGCAGCGCGGGAGACCACGCTTGATTCCTGGCATCTTTGCACTCGGCCCCTGGCCCTAAACCAGCACCGTACTTTACCCCAAGTCCCTGGAGGGACGTGAAAACTGGCACAGCGGTCTCGCAGCGCAGGAGACCGCGCTTGATTCCTGGCATCTTTGCACTCGGCCCCTGGCTGAGCCTGGGCGAAGACCGGGCCAAGACGGGCCCGTCTTAGCACGTCCTAGGCCGACTTAGGCTGGGCTGGGCCATAGCTCTTGGTCGCATGGTGGAGGGCTACCTGGCTCATAAAGCTACTGTAAAATACAAAGGGAGCGGGTAAGTCCGTGCCATTTGGCTTTATTTTACTTTTGCATTGGAAGTAACAGACTGACAGTGATCCCCTGGCAGCATACATTAAGACATGAGGAAAAGGAAAACTATGTGTCAAAAAAATCCTCATAAGGAGGGTGGGGGGAGGAGCCACCAGACTCTTCTGAAATATCTGACTGGAGCCATGGGGGCCATAGAGCAGCAGATTTCATCTGTAGAAGAGGCTATAAACATTGAAAGATCTGGCCCAATAGAAGAGGGTGATATTGGGAAGGAGTCTTGCACCCTCCCACTATACATTCCTGAAATCATTGATCCCAGTGTTAGCACCAATGGGTGCATTGCAAATATTTCTGATTATATTTCTATATGCGAGCCAGAACTAGATGGTGACCCCCAACCACCGACCAAACGAACGCGGAATACTATAAACTCCAAAACCAACTTAACTAACATCCCCTACAACCAGTCAGAGGTGAGAGTTGCCAATAATAACCGTGTATCCGGCACTGTGCGGGATAAAATTCCTAAAAAGACTAAATCAGTGATGGAACCACGAAGTCGCAGGAACAACACTAATGAGGGCCCGTCGTACAATACTCCAAAGGAACTGGCGGCTCTAAATAATAAGTTTGATATTTTGCACTCTTATTTGCGAGAAACTCTATCTGAACTTGTTAAAAGAGTGGGTATGTTGAAAGCTACACTTTCAAGCCACTTGGAGATTCGCCAGCCGGTTACTACAAGACATAAAGCACCTAATCATGGGGATTTTGTACTGTAAGGTCAAGCAAACAACTCTACTCTAAAGGCTGTCACCATTCCCAGTTCTAGTGCGAATTACAACAAGACATAATCAGATTTTGGCTAAAATAGATTTAGGCACCAAACCAATGGGCACACCCGCAGACATCACACAGGGGCCTTCAAATCCTGCGCTAAATTTACCAAATATTGGAATCCACCTTTGTCCTGATGTTGCCCCCAGGACATGCTAGGGGATTGCGTGATATTGACTTTTAAGTCAATAGAGTTGGTTCACCACATTTCGACCAGGGTGGGCTCACCTTCTATTTCTTTGCATGATATTAATGTGGTCCCGTTGGGCTTCTTTTATCAATCTGTTAACTCTATACATTTACATCCACAGGACAGGGAATATCCCGTGAGGCACACACTTTATAATGTCCCAGTGCAGAATCGCTATGATCTCTTCTCCCATTTGGAGCAGGTGGATCGACGCCCTAAGAAAAGAGAGGGGCCGAACCTGTTCAGTAGAGATGTTAACATAGATATGAGACCATCAGTACAGGGACTAAATGATTTGGGCCCCATAAACGTTATGGTAAATCCACGCATAACCTTAGAGACAATCACACAGGAAAATTCTAGGAAAGATACTTACTTGGCCCTAACCAGTAAAGTCTCTGAAACAGTAGGTAGAAATCCAAGTCCAATTGTTTCTCCTGCCCCTAGCCCAGATAATGGTCTAACAGCGTCCCCCAAAGTGGGTTCTGTAACAGCAGTAGAACCAAGCATTAGTGCCCTAAAGGAGAAGTTCATAGATTGTAAACCTGCAAGATCTTGTTTTGGAACATCGTAGGTTTAAAGTCCATGATTGTGAACCCACATTGGACAGAGTTTGCATTTAAGTTCGATATCTTATGCCTGCAGGAAACATGGGCTGAAGATGCGATCCACATAAATGGGTTTAAGACCTTTCACTTACCTGCAGTAGCATCAACGCATGGGAGAGCAATGGGTGGACTTTGTATCTATGTAGCATGTTATACAAACTTGTCGAACATAGTAATATTGGTTACTGATCGCCATTTTCAAATAATAGGGGCCGACTTGGACAGATCTACTGGTCTATTGATAGTGAATTTTTATAATAATGCCCCGCGTAAAGATCAGGTAGAAATGTTGAGGGCCATATCCCTACATGTTATTAAGATTCAGGAGGCCTCCACTAGAGAACTATTTTTAATCTGGGGAGGAGATTTTAATATCAATCTCTGTCAGCACTGGGACACTGGAGTCTGTGGTCTTGGATATAATAGTGAGACTAGTCTCCCTCATTTTAACCACTCTGGTTCAGGGGAGATCTTAAATGATATTATGCTCACCGGTGACATGGGTTTTGCAAACATCTCTTGTAGCTCTCCGGCTCCTTTTAGTTCAACTTTCAATGGTCGCGGACTTTATTCCATCATTGATTTTATTTTGATTTCAGTAAGACTCACCTTCAGACTTATACATTTTCAAACTCATGATTTCTCCCTAAGTGATCATTTCCCGCAGAGCATTGAAGTTAAGTTGAATAGTAGACCAGCCAAAGGGAAGGACTCCTCTACATACTGTGTAAATGACGTCACTTTGACAAAACAAAACGGCTACACGCTAAGCTGGAAAAAAATAGACCCAGACTCATTTATGAACATGGTCACATCAAATTATAGTGAATCTATTAATAAATGTACAGGGGAAGGCTATTCAGCGTTAGAGATAGTGGAAGGGTTTTCCGTATTATCTAAATTTGATAGGCAATTCTCTACATGTAAACTCAAATAGGAAATCGACCCAAAAGAAAGGGTGGTTTGATCACAGTTGTACTATAGCCCACTCCAATCTTAAATCTGCTCTTCATAGTAAGCCTTCAAATAACAATGATATAAAAGAAGCGAGAAGTGCATACCGATATGCCTTGAAAGAAAGGAAAAATAGGCTAAGGGAGGAGGCATGGAATAATCTCCGAACTGCATCTGAACTGAAAGATTCCTCAGCATTTTGGAAGGCGGTAAATGCCCCGTTTTTAGTCGATGCTGGGAGGGCAAGTATTGAGATAGCGGTAACTGGGGAGGAATGGGTAGACCACTTCTCTAAATTATACTCTACTCCTACCCCTAAACCAAGTTTTAGCGACTTGGAGGGGGACAGGATAGAACCCCAGATTGTTAATTATCATTCGCAACTTAAACTGGATCTTAAAGAGATTGAGGAGGCGATCAGATCGAGTAAGAGTAGTAAAGCTCCAGGGCCAGATGGCATCACGGTGGATCTTTTTAAACACAATATAGACTTCTGGGGACCTATTTTAACTCACGTTATTAATGCATGTATATCAACTAGTCTTATTACTACCTGGAGCAAATCAATTTTGGTCCCAATTTTTAAAAAGGGGGACAGGCACAATCCTGCATGTTATCGCCCCATATCGCTCCTAGACTCCACGGTTAAAATAATTGGAAGAGTAATTTTATCTAGAATACAGGCCTGGGCAGATGAACACTCTATCATCAGCAATATCCAATATGGCTTCCGTAATGGCCTGGGAACAATAGACCAGTGCCTAAACCTAGAATTAATTCTCAACAAATACACTAAGGCTAAAAGGGGCCCTCTGTATTTAGCCTTCGTGGATTTATCCGCCGCGGTTGATTGCGTTATTCACAACAAACTATGGCCGATTTTAGAGAAGCTGGGAGTAGAACTACCTCTGATTTCTTTAATGCGTGAATTTTATATCAGGGCGAGAGCTATGGTGCGTTTTGGCACGGGGGAGAGTGTACTGATAGTTTCACTGTAGGCAGAGGACTAAGGCAGGGCTGCGTCCTGGCACCACTCCTTTTTACCCTGTATATTAACAACTTAGATCAGACTTTGCGAAAGGAATGCCATGACCTGCAAGGGGCAGGGAACTGGCCTCTCCCTGCGTTATTGTATGCTGACGATGCGGTGCTTATGGCCCGAACCCCAAATAGTCTCCAGATGGTTTTAAATAACTTTGTAAACTTTATGTCCAACTTGGGACTCACAGTTAATTCATCTAAAACTTTTGTACTAAAATGTGGCCAGGGGAGTAATAGGTGTCGTCCCTTCTTCCTTGAGGAAAATATTTTAACCTGTGCCAATACTTTTTATTATCTGGGGGTTCTTTTTGATTGTACTGGTTCGTGGTCAAAGGCTGTAAATTTATAAAGAATGTTGTTTTATAAGGCCCTGCCAGCTCTGAACAATTTTGGTAGAAAATTAGGTAGACATCCCCCCACTGAACTGCTCCACATTTATAAAGCTAAATGCGTATCAATAGCGACTTACGGAGCGGGTATCTGGGGATATGTAGACGTGACCTCCATACAAAAGATCGAAAATAGATTTCTTAGACATCTGCTTGCTCTTCCGGCAAGCGTTTCTACTTTTAATTGTCACATGGAGTTGGGCATATCGCACATAGAAGATGTCATTGACATTCAGCCATTTCTCCTCTGGCATCACATTTGGACTTCAGAACAGACCAGTCTAAACCGCCAAGTAATCAAAGACTGCTGTGCGCTGGATGGGGCCCGACATATAGGATGGCTTACACATATTAAAGATTTTTCGCGTAAATTAGGCCATCCAGAATATTTTGATAACCCTAGTAGCCTGACTAAATTAAACACGAAAGCTCTGAAACTTAGTTGTCTGCATTATCTTGAAAATATAAGACTAAATACAGAGATACATAAAATTTCAGTTCTGGCACATCAAAACATTCTTACCATTTTTAAGATATAGCCGTATTTAACATATGTAACCCCCGACTTCGATAGATTT
This sequence comes from Triturus cristatus, assembly GCF_964204655.1. Classification (NCBI taxonomy): domain Eukaryota; kingdom Metazoa; phylum Chordata; class Amphibia; order Caudata; family Salamandridae; genus Triturus; species Triturus cristatus. The sequence continues at coordinate 1,232,356,071 of NC_140589.1, read as the reverse complement.
TTACTAACACGTTTTAGGATGTCTATTGTACATAGGCTATTTAGCTTTCCAACAATTAATGATTGGTCTAGGCACTTGTCCAACTGTCCATGTGATGGCGTGTCCGTACAATCTACCATGCACGTATTATTCTTTTGTAAATTTTATACACTCCAGAGGAAACGGTGGATACTTCCGGTGCTCAGATCATTAGGCCTGAAACAATGTTGCCCAGGTTTTCTGGTTATGCAATCCCTGGGGGAAGAGCTTATAACTTTAGCAGTTACATCGTTTTTAAAGTCTGTTTTTAAATGTAGGAAGACTATTCTAATGTAAGAATTTGCTCTGTAAAATTCATTCTTTTTGAGGTTCGTCCTCTTTTATTTATTAGTCATATGTGTCTTCTGTTTTCGACTGTACTGAATTTTGAATGTGCTTTTATGATTATTTTTTTAATCGAATAAAGCTTGATTTGATTTGATTTGATGACTCCAGCAACGCACTCTACGCTGGAATCAACAAAAACCTCCCCTGCAAGCTTCAAAACATCCAGAACACCATCGCCAGACTAATCTTCAACCTGCCACACCTTCCAGCACCTATGCACACTGAACTGGCTGTCCATCGAGGCAAGAATCACCTTCAAGATTCTCACCCATGCACACAAAGCCCTCCACAACACCGGACCAGCATACCTGAACAGCTGACTCAAATTCCACGCACCCCAAAGGACCCTACGATCAGCCCAGCTCTCCCATGCCATGGTCTCCCACACCAGGAAGTCCAGATCGGGAGGCTGCTCCTTGTCCTTCCTCGCGGCCAGAGCCTGGAACGTCCTCCCGCTCCACATCAGACAGAAGACATCACTCCCCATCTTCACAAGGGACCTCAAAACATGGCTCTTCGATAGACCTCCTCTTTGATGGACAGGACCCTGCGTCCCCCCAGCGGGTGAGTAGTCCCGCTTTAGCAAACCCATGATTGATTGACTGACTAGCAAAATAGCGTTTGCGACTCTCGCTATTAGAAAGGGGCGCCCCTTCCTAATAGCAAGACTCACTGCCATGTACTATTGTTTTGCAACCACATTTGCAGCAGCAAAACACTTGCAGTTTACCACCTACTTCAAGTAAGTGGTAAACCACTCACAAACGGGAAAGGATCCCCAGGGAACCCCTTCCCCTTTGTGAGTGTGTGAGAAAATACTTTTTAGGTTTATGTTATCTTTATTGAATTTTAGGATTATTGCACAGAAGAACAACAAAATCAACATAACATCTATCAATTAACTATGCCAACCACTCTCCCCTGGAAATTAGCCCCAAACACCCCTTTCCCGCACCCACCCTCTCCCAGCCCCCAGCCCTCCCTCCGTGATATCTACCATTTTAATCTATTGGTGTTCCGCCTGCGTCGGTTTCGTGAGTCTTAGTATTCGTAGATACTTGGGGCATGTGACTTCCTTAAATTCAGATGAGAGCATTGCTATAAATGGTTTCTAAAGATTGGGAAAGGGGGCCCCCTTGTTAGCCAAGGAAAGAGATATATGTTCCATGCCTGAGACGTACTATATGCAAGGCAACTAGCTGGTGTAGGTAGGAAGACAGTCTGTATCCCATAAAGCCAGGATATTCTGTAAGGCCGCCCCTAGGGCAAGGCCTATCTGCCAGCCTTTACGAGATTTGAGCAGGAACCTAAGATCATTAGGCAGGCCCAACACGATGTAGCTCAGAAAGCGCGGAAGTTGTATATCAAAGCCCATGTCGACCTCGTCGAGGACTTGTTTCCAATACTCAGTAAGTTTCAGGCAGTCCCAAAGAATATGCGTTAAGGTTCCCTGAGCCGCACACCCCCGCCAGCAGAGTGGGTCTCATGCGGGGTTCCCACTGTTTAATCTAGATGGTGGAACATACCAATAGGTAGTTATTTATGTGGCTGTCTCTATACCTGCTACATTTCTAGCTGTATGCCTGGCTCTATACTATATGGCCTCCCACTCGCGCATTGTAAGTTCTCGACCCAATTCTTATTCCAATCGCCGCTGCCCATCAGATTTAGTAGGTGGGAGGGGGGTCTCAGATGAATATGTAATTCCGAAATAAGGAGTGAGTCACACGAGTTGGACAACAGCCATTTCTCAAATGTTTTCAGGTGGTGTTGTGCTAGGGGGCGGATCTTTGGATGCATCACTCAATGTCTAATTTGCTGGTATCAATATCTCTCGGTTTCGGTTGAGTCCAACTGTTGACGAAAGTCCTCGAATGTCAAAGGACCAGACTTGTCAAAAAAATGCCTGATGCATCAACTGCCCTGACGTGTCCACCAGTGGTGAAAATATTTTTTAAGAGCAGACAGTGGTCCCAGGGACTACTGCCTGCCCTTAAAAAATGAAACTGAAAAGTTTCATTTTTTGTTTTTAAATGCATCCCATTTTCCTCTAAGGAAAATGGACTTCATTTAAAAGATTTAAAAAAAACTGCTTTATCTAAAAAGCAGTCCCAAACATGGTTGTCTGCTGGCCCCAGCAGGCCACCATCCCTGGGAGTGCTAGTCATTCCCAATGGGGTCGCAAAGTGCTCTTGCCCCATGAATATTGATGAGGCATGCAATTTGCGACCCCATTGGGACTCGATAACAGTGTCTGTGACACTGTTGGACATTGCATTTTGCAAGTCGCAAATTGCGAGTGCCAAAGCAATACAATTTGCGACTCTCAAAATTTAAGAGTCGTACATCTGGCCCCTAATGGTTTCAGTATTCTTTTATTTTCAGAAATCCATATATGTGAGCATATATTTATATGTGTGGACACAGCTTGTCCTAATGATAATTTTCAATGGAGGTCAAAGGGCGTTGTTATGTAGATGTTTAGTCTGTCCAAGAGAAATTTAACTCCGGTCTTCCTCAGGACTAGGTCAAAGCCATTTTGAGAGTAGCAGGCTTGGTCGAGATAAATCAAATAAAGAAAAGTGATTTTAGTAATAAAGGAAATTAGTTTGGAGGATAATTAGGGACCTCGGGAGAGGGTTTACCTTAAGGTAGCAGAAAATATTGCTTATGTATCAAAACCTGGGAAAACAATTGAGCAGGATCAATCAATACTGACATAGCTCTATAAACGCATAAACATTTTTGCGGTATAATTGCATTTACAGGCATACCCAATAAAAAAATCGAAAGCGAGCTGCCTCAATATGCAAAGCGGTACAAAAGGGGGTGGTGATGGACGGAGCATCAGAACCAATCAAACACTCACACCCAGTCAACAGATCTGGGTTTGATCCATCACCGTTCTTTAGCCCACTCTGCCCGAACTTCCAAGCCATGCCTTCCCTGGACCGGAAACAAGCTTCCTAGGACCGGTTTCTGGCATTTCAGCCATCTTCAGCCAGGCTTGCTTGAATCCTGTGGCAAAGTGAGCAAGGGACTCACGTCTGAGCATACCCTGCCAACTTATGGCGAACAAAGCGGTACAAAAGGGGGTGGTGATGGACGGAGCATCAGAACCAATCAAACACTCACACCCAGTAAACAGATCTGGGTTTGATCCATCACCGTTCTTTAGCCCACTCTGCCACCCCAGTTCAGACATGGCCATATGCAAATCAGTCTGACCCTGTGCCTCATGGGAACAGTCCAGCCTGAACTGCCAAGCCATGCCTTCCCTGGACCGGAAACAAGCTTCCTAGGACCGGTTTCTGGCATTTCAGCCGTCTTCAGCCAGGCTTGCTTGAATCCAGTGGCAAAGTGAGCAAGGGACTCACCTCTGAGCATACCCTGCCAACTTATGGCGAACAAAGCGGTACAAAAGGGGGTGGTGATGGACGGAGCATCAGAACCAATCAAACACTCACACCCAGTAAACAGATCTGGGTTTGATCCATCACCGTTCTTTAGCCCACTCTGCCACCCCAGTTCAGACATGGCCATATGCAAATCAGTCTGACCCTGTGCCTCATGGGAACAGTCCTGCCCGAACTGCCAAGCCATGCCTTCCATCAATATGCAAAGCACGATGGGAAACTGAGCAAAGAAACCTGAAAGCAAAATTAAGTGGGTTGGAATGATTTTTTTTACTCCACAACAATAGTAATACTCTATGGGTCCAAGGCATGTTGGAGCAGGTAGGACACTATACAACAGTGAAAGTGTACTAAGCCATGAGACAGAAGATACACTGCAGAGAAGACTCAAGAGAGTGGGCACAGGCTGCAATGCTGCTTTATAGCGCACAACTGACGATTTCTGTGCACGTCAGGACAAAGGCGGACAGCGGCCTTGGGTACAGTGAGAGGCAGAAATGAGGGAGGTATTGAGGAAAGAATGCATTCTGACTTGTTAGACTGTAAGATAATAAATACAAAACAGTCGGAGTAATTAATCAAAACACACAGAGGAAAAATCAATTGCATGCATTGTGTTAACCTTTTCTGTGCCAAGGACATAAAGGTTACATCCTGCGCCACAGTGGCCGTGTGCAGAGGACGTAACTGTTATGTCCTCTGTCGTCCAGGAAATTCCTCTGTGATATACAGCAGTGGGATTTCTTTTTTGGGTTTTTTTCAGTCTCAGGAGCAGGGGAAGTGCTTTGCCTGCTGTTTGTATCGGGACACCTGGGGGAATGCCGGGTGGAACGAAGTTTGTGGCTCTCTTCGGATTCCAGAACCTTCCTTCACATAAATGTGAGGAAAATGTATTTTTTATAGTCAAAGTCTGAGGTTTTCAAGGCATTCTGGGTAATAAAACATGGTGAGAGCAACACAAGTCAGCCCACCCTGGATAGCCCTAGATTGGCTAGGTTCCCCTGGGTGCTAGGGTTCAAAATCTAAGGGAACAAAATGGTAGAACAAGTGTTATTATCCTTTTTCGGGGCTCAGAGAGCCTTCACCTGCTTGGCCAAGTCTAGGAGGAGCTCCAACTGGGCTCAAGGGCCTCTGGGCTCTGGCCTGCCGCACCGCCAAAGGCCCGGACGGGGTTCCATTAGGTCCAGGGGAGGCCTCTTCTGCTTTGCCTGCGTGATAAGGTGTATGCGGGGGGACCTGGGTCGGAGCTCCGTCAGGTCCCTCCTTGCAGCTCTGTGCCTGAGGCCCAACTGGGGCTCTGAGAACCCGGGCCACAGGGTTTCCTGAGCCCGGCCATTTGGTCACATACCATGCTTTCCACTAGGGGGCTACCAGATGACCGGGCTGCCCTGAAGTTTACGATCAGGGATCATTTGCTTCCTTAAGCCTAGCCAGGGCTCCAGGAAGCCTGGTGTGTGCACGCCTTCACTCCACTCTGTCACACGGTGAGCAAGCATTATAAGATAGGTAGTTAGCCTTCCGCTGGATTATTTGAGACAGGGTAACCAGGGCCCACTTATGGTATGGCAGATCTCAGCCAGCGACCAGATGGCCTACGACAGAGCCCCGGAGGTCCCTGGGGTGGAGCCCCCCTATCCTGATCGCTGTCCTCAGGCCTGCTGCATGGCAGAGTGCATGGAATGGGGCCCCCGGTCTTGGGAAGCCTCCCCTGTGCGGGCAGGTCCAGGGGGAGGCTTTCCCTGCTTGGCCTGGTTCAGAAGCTCTAACCAGGGCCCTGGCCCGCTGCATAGCCAATCCCCAGGGAAGGGCTCCCCAGCTTGGTCGGGTTCAGGAGCTCCTGCCCTTGACTCCGCCCACCTGCCTGCTGCATTTGCAAGGGCCCAGGACGTAGGTCCATCAGGACCGGGGAGTCTTCCCTGCTTGGTTGGGTTCAGAAGCTCTTCCTGGGGCCCTCCATCCTGGGCTCCGGTCTCAGGCCTGTCGCATGGCAAAGTGACCGTGACTGGGTCCTGCGGGCCCGGGGAGGCCTCCCCTGCTCGGCTTGGATCAGTAGCTCCCAACAGGCCCCTGGGCAGGTGCTCCCACCCTGGACTCCGTCCACCGGCCTGCCTCACTCCAAGGGCCTGGGATGGGGGTCCATCACACCCAGGAAGACCTCTCCTGCTTCGTCTGCATGTTAAGGTGCCTGTGGCCCCCGGGTCGGTGCTCCATCAGGGGCCCCCATGCTGCTCGTGCATGAGGCCCAGCTGGGATTCCAAGCTCCCAGGCCGCAGAGTCCCTGTCTCCTCCAGAAACAAGTAAAAGCCCTTTTGTTGAGACATATCGCTACCAGGTTGAGTGCATTTGTGCTGGTGGTTCCCTCGGTGCACATGGAATACTAGTAAGGGTCAAAGCCTTCCTCTGGATTATTAGGGACAGGTTACTCCAGACCCTCATGGGGTCCAGGAATATATGATGTTACAACGCAAACAATTACAACACGTTTTTACAACGCGGATTTTACATCCAACTACCATTACATCGCATGATTTTACAACATATGCCATTACAACGCATTTTTAAAAAACTACCATTAAAACGCATTCCTTTACAGTGCATACCTTTACAACGCATACCGTTACAATGCATAATACTTTAAGGGCTACAGTAGGGTAAGTGTTGGATAGTGTAGGGGTAAAAATTACTATTCCCACTCCAGTGAGTGCAACAGTAGGGTAAGTGTTGGATAGTGTAGGGGTAAAAATTACTATTCCCACTCCAGTGAGTGCAACAGAAGGGAAAGTGTTGAATAGTGAAGGGGTAAAAATTCCTATTACCATCTACTCCAAAACCCTTACGCAGCCTAAAACTAAAACATCTCAATTAGTTACCTTATAATGCGTTGTAATGGCTTGCGTTGTAATGGTATGCTTTGTGATGGCATGCATTGTAGTGACATGCGTTGTAATGGCATGCGTTGTAATGGCATGCGATGTAAAGGCAGTTGCGTTGTGACAGTTACGTTTTAAAAGCAGTGCGATGTAATGACTGCGTTGTAATGGATGTTTCCGGTGGTCCAGAGATTTCCAGGGGCCCGAGTGGATGCCTACCTCCCAGACCTGCCCGATAGGCCTTTCCACTGAGCCTGCCTTTCCCGAGAGCAGGCAGGGACATGAAGCTGCCATACCAGCTGCCCTGGAAGTCCCAATAAGGGATCATTGGATTCCTTAAGCCCAGACAGACTTCTAGGAGGTTGGGTGTATTTGTGTCAGTGTTCCCCCCTTGTCCCTAAATGTGCATGGATTACGAGAAAGGTGGGTACTACAGATTACTTGGGACAGGGTACTCTGAATCACCTTGGGGTCTGGCGATTCTCAGCCAGTGACCAGCTGGCTCAGACCCAGCCAACCTTCTTCTCCGTCCTCGGACCTCCTGCGTGCCAGAGCACCCGGGACAGGGTTCTGCGGGCCCAAGGAGGCTTCCCTTGCTTGGCCCGGTCCAGGAGCTCCGACTGGGGCCCCGGCGGGCCCCGTGTGGATGAGCCCCCATCCTGGGCTTTGTCCTTGGGCCCACCAAGTGACAAAGCGTCCGCAACGGCTTCCCACTGCCTTTCCTGCGCATTCAGGCCCAGGAGCTCTGACTGGCCACCGTGGCTCCAGAAGGTCCTGGGGTGGGTGCTCCCGCATAGGGCTTCACCTTCTGGCCCACCCCACTGACAAGATCGGGGGTCCATCAGGCCTCGGGAGCCTCCCTCCTGCTCCGCCTGCGTGGTAAGGTGCCTTTGGACCCCAGGGTGGAGGTCCATAGGGGCCCTACTAGTAGCCCCCCTCGCAGCACATGCCTGAGGCCCAGGTAGGACTCCGAGCCCCTGGGCTGCTGAGCCCCGTCCCCTCCAAGGACAAGCAGAAGCCCTGTTTGTTAAGGCACAGCGCGACCAAATGGCAGTTCTTCGAGTCTTGACATCTGGTCATGTGCAATGCTTTCCAATGGCACTAGCAGATGGCCGAGCCACCCTGGAAGTCCCCATGGGGGTTCATTTGCTTCCTCAAGCCCATCCAGGGCTTCAGGATCTGGGAGCATTTGCACCTTCGGTCCCATCCTACACTCGGTGCTCATGGATGACAAGAAAGGGGGGGACCTTCCTATTGATTACTACGGACAGGGTACTCCGGACCCCCGTGGGTCTGGCCGTTCTCAGCCAGTGACCAGCTCCGTCCAGGGCTCCATCTTCAGGCCTCCTGCATGCCAGAGCACCCGGGACAGAGTTCCCCAGGCCCGGGGAGGTTTCCCCTGCTTGGCCAGGTCCAACAGCTCCCACCGTGGCCCCGGGGTCGGTGCTATCCCATCCTGGGCTCCGTCCTCTGGTCCACTATGTGGCAAAGCACCCAGGAAGGGTCCCATGGGCCCAGGAAGGCCTTCCCTGTGCCTCTGGGCCCAGTTGCTCCGACTGGGCCCTGGGGCCCCGCCGAGCACTGAGATAGGTGCTACCGCACAGGGCTCCATCCTCCAGCCTGCCCCATGGACAAGGCCTCAAGTCAGGGTCCACTGGACCTGTGGAGGCCTGACCCCCTTCGCCTGCTTGTTAAGGTGTCTTTGGCATCTGGGTCGGAGGCCCATTGGGGTCCCCCCCCACAGCCCCGTGCCTGAGGCCCAGGTGGGGCTCCAAACACCCGGGCCGCAGAGTCCGTGTCCCTTCCAAGCACAAGCTGAAGCCCTGTTCGTTAGGGCACAGTGCGACCAGATGGCCGTACTTCGAGCCCAGCCATCTGGTCACGTTAATGCTTTCCAACGGCGCTACCAGATGGCTGGGGCACCCTCAAAATCCCGCTGAGGGTTAATTTGCCTCCCTGATCCCAGCCAGGGCTCAAGGAGGTGGGGCATGATCGCACCTACGATCCCATCTGTCATTCGATGAGCAATGATTTTCTCGTCTGGATTACTAGAGAGAGAGTACCTCGGGCCCCTTGAGGTCTGGTGATTCTGAGACAGGGGAAGCAAGAGCCTAGGTAGTCTGCCTGGGCCTGGGTCTGCACCTTTCTCCAAGCCCTTCCTGATGGGCCTTTCTTACGAGCCTGTCTGCCCCAGGTGCAGGCAGGGACATGAAGCCGGTATCCCCGAGCAGGGTGGCCTGCCAGGGAGGGTCCAGCCGGTGCTGTGTATGCCGATTGGGCATGCTTAGTCCATTTAGGGATGGACTGCTTGGCTAGCCTCGGCTATTTTTTCAAGCAAAGAGCTTCCAACCCACCGGGGACTGTCTGACTCGAGGACCTGCTGCCTGGTGGAGGCCCTTCCCCTACCCAGCAGAGCAAAAGCAGAGCAGCCTCAGCAGCTTGTGCCCCCCTCCCCCAGTGGTCTGACCGAAGCGGAAGGGGGTCGGGTGGTGCCAGGTCCCAGACACTGCCGCCTGGCAGTCTGGGCTCCCGTGCACCACCACATCGTTCCACTCCTCCCAGCACATTTCTGAAGCAGCTCAGAACGACTGTTTCATGGGGTGTCACTGAACCCGGTGTCTCACGCAGGCTGTACCTTGGCCCGCCTTTCCCTTCCACAGAGACGGCTGGGCTTGCCAGTGCCCGTGTCACCACACCGGTCTCCTCAGGAAGCCCCCAAGGTGGATGTGCTTCCCTAGCAGGCTCCCGAGGGTTGTGAAGGTCAGTCGGGTGATGGCCATGCGGCTCCCAACAACCCTATCAGCAGGTGTGGCTTCCCATTTAATCCTGCCAGCAGCATATGCTTGTCTCCAACATTAAGCCATGCACGTGTAAGTATACACGGCTGATACAGTGAAACTGCGAATGGCTCATTAAATCAGTTATGGTTCCTTTGAGCACTCCATCTGTTACTTCGATAACTGTGGTAATTCTTTGGAGCTAGTACATGCCAATGAGCACTGATCAGCTGGGATGCATGCATTTATCAGACCAAGACCAATGAGGGCTCGCCTGGCCGCTTTGGTGATAACCTCGGGCCAATTGCATGTCCAGTGACGACGATGATACATTCGTATGTCTGCCCTAACAACTTTTGATGGTACTTTCTGTGCCTACCATGTTGACCACGGGTAATGGGGAATCAGGGTTCGATTCGGGAGAGGGAGACTGAGAAACGGCTACCACATCCAAAGAAGGTAACAGGCGCGCAAATGACCCACTCCGACTCAGGGAGACAGTGACCAAAAATAACAATACAGGACTCTTTCTAGGCCCTGTAATTGGAATGAGTGCACTTCAAATCCTTTAACAAGGATCCATTGAAGGGCAAGTCTGGTGCCAGCAACCACGGCAATTCCAGCTCCAATAGCTTATATTAAAGTTGCTGCCGTTAAAAAAGCTCGTAGTTGAATCTTGGGATTGAGCTGCGGTTCGTCACGAGGAAAGCTACTGCCTGTCCCAAACCGTGCCTCTCGGTGCCCCCTTGATGCTGTTGACTGAGTATCCTGGGGGTCCGAAGCGCTTACTTTGATCAAATTAGAGTGTTCAAAGCAGGCTGGTCGCCTGACTACTTCAGCTAGGAATAATGGACTAGGACTCCAGTTCTATTTTGTTGGCTTTCTTAACTGGGGCGATGATTAAGAAGGACGGCCGGGGGCATTCGTAGTGTGCCACTAGAGGTGAAATTCTTGTACTGGTGCAAGACGAACCAAAGCGAAAGCATTTGTCAAGAATGTTTTCATTAATCAAGAATGAAATTCGAAGGTTCCAAGACGATCAGATACTGTCGTAGTTCTGACCATAAACAATGTAGGCCATTAGTCCCATGACCCGCCGAACAGCTTCTGGGAAACCAAAGTCTTTGGGTTCCAGGGTGAGTATGACTGCAAAGCTGAAACTTAAAGGAATTGATGGAAGGGCACCACTAGGACGTGGAGCATGTGGCATATTTTGACTCAAATGGGAAGCCTCACATGGCCCTGACACAGAAAAGATTGACATATTGATAACTCTTTCTCGATTCTGTGGGTGGTGGTACATGTCCTTTATTAGTTAGTGGATGGATTTGTCTGGTTAATTCTGATTATAAACTAGACTCCTCCATGCTAACTAGTTACGCGACCCCCAGCGGTCACATTCACCTTCTTAGAAAGACGTGGTGTTCAGCCACATGAGATCGAGTTAAAACAGGTCTGTGATGCCCTTAGATGTCTAGGGCTGCGTGTGCGCTACTGTTGGACTTGGCCCTTTTGCACGGTTATCCTTGAACTTTTTGCCTTCATCCTAGTATTTTTCTGACCTGGTGTTTGTGGTTTTAGGACTCTGGGCACTTTTTCACTGCTGTCCAGTGTAAAGTGCATGTGATCTGTATGGTAAAACATGGTAAGATTGGTCTACACCTGTTTGGCTAATTTAATTTACCTATCAGTCCCCAGTAATGTGGTACCTCATTTACTCTGGGCCAGTAAATTAAATGCTACTGGTGGGCTGGCAGTGCTGAGTGTGCCACCCACCAAAGTAGCCTTTCAAACCTGTCTCAGGCCTCTGCCATTTCAGGGCCTGCGTGCGCAGTTTACTGCCGCTATACCGTGGCACATAAAGTGGGTGCCACGTCTGTGACTCCTCTTTTCCTACATATCAGTCACCTCTAAGGTAGGCCCTAGCTAGCCCTATGGGCAGGGTACAATGTAGGTAAAAGGTAGGAAATGTGCCTTAATTGTATGGCATGTCCTGGTAGTGACAAACAGCCATTTTGGTATCTCACTACTGTGAGGCTGCCCTCTCATAGGAATGCATTGGGGATTCCCTGATATGTTCTTCAGTGGTAATTCCTGATCTGAGAGGAGTAGAGAGGTCAACTTTGGTATGTTTGGACTAGTGGTAATAGATGCTGCGCAACGGTGTTCACAGATTTATTATCACTATTTTAGAAATACCACTTTTAGAAGTGGGCATTTCTGTGTGCTATGTGTCTTTGTGCCTGCCTGATGTGTATTGCATGTCTGGCTCTGGAGTGACAGGGACTGGGGAGGTGCAGTGGCTCCAGAGGGGCTGGGTGAGTCAGCGCTAAGCTGAATAGGCTGATCTGCATTTTGAGAAGTGGGAGGAGTAGCACCTGGGTCTGAATGGGACTGGGCCTGCACTACACAAAGCTGGCTCCGCCCCTCTGTGATGTGTCTGGGGCCAGGGCCTACACTGACAAAGGAAGATGTTGTGTACATTTGTAGGTGCCCCCAGAACTGGTTTGAACCGGGCGCAGAGCCCTGTGCAGGGGGAGAACAAATACCCTTGCAGTATAAGTATTGGGGCTGTGACCCCATGTTGGTTGTACCTACTTGGAGCTGGGGAGGGCTGCGTACTGCTTGGGAACTGAAACACTGCATGGACTGCAGTGTACCAGGAGGAACCGCCGCTGGGTAACGGCCTGCTGTCTGCTGGGGGGGAACCTAAAAGGACTTCCCCTCTGCTGAGGGACCTGGTGTGCTGGCCGGATGTATGACGTTACAACGCATACTTTTACAACGCATGCACTTACAACGCAATTTTTACAACGCAACATCCACTACAACGCATTCCATTACATCGCATGACACTACAACGCATTTTTAAAAACTACCTTTACAACGCATTCCATTACATCACATACTACCTTTACAACGCATACCATTACAACGCATAATGTTAAATTGCATTTAAGGTAAGTATTGGATAGTATAGGGGTAAAAATTACTATTCTTACTCCAGGGGGTGCAACAGTAGGGTAAGTGTTGGATAGTATGGGGGTAAAATACTATTCTAACTCCAGGGGGTGCAACAGTATGGTAAGTGTTGGATAGTATAGGGGTAAAAATTACTATTCTAACTCCAGGGGGTGCAACAGTAGGGTAAGTGTTGGATAGTATAGGGGTAAAAATTACTATTCTAACTCCAGGGGGTGCAACAGTAGGGTAAGTGTTGGATAGTATAGGGGTAAAAATTACTATTCTAACTCCAGGGGGTGCAACAGTAGGGTAAGTGTTGGATCATATAGGGGTAAAAATTACCGTTCTAACTCCAGGGGGTGCAACAGTAGGGTAAGTGTTGGATACTATAGGGGTAAAAATTACTATTCTAACTCCAGGGGGTGCAACAGTAGGGTAAGTGTTGGATAGTGTAGGGGTTAAAAATTACTATTCTAACTCCATTGGTATGCATTGTAATGGTATGCGTTGTAATGGTATGCGTTGTAATGCCTGCGTTGTAGTGACATGCGATGTAGTGGCTGCGTTGTAATGGTATGCGTTGTAATGGTATGCGTTGTAGTGTCATGCGTTGTAAAGGATGTTGCGTTGTAATGCCTGCGTTGTAAGTGTAGTGCGATGTAATAGTTGCGTTGTAAAGGTTGTTTCCCGTGCTGGCCTGTCTGTGCCTTGCTTCCTGCCTCCCCTGGAAGGGAGAGATATAGGGGGAGCGATTTCCCTGGCCATAGAGAGAAGAACGTTTTTCTGGCTCTCCTATTTGAGACCTGCGTGGTGGGTATTTTTTCTGGCCCTGGAGAGAAGAGCGCATGCTGGCTCTCCTATATGAGCAGACACGAGGTGGGGGCTGAAATTGGTACCAGAGCCCGAGGCGTGGGCTCACCGGTTGCTGGACTGCCAGGAGACGCCCCGGATAAAATCATATGGGGGGAGACTACCCTGCACTGTGGTGGAAGTCGCAGCTCGTTGCTGCTGGAACCAAAAGTCAGGCAAAGCTAGCCTGACTTTGGGCGGGGCTCCCTAAGGAGAGGGAAAGCCCTGTGTTGTTTCTACGCCTAACTGTGGGCTGGGCAGGTGGCGAGCTAGAGCCGCAGCCTTGCGGTCTCCATTCTGCCACTTTCCGCCTCCCCCCGCTGGGTAGAAGGAGAGGTGGGTCACCAGCGGAAAACAGGAAACCAGACGCCAGGCTGAGGCCGAGCCTGGTGGTGGGCGGGGCCCACAAAAGGAGATCGCGCTGGAGCCTCGCAGGCTCCGAGGATCGGGAAGAAAGAAGTCTCCCCACCCATTGGGGAAGCACGGAGCCCTGGTTGAAGTCCCTTTCAACGACACAGTGGCACCGCATGGTCACGGGCCGCTGCATCCAGTGCTTTACCATCGGGAGCCCTACGGAAGGAAAGAAGCCCTGGTGAGTGGCGCTTGCAAGGCACACTGTCAGTGCCCACTTGTTCACATTTGCCTATGTGCAGAGCAGCTGCCCCGGGTGGCAGTGGGCAACTGCCCCCCTATGAGTGTCATAGCATTAAGGACATTCGTTTGAGGAGACGAAGGTGAGTTGCATCGCTTCCCCCCTCACATTACCGGCATTGTTCTTGCTGCAACTGCACCCAAGGGGCTAGCAGAAGACATGTGAAGGGGCACGGAGTTGGAGAAGCCCTCACTTGGAAAGGGGCATTGCGGGGCGAGCCCAGGATAGGGCCTCTGCTTGAGAGTTTCCTGATTTGGGGACGACAACACTAGGTGGTAATACACCTATTGAGGGGCTGAGGCTCCCAATGGGTGCGCAGAAATGATGAGACCCTGATGTATTTATTATTTGTAGTACCTGTGTCCTACTGTAATGTGTTTGCCTAGTGTGTGCCCTTTGGGAGCGGGTACTTTGGTGCACTATGCTAATGATGAAATGCATAACGCATTATGCTGAGTACCCATGTGTTCCATGATAGTGATGCGCTGCACTACTGCTGATTATGTTCCACCTAATAAGCGGTACAGGGTGATGTTAGGATGTATGCCCAATGTGTTCATGCTAAATGCAATATTGCCAGTAGTTACTGGCTGTTCTCACTAATTGTGGTATATTGGTTATGACAGTGGCCCAATTGGCCCTGTAGTGTATATAATCCCCTGTAAAAGTGATACCTAGTGTACCGAGTGTACATGTGTGATTATGATCTGATGTGTTTTATAAATAATATAAAGGCTATTTTTGATATAACCTTATGTGGAGTTTCTTTTGTGGTGTGCCTAGTGTGTCGTTGCTGTGTGAGCGTGTTGCGCAAACGCTTTACACATTGCCTCTGGGATAAGCTTGACTGCTCGTGCCAAGCTATCAAGTGAGCAGGGGTTATCTTCAGTGTGTAACTCCCTTGCCCTGACCAGAGTGGTGGTTTCTGCCTGGCTTAGGCGCTCGCCCTAGCCAACCAGAAATCCAATTTCTAACAGCTACACTAAACGGATCAGCGTGTGTCTATCCTTCGCCAACAGATGCAAGTAACCTGCTTAAGCCTGTTTGTGATAGGAATTGGGGATTGTGATTATTTCCCATGAACAAGGAAGTCCCAGAAAGTGCAGGTGATAATCTTGTGTTAATTAAGTCCCTGCCCTTTGCACACACCGCTTGTCGCTACTACCGATTGGATGGTTTAGTGAGGTCCTCGGATGGGCCCGCTGCCATCGGCAACAGCCCTGGCGGAGCACCGAGAGGACAATCAAACTTGACTTTATAGAGGAATTAAAAGTCATAGCAAGGTTTCCGTAGGTGAACCTGCAGAAAGATCATTAATGGCAGATCCGCCAGAGTGATGGACGGTGTCAGCCTAAAACCCTTGGCCGCCTCCCAGATGGGATACACAAATTGTAGGCACAGGGTCTGGCCCTGCCCTCGCATGGTCTGGGCGGTGGAGCAGTCCACAGTCGCTGGGGGGCTTGGGTGCTGACTGGGTGAGGGGCGGGCTCCTCCGTTAGGGAGGAACTGACGGATGAACGTGCGAGGCTCTGGGGACGGGGGTGGCCCCTGCTCTTCTGGGAGGGGCACATCAGCAGGCCCTCCGAGACGAAACCCACACTCATCCAGCACGACCCTGCCATGGGGAAACTGAATGGCAGTGTGTCCCCGGGCTGGGACCACCCCTGAATGCCCTGCTGCCCCTGGCCCTCCCGTGCCCGATCCTGGCCTGACCGAGCTTTGGGTGATTGAGGAGTGGCCCTTCTCGAGTGGCAGGGCAACCTGAAAGAGAAGGAGCTGGGGCCTGTGAGGGGACCCTTGGCTCCTCTCGGTGGGAGGTGTGTGGGATGGGGAACCACCAGGCTCTTCCCTTCTGGTGGTATATATATATAATATATATATATATATATATATATATATATATATATATATATATATATATATATATATATATATATATATATGCGCTTTAGTATAAAAATGTAAGTATTTTACAGGGAAATATAAACCTATATTATATATAGAGTTTATACTTACTTGTAAAATACTTTGAATTTCAAAGAACTTTAATCACGCATATGCCTTTACCAATCATGCTATTACAACGAAATTCGTTGTAAAGACACGCGTTGTAAAGGCATGTGCGCTGTAAAAGTTTGCGTTGTAATGGTAACGCTTTGTAACAGCACTTGCATTGTTACAACTGCGTTGTGATGGCATGCGTTGTGCTGTCATATATTTGCACGAAGATTGTGCCCATAATAACTCTTTTCACTTTATAATAAAAATCATTATTGAAACAAAAGATGGTTTGGATAACACAATGTCAAGAAGAGTGCGTATTGGAGCAGGGCAAGTGTTACATTCCTGATGATAGAGAGCTTCTTTTATGTGATGTCAGTAAACAGTGACTGAATATCTGCTGTCACCAACAACTGTAATCAATGTTAAATGGAAAATCTTCAAGTAGTAGTGATGAACTCTGTGATGCTACATATGTAAATAGCAGTTAGGCGTACAATGGGATTCAGAACAATATATTGGCACAGACGCTTTAAAACAGATCCAGTATAACAGTATGTCCAGGGGTTATCTCCTGCTTTCGTGTATAGTTTTATTAAAATAAAAGTGGCAAATTAAAAAATGTATGTTCTAATTTGCTTACCAATCCTACTTGTAGTTCTAAGTCAGGGATTTATTTAATATAGTGAATGATTTCACCTGCCAGATCTTTCAGTAATTTAATTTTGTGAAATGGTACATGCTCATTAATTGTCTCAGTACTTACTGACAGCATCTATTATGACAATTCCACCTCCTTTGTCGGCAGGTTTGAAAGTGATGT
The DNA here is from genome assembly GCF_964204655.1 of Triturus cristatus. Classification (NCBI taxonomy): domain Eukaryota; kingdom Metazoa; phylum Chordata; class Amphibia; order Caudata; family Salamandridae; genus Triturus; species Triturus cristatus. Next base: position 1,232,339,353 of record NC_140589.1, on the reverse strand, counting down.
CATCAAATAGTAATCAGTCTGAAGAACTATTTAATTTCTTTCAGGATCCATAAGCTCAGAAAAACAGCAGATTATTTTAGTCACACGCTATGGCAAGGTCAGAGGCAGAGCAGCGCTGTGGTTACTCAAACCAACCAGGGGAGTGGTATACCAGCCACCAAGTCTGCCACTGGTAGAGAATGGTACACCAGAGACACCGACCATGATCTCTGTTTTTAAATAACAAAATCCATCCCAATCCCTGATTTCAGTTTTAAAGATGGGGTTATTATTCGTACCCAGAATGAGACCAGACTTTTTCTCAACAATAAACTTGATTGGCAACAATTATTTCACAATGGACATTTACATTTCATTTTAAGAACATTTGAGATCTATTTCGGTGTGACACCACGGGTCTACGCCCCCAAATACTTACAGTTCCTCAGGACAAGGAGCCCCTGCAGAGATCTGGGCGTTTGAAAGGGTGATTTATTTTGCAAAGAACCAGAGATGACTTGCAAGGCACACCACTAAATAAAACGTCTGTAACATGGAAAAAGAAGCTCTTACTTGTCTTAAAAATGATGCTGAGATCATCAAATCTGCTGACAAAGGTGTTGATGCTGTCATAATACTTTCAAATATATTCAGGAATTACTCAGGGAATTAACAACCACTGCCCACAGTAAGTATATTTGGTGAAAGGGTTTGGCAGATATACATGCACTTCGAGGAGAGAAGAATGTTCCAACGCATAGGTGCATTACATCAGGTCAGTGAAAGAGAAGGGGCCATGATGCATGTCCCAGGGCCCAGATCAAGACTGTGTGGAGGTCCCAAGTTACTTTCACCTCAACAGTGACAGGCCTGCTCCACTCAGGCACCAACACACCCTTCAGTACTTTTAGCCAGCACTCCACTTTGACCAGATGGAAAGCTTCAATCCCAGTTGTGCAACGAGCGCCACCACTAATCTTCGCTTTACTGGCCTCCAATGATGCTACTCTGGAGCACGCCACTACACCCTGTAGAAAGGCCAGCCACTTGCCACCTTTCATGGAATATGATTCAACACCACAGGCCTGGATTCAAACAATTCACAAATGAGCCTTCACACCTCCTCTACACTGTCAACATCAATCTTAGCCCACATGAGGGCACAGCCAGACAGCATCTACCCCGGCCTAGGCCTTTGAGCTCCAGCCTTCTCTGCACGCTGCCTGAAGTCACGGGCACCACAAACGATGTCAGGCATCTCTCTAGGCGAAGGCAGGTTCCTCTTCGATCAAGATGACTATGTGCTGCTCACCATGCAGAGAGGCACTTGAGATGGTGCTACGGGTGTACAGCCTTCAGCGCAGATATCCTCATCCACACTGCAGCTTAGTTGGCTGCAGTCGTATGCCACAAACAACAGTGTTAAAGCAGACACAGCATCCTGCGACAGTAGCATGCAGTAGCTGCTGCTACCTGTAGGGAGTGGTGGGATGGTGCAGGCTGCGTTGGGTGGGGCAGTGCGGGCGGAATAAAATCAAATTTGTAAAAACGACTTACCTAGGCTGTCAGGCCACCACCTCTTCTCGTCCTCTTCTTCCGTCTCCGCCAGCTGCAGGAAGGAGCAGGAAGCACCCGGGCTCCCATGGTCCCCATAGCCAATCACAACGCTGCAATGCAGCGTTGTGTTTGGTCAGAGTGCTGAACCACGATGCTCAGACGGGGACTTGGAGGCTGTGCATGTTACTCACCAGGCTGTGTAAAGCAAACCTGGTGGGGAAGATGCAAAGTGCGCAGGAATCTCGAGCCGGCCACGCAGTCATGCGCACTTAAGGAGTGCAAACCACGCCTCTCCCTGCCCTCGCCAGCCCCACCCCAAGAGCCACTGACTTCAATAGGATAACTAAAATGATAATAACGATACGTCATTATCATGTTATTTTTCTTATTGAAGTCAGTGGGGCGACACTACTCCGCCTTAGCAGAGGAGCCGCCCCTGGTAGCATGATCATAAGGATTCAGGCCAGATCAGGAGCAGCCACAGAAGCACAGTCTTCACTTCTGAACGTCCGACTTCACCCCTGTAACGGGTTGGGTATTTGTTATTATGCAATCGAGGTTGTAGACTCACACCTTGTTACTTTGATTTTTGGTCACAGCAATTGACAGGGGATAGAGAATGCAAGACCTAATACCAGTGCCTTCTTCTCTGCCTCTATCCAAAGTTAGTATAGAAAACAGCTGGTCCAACTGACCAATATTTTTAAGGTATCTTTGTATGACACCCACATTCAACAAGTTAATTAAACAATGACAAGTTTTTTTGCATTTATCAAGGATTTTATAATTTAGATTCATCCATAATTTACAGTATCAATGGTTGCTCCAATAAACGTGAAGTGCAACAAGTGCTCAAGGAAGTGCTTGTGATGGGGTGGGAATGGAGGGGTATAAGTGCTGATAATTACAATATTTACAATGATGAAAAGACCTGTCTAACAATGTTTAAATGGCTAACTAGTCAAAGCCCAAGTAGCAAGACGCTGTGAATATGTTTTCCATCATCCGCATCTGGGCATAAAATAAGCGTGTAAGTCAAGGTAAGAGGAAAGTCGATGAATATGTCATACAAAGATACCTTAAAAATATTGGTCAGTTGGACCACCTGTTTTCTACTATTATTGGCCCAGGTGCGACTGAATGCTGGGTTTCCCTATTGTTGTGTAACAATCTATCCAAAGTTATGTTTGCTGGCATAGAGATTGCTAACATGTCTGAGAAGGGTCCTCTAAAACTGTTTTATTTCTTTTTACTACCTACGAATGGACAGACCAGGTCCAATGTGGTCAGTTCTGAGCGGGCCTCTGTGATTTCACCATTATCTGATGCTGAAACATACATAATCACAAATGGGCATGATAAATCTTTAGAGAGGAATTCCTTAGACTGGGTTCCATCGCAGATGGTTGAGAAACTTTTGGTACAAGAGCACATATATGGCATTAATTTGGAGCATCTGTCTGTGGTTGTCACGCAGTGGTGTTCCACTGCAACATCCACTTTGAAGCCCACTAGGCCTTCGGTTGGGGAATGGTACGCATAGCAGTTGTTGATGAACAACAGCTGATTCTTCCCAGCTTTGTACAAAGTGCTTTGTCTTCTTGGTCTAGTGGATTCATATTTATCGTGTGATGCCTCAGGCCTGGGAAGTGGGGGAGTAACAACCTTGCGCCCATTTAACAGATTTCACAGGGAAGGGCCTTGAGCCGGAGAAGCACCACTTTGTCTTTACTCGCCCCACTGACCATTTGCACACCAGGATCATACCCAACTTTGATGAGGCAGCTCCAATATTGCCGTGGGAGCCCTGCAGCATCTCTTGGTTGCTGGTGACGTACTTGCTCATCTTCTCCCCTATCCACTACTGGCTGTTCCTGATGTCTCTCGCTGACCTCTGTTTCCATAGAGCTGCCCCACAATGGTGACAGCCAGAGGCGCAACTAGAGCCAAATTTAGGGGGGTGGGGTACTAAAAATTTCAGGAGGAGGGGTAATTCTTCCAGCAATAGGCAGAGTGGAGATGCATGGGCTCTAAGAAGGGGTGAAAACAACAAAGCTTTGTTAACAAGTAAATGGTCTTTTAAAGACCTGTGAAGAACTCAGGTGCGGCTGCAATAAGACGGACACCAGACCAGCCAGCCTACAGCAGCTCAAAAACGCTGTGTGTGCCTGGGAAGCTGTCTCAGCTCTGGCTGACACACACGACGGGGGTGGGAGGGGCTGAAGCCCTATGAGCCCAATGGGCGTTGCGCACCTGGACTGAGAGCTTCTGTGCAGTGATGCCGTGCTTCGGTGTTCTCAATGTGGGTAACAGATTTTGCAGCGTGATGTGTAGCTGTCGAGCCTTTACATACTTTAACCTGACTACAGCGCTGTGTAATTACGCAGACCCTATGCATGCAGCAGCAGTGGAGAGGCTCTGCTCAGATTAAGGGAGCACCACAGTTTCTGTTAAATACTTTTCTGTGTGCCTTAAAACATGTATAACTATCTAATACTGCTTCTTGCTCAGATTACTGAAATGGAAGGGTGTGGTGGGTCTGCAGATGGCAAGGGACGATGGCTTGCCGCTCATGAGACTCCTCAAAAGTACAAAGTTAAGTAGTATGCGCGTTATAGGCACCATCCGTAAATGGTGCAATATTTGACATGTAAATGCGCTGGAATTCTGGCGTACTTTTTATGAACATGCGGGGACGTGGGTTTTATACCTCCGCATACAAATGAGCAATAAAAAAAGACCTATTAAACATTGCACACAAAAATGTTCCGTGCTCTGCTTTGCCCCAGACCTGTAAACCATGCGCCATGCGAAGTCTCATCCGTTAAGTACAAGCTAGGTGCTCACTGGTGTGATGTCGCTGGTCTGGAGTCTGGCCTAGCACTGTGGAGCAAATGAATGGACAAAGACACGAACTTCACAGTCCTGGGTCGCAAGTCACGAGCAACCTCTGCCCGTTTATTTATACTCTCTCTGGCCACTCCTGGCCAGAGAGTGAAACAATGTGTAGGTGCTCTTCCAGGCTAAGGGTCCCTGAAATATGTATGAGCGGCAATTAGACGCTACATCCCATCCCAAGTCAGTGTTTAAATTAAACATGATGGTCAACACATGAAGTCTGTCAGCCTTCGACTTGGTCTGGATTGGGTCTCAGTTTGTACCATTGGTGACGGCCTCCACGAGTCGCCTAAAGGCTGTCAGGTGACGAAGTGGTGCCGGTGGTCGCGGTGGTCTCGGTCTCTGCGGCCATGGGTGAAGGTGGGTCCACTGCGACTTGTTCTTCATTCGGACCTGGTAGCCGGCCCTCCGCTGCAGCTTCTCCACTTTCCACATAGCCTGGAGATGCTCGATCTGCAATAGTTTCCTGACTTTGCTTGAACCAGGATATGTTACGGGTGATGATCTTGTCCCCTCTCTGAGCTGTGATGACATTCCCGTTGGTCTTCAGCGCAGTCCACACTCTGGGATCATATACCGTGCGGAACTTACCTCCGCAGCGGCGGGTCCTTACTAGGACTATGCATCCGGGCATGATGACCCTGGTCTTTGCTCGCCTCTGCTTGCCGGCTCGTTCGTTGGTTGTCGTTCTTCGTGCTTGGCGGGGTCATACGGTTCTGGGGCCGAACCATCTGAGCCAGGGATGGTATCTCGCAGGAGGCCCAGCGAGCATCAGAGACCAGGGTGACCTCTGTGTCGTGCAGTGTGGAGTACTGCGGTACTCCCGTAGGAATCTGTGCATCGCCACTTCGGGGTCGGCCTGCTCATAAACTGCAACCCGCAGGACTTTGTTGAGGGTCCGCATGAAATGTTCAGCTTCTCCATTAGCTTGTGGCCACTGGGGAGTGATGCGGTGTTGATGGACTCCCAGCAACGTCAACATGTTCTTGAACTCCGCTCCCTGGAAAGGGGGCCCATTGTCGGTCTTGACTTTGTGAGGTAGCCCGAATAGTGAGAACACCTTCTCCAAGACCGGTTGCAGGTGGGCAAGTGACGTGGATTCAATTACTTCAACTATGGGGTATTTTGAGTAGCTGTTGATGAGCACTGCAGTTACTCGGCCGGCCGGAAAACTCCCGAAGTCCAGACTAACCCTTGCTCATGGGGCTGTCGCAGGATCTTCTGTTATTACTGGAGCGGGATGTTCTTGGCTACTTATGAGCCAACACGGCCTGCAGTTTCTTATCAGCGTGTCCACGGCCGCTTCGGGTCCCGGGAACCACACCTTCTCCCTCATGTGAGACTTCATCCGCATTGTCCCTTGGTGACCTTCATGAGCTAGGGCAGTGGCTTGTTCCTGTATGCTCGCAGGGATGACTATTCGAGAGCCCCTCAGTATCACTCCACCTGCCGCAGCGCTCAGCTTGTCTTGCACTTTCCAGAGCTTGCCTAGCCGGTCTTTATCAGCCTCGCTCATCCGTTTGCTCCATGCAGAAAGTCTTCCCAGGATCCACTTTGAAGTGATTGCAGCACTCTTATCAGGACGGCGTCTATGCTGGTCTCAGTCTTGATCTCGTCCAGGGTGAGGACTCGGGGACAGGTCCACTTAGACACCATGTCCACTTACTCCTCCGACTTGAGCTCCTGGTAGCCTCCGTCTCCAGCTGCCTCTGGGGGCTGTTGTGACAAGAAATCCGCCGGATTCTGTGCCCCGGGTCGATACACCAGCTCCATTTGATAATGCTGTAGATGTATTGCCAGGCGTTCAATTCTCAGTGGAGGATTTGGAGCCATGCCCCGGAACAATGGGATTAGTGGCTGGTGGTCGGTCACCACTCAAAATGGATGCCCACTGACATATGAGTGGAAGTGGTTACAGGCCCACTTGATGGCCGACGCCTCCCTCTCGATCTGGGAATACCGAGACTCTGTTGGCGTGAGGTCCTTGCTTGCAAATGCTAGCGGAGTCCATTTCCCAGGTTTGATTTCCTGGGTCAGGAGAGCTCCTTGCCTGAAGAGGCTGGCATCCACCAAGAGTTCCGTCGTCCATGTGGTATCAAAGTATGCCATGGTGGTTTTTCCCAACGGCGCCTCTTTAATCTTCTGGAATACGTCTTCCTCTCCTTGGTCCCACTTCCAAACCGCATCTTTTTTTTGTCATGGCGCACAGAGGTTCTGCTAGCGTGGCCAGGTTCGGTATGAACCGCCCACAGTAGGTGGCCATCCCAAAGAAACTCCTGACTTCTGATGCCGTCGTCGGGGTGGGGACTCGCTGTATGGCCTGTGACTTCCTTGGATCTACTCTGACTCTATCCTAGCTGAACACATAGTCGAAAAACTCAATGGACTTCTGGAAGAACTATCACTTGTCCCGGTGAAGGGTGACTCTGTGTTCAGCAAGGCGTTTAAGCGTAGCCCGGAGATGGGGATGGTGTTCTTCCATGGTTGCGGAGTGTATCAGGAAGTCGTCGCTGACATTCAGCACTCTCTGGAGTCCTGATAGCACTTCTCGGATGGAGTTCTGGAAGATTTCTGCCTCTGACGAAATGCCGAAATTCAGACTTTTGTAGCGGTGTAGACCTATGTGGGTCGAGAATGTCGTGATGTACCGGCTCTCTTCGGCTAGCCTCAGTTGGTGGTATCCTGCGTTGAGGTCAAGCTTGGAGAACCAGCGGGACCCCTTTAGATCAGCCAGGTTGTCGTCTATGGTAGGCGTCAGGTGCCTCTTGCATTTGATTGCTTTGTTGGGTAGGCGCAGATCGATGCATAGCTGGATCTTGCCGGGCTGTTTCAGCTTCCCCTCTATCACCATGGTGGAGACCCAGGGTGTTAGTCCGGTGGCTTTATCGATGACCCCCTGCTGTTCTAGGACTTAGAGTTCTTTTTTAACGAGTGGTCTGAGGTGGAATGGTATTCGCCTATGTCTCAAGGCCATGGGTCTCACGGCTTTGTCTATGTGCAGTTTGATTGGGGCTTTCTTTAGGAATCAGAGCCCTTTGAACAGTTGCGGGAATAGTTCTAGTACATCCTCGGTTTGGAGGGTCTTGACGGCGTTAGTGAACGTGACCAGGCCAACGTCCTTGGCTGTGTGACTCCCTACGAGGATGTCGGTTTCCCTGTCGACTACATGGAAGGTGGTGGTGTTTTCATGTTCTTCCGCTTTCACTTGGACGGTCATCTTCCCCTTGAGTGGAAGAGGTGTTTGACTGCCGTATGTGAGGATCCTGACATGCGACGGGAATAACACGGGTCTCGGGTTGAGTAGCTTGTAGTGTTGACACCCCATCACATTAACGGATGCTCCTGTGTCGATCAGCGCAGTGACCTGGGACCCACTAATTTCTATGGCGCAGGTAGGCTGTGGCCGCCTCTTCCGTTTGACGTCACTCACGAACGATATGAAGTAGCACTCGCCTTCTTCGTCAGAGGATAAATCCTCAAGGTAGTGCCTTTGTCGTGTGGGTGTTCGGGCAGACTTTCGGTTTTAAGACTCATCGAGTGACAGGTGTTTGACTGCCTTTGATGGCGGCCATCGTCCTCGGGCTCCTCGATTCCGCAGGCCTCCTCTGCACACTATTGCGAAGCGGTTGGGGGTGCCACACTTCGAACATGTCCGTCCTTGCACCGGACATTCCTCCTGTGGGTGCTCATCTCTTCCTCAGTGTCCACAGCGCGATCCTTGGGTGCTTCTACCTGGCCACCTTCCACAGGCACTTCTGTTCTAGGTGCAAACTACATCCGCCCTTTCCGTTTTGACTGCGTCAGGTTTCTCTGCCTGTTGGGGTATGGCGATGTCCATTGCCGTCGCCCTGGCATCAGATAGGTCATGGGACCTGGCCATGATGAGGATATCTTCTAGGGTAATGCCTCGTTGGCGTAGGATGAGCTTACGGAGGTTCTTGTTCTGGCAACCTTGAATCACTTGGGCCCTCACCTCTTTGTTCTGGTCGTCTTCTTTAAACATGCTCGCCAGCTCTCGCAGTCGAGCATGGAATGCAGTCATCGATTCACCTTTCCTTTGGTGTGCCTGGCGCAGTTTAAATCTTTCATAATCCGGGTTCGGTTGGGGATCGAAATGCGCGTTTAGAACCCTGACCGCTGCATTGTAGTCGTTGGGTGCCCCGGTGTGGGGTAGGTGAGCAAACAGCTTATAGATTTCTTCACCCGCTAAGTGCAACAGTAAGGATCTCTTCACCGCACCATCAGTTTCCCGCGTCGCAGCAAAATAGTTGTCCAGCCTGCTGATCCAGATTGTCCATCTGGTTGATTCTGTGGCCGGGTCAATGAGCTCGCTCAACGGGGGCAATTCGTTGATCTGGGAGTGTTGCGATGCCAGTTGCACAAGTAGTGGCCCAGCTTGTTGGGGGCTGGCAGGAACTGCGGTGCCGCTTGTGCCACCTGGTCTGTCATCCCTCCTGCATGTGTTGTGTACTTTGCGCTGTGTTTCTCTTGGGCGGCGCTGGAGTGCTGCTTTAATGCCGCTTAAAGTGTGCCTCACATATCCTGTGCTGTGTCAGCCTTTGTGCCCTTGGGCTATGGCGTCAGCACTCCTCCTCTGACAGGTGCCTGAGTGTTGGGCAGCTACTGACACACAGTCTGCCTCTGTGTCTACCTCTCTGTGACTTGATGCTGGGACAGACAGCATGTGACTGAGACGGTTTTTGCCGCCACTTGGCTTGATGCCGGGGGCAGAGAGCGCAGTTGGAAGCGGCGGTGGAGCTTGGGCCACATGCACGCTGTTCCAGGTAACGCGCCAGCGGCTGGGGATCCAGAGGGCAGCCGGACGATCTGCGCATGTGCGTGTCTCCGCCCTGTAACGCAGGCTTCAACCGGGAATTTGCCGGGAGCACGCTGCTTTACCCAGAGCTTCTGCAGGTGTACGGGGCCCAGGTAGGATGGCAGGCAAACGCGAACCTTGTGCCATCGCGGCGCCGCATGACTTGAGCAGGCAGGCTTGGTATCGCTGGTGCAGAGGTGTCCTCAATGCGGTGGTGGTGCCCTTCGGCGTCTCGACACCCATTACGAGCAGCAGGGTGTCTGAGGCACGAGGTCTCACTCTGAAGCTGCGAAGGCGTCAATCCACACACCCCTGGGGCGACGGGCTGGGAGTAGACGCTCGATGGTTAGCGGGTTGTGGGTGGCTGTATGTAGAAAAGGAGGGGCCGGCATCGTACACGCCAAGAATATGGCGGTCCTGCTGGCCCCGGACGACCTGGGAGGCGGGCCTGTTGCACACAACAGTGATGCGACAGGCGTGCCTCCACCATAATTGGTCGGTGGTCATGGGTCGTAACCAGGAAGTGAAGTGAATCACTTCCGGGTCACTCAAGTGGCCAGCACCAGGCCGGCTAGAACCGGTCTGGTGTAAAGTGGCCATAAAAGGCTGGGGAGCAGAGGAATCTTCCTCTTTGCCTTCTGTGCTCCACAGCTTGTAGACCAGCCTCGCTAGGAGGCTGCTATTTAATTTTCCACACCCACCATCCCCTAAAGCAGAGGTTGTGTAGTGTATGATTTCTTTCCGTTTTAGGTTGTGTTATGTTCCAGTAACATGTTTTCCCCTTTTTAAGGTAATATATTGTCGTATTTTTAGTGTGATTCCTTGGTCAGGCGGTAAGGTGGTGATTGGTGAGCAGTAAATTTAAGGTTCGTATAGAGTGGCAACGCCATCCTTGAATGCGGTCGCCCAAGGGGGAGGGACAAGTCGTCCCTCCTAGAACTCCAGGGGCAATTACAGCCTTTTTGGCTGGATGGGTGCGGGGGAGGGGGGAGTTACGCTTTTCCTAGGCTGGTTGGCCACCCCGCACGTGCACAATGGCGCCAGTAAAGGGCGCAGAACTGCAAGGGCCCCTTATGGAGATAGTATACAGAGCGTACAGGGGTAACCGGGGGGAAGGGGGTACCCGCACGGTGAATGGGCTCTCTGCGCATGCACACTCCCGTGGGAGGGCGGGCTTAATTGATAAGGATCTGACACCAGTTATTGACCTTGCCGTAGGCTCAAATATGGATACGCAGAAAATAATTGCCATTATGATTATTGATGATGCTATGTTTAGATTCGGATAGGAATAACTTGTATTAGAGTTATGTTAAGGATAGCCATCTGACATCTGTACATATCAAATGTAATCAATGTCAATTGTATGTTTTTCTGTGTAATTTTGAAAATATTGTTATTATTAATTGTTTGTTAATAAATACGGCGGGGGGGGGGGATATCTACGTCCCCCTTTTCCAAAGAATCTCTTGTTCTTGATATTATGTGGGTATTGGTAGGACCAGGCCATTTGGACAATGGAAACGCCCACCCTCATCGCCAGTGTGATGTCGCTGGTCTGGAGTGACTGAGTCTAGCACTGTAGGGCAAATGAATAGACACAGACATGCAATTGAGTTCACAGGTCTGGTTGGAAGTCACGAGCAACCTCTGCCCGTTTAGTTATACTCTCTATGGCCACGCCTGGCCAGAGAGTGAAACAATGTGTAGGTGGTCTTCCGGGCTAAGGGTCCCTGAATATGTATGACCTGCAACTAGACCGCTACAACTGGCGCACTTTACACAGGGGTCTCGGCCACTGGTGAGCTTCGCTTACTAAATCTGACTCTAGGCAGCAACGAGGCTGTTTATACTGCTAAGGAAATACTTGATTTTCAGAAAGTAGTCAAAGAAATACAACAAAAAAAGCATAACGCTAGAAGAAAGTTTGGAAAATATGAAAACAGAAGAAGGTCCGGCAAGTTCTGTACAAGGTGAGGTGGGCTGAGAAAGTCTCAACACATTTGAACGTTCATTGCCTTACTAGAGTGGAATCTGCAGAAAGGTGTGGTCGGATAATTAAACTAGGAACCAGCAATGTACAAAATGACAAACCCTCTCCTCACACAGATGACAAAAACTGAAACCACACTTATAGACTTTGGGGGCGCGCCTGTAGAACTTCCTCTTGTGCGGTTTAAGTCACGATGGTAACAGAGACTGAAGTTGCGCCGATCTCACGTCATCCTATAATATCAAAGCCGACTCACAGGTCGCGTGCCAGTCCTTGGAGCCCGCGTGCAGCTCAGAAGGGAGGCGAGTGCAAGGGCCACGCGCGCGAAGGTGATGGAGAACTTCCAGGCAGTCGTGGGGTTGGGCGTCAAACACAAGACAGCGCTGGGCTACGGGGCCCTATCGCTCCTATCGGCCGGCGGGGGGGAGCTCTTCTCGCAGGTGGTCTTCCAGTGCCCCTGCAACGCCTGGAGCTTCAGCTACAGCCTGGTCTCCATGCTGGTGCCCGCCCTGGTGCTGCTGCTGCTCGGCTTCCTGCTCAACTCGCGCACCTGGCGGCTGCTCACCGGCTGCCGCGCCACTTTCCCGGGGCGGCGCCGCTGCAGGCTGCGGGTCCTCGTGCTGCTGACGGTCGGCGCCTCGGTGGCCCCATTCACCTGGATCGCCGTGGCCTTGCTGAACGGTGCCTACTACGAGTGTTTGGGTACCGGGGAGCCGCCGCTGGCACCCCTCTGGCTGCGGACGAGGCTGTGCCCGGACAAGAGTGAGAAATGCCTGGGTGACCTGCACCGCATGCCTTGCGAGACTTCGGGGGCGGCTAAGGAGGTGATTCGCTATCTGCGGTCCGAGTCTCAGGTAATCCGTATTTTAGTTCTTCTGTTGAGAAAGTTTGAAGTGACCACTTTTCCCACAAACAGGTGACGCTGACAGTGGCTCTGTATGTGTGGCATTTTTTCTGTCAGCTCTGGCTTTTTAGCCCCAAAACCTTTGCATTGTGAGGTTTTCATACATGCTCAAAAAACAAACTTACAAACGAAACTATAAGAAATAGAAAACAGCTATTTGTTGGTTGGAAATGCACACTTTGAAGTTATGGAGGAAGATGCCGCCCATGCGATGGGCCCACTTTGCAGTCATACTGTTGTGAGTCCTAAATCCCAACGCCTTCCCAGTGTGGCATTACTTCCACCCGCTTTCCCCAATGGGATGCCTAGCAGTGTTTTAAATGGAAATCTAGAAGTGCGGGTACTCCCTATTTAGAGTACCTGCTTGTTCCCTGGAAGTGCTAGGACCCTCCTATTATATGAATAGCAGCAGTGCTGAGAAGTGCCGGTACTCTCCCTCTCAGATCAAAGAAGTGCTATTTAAGCGGACCCCCGAGGCCCCCCTCCGTTGGGCTGATAAAATCGACAGGGCTGATTTATGTTCTCAGTCTGGCCCTGCTTCCAACATCCATCCAAACACCTACAGTCTGTGGGACTCCTAGTCGCACACATCCCACGCATACACAGAAACCGATTTGAAGGTCGGGCCTTCTCGTTCATCGCTCCTAACGCGTGGCACGACCCCCGCTCCACAACAGAGCCCCCGCCTTTCTTCTTGAGCTTGAAAATAAGCTCAAGTCCCGGCTCTTCTAAAAATCACCTCCTCCAGACTCTGCTATACTGACACACTTGGTCATTGCCAGGGTACCCTCTCAGGTGATGGCCCGCTATACAAATAAACATAACTTTTATAAAGAGAGCTTTGTTTGCATTTGTGCTTTCCCAAGTTCAGATGTATCTGCCTAGCTCCCTTGGATAATTATCTCTTTGCTTTTGGAGGGTTATATATTGGTCAGCTCCACAATCACATTAATGTGGGTAACTTTTCTGCTACAGAGTGTAAATGCAGTCACTCTGGCTGATTGATCTATTTGCAATATTGTTGAACTTGTTCACTGAGAAAGTGACAAGAATGTGCTTTTTGGGGTTTCAAAAGCGAAATTACCTTAAGGACTGACATCTTCTATCAGATGAACTATGTACAAATGGAGTGTATATCAATGAAAGTGAAATTGAAAAATCTCATTATGGTATAGTTAATTAAAACCAGGACAATATTCCAATACATAAAATTCCTTATACCGTCATGTTAAAACTTGTAAATATCCCTGTTTCTTTAAACGTAAAAAATAAAAAAGTTAAATGATAACAGCTGATACACCACCTTTTTTGGACGGTACATTAGAATTTGATTCATTGTTTCTGTTTACAATATTATGATTATTAACCCCTTCAGTGCCCATGACGAGATAGTCTCGTCATGGAGCGCGGTTGCGCTGTGCCCATGACGAGACTATCTCGTCATGAACCCCGCCCGCTAATGAAACGCCCGGCACAGGGCGTGGAAAGGGCGGGGCACAGAAGGGGTTAAAAGGCAGTGGAGGTCTGCTGGAAGACATTGTAACCATTTTTGATTGTGGCATAGATTTCTTATAACAGATGAAAAATGTTATCAAATGACAGATTAGTTGCGGGTTGTTTGCGTCCAGGATTTTTAATATAGCCGATCTACAGGTGCGGATGCCTCTTTCATTAAACTGTCTCCTCAACAGATGATGGCGGTAATAACCTAAGGCTGGGTATATACATATTAGATGTACAAAGTCCTGTGTTGATGACCCACATAGGCTGCATGCTTTCGAACCCTGGTACTTCCAGCTGGGACGGTCTGCAGTTGAGGGCAGCTTCCCCATACGTAGCTGTAAAACTTGTTTGTTAGGTAGAGGGCAAAGGCAAGACACAGATATCCTGCAGGCTCAGACCTAGTGTCGGAGTGTTATACCATCCATGCGTGGGCTCGCCGGCTTAACATTGTTTTATCGTCTTGCAGCAAGTGCATTTTTGCCGCCTTTTTTTGTGATTAGCTGGAATGATGCCAGGGGTAATTTCCGCTGCCTGAGGTCAGCCGTTCTTGCTATTTGTAGTGAAGCTTCTAAATACTTTGCATAGGCGGACTGAGGGTCACTTTGCAAGGCGTCCCAGAGTGCCTTGTTGATCTCGATACCACGATTAAGCTAAATTTTGTACCAGGTTTTGATTACCTCACACTTTCTGTATAGTTGTTGTTGTTGCAAACCAAACTCTAATCGAACCTGGGCTGGCGAGGAGTCACATGGCAGAGAGAATACCCTTTTGTACACTCGTGTTTGAATGTTGTCCAGGATTACTTGTGTATATCAATGTTCTTGTAAGGTCCTGAAATGGAAGGTGTATTGTATGGCTCTGTGCAATTGAAAAAAGATACTAGTTTAAAAATGTTTTAAATGAAGAAATATATTTGTCACCCAGTACATGGGCAGGTTAGACCAATTCTCTGAACTACTTACTTTTGTGGTTCTGGTGACCCTTATATGATAATGAACCTGAAAATAGTGATGTGCAAGGTCGAGGCACTCATGAGTATGAACTAACAATGTGTATGGTGTCATACATAATAGTAAACACTGTCATGTTGTATGTTAGGTTCTCTAGTTGTTCGTTTTCACTCTTTGATACAACCTCAGGTCAGTTTGAGAGAGAGCTAGACAGTTGCTTTTGTATACTGCACAGCATCACTTTTGGAAAGGTGTTTAGTAATTACACTCACACAGTGCTAAAAAGGCTATATCATGTGCAAAGGCTGCTGGTTGCATGAAGGGCAGACTAGCACTCATTTTTGGGGACCGACACATACTATTTCTAAACCAGCTGGCTGCTCCTCCATTAGGGTGGAGGAGTGCCGCCCCACTGCTTTCTCGCAGTGCGAGAAGCAGAAAATAAAATGGTATTTTAAATACCATTTTATTTTCTGCTTCTCGCGCTGCGAGAAAGCAGAAGGCAGGGGTATGCCTGATTGGGGGCGGGAGGGAGGATATGCTTGGTTGGGGGCGGGCGAGTGGGCGGGTCGGGGAGGAGTGGCTTGCACCACTCTGAAAACCCTGACTGCTGGTCGGCTCAGGGGCCGACCAAAGCAGTCATGCGCACTCTACATTTTCTCTATGTAGGCTGCTTGCAGCCTACATAGAGAAAATGGCCTTCCTACAGGTGCCCGGCTGGGGGCGTCATTGCAGTGTTGTGATGGGCTTACAGGAGGAGAGGGAGCATGCCTGTTCCTGTTAAGGAGCAGGAAAACGCGGACCCAACCCAGGAGCAGAGGCGGCGCGTGACTGGTCAGGTAAATTTTATTTTTATTTTAGCCCCAGACCCCTCCCCCCTCACGGTAACCCCCACGCAATAACCCCCGCGTGACCCCACCTCACCCCCGTGAGAATTGCGAGCCGCGGCTGTTCATTAGCCCTCAGCTTTTCCGTGACGACCCGCCCGTGTTTAAAAATGAAATATTCAGGCACCCCCTCCCCAGCCCGACCTACTAAGCGCATCTTTTCCGTTAATTCCTTAATCCTTTTAAAAATGTATGGGAATCTACGGTCTTCTGCTGTGGTTGACGAGGCACCCCCATGTTAAAACAAAGACTCTATGCCCCTAATTTAGACTGCATTGACCAGGTTAACACGGTGTTCCTCTGTGTTACGATATTTCCAGATTCATGCAGTGTGTTATGTTGACACATTAGCCGTGTTTTGAGTGCCGTCCCCTCTTGCCCTGGTGAATCCATTGACTGTCTCCCACATGGCGCAGTATTTCCCATTTGCTAATGTCCCTTGTTGGCCCACTGCTCCCAGCTCTTACTGCTCATACAGTCGCTTACAAGCTGTTTAATCCTATGTGTGTTGTGTGAATCCACGGGCCTCCGCTGGGCGCTGGTGTGCCTCAGAAACTGAGCGCCAGTCGAAATGTGTGTTTGTTTGTGATGCAGAAGAGCCTGGGCCGCTTCACAAACAAACACACATTGAGACAAGGCAAACTGCAGCAGGGCCTATGAAGGAGCAATAGGCAGACTGGGCATGTGTCCTTTCTTTGGGCCCAGGGCCTCTTTGGCGATGGTAGGTGTTCACTGGCGATGCGTCCTCCTCTGTCTGAATCTGAAAGCTTGGACCTCAAGTGTGAGCAAGCCAAAAGGCTCCGGAAACAACCGCTTTCCATAAACTGAGGTGTGCTGACCTCCAGATTTGAGGGCTTCTGTAAAGCCCCCTTATATTTTTATTCCATGCTCCAGCAGTGGCGCAATCAACCAAGAACACAATCATATTCCTGATCAATATACTACAGCGGCATAATCACTCCATCACCACAGCAAGTCTCCGCTCTCGCCATCATTACGTGTCATTAAGTGCAACCTCCTGAACAGAACTGCCTTGTGATCCCTCTCGTAGTTTATATGGCCTTCTTTTTCTCCAAAAGTTTGTTGTTATTATTCGCACTTGCTGTCGTCAATGTCTTAAATATTCTGTTGTTGCTGTAATGTTGTTTATATCCTGCCATTGCGTATATTAACCCCTTCTGTGCCATGCCCTTTCCCCCTCCTGTGCCGGGTGTTACATTAGTGGGTGGGGTTCATGACGAGATAGTCTCGTCATGGGCACAGCGCGACCGTGCTCCATGACGAGACTATCTCGTCATGGGCACTGAAGAGGTTAATATAGCATAAATCATTGTTTGTGCGGATGAATAAGTATGTTAATGTATAGACTGTGTTTTATAAGATTCCTTAGAAAGAAATTGCTGTACGCTGCCTTCTGGTGTGTGGTCAGATGCAAGAAATTTGGTTACTGGTTGAGGGGGTGAAACACTACTCAAGCAGGAGCCACAATCCTTGGCAGGGTGAAGTCACAGGCAAACACAAAGGAATCTGTGCTCAACCTTCTGGTTGCTTGGCATAGAGCAGTCAGGTTTAGCTTAGAGGCAATGTGTAAAGTATTTGTACAACTTTATAAACAGTACTAAAATGAAACACTACACAAAAAGGATCCCATACCAATTTGGAAAAATAGTGTAAATTGTAATCAATAAAACAAGACTAAAATAACAAAAATCCAATCAGTGGACCGGAGATGTGCAATTTTAAAGGTATACGCAAAAGTCGTGACAAAAATCCCAAAGTGGCAATCACGGCTATCTGGTCGTGCGACTCTGGGACACAGTCACAAGTTCAGGCTGACTGCGATGGAACGCGGGTCTGATACAGGGTCCAGGTTAGTACCGCTGAAAAGTTACCCTCTCAGTCCAGTGCAAAAAGTCCAGTTGGCAGTGGAGGGGGCCACGAGGAGCAGGGAAGGGCGGCGGGCAGACATTGATGTAGCGCAAAGAGGATGCAGGGAATTTTGGATAGTCGTCACTGTAGTGTGAAGATCCTGTTGTTATCACGAGCAGGCAGACCGGAGCTTCGCGTTGTTACTCCCTGCAATCAGTCGATGCTGTAGCGTTGGGTTGGCGGGCTGAGCGAGCGGCAAGGTTTTGGCTCCAACAGGCCTGTTCATGGTCACAAAGAACCCAAAAACTTCAGTTCAGTGTCTCTGAGACCACACCAAGGGTCCAGGACGTGA
Organism: Triturus cristatus; assembly: GCF_964204655.1. Taxonomy (NCBI): domain Eukaryota; kingdom Metazoa; phylum Chordata; class Amphibia; order Caudata; family Salamandridae; genus Triturus; species Triturus cristatus. The sequence continues at coordinate 1,232,321,645 of NC_140589.1, read as the reverse complement.
GGGACCCCACTTGGGTGTCAGGGGCTTACTCCAGCTGGATCTGGGTGCTGGCTCAGGTGGTTGTGAGCATGTTATATCCCTGTGACTCAGAACAGGGGGCCAGCAGACCAGCCCTTGGAGTCACTCTGGGAGTCCTGGGTTCAGGTGCAGTCCAATCCCTCAGATTCCTGCAAGAGGGCAGCAGGGCAGCAAGACCGTAGTCCATCTGGGCAGCAGTCCAGCAAAGCGGCAGTCCTTTCAGCAACACAGAAGTCCTTCTTTCTGGCAGAGTATCCAGAGGTCCAGAAGTGTACTGAAGAGTTTGTGTCTGAGTTCCAATATTTGTACCCAATTCTTCCTTTAAAGTGGGAGAAGCTTCTAGAGGTTTCCCTATGAAGGCCACACACAGGCTTCCTGCCTTCCCTGCCCTAGCTCCAGACTAACTACAGGGGATATTCAGGACCCGGCCTATTCAAGTGTAAGTAGGGCTATGCCCAGCTCCGCCCTCCCACCCTTCCAGTGATGGCCCATCCAGGCACACCTAAGCTCTCTATTGTGTGTGGCTGTCTGGGAGGAATACACAAAACCCAACTGTTGGCTACACCCAGTCATGTGACCCAGAGAGAGGCTGCAGGCAACAAGTGGCTAAGGCAGGAAAATGCCAGCAAATGCCAGCTTTCTGAAAGTGGCATTTGAAAAATTGTTATTCATGTTCCGACTTTACAATAATGGTAATGTCCTTATCCAAGCATCAGACCTGAACCTCAAGCGTTTCAATTATGCCTTTTTGAGGTTCAAGAACTCTCTGACTCCAACACCTCCACCAACAGTCAAAATTTGCCACTCACTGGCTCTGATGCCGAAGCGATTGACGGCCCCTCCTCCTCACTGCCCACACTCACTTCTGTTAACACGATACCCACAGCTCAACCCAAGTTAACAGATGCTATCCCAACCCCCCACACCACGAACTTGGAAAACCCATGTCTGTCTCGTGCCGATGAAGGTTTAACAGATCAGAGTACCTCCCACCTTGTTGCTAGCCGTACCAATGCTCCTCCTCTACCTTGCCTCACCTCCTATCCTCAATCCCTGGTCTCACACACTATTCGTTCCAATAACGGGAGTGATGACCACCCTACCAACCCTAACAATCAGACAGGATTGGATACTCACCCCTTAGGCCTTGGATCTTCCAATCTCATGGCCAGGAATCTTGTTGATGTTTCCTATACATTGAACAATAACAGCTACTCACCCTCACTATCACTACACGCTTCACCACCCTCTACTCCTCCTAAACCCACTCCGCCGCTCCCTATTCCCACTCCAAAGTCTGATCCCTAGCTCGAGTATGACCCTATCTCCCTATGTAACTGCCAATGGTCCTACCCAACCCTCTACTAACCCCACCACAGCAGAACCTATCCTACCTGCGTGAGCTACTCCTGCGAATACGTGCTTGAACAGCCAAGGTCTTGAGAAGAAGATTGATGACCTCAAACATGATATATCGGCAGTCAAAGAGTTGGTGCAAAGCATACTGCAGTTTTCCTTGAAGATGGAGAAATGTAGGGTTTCACCCCCGCGCAGAGGTATGATATCTACAATTCACAGAAGCTGTACTCTACCAAAGACATTACCTCATTCTGCTCCTATCTTAGCCCCAGCTGGAGCTCAAGGCATCTGCCTAACCACCACTCTCGGCCCCACAGACCCCTACCTCAGTTATCTGATGAAGACATTCTCGCCCTGCTTGGGACCTACACTGAATCAAAGATGGTCTCCCAACCCAACTTTACTCTCAACATCCCCTCAATCATTGCTAACACTGACAGGGAACCAAGCCTTAATCTCAGAAAGTTGAACATAGAGAACCTACTTCACATAAACACCTTGCCTCAAGAAGTGGTCACTTCCAACCGGCACATCAACGCGATGCTACTCAATTGTAAATCAGCTGTGAAAAACACAGCTGATCTTTCTGATCTCATCATTGCACATAATTTGGACCTTCTGATCATCACTGAAACCTGGCTCAAAGATACTTCCTCCCCAATTCTTGACATCTTAATCCCTCCCGACTACTCTATTCTCAGAAGTGATCGCCTGGATAAAACAGGTGGGGGCATTGCTGCATTCATCTCTCCAACCTCACAGTAAAACAATCCTCTTGCACTGTCTTATCCACTTGTGAACAGCTAGTCTCTGATATCTGGAACAAAGGCAAGACGATTTGTGTGCTGCACTCGATATATCACCCTCCTGGTGACAATCTAGTCTTCACAGAGCAAATCATGGAGGTCATCAGCTTGAGCTCGGACCAACTCAGCCACATATTCCTCGGAGACTTCAACCTTCATTGGAATGACACAAGTGATCCAATTGTCCAATCCTTTAAGACCTTACTCTCTGACCTCAATTTCTCACAGCTCTGTAAAGGCCCTACTCACAACAATGACGCCACTCTAGACCTCATCATTGCCGAAGACAACTTCATACAAATAGGAGTCCTACCCTGTGGCTGGTCTGATCACTTTCAAATTCCCTTCCTTATCTTAGACATGGGACTAGGTCGACAAGGGCAACCCCTTAGAGCGAAAGAAATGACTCGCAATATGAGGGACCTCGACATTAACATGATAACCTCAATCACCAAAACTAGACTACAGCCCCCCTCTAATTTGACCAACCTTGACGATCTTTCTGAGCACTACTTTAACACTTTTTCTAAAATTCTTTACTCTGTTGCTCCGAAACAGCTCAAAAGGATCCCAGTCAAACTCTCAAAACCATGGTTTAATGGTGCCCTAAATGATGAACGGCGCAATCTAAGACTCTCTGAGAGACTCTGGAGAAACTCGCATTCTACCACAAAGCTCTCTCAATTGAGGAAGGTGAGAAGCGTTTACAACAAACACTTTCGCTTGGCAAAAATCGAACACTTCAGATCTCAACTGGATGGAGCCACAAATAGACCAAAAAAACTCTTCAAAATCATTAAGGAACAATGTAACCAATCGAAAATAGAGCGGGAGCTATTACCCACCACCCCAACTTTGTTGTCCAAAATACCACCCGCAGGATTAGGGGAGGGGGCAGAATCCATGACAATATACCACCGGCCTTTGAGCAACTCTCTCAAAAACAGCACCTCTTGGAGCAGTTTTCTCCTACCAGACTGCACTGAGATATTTTGCAACATGGCATCCATCAAACCCTCCAACCACTTTGGTGATCCTCTACTCGCCAAGCTCTATAAAGACTTAATCTCAGCCGTTCTCCCTCTTTGGTCCAAGATCATTCATGAATCCCTCTTACAAGGAAAGATTCCGGACTGCCTAAAAGTTGGGCAAGTTACTCCCATACCTAAAAAAGCCCAATGCGGACCTATCAGATCCTAACAACTTCCGACCTATCACCAGCAGCATGACTCTAGCGAAATTGCTTGAAAAATGCGATCATTCGCAGATCTGCAAACATATTGAGAAATATCAACTCCTGGATCCACACCAGTCAGGATTCAGAGCAGGACACAGCCCTGAAACGGCACTAGCTCACATCGTTGATGACTCTGTGAGAGCCCTTGACCAAAATGTCCCTTGTCTCCTGATCCTTCTAGACCTGTCCTCAGCCTTCGATACCATCAAACATGAAAACTTGATTGATCTCCTACAACATAGGATGGGATTGTCAAGCCCGGTCCTCATTTGGTTTGCCTCCTTCCTTCACAACCGCACGCAAAGGATCAAAGTTAATCATGCCATAGCTTCCAGTACCCCTGTCCTGATTGGAGTCCCCCAAGGTTCTACGCTCTCGCCCACTCTCTTCAATCTATTTATGGAGCCTCTTGCAGTCATTCTGAACAGAGCCAATATTCAATACCACATGTATGCGGATGACACGCAATTGTACCTGAAGATCTCATTGCAGGAGGAAATAAAAACTTTAAATGCTGCACTTGTACAAACTCAGCAATGGCTAGCCCAGAACCATCTCTTACTAAATACTCTCAAAATGGAATTTATTTTGATCATCCCACCTAATCACTCATCTCCTACCCTTGACTGGATTAAACACCTAACTGCTCTGAACTGCACACCTCTCATTGTAGACTCTGTTAAATCTTTAGGTGTCACCTTGGATAAACACCTAAATATGCAAGCACATATCAGCGCTACTATTAGGGGAGCCAATTTCCAACTCAAGACACTGAAGAAAATCAAGCAATTCCTCCCCCCCGAAGACCTTAGGCCGGCGGTACAATCCCTGATTATTCCTAGATTGGAATATGGATTAGTGACCCTCGCAGGACTTCCCAAAGCCAGCTTGGCTCCACTCAGAGCTAACTTGAATGCTTCAGCCAGGCTTTTAACAGGCTCTAGGAAATTTTATCACATTTCTCCCAACCTTTTGCAGCTAAACTGGTTATCTATTGAAGCTAGAATCTGACTCAAGATAGTTTATCTGACTCATAAAGCCATACACCACAATACCCCATACTACCTAGCAAATAAACTTGAGCTATCGGGCTCTAGCCAGAACCTCAGAAGTACGTTCACCCTTCTCTTGAAACCGCCAAGATTCAAAAAGAAAAGATCGTACAACCGTGCGTTCACCGGTCTTGCTCCGAGAATCTGGAACACCTTGCCATCCGAGATCAGATCAAATCCTTCCACTACTTCCTTTAAAAAACTGGTCAACAGAATACTAATGAACAAACGTTAATCGCACTGATCATGCTCGTGTGTTTTGTTTATAACCAAAATCTTGACGTATTCTCACTGATGTTCCATATGTTTTTACCTTCTTTTTGCATTCTTTTTGTTCCAGTCCTCGATAGCTCCTTTAACTGCATCAACTGTTGATTTTTGCTCGACCCCCTTTTGTTAATATTCCCTGATGCTTATCGCACATCTTGGATCTTTCTATTGTATGATGTTTTACTCGGAGCGCTCTATGGTGCCTCTGATATACCCTACTCTTTACTCTTGAATGTTTTCCCACAGGTTGTACTTTCATTTACCTCCTTTATGTTTTGTATAATGGCTGAAGACAACTCTGTACAGCGCTCTGATACCCCTTTGGGTCTTGTTCGCGCTCTATAAAACTTTTCAAATAAAAATTAAAAGAAAACATAAGATGGAATTTTTGATTCCAGTTCCAAAGATACCAAACATGTTCTGGTTACCTTCTCCCATTTGGAAATGACAGCTTATTAAATATAATAAGGTAATCCCAACATTATTCTATGGAAGAGGTAGGCCTTACAGTAGTGAAAATGAATTCAATGGTTTTACTCTACCAGGTCATGTAAAATTTAAAGGTGCATGTCCAGCATTTTAAATGCCCTGCCCTCTGAGCTACCCTAAGGGTGACACATGTATTAAAAAGGAAGGTTTGAGCCTGGCAAAAGGTTTAATTTGCCAGGTTTGCCAGGTCGAAGTGGCAGTTTAAGACTGCACATACAGGCTGCAGTGGCATGTTTGAAGGGACGCTGCAGCCAGTGGGTAGCACAGTCAGTGCTGCAGGCCCTCTTGTGGCATTTAATTTACAGCCCTGAAACCGGTCCCAGGATGCTTGTTTCCGGTCCAGGGAGTACCTGGCTTGGCAGCTTGGATTGGACTGTTCCCATGAGGAACAGGTTCAAGACTGATTTGCATATGGCTGGGTCCAAACTGGGGTGGTGTGGTGAGCACAAGAACGATGGATTATACCCAGATCATTGTGACTGGGGGTGAATGTTTGCATTATTCAGCATTCCGTCCATCATTTGTTCCGGTAGCATTTCTGGACCAATTTGTGGCATTTAATTTATAGCCCCTGGGTATTCATAGTACTACTTTACTAGGGACTTATAAGTACATTAAATATGCCAATTGGGTATACGCCAATGTTACCAAGTTTTATTGAGTGAGCACATGAACTTTAGCACTGGTTAGCGGTGGTAAAGTGCAGAGTCCCAAGGCCACCGAAAAGGAGGTCTGCAAAAATGGAGGAGGAAGGCAAACAGTTGGGGGGAATTATAAATTAATTTTAATTAATTTTTGCGTTTAAGTTCTGTAGCGGGTTGTGGGTTTATAGGGGAATAGGGTGGGAAGTAATTTAATTATATGGAATTAATTATACATTTTTAGGAATTATAAATTGATTTTAATAAATGTTTGTGTTTAAGTTCTGTAGCGGGTTGTGGGTTTATAGGGGAATAGGGTGGGAAGTAATTTAATTGTAATTAATTAATAATTTATTTTCATTTCTTGGTATTGATAATTATATTATTGTTAATTAAGTATTAATTGGTAATTAATGTTTATTAATTGGCAATTAGTTTTAATTAGTTGATTAATTGATAATTATGTTAAGTGTATTATTTTATTAGTGGAGTGTGTGGTGCGTTTATAGGGGAATAGTGTTGGAAGTAATTGAAATCTAATTAAGTAATTATTAAATTAGTTGTTGGGTATTGATAATTAATTAATTGGACAATAATTATTAATTGGTAAATATTTTAAATTATAATATTTTGGTTATGAAAAATAATTAATTGTTGATTAATCATTAATTGTGAATTAAATATAATTAAATATTATGCATTGATATTTCTAATTAATATATTAATAAGTAATTATTAATTGGTAATTAATGTGTAATATTTATTATTTTGGCGTATGAAAAATATTTAATTGTTCAATATTTTTTAATTGGTAATTAATGTTTCATAATTATTATTTTGTGGTATATATTTTTTTAAATGGTTAAATATATTTTAATTGGTATTTACTTTTCAATAATTCATATGTTTTTGGTTATGAAAAATATTTTATTGTTTAATATTTATTATTTGTTTATTAATATTTATTAATTATTATTTATTGGTATTTATTATTAATGTATTGTTAATTAATTATTCTTTGGTAGTTATGTTTGTAATAATTATTTATTGGTATTTGTAAATAATTTTGAGTTATTTAATAATTAAATCACTAATTATTTTAAATAATTATTTTATTTATAACTATGTTATTTTTAACTTCTACGCTATCCAACACTTTCCCTACTGTTGCACCCTCTGGAGTTGGAATAGTAATTTTTACCCCTTCGCTATCCAACACTTTCCCTACTGTTGCACTCTGTGGAGTTGGAATAGTAATTTTTACCCCTACACTATCCAACACTTTCCCTACTGTTGCACTCTCTGGAGTGGGAATAGTAATTTTTACCCCTACGCTATCCAACACTTTCCCTACTGTTGCACTCTCTGGAGCTGGAATAGTAATTTTTACCCTTACGCTATCCAACACTTTCCCTACTGTTGCACTCTCTGGAGTTGGAATAGTAATTTGTACCCCTACGCTATCCAACACTTTCCCTACTGTTGCACTCTCTGGAGTTGGAATAGTAATTTGTACCCCTACGCTATCCAACACTTTCCCTACTGTTGCACTCTCTGGAGTGGGAATAGTAATTTTTTCCCCTTCGCTATCCAACATTTTCCCTACTGTTGCACTCTCTGGAGTTGGAATAGTAATTTTTACCCCTACACTATCCAACACTTTCCCTACTGTTGCACTCTCTGGAGTGGGAATAGTAATTTTTACCCCTACGCTATCCAACACTTTCCCTACTGTTGCACTCTGTGGAGTTGGAATAGTAATTTTTACCCCTACGCTATCCAACACTTTCCCTACTGTTGCACTCTCTGGAGTGGGAATAGTAATTTTTACCCCTACGCTATCCAACACTTTCCCTACTGTTGCACTCTCTGGAGTGGGAATAGTAATTTTTACCCCTACGCTATCCAACACTTTCCCTACTGTTGCATTCTGTGGAGTTGGAATAGTAATTTTTACCCCTACGCTATCCAACACTTTCCCTACTGTTGCACTCTCTGGAGTTGGAATAGTAATTTTTACCCCTCCGCTATCCAACACTTTCCCTACTGTTGCACTCTCTGGAGTGGGAATAGTAATTTTTACCCCTACGCTATCCAACACTTTCCCTATTGTTACACTCCCTGGAGTGGAAATAGTAATTTTTAGCTCTACGCTATCCAACATTTTCTTTACTGTTTTTTTTTGGAGCTGGAGTAGTAGTTTTATTGTCGGTGCTATTTAATATTTTTTGTATTATTTTAGCTAATGTAATATATAATTAATTTTAACAATATTCAAATTAAATGTAATTTTTTAAATGTGTTATATATAATTATTTAATTTTTATTCATGTTATTGTTTTATGTGTATGATGTATTTGTAATTTATAATAATTTTTAACAAGTTATAAGTTATTAAAATAATTATTAAAATGTATTATTAAGTAAGTATATATATTATATATTATATGTATATGTTTAATTAATATTTTATTACATTATATATATTAATTATTAATTTTAAACATTATAACATATATTTAATTATGTTTATTTTATTTATAAGTATTATTTGGTTTATTTTACATATTTTTTTTAAACTAAAAAATACCTTATATTCTTAATAACGATATTTTTGACATTCTATATTTTATTTTCGATATTTTTGTACTTACCATGTTGTAGATAGGATCTCGATATTCTTGTTATCGATCTTTTTGTGTCGATATTTTTGTAGGTCGATTTTCTGTCTGTCGATATTCTGTCAGACATTCGTATTTTAGATAGATTTGATGGGCCAAAGCTAAAGAGCAAGTATGAAAGAACAACAAGGTCAATAAACTGAAAGAAATAATTACAAACAGGAGACATTGGGTTAACTCACCCCCACTTTGCAGTGATGCTGCAACATGCAGGCCCAGCAAGAACTTCCTCTGGTGACTTATCATTTGGGTGCCCATCTACACATGTCAGGCACCACCTGTACTCACATATAACTTAAGGATATCACATCACTTAGTGGCCTTATTGCTGTGTACAGATCTGGAAGGGAAAATTGACACATATGCTTGGTACAGATGGGGTGGTATAGAGCTAAGTATACTATTAATGTTCATTTAAGTGGGTAAACACAAGGTAAGAAACTATATTGCATGAGCTAGAAACCCCAGATGAGGGACTAGAAATCTGCGACACCTGAGGCAATGCTTTTAAAGAGGGTTTGGTACTGCAAATACTTTGGACATACCTTATTTATGCAAACTTCATAGTTATGCATGACCACAATCCTCTCAAATGGATACAGTTAGTCAGACGTATGTTGTGGTGAGGATGAGTACTATTGAAGTAGCCTGCATTGTAGAGAGCTGATTTGAGGAGGCAGTGACATTATACCTATTAAAGGCTATTTTGGAACTAGCAAGCTGGTGTGGGCAATGTGAGGGCCCATTAATCTTCATTTGTTTTGTATGAGGGAGGTCCTGGGGTATTCTATATAGGTTTCTGGACTTCTAGAGCATTTAAAGGGGTTCTATAGCATGCAATAGGTGTTGTTTTCACTCTTGAGACAAATTCCAATGACATTAATAAAACACCATGTGCTCAAATCGGTATGCCCCGGAAAGGTCATAGATGAATAAGCATGTCCATCTGATGGTAGGTGAACCAGGGAGCATGCTTGAGGTTTCATGACCAATGAAATTGCTCAAGTAAACTATGTGACTAGGTATATTTAGTTTCACAGCAGTCTCTATATCTTTTTTCTTTTCTAGACTGGAAGGAGGTGGAAAGCACCCCTGGATAACACGTGGCTTTTCAAACATTGGCATTTCAGTTAACTCTCTCACGAGTGTGCTTGGTCTAGCCGACACTGCTATATGTTCTTCACTCCTTACAGAATGGGGTACTGGGCAAAGTTCAAGTCAGACTTCTGAGGACCTTAAATCAAATTCTGTTCTGATTAGTTACGGGCAAAATATATTTTTTGTGATAGCAGCATCAACAAGATGCATTACTTCTAAAGTATCAAGGGTATGTGAAGGTGTCACTGTGGGTGCTCTGGGAATGGGTAAAAGCATCAGCATTCTTATATTTTTTGATTTCTTAGTCATGGAGTTCCTGCTTATGTACGCACATCATAGAATGGGACCCAGGTGCTGTAGAGGCGTTTTTTCAGAGCGTCCACCCAATAAAAAGTGCATATAATTTAGAGTCAAAGAGTAGGTGCTACTCTACATGGGGCCACTTATAGGATAGCTGATCCTGGAGAAACTGAAGTCCTGCACAGACAGCCGGAACTGTCCCTCGTGCCATGTCTTAGCTAGAGTGTTCTCCAATTGCATCCTTGCTACAAATTCCGTTGAATCTCATCTTGAAGATGGTCCTCTTTATGGTCCGATTCAAGGGACCACTGAGCATTATCAGCGGGAGCACCCTCAGATGAGGTGTCATTGGTTTAGGATCCACACTTTATAAGGTGAGTGTTCATTGTCACTCCTCCAGTGTGTGCACAGGGAATCACCCACCGGTGTGGCTCTGCCCTGCTGATACTTAGCACTAGGAATTTATGAAAAGGAAGTCATCTGGTCTTCGGCACTGTAGACTTTCTGCATCTCCTCCGCTTAGTTTGGTCCAGTTCGCTATTAATGTATTTCATGTTTGAGATATATGCAAAGGAATTTACAATTTAATATTTGAATATGGGGAGTCTGCTCGTATATATGCATAAGAGTAAGTTTCTATGACAGCTGGTATGCGCTAGTTGCTTGTGAGTCATACTGTTACCTTCTACCGTACATGAAGCTTGTATTTTGAGGCGCGCACGGCGAGAGGTAAACTGCCATGTTGGTGAAACATAACTTCTTTGAAAGGTTTGTATTTGCGTTCGGCTAAGAATCTCTAAGTTCCTTTAAGTGTGTCGTTCTGCCCTGTCGAAATTCTGCACTTCTGTTTTTTTGTTGTGTTTATTATAAGCTCTGTTCGAAAAAAGCAAGGATGAGCAAGAGGGAATGACATTGTTTGTAGGTTTTCTTCACTAGGGTACTTTTATGTGAAAGTGTTCTGTTTTATAAGTGCAGAGTTTTGGATGTTTAATGATGCTCGATTTTTCTTTATGTGTCCGTGCTTTGGGTGTAGGCAGTTGTCTTGGTTAAATATTTTACTGGGAATGTACACTAGAGATGCTACGATGGTTCATTCAATAGTAAACCTCAATAGAGGGGTGCAGCAAGGACATCTCACTGCACACGGTTATAGTCAATTACATAAACAAGGATTTGCACTGCAATAGGTCTCGCATTTATAAGAGTTTATGCTATTGGCATTGTAAATGACAATGCCCTTTATTTATGTTTTAAAAACCAAAACATGAATAAAAGGCATTGTCATTTACAATGCCAATAGCTCATACTTGTGTAAATGTGAGACCTATTGCATTGCAAATGCTTGTTTATTAGGCATCAGGGATTAAGTAATTTGACCAGAATCATAGGATGCTGAGCCGACCCCGAGACTCGAACCTGGTTCCCCAGATTCAAAGTCTGCAGCTGTAGCCGTTACAACATCGGTAGCACTTGATGATGGTGGAAGCCATGCATCAGCCTTGCCCTTCTTAATACTCTGAAGACAGTTTCCCTCCACGTAACTGCATATTTTGTACTTCAGCTCGCTAAGCCATTGCCCACAAGTGTCCCTTGTCAGCACAGTTTATTTAGCAGAAGACACGCGTTCCTGTGTTCACCACTCTGCCTACTCGGAAGGCCACAAAGAATACAGAGTTCACCAGCCATCAAACGTTTCACCTACACCTGTATCACATCTTTCATTACAGCTCCCTAAGCACTTCACTGGCTCCTGGTGACTAAGTGCTCATCCTCTAAAGTACTATGCATTGTTCATAGGGATATTCATGAGCCTGGACCACAAAAGTTCCGTGATACATAAAAAATAGAACCCCTACTTAATGCCTCCCCTTTAAAAGGGGGCGCAGTGGTGGAACTTTGTACTCCGTCCAGAGAGGAAATTCTGTAACGTTTTCCTTACAATAATAAGACACACTGAAGACCATCTGTAATTCATGATGGCAGTAAGGATTTGGCTGTTCCCTAATAGAGGACCTCACTCGAAGCACAGTCATTCACTCCCGTATGAGGATACAGAAATAAGTCTCTCACTCATTTTTTCCTGACTCCATGGTGAAGCACACCAACAACATTGCAACACAATTAGTGCACCCTCTGTTCAACATACATGAAAATAAAACCCCGCCTTCTACTGTAAAACATACATTCTACAAACCAAACTCATCAATGGTATGTATATAAGCATCTCTATCTCAGTCTTTTTCATATCATTATACTATTCAGTGTTGCTGCACATATATCACATCAGAACAGGAGCACCTGACACCAATGTTCTTTCCGCATAGTCAAACAATGGATAGAAAGCAAGGAAATTAATAAATGCAGCCTCGGTGTGATGAGCCGGTGCGGTGGCCACAACAATAGCTGCAACTTTTACAGGAAAAATGATTTTATCTAAAGGAACAGAGCAACCTTTGCCCTAAATATAAGATACAGCGAAGTGAGCAAACTAATAATAAGCCGATCTTGAGAAGGCTGTGGGATGAATGTGCTTTGCATACTTTGGAACGTATGTGCCTGAATGCGCCTTACCTCAACAAGGAGCTTTTTGCTTACATGTGTATATATATGCTAAATATGCAGGGCACACTTTTTTTTTTTTATGTTTGAAAGCTTTATTAGAGAAAAATAAGTATTACAATAAGGTGACATCAGCAAATATGAGAAAAAAGGTATAAGATGGGACAAAGAAAATAGAAGCAGCCAATATCACAATGAAAAACAAAGCATTTTAAGTTATGGGGAGGGAAGGAGGGGGGGGAAGGGAGGAGAGAAGAAAACAAAAACATGGTATTTATCGTAGAAGATGGGTAAGCAATAATAGGAAATACAGTAAATGGCAATCAAAAAGTACAGTAAAAAACCATCATATGAGTAATTGCATGAATGAAAAAGAAGTATGAAGAAGGTCAATATAAAGCTAAATAATTACCATATTGAGACTGAAAAATATCATGAAAAACTGCAGGCAAGAGTACATGTGTTCAGGGGGGCTTGAAATTATCTGAAGATAGTGGAGAGTAACTCTTTTTGGCGGATTGATCAAGGTATAGAGTAAGAGGTAGCCAGTAAAATTCAACATTTCGGGAGGGTTTACAGGAGGAAGCAAAGGCAACATCAAGTCTGTGTGAGTGACATACAAGATTCCACCAACAATTGAGAGACAATTTGTTCAGAGATTTCCAATTAGAGACAATATGCTGTAATGCCAGAGCCAGCATAAGGTCGAAAAGACCGCGAGAATGTGGGGGGAGGTCTAAATCCTCTGAAAGGCTACCAAGAAATACTAAAGAAGGAGAAAATTGAATAGAGAGGTTGAAAATGCGAGAAAGGCGAGAGAATAGCTGAGACCAGAAAATACGAGTTGAAGGACAGAAGAAGAAGAGGTGGATAAGATCCGCAGAAGGGGCATTACAGGTCCAACAATTAGATACAGCATCAGGTTGAAAGCGAGAGATAGAAAGAGGAGAAAGGTATAGTCTGTGGTAAAAGAAAAATAGGGATTGAGTGAGAGAGGCAGTACGGGAAATCTTCAAGGATCGAGCCCATATTTTGTCCCAGAGAGAAGTCGGCCATGAAGAATGTAAGTCTGTCTCCCAGGACAATTCTAATTTTGATTTGAGACGATCTGGATTGGGGGCTGAAAAGTACCGGTAAATGATGGAAGCTTTAGGAGTTGTAGAAAGGACAGTGAGTAGAGAGGAAGATGAGGTAGGTAGATCTTCAGAGGAGAGAGAGTAATAACGATCTAGAATGGTTTCCATAAGGATAGGGAATTTCTTTGCAAAAGAAGGAGGGCAGTGGAATTGAGACCGAAATGCAGGAAATGAGCAAGGGGATGACCCATCAAAAAGATGACGTATCCAAATGATACCTTTCGCTCTCCATGAGGGCCATGCAATAGGTCGGTTGTTAATTAATAGAAGTGAATTGTACCATATAGGCAATAGTAGGAAGGATTCCTGCGTTACTGAGGAAGGTGAAACTAAAGGGCGCAGAAGAGAAGAAGTATGCTTGAATAAAAGGGGATTAAGGCATGGGGCTTTAGAGGTAAAACGAATTACTTCTTGGAAAGAGTACGGAAGCAGTAGTTCCTGTTCAACAGAAAGCCAGAGGGGAGAAAAAGGGGAGGGTTCCTGAGATAACCAGCGGGAAGCCTGTCGAAGGGAAAAGGACTTATGATAGAGGCGAAAGTCTGGAAAATTGGTACCACCATTAAGTTTAGATTTACGTAAGTTGAAAAGCGATATGCGGGCTTTTTTCTGCTTCCAAAGAAATTTGGACAACGCAGAATCAATGCGACGGAAATAGGAGTTTGGAATACGAAGTGGGAGCATGGATAATAAGTAAATCAAAATAGGGGCAATCATCATTCTGATGGAGTCAAGACGGCCCCACCAGGAAAGAAATAGTGGATTCCAAGAGGTGAGTAATGAGTCTATCCTAGATATGACTGCATTCATGTTGAGTTGAATGGAGGAGGATATAGAGCTAGAAAAAAGAACACCGAGATATTTAATTTTTGTAGAATTCCAAGCAAAGCCAGTAGCCGTGAAAAAGTGGGGGAGACAAAGTTTGGTTAAAGGAAGAATCTCTGTTTTGTCCGAGTTTATTTTGTAACCGGAGACCAAGGAGAATTTCTGAAATTCGTCTAGTAATGCGGGGACTGAGGTAGGCGGGTTAGAAATAAATAAAAGAATATCGTCAGCATATGCAGACAATTTAAGATGACGTTTACCGTACGGGAAGCCAGAGATGGATGGATTATTGCGTATGGAGGTAAGAAAAGGTTCAAGCGCTAAAATAAATAAAAGAGGTGATAAGGGACAGCCCTGACGAACACCACGTTGGAGTGTGAATGGGGAAGTGAGTTGACCATTAACGAGAACAGATGCTTTGGGCATAGAATATATCAAAGAAATATAAGATATGAATTTGGGGTTAAAGCCGTGCCATTTTAAGGAGGCCAGAAGAAAAGACCAGTCGACCCGGTCAAAGGCTTTCTCAGCATCTACTGAAATGGCTGCAAGGGGAATCGATAGTGAAGGGGCTTTACTTAAAACATTAAGGAAGAGTCTAGAATTATCCGAGGTCAAGCGGCCTTTAACAAAGCCGCATTGTTCTTTCCCTATAAGATGTGGTAGGAGCGGGTCAAGGCGAAGAGCTAATAGTTTCGCAAAAATGTTATAGTCAACATTAACTAGAGATATAGGTCGATAATTTTTACAGAACTTAGGGTCTCTACCATCTTTAGGGATAAGGCATATGGTAGCGTCCTGAAAAGAGCCTTGGGCTGATCCAGTAGAACAAAAAGACTGAAATAGAGATAGAAGGTGGGGTAAAAGAAGGTCTGAGAAATGTAGGTAAAATTCAACTGGGAAGCCGTCAGGTCCTGGGGTTTTCCCCTTAGTGAGGGAGGATAGAGCAGAGGACAGTTCCGAAATCGTAAGATCAGAATCAACGGCCGAAATATTAAGGTGGGAAGTATCTGGTTGAGGTATGTTGTCAAAGTAGGATTGAATAAGCTCTGGGGTGGGAGGGTTTTCCGGAGTATATAAAGTCTCATAAAAAGAGTGGAATTGTTCCAAAATTTCTGCATTGGTATGAAGAAGTACATTAGAGGGGGAATAAATAGAATCAATATTAGTACGTTCTTTACGAGATTTTAAATAGTTAGCTAACAGTTTACCTGATTTATTTCGACCTCCATAAAATCGCGCGCTGCTCCGGAGAAGAAAAGAGGAGGCAGAGTCTGTGGTAAGTTTGTTAAAGGCAATCTTAGCCTTAAGCAATTCAGGAGACATAATCTTATCAGAGGAAGTATAGAATTGATGTTCCAGAGATTTAATATGAGCAAGGGTGACTTTACGTTTTTTAAGGAATTTTTTCTTCTTTTTAGAGACAAAATCAATAATAAAACCTCGGGCTGTGGCCTTGAAGGAATCCCAAAGAATATGAGGTAGGGTATCAGGCGTAGAGTTAAGATGAAAAAATTCAGAAGCAAAAGCACGAAAAGAGGAGGAAAAAAGAGGATCAGTAAGAAGAGAAGGGTTGAAGCGCCAGCGAGAAGATTTAGGAGTAGGAGGAAGAAGGTCAAAAACAGTAATAATAGGAGCATGGTCAGAGATAACAATCGGTTCAATAGAAGAAGAAATAAGGTGTTGAGAAAGAGATGAAGAGAGAAAGATATAGTCTAAGCGGGAGAAGGAAGCATGAGGAGGAGAGAAGAAGGAGAAATCCATAACGTCTGGGTGAGTGAGTCTCCATGAGTCTACAAGATGAGCTTGGGTAATAGTGTCAAGGAATTGTTTATGTGGTTTATGAGGGGAGAAACGAACAGAGGATCTTCGGTCTAAAAATGGGTCAATGATCTGGTTACAATCTCCACCCAATAGAAAAGCATCATCTTTATGTTGAATACATTTTGCTGTAATGGAGGGCCAAAAAGAGGAGTCAAAACATGTGGGACCGTAAACATTGAATATCGTAAGTGGGATATTGTTAATTAGTAGTTTAGCTAAGACCCAGCGTCCCTCGTCATCCTTTTCTTCTAGAACTACTTTACACTGGAGTCGCTTATGAATCAAAATGGCTACTCCATTCTTTTTTTGAGAAGCAGGAGAAAATAAAACAGTTCCAACCCATAGTCGCTTTAGCTTTAAAGATTCGATGTCAGATAGGTGAGTTTCTTGGATAAGGACGATATCTGGATTGTAAGAGGAAAGGTGGGAGAGTACTCTTTGCCTTTTGATAGGGTGATTAAATCCTTTCACATTCCATGAAACAACTTTGAAGGTGAAAGCTTACTAAACTGATCTAAATCAAGAATTGCAAAAGCATACTGTACATGTAATAATAATTCAAACTGCATAGAAGTATTAACCATAAAACTCTTCAAAAAGGAAGAAGGAAGAACAGGTAGAAAAGGAAGAAGAAAAAGGAAAAGGGAGGAGGAGAGGGATGGGAAAAGGGAAGGGAGATCAGTGGGGAAGGAAGAAGGAAGAAAAGAGAGAATGCATAGAAGACAGTACAAATCCAGAAGGATGACTGTATTAAACATACCTGAAAGAGAAAAAATACACATAGGGAAGGTGGGGAGGTGGTGATGCTTTACAAGACGTACGGACCAGGATCAGGAGGAGAACCACATCGAGACCGCACAAAAGGAACATGGAATGGGACAAGGTGTTGAGAGGAGTAACCGATACATATCCGTCTGGGGAGGAAAAAAGGGAAAAAATGTTAACATACATAACATGTAGACGTAAAAACAAAAGTCCAGAAAGTAGAAAAAGAAAATAGAGGGATATATAGGAGATGCCAGAAACAGATAAAGGAGAGAAAAGATACGAAAAGAGAGTGTAAGAACTGAGATGAGAAGTAAGGAGAATACATGAAGTCAAAGACAAGCCATTAGGAAGACAAACAAGTTAAACAATAAAAATCCAATTTCAGCCACTGGTCGAAGCAGAAGAGGAGGCGTCCATCCCTTCTTCACTGTGTAGAAGAAGAAAGTTCCTTAATTCTCCAGGTTCCTGAAATGACCAAGTCTTTTCTCGATAGGTGACTCTGAGAGTACAAGGATGAAACAAGCCATATCTTGCTCCCAAGGCGCGCAGAGAGGGACGCATAGCCAGAAATTCTTTACGTCTGGAGGCAGTGACGTTAGAGACATCCTGAGATAGATATACTCGTTGACCTTGCCAAGACACTTGTTTTTTACTCCTCGCAGCTGAGAGAATCAATAAAAGATCTGTGTATTTCAGAAATAAAATGATGACTCCACGAGGTTTTGAGGAGGAGCCCGTTCTGGCACCTAGTCTATGGGCTCTTTGTATACTAATGGAGGTGGAAGGTGGTAGGTCCAGAAGTTTCGACAAGAAAGTGGTGAAGAAAGTTACTGGATTATCCCCCTCAAGATTTTCCGGCAGATTGTAAATACGGAGGTTATTCCTCCTATTTCGATTTTCCAAATCCTCTGTATGCTTTTGGAGTGAGAGGACCGTTTTTTCTAAAGAGTCTATACGTTGTGTGTTGGACTGAACTTCAGGAAGGTGCTGTTCAACAGTAGAAAGACGGGCATCCATATTTTCCCATTTATCCTTTAAAAGCTGCATATCTGTACTCGTTTTTTCAATAAATGGGCGCAGCGTCGTGTAGTGACAGCTCCTGTCAGCAGAGGCTCCGATGTTCGGAAGAGCTTCAAAATGGCGGCTCCGTGAGGGGCAGGGAATTCATCGCGGAGAGGGGCGAAAACGGCTCCACAAGCGGTGAAAAGCTGCTCCGCTGATTCCGTTAATGTTCCGCCAGCCAAATCCGGCGACGGTGCTCAATAGCGGTCCCGTTTACATCGGGAAAAATACGCCGTGAGGTGATCGATGCGGCGGAGCTCCGTACCTAGCCGGCCATCTTGCGCGGCATCCTAGCCACGCCCCCGCAGGGCACACTTTTAATTGCATGCATCTCTACGGAGCAAAGAAACGGTGTATGGTTTCACTAGAGGGATTAATACATATTGTTTTGCTTCTAGGCGCTATCTGAATAGAAACGTGAGTTTGGGTGGCTATCAAAACATCAGGGAATCTCAAGCATGTCAAGAGAAAAAGCCCTTTCAGGCACAATCACGATCCGGCCAGCGTGATCGATGTACGTGCATTGAATAACACATTGACAAAATAGGCATTTTACTTTTAAGAAAATATTTGCAGAGTTCATCCGATTCAGCCCTTATTACATAAACACACAACTTGCCACAAATTTCTGTAAGTATGCTCCTCAAAATGGCCCTATCATTATAACTTTGGTTAGAACATGTCGTAACAAGCCCGCGAGCAAAAGAGACGCTGTGCGGTGCGCATGCACATCTGCTGTCCGGCGCGCACATGTCCTGTCCCACTTCGCGCACTAAACCGACAACAATAGTCTCGCCAAAGCGAGCAACGCGCATGCGATGCGTCGCTAGGCGAGACCTAAAAAGGCCTTTGTTAAGCTGTTTACACACACACGTGCATGCGCACACACGTGCACGCACACACACCACCCAGATAGTTTTCCTATTATAATAATTGAGCGGATTACTTTTACAACCTCTTCATTGACTCCTTTTCACTGTTCTGGCATTCATTGAGCGCTCGGAAGCACCATAATGTAACTGCCAAATAAAAGCTTCCTCAGCGTAAGTACAGAATCCAGCTTTGATTGGTGCTAGAGGGAGACAGGAGAAGTGGGGATCACTATGGTGGGAAATGTACTTATGAAAAGTCTGAGATGCTGGAAAAGGCGTGTGACCCCAAGTCTTTCAGTGTCCTGGAATTTAGTCTGTGAGGAACTCGCTAACAGTTAATGGGTGGTATATCCTGAAGAAGAGGGGAAGTGAAATTGCCCGACTCATCAGTTCACTTCCTGATAAAGCAAGGAAACACCTGCTAAGTAAGCAATGTGGCAGAAGAAAAGTGTAATATTCTAAGTCCCGTGGCTAGGTGAATTAACATTATGCTTTAGCGAAACTAGAGACACCACTTGCTAGGAGCATATCCAATTCACCATGTCATGTTCTGCTCGTCTCATTTGTCGAGTGGATTGTCGGGATTACTTCCTCATTCGTCTGCCTCGTCACAGTCCTAGATTTATGAGGTGAATTCTTATTCAGTAGACAAGCAACTCCTTTGTTTCTCTCCAAAAAAGCCCTTCATTTAGATTGTTAAAGGATCTTTTTTTATATAAGTTTTGTCTCTGGCCCATCGTCTATTAGGATCCCTCGTTTCCTGGTTTGCCTGTCCCCACTTGGAGACAGGAATCTCACTCAAAAAAAACTGACATGTCAAGCAAGTAATAATGTCGGTTCTTAAAGGTGACATTCTGTAAGACAAGGAAAGCAGTGTGAACCCACAAAGGAGGCAGAGGCAGACAGGTGCGGCCTGTGCCAGGTCCAGTTGGACATCATGTAAGTTACTGTGCGCTACAAGGGTGCCTGCAGGAGGAGGGGGTGAGAAGCTAGAACTGAATCCTTCTGGAGAAAGGAGAGCTGGGTTTATTCCAACCAGTCTGCTCAACAGTGACACAGCTTCATAAGACCCCTTAACTCCTATCCAGATGTACTTTCAGTAACTGGTTCTAGAGCACTTTGCAAGCTTGTCCAATAGGTGTAGGCTAGGCAACGCGGAATGTTAACTGTTTAAAGGTTAATAGGGACCCTCTATTGTAATTTGTATCTTTTGAACCATATATGTGCAGTACTATGCCATGTGGGATTTACAGTAAAGTACTTTAAATAAAAAAGACTAACCAAAGCTGGGATGGTCTGATATAGACTTAATTTAGTTTGAGTTCTGACTCTAAAACCTCACACCACTTCCCTGACTAAGCCGTGGACGGCTCACCTTCGCTACCCTGAGGGTCATGTCCTAAAGGGCTGTACCTGCTCAGGTTTTGGTCCAACAGTAAGATTACATCCTAAGACGCCAGTGGTAAATGACCTCTGTTTGATACACACAACTTCCGGTGATCCCTGAGTGCCCTTGAGCTCTTGAAAAAGCTCCAACATTAGTTTTCTCAGATATTTGTTGTGTTGAATCCACATCAAGGCAGTCAGACTTGTTCTTTGTGTTTCTCAGAACTACCATAATTCGGGACACCTCCTCAAGCTGTAGTGGTGCCCTCTGCATAAGAAAATAATCTTTGCATTTATTTGCGTCAGTCACTGTGCATGCCCCTGAATGACGATGTGGCACATCAAGTTGTTATAACTTCTTGATTCTTTATTTTGATAATCACACACAAAGGGTGGTTTAAGAAAAGAAATAACATCTCTTGTTTTAATTCACACATTTTTTATCAGGCATCAGGGTTTGCAAGCAAGTATTATATTACACATCAATTCTTGATCATGTTTATGCGTCGGGTAATTGTTACAGTATAGGAGCATAATCAACTAGTAAGCATTCGCTAAAATATACGTTCTAACAGACAATGACAACTCTTGTACTTGCAAACGATCTTCTGTCCATTCATTTGTCAGCATTATATTTTTAAAGCAACTTTTGGTCCAACCCTCCTAAATTCCTCCCACATTAGTCCCCTCTCCAAAACCACTCCCTTAACTTGGCCGCTATGAACTAATCTGTCCTGTTCCACAATCTTTCCAGCCAGGGCAAGAGTCCCAACAAAAGGGGGGGGGAGGGGAAGGGGGGGGGAGAAGGAAAAGAGGGGAAGGGGAACAGGCACACAGATGTGCTCCGTGGTATAGTTAGGAATCTAGCATTTCCTGTGGAATCATGTGGTGTATCCAAACAGTCGTCGGCCTCCCCATCCATCTCAGATCTAAACTGTTCTATCAGATGAGCCCAGTCCAAGGAGATCGGCTTTCTCCTCAATCCTCTGTGGAAATAACATCTCTTGTTGAATGTCCTAATTCCCTTTTCTCACTACCCAAATAGCTTTTTCAAATGTAGTCCTGACATAGTCACTTGTCTATGTATTACATTTTTCCCACTTCCCAGAATATATTCCATCATATCATCCCCGGGCTATGATTATCCATCTAGGATCAGCTGCCCGATACTCAGGGCTTTTGTACAAGGTTCAAGATCCCTTCACATTCCTGCATTACTCTTCCTCCAGACAGTCCTTTCATTCCTGAGAGAAAATAGAACGAATAGGTTATTCCCCATGCTTTGCTGGAAGGATTCTTCAACGCCTTCCTCTTCACCCACGTTTTTTAGCCTGGTCTAGGGGTGTCGGTACCAAAGGAGTATTCTCTTCCTTGTGCTTAATCTCTTTTTCCTGTTGGGAAGGGTTGGCCTCTCCCTGGTCTTTTCCTATCAGTGCCCTTCTCTGGGTTGCTTCCTTTGACTCCACATCCCTTTGAGTTTGCCCACTTCTCTTCCAGTTGAGAGCTGGTAGCATGGCTGACAAGGGTGGTTGTATCCTTCAAGTCTGCCGGCATGAGCCGAGTTCTTTTTGGGGGAATTTTTCCTGTGGTGGTAGCAGTTGGCACACTATCTCCCCAAGTGACTCAGCACTGGGCCACCCACGAGTGATTCGGGTAGGAGCATCCTACCACACAGATTTCCCCACTGCAGGGGCGGTCCACGTAGGAGCATTCTACCACACAGATTCCCCCACTGCAGGGGCGGTCCACTATCCAGTATCGCTTATTTATTTGGTAAGAGGTTCGTATGCACCTTTCCCAGGGACTGATTTTTAGATGACTCGATCCTTTTATTCATTATTATGAGCAAAATAGGAAATCCCTTTACAGTCGCATCAGCCATCAATCTTGCTGGCCCTGCCTCCCTCCAGTCTTGCTTTATTAGAGAGGTTCACCCTTTCAACTGGACTCCGCACTTCTGAAGGTTCCTCGTGCTTGCTGTGTCCTCTGCTCCTCGCACTTCATTGTTTTCCCTTCCTCTCATAGACCATAGAGGTGATTTTATTTGTATGCAGTTTTTTTTACACAGCCCAAACTCAACCCGAAGGTATTGATGCGCTTTACATGAGCACCAGTTAAATTACCCAAGGTTTTTGTTTTAGGCACGGGGATTAATTGATTTGCCTACAATCACAGGATGTTAGAGTAGACGCTGAGACTTGAATCTGGCTTCTGCGTTCCAAAGTCGGCAGCTCTGGCCGTTACAATGCAATGTAGAGTGGCCTCCTTACCATCATCACTTGCAGGACACTTTACACTTCCAGAGACACTTTAAACATGAGGAGACACTTCACAATTCCAGAGACACTTTAAACATGAGGAGACACTTCGCATGTTGAGCCAGTAGAAAATGTTTATTTTGGGTATTGGAGAGACTTATAGTAGTTAGGGGCATTTCTGGGCTTTGATTTCACCCCCCTCTTTTACACCAGTCCTCTAGTCACTTTAGAAGCTAAAGATCTGACCAGACATTCAATTTATCGAGTGTTATTGCTGTGTGATACTGCATTAGAGAACTGCTGGTTGTGGCTACACTTCGAGAGTGAAATGTACAATCGGAAGCATAATAATTATTTTAGAATTAAATAGAATCATAGGCCCTGGGATATCAATAGTAAATGCAGTATCCACCATCAATACTGACAGTAAGTGTGTAATAAGAAAACTGATCTGGAACTCCATAAATATAGAATATTACCCCTGCGGGGCTGAGGGTTTAGTCTCACGGTCTACTCACTAAAATGTGGCCTAGTGGGAAAGTTACAGACCTTGAAACAAACAGTCCTGTGTTGCAATTTTTGTTCTACTTGGAAAAATTGTTTGACCTTGGACAAATCGTGTTCTCCTTATTCCTATACCCCATCTGCAGTTTTACTTCAAAACAAAACAGGCTGGATACAGGAAATGAGCACCACGGACATGTCACCTGGGAAGGCCACGGTGCAGTTTTCATTTATACACGATTATGATTTCATCCTATTTTCATGGTTGAATGGTTTTTAATTGATGGGTTATGACCAAGGGGACTACTACAAACTGATTAATAAAATGCAATTTAGTATCAAGTTCACTCTTCTCTTACATTAAGGTTACGATAGACATGCGGAAATATTAAACTTCCAATTGATCCCAGAGTTGTGGAAATTAGATCCAAAATATTCCTGAGGTCACCAAGGTCTATTTTCCATTTTTGGTGACAGTAAATTGTCAGTGCCTTACTCTGTTTAACAAGGGGTATTGGGATATTTATTCTCTATGGGGCTGACTGGCCATAAACTAAATCTGCCTAATATTATTCAGGTCAGTCGCTCCCCTGCTGATTCAGGGCCTCTTCTTTGAAAATCCCCCATTACTCTGTATTAGCATCTCGAAGGTAAACCTGTTGCACAAGCAGCATTGTCCAAGACATGCTCTGGCTGTAGCTCATCCCGGCCATTTACCATTTAAAGTCCTGGCCCTTCACCTGCTCCTCTGTACAGATCTTGCTCACAGTGTCGGGGCTGGAACATCCCTCTGAGCTTCTCTAGTCTGACCAGCCTGCACGTATGCTTCACATCTCCCTCATCGATGAGTCACCTTAACAGATTTCTTTGTCTTTTCTTCTTAAGACCCCCAACCTTCATCGTCCACTATAATGAGCATGGCTGGACTAGGCATTTTTGTCCACTGGGCATTTCCCCTGTGGGCTGAAGCTTTTGGAGGCCGGTTTTGAAAGCTCAATGCTGCTCCTATTTTTAGTTATTTATTTTGTGATTTATAGAGCACGAACGTGACCCATTATGGTATCGGAGCGCTTTACAGGTATAACAAGTTGTTTACAAGATTTGGAATAGGTGATATAACAAGCTATTACAAAGAGTAGGGATAAGCGATCATGAGTACACTTGGGGGGGATAAGTTATTTACTAGATTCGGAACAGGCGATCATGAGAACACTTTGCAGAGATAATAAGCTATTTACAAAGAGTAGGAATAGGCGATCATGGGTATCCTAGAGGGAGATAAAACAGACGTTAGAGGGTGCAGAGGAGGACTGTACAACACCAGCCTCTGCCCAATAAAGTCACAGTGAAATACGAATGATGCAAAATGATGCGCAAACAACCATGGTACAAGAAACGCACAGTTACAGGAATTATATCAAGACCGGCTTACATGGGTAGAGTTCAAGTAAGAAGCAAAAGCATATTACTAGGCCGCTGATCTGTATATGCACTGCGAGTGTTTATGGAAGGAATTTGCCCATTTGGAGATTCTTAGCTTCCTTTTTGAATCTTGACAAAGAAGGTATTCTTCTGATGTTAGGCGGCAATGAGTTCCAGATTCTAGGGAGCTGCCCCAGAGGAAGCTCTATTGTATGTTTTCTTTTGCCATAGAAGGGTGGTTTCAGCACAAAGTCCCTGGCAGACCGGGAGTGCCTGCCTCCTCCATATACCACGATTTTCTGGGCAAGATACGCAGGAGAATTCAAGTGTAACGCTTTGTGTGTGAAACAGGCCAATTTGAGTTGGCTTCGTATGGAAGCCAGTTCAGTGCCTTCAGTTGCGGGGAGATGTGGTTGAAGTTTTTTGAGCCTGTTAAGAGTCTAGCAGCCGCATTGAGACAAGCTTTTAGGGGGGCACGTTGAGATCTTTGGTAGGCCAGAGACAGTTGAGCATCCATATTCAATCCTTGAGATAACTAATGCCTGTACTGCCATTTTAAGTCTGATGTATCTAGGAATGGTTTTAGTTTTCTCAGGTAGCTCAGGTGAAACCTGGCATTTTTGGCCAGTGAGTTGATGTGTGCTCGCATGTTCAGGTTGGTGTCCAATGTGATTCCTAGTGTAACTTTGCTGAGTCCACTATGGTCGGAGTGCAGTTCAGCGCAGTGATCAAATAGGTCCATTCCAGTATGTCAGTGGAACTTTTAATCAATCAGGGAATTGTATGCGCCCTACTCACCCGTGAGGGTCTCAAGGCGCAGATCTGTATCACCGAAGAGCCAGTTCTTGAGGGTCTTCCTGAAGGTGTTCAGTGAGCGGGCACGTCTGATGTCAGCCGGTATCTCGTTCCAGGTCTTGGCTGCAATGTGAGAGAAGGATCTTCCGCCTGCTCTGGCTCTGTGGATGCACAGGATTTCAGCCAGTGCGAGGTTGGGTATGTGGAAGTTGATTCTGTCATTGAGGTATTTGGGTCTGTTGTTGTGTAGGTATTTGTTTTTCTCCACGAGGAGCCAGTGGATTCTTCGTAGGTGTTGGCTGATGTGTTCGTGTCAGGGGATGCTGAGGACGAGTATGGCATCGGTGTTCTGTATTGTTTGGAGTTTGCTGAGTAGGGACTTGTTGATGCCGGTGTAGAGTGCGTTTCCATAGTCCAGTCTGCTGGTGATGAGTGTGTGGGTGACTGTCTTCCTTGACTCAGGGGGGATCCACTTGAAGGTCTTGCGGAGGATGCAGAGGGTTTTGAAGCAGCTGGAGGTGACGGCGTTGACCTGTTGGTTTATGGTGAGTGATGAGTCGAGTACGATGCCGAGGTTCTTCGCGTGGTCTGTGGGGGTAGGTGGGCTTCCGAGGGCGGTCGGCCACCAGGTGCTGTCCCATGCAGAAGGGGTGGTACCGAGGACGAGGGCTTCTGTCCTCTCAGCATTGAACTTCAGGCAGCTGTTGGTCATCCAGACTGCGACGTCTTGCATTCCTTTCTGGAAGTTGAGTTTGGCAGTGGTGGGGTCTTTGGTGAGGGAGAGGATGAGCTGGCTGTCATCAGCGTATGATATGATGTTGAGGCCGTGTTGTCGGACTATGGCTTCGAGGGGAGCCATGTAGATGTTGAAGAGGGTGGGGCTCAGGGATGAACCCTGTGGGACTCCTCAGGTGATTTTCGTGGGGTCGGAGAAGAAGAGTGGGAGTCTGATCCTTTGGCTGCTTCCGGTGAGGAATGATCGGATCCAGTCCAGGGCTGTTCCTTGTATGTATGCCTGCGGCGTGTAGACTGGTGACTAGTGTGTGGTGGGAGACGGTGTCGAAGGCTGCTGATAGGTCGAGTAGGATGAGGGCTGTGGAGTGGCCTTGGTCCTGGAGGGTGCAGATGTCTGTGCCGGCGAGTAGGGCGTGCTCTGTGCGGTGGTTGCTTCGGAATCCAGATTGGGACTGGCCGAGAACGGCGTTCTTTTCAATAAATCGTGTCAGTTTCCTGTTGACTGTTGTCTCTGCAACTTTGGCTGTGAAGGAGAGGAGCGAGATGGGGCAATAATTCTTGAGGTCGGTGGGGTCAGCTGTGGGCTTCTTGAGCAGGGGTCTGACTTCTGCGCGCTTCCAGTCATCTGGGAAGGTGCCTGTTTTGAAGGTGGTGTTGATGGTGCGTTGTAGTTCAGGTGCGATGGCGGCCGCGGCTCTGTGGTAGATGTGAGGGGGGCAGGGGTCGGTGGGGGCCCCCGAGTGGATGCTTTTCATAGTTGAGGCGGTGTCTTCGGCCATGATCGGTGTCCAGTTGGAGATGGAGGGCTGGCTGGTGATTCTGGGGGACGAGGGGCCGTCTGTGGTGCCTGGTGGATGGTCGATTAAGTTGTCGTAGAGGTTTATGATCTTGAGGTGGAAATAGGTTCCAAGCTTGTCGCAGAGGTCTTGGGGTGGGGTGATGTGTGTGGCTTCGATGCGTGGGTTGGTGAGTTCTTCAATGACACTGAAAAGTTCCTTGGAGTTGTTGGAGTTGGCCAGGATTTTGTTGTGGATGAAGTTCCTCTTGGTGGCTCTGATCTGGTTGTGGTAGTCCGTCATGGCGTCCTTGTAGGTGGTGTCTTGGTGATTCTCCAGTTCTTCTCCAGGCGTCTGCCTGGAGCGGTGGTGAACCAGGCGGCTTTCCTGAGGCGTTGTGTGTCGGGGTTGCGTAGCGGGCGAGCTCATCTGTGCAGTTGGAGATCCTGGTGTGGAGTTCTCTGGCTGCGTCGTTTGCATCTGGTGCCCAGGTGTGGTTGTCTCGGTGAGGGTGGAGTTAAGTTGCTTGTCGGTAACCTTGCTCCAGTTCCTTCGAGGCGGGCGTGGGGCTGGTTTGGGTGCCTTGGGTTTGTTGATGGCGAAGTGTATGCAGTGGTGGTCGATCCATGGCGGCTGTGTTGTGTGGCTGAATTGTATGCTGTTTCCTGCTGCGAAGATGGGGTCGAGGGTGTGTCCTGCTCTGTGGGTCGAAGGGGAATTTAGTAAGAATTCAGCTTTTGCGCATTTAGTTTGAGCTGGTAGCTGGCGAGCCATTGTACAATCAGCTTTAGAGCCTAGTTCATTGATTTGATATCCTCTAGGGATGAAATTTTGATATAGATCTGTGTGTCATCAGCATACATGTGGAAAGAGATGTTGGAGATACACATTATTTCAGCTAACGGTTCCAGATAGAGGTTAAAAAGAGTTGGGGAGAGAGTTGAACCTTGGGGGATTCCGATCGTTATCGGAGAAGGAGAGGATAGATTTCAATTGACTAAGAATCTATGGGAGGGGTCCCATAGGAAGGATCTAAACCATTCGAGAAAGTCTACGCCTAATCCCATCATAGTTTGAAGCTGTTCTAGTAACTTCTCTTGGTTAACTGTTTCAAATGTCGATGATAGGTCCAAAAGAATTAAACACGTTTTGCCTTGGTCTAAAGCTTGAAGGGCGTCATCTCCTATATGGAGAATAGTTGTAGCAGTGCTATGATCTGGCCTGAAACCAGTTTGGTATTCGTCTAGCAGGTTGAATTGTGTTGGCTAAGCTGTTGTTGCACACATTTCCAAGTACTTTTGCTAGTAGAGGAATATTAGATATTGGTCTGAAACTGTCTAGTTCAGCAGGATTCCGTGTGTTTTTTTTTAAGATGGGTTTGACTGCACCAGCTTTTAGAGAGTCCGGTATGGACCCTTGCATTAGGGAAGTGTTGATTTATTGTAGTCCAGATGGGTATGATAAATTGGTTGGTTGCGACCAAGCAGTTGGAGGGGAGCGGGGCATTGAAGTGGTTGTTCGGTTTTATGGAGGATAGAATTTTCGAGATGGTATGGTCATCCTATAAATTGAAGGTAGTCCAGTGCGCTTGTGTTTTTGGGTACTGCCTGGTGGGAATGTGTAGAGAGATGTGTTGCCCAAAGAGGAGAACGGACGCTAGTGGCAGAATTCAGCTTGTTTCCCAAATAGTTGATTTGGGCTGTAAAGAAGGAGAACTCATCACAGGTTATTAGGGATTTTGTTGCTCCTTCAGTGGTGTTTTCAGTTGGTTTGATTGATGTTCTACCATTTCAAAGAGCTTATGAGGTCTGTTCTTAGCGTTCTCCAGTTCCAATCTAAAGAATTATTTTTTTAATTTGAGTATGCTCTTGTTGTACGCATTTCTGATCTCTCTGAGAAGTTTTAGTTGGGAGGCAGAGGGGTGTTGTCTCCAATTCCTTTCTGTTAGCCGAAGATTTCTCCTTTAATTGTTTATGGACCCATTAAACCAGTGATTTTTGTCTTTAACCTGAATTCTTTTTAGTTTTAGCCAGGCTAGAGAGTCAATTATATCAGACATTGTGGAGTTGCTCAGTAAATTCGCTAACATTTGATAGCTTGGGGGAGGCGGGAGATCCTTCTCGCATCGTGCTGCCAGCTTCTCAAAGTCTAGGCTTTTTGTGTCCCTGAGCCAGAGTCCTGGTTTCACTAATTGTGCAGATCTTTTCTTATGTCCGCACGGTATTAGGAAGGTAATAGCGTGGTGGTCTGACCAGTCGCAAGGAGCAATTGAGGTTAGCCTGACCGCCTCTGCCTTTAAGATGATCCAATCCAATGTGGAGCCTTTCATGTGAGTTGGTAGAGTGCAGGCTTGAGTAAGTGATTGGTCAGAGAGTGCAGGCTTGAGTAAGTGATCGTTCAGCTAGGAAATCTTTAAGGATGTTGACCTGACTGTCATTAAGGTCGTTCCATTGAAGATTAAAGTCTACTAGGAATATATCATTGGAGTGGGTGGGGGTGGGGGTAGGGATTTGCTGTAATGATTTCCACGAGGTGGTCGATGAATGGGTCATTGTTACTCGGGGTTGGTAGAAGGTGTGCAGTTTGCACAATTGGTTAGAGTCATTATTTATGAAGAGTGTGAGATATTCGCAGGAGTCAGGAGGATACGAGCGAAGTTCGGTAACAGAGAGGTCGGAGCGGAGATGCTAGCAATATTTTCCCCTTTTTTTACTTGCCTTTCAAGCCTTACGAGGTTGTAGTCTGGAAGAACCAATAAATCCAGGCAGGGCGATGATGCTTCATTGAGCCATGATTCGGTAAAGATTGCCACGTCGATTTCTTGACTCAGGATGAATGCGGCGATGTCGGAAGCATGCTTCACTGCTGATCGGCGATTAAGTAGGAGACCAGAGAGCTGTGAGGCTGAGTTCCCAGGGGTTATGTAGTGATTTGGGGTGGATAAGGGTTCCTCGCGTTAAGTTGTTACTGTTTACCCCTCTGTTTCTGAATGTGGACATTCTATTTGTGTTGATTTAGACTGTATGAATGTTGTCATTGTCTTTCTTTTCAGGGGGACTGGAAGCAGCAGTTGTTGCCTCGTAAGATAATAGAAGAGCTAGTGTTTCATCCACCGATAGATAGTTAAGTTGTTTCCAAGGGCGATAGTGTCTATTGGCCAGTGACATGGGTTGATGGAAATGCTTGATTTGGGGATAGAGTACTGATTTTTGAGTGAGCTTGATTTTAGAGAGAGAGTGTTCCGTAAGGTGTAGCATTTCAAGAATAGTGTTATGGATGCTCTGAGCTATGCTGCCTGTTCGGAGGTTCAGAGCTTCTGATGATCCTGGTGCATCTTTAACTATCCCCAGCTCCCCACGGTTTATTGCAGATGGCGCGGGGAGGCTTCAAGAGAGGGAACATAGAGAGAAAGCGACCAGAGAGGGAGTGGAGTAGAGAGAAAAATAGATGGATGGAAAGACAGATTGCAGGAGGAGACAAAGGGAGCGGGCTGGTCTGAGCATTTTTTCCAGGTTTGCTTTTGGTTCTCCAGTCTGGCCCTGATAACGAGCAAAAGGTCATTTAGCATCCCGATATAGCTCTGTGAGCAACCCAGGACAGAAGCCTCAAATACAAGAAAATCCCTTAAACTGGCACCATTTGCCACCGTAACTATAACAATACTGATGCTTTTGTACTCCTACACTTTCAAAGACTTCTGAGAGGAACCATCATGAGTAAAGTGCTTTCACATTTTAGTAGACCACGGTGGATATTGCAAAATATTTACAATGCTGCAAAAATAGCAGTGCAGTGCATTTGCTTCATTTGTGCTGCATATGCTTCTGGTATTTTCACCTGGTCAAGCATGGCACCAACTAATTTGACATTATGTTTGCTGTATTTACATACTCAGTATACAAAATATCATTACCCAGTTTTTAGGTTTAAAGTGTATAGCCTTTGCTCTATTATTGACAGGTGTATTGTATTCTATACTAGCTAGAGATAGATGATGGGAACTTAAGTCCTCTTCCCTGGCTTCGCATTTTAAAGAAGGTTTTAGCAGGAAACCAGTAATGTCACTTCCTGGGCAGATGTATGATAGGAAAATGAAGTCCTCTAGCCTGACTTCTTCCTCCACAGATGATTTAGTCAGGAAAACAATTATATAACTTCAGTGCAGAGGGATGATGGGAAAGGAAGTCCCTATGCTTGGCTTCTCATAAAGATGGTTTTAGCGGGTAACTCTGCCTGTGCTGACATGTAAGCTTGTCCTGTGCTAATGGATGATGTGAAATAAAGTCTACTTGCCTAGTTTATTCTTTCAAAGATTATTTTGCGTCAGATGGGTCATGGGTAATGAAGTCCTCTAGTTAGCTACATTTAAAGATGGTTTTGGCAGGAAATCAGTGATGTCACTGTGTGCAGTTGGGTGATGGGAAATTAAGTCCTCTTACGTGCTTCTTCTTTTATGATGTTTTGTTGGGAATCCAGCGTGTCACTTCCTATGCCGATGGATGATGTCAACTGCAGTGTTGACCGCTCTGGTGCTGATGGATGATGGAAAAGGAAGAGCTTGTCTGATTGTCTTTCAAAGTTTGTTTTGGCTGGAAGGCAGTGGTGTCACTTTCTCTTCAGATTAGGTCTGTCCCCTGGCTGGTTTTATACTGGGATCACTGGCATTTTAATGTCCCTGCTGGTACAAAAATTTTAAAAATCACCTAAAACACAGTTAACGCCATTCCTGATAAAGCAGACGGCTAAATCTAATGTAAATGGCCAACTACAGGCTATTTCACTACTCCCTTTTCCTGGAAAGTTATAGTAAGTATTCTGAAATGTCAACATTTTAAGTTCATAGAATCCTCCAGTTTATTAGATATTTATCAATGTGTCTTTCATTCTTCCATTAGAAGTGCCTCTGGGTGCAGCTCTGATCGTAAATCTTCAACATTTATCTCACTCCCTTGGCCAACCCTACACGCTCCTTTGGGATGAACTTCTATTGCTACGCCCTTGAATCACATCTCATAGTACACTTAGACGTCAGGAGAAACTCTTTCAAATCAAATTTTTAAGACTACATGTGTGCAGTAACCAGGTGGATGAACTCTTTCAGACTGAACCCTGAGAAGACTGAAAATGGGGTTTTCGGTTACCACTCTGCTTGGCTAAGGAATTGTTGGCCACTCGATGTAGATCTTCTCCCCTCCACCCACCCGGTCCTTCTTCCGATCATTTTTCTGTGGTTTGCAATCTTGGGATTATTTTTCATGCACAGCCATTTCTCAAAAAGATATGCTTTCCATTACTTGTTTTGTATTCTTTACATCATCAGAAAAAAACATTTAATTGTTCCTAATTATCACTGAAAGAGAGTTGCCCAATCATTTATTATTTTGCAATTGGACTACAGCAATTTTCCCTAATTTAGTTTAGCCGTCTATTTTACCAACAGACTACAATGTCTATAAAAAACTGCTTCCTAGTTAATCCTCAGTTTGAAACAAAAAGCCCGCATCACAGCCTATTTGTCCTCTTTACATTGCCTGCAGATCTGCAAAAGATGTCTTTTCAAGACACTATGCATCTGCCACATGGTGCTTTACGGGACTTCACTAGCCTACTTGTGCAAGATCTTCTGTCACTATATATCTGAAAAGTCTCTTAGTTCTATAGAGACTAACATTTTGGTCGTCCCTCGCATTTGCAGCATTCACACTTGGTACTCATGGCTGATGCCTGGAATTCTCTCCTTCTATTTTCACATGCCAACACTGATCTTCAGAGTATCTGGAAGCAGTTGAAAACCCATTTATTTAGACAGGTTTCTCTCTAATTGCTGTGTTGCAATGCGAGTGATTGTTGTAGACGTAGCTAGCGCCAGGTTACTCTTTCCTTTTGGTAACTGCACATTTTAAAATAGATACAATAAAAAATAAAATCTTGGCTTAATCCACGTGTGTTTTAGTCTCACAGTTTTTCTATATTCTGTTTGTGTGTGTCCTTCCACCACCGTTGGAGAACATGAGGGACTATATTGCATCATAAATCAGTCAACAAGTGGCACAAGTAAGTGAGTTCCAACAAAAGCATCCAAAAAGTGAACGAAACAGTAAGGGTTGCATTATTTTGTATAGCATCCACTTTTAGATGCTTTTTTCTGTGCTGTACTCGGTTTGACATTTGTACATCATGCACATTCTTGATCGGCACACCTTAAAAAAACATGAAACCTATTTGGCTTTGCCAGTGCTTGTTGATTAAATGGGGCTAGGTGAGGCAATATCAAGTTGTCCCTTTTTTAATCAAGTGGCAAAACGAGTAAAAAACCAGTTTGTGTGGTTTTCTTTCTATAAAGGGTTGGCCATATACTAGGTGGGGGTCTCCAACCTTTTCATGTAGTGAGAGCTACTTCTGATCGCTGAAAATCATTGCGTGCTACTAAAGGCCGTGCAACTTGTGCATTACTCCTAGAGACCCCTCCAAATCCAATTCACTGACTTTAAACCCAAGGTCTATGGATCCAAAACTGTGGTTTGAACAAAATACATTGAGTGCCCTAGAAACACTTATAAGGATGACAATGATTTGTGTTGTCACCATACTTTATAGTATGGAGAGAGAGGAGTGAGCTTGCAATTAAAGTAGCGCTGTTATGTACTCAATTGAAACTGATGAGATATAAAGGTTTTTATTTATTGAAATGCCTACATAAAACATTCATTATTCTGTGCTGTGCCATGAACAGCTCTTTTCAAACCCAATTGAAATAGATAGTATGAACAAAAAAGACGTTCTGATGGCCCCATATGCATATTATAGTAAAGCAAGACACGAAAGAGAGGTCAAGGGAACAACTGTGGTAACCTATATGTCTATTGAGGATGTTTCACATATGCCATCTAATTATCTCCTAAAACCAATAGGCCGCTGGGAGAGGGGACTCGTTTTTCGCTCAAGGGCAGACACAGTAAAATTCTTACTCAGTTTCCCCCTTGGGTACAAAGCTAATTTAGACCATCTCTGATGCCCGCGCGACGGACGGAGAGGGCAAACGATACTCCACTTTTTATTTTTCTGTAAATTCTATATAAAATATGCAAAATGGCTCTGGATACCGTTTTAAAAAAAAAAATCTTGCCTGTTCATCTTGAAGCTGCTTACATGAAAATTCTTACACAGGAAGATGATGAATTACTCCTCCGTGTAGGCTCCTTTTTGAAAGTCGCAGTACGTGCTTGTAATACGATGCGTACTTTATGAAAGGTGTTCTTATCAAATTAATATTTATACTGTTACTACGATTAACAGAAACTAATGGACACTCTCTGTAGACTTGCATTAAATCTTTTATAATGATCATGAATGGCATACACAAAGTGGGCATTAACCAGAAAACTGTTGTATCCGTTAATAATATGATGCATCTTTATGTAATGCTTTCATTGAATTTGTTTTTATATTGTTCTTATGACTAACAATAACTTGTGTATTCTCATGCTGCTATGTGCTTGTGCATGTGCTTTTATGGATATATTTTTATTGAATTGAATTGAATTAAAGGAGTGCTGTTTTGCACTCAATTGAAACTGATGAGAGAGAAACGTTTTTATTTATTGAAATGCCCACATGAAACTTCATTCTTCTGTGCTGTGCATGTCTAAGAGCTTGTAATATAATTGACAGTTGTATTGAAGTTGCCCCCAACGGGCTGGCTTTCTTTCTTGATCCAGTTTACACTTCCAGCGTGGAAAAAAGGTGAGTCAAGAAAGACAAGTCAGACCATCAAGGCAACTTCAATACAACTGTCAATTATATTACAAGCTCTTAAGATGAACAGATAGTTCACTCTTAAACATGCACGGAGAAGAAGAAGTTTCATGTTGGCATTTCAATAAATAAAAACCTTCCTATCTCATCAGCTTCTGGTGAGTTAAAAACGGAAGTACTTTTATTTGCAAACTCACTCTACTCTCTCCTTTATAGAGCAAAAGTTATTACATGCCAGAAATAAGTACATATACATTTACACTTCCTGGGAAAAAAAGCGGAAAGAAAAGAGAAAAGTCAATCTGTTCAACTAGGTCTGGTAACATCAATGAAATTCATTCACAGTTTCCCATTTAAAAAAACAAAAAACGAAAGTACCTTTTTCGCCCTAAATTGGCAGGGTATGCCCATACGTGGGTCCCTTGCTCACTTTGCCACTGAATTCAAGATAGCCTGGCTGATTAGGGTTATGAACCCTCAACCGGTCCCAGGATGCTTGTTTCCAGTCCAGGGAAGACATGGCTTGGCAGTTCGGGCTGGACTGTTCCCATGAGGCACAGGGTCAGACTGATTTGCATATGGCCATGTCTGAACTGGGGTGGTGGAGTGAGCTAAATAATGATGATGGATTAAACCCAGATTAGTTGACTGGGGGTGAGTGTTTGAATTGCTCAAACGCTCCGCCCATCATCCCCTTTGGTATCGCTTTGTTCACCCTAAATTGGCAGGGTATGCCCAGACGTGGGTCCCTTGCTCACTTTAGTAGAAACACGAGGGAGCCTCATTACGATTCCCATTAAGCTGCACTACCTATTAGAATGAATCCAATGCATTGAATCCGTAATCGACTGTATTTATTCTTCCACTTTTTAATCGGGTATAATTATCCTTTGTTTCTCTTTCATTTTCGTCAATCCATTATACTCATTCACTTTTCTTTAGCTGCTCAATAAAACGCAGGAACATCAATGTTTCCACATGTCACTCTTTTATTCAAATCACCCAATGCATTTCGGGAACAATCCCTTCTTCGGGGGTTTCTAAGATACAAGAAATAATAATAATCAGTGCCATAATGATACTCGTGATTCAATAAACAAAATGCACCGCGACCAAATTTAACATGTGTTCAAGCTGTACTAAAACCTCTTGCAAAACGAACTAAGACAGTGGTCATAACTTGTGTGTTAATACCAGCAATGTTCACACTAAATAAATCACATCGCATAACTCCACTAATACTGAGCAATTCCTCACCTACTCTAATCACTGGGGTCTTGTTTGTAACATTAAATAATACGTTGCGCGCTTACCGTGACACATGCTGTTAAGAACGCTTAAATGGGTCTCCTGTTTCATTTGATAAAATGCCTCGCATTGAAGCAACAGTGCGCTGTTCCCTTCCCCTCGGCCGTGAGGACTGCAAATGCCTAAAAGCAGCGAAGAACTCATTATTAACTGCTAACTGCAACCAGCTGAAAGATCACATGTACTGAAACTGGTACTAAAATGCGCAATGGATTGCAAAGGTATTCACTGCAAGCCATGCTGATGCAATCAGCAAACCAAACCACCTCACCCACAATGCCCCTGTGAATGTATAATTAAAACCTGACATCTGAATTACGCTCTACCGCGAATGTCCAGTGTGAATATTACAAAGAATCTTTAAATGTTTTTAAAAAAGTTCTTTCATTGTTGCAAATATTTAAGTATTAACACATATTTTCAAACTGAATCAACTCGGTCATATAGAAAAACAGTTCCATTATAAACACGATCTTGGATGACAGGGAAACATGATTCCTGGATATGCAATGTTGTTGAACGCTATTCAATGTTCTTTAGTCCTTTATTCACTCAAAAATGAATTCTGGGTGCAATCTCAACGAAGGGCAGAAAGTTCATTCAATAACACAGACATGGTGTTGAGATGCACACCGCTGTAATCTTGCTTAATTCCATTGTTAATTTCCTCCACAATTTCAACTTTGTCGGTGTGCTCGCTTATTCCGCACTCTGCCCACTTGCGCTGCAAAATAGTAGAAACACGAGGGAGCCTCATTACGATTCCCATTAAGCTGCACTACCTATTAGAATGAATCCAATGCATTGAATCCGTAATCGACTGTATTTATTCTTCCACTTTTTAATCAGGTATAATTATCCTTTGTTTCTCTTTCATTTTCGTCAATCCATTATACACATTCACTTTTCTTTAGCTGCTCAATAAAACGCAGGAACATCAATGTTTCCACATGTCACTCTTTTATTCAAATCACCCAATGCATTTCGGGAACAATCCCTTCTTCGGGGGTTTCTAAGATACAAGAAATAATAATAATCAGTGCCATAATGATACTCGTGATTCAATAAACAAAATGCACCGCGACCAAATTTAACATGTGTTCAAGCTGTACTAAAACCTCTTGCAAAACGAACTAAGGCAGTGGTCATAACTTGTGTGTTAATACCAGCAATGTTCACACTAAATAAATCACATCGCATAACTCCACTAATACTGAGCAATTCCTCACCTACTCTAATCACTGGGGTCTTGTTTGTAACATTAAATAATACGTTGCGCGCTTACCGTGACACATGCTGTTAAGAACACTTAAATGGGTCTCCTGTTTCATTTGATAAAATGCCTCGCATTGAAGCAACAGTGCGCTGTTCCCTTCCCCTCGGCCGTGAGGACTGCAAATGCCTAAAAGCAGCGAAGAACTCATTATTAACCGCTAACTGCAACCAGCTGAAAGATCACATGTACTGAAACTGGTACTAAAATGCGCAATGGATTGCAAAGGTATTCACTGCAAGCCATGCTGATGCAATCAGCAAACCAAACCACCTCACCCACAATGCCCCTGTGAATGTATAATTAAAACCTGACATCTGAATTACGCTCTACCGCGAATGTCCAGTGTGAATATTACAAAGAATCTTTAAATGTTTTTAAAAAAGTTCTTTCATTGTTGCAAATATTTAAGTATTAACACATATTTTCAAACTGAATCAACTCGGTCATATAGAAAAACAGTTCCATTATAAACACGATCTTGGATGACAGGGAAACATGATTCCTGGATATGCAATGTTGTTGAACGCTATTCAATGTTCTTTAGACCTTTATTCACTCAAAAATGAATTCTGGGTGCAATCTCAACGAAGGGCAGAAAGTTCATTCAATAACACAGACATGGTGTTGAGATGCACACCGCTGTAATCTTGCTTAATTCCATTGTTAATTTCCTCCACAATTTCAACTTTGTCGGTGTGCTCGCTTATTCCGCACTCTGCCCACTTGCGCTGCAAAATAGTAGAAACACGAGGGAGCCTCATTACGATTCCCATTAAGCTGCACTACCTATTAGAATGAATCCAATGCATTGAATCCGTAATCGACTGTATTTATTCTTCCACTTTTTAATCAGGTATAATTATCCTTTGTTTCTCTTTCATTTTCGTCAATCCATTATACTCATTCACTTTTCTTTAGCTGCTCAATAAAACGCAGGAACATCAATGTTTCCACATGTCACTCTTTTATTCAAATCACCCAATGCATTTCGGGAACAATCCCTTCTTCGGGGGTTTCTAAGATACAAGAAATAATAATAATCAGTGCCATAATGATACTCGTGATTCAATAAACAAAATGCACTGCGACCAAATTTAACATGTGTTCAAGCTGTACTAAAACCTCTTGCAAAACGAACTAAGGCAGTGGTCATAACTTGTGTGTTAATACCAGCAATGTTCACACTAAATAAATCACATCGCATAACTCCACTAATACTGAGCAATTCCTCACCTACTCTAATCACTGGGGTCTTGTTTGTAACATTAAATAATACGTTGCGCGCTTACCGTGACACATGCTGTTATGAACGCTTAAATGGGTCTCCTGTTTCATTTGATAAAATGCATCGCATTGAAGCAACAGTGCGCTGTTCCCTTCCCCTCGGCCGTGAGGACTGCAAATGCCTAAAAGCAGCGAAGAACTCATTATTAACCGCTAACTGCAACCAGCTGAAAGATCACATGTACTGAAACTGGTACTAAAATGCGCAATGGATTGCAAAGGTATTCACTGCAAGCCATGCTGATGCAATCAGCAAACCAAACCACCTCACCCACAATGCCCCTGTGAATGTATAACTAAAACCTGACATCTGAATTACGCTCTACCGCGAATGTCCAGTGTGAATATTACAAAGAATCTTTAAATGTTTTTAAAAAAGTTCTTTCATTGTTGCAAATATTTAAGTATTAACACATATTTTCAAACTGAATCAACTCGGTTATATAGAAAAACAGTTCCATTATAAACACGATCTTGGATGACAGGGAAACATGATTCCTGGATATGCAATGTTGTTGAACGCTATTCAATGTTCTTTAGTCCTTTATTCACTCAAAAATGAATTCTGGGTGCAATCTCAACGAAGGGCAGAAAGTTCATTCAATAACACAGACATGGTGTTGAGATGCACACCGCTGTAATCTTGCTTAATTCCATTGTTAATTTCCTCCACAATTTCAACTTTGTCGGTGTGCTCGCTTATTCCGCACTCTGCCCACTTGCGCTGCAAAATAGTAGAAACACGAGGGAGCCTCATTACGATTCCCATTAAGCTGCACTACCTATTAGAATGAATCCAATGCATTGAATCCGTAATCGACTGTATTTATTCTTCCACTTTTTAATCAGGTATAATTATCCTTTGTTTCTCTTTCATTTTCGTCAATCCATTATACTCATTCACTTTTCTTTAGCTGCTCAATAAAACGCAGGAACATCAATGTTTCCACATGTCACTCTTTTATTCAAATCACCCAATGCATTTCGGGAACAATCCCTTCTTCGGGGGTTTCTAAGATACAAGAAATAATAATAATCAGTGCCATAATGATACTCGTGATTCAATAAACAAAATGCACCGCGACCAAATTTAACATGTGTTCAAGCTGTACTAAAACCTCTTGCAAAACGAACTAAGGCAGTGGTCATAACTTGTGTGTTAATACCAGCAATGTTCACACTAAATAAATCACATCGCATAACTCCACTAATACTGAGCAATTCCTCACCTACTCTAATCACTGGGGTCTTGTTTGTAACATTAAATAATACGTTGCGCGCTTACCGTGACACATGCTGTTAAGAACGCGTAAATGGGTCTCCTGTTTCATTTGATAAAATGCCTCGCATTGAAGCAACAGTGCGCTGTTCCCTTCCCCTCGGCCGTGAGGACTGCAAATGCCTAAAAGCAGCGAAGAACTCATTATTAACCGCTAACTGCAACCAGCTGAAAGATCACATGTACTGAAACTGGTACTAAAATGCGCAATGGATTGCAAAGGTATTCACTGCAAGCCATGCTGATGCAATCAGCAAACCAAACCACCTCTTGCTCACTTTGCCACTGGATTTAAGATAGCCTGGCTGATGAGGGTTGTGAACCCGAAACCGGTCCCAGGATGCTTGTTTCCAGTCCAGGGAAGACATGGCTTGGCAGTTCGGGCTGGACTGTTCCCTTGAGGCACAGGGTCAGACTGATTTGCATATGGCCATGTCTAAACTGTGGTGGTGGAGTGAGCTAAAGAACGACGATGGATTAAACCCAGATCAGTTGACTGGGGGTGAGTGTTTGATTTACTCAAATGCTCCGTCCATCATCCCCTTTTATAGCAGAATTTCACTGAGTGCACTCCTGCGTCACACCACTTGCACATTATCCACCCAGAAATCCTGGGCCTTATAATAAAGCTCCAGTGTCAAGGCTGCTGCTTCGCCACACTAGCCACACAGGTGTGCACCGTGGAATCGCAGTGCCCGGCTGCAGAAGGGAGGTGCGCGATTCTAAAACTGCTCGTGCTGGGTGTCAGGCTTTCAGCAATGACGTCACATGCTTCTGCCAGCCCCGCCCCAACTAAGCTCAATTAAGAAAATCAGAGCTGCTGGTTTGAGGACGGGCAAAGGCTGCTATGAGGCCTGAAATTAAACAAAATAATAGAGACTGGCTATACGAGGGTGAAAGAAAATACAGGGTGTCTACGAGGAATAGGACATTTTACCCTGCATTTTTACTCCGAATGCCATTACCTCACATTTTTTGCTCCACAAAAAACTTTTATGACGCAGGGCTTTACAATGCAATCCATTACAACGCATTCCCCATTCCAACGCAATTACTATTCTAACTCCAGGGGGGGGCGTTACTTTGGGGAATGGGTTTTAACAGTTTTGCAGTGAAAAGCCATGCGTTGTAAAAGTTTTTGTGGAGTAAAAACAGCGGGGTAAGGGCATGTGGAGTAAAGCATGCGGGGTAAAGGATGTTTCCCGTCCGAGCTACTGGCAGATCACAATCGACCGGTAGGAGATCCCTCTTTGGGTATATATATATTTTTTAACTTTTGCACTCTCTCAATTTACATCCCTGTTTTAAAAAACGTTCTGTTATTTTGTTAACCAAATTCCGAGGTGCAAAGTAACGACAATTAGGCAAAGTTTTTTGCCATGCTTTTTTTGCCACAGTACAAACTTCTGTAATATTGTCCTTGGGTTCTTGGAGTAGGAATACACACATTTTTTTAACAATTGTATGTCTCTCACGAAATTCAAGGAAGTTCCTACTTACAATTTGATGAGCAAGTTTGATGACTAGAGATAAATGTCTATTTTAATCAAGGGTAGGGAAATAGAAGAAGCTGTGATCCATTCGGCTTCCAGCTAGTTATTGATAATCAAGGGTAATGGATCACTTGTACCTGGCACCAGGGTTCGGGTAGTTGTTTCCGATATTTGGTAAAAAACCCTCATTCACGTAAGGCAGTTCTTGGGCGGTATATCTTGATTCTCCGCCTTGATATTAAATACGTGACAGCATCTTCATAGGGTTTTTCCCATGCTTCCTCCGTCCCGGAGGCAACCACTGGGTGTTCCAGTAGTGATCAGGGAAAAAAATAAAATAAAAAAGTGAGAAGTGCTCAAGTGGTGTGACTAGTTATTTTAAAAAATTCCTCATGCTACCTGTATTCAATTTTTATTCCGTTAGGTGCAGGGGAAAAAAATGTAAAAAACAGCTAGTTGCAGAAAGGACGTTTTAGGAATCCGCTGCAGTTTTAGTCTGAGTGGTCGGTCGACATGTTTCAGCCCCTAGTTTGCCCTTGTGGGTCAGGGGGCTTTCTTCAGGACCTCAGGTGGAAGTAAAGT
The DNA here is from genome assembly GCF_964204655.1 of Triturus cristatus. Lineage (NCBI taxonomy): Eukaryota > Metazoa > Chordata > Amphibia > Caudata > Salamandridae > Triturus > Triturus cristatus. The sequence goes on along the minus strand of NC_140589.1, from coordinate 1,232,279,798 downwards.
GTGAGAGATATGGATGGTATCCAAAATCAGGTTGTAAGTTCAAATACTACTCGTATGAACTTCATAAAGGATAATACCTTCGAGGTTCCAGTTTAGAACTCCTTGAGGGCAAACAGGATTGCGATAATACGCGGTTCCGTTGCAGCCACGACTTGTGCTGACGCTGTTTTCCTGCTCAGGAAAACAGCGTCAGCACAAGTGGCTGAAACATGTCGACCGACCACTCAGACTAAAACTGCAGCGGATTCCTAAAACGTCCTTTCTGCAACTAGCTGCTTTTTACATTTTTTTCCCCTGCACCTAACGGAATAAAAATTGAATACAGGTAGCATGAGGAATTTTTTAACATAACTAGTCACACCACTTGAGCACTTCTCACTTTTTTATTTTATTTTTTTCCCTGATCACTACTGGAACACCCAGTGGTTGCCTCAGGGATGGAGGAAGCATGGGAAAAACCCTTTGATGATGCTGTCACGTCTTTAATATCAAGGCGGAGAATCAAGATATACCGCCCAAGAACTGCCTTACGTGAATGAGGGTTTTTTACCAAATATCGGAAACAACTACCCGAACCCTGGTGCAAGGTACAAGTGATCCATTCCCCTTGATTATCAATAGAGATAAATGTCACTAGTTATCGAAGGGCGCAAGGATGGCGGAGTTACAAAGGGGATAAAGGAACATCTGAACACCGTGAAACGGATTATATTATGGGAGAGCTTTGAAAAGACCTGTCCTGCTCAATACACATTTAAAGGGTTCAGTCACTTTTAAAAAGAATTTTCTAGTCACTATTTGTCCACTGATTTTCTTTTTACTGTTGCTTTATATGTTCATTTTCTAATTTGGATGTCTTTTATTTTTTCTTAATCCTCTTTGAACCAAGGATGCCCCATCATCTATTGTTATTATGCTACCCCCCTTACTCCGGCACTCATGTTAACAAGCACATCTTACATTGCCAGGATATATATATATATTCCTTTATTCTGCTGGCCTTTGCTAGAGGCCCATATTCTTCTGCTAGCCATTGGCTGTGCAGCCCGAATCTGTGTTTCTGCTGCCTCTGTTGGGCCACACCTGAAATTGCAGATGGAGGCTCTGTGGCTCTGCTCCATTCTGCCTTGGAACACAGACTGCCGCAGCTGTGCTTGTTTGGTTAATAGAGATACAGTGGCATTTTTTTGGTGTACTGAAAGTCCATGCTAAATATGTTTTACAGAACACCAGTTCCCAGATTGAGGCATAAGGTTGCACATCCAAGGTGTAGTAATGCTTCACTGTATTCAAGAGAAGGGCTATAAAGTCCAAGCGGCATATTTATGAGGAGTTTGCGCCATGTTTGCACCATGCAAAGTGGTACATGAAAAATACAAACCTCTCAGTCATATTTATGAAGCCATGCAAAGCCACTTTGTGTGTGGCTTTGAATGGCTTCACAAATATGGAGTAACGCAACGTAGTGCATATCGCTGCGTTGCCTTATTTTGCTCAAGGGAGGCGTTCCATGGGGGTTGCGGTGGGTATTCTCACAGAACTGCCATGCTGTTTGATGCAGTCCCAGATTTGCAAGGACTTGTAATCCTACCCAGGTGAGGCGTAACGAGGAGAAATATCTTTTTTTCTCCTCGACTTTTCCCCTTTCTATTTGTGCTGCAGAATGCAGCACATATAGAAAGAGGAAAACACCTAAATTGATTGTTTTTGTGCTGAAATGTGCCCCTTCCTGCACAAGACCAATCCTGCCTGTAACGCAGACACCCGTGGACCATGGTGCAAGGGTGCCTGCGTTAACGCTAGGCTGACGAAATGGCACCAGCGCAGGGAGGAAGAACTGGAATGCATCGGATTGGATAAATACGGTGAATTCCTCCCCTTTTCCTGTGACAGAGGGCAGTGCAGCAAGGTAGCTTGTGGCGCTGCCCTGCGCCACTGTTCTGGTAAATATGCCCCCAAGATTCTAGAAGGCATGATACAATACCAGAAATAAAACACTTTAGTGCGTAACAAGATGCGAAATCAGAATAAGGAAAACTAGAGGCAAGGCTTCCACCAAGTAGCTGGTGATGCTAGCATCAGCCAGTGACATTTGAAAATAGTGGGGTACAATACTTAATGCAAACGCCAGTGAATACGCCAGGCACACACATTCCCACACACACATTTAACTTAAGAGCAATTTTACTTGCCCTCAGCTGCCTGCACATGTTCCTCCTCAGCTGCTGGTGCTCCATCTGGAGTTAACACCGAAAACAGAAAGCTGAGAGCTGTAGCTTGCACTGTATATCAGCATGGGGCTGGTATCACAAGGTCCATGCTGATGTACTGTGCAGGCTACTGTTTTCAACCTCTTGCTTTGTCACACCGCCGTTTCCTAACTCTGTGTTGGGACAGGGTGTTGTGACCTGCTGATTTATGTGTAGCCCCCGGCACTGCAGGGCTAAAGCCTAAATCACCTGATGGCCAAGGCTGGGACTTCACCAGGTCTGGATAGTCTGTCTGATGGCCGGTGCATGCACTTTCAGGGACCTGCCATAGCCAGGCACAAATGACCGTGCCTGCCTCAGACTGCTGCTTGCCTGGGTCAGCATTTTTTCTACTATTCTAATAGTAACAAATTGCTCATTATTATCTGCTTGTATAGTAGAAAAGAGAGGCAGAAATTAAGGCGAGTGGAACCCACAGTGCCCATATTAGCGAGATGCCCCAGGATGAAGCATTTTTAGGTTGGAGAAAAAAAACTGTGAAGAAACCTTTTGGGGTGCTTTGTTCAATTGACCGGTTCAAGTGGTTTATTCCATATAGGTGTGAGAGTTTCCAATAGGGTGTGTGTGAAATGAAAATTCTCCACCTTCCTTTTCTCTATAGCCTTGGGCCTGGTAGCTAGCTGCAGGTATAGATGTATTCCATGAGTCCTAAGCTGCATGCTTATATTGGCCTCCCCACATTCCATACGCTCACTCTGTTTGACAGTCTTGGTCCTAATTATTGCTGTCCTTCAGTCTAATGTCTTCATTTTGAAGGAGCCATGGCTGCTTGACAGGGAGTCACCAGCAGATTGTCCAATGACTACAATATACTCCTGGGCTGTGTATGGAACTGCAGAGTAAAACCAGCTGCTGGAAGGCTGCCTGGGAAGGGATAAAACCAAGGTGTTGGGAGGCAAGTTTAGATGCACGCGACAAGGTGTTGTTAAAATTCCAAGTGAGGGTGAGCACAGCATCTCGGCTGTGAGAAGCCAAATTGGCAAACTGAAATCCTTGCACCACAAGTCCATTCTAAAGATGGGGAGACCAGCGAGATCAAACAATAGTAGTACTGGTAAGACGTATATGTCTGTTCTGGAGAATTGGAGCTCCATGTCTGTCCACTCTTTTAGCTTGTAGTGCTATTTTGAAGCGAACTCAAAGCTTTGGGACTAGCGTGAATCTTTTGGGTAGTCTAACATTTGCCTGAAAGATTAAATCTCAGAACTGTGAATGTGTGTTGGCAAAGCCCAATATAAATATTAATTGTCTCAATGCGGCAGTGCCTAGTAAAAACAAAATGCGGCTGTCTTGGAAGTACATGATAATGTAAGTTCAATAACCTATTGATCTATCCTACAGGTGTTGGGCTGGATCCTGATCGCCAGCGTCATGTCATTTACTCTACTATGCACATGCATCAGCCATTGTCGTTCCCCAGTCAGTTTTCTGCAACTCAAGTTCTGGAAGATCTACATGGAGAAGGAGAAGGAGATATTCGAGGCCAAGGCCAAGGAACATGCTGCCAAACTGGCAGAGAGGAATGTGCAAAGTTTCTTTGAGTGCACCAAACCGGAGCCTTTCCTGACTCCAGGAAATCGGGAATGGAATCAGATCTCGTCTCTCTATGCTTATAACACCAAGGGACAATTCTACAGTACCATACACAAATATGTTGAGAGCGCTGATAAGACTGCTAGCATTAGATCCATAGAGGGAGATGTATTACCCCCAGTTCTAGTATTTGTGGATGATCTTGCAATGGGTGAGGCTGCTATTTAACCCCTTCGATGCTCATGACGGAACGGTTCCGTCATGAGCATCGGTTGAGCTGTGCTCATGACGGAACCGTTCCGTCATGACCACGCCCGCGCTAGAACCCTTCAGCACCGCGGGGGAATCCGCGCAGCGCTGAAGGGGTTAACACAAGGCTAGTTCAAGGTTAGGAGCATGAACAATAAATGAATTGATCAACACACTGCCTCAGGACTCAACATTATCTTTATGCTGTAGTAGGTCATTTAGGTATGTTGAAACATTTGGACGTGACTCATACGTGAACGGTACACTAGCAAACTTTGTTCAACTTGACTGGAAGATTCCCCAACCTGATTGCTATCTGCTTCCTTTTGTGTGCAGATCCTGTGTCAGGAATGTTTGTGCCTTTTGTTACACCCAAACCATGACAATTCTCCCTACCGATTCTTCGTTATGGGCCTCATATGTGCCTTTTATACATTACTTATTTTATAAATTGCTTATTTTAGATTGTTCTTTCATTTAGATTGTTTGGGGAATGTGTTATCATGTCCTTTAGGATAGTCCGACCGTGGACATACAAGCCACATACAGTTTGTCCCATCCACACGATAAATCACTTCTATATAGGTGACCTTTTACCTAGTAGCTCCTTCTGTCTTTTCGACAACGGGCTCTTGGCAGCCTATCTTAATCCCTGTACCTGGCGTACATGAACATGTCCTCCGGCACAGCAGATTTATTCTGTACAACGGTCACCATTTTTTCCATCCATGGCTATCAGCCAGCTGTGAATGAGTGTTTTGTTGAACCCATTCCATACGTCGGACGGCCCCTGGCCGTCCGAAGTCGCAGTGGGCGTGTGCGGAGGATGGCCGGGGGCCGTCCGAACCCTGCCCACTCAATAAATCACGAGCACCGCGGCTGAATTCACGCCGCAGTCAAGGTGTTAAGAAAAGGATTAACAAGGGATTAGTGAATGTTTTCAAAATACAGGAGAGGAGTTGGCTTAACGGCTAGGGCGCTCAACCTTGGACCTGGGGAACTGGGTTTGAGTCTCAGTAATGACGCTGAACTTCCTGTGATTCTGGGCAAATCACTTAATCTCCCCGTGCCTAACAAACAAAAAAATGAATGTGTGTCCCCATGTAACGTAACTGGTGCTATGTAAAGCGCTCTGATACCTGATTGGATTCGGGTCAAGTTCGCGCTATATAAAACTCTGCAAAAAAAAAAAATATTGATTCTCGAAAAACCATGAGTGGTCACTTTAGTATAAAAGACCCTCACTCCCCCATAGAAAGGGCAGAGGAGAATTCCTTCCAGGTTGGACCGAGACTCTGCAGGCTCATCCTCCGGACAAGCAGAGACCTCACATCCCTTGCAGGGTGCCATCCTCGACGCATAGACGGGGTCCTTTATTAAGAACCAACAGGTGAGGGGTTAGCACTTCCCCAGGGAATTCTTGGCTCCATTAGGACATAAACCTAGCATTTAAATACACATGCTTCACCAACATATCTAGGCTAGGTACATGTAGGCAGGCTACGCATCATAGGAGTACGTAAATGCTATTGTTTTATGTAATCTGGTTTTATTCATATTATTAGCAATATGATAGAAATGTATCTGCTATTTACAATATTGGTACTAGCGATCACATTCGTATGCTCCCATCTTTTGATTGTTGCAGCTAATATGTTTCACACTAGACTGACACTTAACCAGTAAAAAATGTATTGTAACCTTTCCAGTCATCATTCTATGTGTGTTCTGAGGAAAAGCAAACACGAGTGACTGTGCAAAAAGATACTGTATTGTTTCCACGATACTTGAGGAATTTAGGGTTGTCATGTTCGGTGGTTGCCAGAAACTACACACACTACTGTAGAATACAGGGGGATGGTAGTGGCACCGTAGAGCTAGCTGTTCTAATAGCTGACCCATCCTTTGGGGGTGTCCAGAGTCTGTCTGCATACCAAGCCCTCAGTTTAAGTCATCCAAAACGCCCAGGTCCTTGGGGAAACCTAGGAACTACAAAGCAGTGTGGCCTTTTAGGTGAACTAAGTGCCTTAGACTGGATCAGGCAACCTCATCTCAACTTTTAATCAATAGTTTAGACTTTCAGCTTTTTATGTTTTATATATGTTTGATTTTTAAAGTCTTTTACATTTGATACTGAACACCTTTTTGAATTTCTGATTACTTTGGTTTTATATATTTTTCTCTCTCCACATTGTTAACCACCTATTCACTGGTAATGTTAAGGCACTGATAAAATTGTTCTAGTGTAGTGAAAGTAGCGGTCAGATGTACAGAGGGTTTTTGCGGGTGCTAACCATCTGATTTAGTAAAGTACAGGGTTTGTGATCACTAGAACTCTTTTTAAATATGTACTAATCCCATATTGCGATTTCAGAATTTTCCACCGAATCGTAAACTGGTTTTAGAAATCATTACTGAATCTCAATCTGAAAAGTATGTGTAAGGGGCGCCCCTTTCAAATTGCGATTCTGTAACCTATGTCTCAATGGTTTGCGACTGTAATCCAGGTGACAAACAATTGATTCATTCCAGACTCCCAAGTTTGGGGTGATAGCTCATTTGCAGATGAGAAGAAGTCACTTTTGGACACCTTCGCCTTACCACTGCCTGCTCTCATTTGAGATTTCCAAAACAGAAAACATTTTTTTTTAAAAGCAATTGCAAATCCTTTTAGGATCTTGGACTGCCTTCAAGAAAATGTTTGGTTTTTAGCATACAATCATAGTGCTGATGGTTTGCCGCCCCTTGCAGAACACCATTCCTGTGACGGTAGCCAGTCACAGGGGGTAGCAAATTGTGACTTGCCTAATGAATATTCATTAGGAAGAAGGTTGTTATACAACCCACAGTGATTAGTTGTTTTGTGAACTAACCTAATACACCCTAGTACATAGGTTGGTTCTAAAATATAATAGTCACTCAAAGGTAGTACACATCGAATTACCTTATTATAGTACTTCTATATGCACCATTTTAGCTGCTACCACATCGCCATATTGCTGCATCGAAAAAACCTAAATACCACGATAAACATAACCTGGACTAGCCTTAACCTTTAGCATGGTTCTAGCACAAGGATTACTAACATTGGGGTTAGAAGAGTAAGTAAGTGAGGTTGCAATCATGGTCTTGTCTATTTTGTAATCAGATTTATTTAGGTTGTATACACTGTAGCACGTCAGCACAGCGGAGCCATACAGGTCGACTCCATAGTCATTTCACTATACATACATAAGATCAAGACATGAAGTGACACAAAATCGAGCTGAGAACTGGTCCCTTCACCCCCCCCCCCATCCATGAGTCAGTACCATGCAGCATGAGCGAGCCTATTTGTGGTGTTATCAGCATATTTCTCTCATATTTGAAAAGGGTTGAGCAGCCATAGACAAACGTATCTGCAGCGGGTGCCTTAAAAGAGTTAAGTATCGGGTCTAGCAAGTGAGGGAGTACGCTCTCTAGGGGGCATTCGCGGAGACCCCGGATGCGACCCCTCAGGCATGTCCTGTTCAGGCCCTCCACCGGTACCTCCCAGGCTTGGGCCACCTTTATGTTCCCCTATCCCCTCTTAGCCTCCTGCAGCACTATTCGCTCCTCATAGCCGGTCCACTTCAACAGTTCCCTCCTCCATACATGTAGGTGGGGACACCCCCCAGGGACTTCCAATTCCTCACTATCTCACGTTTTGCAAGGAAAACGCAAGGTCTTGGATTTGCTTGTGACTTTAGTCTTCAATTTATGGGGAAACCATCCCAGTAAACAGTGCTCCGGGGTATTAGGATCTCCCTCTCGATAGTCCCCTTGACTGCATTTAAGACTCCTTCCCAGAACTCATGAAGTCTCCGGCAAGCCCAAAACATATGGAGCAAGAGCACCCCTATCTCTCCGCAGAAGGGGCAGGCCGCATCAGCTATCAGAAAATATCTGCCTATGTGCTCAGGGGTCAGATAGGACCCATAGGACCCATGCAGGACGTAATAGTTAATGAGCATGAAGCGCGCATTTCTGTAAACCTTAGGAACTCAAGCTAGTATGTTGTCCCAGTCCTTTATTGTGATCGGGGTGTCCGGATCCGCCTCCCACTGACAGCGTAGCTTCTCCAATGGGTGTTGCTGGTCTGCATTCAGTGCCCTATACAGGCAAGATACTGCTTTTATGGTGCCCGCAGAGAGAGCTATGCAATGCAGCTCTGTGATGGGGGTTCAGTAGTTCCCATACACCAGTGCTTGCGTATTGCTTTCGTGAGTGCTCTATGTAGTAAGAAGTGACCTTGAGGTAGAACAAACTCCTCATTACATTTCTCAAAGGAGAGTAATTCTGTATTTCTGTAAAGATCCCTCATCTTCGTCGCCCCCAACACAACCCAAAAATCTGGATCTCTCTAAGAACCCCCATGTGGAAGTGCTCTCAACATGTCCATCAGCAAGTCAGGGGAATAAGGAGTTCTATCTCGCATTTTCTGTAACCCTCAGCACCAGCAACTAGCCTGTACTTTCAAGTCACTCAAATCCCTTCCAGTCGGTCTGCGCATCCCAAGCAAAACCTGCAAGAGATCAGGCAGCGGCGGCATGAGTGGGCCCGGGGACCCGTCTGGTTTCCGTCCCTGCGCCATCCCTCAGACCATCCACTGCAACTGGACCGTGATATAATAGGACTCAAAGTCGGGAACTGCCAGGCCACCTGCGGAGACCAGTCACTGCAAAACTGTCAGCGCTACTCTGCACCGTCCCAACTCCCATAACAATTTCCGGATCAGAGAGTCTAAAGCCCTAAAAAACGCCTTCGGAACCCACAGTTGGAGCATGCCAAAATAATACAAAAGCAGAGTGAGTGCCAACATTTTAAGGAGTGCTATCCTGCCAGCTACAGAGGGCAATAAGAACAAACCACCTGCCAATACTGATAATTTTGTCCTAAATCTTTTCCTAAATCTTCAATTTTGTAATATTGTTGTGGTGTTTTGGACATTTTTTGTACATAAAGCATTGTTTTGACAAAAAGATAAAAGTGAACTAAATGATGTTGCATAAATAAACACTATTGATTAGTGACGGTATGCATTGATTCATTGTTCTTGCGCTGGTATAATTTGGATTTATAATTAATTATCAGTATTGGCAGGTGGTTTGTTCTTATTGCTAAAAGGGATCAGCCTTACTGATTAGAGCCACACCCATTACTGTTCTATCAGCTACAGAGAGCGGCAGGGTCTGCCAGAAGGCAACGGATGCTCTCATTGATCGGAAAGCTCGCCCCAAATTTCCCTTGAAGAGGTCAGTCCAGTCGTGATCTATTCAGACCCCCAGATAGGGTAAGCACCTTGGTTCCCATTGTAATTGAGCCAGGCCACTCGGAGAAGCCCAGTTCTCATCACGGGGAAGAGCCTGGACTTCTGCCAGTTTACCTTCAATCAAGAAAAGGAACCTAACTCCTCTAGCAGGGAGCAGGCTCCTCTTGGATTCTCCTCACCATCGTTCAGGAAAAGTAGCAAATCATCAGTGTAAAGCGCAATTCGATGCCTAACATGACCGAAGCTCAGTCCCCTGTAGGATTGTCCTGAACTGGCTGCAGTCGCCAATGGCTCCATAGCAATAGCAAAGAGCAGGGGAGAGAGAGGGCATCCCTGTCTGGTTCCTTGTTCCACCACCTATCTCCCCGAGATAGCTCTCTCTGTGCGCACTCTAGAAGTAGGTCAAGCATAGAGTAACGAGGTCCATTCGATGAATTCTCCGCCCAGTCCCATACGCACCATAACTTCAAATAAATGGCCACACTCCTGGCTATCAAAGGCTTTTTCTGTGTCTACCGCAAAGACTGCTGCATCCCCCTGATCAGCCTGTCCCGCCTCCATGATGTCAAGTAATGCCAGATATTTCCCGCTGTGTTGCAGCTCAGGATAAATCCCGCCTGGTCTATGTGTATCAGTTTAGTCATGAAGAGCAAGAGGCAAGTGGCCAAACTCTTACTCAGAATTTTGTAGTCGATATTAAGCATCAACAACGGGCACTAGGCCGATCTGTCATGTGCAGGTTTACCCGATTTCAAAATGGGGACTATTACAGCCTCTCTGCTACTGTCTGGCAAAAGGCTGGCCCCCTTGGACGCTGCATGTAGGGCCACTAGCCAGGGCGTCAGCTCCGCAGTGTACGTTGCATAGAACTCTACCGGACACCCGTCCGTGCCTGGGGTTTTATTGCGCGCCATATGTTTCCTGCCTCTTTGGCTGTAATTTGCGGCAATTGCAATGTCTCTAGATATGCCCGCATCGCATGTGGGGGAGCTAGTACATAATGGTGATTTGTAACCCGCGAATATGTTATTTATCACCTCCTGCGGGTATATTCTTGTGCCCTACCCATATTCTAGTTCCACTATTGTCAAGCCATGTTTATCTGGATTAGCTAGCCACGCCAATATGGAGCCGGATTTATCCCGCTCACCATGTGTCTTGTCAGTGTACTGCTTGTAATCAAAGCATCGTAATCATTCTACCTGTGTCACCACAGCTTCTCGGACTGCCAAAAGGTCAGGCTAGAGCTCCAGGTGGCCCGGACGTCTGGTCTCAACATCTCTCAGCAGTCCCTCAGCAGCCTCAACAGTGAGTGTCAAACCCCTTTCAATTCCGCTGTACAGTATCCACGCGTCACCGCCTTAAAGGTGTCCCATTCCACCTGGGGGAGGATGCTGTGCCTGTGTTGTCAGTAAAATATTGGGTTATCTTAGTTCTAATTGTCTCACGGAAGACCTGGTCTTCCAGCGATTCCACTCATGGCCTTGTCGATGTAAAGGTCATGTTAATATAGCTCAGTTTAGGGAATAACATACAAAGGTTTTATATATTTTGATTTGGGCCTAATAGAAACTAAACTGTCTCAAACCATTGTAGCAGTCTACAAATGGGACCACTGAACATTACTTAAGAGAAACCAAATCAGTGTCAGTCAGTGTCAGTGTACTAGGAACTATATTAATAAAAGAAAGAGGAGCAAAACAAAAAAATGTATTGAACATTAAATATGAAGTACTCACTTGAATTTATTGTAGATGTATAAGGTGCTTACGTCGCATGGAATCCGCTTCACATTGCTAACTGGTATGGTAGAAGGGCGGGAGAGGGGACTGATTAAGATGGGATAGGTAAGTTGACTGAAGAAAATAAGGGAAGGGTAAGGGAAAGAAAATAAAATTATTGAAAACGGTGATAAGCAAATGAAGTCACCATAGAAAATTGTAACTTTATTCAGAACATAAATTTGAAGAGGTGGGTTTTGATGTTGACAGTTTACTAAGCTGTAAAAGTCAACAAATAAACAAGGGGAACCGAGCCAAGGGCTAGCTCAGGCTGCACGAGCCGAGCTCTGAAAATATTTGAAACGTAAATTATGCATCATACATCACGTTAGACTATGATAAGTTCTCTTCAAATCTCAAGTAAGTATCTTTCTTTAACATGAGGTAGCGTTTCACCATCAGATTATTTGAAAAGTATTTGTTAAAAGTGGGAATTTTTCAACATGAGCAGAGAATCCTTCCTTCTTCCGCCCTGATGGAAATGCTATTAGTGAGCTATGAGGGAAGCCAGTTGCCATGTATACAGTATATGTGGCCTAGATTCTTATTCTAGATGGAACAACTTTATAAGCTATTAAAAAAAACACAACATTTTTATTTTCTACAGCACACATCCTGAACTCAAGTATTTGAAGATGCTCTCTTATGTGATAGTGAACAAAAAGGATGCTGGATGAAATAAAGTATTTGACTAGGATCAGTCAATTTGGTCAAGCAGGGAACCTGAGATTGATTCCGAATTTTCCAGTTTCACACTGTGCAATTCAGTCACAAGATTGGTCTTTCTTTAAGGAATCAAAGGTTAATTGTTGGCATATGAAATTAGAGTGTGGGTGACATACTTCATTTTGGGCGGTTCTGCATAGTACAAACATTGCCCAAGGACATAACAGAGCTTCATAACAGATAAAGTCTATGTTACATGTTCCTTTTTTTTCCGGCACATGCACATTTCTTTTTTTTTTAAGGAGGTTCAAGTCAAGTTTATTTTGCAGATGGAGCTGAACAGTAACAAAAACAAACAAATTACAGCTCATGCAGTGCAGCACTACATGCTCCACATTTCCATTCAACAGTATCCCAGCTGGACATGACCAACCACTATCTTTTTTACCGAATGTGTTTCTATACATCGTAGTTGCCCATCACCAAACATTGCGCAGTGTCAGAGACTATGTTAGATCTGGATGTTCTAAAAGGTAGATTGTCAGCGGTGCCCAAATATCTTTGGGTCTGGAGGCCAGAGGCAGTTCCTCCGCAAAGATGTCCAACTATTCTTTGCAATATACAAGCTTCTTAACCCATTTTTGCCACCATGTGGACCGATCTACCACCCCAATGTTGTGCCACCATACGTTTTGCCAATAGTGTCATGACAGCCACTATCCACTTGTTACAAGATCTCCTGGGTGCATTCCACATTTTCCATTACCCTTAGTGTTAATTATCTGGGTTACACGGACCCAGAAGTCATGAACAGGCCAGATGGCAAAAATCCGCCATGTCCTCCTCACAGCGCACACATCCAACATTCTCTCGCAACCCATATTTTGAGGAAATATGAATTTTTATGGTCAATTGTGTCCCCTATCTTGACCCCAACGGCTCCATGTACATGCTACAAGTGCATGTATGTTCCCTCCACTTCAAGCTATGAAGACGCAAATACAATTGTGTCCAACGTTAATATGTCCTCTTTCAGATCTGCCATGAATGGGTCAGATATTCCGTTCCTAAGTATGCCTTGCCACCGTCTTTATATGGTATACTTTTCACGTTTTCCAGCTCTGGCAAGGTAGGCCCTGAATTCTGCCATCGAGCTTTTCCTGCTTCTGCCTCTGAATGCTCCAGCCTGGACCTGCATCTGTATCCATGAACTTTGTCTTACTTCCTGCACGGCTAACGGTGCCTAGCCCGGCCTGTTGCCTGCCAAAACTGTATTCAGCCTTCAAGTTATCTGCTCCGCTCCTCAAGAAATGCATTCCTGTCTAGTAGCTTAGGTAAACATCCCTCCAGCTGCAGAGCAAAGGGCCCGGCCTTACTGTCTCCGTGCAAGTAATTCATGACTTTCGTTACCATGGTAGGCCCATGCCCCCTCGCATCTCATGTAGACACTTAGACGCTTGTACACGCACTAGCAGTCAGTATAGAATAGACTCTGTCCGAAAAGACCTTTCCTTCCAGATAATATAGTTCCTTAAACACAAGATATTAGATATGATTTAGGATTAGGTTGTCCTGACATCCCAGACTTCTGTCTCCTCATGTAGGGCTAAATGTCAAGTTCCCTTCACCCTCTAGTTACACGTCAATCACACGTCATGCGGCTGCGCGCGCATCTCTGCCATGTATTTTTGCTGACTTTGCAGGATTCTCTTATGGATCCACCCACTTGTGTCATCATCATAATGACGTTTTTAGTATACGCCTCTATGCACGCCTATTGTAACGCCTTTTTCATTACGTATGTGTATTCTTATCAGCTGTTACGCCTCCTGCATCTGTCTTTACTGTAATGCATTTACTATATATATTATAACCTGTCAATAATGTATTGCTGATCCCTTCCTGAACCTTCGTGGTGACGGAACTCGATTGCCTGGTTCGAACCATCATCATTCCTTTGTAAGGAATAAATTCCCTATTATACCCTCGAATACCACGGATTCTGCCTCTTATTTTTACTGAGTTATTCGTATTGTATTTTACCGCATAAATTAAGTCTAGGTAATTTAAATTTACCACATAATTGGCGCCCGAATAGGGACACCTCTCACACCCCACGCGCCGGAGGTGCGTTGCAGACCCGGTCTCCTGCCACAGCCGGACGGACAATTACGCGTACCCGCAGGATTTCCTGTATCTCCCTCAGGCCAACGGGGGCGACTGAGGCTGCGATCAACACCCAGACGAGGCGGTGAGGAGTGCGGAGAATCCCGACCAGAGCCTAGCTGAGAGAGCAAGATCCGAGGTATACAGAGGCCCACCAGATTCCGAAGTTCCGAAGTATCTAAGTCACGAGCCGAGTCCAGTCCAGTTTGGTCTAGTCCAGTCCAGACTTCCGAGGCCTTCCGTTCCGTGCTTCCCGGTGAGTACCGTTGCTGGGGACGCATCTAGACGTGCACATTAGTTTGTGCCGGTCAAGACGGGTTTGGGTACACAGACCTGGTCTGCACTGTTTTAGCAGTGTATCTGTACTGTTTAGCAGTACATACAGTATATCTAGCATTATGCAGTTAACTAGTTTTATTCTAATTATTATTGTTCGTTCTTAAATGTTTTGATGTGTTTTAAATGTCGTGGTATGAGTGATTGTTTGATCTTCATTATTGTGTTTATTGTAATTATTGTGTTCAAGACCGAGTAAGAATTAAGTAGCAAGGTTCAAGATGCCGTTATTTTCAAAATTAAGACAGATAAAAACTAGAAAAGGGATACTCGAGGAAGCTGTTCCCATTCCACCTAGGGACACTCCGGGGTACTTTATGTACCATAAACATGGCCTAGATGCCATATTATATCTTGACCTATGGGTGGACTACACCAAGGATTTAGCAGAGAGTCAGAGATGGCCCGCTACTGGAACATGGGATGCAGATTGCATCATGAGAGTAGAAGAAGCACTATGGAAAAAGAAAGCCAGACAGTCACAGAAAGATGCCATTGAACTATGGCGTAAAGAATCGCATAGACGCACAGAGAAAGCGCTCAGAAAGGAAGAGAAAAGTAGGGAAGATTCAGAAAAGGCCCGAGAAAACATATTAATTGACGAAGGTACCCGAGTAAAAACAGAACAAGTAGACCGACAACGAAACACTCTTATGAATGGTATGTATCCTCTTCTGGCCGAGGGTTTGCCTAAGGCCACTTTGGAGGTACCAAAAGATCTGCCACCTCCATTACTCCCGATTAAAGTACATCCCAAGACCGCAAAGGACATTTTCCTCTCTTCCTATTTAGATGATGCAGCCCCCGAATATGCTAATGGTGCGCAGCCACGCACACCACCTGTTAATGACGCTCAACCCCAAGATCAGCTGCACCCACCTCCGCAGCAACAAAGTCCTCCTCACGTTCTAAACATTCCATCTGTTTCTACAGTCCTTTCTGCACCCACACTCTCTACCCTACACCCCACAAATCCTTTTGGACTTGGCACCTCAGGAGGTGCGACAGGAGGTTTTTCCACGCCACCACCAGCAACTAGATTGACTTATAGGGATTTAGCACACCAACGTACACCCCAAAGAGCTAATGACAATATATTAAATGAGCCTCTTACAGATTGTAGATATGATCCAGTGCCAGGTAAACACGACAGAATGTTGCTATCTTCAGTACGTTTACGACGAGCTGCAAACTATTTAATGACGTTACCAGGAATGGTTGAACATCTAGACAAAATATATCGCTTTGTCCAAACAGGGCAAGGTCCTGAAAGTATTGGCGAGGCCATGGAATACCAGAAAGTAGACATGCAAAAATTATTGTTACGCTTTTTCATAAACTGCTTGATCAGAAACAGAGATAGGCCTGAGGTAGATTCGGAGGAAATGCAAGTACTTACCAGATGGGGTCAGAATATAACAGACGGGAAACATGATAAACAGAAGTGTATAGAAGTCATGTGCCGAAGGATCAGAAAATAAGTAGAACGAATACATGAAAGAAGATTAGAAGCAGATAAAACTGAATCAGAGGAAGAGGAGGAGGAACAGTCAGAAATGAACACAGGACAATTAGAATTACCAGCTAGACAAACGATAGCTTATGTAGGAAAAGGAAGATCTTTTAATAAAACAACACGTCCGATACGTCCAGAATGTAACAGAATTTTTCAAACCGCTATATCGAATCCAAGGACTCCTGAACACTTATTCCAGGCTACTGATAAATTACTTCGAGAACGAAGGGGGTACCATGTGCTCGATTCTATGGATGAACAAGAATTAGCCAGGTCAGCAGTACAATGGGCTGACAGTCCTGAAAAATACAGTGATGATGCGCTAGCACACACGTTTCTGAATCTCGCCCCAGATGAACAGCGTTTAGCTAGTATATACATGATACAACATCTCCTTATATTATATAAAAGCCAACACTCCGATCCTGGTCCCCTACCTGATATATTGATAGAACTACTCATGAATAAATGGAGAGGTCTAGGTACCGATCTAATTAAAGTAATTCTAGAATACCGACATAGATATAGTGCCTTTTTGTGTCCAGAACATGATTCAGCTCCTTCCATGGAGAGAAAAACGTATTACATAGACAGACAGAATCCCTTACGCGAAGTGCACCCAGTCAGAAATGATGACAATACGTTTAGACGCGTGTTCGTGTACACGCCCATAACTAAAATAGAACTATTGGAAATTAAAAAATTAGTGCCCAGCCATGACAAAGATCCAGCAGGTTTTCACCGTGAACTAAAGGACATGTTACTCATGGGTGATTATACCTATCCTGACATTATGAAAATATTGAAAGTATTATTGCCTGCCGGTATTTATGAGAAACTCAAAGAAAAAGAATGGGAAGTGGGAGACCAAAAGATTGATTGGACCGCATTAGAAAACGAAGAAAATGCCCGAACTGCAGGCGTAGGGCTTGGGGACAAAACTAAAGCATTACCAGGATTATTAGTACAAGTATTGCCACGTTTGTTAACTACGAAAAAGGAAGACTGGGGAGCAATCTCAGCTTGTAAACAGAAACCCGATGAAGACACTAGTGATTTTTATTCCCGATTTGAAAAATGTTTTGGTATTAATAGCGGCCTGAAAGCAAGTAGCGAGTCATATCCACACCTTTTTGTAACAAAACTAGTCGAGAATTCCCTGCCACAGGTTAAAAACAGAGTATTGAAAGTTGAGAGCACTTGGCAAGCTAACACTCCTTCGCAAATGTTACAAATGTTACAGTATCACCAGAATAGAATTAGAGAAGAACAAGAACACGAACAAAGACGTATGAAAGACACGAAAATGAAAATGCTCGTCGCTCAGTCAGTTCCAGCTGACGGTCATAAAAAGGGTGCGACACAGTCCAATAATTCAGCGGTTCCCGTTAAAGGGACATGCAACTATTGTAAACAGCCAGGTCATTATATAAACGATTGTGCAGTTCTGAAACATAATATCTCTACGGGTAAAACCAAGGAGAGACCACGTCCGCCTAGACAGGATCAGATCCAACAACAAGCACCTCAACATGTACAGCCTATGCCGGTTCCACAACAGACCGTAGTGGTATCACAACCACAACCACAACCTATTGCCGCAACACAAAACACGACACAACAGATGTACCAGTATGCACAAAATGACTATCCAGATTATCAGCGCTACACCTGAAATAGCCTAGAGAGGGAAGTTGGCTTACCCCTTATTGAGGTTCCTGTAGATCAAGAGGGTCCTTATGTACAGAGTCAAGTATTAGGGAAAGACAGAAAGTTTTTACTTGATACAGGGGCAAGCAGAACAACTATAAGTCACGACGAAGTCCCAGGGGCACCCCTCTCAGGCTCACAAAATATTTCCCTTGGTTTCTCAGGAAAGCCTACTATTAACGAAGTATCGCAACCACTTGCATTTACAGTTGGTCCATTGACACGGACTACAGATCTATTGCTTACAAAATCATGCCCAGAAAACTTGTTAGGTATAAAAACATTGAAAGCTCTAGGAGCTATAATATGTTGTTCTCCGGACGGAGTACGACTATTTTTGCGTGACTTTAAAGGTCACTACGTGTCAAGAGACATGGATCACCGGTTACAGAATCTACCTGCACATTTATGGGCACAAGGCCCCACTGATGTAGGTTGTATGCACATTACACCATATCGAGTCACACTCAAAACAGGAGTGGTATTACCACGAATGCGACAATACAAATTACCTCCAGATGCTGTAGTGGCTTTACTGCAAATCATTGACGAGCTCATTGCACAAGGAGTGGTTGTAGAAACGGACTCCAATGTATGTAATTCTCCGATCATTCCGATTCTTAAACGAACTGATCCAAAAGCACCCCCGTATATCGATTAGTTATTGATCTGCGTGAATTGAATAAATGCATTGTACCACAATATCCCGTGGTCCCAGATATCTCTTCATTACTGACAGCTATTGATTCAGAGGCAACGTTCTTTACTGTAATTGACCTCAAGAACGCCTTCTTTAGCGTCCCAATCGATCCGGAAAGTCAATATTTGTTCGGATTTAGTTTAAATGGACGAAGTTTTAAATTCGCACGCGCACCTCAAGGATTTACAGAAAGTCCTAGCATCTACAGCCAAGCACTGAAAAGACAACTTGACAGTATCCACATGCCAGTTAACACTGCACTGCTTCAGTATGTCGATGATCTGCTGATCACCGCCCGAAGCGAACCCGAATGTGAAAAAGCATCACTGACGGTTTTACATTTTCTAGCCGACAAGGGGCACAAGGTGTCCCCTTCGAAGCTGCAATTCTGTGCCCAGCAAGTTGTGTACCTAGGGCACTTGCTGTCCAAATGGGGGAGACAGCTCACACCTGACCGCATCCAGTTAATTGTAAACATGCCACCACCCAAGACACAAAAGGAGGTACGGGCCTTCATAGGCCTCACTTCGTACTGTAGGCAGTGGATCCCCCAATATGCATTTTTAGCAAAACCACTCATTCAGTTGACAACCCAGGAGGCAGCGACATCGACTGTCCTCCCTTGGACTCCAGAACATACACAAGCTTTTGAAGACTTAAAGAAAGCTTTGTGCCAAGCACCTGTTTTAGCGACACCATGTTACAGTAAGCCTTTTACACTCTTTGTTACAGAACGTGAAGGTACTGCCTTGTCAGTACTCACTCAGGAACAAGCAGGATCACACAAGCCATGTGCTTACTTTTCTAGCACATTAGATCCCGTAGCTCAAGCTCTTCCTGCGTGTCTGAAATCAGTTGCAGCGACAGCTCTAGCGATTAGACAAAGCGATTCCATAGTATTAGGACATCAATTGACAGTACAAGTACCACACGCAGTAGAGGTTCTCTTGAACCGGACACAAACACAACACTTGACTATAGCACGACTGACAGGTTACGAACTCACATTGTTTCAGCCACACATAGAAATCAGACGTTGTAGTACATTAAATCCTGCCACACTTTTGCCATTAAGTGGAACAGACCCACTGGCACATGATTGTATTGAAGTCATTACTATTACGACGAAACCCAGACAAGACTTGACAGACGTCCCATTACCAGACCCAGACCTGACACTTTATGTGGATGGTTCATGTATGAGAACAAGTACAGGAGAGTTAGTGGCCGCTTATGCAGTCACGACAGACACCGAAGTCATTGAAACAAATTGTATTGACACATTATCAGCTCAAGCAGCAGAGCTTATTGCTCTGACACAAGCCTGCATTCAAGCCAAGAATAGAAAAGTTAACATATACACAGATTCACGTTATGCATTCGGAGTTGTACACGACTTCGGAGTCCTTTGGCGAGAGAGAGGTTATTTGACTTCTCACGGTGCCAACATTCAACACGGTCCCCTCATTCAAGCTCTGTTAGATGCAATACATCTGCCTACTTCAATATCTATCATGAAGTGTAAAGCCCATACAAAAGTCACCGATATTATTTCCCAGGGTAACGACCTAGCAGACCGAACAGCTAAGCAAACAGCACAAAATAGGACTCATGCAACTGACTTGACAAAGACAATAGTTCCGACACCGACACACTGCATGACAGTTAGGGATCCCGCCCTTGATGTAATTGACATACAGACACATGCTACACCAGAGGAAATAAAGAAATGGACGGAATTAGGAGGGATCCAAACAGATCAGGGATGGATGACGAAGGGAAAATCTATATGGTTTCTCCCCGACTCAATGGTCCAAGTTATCATTAACACAATACATAGTCCAGCACATCTAGGAGAAAAAGCTATGTTAGACAGTATTCAACACATTTGGTTTAACAAACACTTACGAGCTGCAGCCAAACAGAAAGTCCGAACTTGTATGATTTGTTGTCAGTTCAATCCAGGTAAAGGCCTACCTGTAGAGCAGGGTGGATTTCAACCTCCCGATCATCCTTTTGAAGTCCTCCAGATGGATTATATCCAGATGGAATGATGTCGAGGATTCAAATATGTCCTCGTAGTTGTATGCGCTCTTTCCCGTTGGACAGAGGCATATCCCGTCTCAGATTACACTGCCCCGACTACTGCCAAACAATTAGTTCGTGAATTCTTCCCACGGTATGGTTTGCCCCGTATCGTGTACTCAGATAATGGCCAGCCGTTCTCATCCGAGCTAATGAAACACATTTCACTCTTGTTAGGCTATCAATGGAAATTCCACTGTGTCCGACATCCCGAGGCAGCAGGTCTTGTGGAAAGTCATAATCAGACCCTGAAAATTCGACTTTCAAAAATCTGTAGAGAGAAAGGCGTCGACTGGATAGTAGCCTTACCAGTTGCACTATTTTACATGAGAATGGTAGCACATTCTCGCACAGGGCTATCCCCGTACGAGGTGGTCTTCGGTAGGCCACCAAATATGTGGGGGACGCCTATACCTCGTAAAATAACTGATGTTGATTGTAATATGCTGACAGATTACCTTGCTTCCTTGATGTCTGCACTACAATCTTGCCGTTCACAGGTAGCTGCAGCCTTTCCCGACAACACCGAGGTAAAGCCCCATGAAGTGGTTCCTGGAGACCTAGTTTTCATACGAAACTTCGACAGGAGGAGCCCGTTGGAGCCTCGCTGGCATACACCAAAACTGGTACTTCTAACGACGAGGACAGCAGTAAAGGTCGAGGGTTGCAAGGGTTGGTTACACTCGAGCCATATCAAGAAATTTCATGGACTACCGTCTGATCTGAACTCTCAGCCCTGCCCCCTTCTAGAGACTGATTCAAAACTCCCCCTGGTTGAAAAGACCGAATCTCAAAACTATAAACTGAAACTAAGGTCTAGCAAGTCAGACAATTCGATTGTTTAAGTCCTCTCCAAGGTGAATCGGTTGAATTTAGTCTTTGACATGTATCCTCTAGACCGAATTAGAGAGAGAAATAGACAGAAACAGCTCAAGAAACATGCATACTGTAAATCACTGCATAGTCACTGTATAGTGACACTGTTGATTATGTTTTTTCTAAGTCTTTTTATTATTGCTGCAAGTATACTGTTGCACATGTACTATCCTATTTTCAAGCGTGCTTATTCTGCTTACAATGTTACAGCCGAACATTCTTTTAGTGAACTACCTCCACATGAGTTGTCCTATAGATTTGCGCTGCGCAACAACACATTCATTAGTATGTTCCCATCAGACCAGCAATGCTACAAATTGTTGGATATGTGGCCGACTCCCTCCCTATCAGAAGTACAAAGGAGTTCTGCCTCTCTTTCCGTACCCGTTCACACACAATGGTTCCTGTGGAGCATGGTTTAGTTTGATTAACTCTTTAGATTCAAACACTGTAGTTTACCAGAGCAACTGGGTATGGGGAAACCTGAACTTAGTTTTGCTTAAAGCCTGTTATCCTAACAAGGAGGGATTTCCCAAAAGAACAGGAACTGATCTAGAAAATGAAGTATATGGATTAGGTAATTTTACACTTAACCTCATGATTCTGAATGTTGAATCCGAAGCTGCACTAGTCTTGCCTGCCATGTCCGTATTACCAGTCAAAGGTGAATTCTGTGTAAGAAAGAATGGTTCAGTACACCTGGGTCATAGTAAATGTACTACTGTGATCGAATTCAGTGATAAAGGCAAGTCTACATTTAGAGATTCCCGTCATTCCTACTTCATATGTGGTCACACCGCATATATACGCCTACCTCTAGATTGGGATGGTACCTGTTACATTGCATTCCTTCTGCCACCTGTTTTCCTAGCCCCTCCTGATTATCATAGAAATACCAATCTAGTACACCATAGACCCCAGAGAGATATCCCGATTGTTGACTACACTGAAACAGCATGGGAACAATATACAGACTTCAATAAAGGTCTCTTTCCTTACATAGGTGTTGTCTCAAACAGTAAACTGATACGTAGATTAACCAGAACCCTTGAAGCAGTAGTGAATGCAACTACCTCTGCCCTAGGCAACTTAACAGAGGAGCAGTCTGCGATGCGGATTGTTGTTCTCCAAAATCGTCTTGTCCTTGACGTCATCCTAGCCGATAGGGGCGGAGCTTGTAGGGTCATCGGATCAAGTTGCTGTGTTTTCATCCCAGAAAACGCGCCATCCGTATATAAAGCCATAACTCGTCTTCACAAGATTGCAAACCAGATACATCAGAATCCAGGCACCTGGACATGGTCCGGTTTGTTCTGGAGCGTGTTGTCAGCCTGGGGATGGAAAGTCCTATCCTTCCTAGGTATTGGCCTTCTCATAGTATTCAGTTGCTGCCTATGTCTACAATGTGGACCAGCGATTTGCGGCCTGTGTGCCACATCGTGTATTCCACGTTCAAGTTTTCATTCAAGATCCCGGAAGAAGAAAGAAGAGCAAATGATGTTACATGAACAGATTGATGGATTCCTGAAGATCGATATTTCATGAAGGGTCCGTATGGGACAAGGAGGGAATGAGGAAATATGAATTTTTATGGTCAATTGTGTCCCCTATCTTGACCCCAACGGCTCCATGTACATGCTACAAGTACATGTATGTTCCCTCCACTTCAAGCTATGAAGACGCAAATACAATTGTGTCCAACGTTAATATGTCCTCTTTCAGATCTGCCATGAATGGGTCAGATATTCCGTTCCTAAGTATGCCTTGCCACCGTCTTTATATGGTATACTTTTCACGTTTTCCAGCTCTGGCAAGGTAGGCCCTGAATTCTGCCATCGAGCTTTTCCTGCTTCTGCCTCTGAATGCTCCAGCCTGGACCTGCATCTGTATCCATGAACTTTGTCTTACTTCCTGCGCGGCTAACGGTGCCTAGCCCGGCCTGTTGCCTGCCAAAACTGTATTCAGCCTTCAAGTTATCTGCTCCGCTCCTCAAGAAATGCATTCCTGTCTAGTAGCTTAGGTAAACATCCCTCCAGCTGCAGAGCAAAGGGCCCGGCCTTACTGTCTCCGTGCAAGTAATTCATGACTTTCGTTACCATGGTAGGCCCATGCCCCCTCGCATCTCATGTAGACACTTAGACGCTTGTACACGCACTAGCAGTCAGTATAGAATAGACTCTGTCCGAAAAGACCTTTCCTTCCAGATAATATAGTTCCTTAAACACAAGATATTAGATATGATTTAGGATTAGGTTGTCCTGACATCCCAGACTTCTGTCTCCTCATGTAGGGCTAAATGTCAAGTTCCCTTCACCCTCTAGTTACACGTCAATCACACGTCATGCGGCTGCGCGCGCATCTCTGCCATGTATTTTTGCTGACTTTGCAGGATTCTCTTATGGATCCACCCACTTGTGTCATCATCATAATGACGTTTTTAGTATACGCCTCTATGCACGCCTATTGTAACGCCTTTTTCATTACGTATGTGTATTCTTATCAGCTGTTACGCCTCCTGCATCTGTCTTTACTGTAATGCATTTACTATATATATTATAACCTGTCAATAATGTATTGCTGATCCCTTCCTGAACCTTCGTGGTGACGGAACTCGATTGCCTGGTTCGAACCATCATCATTCCTTTGTAAGGAATAAATTCCCTATTATACCCTCGAATACCACGGATTCTGCCTCTTATTTTTACTGAGTTATTCGTATTGTATTTTACCGCATAAATTAAGTCTAGGTAATTTAAATTTACCACAATTTCTGCAAACAAACTGGTGTATGGTACACCTGGGTGCAGATTCCGATCTGTTAAAAAAAATACCGTACGACTCGTATCCGTATTTTTTTACGTACGAGTCGTACAAGTCCCGTACAAACGGCGAAGTACAATTCGTACCGTAAAAATACATACGAATTGCTTCGGGAAAAGTCTACGAGACGTCCCCGGACAGATTTACGTATGAGTCATAAAACTGAAGTCCGAGCGCACAAGTCCGATCCGTACCGGCGTCCCGAATACACAAGCGTATGGAAAACGTCCCGTACGGAGCGAACTTTGTACGACCACTACCTCGGGTACACTTGGGCCTGGGGTACGAGTCGTACGGACCCCCACCCGCACATGTACGCGCCGTACCCCAGCACCCGCGTATGTACGCGCCGGACCCCCCCACCCCAGCACCCGCGCATGTACGTGCCGTAGCCCAGCACCCACGTATGTAAGCGCTGTAACCCCCACCACAGCACCCGCGTATGTACGCGCCATATCCCCCCACCCCAGCACTCGTGCATGTATGTGCCGTACCCCCCCACCCCAGCACCCACGTATGTACGCGCCGTACCCCAGCACCCGTGTATGTCCGCGCCGTACCCCCCACCCCAGCACCCGCGTATGTTGTGCAGATCGGAGCTTCCGAATCCCCTCTACTTCCACGGACGGAGTGATCTCACAGTCACACACGCACACACACATCACACGCTGGTGGGGCCCATTACACCAACATTCATCCTAACACTCTATCCGTGCCATGTATAAGGGGAGACACTTTCGATACCTAACCAATCTGCATGTACCCTGAGGTCAATGGCATCAACTAGTTGCTATAGATCTGGTGAAACATTTTACAATAAGCAAATAAATTCAATAAACATGACAATAAAATAACCACCCCACACAGTGATTCAAACAGAATATTTGTTTATCTAAAATTGTATGAAAAGCCAATTAAATGCAAATTCATTTCTCTCATATTTACCTATTCTGGCTAAAAGTCAGATCCTAAGTCAGAACCGGTCCTCAGCAAAATAATCAAAGTTTCTAGCCGTCATGTAGAGTCACCGTCCTCTCCGTCAGCATCGGGACCTCGGATCATCAGTTCGGGAAGAAGTGGCGCTAGACCTCTCTAGTATTTATACTAAAATTACATTCCAAAATGTTGCAATCATATCGTACAAAACGGATGAATGGCGGAAATTATGTCATCTTGGTACATTGAGATACATCCGAACATTTTCACACACATTGATCGTCTCAAATAATGAATAGAAAATAAGGGGTCCATAACTAATTCGTTACTTCTAGGGATGTCTCTTTTGGATAATTTGTATCCCATTCGTGGGATCATTACAAGTTCATAAAGTCAGTATTTTGTTTAGCAACAAATATCATGTTCAGGGGCACTTGGCATCACTCCTGGATTTGTCGTCATGATCATGGCTTTTCAGTTCGTCAAGAGGGCAAGGTCACAGGCAGCGCGAAGCCTCCTTGCAAAATTTCCATCAACTCGAATGCAGGCTGCGGGTGGTAGCCATATTGTGGTAGGCCACATTGGTCAACTTAAGTAAAAGGAAACACAAAACAAAATTACTGCACGGAAATGATTATACAGTGTTATTCCCCTACTAATACCCTTATGTGTATGTATTTATCTAGCCATTTGCGACATCAAAAGTCATTAATGCATATTAATTATAAGCGCAGAACACAATAACATTACATAAGCAACATTTATTTCTGTCAGTTTGCTCACCAACTTAGTTCACTTATTATTTTAGCCATGCAATAGCATTCCCACGTGTAATTCTTCTGTTAATAAGATTGATTAGACAAGACTTGACAAATCTTTAGTAGCTATTAATTAATCAGTAGTACTTTTAATTATAACATGCGAAAATGAAACAGGTATTTGGTTTTAAAGTAAAAACCCTGCTCCATCAATCCCCCCTTTGGTGATATCTTATCACCACAAAAAATCAAAAACCCAAAAAATCAATTTAATTTCCCCTTTTGAAGAAATTCAAAATATCTTCTTGTTCATTTTTCAAACCCTTGTTTCCATCTCATCTTCTTTCTTAGTTTCTATATACATGCTTTCTCTTAGCTCTTCTAATTCTATTTCTTGTGGATCTCTTTCTGGTTTCTTTTGTCTCCTTTTAACATTTTCTTTTGTAATTTTCTTTTTATTTCTTCTATATCTACAACACATACACCCTAATCTAAGAATCAATAATGCAACAATTACACGTTAATGGAAATAATATCCTACCAAAAATGGTACCACCTATTTTAGCTACAAAATTCTTAATAGCAATCATCTTATTAGCCATTTTAGTCCAGATACTTTCAGCTTCCAGTGGTACTAATTCTTCATGCAAATCAGTAATATTTTTGATATAAACTTTTAGATCTTTGCTTTCGTCAGGAATGTAAGCGCAACAATGTTGAACTTTCAGCATTCCACAGACTCCACCCTCTTTTGCCAAAAGAATGTCAAGGGCAAGTCGATTTTGCATCGCCATAGCACGCAAAGCAACCATCTCAGTATTAACCAAAAGAAAGCCTCCAGCGGTGCTTGTTGACAAACGATCCACCACTGTTGACAGCTTCCGAATGCCAAAGGCATTTAAAGAAATTCCCACTGCTGGAATTAAAGCTCCAAAAATATCTCCTACAATTTCTGTCCATGTTTCTCTTCTATAGCGTGTTAATGGATTAGTTTGTTCAGCATCGTCTACTCTATCCATGTGAAAAATCTTTGGAAAGACCAGGCCAACATAACATGTGCCAAACCAATGGTCGGGCAAACGGTAATAAGCCTTGTTCCCACAAATATAATACACTCCCGGAAAAACTGGATCTTCTCCTCCTCTAAATCCCCATCCGGTTGCAATAAAGTATGTATCATGGCACTCACTAGTCCCTATGAAATGATAATCATACTGGGATCTCTTCCTGGTAATGCATAGTTTGCCTTTCTGTGGTGCATCTATAGCCATAGTAGGACTGGCTCCATTTTTCAAATCTTTTTCTTTCTCAATATCCCACATTGTTTCACTCATTTTATGCCCTTCTGCTTTCTTGTGCATGTTCAACCTTCTTCTCTCAACCATGTCTAGAAAATTCTTCTCTTCTCCATTCAAACTGCAAGTTAAATTGTTCCTAAAAACATATTCTAAGGTTAATTCTTTAGTTTCTAAAAAAATCTCACCTAAAGTGTTAGCTTCTTTTGCAGGATTCAGTTCTTTATTCATAGGCAATTACCCAAGAATATTATCTACATTAGACATATTATAATCTAATTTCCCTAACTGATAAAATATACTAATCAACACACTACATGAAATTCCATACGTAGCCGGAAGATGATGATGAGTCACTCCTTCCGAAACAGAGGCAGGTAATTGCATGCAAACGTAGCAATCCCTTACTTCCATTGTCTTTACATATTCATACAACAATTTAGAAAAAACATTGCTAGAAAAATCATTAATTGACCTATCCTTATGTATATGTACATTGCTAGTTCTAGTTGGTACTATCTTCTTTGAACTCTTCCCTATATTAGTCCTGTTCTCAGTATGTCCTTCTAAAGTGTCTATAGTGACTCTAAAAGAAATCAGTAGAGCAAGCACGCTCCAAAGCAGCATTAATAATCCTGTACAGCAGCAGCACATCTTGCACCATCTTTTCAGAAAGGTACATCTACTTTGATTATTCTCAGTGTTAGCCATTTTGTTAATTTGACCGTGTCTTTTGACTTAGCCTCTTCTACTCCACTACCGAACTTTTTAGGGCAGCAAGTACCCACCAGATTATTACAATCTATTAGTTCTTAATTTTACTTCCTCACTTTCTTCTTCAAGTGACTTCCTTGGATTTACTCAATTTGGATTTTCATCACTTTTCACTGTTTCTTCATCATCATCAAACTGTATCAGGTCCTGAACATCCGTCTCTTCTCCAATGTCGGACAAGATAACTCTCAGGATTCCCACAGCTTCTTCTTCAGCAACCACTTTCAGTAAAGCCTCCTCTGGACTTCCTTGACTGTCTGCCTCTTCTCCTTGTTCAGGCAGTGCCACATACGTCCATTCTGGTGACTTATACCTCTGGTTTGGTTTTCTTATTCTTTTAGTTCTCTCAGGTATCTTTGTTTCTTCTTCTTTAGTTGGATTTTGACTTGACACTTCGTTCACTTGTTCAGCTTTCGAAGAGTTAACTTGTGTCAGTCTATACCTCAGTCTCTTTATCTTATTGGGCCAAAGATCTCCTTTAGCATTTCTCTTTTGTCTTCCCTCTTTATTGTTTCTTTCTCCAAGCCAAGTTCTCTTTCTCAGAACTCGTCCTCCATGTATCTCATTGTCACTTTCATCAGACTCTGTCTCAGTTGCCTCTTGTTCATCAACAGTTTTCTTTTCTCCAACAACCTCCTTTCCTCCAACAGTCTCTTTTTCCACCAATTGAGTTTTCCCTACTTCTGTCCCTCCTCGGGTCTCCGACACGCAATCTTCTTGCTGTCTACTTGTCCCTTCACCTAGCTTGTTGTCGATGTTCCCTACACCTCCTCGGGGTTTTTCCGCAATCTGTCCCTCTCTGTCTTTTCCTGTCCCTTCTTCTTCAGGATTTATCTCAGGTGGAACTTGTTCAATTTCCTCATTTGATTCTGGTGTCACTTCTGTTGGAATGTTCTTTTATTTTCTTTCTTTCTTTTTGTATTGGTCACTGTTAGTTGAAACCTCAGGTATTTCTTCAGAATCTGAACTCGCCTCTGCGGTTTGCACTGTTCTTTTCAAAACCTCTTCTGGTGGGATGAAAATTTCCCTTGACTCACTTTCCCCACTTTCAGGATTCTTTCCCCTTCTTACTGCCTCACTGTCTGCATCATCACTGGAATCTGATTCTTCAAAGTATTCTTTTCCAGTGCAGTCTCTTGGATTTGGAACTCTCAATGTGTGACTTGCATGTATCCAATTTTTCACTCCAGCATACTTCTCAGCAGTCGTTGTGGTCAGAATCACTTGTCTTGGCCTTCCCCACCTTGGAACCAGGCAATTCCTTCTTCTGTGGACTTTTATCCTTACCCAGTCCCATGGGCTCAGATCATGGGCTGGTTTCTTTTCAAGTGTAGTGGCGTCTTCTCCAACCTGGTGAAACACAGAATGAACTGCGTCAGCCAGGCCTTTACAGTAATCCAAAATCATGTCATCAGTTATAGTCATCAGCTTGTTGACTGGTACAAATGCATGTCTCATAGCACGTCCCATGATAATTTCATGTGGACTCAAACCTGTTGTTCTGTCTGGAGTAGACCTAATGGTCATCAGGACTAGAGGCAAGACATCGGGCCTTTTCATTCCTGTGGCTAGGCACATTTTGCCAATTCTGTTTTTGATGGTACCATTCATTTGTTCAACCACACCAGAAGCCTCTGGTCGGTAAGCACAATGTAGCTTCTGCCGTACACTCAATGCTTCACAGATCAGACCCATGATTTCATTATAAAAATGTCCTCCTCTGTCTGATTCAATGGTTACTGGGCACCCGTACCTTGGGATGAACTCGCTTAACAGTAGCTTGGCCTCTGTTATCCCATCATTTCTTCTTGTTGGATATGCCTCCACCCACCTGGAGAACAAACAGACCACCACCAGGACATACCTCAATCTGTTGACTTGGGGCATTTCAATGAAATCTATCTGCATTCTTGTGAAGGGTCCTCCCTCTCTGCCTATTGTTCCTAGGCTCACCACTGTTTTCTTTCCAGGATTGAATTGCTGACATATCAGACATCTCTGACAGAGACTCTCTGCTATCAGCCTGAATTTTGGACTATACCAGGTCTGCTTAAAGGCCCTTATCATAGCATCCCTCCCCAGGTGTCCTTGGCCATGATACATCCTTGCCATTGTTGATAGCATGCTATTTGGCATGACTGGTCTTCCATCCCTATAGACCCACACATGATCTTTTTCCCTAGGTGCACAACCTGCTTTCACCCAATCTTTCATTTCCTCATCTCCTGCCTCATCCTGCAGCTGTTTCACTTCCTCCCATGTTCCCACCTCATTAGTAAACATTAAGGAACAAGAAGACATTTCTCTTTCTTTACTCCGATTAATGGAATGATTATTTCTTGCACAGTATTGTGCTATGTCATTTGCAAATTTGTTCCCAACGGTGACAAAATCATCACCTTGAGCATGAGCAGCACATTTTACAACTGCTAGTTCTTTAGGCAGCTGTATCGCCTCTAGCAATTTTACAACCACTTCAGCATTCTTTATGGGAGTTCCACTTGAGGTCAGGAAACCTCTTTGTAGCCATATCTGGCCAAAATCATGGACAACTCCGAAGCCATACTGGCTGTCAGTCATCACAGTCACTCTCACATTCCTTCCAATCTTGCAGGCTTTTGTTAGTGCCACCAATTCTGCCACCTGAGTGGATTTAACTCCTTTCAAAGGTGATGCTTCCACAACTCCTGAAACTGTACACACAGCATATGCAGCACTCAGTGTTCCTTCATCCGTTCTCAGGCAAGATCCATCCACAAACAACACATGATCACTCTCAGGCAGTGGCAGATCTCTTATGTCTGGTCTTGGTTTTGTACAGTAATCAAGCACATCCAGGCAGTCATGATCAACTTCATTTCTCACTCCCACACATTCAGCATCAGGCAACAGTGTCGCTGGATTCACATTCACACATCTCTCCAGGCTCACATTGGTTGCACCAAGAATGACTTTCTCATATTTAGTCAGCCGACTATGGGACATGAACTGTGTCCGGCTCCTTGTTAAAAGGATTGCCACATCATGAGGTACGAATAACCGTACAGGATATCCCATTATGATTCCCTCACTTTGTTCCAGACTTCTACATGTAGCAGCTACTGCTTTCAGGCAACCTGGTAAACCCACAGCTACTGGGTCAAGTGTTGATGAGAAGTATGCAATTGACCTTCTCAGACGTCCATGTTTCTGGATTAACACTGAAAGTGCACATCCATTTCTCTCACTACAGTACAGCTCAAATTCTTTTTCGTAATCTGGCATTCCTAGGGCAGGAGCTTCACATAGTCTGTTCTTTAACTCTTTAAATGCAGCCATTTCTTCTGGGTTTAGTTCCAATAGGTCTTTCACCTCACTTTTGGTCAATTTAATCAATGGCCTGGCAATCAAGGAAAAGTTACTTATCCACTGACGACAGTAACCCACCATTCCCAGGAACATTCTCACCTCTCTTTGTGTCATTGGGGCTCTCATCCCTCTAATGATTTTAATCCTGTCAATGGTCACTTTCCTCAGGCCTTTCTCAATGTTATGTCCCAAATACTGGACTTCTTTCTTGCAGAATTGCAATTTGGCTGGAGATACTTTTAATCCTCCATCTGCCAAGTGATTCAGTAGAGCAATGGTGTCTACTTCACAAGCTTCACGTGTTTTTGATGCCACAAGCAGGTCATCAATGTATTGGGCCAAAACTGAATTTTCAGGCATTGTTAGACTCTCCAGAGATTTCTTCAGCAATTGATTAAATATCGAAGGGCTCTCTGTATACCCCTGTGGAATTCGGCACCATGCCAAAATCCGCTCTCCAAATCTAAAAGAAAATATTGGCTGGCTGTCATGATGCAATGGGATTGAAAAGAAAGCATGACACAAATCGATTACGGTATACCATTCTGCATCATGGGGAATCTGATACAAAATCACTGATGGATTTGGCACAATGGGACAGCATGACACAACAATCTTGTTAATTTTTCTCAAATCCTGTACTATTCTGAACTTTCCATTAGGTTTCTTCAGTCCCATTATTGGTGAATTACATGGGCTGCTCAATATTTCTCTTAACACCCCCTGCTGAATCATTTTCTCTATTATGGGTGTTATTCCTTCAATTATTTCAGGTGTCAGTCTGTATTGTGGAATGTTTGGGTAAACCACTCCCTCTTTTACAGTAATCTTTACTGGATCTACATTTCTCATCAGGCCCACATCTTCTCCAGTAAAATCCCAAACTGCTGCTTTCACTGTTTGTTTCAATTCTGGGGGTAATGCATCTGGATTAAATACAGCATATGTCCCCAAAGCCTCACATTCCCTGTTATCCATGGTCATTCTGTATAGGACATCCTCAGCTGGTGTTTCAAAGGTTATTCCATCTGGAGTACAGAAAATAGTGCAATTCATCTTGCACAGCAGGTCCCTGCCTAGCAAGTTCGCAGGACTAGTGTCACACACCACAAATCGGTGCATGTCTGAGAATTTCCCTATACTAACCCTTACTGGTTCAGTAAGATAAGTTTTATTCTGTGTGTTGGACACACCAACTACTTGAATTGCTTCATCCGAGAGAGGAAGATTCTTTATATCAGCTGACCTGACAGTTGATCTCGTAGCTCCTGTGTCAACTAGAAAAGTAACACTTTCACCATTGATTTTTCCATCTACAAAAGGTCCTGCCTGGTCTATTTCTAGAGTTGCGCCAAGTACGCACTCCTCCTCCTCTCTTCGGCACCGTCAGAAGTCTCCCTCAGAATCACTTCCCTCATTTTTCAGCCAATATTGAGATACAGCGCTTGCGCGTTTTGGCTTGATTACCTGCTCTTCATCGTAGAACCCCGACTCTTGACTGTACTTCTGGGATCCTCTTCTCTGTGGCAAGGGTGGTTTTGGCACCTGATTCTGCTGCTTAACAGCCTTCTGCTGTTGCTGATGCTGACCACACCCCTCACTCTGCACCTGTGAATTCAATGATGGATTGTCATCATTAGTAGACGGTGGATTCTTACACTCGGATTTCCAGTGCCCTAATTTTCCACAGTTGTGGCAAGGGAATTTCTTCTTTGCCTCCTCAATATTTCCTTTCCCTTATCCTGGACCAAACCTGGGTTCATTTCCTGGGTTATTTGCTTGTTCAACCAACTGAGCTTCCTGTCTTTCTGCAACTTTCACTTGTGCCCACATTGCCTTTTCTTTCAGTTTCCTTTGCTTTGCCTCAATCTCATCACTGAAGTATTTTGCATGTCTCAGGATCTCATCAATCTTTTTGCTCTGCCAGTCTACGGTATGCTGCCTTATCATTTCACTGATTTCAGGTCGCAAGCCATACACAAATCTATATACAAAATGGCTCAGGTCCTTGTCACCCAGATGTTCATCTCCACTGAACTGTTTGAAAGCCAGTATTAGTCTTTCATAATATGCATGGACTGATTCTTTCAATTCTTGATGTGTTCGATCTATTTTAACCCAGTCTGTTTCCTTGGGGGGTACTTTATTTTTCAAGAAGGCCCTAACCTGTTCATACTTTTTCATGACCTCCGGATCTGGAGCTCCTGTCTTTGGATCTCTTGGGTATTCCTTAGTGGGCCAGTCTATGACTATTTTACATTCTGCCCACAGGTCTGCTGGTACAATTATATCAAACAGACTATTTAGGTCGATCCACAGCACTTTTGACAACTTCACAAATCTGTCGACCTGTCTATACCACTTGACGGGTTTCTCCCTTAGTCGAGGGAAATCATTTGTAAATGATAAAATATCCTGTCTGGTCCATGGGACATGTACGTACCCACCTCCTGGAATCTCCCTCATGGGGTAAGCTGTTACTGCTTTCTCCTTTTCTTTCAGGGGGAATGTTGAGTAAGTTCTGTCTACTGCATCCTCTCGTTTTCTATACCATCTGTCTTTCCATCTCTCCACATCTCCCCATTTTCTCAGCAAAGCAATCATCTCCTTAATCTGTCCTGTTCGGCCTGCATTGTTCAGATTCTCAATGTCCTTATCTGTGAAATCCACTCGGTAAGGCTTTTGTAAAGCTTTTACCTTATCCATGTCAACCCCCATTTCACTGGCTATTCCTTTCAATCTGTCATGTATGTTCTTTGCTCTCCATGTGATACTTTTACATAAAAACAGAATCGCCCCTTCCTGATAATTTTTCAGCGTTTCTGTAGGGATTGTTCCTACAATCAGCTCCTCCATTTCCATACGTAGTCTAGCTACATCAAGTCCCTGGGATTCTTTTTCTTTCCTCTGCAAAGCCTTCAGCCAATCATTCAAATCTTCAGCAGTTATTCCCACAGATTTTTCTACGCCCCCTGGTTCTGACACTCTTTGTGGTTCTAGGATTGATCCTCTGTTCCCTTCCACACATCCAGAATTCAAACTTGAGTTAGTCTGCACACTCAATTCTCCTCCACATATGGTATGTCTCCACTGATTTTCTCCCGTTCTCCACTGTGTTTCTCCTGCTCTCATTTCTGCCTGCTCTGGAGGAACAATCAATCT
The DNA here is from genome assembly GCF_964204655.1 of Triturus cristatus. Lineage (NCBI taxonomy): Eukaryota > Metazoa > Chordata > Amphibia > Caudata > Salamandridae > Triturus > Triturus cristatus. Next base: position 1,232,245,527 of record NC_140589.1, on the reverse strand, counting down.
ATTGCCCACATATGGAACTGTCAAACCACTTTCACCAGTCCTCTACTTGTCGAAAATCGGCATAACCGGACCTATTGTCACAGGCACTGTAATTGCCTCAAGATTTTTAGTCAGTTCCCTGATTTTCTCTGTCAATTCAAATGTAGTCCTTGCTAGTTCTCTGGGGCCCGATTCACAGAACTAACTTAAGACAAAATCCTAAACTTACTACCATTTTGGTATTCACAGAAGGCACTTACTCATTTTGGTATTCACAGAAGGCACTTACTCATTTCGGTATTCACAGAAGTTAGGAGTCCTAACTTTAGGACTCCTAAATCCCTTCTGTGAATACCGAAAGTCTTAAAATTAGGATTTTTCGCAGTTTAGTAGTAGTATAGTTAGGACTCCTAACTTTAGGACTCCTAAATGCCTTCTGTGAATACCGAAATTCTTTAAATTAGGATTTTTCTCAATTAAGTAGTCCTAAGTCTAAACTTAGGACTACTAAATTGAGAAAAATCCTAATTTTAAGACTTTCGGTATTCACAGAAGGCATTTAGGAGTCCTAAAGTTAGGAGTCCTAACTATACTACTACTAAACTGAGAAAAATCCTAATTTTAAGGCTTTCGGTAGTCACAGAAGGCATTTAGGAGTCCTAAAGTTAGGAGTCCTAAATTTAGGACTACTAAATTGAGAAAAATCCTAATTTTAAGAATTTCGGTATTCACAGAAGGCATTTAGGAGTCCTAAAGTTAGGAGTCCTAACTATACTACTACTAAACTGCGAAAAATCCTAATTTTAAGACTTTCGGTATTCACAGAAGGCATTTAGGAGTCCTAAAGTTAGGACTCCTAACTTCTGTGAATACCGAAATGAGTAAGTGCGTTCTGTGAATACCAAAATGAGTAAGTGCCTTCTGTGAATACCAAAATGGTAGTAAGTTTAGGATTTTGTCTTAAGTTAGTTCTGTGAATCGGGCCCCTGGTCTTTTCATCCTCAACTTCATTCTACCTTTCTCTCTCTCTTTCTATTTCTCTCTCTCTTTCTCTCTCTCTTTCTCTTTCTCTCTCTCTCTTTCTCTCTCTCTTTCTCTCTCTCTCTCTCTTTCTGCCAGAGAACTACAGCTTTTCAATTCAGGGGTCATAACCTCTGTCTTTATGATCCGCAGGGTGTCTCTCATTGGGGTAACTGCTGTTCCTACCTCTGGTTCTCGTCTATACGGGGGTGGTCTTTTGTAGAGCATGTCCTCTAGGACATCGTCATCAGACTCATTCGCCCCATACCTCCTTGTTTCTACATTATGTTCTTTCTCTGTACACTTTCTCCCTTCCGTCTCCTCTGCTGTTCTTACAGGATATAATCCCTCGGTCATACTGGCATCACGCCATCGTCTCATCCGGTCATGATGGGTTACGCGATCATACTTTCGCCCGAACATATACCGGTAATTCCCTCCACTCCTCTGCTTTTCTCGCTCATGCATTTCATCTTCCCATTCAGTTAATGCCTCAAATTGCGTCGGCCTAGGCTGAGGCTCTAGACACATCATCCGCTCCTGTAAGTTTCTCAGTATGGCCAGATTAAATGAGCCATGTTCCGGGAAAGCTAGAACCCCATACTCTTTTGTATACTTCACCCAGTTATCTAACCAAATACAGGTATGATACCCATACTTTGCAACCATGAAGGATGCGGGGGTTCTTATCGGGGGAAGTAACTGTCCTTCCCTAGTCACAATATCCTTATCCTTGTCAAACCAGTTCTTAACCTTACTAAACAAGGATTTCTTTTTCTTTTCCTCAGCGTGGTAATACATTTTCTTATTTTCCGCAACCCTTTTGTCTCTCTACAACTGTACGATCTCCTGTCCAATTGCAGCGCGATTCACACTAACGCACCAATCCTGGAACGTCTACGTCACTAACTCAGTTCACGAATCCCAGCGCGACTCACACCAACGCACCATTCCTGGAGCGTCTACGTCACCTTGTATGTCTCTCAATCCTTGTGCGGCGTACACTAGCGCACCAATCACCGTGCTTCCACTGTTCCAACCCACTGTCCAATCACAGCGCGGTTTCCCTGACGTCAGCAGTCGCTGCAGCAGCTTCTGCTCCTGTCTCCTGTCTCTCTCGTCTACCCCTCCTTTACAAAACTACTCGGTAGACTTTGTTTCAACTTCTACGAGTCTGTTAGTTACAACATACAAACATCTCCATTGTCTGCTTCGCTAGCCACAGAACAGCAAAAGACCTTTCCCACGAGAATTCCGCCTTTCCCGAGAGCAGCGCTTACCTCTGCCCTACTACGGAATCGTTACTTCCGTTGATAAAGTAGCACATCCCTCTACTCTACCCTTCTAACAAGCACCAATTAACTGTCTTCTCCGGAATGCTCCTAAGAGTTTCACAATTAACCAGAATGCCTTCTCATTCACGCACTTTCACACCAGAAATTGTAGTACATTCATACAGAATTCTGCCTTTCCCGAGAACAGCGAACAGTCTGTCCTACTACAGAATTATATCACACGTTAAAAAAGCAGCGCTTACCTCTGCCCCGTCCTTCTAACAAGCTCAGAGAATACCAATTACCTTTCTAGTGATAAGCGTTAACGGAATACCATAAGGATCCCTGATACCTAAGACCAGAACTTCACAGATAACCTTCGCTATCATATACACTTCTCTCACACAGAAAATACGTTTCTAATGGCAACACACGGCGATGCTACCTCATCGAACCCAGACAATGCGACGCGCAACTTCAATTGTCACACCTTTTCCCCTGTCTACATACAGGGCCAACAATCCCGCCTTTTTACGAGAGCAGCACTCCTTCTGCCCTACTACGGAACTGTCACCGACTCCCTACATCCCAGAAGCCGTTCACAATACATAAAACTCAATACAACTTCGACATACAGTGTTAGTACAAATATCAATCAATAATCAACAAGCCTATATACACGCAAATTCGCCAGATCAAGACAACAGTTAACCATCATTCTGCTACCAAGAAACTGGTGCAGATCGGTGCTTCCGAATCCCCTCTACTTCCACAGACGGAGTGATCTCACAGTCACACACGCACACACACATCACACGCTGGTGGGGCCCATTACACCAACATTCATCCTACCACTCTATCCGTGCCATGTATAAGGGGAGACACTTTCGATACCTAACCAATCTGCATGTACCCTGAGGTCAATGGCATCAACTAGTTGCTATAGATCTGGTGAAACATTTTACAATAAGCAAATAAATTCAATAAACATGACAATAAAATAACCACCCAACACAGTGATTCAAACAGAATATTTCTTTATCTAAAATTGTATGAAAAGCCAATTAAATGCAAATTCATTTCTCTCATATTTACCTATTCTGGCTAAAAGTCAGATCCTAAGTCAGAACCGGTCCTCAGCAAAATAATCAAAGTTTCTAGCCGTCATGTAGAGTCACCGTCCTCTCCGTCAGCATCGGGACCTCGGATCATCAGTTCGGGAAGAAGTGGCGCTAGACCTCTCTAGTCTACTAATATTTATACTAAAATTACATTCCAAAATGTTGCAATCATATCGTACAAAACGGATGAATGGCGGAAATTATGTCGTCTTGGTACATTGAGATACATCCGAACATTTTCACACACATTGATCGTCTCAAATAATGAATAGAAAATAAGGGGTCCATAACTAATTCGTTACTTCTACGGATGTCTCTTTTGGATAATTTGTATCCCATTCGTGGGATCATTACAAGTTCATAAAGTCAGTATTTTGTTTAGCAACAAATATCATGTTCAGGGGCACTTGGCATCACTCCTGGATTTGTCGTCATGATCATGGCTTTTCAGTTCGTCAAGAGGGCAAGGTAACAGGCAGCGCGAAGCCTCCTTGCAAAATTTCCATCAACTCGAATGCAGGCTGCGGGTGGTAGCCATTTTGTGGTAGGCCACATTGGTCAACTTAAGTAAAATGAAACACAAAACAAAATTACTGCACGGAAATGATTATACAGTGTTATTCCCCTACTAATACCCTTATGTGTATGTATTTATCTAGCCATTTGCGACATCAAAAGCCATTAATGCATATTAATTAAAAGCGCAGAACACAATAACATTACATAAGCAACATTTATTTCTGTCAGTTTGCTCACCAACTTAGTTCACTTATTATTTTAGCCATGCAATAGCATTCCCACGTGTAATTCTTCTGTTAATAAGATTGATTAGACAAGACTTGACAAATCTTTAGTAGTTATTAATGAATCAGTAGTACTTTTAATTATAACATGCGAAAATGAAACAGGTATTTGGTTTTAAAGTAAAAACCCTGCTCCATCATATGTACGCGCCATACCCCAGCACATGAGTATGTCTGCGCCGTACCCCCCACCACAGCACCAGCGCATGTATGCGCCATACCCCAGCACACGCGTATGTAAGCGCCGTACCCCCCATCACAGCACCCGCGTATGTACACCCCGTACCCCCCACCCCAGCCCCGTACTTGGACGCACCGTACCCCAACATCGTACCCCAGCATCGCGTATGTACGAGTCGTACAACACCATTGCACATGTGATCACTGTACAACAACATAGCCATGGACGCACCTTACCTACGCGAAAAAGACTCATACTGAACCAGGACACTGTAAAACAGCACAAGGACCGTCAATTCGACTCGCACAACAACACAAAACACGTCTACAGGACAAAAAACAACTTAAAGACTGACCTGGCACATCCAAACAGTCAAACAGAGGCCCAAACTCACAGCCACCTCTTATAACACACCCATCAAAAGTTCAAACACAGCCACACCCACAAATGGACCAATAAAAAGGGCCCACAATCACAAACCATGAGCCTTTGCAACAGACCCACTGCTGATAGACATCACACACAAACAACTGCACCCATACACCTTAACTTACACACCTTCACACAACCTCCTTCACACAGACCCCCTCTACACATACACACACACCTACACATTCACACCCACAACCATCCACACCCACACCCCACACCATGCCCACAGACAAGAATCCAAAGTTCACAAGGGAGGAGCTGGACATCTTTGTCAACGAAATCACAGCTCTTTGGAACATTGGTCAGACAGACCAGCATATCCCAAAAAACTAGCCTGTGGCAGAGGATCGCCGATCGGGTGAATGCTGTTGCGCCCATCAGAAGGACCAGGAATGAATGTCAAACCAGGTGGTACGATCTGCGGAGGGCAGTCAAGCGCAAAATGAACGAGGAATACACCCAAAGTAACATCACAGGAGGTGGGCTGCCCCGCAGACTGGTACATTACCATCCCTGGGAGGAGAAGGTGATGGCCCTGCTTCCGCCGGTGGGAGTACACAGAGTCGAAGGAGTTTGAGAGCCTGGTGAGTACACAAACAACTCACGTAACATGGGGGAATGGCATCCACACCCCAACTACAACAAATGCATTCACCTACCCCCAAGCCCTCACCTGACACAACCACACTATAAACAACGCTCAGGCCACTAACATGAGTATGCCCCATTCACAAAGCAAGGCCATGCCATGTCCCAGCCTACACAAACCACAAACCCAAGACAGGATGTCCGGGATGCTGGGAGGGTGGGTATCACTAAACTTATTGTACAACTCAGAAACAGACACCATTGCCCTCAGCCCATATGGCCCAGGTACATACCCATGCACCATGTGCAATGCACAGGGACTGGCAAAGTACTGACAAGGTAGCTGACACTTGGCCCTGCTGTAGGCAGCACAAGGCCCTCCTGTGACAACTGCAAACTCGAACACAAACACAACAAGCTCAGAAATCTAGGGCAGGAACTCACACACACTGACATGGCAGCATGCGCCATGGTGGGACAGATCCTTCACCTGGGAAACCCACAGCCAAATCATACCACACCCACCAGCAGGCAGCGTCAATCAATCAACAATCGATCAGGGTACTTGTAAGGCGCGCAATTTACCTGTCAGGGTCTCAAGGCGCAGAGGGTGGGGGGTTCCACCAATGCCCGAAGAGGCAGGTCTTGAGGAGTCTCCTGAAGGCAAGTAGGTCTTGGTCAGTCGTAGGTGGGTTGGGAGGGTCTTCCAGGTCTTGGCGGCGAGGTAGGAGAAGGATCTGCTGCAGGCGGGCGTACGTTGGATGCGGGGGACAGCTGCGAGGGCGAGGATGCCGGCGCAGAGCTGGCAGGTGGGGGTGTAGAAGCTGAGTCTGATGTGCAGGTAGGCTTGTCCGGCGGTGTGGAGTGCCTTGTGTGCATGGCTGAGGAGCCTACAGGTGATCCTCTTGTCGATGTGGACCCAGTGCAGGTCTCTCAGGAGGGGGGTGATGTGGCAGTGGCGGGGGGCGTTGACGATCAGTTGTGCCGAGGCATTTCAGAAGCGTAGCCGCCGTTGGTGTGTGGATGGGAGTCTTGCGTAGAGTGCAGTGGCGTAGTCCAGTCAGCTGCTGACGAGGGCCTGTGCCACTGTTCTACTTGTTTAAGTCGGGATCCACCAGTAGATCCGGCGGAACGTGCGTAGGGTGTCGTAGCAGGAGGAGGAGACACCGTTGACCTGCTTGGACATGCTAGGGAGGATGCAAGGATCAATCCTAGGTTGCGTGCGTGAATGGTGGGTGTCGGTGATGTCCCCAGAGCGATCGGCCACCAGGAGTCGTCCCAGGGTGAGGGTGTGGGTCCCAGGATGAGGACCTCCGTCTTGTCCGAGTTCAGTATCAGCTGGCCGCTCCGCATCCAGTCGGCGATGGCCCTCAGACCCTCGTGGATGTTTGTCTTGGCGGTGTGAGGGTCCTTCGTGAGGGAGAGGATGAGCTGGGTGTCGTCGGTGTAGGAGTTGTCTTAGAGGTGGTGGCGGGCCACTTGTGTGAGGGGGGCCAAATGGATGTTGAACAGCGTTGGGCTGAGTGATGATCACTCACCCTTCACACAAGCACACACCCCCGGGGCAGCCAATGAAGTCACACACTCTCACAATGGACATGTGACACAACAAGATCAAGCCACAGCCAAAAAAGCATCCAAGGCCAAATGCGACATGTCAAAGACCCCGGATAACATTTCAATCAGTCCCCTGCAACATACCCATCCACAAGTGAACATTGATGTGAATGCTAGGCACATACAACTACCTGGAGGAACTGTGGCAACCAGAACATGTATGAAACATGGATGTCGCATGAAACAGCATTAACATTGTCTCTCTCTCACACACAGGGCAACGTCATGGATCTCCCCCCAACACTGGGGTGGAACAATCACAGGCCCAGGCTCGGCAGGAAGATGATCCCACCGGCAGCGACGACTCTCAGCACTCTGTGGATGACCTAAACCAACCTGGACCCTCTGGTGCCCCAGCCCCTGCAGCACCTGCGTCAGGTACATCTGTGCCAACCACCACCCCCATTCTTGCCACATCCCAGGAGATACCCAGGAGCCCTGCCCACACAGAACAACTGAGCCAGTCTGACCTGGAGGGACAAGGTTCTCCGGCCACCCAGGAGGAGGCAGACAACCCTGCAAATGCCATCCCTCAGGGGTCCCGTAGACCCGATGTGCCCACAACGGCAGGCCAGGCGAACCTGACCAGCCAGCTGAGGGAACTGGTATGTCACACATACGCCACATCTTGGAGACATACCGGCGTGACACCAGGGGCATCAGCCAGGTAGTGGGGACCCTCAACGAGATTAAGAACCAGCAGGCCGAGCAACACGCCAGTCAACAACAACACCAAGGATGGATGGAGGCAAGACTGGCTGAGCTCCTTGCGGTGCAAATGGACATAAGCCGTTCACTCCGTCGGATCGCCAACAACATGGCCAACCCTCCCTGTGCCACCAGGCGAAGACCAGCACCAGCCACAGGGAGGGAGGAGGAGGAGGATTCGTCCGACGGAGCGTCCCAAGCATCATCAAGACCTGCATCTGAGGGTCCCGCAAGGAACGTGGGTCGTCCATGGAAAAGACCGTGAGAGGCAGCGGACCATCCACATCTTCCAGGTCACCTGGCTTGGCACCTGGCCCTCATGCGCAACAGCAGCACCTCATCCAATGACATTCTCTGCCACATGGACTTGCTGGTCACAGTCTGACCAATGATGACCAACACTGTGGTCTGGACTCTGATGACTCCAACTGACAAGGATGCCATCTCCCCTGTGAACTTTGGATTCCATGCACACTGTATAGCACCTATTTGTCCACACTAAACAGGCACCCCACTGAGAATAAATCTCATTTTCTACAATTACATGTTGCATTCATTTTGCATGAGTACACAACCTACGTGTGGGTAAATGTCAAACTATGCATGAGTGTTGAACTAACTCCAGCCATCCATACCCTGGAATCTGAGTCTGGGACAGGACACACATGGGTCACAATGTATCATACTATACACACATGGAGCACAATACTCAGCCGTGATGGCCTCAAGCTGCTGAGGGGGTGCATGCATTACTGTGCGGACAGACCAATTGGGAAGAGTATCCTGAAGGCGTAGAGGTCATGGCTCATGTGCATGTTGCCGGGGAGGGAGTAGCAGGTATGTCTTGCCAGGTGGGAGAACTATGTCCTGCATGCTGGAGTACGGTGGATGTGAAGAATGGTGGACAGGGCAAGGTTGGATGCACGGAGTTGGCACAACGGGGTCTCGGATGACAGATGGCCAAGGTTGGTGTGGGGTCTGGGGTTGTGGCCTGCCTCCTGAGTGTGGGTGAGGAGTCTCAAGGTCATCCTGAAGCACACAGTGATCCATTGCAGCTATCTCTGGTGGACGGTGATGTGGCTGGGGCGCAGGATGTTGAAGCTGAGGTGTGCACATGCAGCTTGGATGTGGACTGGTTTCCCGGGAGTTAGGAAGTAGTTGCTCCGTAGAGGGCGGGGCAGTAGTTGACACTGCTGGTGTCGTGGGCCTGGGGCATGGTCTGTCTTTCCCTGGAGTGGATCTATCTGTGGATCATGTGCATCATGCAGAGGGTGTTGCACCCTGAGGTACAAATGCTGGTGATTAGCATGGCAAATGTGAGTGACAAATCCATGATGCATACCATCTTGTGTGTGTGGCCACTGGGTGCATGTGCAGGGCTCTTGCGGGTGGGACACAAGCAGTTGACCCACCTGTAAGGGGACAATCCTCAGATGATTACCTCAGCCCTGTACAAGTCCAGCCTCAGGTGGCTGATGTTTAGCCATTCATCAATGGATCTCATGCCTTCTTGAATGTTGGAACTGCCAATGGCTGCGTCTTTGGTGAGGGTGAGGAGCACCTGGCTGTCAATGGCATACGAGCTGATGATGAGGTGCTGTGTGCATGTGATGCCGGTGAGGGGAACCTGGACACATTGAAGATTGACACGCTGAGAGATGATACCTGGGCCATGTGCCAGATGATGCCACTATACTACATGCTGAAGGCTTGAGTCCCACTCCCATGGCCTTGCTGGTGTACGGAGCCGGTGGGGAGTAGGAGGGACATTACCTGGTTGGTGTGACGGCCTGGAAGGTGGGGCAGCGCAGTGTAGGCAGTTGGAGTTGCACACTCATCATGCAAAGGTGTCGTGTGTGCGCCTAGGGTATGCCTGAGAGCAGGCGGTAGCTCCTTGTATGGACAATGCTTGGAGGGTGGCTGCAAGATCAGACTGTAGTGTGATGTGGGTCATGTAAGGACATGAGGGTCGTGCAATGTGCACGTTGCATGCGCTGACGGCCCAGCCTTTGGCACCGCGTGGGCGCAACAGTGGCACAGACAAGCCGATGCCAGCCAAATGAATGGGTGGAGGGAGGAAGGGAGGAGCATCTTTGAGGTGTGTGTGTTGCAGAATCTGTAAACTTTCTGTGCCCTTGCTGCAGGGGCCGCAGCAGCAGACGGCATGTCCTGGAAACTATGCCACTAGTTGCACACAAAGACAAGGATGTCAGAAAGGACTACTGCAACAGGCGTATGTAAAGGAAGGAGTGTCCGGTTCCCCATGGCACACCCAGAGACAATGGATGCACAATCACCAAAGATGACTGACACCGGATCATGAAACTGAAGGACGAGCTGCGCACAGAATACACACCCTCAGCAGGTGTTGACGGTCTGTTGTGGTCACCAACATGCCCAAATACATACACAACCATGGACATCATGCACAATGGATATTCAAATCCCTGAAGAACTGCATGCATGTTGCTAAACTACACATAGACTCATATGCACAATCTTTGACAACTATGCCAGAGATGCCGCATGCAAAGTGGCAAGAGACCAGCATTGACAGAGATGAGGCACCTTGGAGGGTGAGGAACACCTTTATTACTCAGGTTCACACCTAGGGAAATGCATCAATATGAACAGACTCACAGGTCATTTGGCAGAACATGTGGGACCTACACTGGACACCCCCTTCACAACACAGATGCTGTAAATCCATAGAACTGGCACACAAGTGAAGGGTGTGAGCCAAACACCCCCTGCTGCACACGGAGGGGCTGCAATTCCCCATTTATCCTCTCATGGGGAAGTCCCACACTATGTCCACCCGTAGCATCCCGTATGTTTCAGAGGGAAGTTGTACACACATTGATGCCTTCATCAGAATCCACAGTCCCATCACAGATGACTGTTACGAAGGGTGACTATCAATACATGGGAGTCATGGACCATGTCATGTGCCCCATGGTGAGTCAACATGTATGTATAGTAACACAACATGCACAGGAGCAGTGCCCACACATTCCAAACACCTACCAACACCAAAATGCCATGCAGCAATCCTTAACCAAAAAGACTTTTCACCATGTCCGTGCATGGGACGCTGATTCAGCACACGTTGCAATACTCATGAGGAATAGCAGGAGGCCAACGATGACACGAGCAGACAGTATGCAAAACTACCTGGGGATGACAGACACACAAGAAGTCAGGGAAATGATTGTCATCCGCATGCATGGTCATTTACTCTACAGGAATAAGTGCGTCACCATGCAATATTAAAATTGAGTGTCTAAGCTAAAATGTGTGGAAGGACATCATCACTCGAGTGACACATCTGAACACACATCTAAGTCACTTAGCATACAGTCAGCTGGACACACACATTGCAACACATGCCACACAAGGCTCCAGGCGTGCACACTCAGACCCATGGACTCACCATTATGAGAAGAAGTTGCGTATGAGCTGACTCCGGATGTCGTCCTTCTCCTCATCCTCACTTGCCTCGTGACCAAGCCCTTCATCCTCCACGGGTGGATGTTCCTGCTCATCCGGATCCAGGATGAGTGGCACAGCCTTCTCCACTGCCATGTTGTGCAGCATGCAGCACATGAGGAAGATCTTGCAGGCCTTCACCGGTGCATATGGGAGGGACCCGCCTGTCTTGTGAAGGCACCGGAATCTGCTCTTCAGGAGGCCAACGTCCTCTCAATCACTCGCCTGGTCTTCCCATGTACGTTGTTGTAACGGTGATCTGCAGCTGTTCTGGGGTTGCGGTGGGGCGTCATCAGCCATGGCATGTTGGGATAGCCAGAGTCCCCTACATGGAAACATCATGTAAAGAAGTGGGTCAGGAGATGCCCTAAGATACAAAAATTGCGCTAAACAAAGGACAAACAGAGTATACCCACCAACAAGACATGCTCGTTCGTTGTGCAGCCCTAGCATCATTTCTGGCACCCTGCTACGCCTCATGATGTAGGCATCGTGTGCTGACCCTGGAAAACGTGCACAGACATGGGAAATCAGCATGTTAGCAAGACACACCACAAGGGCATTTATAGAGTGGTAATGTTTACGGTTGCGATAGGCCACCTCCTGTGCCTGTGGTGGTACCAAAGCCACATGTGTCCCATCAATAGACCCAATTACATGGAGCATCCCTCCCAGGGCATAGAACTCACCCTTGACACCTGTCAACTGCTCACAAGTTGGAAAATGGATGAATTCATCCAGGTGCTCCAACATGGCTTCTAAAAAATCATGCAGGACATGGCTGAACATGGTCTGTGACATGCCACCCACTATGGTGAATTGAAACGTACCGGTGGCAAAAAAATGTAGGGCTGCCATCACCTTCATCTTGGGGGTCAGCGCAGTAGGATACCTGTGTCGCGGTTGGAGGTGTTGTTCAAGCTTTGCGGTCAAGTTCTCAATCAACTGTTGCGAGAAGCGGTAACGTCTTATGCAGCCACGTTCCCTCATGGCACCCAAGTCTGGCATTGGTCGGGGGAGAGGCGGTGTCCTGCAGAAAATTGGAAGGAATAACGAAGAGATAGTACATAACAACATCAATGTCAATGAACTGAGCACATGCTCAACTGCTACTACACATCTGCTAAATACAGAGTCAGGTCTGGGTAATACATCCAGGACACGTATGCCAGCCAGGTGATACTCCTACGACAAGCCAGCTACACCCGTTGATAGTCCAGTTCTACATGACATGGCCCGAAACTAGCTGTGGGCCAGTGTAAGTGAACAGCCAGAGACATCACAGGAGTGACATACATCCACATATCTGCATTTGAAGGATGTCATCTCATACAGACTACTGGTGGCAAGCTAGATGCACAGATCACATGTCATTGGAAATGTACAGATCATACACATAGCGATGAAGGGGTACACGTGAAAAACGAAAACACAGACATGGATATGGCGCAGATATGTCCTCATGTCATAAAATCATCTTTGAAGCATCCAGACACACGTAACGTGTGAATCCACATGTGGCATGGTGTGCGTATATGTGTGCCATGCCCATCTACACACAGACACATGTTGGATGCAGCAACAGCAGATGCAGTTGACGGAACACCAACAGCAAGCTCATGGGAACACATGACACACACAGGACATAGTCACATCGGGGCACGCTGGTACTTAGATGTCAGGTGTAAGTGTCCCTGTCCCTGGCATCAGTGGACATTTGCGGGTGTTGGTGACTGTGCCATACCAGTGATGCAGTGCTTGACAAGTTTGTACTACATGCACACATGTGCAAAGTGGGAAGGGGAAGTGTGCCACATACTGCCCCATCACACATGACATGTGTACACAGGTCATCACACTTCTATTGTGCTAAAACATGAGGAGACATGTGCCATATCACTGCCTGAAACACCTAGGCCCTGCACATGAAGGACTGCAATGACTATGACTTGATGTACAGCCGTGCACGAGTCTGACACCTCCATTCCATTTGTGTGCGCCTCCTATCACCTGTGTAAGCTGTGAAACGCACCGTACACACGCTCTGAGGGCGTGTGAACGGTCCGTATCATTACATTGGTGTTCCCGCCGGAGTACGGGTGTGTGTACGGACCGTACACACGTACGTGTACTACCAGTGTGTACACGTACGTGTACTACTAGTGTGTACACGTACGTGTACGACCAGTGTGTACACGTACGTGTACTATGGTCGTACATGTACGTGTACGATAAGTGTGTACACCTACATGTACTACGGCAGTGTACACACTGGTTGTACATGTACGTGTCCACACTGGTCGTACACGTACGTGTACACACTGGTCGTACACGTACATGTACAAGCAGTGTGTACACGTACGTGTACGAGCTGTGTGTACATGTACGTGTACTACCAGTGTGTACACGTACGTGTACGACCAGTGTGTACACTGCCGTAGTACACGTAGGTGTACACACTGCTCGTACACGTATGTGTACACACTGGCCGTACATGTATGTGTACACACTGGTAGTACACGTACATGTACACACTGCTCGTACACGTACGTGTACACACTGCTCGTACACGTACACGACCAGTGATGCAGTGCTTGACACGTTTGTACTACATGCACACATGTGCAAAGTGGGAAAGGGAAGTGTGCCACATACTGCCCCATCACACATGACATGTGTACACAGGTCATCACACATCTATTGTGCTAAAACATAAGGAGACATGTGCCATATCACTGCCTGAAACACCTAGGCCCTGCACATGAAGGACTGCAATAACTATGACTTGATGTACAGCCGTGCACGAGTCTGACACCTCCATTCCATTCATGTGCGCCTCCTATCACCTGTGTAAGCTGTGAAACACACCGTACACACGCTCTGAGGGCGTGTGAACGGTCTGTATCATTACATTGGTGTTCTCGCCGGAGTACGGGTGTGTGTACGGACCGTACACATGTACGTGTACTACCAGTGTGTACACGTACATGTACTACCAGTGTGTACACGTACATGTACGACCAGTGTGTACACGTACGTGTACTACGGTCGTACATGTACGTGTACGACAAGTGTGCACACCTACGTGTACTACGGCAGTGTACACACTGGTCGCACATGTACGTGTTCACACTGGTCGTACACGTACGTGTACACACTAGGGGCGGGCGGAATTTGCGTAATCGCGTTACGCAAATCTCCGCGAAACGGTAAAAAATCTCCGCGAACACGCAGAAATTCCGCGAACACGCGGAATTGCTTGTTCGCGATACTTTTTTCCTGTTCGCGATCGCTGTTTGCGTGCTCGGGGTGAAATATCTCGCAAACACGCATATTGAGAACGCGAACAAGCAACAAATTTCGCGAAGTCGCGGAATACAGATTTTTGGGCAATTTCGCGTTCTCCGTGGAACGCGAAATTACCCAAATTCCGCAAATTCCGCGAACGGAACGGAATTTACCGCCCAGGCCTAGTACACACTGGTCATACACGTACGTGTACAAGCAGTGTGTACACGTACGTGTACTACCAGTGTGTACACGTACGTGTACGACCAGTGTGTACACTGCCGTAGTAGATGTAGGTGTACACACTGCTCGTACACGTACGTGTACACACTGGTCGCACACGTACGTGTACACACTGGTAGTACACGTACATGTACACACTGCTCGTACACATACGTGTACACACTGCTCGTACACGTACATGTACACACTGCTCGTACACGTACGTGTACGACCAGTGTGTACACCTACGTGTACTACGGCAGTGTACACACTGGTCGTACACGTACGTGTACACACTGGTTGTACACGTACGTGTACGAGCAGTGTGTACACGTAACTGTACGAGCAGTGTGTACACGTACGTGTACGAGCAGTGTGTACACATACGTGTACGACCAGTGTGGACACGTACGTGTACGACCAGTGTGTACACTGCCGTAGTACATGTAGGTGTACACACTGCTCGTACACGTATGTGTACACACTGCTCGTACACGTACGTGTACACACTGCTCGTACACGTACGTGTACACACTGCTCGTACACGTACGTGTACATTGGTCATGCACGTACGTGTCCACACTGGTCGTACATGTACGTGTACACACTGCTCGTACACGTACGGGTATGAGTAGTGTGTACACGTACGTGTACGACCAGCATGGACACGTACGTGTACGACCAGTGTGTACACTGCCGTAGTACACGTACGTGTCCACACTGGTCATACACGTACGTGTACACACTGCTCGTACACATACGTGTCAAACGCACTGTGCAACTGGTGCGGAAGGGGTACGTGTGAAACACACCGTACCTGTGTGTGGATGGCTAAATTATATAGGGACACATGAGGGACAAGTATTAGGGCCTAAATGCATGCTGGTTGTCATGGATACCGATTTTCAAGTTCAAATTTTCAATCATGTGGCCTGGAAAAGGCAGTTGGCAACTATATACAATGTTGCAAAGTGGTTGTTGACTTCACATTATGCTCAAATTTTGAACCATGCAAAGGCACTCACTGGTGTATGTTTAAAGGGATTGGAGGAAACGTAGGATGCAAATGAGACTGACCAATCACTCTGTACTCCTGTAAATGAAACAGCCCAGCAAGGCAGATATAAGTCAGCCAGAACCCATGAGAGGGCACTTGCCTGCACTACCTTTCACTCGACACCACTGCTGCTGCTTGTGCTTCCTCTGGCACCATGTCAAGGTCTGTGGAGAGGGCCCAGCCTTTCCCCCATGAGGAGAATGAGGCATTGCTTGATGTCATCCTCCCACAGTACCCCAGCCTGTTTGGGAGACCAGGGGAGCAGGTGAGTGCTGACTCCACTAGCTTTGACTGTGCACCTTTTTTGTGAGTGTCACTTCTGGCATTGTGTCCAGGTGTGACAGACATGCAATGTTGTTTAGAGTGGGTCCCAGGGGGGGAATGGCTTATGTCTCATATGCAGAGCATGATGTAGTTCCTGTGTGCACTCCTCACTTGCATTGTGCTTACTGTGACATTCACTGCATAGTGCATGGCACATTCAGCCTGCCCATTCCTTTGGGCAATTTTTGTCCTATAGTCCTGAGGTGATTCCCTGGCCACACCCGGTGTGACAGGTGACTGTACCCACAGATGTGTGTGAGTTGAATGGAGCTGTGGTGAGAGTGTCCAAATGATGTGTACGCCCCCTGGACATTGATGTGTGTGAATGTTCCTTGTCATGTGGGTGAGTGTCTTTGTGGAGTGTTGCACCACAGCTGCATGGAGGAGGCAACAGCTCCACCCATCTGATGTGAGAAGTAAACCGTGCGGAGTGTCTGACTTGCTGAGCTAGCACCACACCTGTGACACCCCACAGGCAAGTGGCACATGTGCAGAGTGAGGTTTGTATCCGCTGTTGCCAATGGCAGGTGATTGATCTGTGCCTGTGTGTGTCTGTGTACTCTGCTGAGGTTGCGTCAGTGGCCTGGGGCATGTGACTGCTTGGAGGTGCTGTCCATCAGCCTGGTGTTGCATGTGATGCACAGCGTGTGCTATGATCCGGGAGTGTGTTGCACCCCTCATGCCACCTGTGTACTTTCAATGCCATGTTGTGCATTGGGGCTTCCACAGAGGCTAATGTCCCTATGACAAAGGTGCTATTTGTTGCCAGCATACTATGCCCTGTTAAACATATCAAAGTTGTTCAAATGTGTGTCTCTGTGACATGGAGCAGGTGTAGTGATGTTGTCTCACTTTGTCATCCTCACAGGTAACTGCCTACGCCAAGGGGGAGATATGGAAGAGGGCCGTGAGTTCGGTGGAGGGTCGCAGTCGGCGCCTAGCCCAGGTGAGGAAATGCTGGCAGGACATCCGGTGCTGGACCCGGAGGATCGCCCGGTGGCAGCTGAAGGACTCACCTCTACGCAAGCATGGCGGGGGCCGACGCCTGACCCACCAGATGAAGCGTGTCCTGGCGGTGGTCTTCCCTGACTTGGATAGGCGGTTACAGGAGTTGCAGCAGCAGGAAGTGCTCAGTCGCCTGGATACACTGCGAGGGTTAATTTGTGCAGTGCATATCCTGTTCCCCAAAGTCAAACGGTGCTGTTCTTCCTCCCTTCTCCTCCTTGACATGTGTTCCCTGGTCTGTGTGTAATCACTATTGCAAATGGTCATCTAGGCTGTTAGTTAATCCAAGTGCACATTGCTTTCTGCATCATGTGGGGGGGGGTCTGAGACATGTGTTGTTAACTTGCCTGTGCCCTGTCCTGTTCAGTCATTTGGGGGTCCATATTAGTTGGCACTGATGCTGAGTCTCAACATAGGAGTGCGAGTTTTCAAATGAACAGACTTGCAGCATGCATGACCGATGTTGTGGCCTCAGACATGATGTGCATGAGTGGGAGATATGCATAGTGCCGGGACCATGGAGCAGTGTTCCCACTACAGTTCCCTAAGACACCTTTGCCTCGGAATCATGTGTGTCATCCAACACTGTGCCCATTCTCTGTGTGTTCAGCATAGTTTGGCCTCTGTGGCATTGTTCCCTGCCCTCATTTGTATTTATCTAAAGAGTGCTACATGTGCCCATTGTACAGGCTGACCCCATTTTGCTTGTGCATCCTCACACTGGGCAGTGCCTGTGTGTCTATGTACAACTATCTGTTGATGGTTGTTTGTCACAAATATGTGTTGGCAGCCTCACAAGGTGATGTGGAGTACATTTAGGAATTCTTGATGCACATTTGAGTAAACCCAGATTAAGAGGTGTAACTTCTTGATCTGTCTCAATAACCTTGTCTCAGGTATGGGGGGTTTGTGCGAGCAAGGCCTACATGTCCAAACCTTATGTCTGACCTGTGTGTGATAATTGTCTGGACAGACACTCAACATGCAGTGAGCCAGTCATGAGCCAGTCATGTTGTGCTGGGTTTAATGTTTGTGCTTTGCAGCATGTGTCAAAAATGCAAATACATGGCTCATGCTCATCCATTTTTGCCACCAGTGTGTGGTCGAGATGCTACGTAGTTTGGTCTGTGTGTTCTGACATCTGTGTGGACATTCTTGCTTGCCATGAGGGTGTCTCCTCAGTGCAGGTGCTCCTTATCCCGACACATTGCAGGCCCATTAGCTAATGCATTGTCCTGTGTTGGGACATGTGTGCCACTCCACATGACAGGCAGTGGGTCAGATGTGTTGCCAACTGTGTCATCATGGTACGGATGGCCATGTGACAGGTGGCATGATTCAAGTTTTTAGTCAAGAAGTATTGTACCTTAGCACTCACTACACTTGTCAACGTGTCTCAATTTTTTATATGCTTCATTTTGCTAGTTGGTTGTGAAGAACAATAATGTGCCTGCATGACAGATGTCTCCCAGGGAAGTGCAAAAGAAAGTACTTTTACACTTTCCGTGGACACGCTGGCACATTTTACTGAAAGGCACAGTTTGATTACCACTTGTTTTCTGATTATACATATCCATGTTAACACAGTGTGTTTGCATGTGTGTAAGTCCTTGGTTGTTGCTGATACCAACTTACGAGTGTCAAGTCATCCAGACCACCGTGGTGCCATGAATATGTACTTACTGATACCCCATTTCTTCTTTACAGTGGCTTATTAGAATTCGGCTGGCAGCTCATACAATGACTGTGTAAATGTATTTTTGTGTGCACCTCATTGTGTGACTTCTGTCATACAGGCAGATGTGTCTTCTGTTTACAAAGTGGTACATTCACACATTCTAAACATGTACATTGTGTAAAGTGTTGTGAGTCCCAAGGGATCGCAATGTTTTTGGCTATGGTTTCCAAAGTACTCACAGGTCTCAGAGTGTGGGGACACCTTCAGCATTGAGATGTGTTATTTGGCCTTGGGTGCACCAATACTGTTTCGTTCACAGTGAACAAGAGGTGGCATGCCTTCATAGTCTTGCGGTGCTCAACTGTCCCCAGACACTAGCTTCTCAGTATAATTCGAAATCAAGTTATTTGCTGTTGTGTCATAATCTCCATTGTTTCCAAGTGGCACGGTGGGTCAACCAACTGGGGAGTGCAGGGTTACATATGTGCGGACTATTCTAGATGTTACTCATGATGCATTTCCTGATATGCACTGTGACTTTTTTGTTTGGACTCATGTGTCTGTTTTATACAGGTGACTGATTATTTTCTGTCTCTTCACCTTGCCCACAGCATCATCGGAGGACACCGAGGGAGACACCTACACGGACGTGGAGGAGGGATCCAGCACCGCTGCCACCACTGCTGTCGAGTCTGCGGGAGCAAGTGGCACGGAGGGCGAGGGGAGTCACGCGGAGGACCTGTCTAGTGACAACACTGACTACGACGCTGGCAGGTCCGAGGCTGAACTCCTCGAGGGGGCGGAGGCTGCTACGACACCTAGCAGCAGCACTACATCTGTCACTGCCCCCTCCATTCCCATCACCGCCCTCCCAGTTGCTCCGGTCCCTTCTGTCCGTGCTAGGCAACACCGTGTCTCCTTCGTGCCAGGCACCGCACCCCCTGCCCCTGTCCCCCCTGCTGCTCTTACTGCAGAGTCTGTGGACATTCTGCGGCAGTTGCAGGTTGGGCAGACATCAATGCTGAATGTCCTCCATGGCCACACCCGAATGATGACACAGATGGTGTCGTACATGGAGGGCATGTCATCAGCGATGTCTGACCAACGGATGTTGCTGAGGTCCATGGACTCTTCACTGACGGCATCAGTGAGTCTCCTGCAGCTCTTCGTCCCCCCCTACTCCTGCACCATCCACACTTCCCACTCCCATACCTGTCCCAAGCACACACAGACATTCCCAAGCACGCACCCCACCAGACACAGGCAGCACACCACCACGTAAGGGCAAGCGCACTCCTCCTGGCACGCACACTCAGGGGGATGAAGGCACACCCACTGGGTCTGGGGCACACAGACATACACGCAGCCACAGTCCGAGGCCGCATGCCTCACTACCCAGTTCCTCTAAAGGCACTCCCCTCGGCTCCCCTACCACACAACCTGACAAGGAGGCCTACTTGGCTGTGCTGGGCTGGGCTGGGCTGTTTGTGCCGCAAACGGGAACGGCACTCCACAGGTAGGGGAGTTGAGTCCCCCCCTCCCCCAGTAGCGATGCACCCCATCACCCGACCCCCCCCTCCTTTGAGCCTGTGTTTTCTTCGGGTGAAAGGGAGACGCTGGACGACCTGGCAGCAGTGTGCAGTGCCGAGCTGACCTCCACCTTTGGCGCTGCCCCACCCCCTGTGGTGGAGCCGTCCGTCCCTGCACCCACCACACCTACCCTTACACCTCCTGTCCCTGCGGTGCCTGGTCCTTCCCCACATGATGCCCCCCCCAGTCGACGAACCTGAGGGTTCTAATGTGCAGGCAAGCTAGGGGAGACGCGTGGCCATGTGTCCCCCCCAAGGACTTCTGATCTGGACTGGCCATGTGCCTTTGTAAATAGTGTCCTTTTATACATTTTCATTTAATGCTGAATAAAGCATTTTCTTTTCACTTTGAACACAATTGCATTTCAGGTATTGATGTGGGTGCTGATGGTCCCGGAGTTGGGGTTGTGGTAATGTGTTATGTTTCAGGAAGAAGTTGTAGTCGGATGCTCATGGGGTGGACCATGATATCTGCGTGCCATCACAATGTCTATGCAAAGTATCTTTGCTCATGTGTGCTATTTGTGTTTGGAGACATTGTCCCAAGGCGTGTTCCTTCCTCTGTGGCACCTGACATCTACCCTGCAGGGAGTAGCACTTTTGTTGTGCTGACCTGGGTCTACATTTCCTTTGTTGGTGACGGATCCCTTCAACTATGGCCATGCCTGCTCAGCAATGTCTCCGGCTGCATCGTCTGTGCCATCCTTGCTAGTCACTGTACTTGTGTATTGAGTAACCCTGGGCGTAGTTCGCGAAGTAGCACTTTGCGAAGCTACGCAAAGTGCAGTTCGCACTACGCGAGCTACGCGTAGCACTTCGCAAACTGCGTAGTACCTTGTTCGCACTGTGCCAGATGTCGTTTTCAATGATTGCACAGTGCGGACAAGCAACCGGCACTGTGCAATCATTGAAAATGGCATCTTGCACAGTGCGAGCTGTAGTTTTCTGCTGCTCGAGTAGATTTTAACTCGAGCGGCAGCTTTCTCAACGCGAACTGGTAGTTTCACATCGCGAGCGGTCACGAGCATACGCGACCACTCGCAATGAGAAACCTGACCTCCTCGCGTTGGGAATCTCGCCGGGAGGTTTATTTTCCATGAGGGCGTGGGTACGGCCCGTACCACCATTGTAGTGGTGATGTAGGGGTACGTGTGGTACCGCCCGTACCCACGCCCTGAGGGCGTAGGTACGGCCTGTACCACCATTGGAGTGGTGATGTAGGGGTACGCGTGGTATGGGCCGTACCCACGCTCTGAGGGCGTGGGTACGGCGCGTACTCCTACTTCACCACTACAATGGTGGTGCGGGCTGTACCCACGCTCTGAGGGCATGGGTACGGCCCGTACCACCATTGTAGTGGTGATGTAGGAGTACGTGCCGTACCCACACCCTCCGAGCGTGGGTACGGCCCGTACCTCCATTGTAGTGGTGATGTAGGGGTACGTGTGGTACGGCCCGTACCACCATTGTAGTGGTGATGTAGGAGTACGTGCCGTACCCACGCCCTCCGAGCGTGGGTACGGCCCGTACCTCCATTGTAGTGGTGATGTACGGGTACGCGTGGTACGGGCCGTACCCACGCTCTGAGGGCGTGGGTACGGCCCGTACCACCATTGTAGTGGTGATGTAGGAGTATGCGCTGTACCCACGCCCTCCGAGCGTGGGTACGGCCCGTACCACCATTGTAATGGTTATGTAGGGGTACGCGTGGTACGGGCCGTACCCACGCCCTGAGGGCGTGGGTACGGCCCGTACCACCATTGTAGTGGTGATGTAGGGGTACGCGTGGTACGGGCCGTACCCACGCTCTGAGGTCGTGGGTATGGTGCCTACTCCTACATCACCACTACAATCGTGGTACGGGCCGTACCCACACCCTCAGAGCGTGGGTACGGCCCGTACCACGCGTACCCCTACATCACCACTACAATGGTGGTACGGGCCATACCCACGCTCGGAGGGCGTGGTTACGGGCCGTACCACCATTGTAGTGGTGACGGGTACGCGTACGCAGGGATTGGTGGACACGCCCCCCGAAGTGACCAGACCCTGGGGGTAACGTATGGGCATTATATGGTATTTTTAGTTCTCGCCTGGCTATCGCGTAAGCGATCACCCAGCGAGACTTATGTAGGGGCTTCCGAAAATGCTCCCAAAGGCTTCCCAGGCGGATCGGGTGGCGGTTACGTGCACAACCACACCATTCCATTTGCCACCAGCTACTTCCTGCGCGTGCGCCGCCTCACACATTCAGAGAGATTTAGTAAGGGGCACAAGACCTTAGGAATGCAGTTTATGGCCAGAGCATGTGAGGCATTCAAGCGCAAAGCTGGCATCTGGTATCGGACTTGAAAGCAGCAGACTGCTTTCGCCAGAACTTTCGTTATAACACACACCCCATATGCTCGTTCCCTCCCACCCTTCCTTTGATGTCCGCTTTTCTTGTTGTTTACAAACCACGCCACACACTGCTGCACGCCACACACTGCTGTACGCCACACACTGCTGCACACCACACACTGCTGCACGCCGCACACTACCGCATGCCACACACTGCTGCATTACACACTGCTGCATTACACACTGCTGCACGCCGCACACTGCTGCACGCCTCACACTGCTACACGAAACACTGCTACATGAAACACTGCTGCACGCCTCACACTGCTGCACGCCTCACACTGCTGCACGCCACACACTGCTGCACGCCACACACTGCTTCACGCCACACACTGCTGCATGACTCATACTGCTGCATGCCTCACACTGCTGCACGCCGCACACTGCTGCACGCCTCACACTGCTGCACGCTGCACACTGCTGCAAACTGCACACTGCAGCACGCCGCACACTGCTGCACGCCACTCACTGCTGCACGCCACACACTGCTGCATGCCGGCGCATGCCACACAGTGCTGCATGCCTCACACTGCTACACGAAACACTGCTACAAGCCACACACTGCTGCATGCCGCACACTGCTGCATGCCACACACTGCTGCACGCCGCACACTGCTGCAAGCCGCACACTGCTGCAGCCTCACACTGCTGCACGCCTCACACTGCTGCACGCCGCAAGCTACCGCACGCCACACACTGCTGCGCACACTGCTGCATTACACACTGCTGCATGCCGCACACTGCTGCATGCCGCACACTGCTGCACACCTCACACTGTTACACGAAACACTGCTGCACGCCTCACACTGTTGCACGCCACACACTGCTGCACGCCACACACTGCTGCATGCCACACACTGCTGCACGCCTCACACTGCTGCACGCCGCACACTGCTGCATGCCGCACACTGCAGCACACCGCACACTGCTGCACGCCACACACTGCTACACAAAACACTGCTGCACACCACACACTGCAGCACGCCGCACACTGCTGCACGCCACTCACTGCTGCACGCCACACACTGCTGCACGCCACACACTGCTGCATGCCGCACACTGCTGCATGCCGCACACTGCTACACGAAACACTGCTGCACACCACACACTGCTGCATTACTCACTGCTGCATGCTGCACGACACTGCTGCACACAGCACACTGCTGCACGCCGCACACTGCTGCACGCCATACAGTGCTGCAAGCCTCACACTGCTGCACGCCGCAGACTGCTGCACGCCGCACACTACTGCACGCCACACACTGCTGCGCACACTGCTGCATTACACACTGCTGCATTACACACTGCTGTATGCCACACACTGCTGCATGCCACACACTGCTGCATGCCGCTGCACGCCACACACTGCTGCATGCCACACACTGCTGCACGCCACACACTGCTGCAC
Source organism: Triturus cristatus (assembly GCF_964204655.1). NCBI lineage: Eukaryota > Metazoa > Chordata > Amphibia > Caudata > Salamandridae > Triturus > Triturus cristatus. The sequence goes on along the minus strand of NC_140589.1, from coordinate 1,232,221,344 downwards.
GCCACACACTGCTGCACGCCGCACACTGCTGCACGCCACACACTGCTGCGCACACTGCTGCATTACACACTGCTGCATGCCGCACACTGCTGCATGCCGCACACTGCTGCACACCTCACACTGTTACACGAAACACTGCTGCACGCCACACACTGCTGCATGCCACACACTGCTGCACGCCTCACACTGCTGCACGCCGCACACTGCTGCATGCCGCACACTGCAGCACACCGCACACTGCTGCACGCCACACACTGCTACACAAAACACTGCTGCACGCCACACACTGCAGCACGCCGCACACTGCTGCACGCCACTCACTGCTGCACGCCACACACTGCTGCACGCCACACACTGCTGCATGCCGCACACTGCTGCATGCCGCACACTGCTACACGAAACACTGCTGCACACCACACACTGCTGCATTACTCACTGCTGCATGCTGCACGACACTGCTGCACACAGCACACTGCTGCACGCCGCACACTGCTGCACGCCACACAGTGCTGCAAGCCTCACACTGCTGCACGCCGCACACTGCTGCACGCCGCACACTACTGCACGCCACACACTGCTGCGCACACTGCTGCATTACACACTGCTGCATTACACACTGCTGTATGCCACACACTGCTGCATGCCACACACTGCTGCATGCCGCTGCACGCCACACACTGCTGCATGCCACACACTGCTGCACGCCACACACTGCTGCACGCCACACACTGCTGCACGCCGCACACTGCTGCATGCCACACACTGCTGCACGCCGCACACTGCTACACTCTGCACAATGCTACACGAAACACTGCTGCACGCCACACACTGCTGCACGGCACACACTGCTGCACACCGCACACTGCTGCACACCACACACTGCTGCACACTGCTGCATTACTCACTGCTGCATGCTGCACGACACTGCTGCTCGCAGCACACTGCTGCACGCCGCTCACTGCTGCATGCCGGCGCATGCCACACAGTGCTGCATGCCTCACACTGCTACACGAAACACTGCTACAAGCCACACACTGCTGCATACCGCACACTGCTGCATGCCACACACTGCTGCATGCCGCACACTGCTGCAAGCCACACAATGCTGCAGCCTCACACTGCTGCACGCCTCACACTGCTGCACGCTGCAAGCTACCGCACGCCACACACTGCTGCGCACACTGCTGCATTACACACTGCTGCATGCCGCACACTGCTGCACGCCGCACACTGCTGCACACCTCACACTGTTACACGAAACACTGCTGCACGCCTCACACTGCTGCACGCCACACACTGCTGCACGCCACACACTGCTGCACGCCTCACACTGCTGCACGCCACACACTGCTGCATGCCGCACACTGCAGCACACCGCACACTGCTGCACGCCGCACACTGCTACACAAAACACTGCTGCACGCCACACACTGCTGCACGCCACACACTGCTGCACGCCACACGCTGCTGCACACCACACACTGCTGCACGCCACACACTGCTGCATGCCGCACAATGCTACACAAAACACTGCTGCATGCCACACACTGCTGCACGGCACACACTACTGCACGCCGCACACTGCTGCACGCCACACACTGCTGCACACTGCTGCATTACTCACTGCTGCATGCTGCACGACACTGCTGCACGCAGCACACTGCTGCACGCCGCACACTGCTGCACGCCACAGTGCTGCATGTCTCACACTGCTACACGAAACACTGCTGCACGCCACACACTGCTGCACGCCGCACACTGCTGCACGCCACACACTGCTGTATGCCGCACACTGCTGCACACCGCACACTGCTGCACGCCTCACACTGCTACACGAAACACTGCTGCATGCCTCACACTGCTGCACGCCTCACACTGCTGCACACCACACACTGCTGCACACCACACACTGCTGCACGCCTCACACTGCTGCATGCCTCACACTGCTGCATGCCGCACACTGCTGCACGCCGCACACTGCTGCACGCCACACACTGCTACACGCCACACACTGCTGCACGCCACACACTGCTGCATGCCACACACTGCTGCATGCCACACACTGCTGCACGCCTCACACTGCAGCACGCCTCACACTTCTGCATGCCTCACACTGCTGCATGCCGCACACTGCTGCATGCCACACACTGCTGCACGCCGCACACTGCTGCACGCCGCACACTGCTGCACGCCACACACTACTGCATGCCGCTGCACGCCGCACACTGCTGCACACCACACACTGCTGCATGCCACACACTGCTGCATGCCGCACACTGCTGCACGCCGCACACTGCTGCACGCCACACACTGCTGCATGCCACACACTGCTGCACAGCGCACACTGCTGCACGCCACACACTGCTGCACGCCACACACTGCTGCACACTGCTGCATTACTCACTGCTGCATGCCACACACTGCTGCAGTGTAAACTCACTGCTGCATGCCACACACTGCTGCACGCCACACACTGCTGCACGCCACACACTGCTGCACGGCGCACACTGCTGCACGCCACACACTGCTGCACGCCACACACTGCTGCACACTGCTGCGTTACTCACTGCTGCATGCTGCACGACACTGCTGCACGCAGCACACTGCTGCATGCCGCACACTGCTGCACACCGCACACTGCTGCACGCTACACAGTGCTGCATGCCTCACACTGCTACACGAAACACTGCTGCACACCACACACTGCTGCACACCGCACACTGCTGCATGCCACACACTGCTGCACGCAACACACTGCTGCATGCCGCACACTGCTGCACGCCGCACACTGCTGCATGCCTCACACTGCTGGACACCTCACACTGCTGCATGCCGCACACTGCTTCATGCCGCACACTGCTGCACTCCACACACTGCTTTTATGCGAGTTTATGCTACTGACATTGTAAATGACAATGCCTTTTATTTGTTTTAAAACCAAAACATAAATAAAAGGCATTGTAATTTTACAATGCCAATAGCTCAAACTCTTATAAATGCGAGACCTATTGCATTGCAAATGCTTGTTTAAAATTAGGTAGAGGTTATGTTTCCGGCCCCTCGCCCCCCCCTTTGCCCCTGGGAGTTGTGCTGAACTTCTGCGGCGTGCGCGGCGGTTTCGGTGCACCAGGTCGTAGGCTAGGAGGGCCGGGATGACACGTAGGATGGGGTCCATGGCTGTCCGTCGCATACGGCTGCTCCTTCTTCGCGTCATCCTCAATTTCCCGGGAGTTTTTTGCTGCCGTAAAAAATGGTCCGTGCGGAGTGACTTAGGCACGAATCGTACTTGCTGGTCTGTAGAACGCTGCCTGACTCCGTCCGGACGTCATGTACGCTATGTCCCGGATCGGAATTGTGGGTATTTTTTCGGCGCACGTAGTTTTTTAAGATTCATACTGAAATGGTATTTCTGTATGAATCGTACCTGCTGGTTTGTAAGGTGCATTTCCTGGGTACAAGTCGTACGGAGAATACGCTCCGTACGACCATTCGTACCCGGGTTTTACAGGATCGGAACCGGCACCTTGGAGTAGAAAATTAAAATGTATTATTCGAAGGTTACATTTGGCAGTGAGGCGCCCAGTCAGTGCACAGCATGCTTCCCAGTCCTCCCAAGCTAGCGGCGCCCCAAGTTTACTGTTCCATTTATCTAGGGAAGCAGAGTTTGTCAATGAGTTTTCTTTTAGGTATGTGTTATATACCCTGGTGATTAACACTTTACTTTCCTCTACTGTTAATACTATCTGCAGTGCTTTTAGCATCCTTGGCTCATAGAGAAACTCTGGATAAAACGTTCTAGCGGCACAACGTAAGCTGGTATAGATGGACCCTTGCATCGCCGTGTAGGGTTGCCCAGGGGTGCATGCATCTAGAGACAGAAACTGTCCGTTCATGTACAGATCCCTTAATTTGGTGACCCCTGCAGTAGATAGGATTTCCATCACCCTGTGCTCATGTGCTACAGAGATTCCTGGATGCCCAGCAAGTGGCATAGCCGGTGCATATAGACAATCCCTTCCTACACTGGCGCCAAGGACCCTCCAGGCTTTATTAGTGCTTTTAACCTTATTAATCTCTTTCCTGTTCGTCTCTGACCTGTAGTATAACACCATAGCAGTCAGTGGAACTGGGTGTGCATTATCAGTCTCCGTTGCCAAGTGTGGAAGCTAACACTGGGGGAGGTGCCAATAGTGTACAAATTGGGCTTGCGCACAAAGGTAATACAGTGTTAGATTCGGGGCTTCAAAGCCATACCTTTCATATGCTTGTGTAAGGGTCTCCCAGTTGCATCTCGGTTGTTTGTCTGCTAACACCAGAGACAGCAAACACATTTTGGGGGCCGTTAATAGAACTGTATTAAATACTATTGGAATGTTCACAAATAGATGAAGAAGTTTGGGGAGAATTGTCATCTTTGCTATTCTGTCCACTAGGGACAATGGGAGGCATATCCATCTGGCTACTTGATCATTTAATTTAGCAATCACACGCCTGTAATTCATGTTGATCACTATTCCGGGACTCTATCTGTGCACCCAGACACCCAGGTAATGTACAGGCTCACTTGTCCAGGCCAGTGGAACTCTCGTTCATTCCTAAGGGTACACTGTGTGAGGGGACAGACAGTGGATTTATTCCAGTTTATGCAGAGTCCCTAATATCCCTCGAACCAAACATATTCCTGCAGCAGGGATGCCAAGTGTGTCGCAGGCTCTCTAACATATGATAACATATCATCTGCGTATAGTGATATGGCCAAAGGTCGTTGTCTGAATCCCAGCACGGCGCTGTTGTGGCCCTGTCTGATCTTACATGCCAAAGGTTCCAGCACCAAGGACAACAACATCGGGGAGAGAGGGCACCCCTGCCTAGTTCCTCTACAGATCTCTATTGTGGCCGAGACCTCTTTTTATTAATACGTATCCTGGCCACCGGATTCATGCAGAGGAGACACACCCACTTCAAAGAAACAGGTGTTATCCCCATGTGCTGCAGGACCACAAACATATATCCCAATTTTATTGAATCAAATGCTTTGGCCGCATCGTACTGCCGCGGCTTGAAGCTCAGGGTTTAACTGATGCAGCACAGAAAATGTAGTGCGGAGGTTATGTGTGGTAGATCTTTGAGGTACAAATCCTGATTGATCCAGTAAGTCCAGGCTTGGGATCAGGGGTTGCAATCTGTTCGCAATGATTTTCACCAGTATTTTAGTATCTATGTTTATCAACCAGAGCGGCATATATGATTCACACCTGTTTGCCTCCTTATCTGGCTTCTGCAACGTTACTATGAGCGCTTGACGCAGGGTAGGAGGCAGGGCACCTTTAGCATATGCCTCAGTGAACACCTCCAATAGTCTTGGGGCAAGAGTGTCAGCAAAAGCTTTGTAGCACTCCACTGGCAGGCCATCCAACCCTGCTGCTCTGCCATTTGGGAGTGACAGTATAGTTTCCTTCACATCTTCTATTGTCCAGGGCTGAGTTAGGTTCTCTTGCTGGCCAGGGTAAACCAGCACAGCGCAACATCCTCAAGACACCTTGAAAACCCACTATAATTAGCAGCAGGCCTATACCCATACAAGCTGGAGAAGAACTTTACAAACACTTGACTTATCTCTGGCATGGTGTAATACGTTTCGGAATCGTTGTCGACTATTTCTACAATGTGTTCCTGTTCCCTTGGCATTGCCAGTTTGTTTTCCACAGATCGACCCGGTCTGCCCCTCTCCCCATACGCTTGTGCTCGTCACCTCCTGGACCTGTGGCGTACCTCCTGCTCAGGAATGTCAGTATGCTCTGATATTAAGTCTCTCACTTGGGCCAGCAGTGCATGCATGGGGCTCTGTTCATATATGCGTTCCAGTGCGTGTATCCTAACTTCAATGTCCTGCAGCCATTTCCTAAGCGATTTTAAGATATCTGCCTGCAGCCCCATACATTCTCCTCGGATGGTGATCTTGAAGGCCTCATCTACTGTGCCTTTATTTTCTAAGAAAATTTTTTTCACGGCGGCCCAATTTTAGTGCGAAATACTTGATCCAGCAGAGACGACGGTTGCAATCTCCACTGGAATGGTGGCTTGGGGCATTGAGGTATTGCTAATGCCAAAAGCACCGGAGCATGGTCCGACAGAGTTTTGGCAAGGTGCTTTAATTCCACAGTCCATGTGCTCACTTCCTTCGTGACTAACCAGTAGTCCAGCCTGGACCATGAGCCATGTGCTGACGACACATGTGTTCCCTCCCTAAATGTAGGGTTGCAGCCTCTGCATACATCTACAAGTCCCTCTGCCTCAATTATTTCCCCTATCACTGACGCTGTCTGTTTCCCATGCCATGTCGTGTTGGCTGAGCAATGCAGCTGTGGATCCAGATATACATTCAGAACTCCACCCCATATCACTGCAGACAAGGGCAGTGCAGTCATACGCCTCCAACTATCACTATATAAGGCAGGATTGTCTAAATTGGGATCATATGTGTTTACAAATAATATCTTTGTGCCACCCAAGCATCCCTGTATCGACAACACCCTACCCTGTTCGTCTCCTTCAGAACGGATTAGTGTGAAAGCAGTTCCCCTTTTCACCATCACTAGTACACCCCTAGAGTATGCGGAATACGAAACTGACACTCTGACAGAAGCCCAGCGTGTCCCCACATTGTGCTCTGTGTGCTTTGTAAGATGTGTCTCTTGCATTCTGTCTATCTAAGTATGCCAAAACATGTCAGTTTTTTCGGAGGATGCTAAGGCCTCGCATGTTCCATGTTAGCAATTTAATTGAACCACCTGAACACTTCGTTAACTACTCCTGAATTTTCAGATCCACTGCTGCGTGTGAATCCCACCATTTAACAGCGCTTGACTCTTTACTACATGTATTCTGCACTGCATCTGCAACAGAAAGCAAACACCCATCCCACACTTCACCCATTTCAGCACCCCCAACTTGCTAAAGCCATCCCCATAGAACTCTAACTTGCCTACCCTTGAAAAGATTTCCCATATGTGTTGCCGGGGTAAACCCATAGGGGAGCACTAGTGCACAAACATCCACCCCAATGAACAGGGAGGTGGCGGAACATGTATCTTGAGTTGGCATGCCACACATACATTTTACCTGGTAGTTTCTAGTCCGCTTAAGTTCTCAGTTTCCACCTGCATTGAGGCGATACTCACAAACTATTGTTCAATCGTCTTTGTGCTATCCGTCCTGAAGCTGTCCTGTAATTGGTCCGCTTCCGACCTCAGGTCGCCACCAACACCCTCCATCTGCTGCTACTACCAGGATGCCTCAGCGAGGAACTAGATATTACAGGGTCTGCCATATTACAATGTTCTCTATTGCTCCTCTTCATCTGGGTCATCTGCTTTGTCTCACCGGCTTTTCTTCATGGATTTCACATATACCAAGGCTGACTAGGGGTTGGTGAATATTTTAGTTTTTCCTTCTATTCCGATGCGAGTATGGGCAGGGTATAACATTGCGTATGGAATGCTCACCGCCAGCAACTGTTTCTGACTGGTTGGAATTCCCAGCTCACTGCCTGGACCGAGGCAGTGAAGTCTGGATAGAATGTCAGATCATTTCCTTGATAGTTGACGTTTCTCCCGTGCCAGGCGCAGAACTGCGTCACGATCCCTATAATTAAGCAGTCGTGCTATAATCGGCCGTGGCGGGGCACCTGGGACTGGGCGTACTGCTAGTGACCAATGAGCCCTTTCTACAATTAGCATCCAAAGATGTCTTAAAGCATTCCTTCCACATAGAGCTTGAGCTTGCCTGTATTGGTTGATTCCGGTAGACTTGCCATTCTAAGGTTATTACATCTTGACCTAGCTTCTAGATCCTCGTTCTTAGCCTGAATTACTGCTAGGGCCTTCTCTATGTTTAGGCACTTTGTTGAGACACTTTGTAGGCAATCCTCCGCGTCAGAAATGCGTCTTTCTGCTTCGCCTAGACTGGCGCCCTGTTTATCTAGCTTCGCTGACATGTGATCCATCCGTAGATTCAGAGCGTTGATTTTCCCATTGATGAATTGCAGACTGTTCTGCATTGCGAGGAGCGTTGTTTCCAGCAATGAGGCCCCTTCCACCTGGGTGTCCTGCTTGGAGTCTGAGAGCGCCCGCTGCTGAGACCTGCCAGGTTTCTGCATTTCAAATGTGAGGCGGGTTTGGTTCTTGTCCGTCTTTCCCATGTTGGTCAACCGGCTGTTTGTGCCTTAGGTAATCCCCTGATCACCCAGCCGCTGATATGATCATTCGCTTTCTGGACCTGGGAGAGTTGACTCTGCGCCTGGGGCTTCTTATTTGGTACAGAGCTTCGATCTGCCACCTATTGTAACTCCCCGGGCCGTCTGCGCCAACATATCCCAGTGCAGCAGCTTCTTCAGCAAACGTTCTGGCCCTGTCCACCCGTAATAGTACAGCCGGGCCCGTTCTGTTCCTCTTGCAATGCCTTTTCTGGTGTCCGGCTACTCAGCACCACTTCAATCACATATGGGATCTGTGGTTATGTAAATCTGTGCTGCCTTTCCGCACATTTCCTCCCAAGCAGGCAGCACCCAACCTCAGGCCTCACCAGTCTGTCAGCGCTCCTAGGCCTACAGTTCTCCCGGCGCCACCACTGAAGCATTCTCTGCCTCACCGCACAGAAAATTAAAATATATTATTCGAATGTTACATTTGGCAGTGAGGCGCCCAGTCAGTGCACAGCATGCTTCCCAGTCCTCCCAAGCCAGCGGCGCCCCAAGTTTACTGTTCCATTTATCTAGGGAAGCAGAGTTTGTCAATGAGTTTTCTTTTAGGTATGTGTTATATACCCTGGTGATTAACACTTTACTTTCCTCTACTGTTAATACTATCTGCAGTGCTTTTAGCATCCTTGGCTCATAGAGAAACTCTGGATAAAACGTTCTGGCGGCACAACGTAAGCTGGTATAGATGGACCCTTGCATCGCCGTGTATGGTTGCCCAGGGGTGAATGCATCTAGAGACAGAAACTGTCCGTTCATGTACAGATCCCTTAATTTGGTGACCCCTGCAGTAGATAGGATTTCCATCACCCTGTGCTCATGTGCTACAGAGATTCCAGGATGCCCAGCAAGTGGCATAGCCGGTGCATATAGACAATCCCTTCCTACACTGGCGCCAAGGACCCTCCAGGATTTATTAGTGCTTTTAACCTTATTAATCTCTTTCCTGTTCGTCTCTGACCTGTAGTATAACACCATAGCAGTCAGTGGAACTGGGTGTGCATTATCAGTCTCCGTTGCCAAGTGTGGAAGCTAACGCTGGGGGAGGTGCCAATAGTGTGCAAATTGGGCTTGCGCACAAAGGTAATACAGTGTTAGATTCAGGGCTTCAAAGCCATACCTTTCATATGCTTGTGTAAGGGTCTCCCAGTTGCATCTCGGTTGTTTGCCTGCTCACACCAGAGACAGCAAACACATTTTGGGGGCCGTGAATAGAAGTGTATTTAATACTATTGGAATGTTCACAAATAGATGAAGAAGTTTGGGGAGAATTGTCATCTTTGCTATTCTGTCCACTAGGGACAATGGGAGGCATATCCATCTGGCTACTTGATCATTTAATTTAGCAATCACACGCCTGTAATTCATGTTGATCACTATTCCGGGACTCTATCTGTGCACCCAGACACCCAGGTAATGTACAGGCTCACTTGTCCAGGCCAGTGGAACTCTCGTTCATTCCTAAGGGTACACTGTGTGAGCGGACAGACAGTGGATTTATTCCAGTTTATGCAGAGTCCCTAATATCCCTCGAACCAAACATATTCCTGCAGCAGGGATGCCAAGTGTGTCGCAGGCTCTCTAACATATGATAACATATCATCTGCGTATAGTGATATGGCCAAAGGTCGTTGTCTGAATCCCAGCACGGCGCTGTTGTGGCCCTGTCTGATCTTACATGCCAAAGGTTCCAGCACCAAGGACAACAACATCGGGGAGAGAGGGCACCCCTGCCTAGTTCCTCTACAGATCTCTATTGTGGCCGAGACCTCTTTTTATTAATACGTATCCTGGCCACCGGATTCATGCAGAGGAGACACACCCACTTCAAAGAAACAGGTGTTATCCCCATGTGCTGCAGGACCACAAACATATATCCCAATTGTATTGAATCAAATGCTTTGGCCGCATCGTACTGCTGCGGCTTGAAGCTCAGGGTTTAACTGATGCAGCACAGAAAATGTAGTGCGGAGGTTATGTTTGGTAGATCTTTGAGGTACAAATCCTGATTGATCCAGTAAGTCCAGGCTTGGGATCAGGGGTTGCAATCTGTTAGCAATGATTTTCACCAGTATTTTAGTATCTATGTTTATCAACCAGAGCGGCATATATGATTCACACCTGTTTGCCTCCTTATCTGGCTTCTGCAACGTTACTATGAGCGCTTGACGCAGGGTAGGAGGCAGGGCACCTTTAGCATATGCCTCAGTGAACACCTCCAATAGTCTTGGGGCAAGAGTGTCAGCAAAAGCTTTGTAGCACTCCACTGGCAGGCCATCCAACCCTGCTGCTCTGCCATTTGGGAGTGACAGTATAGTTTCCTTCACATCTTCTATTGTCCAGGGCTGAGTTAGGTTCTCTTGCTGGCCAGGGTAAACCAGCACAGCGCAACATCCTCAAGACACCTTGAAAACCCACTATAATTAGCAGCAGGCCTATACCCATACAAGCTGGAGAAGAACTTTACAAACACTTGACTAATCTCTGGCATGGTGTAATACGTTTCGGAATCTTTGTCGACTATTTCTACAATGTGTTCCTGTTCCCTTGGCATTGCCAGTTTGTTTTCCACAGATCGACCCGGTCTGCCCCTCTCCCCATACGCTCGTGCTCTCCACCTCCTGGACCTGTGGCGTACCTCCTGCTCAGCAATGTCAGTATGCTCTGATATTAAGTCTCTCACTTGGGCCAGCAGTGCATGCATGGGGGTCTGTTCATATATGCGTTCCGGTGCGTGTATCCTAACTTCAATGTCCTGCAGCCATTTCCTAAGCGATTTTAAGATATCTGCCTGCAGCCCCATACATTCTCCTCGGATGGTGATCTTGAAGGCCTCCCATAATGTTCCAGCCTCATCTACTGTGCCTTTATTTTCTAAGAACATTTTTTTCACGGCGGCCCAATTGTAGTGCGAAATACTTGATCCAGCAGAGACGACGGTTGCAATCTCCACTGGAATGGTGGCTTGGTGTAGTGAGGTATTGCTAACGCCAAAAGCATCGGAGCATGGTCCGACAGAGTTTTGGCAAGGTGCTTTAATTCCACAGTCCATGTGCTCACTTCCTTCGAGACTAACCAGTAGTCCAGCCTGGACCATGAGCCATGTGCTGACGACACATGTGTTCCCTCCCTAAATGTAGGGTTGTAGCCTCTGCATACATCTACAAGTCCCTCTGCCTCAATTATTTCCCCTATCACTGACGCTGTCTGTTTCCCATGCCATGTCGTGTTGGCTGAGCAATGCAGCTGTGGATCCAGATATACATTCAGAACTCCACCCCATATCACTGCAGACAAGGGCAGTGCAGTCATACGCCTCCAACTATCACTATATAAGGCAGGATTGTCTAAGTTGGGATCATATGTGTTTACAAATAATATCTAATACCCAAGCATCCCTGTATCGACAACACCCTACCCTGTTCGTCTGCTTCAGAACGGATTAGTGTGAAAGCAGTTCCCCTTTTCACCAGCACTAGTACACCCCTAGAGTATGCGGAATACGAAACTGACACTCTGACAGAAGCCTAGCGTGTCCCCACATTGTGCTCTGTGTGCTTTGTAAGATGTGTCTCTTGCATTCTGTCTATCTAAGTATGCCAAAACATGTCAGTTTTTTCAGAGGATGCTAAGGCCTCGCATGTTCCATGTTAGCAATTTAATTGAACCACCGGAACACTTCGTTAACTACTCCTGAATTTTCAGATCCACTGCTGCGTGTGAATCCCTCCATTTAACAGCGCTTGACTCTTTACTACATGTATTCTGCACTGCATCCGCAACAGAAAGCAAACACCCATCCCGCACTTCACCCATTTCAGCACCCCCAACTTGCTAAAGCCATCCCCATAGAACTCTAACTTGCCTACCCTTGAAAAGATTTCCCATATGTGTTGCTGGGGTACACCCATAGGGGAGCACTAGTGCACAAACATCCACCCCAATGAACAGGGAGGTGGCGGAACATGTATCTTGAGTTGGCATGCCACACATACATTTTACCTGGTAGTTTCTAGTCCGCTTAAGTTCTCAGTTTCCACCTGCATTGAGGCGATACTCACAAACTATTGTTCAATCGTCTTTGTGCTATCCGTCCTGAAGCTGTCCTGTAATTGGTCCGCTTCCGACCTCAGGTCGCCACCAACACCCTCCATCTGCTGCTACTACCAGGATGCCTCAGCGAGGAACTAGATATTACAGGGTCTGCCATATTACAATGTTCTCTATTGCTCCTCTTCATCTGGGTCATCTGCTTTGTCTCACCGGCTTTTCTTCATGGATTTCACATATACCAAGGCTGACTTGGGGTTGGTGAATATTTTAGTTTTTCCTTCTATTCCGATGCGAGTATGGGCAGGGTATAACATTGCGTATGGAATGCTCACCGCCAGCAACTGTTTCTGACTGGTTGGAATTCCCAGCTCACTGCCTGGACCGAGGCAGTGAAGTCTGGATAGAATGTCAGATCATTTCCTTGATAGTTGACGTTTCTCCCGTGCCAGGCGCAGAACTGCGTCACGATCCCTATAATTAAGCAGTCGTGCTATAATCGGCCATGGCGGGGCACCTGGGACTGGGCGTACTGCTAGTGACCAATGAGCCCTTTCTACAATTAGCATCCAAAGATGTCTTAAAGCATTCCTTCCACATAGAGCTTGAGCTTGCCTGTATTGGTTGATTCCGGTAGACTCGCCATTCTAAGGTTATTACATCTTGACCTAGCTTCTAGATCCTCGTTCTTAGCCTGAATTACTGCTAGGGCCTTCTCTATGTTTAGGCACTTTGTTGAGACACTTTGTAGGCAATCCTCCGCGTCAGAAATGCGTCTTTCTGCTTCGCCCAGACTGGCGCCCTGTTTATCTAGCTTCGCTGACATGTGATCCATCCGTAGATTCAGAGTGTTGATTTTCCCATTGATGAATTGCAGACTGTTCTGCATTGTGAGGAGCGTTGTTTCCAGCAATGAGGCCCCTTCCACCTGGGTGTCCTGCTCGGAGTCCGAGAGCGCCCGCTGCTGAGACCTGCCAGGTTTCTGCATTTCAAATGTGAGGCGGGTTTGGTTCTTGTCCGTCTTTCCCATGTTGGTCAACCGGCTGTTTGTGCCTTAGGTAATCCCCTGATCACCCAGCCGCTGATATGATCATTCGCTTTCTGGACCTGGGAGAGTTGACTCTGCGCCTGGGGGTTCTTATTTGATACAGAGCTTCGATCTGCCACCTATTGTAACTCCCCGGGTCGTCTGCGCCAACATATCCCAGTGCAGCAGCTTCTTCAGCAAACGTTCTGGCCCTGTCCACCCGTAATAGTACAGCCGGGCCCGTTCTGTTCCTCTTGCAATGCCTTTTCCGGTGTCCGGCTACACAGCACCACTTCAATCACACATGGGATCTGTGGTTATGTAAATCTGTGCTGCCTTTCCGCACATTTCCTCCCAAGAAGGCAGCACCCAACATCAGGCCTCACCAGTCTGTCAGCGCTCCTAGCCCTACAGTTCTCCCGGCGCCACCACTGAAGCATTCTCTGCCTCACCGCACTTCACCCTGTTGACTGTCACAGTTCCTCAGCACATTCCCATGTTAGTCCAACATGCCACTGGGCTAGCTTATAGGTTACCTGCGCTTGTAGCTCCCGGTCCAGAGCCCTCCGCCTTTGACTTCTTACACGTATGTGCCGGTCCGCCATGCTGTCCCAACTGTTTGCGCCGGCCACCCAAGGATGTTCTCTTCTCGTCGCATGCGCCACTGCTCCACCACTCGCTCTTGTAACAGCGGGCTTTTCCCGGCTCACGGCAGCGTTAGGCAACGCGGCACAATCATTTCCGTTGGATTGCAGCACAGCTCTGCCCCATCTCAGCAGGCACCTCGGCCCAGCACCAGCGTATATGTTGCTTCTCACCTCTGTCTGGAGCTCTCGGACCAACTACTGTGATCCTGACCTGGCATTTTTATTGCCTGCAGGGCAGCTCCTTGTGTCTCCGGCCCTCGGTCATCCACTCCTGAGCACTGGTCAGCAGCAGCATTGCAGCAGCATGTCTCGACTCTGCCCGTCACTGTCCAAACGCCACAGACGCTGCCGCTTCACCGCAGTCCAGCTGCTGAATTTCAGATGCAGACGGCGGTCACCACTTTTTTCCCTTGGGTACCTCAGCCGCGCCGGGGCGCTGTCTCTGCGTTGCTCACCCTCTGCACCAATTCTGTGCCACGATATTTCACCACCGCATCTGCAGTACTAGTAGGCAGCTACTTGGTGAGCGGGATGTCATGCCTTAACCTGGATTATGCATTAGACCGGAAAAGGTACACCAAGGTGCAGCCATCTTGCTATGCGCCCTCTAGTGCCGCCTGGCATATGGAGATTTGCCAGGATTCACAGGATGCTGAGCTAAGGTCAAAATTTTAACCCAGCTTCTGCCGACACATTGTCAGCAGCTGTATCCATCAGGCCGCATCACTGGCAGAAGCTTGGCTTGTTTTGGGCTCGAGGTTCCCAAGGTGAGCCAGGCATTTGGTTTGAGCTTTCAGTGGCTCTCCCATCCCCACAGTTTACTGACGTGTAAGCCAAAAGAACGTTGCCAGAACTTAGCATTACTGAGTTTGAAGGCTGTTATAATTAATTTCTTTTTCTATTGTTTAGGGTGGAAGATGTAATTCATGTATATTTGTTCTTTATGTACATAATGCTTTATTTCGTATGCTCCTGTTCCCTTCCCCCTCCTGTCTTGCCTACTTGTATCTCCCTTCTGTCTCAGGGAGGCTACCTTAGAATGTTCATTGTGTGGCAGTTGCTGTATTCTTGGTGGAGAGAGGAGAACGGTAATAAAGAGTTCCAACTTACCTTGCTTATGATTCATCACTGGCAACGATCTGTGGAAGGGGACAGACAACTCTGGCTCCTCCCCTTTTGATGTCCACTCCACCAGCTCTTCTGCAAGTTTATTATTCCACAATTTCCTCATTGTGGACCAAAGTACTGTTTAATTTTTCTTTATTGAATTCCTGTGGGCACCATTTGGACCTCATCATCGGATACTTGTTGTGCCTTGTCGACATTGACTGCCTTTGCCTTTTGAGCCATCGTTCAGCCCGCCTCACTGGTGAACGACCAAAATATAGAATCCAAAATATAGACAGGACAGAATATCGACTCTAAAATATAGATAGGACAGAATTTCGAATTATCAAAATATAGATAGGTCAGA
This sequence comes from Triturus cristatus, assembly GCF_964204655.1. Lineage (NCBI taxonomy): Eukaryota > Metazoa > Chordata > Amphibia > Caudata > Salamandridae > Triturus > Triturus cristatus. The sequence continues at coordinate 1,232,205,889 of NC_140589.1, read as the reverse complement.
ATATCGAAATTGGGGTATGAAATATCGATTCCCATAATATCGAATTTAAAAATATAGATTAGCATAATATCGAATTTAAAAATATAGATTTCCATAATATCGTTTTTTTTTTAGTGTTATGTATGGTAGTATATGTGTTAAAATTAAGGGTGGGCGTAGTGGGCGTAGTGGGGCTACGTGAAGCAGCACGTAGTGTGCCCAAATCTACGCACACTACACGCTTCGCGTAGCCCCACTACGTGCCACCCACCTCCCGCCCGCCCTTCTTTTAAATAATATCAGCAATATAAAATAAATTAAAGTAAAGCGACTTACCGTAAGCGCTGCGTCTCCGGGGCTCCCTCTTCTTCGTTTCTAATTTCTTCTGACAAATGCGCATGCGCGGACGCCCGCGCATGCGCATTTCTCGCGAGAAATGCGCATGCGCGGGTGTCCGCGCATGCGCATTTGCCAGAAGAAATTAGAAACAGAAAGAGGGAGCCCCGGAGACGCCGCGCTTACGGTAAGTCGACTTACTTTAATTTATTTTTCATTGCTTATATTATTAAAAGGAGGGCAGGCGGGAGGTGGGTGGCGGGTGGCAAGCAGCTACGCTTCGCCCTCGGCGTGTGCGTAGCGCTGCCCTGCTTCGCCTACTTCGGAAAGTGCGAAGCAGGCAGCACTACGTACACTACGTGGGCGAAGCGTAGTGCTACGCCCGGGGTTAGTTAAAATTATGTATTATTTGTGTAATGTATGTTTAATTTTTTTAAACTAATGAATGTTATGTAATTTAATTTTTGCGTAATTTAATTCCGTAACAGGTTGTGGGTTTATAGGGGAATAGGGTGGGAAGTAATTTAATTATGGTAAATTAAATATTAATTATATTTATATGTTTTGATAATTAATTGATTGATAATTAATTATTAATTGGTAATTAATTTTTATTAATTGGTAATTAATTTGTATTCATTGATTATTGATAATTATGTTAATTGTATTTTTTATTATTAGGAGAGGGTTGTGGGCTTATAGGGGAATTGGGTGTGAAGTAATTTAATTGTAATAAAGTCAATATATATTTTTTAATTTATGTGTATTGATAATTAATTGATAATTAATTATTAATTGGTAATTAATTTGTATTAATTGGTAATTAATTTGTATGAATTGCTAATTAATTTTTATTAATTAGTAAATAATTTTTATTAATTGATTAATTGATAATGTTAATTGAATTTTTTATTATTGGGAGTGGGTTGTGGGTTTATAGGGGAATTGGGTGGGATGTAAATTAATTGTAATAAAGAAAATAATTTTTTTATTTATGTGTATTGATAATTAATTGATGATTAATTATTAATTGGTAATTAATTTGTATGAATTGCTAATTAATTTGTATTAATTGCTAAATAATTTGTATTAATTGATAATAATGTTAATTGTATTTTTTATTATTGGGAATGGGTTGTGGGTTTATAGGGGAATTGGGTGGGAAGTAAATTAATTGCAATAAAGTAAATATAAATTTTTATTTATATGTATTGATAATTAATTGATAATTATTTTTAATTGGTAATTAATTTGTATTAATTGGTAATTAATTTTTTTCAATGGTAATTATTTTTTATTATTTGGTAATAATTTTTAATTAACTTTTATTGGTATTGATAATTAATGTAATCTTATTTTAATATTAAATCATTACTTTCCCTACTGTTGCACTCTCAGGAGTGGGAATAGTATTTTTTACCCTCCCGCTATCCAACTCTTTCCCTACTGTTGCACTCACTGGAGTGGGAATAGTAATTTTTACCCTCCCGCTATCCAACTCTTTCCCTACTGTTGTACTCACTGGAGTGAGAATAGTAATTGTTACCTTCCCGCTATCCAATGCTTTCCCTACTGTTGCACTCTCTGGAGTGGGAATAGTAACTTTTACCCTCCCGCTATCCAACACTTTCCCTACTGTTACACTCTTTGGAGTGGGAATAGTAATTTTTACCCCTACACTATCCAACGTTTTCCCTACTGTTGCACTCACTGGAGTGGGAATAGTAATTTTTACCCTCCCGCTATCCAACTCTTTCCCTACTGTTGCACTCACTGGAGTGAGAATAGTAATTTTTACCTTCCCGCTATCCAATGCTTTCCCTACTGTTGCACTCTCTGGAGTGGGAATAGTAATTTTTACCCCTATGCTATCCAATGCTTTCCTACTGTTGGAGTCACTGGAGTGGGTATAGTAATTTTTCCCTTCCCGCTATCCAATGCTTTCCCTACTGTTGCACTCTCTGGAGTGGGAATAGTAATTTTTACTCTCCCGCTATCGAATCCTTTCCCTACTGTTGCACTCTTTGGATTGGGAATAGTAATTTTTACCCCTACGCTATCCAACGTTTTCCCTACTGTTGCACTCACTGGAGTGGGAATAGTAATTTTTACACCTACGCTATCCAACGCTTTCCCTACTGTTGCACTCACTGGAGTGGGAATAGTAATTTTTCCCTTCCCGCTATCCAACGCTTTCCCTACTGTTGCAGTCTCTGGAGTGGGAATAGTAATTTTTACCTTCCCGCTATCCAACGTTTTCCCTACTGTTGCACTCACTGGAGTGGGAATAGTAATTTTTACGCTCTCACTATTCAACAAAATCTCTACTTTTTTTACATTACTTTTATTATTTTTACATTTTAAGCTTTTTTATATTATATTATGAATGTTTTATTTAATTGTTTTTAATATTTAATTACTTTTATATTATTTTTAACCCCTTCGATGCTCATGACGGAACGGTTCCGTCATGAGCATCGGTTGAGCTGTGCTCATGACGGAACCGCTCCGTCATGAGCACAGCCCCTGGGGGAAGCGCTGGCGCTCCCCCCCTGGGGCATCGATCGTGCCCCCACAGAGGGGGATGGCAGCGGAAGAGTTTCCGCTGCCACCCCCGAGCCCCCCCACGCTTCCTGATGACGTCAGCGCGCACAGCGCGCGCCGGCGTCATCAGGAAGCGTTGGACGCGCTGGAATTCATTTCTTCCAGCGCGTCCAACGGGGAGGGTAAGTGTTTTGGTGCTGTGTTGCGGGGGGGGGGGCGGAATTCCAGGGCCTTGAGGCATCGGGGGAGAGGATAGAGTATTTCCTCTCCCCTGATGTCTCAATGCTGGGCATTCCTGTCCCACGATCGCGCACAGCGTCGCGATCGTGGGACAGGAATTCCCCCACTAGACCCCAGGGATGTTGTTTTTGGCCATTTTGGAAGCGACCCCTTGGGCAAGGGTCGCTTCCCTGGGGGAGAATTTGTGGAAGACTTTTCTGTCCCCCCTGGGGGCAGATCGGTCCACTTTCGGTCCGTTTCTGCCCCCAGGGGGGGCAGAAAAGCCCACTAGACACCAGGGAATTTTGTTATATCGTTATGGGAAGCGACCCCTTGGGCAAGGGTCGCTTCCCTGGGGGAGAATTTGAGCACAGACTTTTCTGCCCCCCCCTGGGGGCAGATCGGTCCACTTTTGGTCCGTTTCTGCCCCCGGGGGGGCAGAAAAGCCCACTAGACACCAGGGAATTTTGTTATATCGTTATGGGAAGCGACCCCTTGGGCAAGGGTCGCTTCCCTGGGGGAGAATTTGAGCACAGACTTTTCTGCCCCCCCTGGGGGCAGATCGGTCCACTTTCGGTCCGTTTCTGCTCCCAGGGGGGCAGAAAAGCCCACTAGACACCAGGGAATTTTGTAATATCGTTATGGGAAGCGACCCCTTGGGCAAGGGTCGCTTCCCTGGGGGAGAATTTGAGCACAGACTTTTCTGCCCCCCCTGGGGGCAGATCGGTCCACTTTTGGTCCGTTTCTGCCCCCAGGGGGGGCAAAAAAGCCCACTAGACACCAGGGAATTTTGTCATTTTGTTATGGGAAGCGACCCCTTGGGCAAGGGTCGCTTCCCTGGGGGAGAATTTGTGCACAGACTTTTCTGCCCCCCCTGGGGGCAGATCGGTCCACTTCGGGCCGTTTCTGCCCCCAGGGGGGGCAGAAAAGCCCACTAGACACCAGGGAATTTCTTAATATTGTTATGGGAAGCGACCACTTGGGCAAGGGTCGCTTCCCTGGGGGATAATTACTGCACAGACTTTTCTGCCCCCCCCTGGGGGCAGATCGGTCCACTTTCGCTCCGTGTCTGGCCCCAGGGGGGGGGCAGAAAAGCCCACTAGACACCAGGGAATTAGTGTAAATAAAAACGGAAGTGACCCCTTTGGCAAGTGTCGCTTCCAGGGGGCAATTTTTATAATATGTATTTGGCCCACCCGCCCCGGGACAGAGTAGCCTTTTTTTTCCCTGCTGTTTTCTGCCCCACCTGGAACATAACCCGATTGACCATTTGGGTAGTAATATAGCATGTTGTAATGTTTATTGTTTTATTTTTTGTGAATCGCAATAGTAATGTTTTTTTTTTTTACTTTTTTGTTCTAGGTGAAGGCTTTTGCTCTTTTCAGTTTGCCGTGTTGTTTCTGGCGGTTCTGCTGTTTGTGTAGTTTGATAAGAGACTCTTTTTTGTACAATGTAAATGTGTTTGATTTCTCTGCATGAATTTGTTTTGCAAATGGTGTAATAATAGCAGTATGTTTGTTTTTTGAGTGTCAAAAACTTTTTGAATTGGTGCTCGATGTGTATTTTGTTGTCTTGTGAGTATTTTTTTTTTTTCTTCTTTCTAGTTTGATATCGTTGGTTTTTGCTGTGTCACAGCAGAGTTGGTTTCTGGTGAGTGCAGCTGTCTCTTGTAATTGGATTGTATAGTTTTTGAGTACATTGATCTTTGTGATAAAGGTACACATTTCTTTACTTACTTGGTTTGCACATTGTTGGTTGTTGTTGACTTGTTTGTGCCGTCTTCTATCTTAGTAAGTATAATGGCTAGCCGCAGGATGACTGCTCAGCAGGTTGTTGGTTTGCTGTTTGAGTCTTCCTCTGATATTGGTTCAGAGACTGACTCTGCATCTGAGGGAGAGGAGGCAGGGGACGATTCTGGCAGTGAGTTGTCTCTCCGTATGGAGTCATCGGATGATGAAGATACTCTTAGTGCGGATGAAGTGCCTGTGTTAGAGGCGGAGACTGATGTGCCGATAGTGCGGCAAGAGGCATCTGGGCTGCAGCCTGGGTCTGCAAGGTTTCCCGTTGGTGTAGTGCGGCAAGAGGCATCTGGGTTGCAGGCTGGGGCTGCAAGGCTTCCCGTTGGTGTAGTGCGGCAAGAGGCTTCTGGGCTGCAGGCTGGGGCTGCAAGGCTTCCCTTTGAAAGTGATGACCTCTGGGTTGCCCCTGGCATGGTGCAGCCGGCATTGCCAGAGTTTACTGGTGTTCCAGGGTCTAGAGTGAATACTGAAAACTTTTTGCCGGTCAATTTTTTTCAGTTGTTTATGGACGATGTGTTTTTTGCAGAGATTGTTGAGCAGACTAATTTGTATGCCGAACAGTTTTTGAGGGACAACTGTGCCAGTCTTAAGCCACACTCTAGAGCTACCCGGTGGACTCCTACAAATGTTGAAGAGATGAAGAAGTTCTTGGGTTTAACTTTTTTGATGGGCTTGCTAAGGAAGCCATCAATGTCTTCATATTGGTCTAGCAGTCCCTTGATGGCAACGTCTATTTTTCCGGCAGTCATGAGTCGTGACAGGTATTTGCTACTGCTTCGGATGATGCATTTTGTTGATAATGGTTTGGCGTTGCCACGAGATCACCCTGACTGTGACCGTCTTTTTAAGATTAGGCCTGTCCTTGATCACTTTGTTGATCGATTTCCTGAGATCTATGCTCCTGGGAAACAAATTGCAGTGGATGAGTCTTTGGTGTTGTTCAAGGGCCGCTTGGTTTTTAGGCAATACATTCCTAGTAAGAGGGCACGCTATGGAATAAAGCTGTATATGCTGTGTGACAGTAGGACTGGATATGTCTCTAATTTCAGGGTGTACACCGGTAAGGAATCTAGGTTTAACCTCCCTGGTTGTCCGTCCACTTTTGGAGTGACTGAGAAAATTGTTTGGGAACTTGGAAGAGGATTCTTTAACAAAGGCCACCATTTATATGTAGATAACTTCTACACTGGTGTGCGGTTGTTCAGGGAATTGGCCAAAGTGGACACTCTTGCTTGTGGCACAATCCGCTCTATGTGGCACAATCCGCTCTAACCGTAAAGGTTTCCCGAAAGAACTTGTTTGTCAAAAGCTTGTGCGGGGACAGTGCAGTGCGTTGCGTTGCCAGGAGCTTCTTGCTGTGAAGTTTACAGACAGGAGAGATGTCTACATGCTGACTACCATCCATGATGAAAGCACTGCACCTGTGACTGTTTAGGGTCAGGTCGCTGAAGCGCGCAAACCTGTGTGCATTTTAGACTATAATAGGCACATGGGTGGTGTTGACAGAGTAGATCAGAGGTTGGAACCTTACACTGCTCTTCGTAAGGCTTACATTTGGTACAAGAAGTTGGCTATCCATCTTTTCCACTTGGCAATGTTTAATGCTTTTGTTGTGTTCCAGGATTCTTGCCCTGAGTCAAAGATGACTTTTGCTAAGTTTCAGGAGTCTGTAATAGGCAGCCTTGTTGTAGTGGAACAGGCAAGTGTTCCTAGAGTTGGACTGGTGGAGGATGTTGCTAGATTGAAAGAACGCCACTTTCCAGATCACATTCCTCCCACACCCGCAAAAGATTTTCCCAGTAGGAGATGTAGAGTCTGTTGGCGAAAAGGTTTGCGGAAGGGGAGTCGTATGTACTGCCCCAACTGTCCTTCTCATCCTGCACTGTGTCTCTCTGCTTGTTTTAGAGCGTACCACACACGAAATAATTTTTGGGAGGATTCTTGAGTGGTAAAGTGACCTGCCTGGTCTGTATTCTTTGGATAATTTGATTCTGTTTCAAGGTTGGTGTTAGTGCAATGTATTTAGTTGCTGATTTTCTGTTAGAAGATTTGTATCTATTTGCAATTTGTTTGTGTTTTTATATTTTTCTAAAAAAAATCCTAAATGTGATGGCGGTGTGTGTAGGCTTGCGCTTGGCTGTTGGTGTGTGTGGACTGGCACTTGGTTGGTGGTGTGCGTGGAATGGTGCTTGGCTGGCAGTGTGCATGGACTGGCGGAGTGCGTGGACTGGTGCGTGGCTGGTGGTGTGCGTGGACTGGAGCTTGGCTGGCAGTGTGCGTGGAATGGTGGTTGGCAGGCGGTGTGCGTGGACTGGTACTTGGCTGGCGGTGTGCGTGGACTGGTGGTGTGTGCGGACTGGTGCTTGGCTGGTGGTGTCCGTGGACTGGCGCTTGGCTAGCGGTGTGCGTGGACTGGTGTTTGGCTAGCGGTGTGTGTGGACTGGTGCTCTGCTGGCTGTGTGTGAGTAGTGACTTTCTGCTGGTCACTACACACACTGCTAGCTGAGTGCCACTCCACGCAATCCATCAGCCTGTGTAGTTGCTGTGTCTGGATTGTGGGCGTGTGAAAGTGATGGGCCCTTGAATGGCGCTGTTTGCTGGTGTGAGTTTTGTTATGTGATGGGCCCGCGGCTGGCGGTGTGAATGGTTTTGTATGTCTCACACGTATGAAAGGTGTATGAATGGCCTGTAAAGAGGTTGGTGCCTTGTCGTGGCTTTACAGCTCACGAGCTGTGAGTCAATGGTTCAGTTTCTCGCCCTTTCAATTATTACCAGTGCATTTCATTTCTGTGAAATCACTTGCTAATACAATTGTATCTACTGAACCATCACTCACCCTCGTGCCAAATCCAACCAGTATGTGTGTGTGCTTGCGGATTAGATGGCTGTGCAGTAATATTTGTCTTTCTGAAGCAGGGTGTACCTTGTCCCTTTTTGGTGAATTTTGTAATGTGTTGCTTTTGTGCCTGGTGGTGCGAATGGTCTTGTTTGTATCACGTATGAAAGGTGTGTGAATGGCCTGTAAAGTGGTTGGTGCCTTGACGTGGCTTTACAGCTCACGAGCTGTGAGTCATTGGTTTGGTTTTTTGTGAATTTAATTATTGACAGTGCATTTCATTTTTGTGAAATCTCTTGTTAATAAAATTTAATACACTGAACCATGACTCGCCCTCGTGCCAAATCCAACCAGTATGTGTGTGTGTTTGAGGAATAGATGGTTGTGCAGGAATCTTTGTCTTTAGTTTCTCTGCCAAGGTACACTTTCCATGCAAGAATAACCCACCAACTGTAGATATTGTCGGAAACCCATGGGAATTCATGGTGATGTCTCTCTTGTGAATTCAAAAAACTTTTTTTATCCCCAATGTCCTGCAAACCTCAAAATGTCTGCCACATTTTCTTTGCAATATTATTCCAAAATTCTCACGCTGTAGGAACAATAGATAATCTGGTTTTGCAAGGGGGGTCACTTTGGTTTTTGGCCCGCTGCTCGGCGGCCATCTAGGGAAACCTACCAAACCCACACATTTCTGAAAACTAGACACCTGGCGGCTTCCAAGGAAGTATGGCTTGCGTGGATCCCCCAACGTTTCCTTACCCAGAATCCCCTGCAAACCTCAATTTTTGCTGAAAAAATCACTTTTTTCACACATTTTGGGGTGGGAAAGTAGTGGCATCACCGGGCTCACACAAATTTACCACCACCCAGCGTTCCCCCAGGTCTCCCGGTAAAAATGGTGCCTCACTTGTGTGGGAGGCCCAAGTACCCGCGGCAGGCAAGGGCCCAAAACGTAGTGAGGCGACATCTAAATGGCCTATCGCAAAACCACCTGGTTTTGCAAGGGGGGTCACTTTGGTTTTTGGCCCGGTGCTCGGCGGCCATCTAGGGAAACCTACCAAACCCATGCATTTCTGAAAACTAGACACCCAGCGGCTTCCAGGGAGGTATGGCTTGCGTGGATCCCCCAACGTTTCCTTACCCAGAATCCCCTGCAAACCTCAATTTTTGCTGAAACAATCACTTTTTTCACACATTTCGGGGTGGGAAAGTAGTGGCATCACCGGGCTCACACAAATTTACCACCACCCAGCGTTCCCCCAGGTCTCCCGGTAAAAATGGTGCCTCACTTGTGTGGGAGGCCCAAGTACCCGCAGCAGGCAAGGGCCCAAAACGTAGTGAGGCGACATCAAAATGGACTATGGCAAAACCACCTGGTTTTGCAAGGGGGGTCACTTTGGTTTTTGGCCCGGTGCTCGGCGGCCATCTAGGGAAACCTACCAAACCCATGCATTTCTGAAAACTAGACACCCGGCGGCTTCCAGGGAGGTATGGCTTGTGTGGATCCCCCAACGTTTACTTACCCAGAATCCCCTGCAAACCTCAATTTTTGCTGAAAAAATCACTTTTTTCACACATTTTGGGGTGGGAAAGTAATGGCATCACCGGGCTCACACAAATTTACCACCACCCAGCGTTCCCCCAGGTCTCCCGGTAAAAATGGTGCCTCACTTGTGTGGGAGGCCCAAGTACCCGCGGCAGGCAAGGGCCCAAAACGTAGTGATGGGACATTTGGGATAGGCAATGTTGATGTCGCCTCACTACGTTTTGGGCCCTTGCCTGCCGCCGGTACTTGGGCCTCCCACACAAGTGAGGCACCATTTTTACCGTGAGACCTGGGGGAACGCTGGGTGGTGGTAAATTTGTGTGAGCCCGGTGATGCCACTACTTTCCCACCCCAAAATGTGTGAAAAAAGTGATTTTTTCAGCAAAAATTGAGGTTTGCAGGGAATTCTGGGTAAGGAAACGTTGGAGGATCCACGCAAGCCATACCTCCCTGGAAGCCGCCGGGTGTCTAGTTTTCAGAAATGTGTGGGTTTGGTAGGTTTCCCTAGATGGCCGCCGAGCACCGGGCCAAAAACCAAAGTGACCCCCCTTGCAAAACCAAGTGGTTTTGCGATAGGCCATTTTGATGTCGCCTCACTACGTTTTGGGCCCTTGCCTGCCGCGGGTACTTGGGCCTCCCACACAAGTGAGGCACCATTTTTACCGGGAGACCTGGGGGAACGCTGGGTGGTGGTAAATTTGTGTGAGCCCGGTGATGCCACTACTTTCCCACCCCAAAATGTGTGAAAAAAGTGATTTTTTCAGCAAAAATTGAGGTTTGCAGGGGATTCTGGGTAAGGAAACGTTGGGGGATCCACGCAAGCCATACCTCCCTGGAAGCCGCCGGGTGTCTAGTTTTCAGAAATGCGTGGGTTTGGTAGGTTTCCCTAGATGGCCGCCGAGCACCGGGCCAAAAACCAAAGTGACCCCCCTTGCAAAACCAGGTGGTTTTGCCATAGGCCATTTTGATGTCGCCTCACTACGTTTTGGGCCCTTGCCTGCCGCGGGTACTTGGGCCTCCCACACAAGTGAGGCACCATTTTTACCGGGAGACCTGGGGGAACGCTGGGTGGTGGTAAATTTGTGTGAGCCCGGTGATGCCACTACTTTCCCACCCCAAAATGTGTGAAAAAAGTGATTTTTTCAGCAAAAATTGAGGTTTGCATGGGATTCTGGGTAAGGAAACGTTGGGGGATCCACGCAAGCCATACCTCCCTGGAAGCCGCCGGGTGTCTAGTTTTCAGAAATGTGTGGGTTTGGTAGGTTTCCCTAGATTGCCGCCGAGCACCGGGCCAAAAACCAAAGTGACCCCCCTTGCAAAACCAGGTGGTTTTGCGATAGGCCATTTTGATGTCGCCTCACTACGTTTTGGGCCCTTGCCTGCCGCGGGTACTTGGGCCTCCCACACAAGTGAGGCACCATTTTTACCGGGAGACCTGGGGGAACGCTGGGTGGTGGTAAATTTGTGTGAGCCCGGTGATGCCACTACTTTCCCACACCAAAATGTGTGAAAAAAGTGATTTTTTCAGCAAAAATTGAGGTTTGCAGGGGATTCTGGGTAAGGAAACGTTGGGGGATCCACGCAAGCCATACCTCCCTGGAAGCCGCCGGGTGTCAAGTTTTCAGAAATGCGTGGGTTTGGTAGGTTTCCCTAGATGGCCGCCGAGCACCGGGCCAAAAACCAAAGTGACCCCCCTTGCAAAACCAGGTGGTTTTGCGATAGGCCATTTTGATGTCGCCTCACAACGTTTTGGGCCCTTGCCTGCCGCGGGTGCTTGGGCCTCCCACACAAGTGAGGCACCATTTTTACCGGGAGACCTGGGGGAACGCTGGGTGGTGGTAAATTTGTGTGAGCCCGGTGATGCCACTACTTTCCCACCCCAAAATGTGTGAAAAAAGTGATTTTTTCAGCAAAAATTGAGGTTTGCAGGGAATACTGGGTAAGGAAACGTTGGGGGATCCACGCAAGCCATACTTCCTTGGAAGCCGCCGGGTGTCTAGTTTTCAGAAATGTCTGGGTTTGGTAGGTTTCCCTAGGTGCCGGCAGGGCTAGAGTTCAAAAACTACAGCTAGTCACTTAGCCAAAAAAGGGTCATTTTTCACTGCAAAATTGAGGTGTGACCACCTTGCGTTTTGCGCCGTTTCCTGTCGCAGGCACCAGGCCGACCCACACAAGTGAGGTACCATTTTTCTCGTATGACTTTGGGGAATGTGGGGTGGGTGGAAATTTGTGGATCCACGCAGATTCTAGAACTTTCCATCCCAGAAATGTGGGGAAAATGTGTTTTTTTTGTCATTTTTTTACGTTTGCAAGGGATTCTGGGTAACAGACCATGGTGGGAGGCAGTCAAGTCACCCCATCCTGGATTCCCCTGGGTGTCTAGTTTTCAAAAATGTATAGGTTTGCTAGGTTTCCCTAAGTGCCGGCAGGGCTAGGGTTCAAAAACTACAGCTAGTCACTTTGCCAAAAAAGGGTCATTTTTCACTGCAAAATTGAGGTGTGACCACGTTGCGTTTTGCGCCGTTTCCTGTCGCGGGCACTAGGCCGACCCGCACAAGTGAGGTACCATTTTTCTCGTAGGACTTTGGGGAACGCGGGGTGGGTGGAAATTTGTGTATCCACGCAGATTCCAGAACTTTCCATCCCAGAAATGTGGGGAAAATGTGTTTTTTTGTCATTCTTTTACGTTTGCAAGGGATTCTGGGTAACAGACCATGGTGGGAGGCAGTCAAGTCACCCCATACTGGATTCCCCTGGGTGTCTAGTTTTCAAAAATGTATAGGTTTGCTAGGTTTCCCTAGGTGCCGGCAGGGCTAGGGTTCAAAAACTACAGCTAGTCACTTTGCCAAAAAGGGTCATTTTTCACTGCAAAATTGAGGTGTGACCACGTTGCGTTTTGCGCCGTTTCCTGTCGCGGGCACTAGGCCGACCCGCACAAGTGAGGTACCATTTTTCTCGTATGACTTTGGGGAACGCGGGGTGGGTGGAAATTTGTGGATCCACGCAGATTCCAGAACTTTCCATCCCAGAAATGTGGGGAAAATGTGTTTTTTTTGTCATTTTTTTACGTTTGCAAGGGATTCTGGGTAACAGACCATGGTGGGAGGCAGTCAAGTCACCCCATCCTGGATTCCCCTGGGTGTCTAGTTTTCAGAAATGTATAGGTTTGCTAGGTTTCCCTAGGTGCCGGCAGGGCTAGGGTTAAAAAACTACAGCTAGTCACTTTGCCAAAAAAGGGTCATTTTTCACTGCAAAATTGAGGTGTGACCACGTTGCGTTTTGCGCCGTTTCCTGTCGCGGGCACTAGGCCGACCCGCACAAGTGAGGTACCATTTTTCTCGTAGGACTTAGGGGAACGCGGGGTGGGTGGAAATTTGTGGATCCACGCAGATTCCAGAACTTTCCATCCCAGAAATGTGGGGAAAATGTGTTTTTTTGTCTTTTTTTTACGTTTGCAAGGGATTCTGGGTAACAGACCATGGTGGGAGGCAGTCAAGTCACCCCATCCTGGATTCCCCTGGGTGTCTAGTTTTCAAAAATGTATAGGTTTGCTAGGTTTCCCTAAGTGCCGGCAGGGCTAGGGTTAAAAAACTACAGCTAGTCACTTTGCCAAAAAAGGGTCATTTTTCACTGCAAAATTGAGGTGTGACCACGTTGCGTTTTGCGCCGTTTCCTGTCGCGGGCACTAGGCCGACCCGCACAAGTGAGGTACCATTTTTCTCGTAGGACTTTGGGGAACGCGGGGTGGGTGGAAATTTGTGGATCCACGCAGATTCCAGAACTTTCCATCTCAGAAATATGGGGAAAATGTGTTTGTTTTGTCATTTTTTTACGTTTGCAAGGGATTCTGGGTAACAGACCATGGTGGGAGGCAGTCAAATCACCCCATCCTGGATTCTCCTGGGTGTCTAGTTTTCAAAAATGTAAAGGTTTGCTAGGTTTCCCTAGGTGCCGGCAGGGCTAGGGTTCAAAAAGTACAGCTAGTCACTTTGCCAAAAAAGGGTCATTTTTCACTGCAAAATTGAGGTGTGACCACGTTGCGTTTTGCACCATTTCCTGTCGCGGGCACTAGGCCGACCCGCACAAGTGAGGTACCATTTTTCTCGTAGGACTTTGGGGAACGCGGGGTGGGTGGAAATTTGTGGATCCACGCAGATTCCAGAACTTTCCATCCCAGAAATGTGGGGAAAATGTGTTTTTTTGTCATTTTTTTATGTTTGCAAGGGGTTCTGGGTAACAGACCATGGTGGGAGGCAGTCAAGTCACCCCATCCTGGATTCCCCTGGGTGTCTAGTTTTCAAAAATGTATAGGTTTGCTAGGTTTCCCTAAGTGCCGGCAGGGCTAGGGTTCAAAAACTACAGCTAGTCACTTTGCCAAAAAAGGGTCATTTTTCACTGCAAAATTGAGGTGTGACCATGTTGCATTTTGCGCCGTTTCCTGTCGCGGGCACTAGGCCGACCCACACAAGTGAGGTACCATTTTTCTCGTAGGACTTTGGGGAACGCGGGGTGGGTGGAAATTTGTGAATCCACGCAGATTACAGAACTTTCCATCCCAGAAATGTGGGGAAAATGTGTTTTTTTTGTCATTTTTTTACGTTTGCAAGGGATTCTGGGTAACAGACCATGGTGGGAGGCAGTCAAGTCACCCCATCCTGGATTCCCCTGGGTGTCTAGTTTTCAAAAATTTATAGGTTTGCTAGGTTTCCCTAGGTGCCGGCAGGGCTAGGGTTAAAAAACTACAGCTAGTCACTTTGCCAAAAAAGGGTCATTTTTCACTGCAAAATTGAGGTGTGACCACGTTGCGTTTTGCACCATTTCCTGTCGCGGGCACTAGGCCGACCCGCACAAGTGAGGTACCATTTTTCTCGTAGGACTTTGGGGAACGCGGGGTGGGTGGAAATTTGTGGATCCACGCAGATTCCAGAACTTTCCATCCCAGAAATATGGGGAAAATGTGTTTTTTTGTCATTTTTTTATGTTTGCAAGGGGTTCTGGGTAACAGACCATGGTGGGAGGCAGTCAAGTCACCCCATCCTGGATTCCCCTGGGTGTCTAGTTTTCAAAAATGTATAGGTTTTCTAGGTTTCCCTAAGTGCCGGCAGGGCTAGGGTTCAAAAACTACAGCTAGTCACTTTGCCAAAAAAGGGTCATTTTTCACTGCAAAATTGAGGTGTGACCATGTTGCATTTTGCGCCGTTTCCTGTCGCGGGCACTAGGCCGACCCACACAAGTGAGGTACCATTTTTCACGTAGGATTTTGGGGAACGCGGGGTGGGTGGAAATTTGTGAATCCACGCAGATTACACAACTTTCCATCCCAGAAATGTGGGGAAAATGTGTTTTTTTTGTCATTTTTTTACGTTTGCAAGGGATTCTGGGTAACAGACCATGGTGGGAGGCAGTCAAGTCACCCCATCCTGGATTCCCCTGGGTGTCTAGTTTTCAAAAATTTATAGGTTTGCTAGGTTTCCCTAGGTGCCGGCAGGGCTAGGGTTAAAAAACTACAGCTAGTCACTTTGCCAAAAAAGGGTAATTTTTCACTGCAAAATTGAGGTGTGACCACGTTGCGTTTTGCGCCATTTCCTGTCGCGGGCACTAGGCCGACCCGCATAAGTGAGGTACCATTTTTCTCGTAGGACTTTGGGGAACGCGGGGTGGGTGGAAATTTGTGGATCCACGCAGATTCCAGAACTTTCCATCCCAGAAATGTGGGGAAAATGTGTTTTTTTTGTCATTTTTGTTAAGTTTGCAAGGGATTCTGGGTAACAGACCATAGTGGGAGGCAGTCAAGTCACCCCAACCTGGATTCCCCTGGGTGTCTACTTTTCAAAAATGTATAGGTTTGCTAAGTTTCCCTAGGTGCCGGCAGGGCTAGGGTTCAAAAACTACAGCTAGTCACTTTGCCAAAAAGGGGTCATTTTTCACTGCAAAATTGAGGTGTGACCACCTTGCGTTTTGCACCGTTTCCTGTCGCGGGCACTAGGCCGACCTGCACAAGTGAGGTACCATTTTTCTCGTAGGACTTTGGGGAACGCGGGGTGGGTGGAAATGTGTGGATCCACGCAGATTCCAGAACTTTCCATCCCAGAAATGTGGGGAAAATGTGTTTTTTTTAGGGTTCAAAAACTACAGCTAGACTCTTCGCAAAAAAAGTGTAAATTTTCAGTGTGAAAATGTGGTGTGTTCAGCTTAGGTTTTGAGCCACTTCCTGTCGTGGGCACTATGCCTACCCACACAAGTGAGGTACCATTTTTATCGGGAGACTTAGGGTAGTTCAGATTTGTAAAGCAACTGTTATTACCTATTGATTTTGGATGCATTTCTCCCTTCCAAATGAAAGACATTGTGTAAAAAAAAAGTCACTTTGAAAAATGACCAATAATTGTCATGCAAGTATGAGTATTCCCAATTTCGAAAATGTGCAAATATGCACTGTTTCTAAACTCTGTAGTTTGTTCCCATTTCAGAAATACATAGGTGTCTTTCATACCGATTTTTCCATGTATACATTTTCCCACAATAATTGCTATAGACCCGGAACAAAAAAAAAAAACAATTCCAAAATACTGCTCAGTTTTTTACTCTGGGTTCGTTGGGCTCTTGGTGAACCTACAAGTCCTATATATCCCCACAACCAGGAAGGTCCAGTGGATGTAACGGTACATTGCTTTCTAAGAGATGTGATAATTAGAAGAAGTTACAGGTGAAAACGTTGACTCAAAAGGCTGCTTTTTTCAACTAATTTTTAATTTTTTCTATATTTAACTGTTAGTTTCTATAAAGAAACCTTGATGGATCTACACAAATGACCCCTTGCTGAATTCAGAATTTTGTCTACTTTTCAAAAACGTATAGCTTTCCAGGGTCCATTATTGTTTTTGTACCCATTTCTACCATTAACTGGAAGGAGGTTGAAAGCACAAAAAATAGCAAAAAGAGGGTATGTCCCAGAAAAATGCCAAAACTGTGTAAGAAATGTTGGTTTTCTGACAAAATTCTGTCATTCCCTAAAAGCTGGAGAAATGGTGATTTCAGCCCCACAAACCCTTTTTTGATACCATTTGCAGAGAAAAACCCAGAAGCTTTCATTTGCAGCCCGGTTTTCCCATTTTTCACAAAAAAACCAAAATTTTGCTGTATTTTGACTAATTTCTGGGAACCCTCTAGGAGAATCCATAAACCCTGGGTACCTTTAGAATCCCCATGATATTGGAAGAAAAGGACGCAAATTTGGCGTGGATACCTAATGTGGTCAAAAAGTTACAGGGGCCTAAGCGCGCACTACCCCAAATAGCCCAAAAAATGCTTAGCACAGGAGGGGAAAAGGCCTAGCAGCGAAGGGGTTAATACATTTAAAAAATTCGATATTTTAGTTAACTATATCTTAACATTCTATATTTTGGAATCGATATTTTAGTACTTACCTGTTTGTAGATAGGGAGTCTATATTCTGTCCTTCTATAGTTTGGAGTCGATATTTTGGGCATTCTATATTATGTCCCTCGATATTTAGTCACTGAACCCGCCTCACTGAGCTATATCCGATTAACGTTGGATCGCTCAGCTGCTCACTTTTCCCTCAGTGTTTCCGTCAGCCACTGTGTCACTTCTGGGAAACGTCCTCAGGGTGGTGTATTTCGATCCTGTAAAACCCGGGTACAAATGGAGCGTTTTCTCCGTCCGACTCGTGCCCGGGAAAAACACCTTACAAACTCGCAAGTACGATTCGCACAGAAATACCATTTCCGTACGAGTCGTACAAAAGACCGACCGTCAAAAAAATACATGGAAATCTGAATCTGGACGGCGCATACCCGACGTCCGGACGGAGTCAGGCAGCGTTTTACGGACCAGCAAGTAAGATTCATGCCTATGTCACTCCGCACGTAGCATTTTTTACGGGAGCCAAAAACTGCCGGGAAATTGAGGACGACGCGAAGAAGGAGCACCGGTACGCGACGGACAGCTTCATCCCAGCGTGTTCAGAAACCGACGCAGACGCCGTAGAAGGTCAGAACAACTCCCAGGGGCAAAGGGGGGTGGGGTGCAAGGGGCAGGAAACATAACCCACACCCCACAAAAAACAAATATATCCTGCACATTAATTACCTCCATGGTCTGGTCACTTCGGGGGGCGTGTCCACCAATCCCGCGTCCCGCCACAACGGAAGTGGACGTGGACGCGTACCCGTCACCACCACAATGGTGGTACGGGACGTACCCACGCCCCTCAGAGCGTGGGTACGGTCCGTACCACCATTGCAGTGGTGATGTAGGGTTACGCGTGTACAGACCGTACCCACGCCCCCAGAGCGTGGGTACGGTCCGTACACGTGTACCCCTACATCACCACTTCAATGGTGGTAAGGACCGTACCCACGCCCCCCAGAGCGTGGGTACGGGCCGTACCACGCATACCCCTATGTCACCGCCACAATGGTGGTACGGCCCGTACCCACGCCCCCCAGAGCGTGGGTACGGGCCGTACCACACGAACCCCTACATCACCGCCACAATGGTGGTACGGCCCGTACCCACGCTCTGGGGGGCGTGGGTATGGGCCATTCCACGCGTACCCCTACGTCACCACCACAATGGTGGTACAGCCCGTACCCACGCCCCCCAGAGCGTGGGTACGGGCCGTACCACGTGTACCCCTACGTCACTGCCACAATGGTGGTACGGCCCGTACCCACACTCCCCAGAGCGTGGGTACGGGCCATACCAGGCGTACCCCTACGTCACCACCACAATGGTGGTACTGCCCGTACCCACGCTCTGGGGGGCGTGGGTATGGGCCGTACCATGCTTACCCCTACGTCACCGCCACAATGGTGGTACAGCCCGTACCCACGCCCCCAGAGCATGGGTAAGGGCCGTACCACGCGTACCCCTACGGCACCGCCACAATGGTGGTACGGCCCGTACCCACGCCCCCAGAGCATGTGTACGGGCTGTACCACCCGTACCCCTACAGCCCCATTACATGATGGATACAAGGCGTACACACGCCACGGATGTAGGTGTACGGCTTGGTGCAGCACATCATCTGTAAATTAGGGGTGGTGTATGCCCAGGACAGCAGTGTACCACAGCAAGGGCGCAAGTGGGTGGGTGGGTGGGTGCAGAGGAATACCAGCAGTGGACAGGGACATGGGGGTGGGTGCAGAGGACTCCCAGCAGTGGACAAAGACATGGGGGTGGGTGCAGAGGACACCCAGCAGTGGACAGAGACATGGGGGTGGGTGCAGAGTAATACCAGCAGTGGACAGGGACATGTGAGGGGTGGGTGCCCATCACTCCCAGCAGTGGACAGAGACATGGGGGTGGGTGCAGAGGAATACCAGCAGTGGACAGGGACATGTGAGGGGTGGGTGCCCATCACTCCTAGCAGTGGACAGAGACATGGGGGTGGGTGCAGAGGAATACCAGCAGTGGACAGGGACATGTGAGGGGTGGGTGCCCATCACTCCCAGCAGTGGACAGAAACATGGGGGTGGGTGCAGAGGACTCCCAGCAGTGGACAGAGACATGGGGGTGGGTGCAGAGGACTCCCAGCAGTGGACAGAGACATGGGGGTAGGTGCAGAGGACTCCCAGCAGTGGACAGAGACATGGGGGTGGGTGCATATCAACTCCAGCAGTGGACAGAGACATGGGGGTGGGTGCAGAGGAATACCAGCAGTGGACAGGGACATGTGAGGGGCGGGTGCCCATCACTCCCAGCAGTGGACAGAGACATGGGGGTGGGTGCAGAGCAATACCAGCAGTGGACACAGACATGGGGGTGGGTGCAGAGGACTCCCAGCAGTGGACAGAGACATGGGGGTGGGTGCATATCAACTCCAGCAGTGGACAGAGACATGGGGGTGGGTGCAGAGGACTCCCACCAGTGGACAGAGACATGGGGGTGGGTGCAGAGGAATACCAGCAGTGGACAGGGACATGTGAGGGGTTGGTCCCTATCACTCCCAGCAGTAGACAGAGACATGGGGGTGGGTGCAGAGGAATACCAGCAGTGGACACAGACATGGGGGTGGGTGCAGAGGAATACCAGCAGTGGACAGAGACATGGGGGTGGGTGCAGAGGAATACCAGCAGTGGACAGAGACATGGAGGTGGGTGCAGAGGACTCCCAGCAGTGGAAAGAGACATGGGGTGGGTGCAGAGGACTCCCAGCAGTGGACAGAGACATGGGGGTGGGTGCAGAGGACTCCCAGCAGTGGACAGAGACATGGGTGGGTGGGTGCAGAGGACTCCCAGCAGTGGACAGAGACATGGGGGGTGTACATCATTATCAGATGACCACAACTCTATGGGTGTATGTACGCATCCCTAACTTTGGACAATGATGATAGTGCCATAACAACACATCACTGACAGCAGTGTCCCTCTCCCAGAAGGATGGATGTCTTTCCCCCACTGCATGACACACCACATGTGGGTGTGAGGACAAATAACAAATGCATATCCACCCCTGGCAGATGCAGCACAATACACACACTGAGATCATGCCACAAGACTGTATAGTCATGTCACTGCCTAATAAACTAAGAGAGCCAAAGAGAACACACACTGTCACGCACATCCCAGGACTGATAGGAATGTTCAGGTGCTGGGCCAGCCACCAAGATGTTGTCTGTCATGGAAGGAATAGGGTGGAGTTCCCACAGATACAATGGCCACAATTGTGAGTCAGGTGTTCAAATACCCAGCAGAACAAGTACCATATGTGTACTAGGCTGGGATTACACACATGCATTGTGCGGAAAAGGGACAGTTTCTCCATGAAGGCATGGCAAAATACTCTATACACAAGTACAGTGAGTACCAAGGATGGCACAGACGATGCAGCCGGAGACATTGCTGAGCAGGCATGGCCAGAGTTGAAGGGATCCATCACCAACAAAGGAAATGTAGACACAGGGCAACACAACAATTGTGCAACCCTCTGCAGGGGAGATGTCAGGTGCCACAGAGGAAGGAACACTCCTAGGGACAATGTCTCCAAACACAAAGAGCAGACACGACCAAAGATTCTTTGCAGAGACCTTGTGAGGGCACGCAGATACCAGGTTCCACCCCATGAGATGCAGACTACAACATGTCCATGAAACATAACACATTCCCACAACCCCAACTCCTGGAGCCTCAGCATCAACATCAATACATGAAATGCAAGACTTTTCAAAACGGAAAACAAAATGCTTTATTCAGCATGAAATAATAAGATGTAGTTCAGCGACTGGGGGGGGGGGCATCATGTGGGGAAGGACCAGGCACCGTAGGGACAGAAGGGGGAAGGGTAGGTGTGGTGGGTGCAGGGACGGACGACTCCACCACAGGGGGTGGGGCAGCGCCAAAGGCGGAGGTGAGCTCGGCGCTGCACACTTCTGCCAGTTCTTCAAGCGTCTCCCCTGCACCTGGAGAAACAACAGGCCCCAAGGAGGGGGGGGGGGGTCGGAGGGATGGGTTGCAGCGCTACTGGGGGAGGTGGTGGACAGGCTGGGGGACTTAACTCCTCTACCCGTGGAGTGCCTTGACCGTTTCCGGTCAGGTGAACTAGTGGGGCTGAGGCCCAGCCCAGCAAAGTAGGCCTCCTTCTCCGAATCTGGGGCAGGGGAGCCAAGGGGAGTGACATCGGAGGGACTGGGGAGTGAGTCATGTGGACGAGGATTGTGGCTGCATGCCTGCCTGTGTGCCCCAGACCCAGTGCGTGTGCCTGCTTCCCCCTGAGTGTGCGTGTCAGGAGGTGTGCGTTTGCCCTTACGTGGTGGTGTGCTGCTTGTGTCTGGTGGGGTGCGTGTGTGTGGATGTCTTGGTGTGCTTGGGACAGGCATGGGTGTGGGACTTGTGGATGGGGCAGGGGTGGGGGGGACGCAGCGCTGCAGGTGACTCACTACTGCCGTCAGTGACGAGTCCAGGGATCTCAGCAACATCCGTTGGTCAGACATCGCTGATGACATGCCCTCCATGTACGACACCATCTGGGTCAGCAGTCTGGTGCGGCCATGGAGGACAGTCAGGATCGATGTCTATCCAACTTGCAACTGCCGCTGAATGTCCACAGACTCGGTAGTGAGGGCAGCAGGGGGGACAGGTGCAGGGGGTGCGGTGCCTGGCACGAAGGAGACACGGTGTGGCCTAGCACGGACAGAAGGGACCCGAGCAAGTGGGAGGGTGGTGATGGGAATGGAGGGGGCGGCGAGAGATGTACAGCTGCTTTCAGCTGTGGGAGCAGCCTCCGCCCCCTCTGGGAGCTCAGCCTCGGACCCGTCTGCCTCGTAGTCAGTGTTGGTACTGGGCAGGTCCTCTGCCTCACTTCCCTCGCCCTCCGTGCCACTAGATTCCACCGACTCCTCAGCAGTGGTGGCACCACTGCTCGATCCCTCCTCCACGTCCGTGCCGGTGTCTCCCTCGGTGTCCTCCGATGATGCTGTGGGTAAGGTGAAGAGACAGGAAAAAAATCAGTCACCTGTATACATCTGACACATGAGTCCAAACTAAATAGGCAACAGTGCATATCAGGAAATGCATCATGAGTAACATCTAGGATACTCCCCACATATGTAAGCCCTGCACTCCCAAGTTGGTTGACCCACCATGCCACTTGGAAACAATGAAAATTAGGACACAACAGCAAATAACTTGAAATCACAAGATCATGAGAAGCTAGTGTCTGGGATCAGTTGAGCACAGCAAGACTATGAAGGCATGCCACCTCTTGTTCACTGTGAACCAAACAGTATTGTCGCACCCAAGGCCAAATACCACATGCCAATGCAGAAGGTGTCCCCACACTCAGAGATCTGTGAGTACTTTCGACACCCCAAAGAAATACATTGTGACTCCTGGAGAATCACAACCCTTTACACAATGGACATGTCTAGAATGTGTGAATGTGGCATTCTGTGAACACAACACACATGTGTCTGTATAGCAGAAGTCACACAAGGAGGTGCACACCAAACTACATGTACACAGTCATTGTCTGAGCTGCCAGACTCATTCAAATCAGCCACTGTTAGGCTGAAATGGCGTATCAGTAAGTGCATATACATGGCACCATGGTGGTCTGGATGACTTGAAACTTGTAAGTTGGTATCAGCAACAACCAAGGACTAACCCAAATGCTACCACACTGTGGGAACATGTATATGTGTGAACTCCAAACAAGTTTTGTTCAAACTGTGCCTTACTTTAAAATGTGCCAGCGTGTCCCTGGAAAGTGGGTGGTGTCTTGTGCACTTCCTTGGGAGACATCTGCCATGCAGGCACATCATTGTCCTTCACAACAAAACAACAAGGTCAAGCATATGAAACATTGAGACATGTTGACAGGTGTAGTGAGTGCCAATGGACATTTTCTCTGAGTACCAACTTGAATAATGTAATTTGTTGCATGGCTATCTGTCACCTGATCACACAGTTGGCTACACATATGACCTACTGACTGTCATCTGGAGTGGCACACATGTCCACACCCAGGACAATGCATAAGCTAATGGGCCTGCAATTGTTTAGCAAAAAAGCCTAGCTGTACTGTGGGTTCCCCCTCATGGCAAGCCAGAATGTACCCACAGATGTCAGCACACAAAGTCACAACTGTGTAGCATCTGAACCACACACAGGTGCAAAAAATGTACAAGCAGGATACATGATTGTCAAAAACTGACACAAGCTATGAAGCACGAACATTAAGCACTGGCCAACATCACGGGGGCACTGCACGATAACTTTCTGTACTGCGAATCATCACACACAAGTCAGAACTGGCAATGAAACATCAGGGTTGAACATGTACGCCCCTCTCGCACACACCCACCCATACCTGAGTCAATGTGACTGATACCTATCAAGAAGTGACACCTCTTATTCAGGGTTACAATAACTGTGCTTGAAAACTAGCTTCATTAACACGACATCACCTTGGAGGGCTGCCAAAACATATTGCTCACAAACAAACATCAACAGATTGTTGTGAATAGCCACACAGGCATTGGCCAGTGTGAGTATGCACAAGCAAACTGGTGTATCCCTGTCCAGTGGACAAATGTATCACACATGTGAAAAATACTACCTAGGGCAGGGAAAAATGCCAGAGGCAGAGCCATGCTGAACCCACAGTGAATGTGCACAGTGTTGGATGACACACATGAGTAGGAGGGCAGGCTGTGTCAGGGGACTGTAGTGGGCACACTGCTCCATGGTCCTGGAATGAGCTGACTGTTACAGGAGCAACCGTCCCGGCACTATGCATATATCCCTTATGCACATCATGTCTGAGGCCACAACATTGGTAATGCATGCTGCAAGTCTGTTCATTTGAACCCTCACACTCCTATGTTGAGACTCAGCATCAGTGCCAACAATTATACACCCCCAAATGACTGAACAGGACAGGGCACAGGCAGACCACCCCCACACATGATTCTGAAAGCAGTGTGCACCTTGATAAACTGGCAGCCTAGATGACCATGTGCAATAGTGATAACACACAGACCAGGTAACACATGTCAAGGAAGGGAGGAAGAACAGCACAGGTTGACTTGGGGGAACAGGATATGCACTGCACATATATAGCCTGGCAGTGTATCCAGGCGACTGAGCAGCAACAAAAGCTGGCGACACACAACAAACACACATGTACCTACCTTCCTGCTGCTGTAACTCCTGTATCCGCATATCCAGGTCAGGGAAGACCACCGCCAGGACACGCTTCATCTGGTGGGTCAGGCGCCGGCACCCGCCATGCTTGCGAGGAGCCTCCTCCTTCAGCATGACCCGGGTGATCCTCCGGGTCCAGCACCGGATGTCCTGCCATCACTTCCTCACTTGTGGCAGGCGCCGACTGCGACCCTCCACCGATTGCACGGCCTTAACGGCATCCTTCCAGATCTTCCCCTTGTGGTAGGCGGTTACCTGTGTGGATGACAAAGTGGGACAACATCACTACACCTGCACCATGTACAGAGACACACATTTGAACATCTTTGATTTGTTGAACAGGGCATAGTATGCTGGCAAGTAATAGCACCTTAGTCATAGGGACTTTTTCCACTGGGGACGCACCAATGCACTACATGGCATAGTAAGTACACAGGTGGCATGAGGGGTGCGAAACAATCCCTGATCATGGCACACACTGTGTATCCCAAGCAACACAAGGCTGATGGGCAGCACCGCAAAGCAGTCACATGCCCCAGGCCACTGACGAAACCTCAGCAGAGTACACAGACACACACAGGCACACAACAATCACCTGCCATTGGCAACAGCGGATGCAAACCTCACTCTGCACATGTGCCACTTGCCAGGGGGGGGGTTACAGGTGTGGGGCTAGCTCAGCAAGTCAGACACACAGCACGGCTTACTTCACACATCAGATGGATTGAGCAGTTGCCTCCTCCATGCAGCTGTGGTGCAACACTCCACATAGACACTCACCCACATGACAAGAAACATTCACACACATCAATGTCCAGGGGGCGTACACATCATTTGGACACTCTCACCACTCTCACCACAGCTCCACTCAACTCTCACACACATCTGTGGGTGCAGTCACCTGTCACATCGGGGTGACCACTGAATCACCGCAGGACAATAGAACAAGAATGCCCAAGAGGATTAGGCTGGCTGAATGTGCCATGCACTATGCAGTGAATGTCACAGTAAGCACAATGCAAGTGAGGAGTGCACACATGAACTACATCAAGCCCTGCATGAGAGACATAAGCCATCCACCCCCCCCCCCGGGACCCACTCCAACCAACATTGCATGTCTGTCACACCTGGACACAATGCCAGAAGTGACAGACACAATAAAGGTGCACAGGCAAAGGTAGTGGAGTCAGCACTCACCTGCTCCCCTGGTCGACCATACAGCACGGGGTACCGTGGGAGGATCACATCCAGCAAGGCCTCGTTCTCCTCCTGGGTGAAAGGCTGGGCCCTCTCCACAGTCCTTGACATGGTGCCAGAGGGAGACAATACAGCAGCAGTGGTATCGACTGACATGTTGTGCAGGCAAGTGCCCTCTCATGGGTTCTGCCTGCCTTATATCTGCCTTGCTGCCTATTTCAGGAGTACAGAGTGATTGGTCAGACTCATTTGCATCCTACGTTTCCTCCAATCCCTTTAAACATACACCAGTGACAGCCTTAGCATATTTCGATTTTGCAGCATCATGTCAAGTCAACAACCACTTTGCAACAATGTATAATGTGGCCAATTGCTTTTTCCAGACCACATGATGTTACATTTTGAACTTGAAACTCGGTATCCATGACAACCAGCATGCATTTAGGCCCTAATACTTGTCCCTCATGTGTCCCCATTGTAATTCTTAAATCCCCACACAGGTACGGCGCGTTTCACACGTACCCCTAGGGCACCATCACTACAGTGATACGGGCCGTACTCACGCGTGTACGGCCCGTACACGCGTGCGTACGTGCCTATCACTATAGTTGGGGGTACCGTAGGCCCTAGTGATACGGCACGTACTCACGCGTGTACGGCTCGTACACGCGTGAGTATGTGCCTATCACTATAGTTGGGGGTACCGTAGGCCCTATTACGTGCCTATCACTCCGACCTACAGTAACACAACTATAGTGATAGGCACGTACTCACGCGTGTACGGCAGGTACTCACGCGTGAGTACGGCCCGTACACACGCCCTCAGAGCGTGTGCACTGCGTTTCACAGCTTACACTAGTGATAGGAGGCGCACACGAAAGGAATGGAGGTGTCAGACTCGCACAAGGCTGGACATCAAGTCATTGTCAGTGCAGTCCTTCATGTGCAGGGCCTACGTGTGTCAGGCAGTGATGTGGCACATGTCTCCTCATGTTGTGGCACAATAGATGTGTGATGAGCTGTTTACACATGTCATGTGTGATGGGGCACTACGTGGCACACTTCCCCTTCACACTTTGCACATGTGTGCATGTAGGACACACGTGTCAAGCACTGCATCACTGGTATGGCACAGTCAGCAACACCCGCAACTGTCCCCTGATGCCAGGTACACGGATAATTACACCTGACATGTGACTACCAGTGTGCCACGATGTGACTATGTCATGTGTGTGTCATGTGTTACCATGAGCTTGCCGTTGGTGTTCCGTCAACTCCATCTGCTGTTGCAGCATCCAACATGTGTCTGTGTGCATATGTGCATGACACACATATACGCACACCATGCCACATGTGGACTCACACGTTACATGTGTCATGATGGTTCGAAGATGACTTCCTGACATGAGGCAATATCTGCGTTCTCTCAATGTCTGTGTCATCAGTTTTTGACATGTACCCCTTCATGGACATGTGTGTTATCTGTCCTTTTTCAGATGACATGTGACCTGTGCATCTAGACTCCCGCCAGCTGTCTGTATGAGATGACAGCCTTCAAATGCTGATATGTGGATGTCTGTCACTCATGTAATGTGTCTGGCTTGTCACTTACACTGGCCCACAGCTATTTTAATGGCATGTCACGTCAACATTGCCATGCAACTATTGTGGCTGGTTCTTCGTAGGAGTATCACCTGGCTGGCCTACGTGTCCTGGATGTATTGCACAGCCCAGACTCTGTATTAAGCAGATGTGTATTAGCTGTTGAACATGTGCTCACCTCAGTGACATTGGTGTGGTAATGTACTCACTCTTTGTTATTCCTTCCAAATCTCTACAGGGCACCGCCTCTCCCCAGACGAATGCCAGACCTGGATGCCATGCGTGAATATGACTGCATACACAGATACCGCTTCTCGCAAGAGTTGATAGAGGACTTGACCCGCCGGCTTGCACCACACCTCCAACCACAACACAGGTATCCTACAGCTCTGACCCCCAAGATGAAGGTGATGGCAGCCCTACATTTTTTTCCCACCGGCACTTTTCAATTGACCATAGCTGATGTTGGTGGCATGTCCCAGACTATGTTCAGCCGTGTCCTGCATGATGTTTTAGAAGCCATGTTGGTGCACCTGGATGAATTCATCCATTTTCCCACTCGTGAGCAGTTGACAGGTGTCAAGGGTGAGTTCTATGCCCTGGGAGGGATGCCTCATGTAATTGGGGCAATTGATGGGACACATGTGGCTTTGGTACCACCACAGGCACAGGAGGTAGCCTGTAGAAACAGAAAACATTATCACTCCATTAATGCCCTTGTGGTGTGTCTTGCTAACATGCTGATTTCCCATGTCTGTTCCCGTTTTCTAGGGTCCGCACACGATGCATACATCATGAGACGTAACAGGGTGCCAGAAATGATGCTGCAGCTGCACGCGGAACGAGCATGTCTTGTTGGTGGGTATACTCTGTTAGTCCTGTGTTTAGTGCTATCTTTGTATCTTACGGCATCTCCTGACCCACTTCTTCACATGATGTTTCCATGTAGGGGACTCTGGCTATCCCAACATGCCATGGCTGATGACGCCTCTCCGCAACCCCAGAACAGCCGCAGAACACCGGTACAACGACACCCATGGGCAGACGAGGCGCGTGACTGAGAGGACGTTTGGACTCCTGAAGAGCAGATTCCGGTGCCTCCACAAGACCGGCGGTGCCCTCCCATATGCCCCGGTGAAGGTCTGTAAAATCTTCATTGTGTGCTGCATGCTGCACAACATGGCAGTGGAGAAGGCCGTGCCACTCATCCTTGATCCGGATGAGCAGGATCATTGTTGGAAGGGGCGATCTCAGGGGGGGTTACAGAACACGTTCCTGACCACTCCGTGAGCCACCTCTCCCAGAACCAGGCTGAGCACCGGCGGGGAGGCCCTTCCAGAAAGGGGTCTCGTACTTTAGGATCGCACTCGCTGAGCTTGCACTACTTAACAAAGGGACACCACACAGTAGGATTCAATAAACGGAGATCTTTATCTGAGATTCTTTGGATCTTTATGATCCGCAAGGTAGTCGTTGGTCAATACCACACGCTTGGTAATTCCTTGACAAAGGAGATTGGGGTAGCGGGACAATTCTAGTTCAGAGTCAATGCTGAGTATCCTTCGCACAGCTCTCAATCCTCGAGCTTGGGGACACGGTACAGTCTTGGGTCCAGCCGGACCAGTGTATTCTCAAGCCGCGACCACGTCCGCAGGACTCCGGTAGGAAGGAACTGTCAATCGGGAGATCTTCGGGGAGCCGCGATTCACTCGGCAGGCTCAGCTGCTCTTTAGAGTTGGGGGGAGCCGCGAGTCTCTCAGCGGGCTCCGATGGTCTTAGAGTCAGGAGGAGCCGCGAGACTCTCAGCAGGCCCCGATAGTCTTAGGGTCAGGGGGAGCCGCGAGTCTCTCAGTAGGCCCCGGGGTTCGTAGTGTTCTCGGGAGCCGCAACGACGTCAGCAGGGCTCAGATGGTTTCCAAGGATCAGGTAGCGTCCTTCTTTGCAGTTTCGTCGAGCTGTGACCAGGTCCGCAGGGCGCTTCTTAGTTCCAGGTCTCTCTGCCCCAGTCCCCTCGGCACCCCCTGTTATACGCCTCATTCTCTTTGAAGTCCGGCGTCCACATAGAGAGGGGTCTTGCCTTCTGGGGGCGGTGTTGGGATTTCCTGCCGCTTGGCTCTTTGATGCTTTCAGGTTGGCCTGGGAGGGACTCCAGACACCCAGCATGCGGGGAGCCAGCTCCCTGGGGGTCCGGAGGGCGATCGAAACCCTCTGTTGAGAGTTGGTCAGAGGTGTGACAGAGACTACTCCTCCCTGTCTTGCTTGGGGGGGGTTCCCCCTCCCTTGGCCGGGCATGGCGCGTTCAGGGTCTAGGTTTCGCTGTGGCCCCGGGCCGGCCATCGGGACAGGGTGGCAAGGATGGGCGGCTACAACCAGGGACCCGGGGTGGTGTATGGGTTGGGTCGGGGGCTAGTGGTCAAGGAGGCCCACACCACGAGGCCGGGCCCCACAATCATCAACCCATGGAGGATGAAGGGCTTGGGCACGGGGCAAGTGAGGATGAGGATGAGGATGAGGACATCCGGAGTCAGCTTATCCGCAACTTCTTCTCATGATGGTGAGTCCCTGTGTCTGAGTGTGCACACTTTGAGCCTTGTGTGGCATGTGTTGCAATGTGTGTGTCCAGCTGACTGTGTGCTAAGTGAATTGGAGGTGTGTTCTGATGTGTCATTCAAGTGATGATGTCATTCCACACATTTTAGCTGGGACACTAAATTTATTAAGAGCATGGTGACAACATCATTCCTGTAGAGTACATGTACATGTCTGCGGATTACTAGCTCTTCGCTGACTTGTTGTGTGTCTGTCCTCCCCAGGATCTTGCGGCTGTCGTCTGCTCATGTCATTATTGCCCTCCTGCTATTCCTCATGAGTATTGCAACGTGTGCTGGATCAGAGTTACATGCACAGACATGGTGAAAAGTCATTTTGGGTAAGGAGTGCAGCAAGGCATTTTGTGGGTGGTACGTGTTTGTGATATGTGGGGACTGCTCCTGTGCATTTTGTGTTACCATGCATACATGTCGAATCACCATGGGCCACATGTCGTGTTGCATGGCTCCCATGAATTGATAGTCACCCTTCCTGACAGTCATCTGTAATGGTTTGTGGATTCTGATGAAGGCATCAATGTGTGTATAACGTCCCTCAGGAACATACGGGATGCTAATGATGGACATAGTGTGGGACATCCCCATATGAGGCTCAATGGGGAATTGCAGACTCTCCGTGTGCAGCAAGGGGTGTTAGGCTCAACCCCTTCACTTGTGTGCCAGCTCAGTAGGATTTACCACATCTGTGTGTTGAAGGGGGTGTCCAGTGTAGGTCACACATGGTCAGCCAAATGACCTGTGAGTCTGTTCCAATTGATGCATTTCCTTTAGTGTGAGGATGAGTAATAAAGGTGTTTGTCACACTCCAAGGTGCCTCATCTCTGTCAATGCAGGTCTCTTGCCACTTTGCATGCGGCATATCTGGCATAGTTGTGGAAGATTATGCATAGGAGTCCATGTGTAGTTTAGCAACATGCATGCAGTTGCTCATGGATTAGGCTCCCTATTGGGCATGAAGTACATGGTCGTGTATGTTTTTTGGCATGTTGGTCCACACAATGGGCCATCAACAGCTGCTGAGGGTGTGTCTCCTGTGCGCAGGTCGGCCTTCAGTTTCCTGATCCGGTGTCATGCTTCTTTGGTGATTGTGCATGCATTGTCTCTGGGTGTGCCATGTGACACTGGACACTCCTTACTGTACACACACACCTGTTGCAGTTGTTCTTCTGACATCCTAGTCTTTGTGTGCAAATTCTGGCATTTTGCAAGGAGATGCCGCCTGCTGCTCCGGCCCCTGCAGCAAGGGCCCACAGAGTATCCAGATTTGGCAACACACACGCCTCCAAGATGCTCCTCACTTCCTCCCTCCACCCATTCATTTGGCTGTCCTCAGCTTGTCTATGCCACTGTTGCCACCACGCGGTGCCAAAGGCTGGACCATCAGCACATGCAAGGTGCACATTGCACCACCATCCTGTCCTTGCATAACCCACATCACCCTACAGTCTGATGTAGCAGCCACACTCCGAGCTATGTCCATCCGCACATCTAACGCCTGCTGTCAGACATACCCTGGGCACACACACGACATCTTTGCATGCTGAGTGTGCAACTCCAACTGCCTACACTGCGCTGCCCCGCCTTCCAGGCCCTGTCACACCAACCAGGTCACGTCCCTAATACTCCCCACCAGCTCTGTAGCCCAGCAAGGGCATGGGAGGGGGACTCATGGCTTCAGCATGTAGTTTGGTGTCATCGTCTGGGACATGGCACAGGTATCATCTCTCAGCATGTCAATCTACAGAGTGTCCAGGACCCCCCTCTCCACCATCACATGCGCACAGCACCTCATCATCAGCTCGTATGCCATTGACAGCCAGGTGCTCTTCACCCTCAACAAAGACACAGACATTGGCAGTTCCATCATTCAAGTATGCATGAGATCCATTGATGAATGGCTGAACACGAGCCACCTGAGGCTGGACTTGTACAGGACTGAGGTGATCATCTGAGGATTGTCCCCTTCCAGCTGGGTCAAGTTCTTGTGTCCCACCCGCAAGAGCCCTGCACAAGCACCCAGTGGCCACGCACACAAGATGGTGTGCATCATGTTTGGCTCGCTCACATTTTCCATGCTAGTCCACAGCATCTGTACCTCATGCTGCAACGCCCTCTGCATTATTTTATTTATTTATTTATTTTAGCAACTTGTAGAGCGCCTGGTGACCCGAGGGCATCCCCGCGCTGTGAAGATTAAAACCTGCTGAGGGGGATAAGGGCGAAGGGTTTATTTAGGAAACAGGAGGGTTTTAAGTTTTTTCCTGAACGTCAGGTAGTTGGGCTCCAGTCTGAGGGAGCGTGGGAGGGAGTTCCAACCAGT
The DNA here is from genome assembly GCF_964204655.1 of Triturus cristatus. NCBI lineage: Eukaryota > Metazoa > Chordata > Amphibia > Caudata > Salamandridae > Triturus > Triturus cristatus. The sequence continues at coordinate 1,232,174,230 of NC_140589.1, read as the reverse complement.
GGACGCTTTTACAGAGAAACGTCAGCCTCCGGTACGTGTTCTCTTGAATTTGGGGATGTTGGCCAGGTGCTCGTTCTCAGACCGTAGAGCTCTCGGTGCTATGTAGGGGGTGACCAAGCCGCTGAGAATCGCAGGTCCCGATCCATTGATTAGTTTATGGGCCGTGCACATGGCTTTAAATTCCACCCTTTGGCGGACTGGGAGCCAGTGCAGAGCCTTAATAGCGGGTTTGGCGGATACTCTGGGAGGTACGCTCATGATTAGGCGAGCTGCTGCGTTCTGGGCTCTTTGCAGTCTCGCTAAGGTAGCTTCCGGCGCACCTAGGTAGACCATATTGCTGTAGTCTAACCGCGACATTATGAGGCCCTGACCTAGTAGTTTCCTGGACACGGGCGGTAGGAGGGGGAAGATTTTGCGGATAGTCCGCAGAAGCCCAAGACAGGTCCCGGCCGTTTTGGCCGCTTGGGTCTTCATTGAAAGGTCGGGTTCTAGCCAGACTCCGAGGGTCTTGATTTCGTGTTTCGGGGAGGGGATTTCCCCGAACACGTCTGGCCAGATCGCCGGGGGGATGGTCGCCCATTGTTTGCCCATGAGCATCACTTCGGTTTTGGAACCGTTGAGTTTCAATGACGATTCGCACATCCACCCGTGAATTTCGGTGAGACAGTTTGGTAATTTGTCTGGGTGGTCGTCTAGTTGGGATAGGGAGACGACCAATTGTGTGTCGTCAGCGTAGCTCACGATTTTTATCCCGAATGGTGATACCACATCTTCCAAAGGGGCCATATACACATTAAAAAGTGTGGGGCTCAGGGAGGAGCCCTGAGGAACCCCGCTGGTAAGTGGAAGTGTGGACGAGTGGAATTCCCCGTCCCAGACCTGGAACGTGCGTCCAGTAAGAAAGGACTCTATCCAGCTGAGTGCCATCCCGGTGAGCCCTGCTGTCGCCAATCGATGAAGAAGGACACGGTGGTTGACCGTGTCGAAGGCGGCACTCAGATCCAGAAGGATCACTGCCACTGATCCTCCTGAGTCTAGAATGCGCCTTGCTTCCTCGATGACGGCAAGCAGGGCGGTGTCTGTACCGTGTCCCGGACGGAACCCGGTTTGGGATTGCCGTAGGATGTTATTTGTCTCGAGAAATCGGGAGAGTTGACTATTCACCAGTTTCTCGGTGATCTTGCTAATCCCCGGGAGGAGGGATATGGGTCGGTAGTTTGCCATATCAGTTGGATCGAGCTGGGGTTTTTTAAGGAGTGCCTTCACCACTGCACTTTTCCAGCTGTCGGGAACTGATCCTTGTGCAAGTGAGCAGTTGATAAGCTCCGTGAGTGTAGGGGTGATAGCGGGGGCCACGTTTTTGAGAAATCTCAAGGGTGCAGGGTCTAAAGGAGATCCGCTTTTTATTTTATTCAGGGTAGCGTCCACCTCGTTATGCGTTACTGGCCTGAATGTCTCGAGTTGGGGACGTATTCCCGTCTGATCGGGGGGCTGAGTAATGTTTCTGCGGGTGGGGAGGCTAGGGGGAGGGAGGGATGTGAGGATACGGGCGATTTTATTGTTGAAATATGCGGCTAGGTCATTGCTTCTGTCTACCTGGGGGGTGGTGGGCAAGGGAGAGATGGGAACTTTTAATAGCTCCTTCACGATGAGGTAGGATTCCCTAGAGGAATTTGAGGCTTCCTTTATCCGGGTGTCATAGTGGGAGGCTTTGGAGAGCTTAATTGCAGTTTTATAGATTTTGACTGAGGAGTGGTAGGCCTCTTTGCTGGCATTATGCCAGTCTTTTCTCCAAAGCCGTTCGGCTCTTTTACAGTTTTTGCGGAGCTGACGAAGTTCTGGGGTGTACCACGGTGCAGAGCCCGTGTTGTTGGTTTTGTCTTCGCGCATTCTGAGTGGGAGCACAGAGTCAAGGGAGGTCGTGATCCAATTTCTGAAGTTGCTATCGGCGTTGTCCGGGATATCTTCATGAGTCGGGGTAGTAGATATCAGGGTATTGGCCCATTCTTCAATGGGGAGTTTGGACCAAGTCCTGCCTCTAGTGAAGGTGGGCAGTTTCTGAGGTTTCCTAAGGGATCCTGGAAGTTGGAATAGGACCAAGAAGTGGTCCGTCCAAGGAAGGGGGATGGAGTCTATTGCTTGCATCGCGGGGGTGCTGGTGAACACTGGGTCTAGCAGGTGGCCTTTGATGTGAGTGGCTCCTGAGTCAAGGAGACGGAGGTCCGAGGTCGCTAGTTCAGTGATCAGGTCGACTATTCCAGAATCTGAAGTGTCTTCGAAGTGGAAGTTCAAGTCTCCCACTAAGATAAAATTCGTGACGGAGTGAGCCTGTGTTGCTACAGTGTCTAGGAGGGCATTGGGAAAGGAGCCGGGGTGGCCGGGGGGACGGTAGACTAGAATCCCTGCACATGATCCACAGATAGATCCACTCCAAGAAAATACAGACCATCCCCCAGGTCCATGACAACATCCATGTCAAATACTGCCCTGCCCTGTACGGAGCAAGTACATCCAAACACCCAGGTAACTTGTCCACATCCAGGGTGCATCTGCACACCTCAGCTTCAACACCCTGCGCCCCAGCCACCTCACCGTCCACCATAGATAGCTGCAATGGATCACTGTCTGCTGCAGGATGACCTCCACACTCCCCACCCACACTCAGGAGGCAGTCCACAACCCCAACCGCAAACCAACCTTGTACATCTGTCATCCTAGATCCCGTTGGGCCATCTCCGTGCATCCAACCTTGCCCTGGCCGCCGTTCTTCACATCCACCGTACTCCAGCATACAGGACATTGTTCTCCCACCTGGCCACACATACCTGGGACTCCCTCCCCGGGAACCTCCACATGAGCCATGACCTCTACGCCTTGATGATAATCTCCCAAATAGGTCTGTCCGCACAGTTTAGCAAGCACCCCCTCAGCAGCCAGAGGCCATCACAGGTGAGTGTTGTGCTCCATGCCTACATTGAATGATACCTTGTGACCCATGTGTGTCCTGTACCAGACTCTGATCCCAGGGTATGGATGGCTGGAGTTAGTTCAACACTCAGGCATAGTTTGACAGTTCCACACACATATGTCGTTGAATAATGCAAAATGACAGGAACGTCTCCTGACCAAAGTAATATATTTATTTGCGGTGGGGTACGTGTTTTGGTAGATGAAATTAGGTGCTCTACCGGGGGAATAGAATCCAAAGTTCACAGGGGGAGATGGTATCCTTGGCATTGGAAGTCATCAGAGTCCAGGGCACAGTGTTGGTCATCATTGGTCAGACTGTGACCAGCAAGTCCATGTGGCAGAGAATGTCATTGGATGAGGTGCTGCTGTTGCGTCAGAGGGCCAGGTGCCAGGCCAGGTGACCTGGGAGATGTGGATGGTCCGCTGACTCTCACGGTCTTTTCCGTGGACGACCCACCTTCCTCCGGAGACCCTCAGATGCAGGCCTTGACGATGCTTGGGACGCTCTGTCAGACGAATCCTCCTCCTCCCACCCTGTGTCTGGTGCTGGTCTACGCCTGGTGGCACAGGGAGGGTTGCCCATGCTTTGGGCGATCTGACGGAGTGATTAGCTCATGTCCCTGTGCACCGCCAGGAGCTCAGCCAGTCTTGCCTCCATCCGTCCTTGGTGTTGTTGATGACTTGCATGATGCTCGACCTGCAGGTTCTTTATCTCATCCAGGGTCCCCTGCATCTCTGAGAGTCTCGACACGACCTGGTTGATGCCTCTGGTGTCACGCCGGTATGAGTCCAGGATGTTGCGTATGTGTGACATACCAGTGTCCTGAGTTGGCTGGTCAGGTTCGCGCCTCCGCCTGCCTCCACTCCCACCACCCCTGCCCACTTGAGCCTGGCCTGCCCTTGTGGGCACATCGGGTCTACAGGACCCCTGAGGAATGGCATTTGCAGGGTTGCCTGCCTCCTCCTGGGTGCCCGGAGAACCTTGTCCCTCCTGGTCAGACTGGCTCTGTTGTTCAGTGCGAGCAGGGCTCCTGGGTGTGTCCTGGGATGTGGCAGGAATGGGGGGGGGGGTGGTTGGCACAGATGTACCTGACGCAGATGCTGCAGGGGCTTGGGCACCAGAGGGTCCATGTTGGTCGGGGTCATCCACGGAGTGGTGAGAGTCGTCGCTGCCGGTGGGATCATCTTCACGCGGAGCCTGGGACTGTGATTCTTCCCCCCCCAGTGTTGGGGGGAGATCAATGACGTTGCCCTGTGTGTGAGAGAGAGACAATGTTAATGGTGTTTCATGCGACATCTATGTTTCATACATATTCAAGTTGACACAGTTCCTCCAGGTAGTTGGTTGTGCCTAGCATTCCTCTCAATGTCCACTTGGGGATGGGTATGTTGCAGGGGACAGATTGGGATGTTCTCCTGAGTGTTTGACCTGTAGATTGTTGGCTCTGATGCTTATTTGGCTATGGATTGGTCTTGTTGTGTCACATGTCCATTGTGGGAGTGTGTAAATCCGTTGCCTGCCCCGGGGGTGTGTGCTTGTGTTAGGGGGGGGGGGTTGTGACCGGGCCTGCTATTGTGTGTAGTGTGAGTTGTCAGTGGGTCTCCCAGGTGATGTGTCTGTCCCCTCATGGTGCATGCTGGCATGACAGTGAGTGTGAGTTCCTGTGCTAGATACCTGTGCTTGTGGAGTTGGTGTTTGAGTGTACAGTGGTCCCAGGAGGGCCTTGTGCTGCATACAGCAGGACCAAGTGTCAGCTACCTTGTCAGTACTTTGCCAGTCCCTGTGCATTGTGCATGGGTATGTACCTATGCCATATGGGCTGAGGGCATTGGTGTCTGCATCTCATTTTCACAATGTGTTGTGTGGGGCCCACCCTCCGAGCCCCCCGGACATCCAGTCTTGTGTTTGTGGTTGTTGTAGCCTTGAACATGGCCTTGCCTTGATTTGTGAAGGGTACATGGAGACGTTAGTGGCATGAGCGTGGTTTTTGAGTGTGGTTGTGTGCGGTGAGTGCTTGGGGGAAGTTGCATGCATTTGGTGTATATGTGGTGTGGACCCCATTACCCCCATGTCACGTAAGTTGTTTGTGTACTCACCAGGCTCTGCGACTCCTTCGACTCCGTGTACTCCCAGCGGCGGTAGCAGGGCCATCACCTTCTCCTCCCAGGGATGGTAGTGTACGGGTCTGCGGGCGACCCACCTCCAGTGATGTTTCTCTGGGCATATTCTTCGTTCATTTTCCTCTCGACCGCCCTGCGCAGATCGTACCACCTGGCTTGGCATTCATGCCTGGTCCTTCGGATGGGTGCAACAGCATTCACCTTATCGACGACAATCCTCTGCCACATGGCAGATTTTTCAGCTATGCTGGTCTGTCTGACCAATGTTCCAAACAGCTGTGGCTCGACTCTGATGACTTCGTTGACAAGGAGGTCCAGCTCTGCCGTTGTGAACTTTGGATTCTTGTCTGTGGGCATGGTGTGGGGTGTGGGTGTGGGTGTGGATGGTTGTGGGTGTGAATGTGACGGTGTGTGTGTGAATGTGAAGAGGGGGATGTTTGTGAAGGAGGTTGTGTGAAGGTGTGTGAGTGAAGGTGTAGTGAAGGTATGAGTAATATAGAGTTGTTTCTCTGTGGGGTCTGGCAGCAGTGGGTCTGTTGCAAAGGCTCATGGGTTGTGTGTGTGGGCCCTTTTTATTGGTCCATTTTTGGGTGTGGCTGTGTTTGAATTTTGGTGGGTGTGTTATAAGAGGTGGTTGTGATTTAGGGCCTCTGTTTGACTGTTTGGATGTGCCAGGTCAGTCATTGAGATGTATTTTGTCATGTAGACGTGTTTTGTGGTGTTGTGGGAGTCGAATTGAACCTCCTTGTGCTGTTTTACAGTGTCCTGGTTCTGTAAGAGTCTTTTTCGCGTAGGTACGATCCATACCTACGCGATGCTGGGTGAGGGTGCTGGGGTACGGTGTTGGAGTGCGGCGCGTACATGCGTTGGGGGTACGGTGCGTACATGTACGGCCCTGGGGTACGGCGCGTACATGCGGAGGTACGGTGCGTACATGGGGGGTAAGGCACGTACATGTGGTGGAGGTACGGTGCGTACACGTGCGGGCCTGGGGTACGGCGCGTACATGCGGAGGTACGGCGCATACATGCGGGGGGTGTAAGGCGCGTATATGGGGGGTACGGCGCGTACAGGTGCAGGCCTAGGGTACGGCACGTACATGCGGGGGTACGGCACGTACATGGGGGTAAGGCACGTACATGGGGGGTACAGCGCGTACAGGTGCGGGGCTGTGGTACAGTGCGGACAGGGGGGTAAGGTGCGTATATGGGGGGTACGGTGCGTACATGGGGGGTACGGCGCGTACAGTTGCGGGGCTGGGGTACAGTGCGGACAGGGTGGTGTACGGTGCTGACATATTTGGGGTGGGGGGGCTGTACGGCTCGTACACAGGCATAAGTTTACCTGTGTACATGTGTGCTACTGCGTTGGCTCTGTACGGGCCATTTTACGTGCGATTGTGTATTCGGACGGACGGTCGGGATCGTACTTGCGCGCTCGGACTTGTGTTTTACGATTTGCACATAAAAATGTCCGGCTCACTCTCGTACACTTTTCCCGACGATATTTGGACGTAAAAACTTTCCGACGCACTCTCGTACACTTTTCCTGATGCTATTTGTAGTTATTTTTCACGTACGAATCGTACTTGCCCATTTGTACGGTACTTGTACGACTCGTACGTAAAAAAATACGGATACGGGTCGTACGCAAATTATTTTTGACAGATCGGAATCGGCACCAGAGTGTTGCGCACACTTTGAGGCATTTATTTTTTCCTCGTGTCTTATCAGTGATATGCACACCTTGGGCAAACTTACTAGGTAGGCAACATCAAAGAGAATTGGGCATCAAACTCGATCCTAACAATCCAGAACAGGTTTTAGCCATTAGTCAATCAGGCAATAGTGAGCACATTACTGACAAATTTGCAACATTTTTTTCTGAAAAATTGGGCATTCTTAAAGATTTCCAGCAAAAATTCAATTGAAATCTGATGCCAAACCAGTAATACACATAACTAGACCTATACCCCACCTTATGTGGGAACCATTAAGGAAAGAGTTGTCTAGATTAGAAAAGTTAGGTATTGATTGCTCAGACTGGGTTGCTCCCATTGTCATCACAAAGAAAAACCACAGTGAAGACATTAGGCTATGCATTGACCTACGAGACTTGAACAATAACATCTCTGCCTCCCATCCATGAGATATTAAGCATGATGGGTGAATCTACATGTTCAGCATCCTCAATCTCTCCATGGATTATCACCAGGTCAAATTACACCCAGATTCCAGACGTCTTACTGTATTCACTACTCTCATGGGCACGTTTATGTTCCGTCGCATTCCTTTTGGGCTGGCCTCTGCGCCAGCAGTTTTTCAAAAGATTATGCAACATATTTTAAAAGATGCCCCTAAGACATTATGCTTCCATAATGATGTATTAATTTACGGGGCCTCCATTGAGGAACACTATAAGATTTTGAGGGACGTCCTTTCCAAATTCAAGAATGCTAGACTCACTCTCAGAGAAACACACAGAACAAACGGTGGGGACGTTTTCAATAAGCATTTATTGAACCAGTGTCATTCTAGTGTAAAAGGTGTTTGCTGCGACAATCATTAGACAGACACCAATGTAAAAGATTATAAGCACCAACAGAGTAAATGAAAGGTAGAGTTCTACCATGGTGCTAAAACAGTGAATATATGCAGGCATATAAAGATGACAGTAATCAGGCGTAATCCTAAAATGCTAACCCTACCTAAGCTTACTTAGCATGTATATGGATGTAAGCCAAGAATCCTCTAGGACAGAGCCAACCCCATTACCTGATGGGAGAAAATGAAGGACCCTGTCTTGGTCTCAAGTTGGACAACCCGGAAGGAATATACCAATAACCGAGAGGTGCACCACATGAAAGGCTTGAGAACAAAGGAATGCTTTGTAATTATAAAATTTCTTCAAAGATCATTCCTTATATTCATTTTATTTTCATTTATATAATAATTCCAAAAGACATAAAAATCAGTTCATGTAACTCTACAAATAGACCAACCGACGCGTTTCATCCTGAAACAGGACTTCTTCAGGGCTGTCAAACAGTAAACAGAAAAGTACATATAAATAACACACATATAAAAATACATATACATACATAAAAACACTTATACATAGATATAAGCACCATAAAACACCAAAAAGACAGAACGACATTGTGTACTGGGAGAAAGAAGAGATAATTCCCAGTTCTGGAATGCATTTACACCTAATAGTAATTTTATTCCTATGTTGAGAGTTCACACTAAACATTCCAAGCAGTGCATTGTATTTAATACAATTCCAAAATCCTTTTAGGGGCCAAACAAAAGAAAAACGACTTACATTAATTGTTAATTGAGAAGATAAGAACAGATAAGATTTATGAAAAAGAGACAAAAAGGGAAGTGAAATGAAATAACAGGAAAAACAAAGGAGGAGAAACCTAACCTACCACTAAATCGTAGCGGAGATCATAGAGGGAAGTATCCTCATGAGTGTTCCCCAATCTTTTAAATGTTCATATTGAAAGGCAGAGTTCCATCCAATCAGCTCTAAAATAAAGACACAGATAAAAGGGCACCTAGAGTCAATAGTGAGCCTAAGGTTACAGAAGTAGTAGAGGAAAGTGCTGACGCAACAACGTATATGCACCAGACATCTTATCTTCTCAATTAACAATTAATGTAAGTCGTTTTTCTTTTGTTTGGTCCCTAAAAGGATTTTGGATTTGTATTAAATACAATGCACTGCTTGGAATGTTGAGTGTAAACTCTCAACATAGGAATACAATTACTATTAGGTGTAAATGCATTCCAGAACTGGGAATTATCTCTTCTTTCTCCCAGTACACAATGTCGTTCTGTCTTTTTGGTGTTTTTATGGTGCTTATATCTATGTATAAGTGTTTTTATATATGTATATGTATTTTTATATGTGTGTTATTTATATGTACTTTTCTGTTTACTGTTTGACAGCCCTGAAGAAGTCCTGTTTCAGGACGAAACGCGTCGGCTGGTCTATTTGTAGAGTTACATGAACTGATTTTTATGTCTTTTGGAATTATTATATAAATGAAAATAAAATGAATATAAGGAATGATCTTTGAAGAAATTTTATAATTACAAAGGATTCCTTTGTTCTCAAGCCTTTCATGTGGTGCACCTCTCGGTTATTGGTATATACTCTGATTCCTAAGGGAATAGGCATTGTAACAGTGGGTGCCACTGAGTGTGCACACAATTTTCCCTCATACAAAGGGTTATTACAGGGAGAGCTACACAAGGTTAGGTGCTGGCCAAGTGAAGGTTCCACTGCTAGTGTTTTTTTCTTTAAACCCGGAAGGAATGTCAGACCACTGTGTGCTGGAACTACGTGCAGGACCTCAGCGTCTAGTGTCAGCATGGAAGCTTTTCTCCTCTGCCTATCTAGTCTTGATATGATTCTTTTATACCAAAAAGATGGCCTCAGGTTACCTTACATAATCGATGTATTGTGAATATGATTATGCAAATCAGCCTAGAACAATAACTGCAATTAAGCAAAGCTGTTCTTTCGCCCTAGGATGAAGACGACTTTGACATTTAAACAGAGTATGTTCATGCTGTTGTGTGTGTTATGTGCAGGGACTTTTTCCAAGAAAGCTCATGAACAATAAATGAGGATTATTTCCAAAAATCTGATCAAATTTTATTCAGCATAGAACTGGGTGAAAGGTCACTGTTAGAACCGTTATGCAGAGCAAGGTAGGGTAATGTGGGTTTTAGGCAGTATAGCTACCTAGGCCTAGATTGGGGTACATTGGGGTTTATAACAAAAGTAACGTAAGCATTAGGTTGCATAAAGATAAGACTTTGAGGGATTCAAAGTATGTTTTTTTCTTTTGGGTTTACCTTGATTTGTTGGTAGGACTCTGAGACGTGGATGGTGAAGAGGTCTGTCCAGGAGCATAGGGGGTTTGCATTAGATTATAGGTGAGAAGACAAGGTTGAGGATGTGGCTTTTGGGTGGGTTGGTGATGTGGCATTTTTAATTTATTTATTTATCAAAAGTTTTATATAGCGCTAGCTAGACCCGGGGGTATCAGAGTGCTTTACATAATCAGGAGCCAGGTAATAATCAGGACACTTAGGTGCCGATTCCGATCCTGTAAAATCCGGGTACGAATGGTCGTACAGAGCGTATTCTCCGTCCGACTCGTACCCGGGAAAACCACCTTACAAACCCGCAAGTACGATTCGTACAGAAATACCATTTCCGTATGAGTCGTACAAAACACCGACCTGCTAAAAAATACCCACAATTCCGATCCGGGACATCGCGTACGTGACGTCCGGACGGAGTCAGGCAGCGTTTTACGGACCAGCAAGTACGATCCGTGCCCACGTCACTCCGCACTGCTCATTTTTTACGGCAGCCAAAAACTCCCAGGAAATTGAGGACGACGCGAAGAAGGAGCACCGGTACGCGACGGACAGCCATGGACCCCATCCTACGTGTCATCCCGGCCCTCCTAGCCTACGACCTGGTGCACAGAAACCGACGCAGACGCCGCAGTAGGTCAGAACAACACCCAGGGGCAAAGGGGGGGGGGGGCGAGGGGCAGGAAACATAACCCCCACCCAATGTAAAACACATATATCCTGCACATAAATTACCTCCATGATCTGGTCACTTCGGGGAGCGTGTCCACCAATCCCACGTACCGCCACAACGGAAGTGGACGTGGACGCATACACGTCACCACGACAATGGTGGTACGGACCGTACCCATGCTCAGGGGGTGTGGGTATGGTCCGTACCACCATTGGAGTGGTGACGTAGGGGTACGCGTGGCACGGACCGTACCCACGCCCCCCAGAGCGTGGGTACGGTCCGTACCACCATTGTTGTGGTGAGGTAGGGGTACGCGTGGTACGGCACATACCCATGCCCTCAGAGCGTGGATACGGCCGTACCACACGTACCCCTACCTCACCACGACAATGGTGGTACGGACCGTACCCACGCTCTGACGGCATGGGTACGGGCCGTACCACGCGTACCCCTACCTCACCATGACAATGGTGGTATGGACCATACCCACGCTCTGAGGGCATGGGTACGGACCGTACCACGCGTACCCCTACCTCACCACGACAATGGTGGTACGGATCGTACCCACGCTCTGAGGGCATGGGTACGGACCGTACCACGCGTACCCCTACCTCACCACTCCAATGGTGGTACGGACCGTACCCACGCCCCCCAGAGTGTGGGTACGGTCCGTACCACCATTGGAGTGGTGAGGTAGGGGTACGCGTGGTACGGCCCGTACCCATGCCCTCAGAACGTGGGTACGGTCTGTACCACGCGTACCCCTACGTCAACACTCCAATGGTGGTACGGACCGTACCCACACCACCCAGAGCGTGGGTACGGTCCGTACCACCATTGGAGTGGTGACATAGGGGTACGCGTGGCATGGACCGTACCCACGCCCCCAGAGCGTGGGTACGATCCGTACCACCATTGTCGTGGAGATGTAGGGGCACCGTGGTACGGACCGTACACATCCTATGAATGCAGGGGTATGGTCCATCTCACCCGTACCCCTACGGCACCAGTACATTATGGATACACGGCATACACATGCCACAAATGTCAGACTACGGCCTGGTGCAGCATATGAGCAGTAAATTTGGGGGGGGTGTATGGCCAGGACAGCAGTGTACTGCACCAAGGGGGTGGGTGGGTGGGTGGGTGGCTGCAGAGGACTCCCAGCAGTGTCCAGAGGTATGAGGGGTGGGTGCATATCACTCCCAGCAGTGCCCAGACATATGAGGGGTGGGTGCATATCACTCCCAGCAGTGCCCAGACATATGAGGGGAGGGTGCATATCACTCCCAGCAGTGCCCAGACATATGAGGGGTGGGTGCATATCACTACCAGCAGTGCCCAGACATATGAGGGGGGGTGCAGAGGACTCCCATCAGTGTCCAGACATATGAGGGGTGGGTGCATATCACTCCCAGCAGTGCCCAGACATATGAGGGGTGGGTGCAGAGGACTACCAGCAGTGTCCAGACATATGAGGGGTGGGTGCAGAGAACTCCCAGCAGTGTCCAGACATATGAGGGGTGGGTGCAGAGAACTACCAGCAGTGTCCAGACATATAAGTGGTGGGTGCATATCACTACCAGCAGTGGACAGAGACATAGGGGTGTGTACATCATCCTCAGATGACCACAACTCCATGGGTGCATGAACGCATCCCCAATGTGCGACAATGTTGAGAGTGCCATAACAACACATCACTGACAGCAGTGTCCCACTTCCATGAGGATGGATGTCTTCCCCCCACTGCATGACACACCACATGTGGGTGTGAGGACAAATTACACATGCATACCCACCCCTGGCGGATGCAGCACAATACACACACTGAGATCATGTCACTAGACTGTATAGTCATGTTAAAGCCTACTAAACTAAGAGAGCCAAAGGGAACACACACTGTCACGCACATTCCAGGACTGATAGGACTGTACAGGTGCTGGGACAGCCACCAAGTTGTTGTCTCCCATGGAAGGAATAGGGAGGACTTCCCACAGATACAATGCCCACAATTGTGAGTCAGGTGAACAAATACCCTGCTGAACAAGTACCATATGTGTGCCAGGCTGGGAGTACAGACATGCATAGTGCGACAAAGGGACAATTGCTACATGAAGGCATGGCAACATACTCCATACACAAGTACAGTGACTACCAAGGATGGCACAGACGATGCAGCAGGAGACATTGATGAGCAGGCATGGCCATAGTTGAAGGGATCCGTCACTCACAAAGGAAATGTAGACACAGGTTCAGCACAACAATTGTGCAACTCCCTGCAGGGAAGATGTCAGGTGCCACAGAGGAAGGAACACTCCTTGGGACAATGTCTCCAACTACAAAGAGCAGACACAACCAAATATTATTTTCTGATACCTTGTGACACCCAACACATGATCACCACCCCAACTCATGGAGCATCAGCACCAACATCAATACCTGAAAACCAATCCTGGTCAAAGGAAAAACAAAATGCTTTATTCAGCATTAAATGAAAAGGTATAAAAGGAAAATATTTACAAAGGCCATAGGCCAGTCCAGATGCGAAGTCCTGGGGGGGGGGGGACACATGTCCACACGTCTCCCCGAGCTTGCCTGCACATACTAAACCTGTGGTTCAGCGACTGGGGGGGCATCATGTGGGGAAGGACCAGGCACCGCAGGGACAGGAGGGGAAAGGGTAGGTGTTGTGGGTGCAGGGACGGACAACTCCACCACAGGGGGTGGGTCAGCGCCAAAGGTGGCGGTTAGCATGGCGCTGCACACGTCCGCAAGCTCGGCCAGCGTCTCCCCTGCACTCGAAGGAACCACAGGCCCCAAGGAGGGGGGGGTCGGAGGGATGGGTTGCAGCGCTACTGGTGGAGGTGGTGGACGGGGGGGGACTCAACTCTCCTACCCGTGGAGTGCCTTGCCCGTTTGCGTGATGGTGAACCAGTGGAGCTGAGGCCCAGCACAGCCAAGTATGTCTCCTTCTCAGACTGTGGGGCAGGGGAGCCGAGGGGAGTGACATTGGAGGGACTGGGGAGTGAGGCATGCAGACTTGGACTGTGGCTGCGTGTCTGCCTGTGTGCCCTAGACCCAGTGGGTGTGCCTTCTTCCCCCTGAGTGTGGGTGACAGGAGGTGTGCGCTTGCCCTTCCTTGTTGGTGTGCTGCCTGTGTCTGGTGGGGTGCGTGGCTGGGAATGTCTGGGTGTGCTTGGGACAGGCATGGGAGTGGGATGTGTGGATGGTGCAGGGGTAGGGGGGGATGAAGCGCTGCAGGAGACTCCCTGCTGCCGTCTGTGACGAGTCCATGGACCTTAGCAACATCCGTTGGTCAGACATCGCTGATGACATGCCCTCCATGTACGACACCATCTGTGTCAGCAGCCTGGTGTGGCCATGGAGGACAGTCAGGATCGATGTCTGCCTAACCTGCAACTGCCGCTGAATGTCCACAGACTCGGCAGTGAGGGCAGCACGGGAGACAGGGGCAGGGGGTGCGTTGCCTGGCACGAAGGAGACACGTTGTTGCCCTACACGGACAGAAGGGACCCGAGCAAGTGGGAGGGCGGTGATGGGAATGGAGGGGGCGGTGACAGTTGTAGTGCTGCTGCCAGCTGTTGGAGCAGCCTCCGCCCCCTCAGGGTGCTCAGCCTTGGACCCGTCAGCGTCGTAGTCGGTGTTGGTACTAGACAGGTCCTCCGCCTGACTCCCCTCGCCATCCGTGCCACTTGATTCTGCCGACTCCCCAGCAGTGGTGGCACCGGTGCTCGATCCCTCCTCCTGGTCAGTGCAGGTGTCTCCCTCGGTGTCCCCCGATGATGCTGTGTGCAAGGTGAAGAGATATGAAATAATCAGTCACCTGTGTACATCTGACACATGAGTCCAAACAAAATAGGTCACAGTGCATATCAGGAAATGCATCATGAGTAACATCTAGAATACTCCGCACATATGTAAGCCATGCGCTCCCCAGTTGGTTCAGCCACCATGCCACCTGATAAAATGAACATCAGTACACAACTGCAAATAACTCGATATCCAATTATATAGAGAAGCTAGTGTCTGTGAACAGTGGAGCACAGCCATACTATGAAGGCATGCCACCTCTTGTTCACTGTGAAAGAAACAGTATTGGTGCACCCAAGGCCAAATAACAGACGCCAATGCTGAAGGTGTCCCCACACTCAGAGACCTGTGAGTACTTTGTAAATCCTAAAGAAATACATTGTGATCCTTTGGAAATCACAACACTTTACACAATCGACATGTTTGGAATGTGTGAATGTGCCATTTTTGGAACAGAACACACATGTGCCTGGATAACAGAAGTCACACAAGGAGGTGCACTCAAAGCTACTTTTACACAGTCATTGTATGAGCTGCCAGCCTAATGCAAATAAGCCACTGTTAAGAAGAAATGTGGTTTCAGGAAGTACATATACATGGCACCACGGCGGTCTGGATGACTTGACACCCGTAAGTTGGTATCAGCAATAACCGAGGACTAACCCAAATGCAACCACACTGTGGGAACATTTATATGGATAATCTCTAATCAATTTCATTACAGAACTGTACCTTTGTTTTAAATGTGCCAGCGTGTCCCCTAAAAATATAAAGGTGGTTTCTTGTGCACTTCCTTGGGAGACATCTGTCATGCAGGCACATGATTGCCCTTCACAACAAAATATCAAAGTCAACCATATAAACTATTGGGACATGTTGACAAGTGTAGTCAGTGCCAAGGTACAAGACATCTTGACTAACAACTTGAATCATGCCACCTGTCACATGGCCATCCGTACCATGATGACACAGTTGGCAACACATCTGACCCAGTACCTGTCATGTGGAGTGGCACACATGTCCAGAGACAGGACAATGCATTAGCTAATGGCCCTGCAATTGTGTCGGAATAAGGAGCACCTGCACTGAGGAGACACCCTCATGGGAACCAAGAATGTCCACACAGATGTCAGCACACACATACCAAACTATGTAGCATCTGGAGCACACACCGGTGCCAAAAATGGATGAGCAGGAAACATGTCTTTTAACTTTTGACACATGCTGCAAAGCCCATACATTACCCCCTGCACAACATGCCTGGGTCACTGCACGTAGAGTGTCTGTCCAGACAATTATCACACACAGGTCAGACCTGGCAAGGAGACATAAGGTTTGGACATGTAGGCCTTGCCTGCACAAACCCCCCTTACCTAAGACAATGTGATTGAGACAGAGCACGTACTTACACCTCTTAATCTGGGATTAACAAAATGTGCATCAAGAACTCCTATATGTACTCAACATCACCTCGTGAGGCTGACCACACATACTTGTGACAAACAACCATCAACAGATAGTTTTACATAGACACACAGGCACTGCCCAGTGTGAGGATGCACAAGCCTAATGGGGTCAGCATGGACAGTGGAGACATGTAGCACACTTCACGTAAATACAAAGGAGGCCATGGAACAATGCCACAGAGGCCAACCTATGCTGAACACACAGTGAATGGGCACAGTGTTTGATGCCACACATGATTCCTAGGAAAAGGTGTCTCAGGGGACTGGAGTGGACACACTGCTCCAGGGTCCTGGAATGATCTGACTGTAACAGGAGCAACTGTCCCGGCACTATGCATATCTCCCACTCATGCACATAATGTCTGAGGCCACTACATCGGTCGTGCATGCTGCAAGTCTGTTTATTTGAAACCTCACAATCCTATGTTGAGACTCAGGACAGTGCCAACAATTATGGACCCCCAAATGAGTGAACAGGACAGGGCACAGGCAAGGTACCAACACATGTCACAGACCACCCCCACCCATGATGCTGAAAGCAGTGTGCACCTTGAATAACTTGCAGCCTAGATGACCATGTGCAATAGTGATTACACACAGACCAGGGAACACATGTCAAGGAGGGGAAGGGAGGAAGAACAGCACCGATTGACTTGGGGGAACAGGATATGCACTGCACAGATAAACCCTGGCACTGTATCCAGGCGAATGAGCACTTCCAAAAGCTGGTGACACACAACAAACACACATGTACCTACCCCCTTCCTGCTGCTGTCTCTCCTGTAACCGCCTATCCATCTCAGGGAAGACCACCGCCAGGACACGCTTCATTTGGTGGGTCAGGCGCCGGCGCCCGCCATGTGGGCGTGGTGGTGAGTCCCCCAGCAGGACCCGGGCGATCCTCCTGGTCCAGCACCGGATGTCCTGCCAGCGTTTCCTCACTTGGGGCAGGCGCCGACTGCGACCCTCCACCGTATTCACAGCCCTGACGGCCCTCTTCCAAATTCTCCCCTTCTGGTAGGCGGTTACCTGTGAGGATGACAAAGTGAGACTACATCACTACACCTGCTCCATGTCACAGAGACTCACATTTTAACATCATTGATTTGTTGAACAGGGCATAGTATGCTGCCAACTAATAGCACCTTTGTCATAGGGACATTCGCCTCTGTGTAAGCGCCAATGCACTACATGGCATTGAAAGTACACAGGTGGCATGAGGGGTTCGACACACTCCCTGATCATGGCACACACTGTGCATCACAAGCAACACAAGGCTGATGGACAGCACTGCAAAGCAGTCACATGCCCCAGGCCACTGACGAAACCTCAGCAGAGTACACAGACACACACAGGCACAGATCTTTCACCTGCCATTGGCAACAGCGGATACAAACCTCACTCTGCACATGTGCCACTTTCCTGGGGGGTGTCACAGGTGTGGGGCTAGCCCAGCAAGTCAGACACACAGCACGGCTTCCTTCTCACATCAGATGGGTAGAGCATATGCCTCCTCCATGCAGCTGTGGTGCAACACTCCACATAGACATTCACCCACATGACAAGGAACATTCACACACATCAATGTCCAGGGGGCGTACACATCATTTGGACACTCTCACCACACCTCCACTCAACTCACACACATCTGTGGGTGCATTCACCTGTCACACCCGGGGGACCACAGAATCACATCAGGACAATAGAACAAAAATGCACAAAAGGATTAGCCAGGCTGAATGTGCCATGCACCATGCAGTGATTGTCACAGTAAGCACAATGCAAGTGAGGAGTGCAGACATGAACTACATCATGCTCTGCATGGGAGAGATAAGGCATTCCGCCCCCCTGGGACCCACTCTAAACAACATTGCATGTCTGTCACACCTGGACACAATGCCAGAAGTGACAGTCACAAAAAAGGGGCACAGTGAAAGCTAGTGGAGTCAGCACTCATCTGCTCCCCTGGTCTCCCATACAGGCTGGGGTACTGTGGGAGGATGACGTCCAGCAACGCCTCCTTCTCCTCCTGGGTGAATGGCTGGGCCCTCTCAAACTGCTTTTTCCAGCCCACGTGATGGAAAATTTTGATCTTGGAACTCAGTATCCATGACAACCAGCATGCATTGAGGCCCTAATACTTGTCCCTTATGTGTCCCCATTGTAATTTTTAAATCCCCACACAGGTACGGTGCGTTTCACACGTACCCCTAAAGCACCACTACTATAGTGATACGGCCCGTACATGTGTGTGTACGTGTCGTATCCCTATAGTAGTGTTGCCGTAGGTGTACGCCATAGTGATACGACCCGTACACACGCGTGTACAGGTCGTATCACTATGTCGTACACCTACCCCAACACTACTCTAGGGATACGACCAGTGTGTACACGTACGTGTACTACGGTAGTACACGTACGTGTACGACCAGTGTGTACACCTAGGTGTACACACTGGTCGTACACGTACGTGTACACACTGGTCGTATCCCTAGAGTAGTGTTGGCGTAGGTGTACGCCATAGTGATAAGACCCGTACACGCGCGTGTACGGGTCGTATCACTAAGCCGTACACCTACCCCAACACTACTCTAGGGATACGACCAGTGTGTACACGTACGTGTACTACGGTAGTACACGTACGTGTACACACTGGTCGTATCCCTAGAGTAGTGTTGGCGTAGGTGTACGCCATAGTGATATGACCCGTACACGCGCGTGTATGGGTCGTATCACTATGGCGTACACCTACCCCAACACTACACTAGGGATACGAGCAGTGTGTACACGTACGTGTACTACTGTAGTACACATACGTGTGCGACCAGTGTGTACACCTAGGTGTACACACTGGTCATACACGCGCGTGTACGGGCTGTATCACTATGGCGTACACCTACGGCAACACTACTATAGGGATACGACCATTGTGTACACGTACGTGAACGACCAGTGTGTACACCTAGGTGTACACACTGGTCGTACACATACGTGTCCTACGTAGCACACGTACGTGTACACACTGGTCGTACACGTACGTGTGTACGGTCCGTACACACACCGTACTCCTACCCAAACCCAATATAGTGATACGACCCTACACACGCCCTCAGAGCGTGTGTACGGTGCGTTTCACAGCTTACACTGGTGATAGGAGGCGCACAGGGAAGGAATGGAGGTGTCAGACTCACACAAGGCTGTACATCAAGTCATTGTCAGTGCAGTCCTTCATGTGCAGGGCCTAGGTGTGTCAGGCAGTGATGTGGCACATGTCTCCTCATGATTTTGCACAATAGATGTGTGGTGACCTGTGTACACATGCCATGTGTGATGGGGCACTATGTTGCACACTTCCCCTTCACACTTTTCACATGTCTGCAAGTAGTACAAACATGTCAAGCAGTGTATCACTGGTATGGCACAGTCCCCAACACCCGCAACTGTCCCCTGATGCCAGGTACACGGATAATTACACCTGACATCTAACTACCATCGTGCCACTATGTGACTATGTCATGTGTGTGTCATGTGTTCCCATGAGCTTGCTGTTGGTGTTCCGTCAACTGCATCTGCTGTTGCTGCATCCAACATGTGTCTGTGTGTAGATGGGCATGGCACACAATCACGCTCACCATACCACATGTGGAATCCCACGTAACGTGTGTCTGTATGCATCGAACATGGTATTTCGACCTGAGGACATATCTGCGTTGTCTCAATGTCTGTGTTATGAGTTTTGACATGTACCCCTTCATGGCAATGTGTGTGATCTGTACTTTTTAAATGACATGTGACCTGTGCGTCTAGCTTGCCGCAAGCTGTCTGAATGAGATAACATCCTTCTAATGCAGATATGTGGATGTATGTCACTCCTGTAATGTGGCTGGCTGTTCACTTGCACTGTGCCACAGCTAGTTTAATGGCATGTCATGTAGACCTTGACAATCAATGTTTGCAGCTGCCTCTTAGTAGGAGTATCACCTGGCTGGCATATGTGTCCTGGATGTATTGCACAGACCAGTATTTAGCAGATGTGTATTCGCTGTTTAACATGTGCTCAGTTCATTGACATTGGTGTTGTAATGTACTCAATCTTCGTGATTCCTTCCAAATTTCTGCAGGGCACCGCCTCTCCCCCGACCAATGCCAGACTTGGGTGCCATGAGGGAACGTGGCTGCATACGCCGTTACAGATTCACCCAACAGTTAATTGAGACCTGACAAACAGGCTGGCACCACACCTCCAACCGCGACACAGTTATCCTACTGCGCTGACCCCCAAGATGAAGGTGATGGCAGCCCTACATTTTTTTGCCACCGGTACGTTTCAATTCACCATAGCTGATGTGGGTTGCATGTCCCCGACCATGTTCAGCCGTGTCCTGCATGATGTTTTAGAAGCCATGTTGGAGCACCTGGAAGAATCCATCCATTTTCCAACTCGTGAGCAGTTGACAGGTATCAAGGGTGAGTTCTATGCCCTGGGAGGGATGCCCCATGTAATTAGGTCCATTGATGGGACACATGTGGCTTTGGTACCACCACAGGCACAGGAGGTAGCCTATCGAAACCGAAAACATTATCACTCCATCAATGCCCTTGTGATGTGTCTTGCTAACATGCTGATTTCCCATGTCTGTGCACGTTTTCCAGGGTCAGCACACAATGCCTACATCATGAGGCGCAGCAGGGTGCCAGAAATTATGCTGCGGCTGCACAACGAACGAGCATGTCTTGTTGGTGGGTATACTCTGTTTGTCCTGTATTTAGCGGTATCTTTGTATGTTACGGCATCTCCTGACCCACTTCTTTACATGATGTTTCCATGTGGGGGACTCTGGTTATTCCAACATGCCATGGCTGGTGACGCCTCTCCGCAACCCCAGAACAGCTGCAGATCTCCGTTACAACAACGCCCATGGGCAGACCAGGCGAGTGATTGAGAGGACGTTTGGCCTCCTGAAGAGCCGATTCCGGTGCCTCCACAAGACAGGCGGGTCCCTCCCATATGCACCGGTGAAGGTCTGCAAAATCTTCCTCGTGTGCTGCATGCTGCACAACATGGCAGTGGAGAAAGCTCTGCCACTCATCCTGGATCCCGATGAGCAGGAACATCCACCCGTGGAGGATGAAGGCCTTGGTCACGAGGCAAGTGAGGAGGAGGAGGAGGAGGAGGACATCCGGAGTCAGCTCATACACAACTTTTTCTCATAATGGTGAGTCCCTGGGTCTGAGTGTGCACGCTTGGAGCCTTGTGTGGCATGTGTTGCAATGTGTGTGTCCAGCTGACTGTATGCTAAGTGACTTAGAGGTGTGTTCTGATGTGTCACTCGAGTGATGATGTCATTCCACACATTTTAGCTGACACACTCAGTTTCAACTAGCATGGTGTCAACCTTATTCATGTAGAGTACATGACCATGCATGCGGATGACTATCTTTTTCCTGACTTCTTGTGTGTCTGTCATCCCCAGGTAGTTGCGCATGCTGTCTGCTCGTGGCATCATAGTGCTCCTGCTATTCCACATGAGTATTGCAACGTGTGCTGAATCAGCGTTACATGCACGGACATGTTGAGATGTCTCCTTTGGGTAAGGATTGCAGCAAGCCATTGTGGGTGTGGTAGTTGTTTGGAATGTGTGGGCACTGCTTTGTTACTATGCATACATGTCGACTCACCATGGGGCACATGACATGTAGCATGACTCACATGAATTGATAGTCACACTTCGTGACAGTCATCTGTAATGGGATTGTGGATTGTGATGAAGCCATCAATGTGTGTAAAACTTCCCTTTGAAACATACGGGATGCTACGGGTGGACATAGTGTGGGACATCCCCATAAGAGGCTCAATGGGGAATTGCAGCCTCTCCGTGTGCAGCAGGGGATGTTTGGCTCACCCCCTTCACTTGTGTGCCAGTCCAATGGATTTACAGCATCTGTGGTGCGAAGGGGGTGTCCAGTGTAGGTCCCACATGTTCATCCAAAAGACCTGTGTGTCTGTTCATATTGATGCATTTCCATAGGTGTGAGCCTGAGTAATAAAGGTGTTCCTCACCCTCCAAGGTGCCTCATCTCTGTCAATGCAGGTCTCTTGCCACTGTGCATGCGGCATCTCTGGCATAGTTGTCAAAGATTGTGCAGATGAGTCTATGTGTAGATTAGCAACCTGCATGCTGTTCTTCATGTATTTGATTCTCTATTGTGCATGGAGTCCATGGCTGTGTATGTGTTTTGGCATGGTGGTCCCCACAACGGGCCGTCAACACCTGCTGAGGGTGTGTTTCCTGTGCGCAGCTCGGCTTTCAGTTTCATGATCCGGTGTCAGTCATCTTTGGTGATTGTGCATCCTTTGTCTCTGGGTGTGCCATGGAAAACCGGACACTCCTTCCTTTACATACACCTGTTGCAGTAGTCCTTTCTGACATCCTAGTCTTTGGGTGGAACTTGTGGCATAGTTTCCAGGACATGCCGCCTGCTGTTGCTGCCCCTGCAGCAAGGGCACACGAAGTTTCTGGATTTGGCAACACACATACATCTAAGATGCTCCTCCCTTCCTCCCCCAACCCATTCTTTTGGCTGTCATCAGCTTGTCTGTGCCACAGTTGCGGCCACGCGGTGCCAAAGGCTGGACCGTCTGCACATGCAACGTGCACATTGCACGACCCTCAGGTCCTTGCATGACCCACATCACACTACAGTCTGATGTTGCAGACACCCTCCAAGCAATGTCCATCCACAAATCTCCCGCCTGCTCTCAGGCATACACTAAGCGCACACACAACACCTTTGCATGATGAGTGTGCAACTCCGACTGCCTACACAGCGCTGCCACGCCTTCCAGTCCCTGTCACACCAACCAGGTCATGTCCCTCCTATTCCCCACCGGCTCTGTACCCCAGCAAGGCCATGGGAGTGGGACTCAAGGCTTCTGCATGTAGTATGGTGTCGTTGTCAGGCACATGGCACAGGTATCATCTCTCAGTGTGCCAATCTACAATTTGTCCAGGACGCCCCTCTCCACCATCACATGCGCACGGCACCTCATCATCAACTCGTATGCCATTCACAGCCAGGTGCTCCTCACCCTCACTAAGGACGCAGACATTGCCAGTTCCAATATTCAAGATTGCATGACATCCATTGATGAATGGCTGAACATCAGCCACCTGAGGCAGGACTTGTACAGGACTGAGGTCAACATCTGAGGATTGTCCCCTTACAGCTGGGTCAACTGCTTGTGTCCCACCCGCAAGAGCCCTGCACAAGCACCCAGTGTCCACGCTCACAAGATGGTGTGCATCATGGATTGCTTGCTCACATTTGCCATGGTAATCACCAGCATCTGTGCCTCAGACTGCAACACCCTCTGCATTATGCACATGATCCCCAGATAGATCCACTCCAAGGAAAGACGGACCATCCCCCAGGTCCACGACAACATCCGTGTCAAATACTGCCCTGCCCTCTACGGAGCAGCCACATCCAAACTCCTGGGAAACTTGTCCACATCCAGGGTGCATCTGCACACCTCAGCTTCAACATCCCGCGCCCCAGCCACATCACCGTCCAGCAGAGATAGCTGCAATGGATCACTGTGTGCTGCAGGATGACCTTCAGACTCCCCACCCACACTCAGGAGGCAGACCACAATCCCGACCCAAAACCAACCTTGTACCACTGTCATCCGTGACCCCGTAGTGCCATCTCCGTGCATCCAACCTTGACCTGGCCAACATTCTTCACATCCACCGTACTCCAGCATGCAGGACATAGTTCTTCCACCTGGGAACACATACCTGGGACTCCCTCCCCGGGAACCTCCGAATGAGGCATGACCTCTACACCTTAATGATACTCTTCCAAATAGGTCTGTCCGCACAGTATTGCAAGCCCCCCCTCAGCAGCTTGAGGCCATCACAGGTGAGTATTGTGCTCCATGTCTGCATTGAATGATACATTGTGACCCATGTGTGTCCTGTACCAGACTCAGATCCCAGGGTATGGATGGGTGGAGTTAGTTCAACACTCAGGCATAGTTTGACATTTACACCCACATATGTTGTGGACTAATGCAAAATGACAGCAACATCTCATGACAAAATAAAGTTTTTATTTATGGTGGGGTACGTGTTTTGGTAGATGAACTAAGGTGCTCTACCGGGTGCATAGAATCCAAAGTTCACAGGGGGAGATGGTATCCTTTGCTTTGGAAGTCATCAGAGTCCAGAACACAGTGTTGGTCATCATTGGTCAGACTGTGACCAGCAAGTCCATGTGGCAGAGAATGTCATTGGATGAGGTGCTGCTGTTGCGCCAGAGGGCCAGGTGACCTGGGAGATGTGGATGGTCCGCTGACTCTCACGGTCTTTTCCGTGGACGACCCACCTTCCTGGGGGGACCCTCAGATGCAGGCCTTGACGATGTCTGTGATGCTCCGTCGGACGAATCCTCCTCCTCCTCCCTCCCTGTGGCTGGTGGTGGTCTTCGCCTAGTGGCAAGGGAGGGTTGCCCATGTTGTCGGCGATCCGATGGAGTGAACAGCTCATATCCGTTTGCACCGCCAGGAGATCAGCCAGTCTTGCCTCCATCCGTCCTTGGTGTTGTTGTTGACTGGCATGTTGCTCGGCCTGCAGGTTCTTCATCTCGTCAAGGGTCCCCTTCATCTCTGTGAGGCTCGACACTACCTGGCTGATACCCCTGGTGTCTCGCCGGTATGTGTCCAGGATGTGGCGTATGTGTGACATACCGGCTCCCTCAGCTGGCTGGTCAGGTTCGCGCCTCCGCCTGCCTCCACTCCCACCACCCCTGCCCACACGAGCCTGGCCTGCCGTTGTGGGCACATCGGGTCTACAGGACCCCTGAGGGATGGCATTTGCGGGGTTGTCTGCCTCCTCCTGGGTGCCTGGAGAACCATGTCCCTCCTGGTCAGACTGGCTGTGTTGTTCAGTGCGAGCAGGGCTCCTGGGTGTCTCCTGGGATGTGGCAGGAATGGGGGTTTGGGTTGGCACAGATGTACCGGACGCAGGTGCTGCAGGGGCTTGGGCACAAGAGGGGCCAGGTTGGTCGGGGTCAACCACGGAGTGGTGAGAGTCGTCGCTGACGGTGGGATCATCTTCACGCTGAGCCTGGGACTGTGATTGTTTCCCCCCATTGTTAGGGGGAGGTCCATGACATTGCCCTGTGTGTGAGTGGGAGACAATGTTAATGCTGTTTCATGCCACAACCATGTTTTATACATACTCAAGTTGTCACAGTTCCTCCTCCAGGTAGTTGGATGTGCCTAGCAGTCCTCTCAATGCCCACTTGGGGATGGGTATGTTGCGGGGGACAGATTGATATGTTCTCCTGAGTGTTTGACCTGTTGAATTTTGGCCAGGATGCTTATTGATTGAGTGTTGTGTCACATGTCCATTGTGAGTGTGGGTAAATCCGTTGCCTGCCCCGGGGGTGTGTGCTTGTGTAAGGGGGGGTGTGTGACCGGGCCTGCTGTTGGGTGTAGTGTGATTTGTCATTGGGTCTCCCAGGTGATGTGTCTGTCCCCTCATAGTGCATGCTATGTCAGTGAGAGTGAGTTCCTGTGCTAGATATCTGAGCTTGTGGAGTTGGTGTTTGAGTGTACAGTGGTCACAGGAGGGCCTTGTGCTGCATACAGCAGGGCCAAGTGTCAGCTACCTTGTCAGTACTTTGCCAGTCCCTGTGCATTGGGCATGGTGCATGGGTATGTACCTAGGCCATATGGGCTGAGGGCATTGATGTCTGCTTCTGAGTTGCACAATGTGTTGTGTGAGCCCCACCCTCCCAGCATCCCGGACATCCAGTGGGGCTGGGGTACATGCCTGGGGTGCGGTGTGTACAGGTACGGGGCTGGGGTACGGCCATGGGGTGCGGTGCATACAGGTACGGGGCGTACAGGTCCTGGGGTGCGGCACGTACAGATGCGGGGCTGGGGTACGGGCCTGGGGTACAGTGCGTACAGGTGCGTGGCTGGGGTACGGCCATGGGGTGCGGTTCGTACAGGTACGGGGCTGGGGTACGGGCCTGGGGTATGGTGCGTACAGGTATGGGGCTAGGGTACAGTGCGGACGGGGGGTACGGTGCTGACATACGGGGGTACGGTGCTGACATATGCAGGGGAGGGGGGGGCTGTACGACTCGTATCCGCCCACAAGTTTACCCGTGTACATGTGTGCTACTGCGTTTGCTCCGTACGGGGCCTTTTACATGCGGTTATGTATTCGGTCGGGCGGTACGGATCGTACTTGCGCGCTCGGACTTCTGTTTTACGATTTGCACGTAAAAATGCCCGGCTCCCTATCGTACACTTTTCCCGACACTATTCGGACGTCAAAATTTCCGTCTCCCTCTCGTACCCTTTTCCCGACGCAATTCATATGTATTTTTCACGTACGAATCGTACTTCGCAGTTTGTACGGTACTTGTACGATTCCTACGTGAAAATATACAGATACGAGTTGTACGCAAATTTATTTTGCCGGATCGGAATCGGCACCCAAGTAACTGACATACAAATAATCTTAAGCTAATGTACAAACAGCAATAAATACACGTGGAAAAATTAGGCAATGCGGGTTGAATACACTATGTACACAGACAGCTGCCAGGCCCTGAAGGCGGTTAATGGTTAATGGCAAGTCGCCACTTAAGAGTCCAGTAAAAGAACGAACATTGAAGGTAAAAAGGCGCAAACAGAAGTAAACAGTCATCTGTTCAACGTGTCAGATAGAGAGACTGATAGGACCAAGGTTAAGAATTGTTCAAGTGTTCCGGTATTTCTTGAGGAGCAGGCGTTTAAGGTCTCTTTTGAAGCCAGAGAAGGAAGGCATGCTGTAGGTCGAGTGTGACAATCAGACTGAGGGGCAGTCTCTGGTGTTTTTCAGCTTCAGTTGTCTGGGAGGTTGCAGTCAATCATCAGGGTGATATGGGTATGTCGGATGGATGAGGCAGTGAGGAGATCTGAGAATTCATCAGGTAAGTGTTTGTTCTGCCTGGGAGGCCTGAAGATGAGATGGATGGTGATGATCAGGGACATAGCTACTACCATTGGTACAGCCGGTGCAATGCACTGATCCCAGTCTTCCTTGAACACAGTGCTTACAATGCAAAATGCACTCTTCTTTGTGGCTCAGGTTTACCCTGTTACATGAGGCCAGTGTCCCGACATAAACCCTTCTACAGTAAATAAATGCACAATATACTATAATCGCAGATTAACCATGGCCTCACTTATAGCACTTCAGAAGATTATTAAACATGGCCTAGTCTCAGGTAATCCTGCATGTTCCCATGGAAGAGGGGTGAACCCAGAGATTAGAGGGAGCAACCCATTGGCATTGTGCAGCACACACAATGCACTGCACAGAAGCAGGCCGGCACGCCTTCACCTGTCTGTTTAAATAAATAGTAATATATCAAGACACCATGCGTCCTGCTTGGGCTGCTGTTGCAGGACAGCTCTGCAAACAGTCACAAGTCACCTCATTCCCTCAATAGGCTGGCTTGACAGGTTCATTTTTTCCCACTTTTGCTGTCTTTGGAGATGTTTTGGGTATGCGTGAAATCACGTTGACAAAACTGTCTTATTGTGTTTAACAAAATCATGGTGATGGTGCCTCACTTTTCGTTTCTCTACTGCTTTCACAGGGTTCAGGTATTTGAGGACGTGTTGACGAGGGTCTCTCCATGTTTTGTTGCTCCTTTTAGAAAAAAAAAATACTACTACGTTAATATGTTTATAGAAATACACAACATGTAGCTTTTCCTGCCCAAGCACAGTGAGCTTTCGTGCCGTATTTTCAGAACCAAGAGAGCTTCAGAGGGTGACCAACTGATGTTATTTCAGAGGCTACCTGTTGTGCATCATGCTAGGGGCTTGGCTACATTTACGTTTCAGGAGGAGGGGAACAGTGGGAGTAGAGGATAAGAGAACATAAAGAAGAGAAAGAAAAAGGATAAAGAAAAGGAGAGGGTGAAAAACGGGAAGGAGGGCAGGAAAAGGAACAGAATAGAAGGAGGAAATAGGGTTGAAAGCGAAACGAGATAAGGATGAGAAATTGAGCGAGGAAGAGAAGTGAACCAGAATTACGGGAAGAAGGGAGGAAGGAATGAGGATGAACGAGATAGAAGAGGGGGGAAGAGATGGAGGAAGGGAACAGTGTTTACTGCTATCCATATGCAGTGCTGATCTGCATGGAGGTAGAGAAATTCTCTGCTGCTGATGGCAAGATTCAAAACAACCCCCCATCTCTGGGTCAAAACCGGCTTTGTGTCTGAGCTTTCCCTGTACATAGAACGTCAAGGGCTCTATATTCAATGCAAACAGCAAGGTAGACAATGACCAGCCCTTCCATGTGCCCTGTTGAACCTGCTGGCCAGAACAGTTATCTAACCATGGAGCAGCCTAATCCGTTGTCACAGAGGCCCAGGTGGCATAGCTCAGAGGAGGGCATAGAGAGAAAGAGAGAATCCCAGTCTAAAATATCAAAGGCCTTTTCAATGTCGATTGATGCCATCACTGACACACTAGTTCCTCAAGAAAGGCCATTCATAATATGGAACAATCTCCTGAGTTACAAAATGTGCTACATTTAAAAAAAAAAAAATGTCTGTGTTGGGAATACAACCACCATACAAGCTGCTAGAATCCTAGCCAATATCTCATAGCCTAAGTTCATCATTGTTAGGGGGCGGAAGGATGAATTGTCCACCAGATTCCACCGAGCTTGGGAACCACTGCAATTAACGCTTCCCTGGTCGATGGAAGTAATCTACCCAAAGTCAATGAGGAACTATTCAATTCTAATAAGCCTGAAGCTTGCAAGAACTCAAACAATGAAGATAATTCCATGATTTAGCTATCAGTGCCCAGGTCCCTTAGCCAGGCCACATCCTTATGACATTATCTACATCCGCTTGAGTGAGTGATATATCAAATTCTTCCCTCAACTCGGAAGTAAGGACCGGTAAGGGCTCTGCCCCCAGATAGGTGGCCAGAGCCGGTGGTGTCTGATGCAAGTATAGATAGGAATATTAACCCCCAATAATTGAATTAATGTCATACTCCCATACAGATGTCATCAATAATGTGGACAGCAATTGCCCATCACCTTCCACGCTTGTCAATTGTGCCAACATATGGCTGGATCTGTCTGCATCATTATGCATCCTAGCAACATATTCCAAACAAGCATTTACAATGCAACGGTCTCGGCATTGTTAAAGTTAGAGCTATTAACATTGCTCATGACAATGCCGTTTCTTTAAATGTTTTAAAAACAAAAACATAAACAAAAATAATGTCATGAGCAATGCCAATAGCTCTAACTTTACCAATGCCGAGACCATTGCATTGTAAATGCTTGTTTTCTTCTCCTTTGGTGCTATCAATATTTTCAACAGCTTGGTACCTCCTGAACACGCTTTATTATTGAATCCTAATTACAATTGACACATGTACGATTTTAATCTGCGTGCTCTGCACAGAGGCCACGAATTGGATGGGCATGTAGTCCAAACATATTCATGAGCCACTAACAAGAACTCTGAGAAACTCGCACAGCCTTGAGCTTCAACTCCAAATCTGTCAATCATACCCCATTGGGAGCAGCTACCCCTAACTGGTGCACGCCCAAGCACCTAAGGGCACTGCGTTCACAGTAGGCGCTTCACAAAAGCCACACGAGGCCAGAAAAAAGAACTACAGAAAGATCTGGTAAAAGAAAATGCTCTTGGGAGACAGGGACACATACACCATGCAGCAGGAAGTAATCCCTGTGGAATCTAACTAGGAATGCATCACTGAATTAGATTCAGAAGGAATTCTGCACACATTGTCTAGAAAGAGTCACTCTTTCAGTTATGAATATAAATCCAGGGCCCAATCGGGTCCGGTTTCAATGTCCGTGTCTAGTTACTGTCGGTGCTGAGCACTGGCAGGACCCGCCCCAATTAAAGCCCCAGGCCATACCTTCCTATTTTTGAAAGAAGCGGTGTATGAACTGAACGGGGTTTAACCCCACGTGAACACTCTCTTTCAGCCGTTTAACCCCTTCGATGCTGCGCAGATTCCGCCGCTGTGCTGACGGAATCTTGCGCGGGTGTGCTCATGACGGAATGGTTCCGTCATGAGCACAGCTCAACCGTGGGTCATGACGGAACCATTCCGTCATGAGCACCGAAGGGGTTAAAGAAATATATACCGCAGGAACACGAAGACAGAAACGTCACTCGCACTAACTGTCTACCAGAGAACTGAAAAATCCCATTTTGGGCAAGCAAGTTTTCTGTCTCCGAGTGAGGTATGCAGAATTTGTTGACATCCATCACCACTGACTGACCCTAGGCGCAGGTCTTCCGAGATTGTTGTAACATTCGGTGGGGGGTGGAGGGGGGGTTGCTTATTCGGTCTTCAACTGACAAAGACACATTAAAAAAAGACACTGTTTTTATTTTGGGCTTTTCGTTTCTCTGCTTTGTCCCCGTTCTTACAGCCGCCATTTTGTGCCAGACTCTGACAGAAGGGGGCCCACAGGGGACCAGGTTGCGTATTTTGTGTGTGTGTGTCTGTGTGCGCAGAGAGAGAGAAAATCCGCATCCACAATAAAATACATCTGCCCGAGCCGCCTCCCCCTCTCTCCAGATAAAAGCCTGTCAGCGTTATTTTCCAATTCCGAGGCAGTTTGATTAATGGTGAAAAGCCACCGCGAGATGGACTTCTGGGTTTTACAAGTGCCGTCAGATGGCCCAGGGTTATACGAAATACACTCATACAAAAAAAGACACAATGAGGAAAGGTTGGGCAAAGAGAGGGGGCGAGAAACCGCGAGAGGAGGGAGGGAGTTGTGTGTATTCAGATCTCACGAGGCTCATGACTAAAAGCACACCACCGCCTTTCTCCGAGGCAGAGCAGAAATGCCTCGGAGAAACGCAGCGTCCTTTTCGGATTCGGGGGCGTGTTTTGCTGTTATCTCCTCCTTGAGACTTCTTGCAATAAACACGCCCCCCGATCCGAAAAGGACGGGGCCTAATCTGAATGACTGACCTCTTCTCCAGTGGCTGGCCAGCATTCAAGAGGCCAGCCAATGGAGAACAGGGGAGAAGAGGGGCGGGTTCAAGCCCCTCTTCTCCAAGTCATTAAATCTCTCGACTTCCGGTTCTGCCTTCGGCAGACCGGATGGTCCCGAGACCTAAAAAGGGAGGGAGCACACTGCAAATCAGCACACATTTCACCTAGATGCATTGTGGTAAATGAAGTGCATAATGACAATTTTAGTTGAAAATCTTTAGTATTCTCCATTTTTAAAACATTTTTATGAGGCATTTCTGTTACAAGCTTTATAATCAATATCCATGCAGTTTTTAAAGCGTCTTACACAGTGAATAAGCATCAATTGCAGAGACACTGAAAATGAACACATCACTGTATGCAGAGAACATTAGTAATGTTTTACTATATAAAATAACCTTAGGAAACAAAATCAGAGGTGAAATAAACTAGGGTGAACAAATTGGCTTGACATAGGCACTAGAAGACGGGCAAGTAGAAGGCTACTGCTAATGGGGGCGTTAGGGGGCGACATGGGAACGGAGGAGCAGTACGTGCAGTGCAGTATGGTCTGAGCGAATTAGAAGATCTGAGGGCAAATGCTGGTTGGGAGCCAGAGTGTGGCACCAGGGTGCTGGAGACCAGTATGGGGTTGCCAGGAGAACCCACCAGGGCTGTGTCAAGTTCCAAGAGAAGGTTCCAAGTTCCAAGAGAAGGTGCAAAGAATCTATAACGATTTCCCAAGTACTCCTAGACCTCAGGACATGACAGTGTCCGTGATACGCCCCCAATACTGGCTGACTTGTTTTTAGCCAATGAACAATGGGGAGGTCCACAAACTTCTACACTCTATAAAATCTGGTGCACCTATTGATCCCTGTACCCCTTTCATCATGCATCAAGCAGCACATAAGATCTGCAAAAATCTTACCCCTATCCTGAACCAAGTCTTAGCCTCTGGTTGCTATCCTAAAACCTGGAAAATGGCATCAATTACACCTCTTCTAAAGAAACCAAGCTTAGACCCTAGCGATCCCAAGGACTATCACCCCATTGCTGATCGCCCAATTGCGGCCAAAGTTCTAGGGAATCAACTAACTAGAGTGCTGACCGATTATCTCGATGTAAACAACTTGCTGGACACCTCTCAACATGGCTTTCGCCCACGCCACTCTACTGAGTCTGCTTTAATCCTTGCAGCTGAAGAGATCCGCAGGATAGTGGATGATGTGGGGAAGGCGGTCCTCGTGCTCCTTGACCTATCAGCCGCATTTGACACCGTAAACCACACTGTTTTGGTGTAGCGGCTGAGGGATATACGGGTAGGGGGGACCACCCTGATCCTGTTGTCCTCCTTTTTGGAGGCAAGGGAGCAGAAGCTGTTTTGGGACGGCATGAAGTCGGACTGTTTTCATCTTCCCTGTGGAGTTCCAAAGGGGTCCGCCCTATCCCCGACCCTGTTTAATCTGTACGTCACCCCGTTGGCCAATCTCGTTAGAAGACATGGCTTTGCTCTGGTCTCGTACGCTGATGACTCTCAACTTGTCATTTCCATCACTAATCAGCCAGAGACCACAGCAGCCAGGTTCCATGTCTGTCTCACCGAGATTATGGCCTGGATGTGTCAGAGCTATCTGAAAATAAATGCAGATAAGACAGAGGTGATGGAGTTTGGGCCAGGCCAGCCCCTGTGGAACCGGTCTTGGTGGCCGACCGAGGCCGGAGAGTGTCCACGCCCAGTGGAGAAGGTCAGAAATTTAGGGATAATTTTTTATAACAAACTAAATTTTGGTGCCCAGGTGAACAGCCTCATTTCATCATGTTTTTTTCTCTTAAAAATCTTGAGAAAATGTTTTTCTTGTATACCTCAAGAGCTACAAAAAACAGTGATGGACTATTCCAATGCATTGTTCCTGGGAATTGACAAATTCCAATTGCAAAAACTGCAGTCCCTACAAAACGCTGCAGCTAGACTTCTACTGGGCTTACATAGAGGACAGCCAACCTCAGCTGGAATTAGATCACGTCACTGGCTGCCCATCAAACAGCGTATAGAAATCAAATCTTTAACTCTGGTGCATAAGGTAATCTATGGGGGCGGTACTGAGGACCTTCAAAAAAATTTCATACCGAATGTTCCTTCGCACGTTCTTAGATCGGCCAGTCAAGGTCTCATTGAAACCACGAAGATAAGACGGGCAAGATGGGGGTGAGCAATAACACACTGTGCGGCCAAGCTTTGAATCAACCTGCCTCTCCCCATGAGGCTTCAACCCAATCTCCAGCTCTTCAGGAAGAGTTAGAAAACCCGGCTTTTTACAGCCACATAGGCCTTCCTTTATATATGTATCTTTCTGCCCTTACACCCTAGCGCCAATACGCCTCGGCATTCGAGTGCTATACAAGCACTAAACATACACATAAGTTGTTGGGCATCATCCTTGATAATGCTTTGAAGCAAGATTATCCTTTCATTGATATAGGATGTTTGTGGAGGCCTCTTGCCTTCTCTCATCGGATTTCTGTGCCTTTGGCTGCTTCCATCCAACAGCCCAGCGCATTCCACCACAAGGACACCAGAAGGAGCAGCTGTGCACACCATTTCATGGTTATTTCTCTTTTAGCTAAAAGGAGCACCAGGTCAGCGAACCAAGATGGCACTCTATTGATCTTAGGATGCTTGTATATGCTAAGGGCACCATCCTCCCAGCGATCCAATCCTTTGCAGTGGATAACTTCAATTCTAGTGTCTGGGATTGCTTGCCCATATTGAGCTAAGGTTTAGCAGGACCATGGGAGGAGGTGAAGATCTGCATTGTTAGTATTCACCATTGTTGGTTGTGCCAATGCTGCGAATCTCTAGACGTGTTTCAGGCTATTTGTCCTTCTTCAGTAGAGAGTAACACCTTACATTTGGGATGCTAGCAATGCTTCTCACAGTCTTGTCAGGTTTCTGTACCATTCCCAGAGCACAGGTGCATATCAATGAGCTTGTCAGATCGAAGCAACATATTCAGTATAATCTAAACAAAGCCCTACTCCAGCAATATGGCATGTTTTTCTTTGAGATAACAGGGCAGGCATATTGGTGCGGTCACTACACACATCTTGCCTAATTGCCACATCTGGTTACAGCTTTAAAGATCTCCCACTCCACTCCAATCTCACCCACTAATCCACTAATATTATATGAGGTTATTTGTAAAGCACAAGCGTACACTCATTAGAGTTTTGGCGCTACAGGAAGACATAACAAGAAACTAAAGTGCAGAGGAGTTAAACATGACTATCCTGATTAACATAGATGGGTTCGAAATGTTTCCATCAGAAATAACTATGTTTCAGTTGTTTTCTAAATCTCAACAGATTCAGTTATTTCCTTAATTCAAAGAGGATGGAATTTCAAATCATTGCTCTTTGAATTTCGATGCTTTGAGACCTCCTCTATTTTGCTTGACTTTTCGGACACAGAACTTTAGTGAGTCTGAAGAGCGCAAACTCAGATCAGTGGCATATTTTCAAAAGGTGGTGGTAATTTACTTTATTCGATAAAAAAATCATCATAAAAGTATACAGTTTTTACAGTACAGTGAACTAAAAACGAAAACCCACCAATCCTTATTACAACGTCAAAACATGTTCATTTTTCCGCTTACTAATTTATACATTTAAAACATTGTCACATATTTGGGGGAGCGTCTACAGGGTACCTGGAGCAATTAAGTGGGATAGGACAGTGCCTTGGTACTCCTCATACGTGTCGACCAAGCACTGGCCAGGTATTTGGCTACCCCACAAACCATGGCGGTAGAGGACGTATCAGTGCAAAGAACCCGCAGGGCCATTTTATGACATCTAAGGCCCAACCCCCTACATAAAGGCTTTAACCAAGTGCTCCTAGCTACCCTGTATGCGGGACAGGCAAAGAAGAAATGCGCCAGAGACTCGTTAGGAGCTACACATCCCGGGCAAGATTTCGTCAATCCACCCTGGTTATTCCACCTAGAGATAAAATCATTCACCGGGAGAATCCCAAACCTAACCTTTAGATAAAGCGCTCTATCCAGGGGTTTTTCTATAAAGTCCAAAAATGGTTCGAATTTCCTTGACCATTTGAACGTCAAGAACCGCTCGGTTAGGGATCCCCCTGTATCTCTACAAAAAATCTCCTGCTGAACCCAATCCCAATACAACTTCTTAATCATTTGCTTGGGGGGCGGAGATTGGCTCAGCCACGATTCGTTCAGACCGAGTAAAACAACCAGGTGCTTCAAATTACTCAGCCACTTAATCTTATTGCCTGTATTAAGCAAAATCAGTTCGTCTAAGACTGCTGCATAGTTGTGAAGCTCCTTGGTCCTTCGCAGGCGGACCCAAAAAAGTAATGGGCGCAAGCGCGCTAGATCTTTAAGGGAACGCCTGCCCAAGTCTAACCGTAATGGGGTTAACGGAGTGAAAGGAGGAAGGGCTACCAAATCTCTAAAAAATTATTTTCAGATATACCCAACTCCGTTAAGTTCTCAAACCCCCATAATTCAGAGCCGTATAGGGCGGATGGTAATGCTTGACCCTCATAAATTGCAAGAACTGGTGCTACAGGTTTACTCGTGGACTCCCGGTGTTCTCTCAGAACCGCCCCAGAAACTCTTTTATGATTCAACAACATTTTGGCCAAATGATCTTTCCAGCTCATCCGACTATTAACCCTAACACCCAAATAATCAAAGGAGTCTACCAGCTCCAGAGGCTCACCATTGAGCAAGAGATTGTTCCTAAATCTATTCAAGGGTGATAAGGCCATGAGCTTTGTTTTAGAGGTATTGATGGTAAGACCTCTATTGGTACAAAATGCACTAAAACGATTCAGGAGCATTTGGAGACCTGCGGGGGTTTTTGAGATCAAAATGGTATCATCCGCGAAGAGTAGGGTAGGTGTTTTTTCCCCTGCCAGTGATGGCGCATCTGCCGAGTCCTCTCTCAGATGATCCACCACTCCATTCACAAAGAGAGAGAACAGGGTTGGTGCCATCACACATCCCTGGCGTACACCCCTCTTCACGGGTATCCTCTCTGTCAGTTGACCTTGGGTACCCCATCTGATCCTCGCATAATTCCCCTCATGGAGTTTCACAATGAAACCCAAAAGCAGTCCTGGGACACCCATCTTCTCTAGGATTTCCCACAGCCTTGCACGAGGGACCAGGTCGAACGCCATCCTGAGGTCTATGAAAGCCAGGTATAAACTACCTTTATTGATGGTAACCGTCTTCCAATAGATCGCAAAGAAGCGAAACACCTGGTCCATCGTGCCCACCTTTTGGCGAAATCCAGCTTGAAAATGCGAGAGAACACGCTCCTCTTCCATCCAGACACCTACCCTCATGATGATGACCCTACCAACTACCTTCTGGATCACATCAATCAGACTGATCGGTCTGTAGTTGGCAGGGTCATCTCTGGCACCCTTTTTGAACACGGTTATCACCTCTGCTCCCTTCCATGAGTCTGGCACGGGGTATCCCCTAGAAATCAAGTTCATTAATATGGCAATAAATTTAGCCCAAGCTTCGGGTTCTTCCAGAAGAAGGTCCCCTGGAATCCCATCAGCGCCAGCGGCCTTCTTCGGGGTCAGGTGTCTAATAGCCAATACCACCTCTGAAGCCAAAAATGGATCTTCAAACATCATACTAGGGGGGACCCTACACACCGGGTCAGAAGGGGGGGAGGAAGTCCCTTCCAAACCACCAAACAGAGCAGAAAAATGGCTGTACCATTGTTGGCTTGTAATATGATTAACTATTGAGGGCATGGTACGCTGCCTAGCCTTATTAATCATTTCCCAAAACAACGAAGAGTTCTTCATTTTGGAGGAACATTTGAGATCCTGCCAAAATTTTTCCTCCCATTCGCGTTTGGCCAGCATCAAAGCTCTTGCATAGTCCTTCCTGGCTACTCTAACTAAGGGTTGACTCTTTTTACGTAGGGCCAGAGTTAACTCTTTCCTTTTTTCCTTACACATGTCTGAATACCAGGGGTTAGTGGTTTTTGGCGTTTTTTTCCCCTTGCTGGCATTCTTACCCTGGATTACAAAGTACTTCCCTACTTCCTCAACTGTGTGTTTATAGGCCAGTGCAAAAAATGACCCCTGGGCACTATCTGTTGCCAATTCAAGATCCATCAGCTCCCTGGTCAGGTCTGCTACATACGCCCGAATCCTTGCCAGATTTTCAACCTGAAGTTGAACCTTGTCCCATTTCAACCTACGATTACCATTGAATGGGACAACCTCATTGGTTGACCTCAGGGGGGGGTTCTTCCCACGACCTTTTTGTTTGCCCCACCTCAACTTCATACACAGGGGGTTATGATCGCTATCCTGTGAGGGTACCACCACCATATCTATTAGATCACACCACAAGGTGACATCCAATAGAATATAATCAATTCTGGACGGGCCACTAAGCCTATTAAAAGTCATTGCTCCCGCACGGTCAGAGAGTGTCCTACCATTTACTGCTCTTAGATTGTATTCCGCTGTGAGGGCGTTGATCTGAATTGCCTTTGATGACCATTTTTTAATTGGGGCGAGTGTCAGTGCCGGGATGGACCATCTAGAGTCCTCTTCCTCAATGCCCAAGGGGTCATCCCCACCGAGGGGTTCAAATGTGCAATTAAAATCCCCACCCACAATGGTTTTAGAGCCTGAGGGACAGCTAGCTAGTGCCTGGTCCAAAATTGTTACTGTGCTTGAGGTTGTATTCCCACAGGTCCCTCTGGAATAGATGTTAAATAGATCTATCCTACTACCTTTTTTTGGTTCTACAAGTGAAAGGTGTTGAATGTCCATACTCGCTAAATCATAGGTAGAAACATCCCAGTTCAGTTCTATTTTAACCCAGACATGTAAACCCCCTGCTGGTCTGCCCTTCCCACAACTTTGAGCAGGCAGAAAAAAGGTTGTATAACCAAGTTTGTGTACAGGAAGCAAGCTCCATGTCTCTTGGAACATGCATACATCGAACTTCTCGATGAAGATGTTCCATTCTGGGAGAAGCAACTTTTTTTGTAATCCCGCCACGTTCCAAGATACAATATGGATAGCCTCACTGCCTGTTACAAACGGGTCAATAACAACCCCCTGTTTCCCACCCAGCACCCCTGGAATAGAATCATTCGTAATTTCTAATGGGCATATTAGTTTTGGCAATGGGCAGCCATCAGCACTGCACACCGACGACTGGGGATAAGTAGTGGTTACAATCCCTCCAGTAGCAGATCTATTAGCCACTGTTGATGCCTTAATCCCAATGACAGATCTGATGGACTCGCTATGGATCTCACAATCACTACCCGATGGACTGGTGGCGCCTGGGCTGCCCTCCCTGCCCGGCGTTGACTGTAATCTTCAATCACATTCTTCCATACCAGAGAACACATCAAATCTGTTCTCTACCTCCAAGGGAGTGAAGGGTCTCAGGTGGTCCAGTCTCATGTTGACGTTTCTGTTACCTCTCGAAGGTACAGTATTCCACCCTGTAATGTCAACAGCAGGGGCTGAGTGTAGACCATATGCCACGTACCTACTGGTGGGTACTCTAGGTATATTTGTAGAACTTAGTGGCTGTT
This sequence comes from Triturus cristatus, assembly GCF_964204655.1. NCBI lineage: Eukaryota > Metazoa > Chordata > Amphibia > Caudata > Salamandridae > Triturus > Triturus cristatus. Next base: position 1,232,135,572 of record NC_140589.1, on the reverse strand, counting down.
TACTTATATAGGATAGAGGGAACACCAGAGATCTAGGGTAGAAATAGGACAAAGCATGTGGGGTAATGCAGTTGTTACCATTTCCCCTAGGCCAGTTCAGTATGTAATCAACTGCACATGGGTCTCTAAAGTTAACTACCACTATGTCTCCCTCAATGTCTTTACATCTACCACCCAACCAAGGGAGACGTCTAATATGCAATATCTCACCATTAATGTTCTTGGTGAGTGGTCTGTGTAAACTGAGCCAATGCATAGTTTTGTTTTTCAACTGGGTGAACCCTTCTCTATTGTTATCAACCAGAGGAGGCACCCCCGTTAGGACAACCACTAAGGGCTCAGCTTCTGGTGGTAGATTGACCTGTGGCCCGTTGTTGACCAGAGCCCTATAATCATTATCGATTCCCCATTTTCCTCCCATATTCCCAGGGAGTTCCGATGTTCTTCCCCCGGGGGGGATTTTAGCTAATTTCTCAACCAAGGTATTTACAATCTTAGGGGGCGATGAACCTTGGTGGTTTAGAGCTGTCTGGTTAGTAGGTTGGGGTATAGCATTAATACAATGGGGTGTGACATTAGGTGCAATAAAAGTAGGTAATGGGTCTATGAGGGTAGAGGTAAGGGGCACATTCACCTGGCCTTTGACCAAATCTACCTTCCTGCTTAAAATAGATTCTATATCTGTAAGTCGTTTCTCCACCCTCTTCAAACTCTCAATGATGGGGAGAATAAGAGACCTAATCAGATGGTCGAGATTATCATGTAGAACAACAGAGGGGGCTGACAACAACAGTGGATCAATGGCAACAGAGGGTGCCATCGATAATGATTCAACGGGAGTAGAGAATAATTCGGAACTGTTTGCATCCAGATCATGGCCTTCAGTGGGAGTAAAGGGAGCCAAGATAGGCGTAGTTAATGATTCAACCACTTTCCCCGGTGTGGTTCTGACAGTCAATTTTATTTGCTTCCCAAACTCAGAGTGGCTAATCTTAGGCATGACCGGCCCCGCACCCTTCCTGCGTCTTATTTTACTTGGAGGGGGGCCATGAGGCTTAACCAGTTCAGCTTTCTTAGCGTTCTTCCTAACCGGTTTGCCACAACTAGGAGTGAGTGTTTTTAAGGTGACGGATAAACCATTCAAACTGTGGAGGGGAGTGCCACTAACATCCGGGTCGGTAGGGGTACACTGAATAAGGGAACAGTCCCGAAACAAATATGGGACACTATCCTGCGGGGATGGATCATTATCATTGTTACAACCACCTCCATCCAGAGAGGGAGACTGGGATGAGAGAGTTTCTTGGGCCCTAAGTTTTACACTTTCGACAGAGCGACGACGCTCCAACCTACGCTCAGCCAATGGTTTTTCCCTACCCTCGTCCAACAGAACCCTAGAAAAATATTTGTCTATGGAACCATTTATCACACCCCCCGGTTTTTCCGAAGTAAATTTATCCGTCACCTGGGCCATTGCAACAATGACGATCTAAGGGACAGGGCCCGGCCCGGCCTCCCTCGGCCTCTGAGGGCCTTAGAGGGCCCGCCCTTTGCCCGGGCTTCGCCCCGGCCTGCGTCCCGCTGTCGCGGGATTTGGAGAGACTTAAATAAGTAGGGGAGGGATCAGGAAGAGGTCGCCAGGTGTAGGTGATAGTGTTCGCGCTATGCGCCCTGGGCCTCGCAGTCCTGAGTAATGGAAACCCAAAGTCCGTAGCACACGATTGTGCGGTAAAATCCCAACTGATCCACAGCCTGGTCACAAGAACAACTTAACTCCAGCAGCAAAGATCAGAGCCTGCGAGCGGCTCCCGCGAAGCGGGGGCCGCGAGGCGTGAAGATCCTTGGGGGGGAGGAGTCAGGAAGAGGTCGCCAGGTGTAGGTGGTAGTGTTCGCGCTATGCGCCCTGGGCCTCGCAGTCCTGAGTAATGAAACCCCAGAGTCCGTAGCACACGATTGTGCGATAAAATCCCAACTGATCCACAGCCTGGTCACAAGAACAACTTAACTCCAGCAGCAAAGATCAAAGCCTGCGAGCGGCTCCCGCGAAGCGGGTGTCGCGAGGCGTGAAGATCCTTGGGGGGGAGGAGTCAGGAAGAGGTCGCCAGGTGTAGGTGATAGTGTTCGCGCTATGCGCCCTGGGCCTCGCAGTCTTTAGTAATGAAACCCCAAAGTCCGTAGCACACGATTGTGCGGTAAAATCCCAACTGATCCACAGCCTGGTCTCAAGAACAACTTAACTCCAGCAGCAAAGATCAAAGCCTGCGATGGGATATTTTAAACTACACAACCCAGAATGCATAGCGCCACTCAAAAGGCAATTAAGGCTGAACTCGTCCCAAATCATGAGATAAGAGGTGACTTGACAGTCATGGACGGCGTAAATTAAAGCAAGGATAAGACATATCGACAGTACATTTGAGAATGAAAAAAACAGTCTTCAAAACTGTGGAAACCTCAGAGTCGAGTAGAGAACGTGTTTTGGCGCTTTTCTGACTGAACTCACGCCCCCTTCGCTATGGCAATGCGCTCGGCGCTCCAACTCTTACTCCAACTCTTACAACTCTTACAAGCAGCGAGAGACGTGAAAAGATTAAACAGGAAAGTTTCCTCGCTTTACCCACACAGTGGCGCCATTCATCTCTTCTTGGATTTCTTCCAGGCGGGAAGAAAGGATGCGGTCCCTTTCCCAGATGACAAGAGGAGTGCTTCCGAGGGCGGAGGGGTGCCGGGCTGTTCCTGCGGGTCTGGGTGCACCACGAGGGCTCCGCGCACTTCCCACCGCGGGCAGCTCCTCCCAACGAGAAACGGCCTCTCCAGAATACAATTTTAGAACTCCTCTCCGCTGGAGGGGCCGATAGAAGGCGCTCTGCTAGCAATCAAGAGGATCCACGGGGGCTGTGCCGTCCAAAGGTAAGGTGAGTAAGTCCGATAGCGATCTTTTCTTTTCAAAAGGTAAAGACATAAAGGTCTGTTATAATAATAAACTTTACACATATCAAATGCTGATTTGTTATCAAGGTGTTATGTTACAGCATATCGATCCCAAATTTGAAAATCTGGTCTTGAAAAGTGGTAGCTTGGAGAATCTAGTAAGGTGCACAAGTCTGTAGCTGACCTCGCGCTGTACGCTGCTAACAAGGGGCAACTCAGTATCCATAAGAACCTGGGCACATACAAATATTCAAAACCAGTGCTTCCCTCTGGGTATTTAACCCCTTGCATGCTTCTGACGGAACCACGCCACGGAGTGGTTCCGTCATGCTGCGGCCGTTGCCGGCCGCTCCGCCCACGCGGCGCTGATTCCCCGCCTGTGCGGGCGATTAGCGCAAGTGGGTGGAGTCATGACAGAACCACGCAGTCATGAGCACAGCTCGCCCGTGACTCATGACGGCGTGGTTCCGTCATGAGCATAGCGGCGCCGCAAACCCCCCAAACCCTCCCAGCGCTGCGGCGGAATTCGCGCCGCAGCGAATATTTTCACGATGCAGTAGCAAATAATTCTCTAAGTGGACTTGTCAATGGACGTAATTTAAAGCTAAATGCACTCTAGAAATAGTTGTGAACGTTAAAACAGAGGACCCAACAATGAAGTGTTATAATGGATCATGCAACAATTTTGAACGCGGTGCAAAAAAAACACTAGTGAACAGAGTCAGTGCTCAAGTGGGCAACTGTGCAATTTGTGCGAAGCCAAAGAGGAAGACGCAAGATAAGACACCCAATGGTTTCAGTATTCCTTTATTTCCAGAAATCCATATACGAATATATATGAGCATACATATATATATGTGTGGACATATCATGGTCTAATTATAATTATTTTTTATTTTTTCGTACTTTTATTTATTGATTTTCTATTAACTAAATTTGACAAGGAAATAATAACGGTACAGTTGTGCAATGACTATGATTGATAATGCTTTCAGATCCATGTACACACATACATTAGTCAAAAAGGAAGAAGAACAAAAAAAGAAAACAATCGTTGATGACGATAATCCTGGATGTCAGGGTGAAACGAAGACGCAAAACCCATCGCTATCATATCAATGTCCACCCAACGATGGTTGTGTTCCCTCGTGTGCCCAAGAACTGTGAGGGGAGTGCTGCTGCTGGGGCTGCATGTCTCTTGAATTCCGTACAGCTAACAAATAGGAATGAAATGGCTGCCATATATTGAGCGGCCTGGATGCAGGCGTTTGCATCAGTGCCTATGTATCGCTATTTGTGTTGCAGTATGTCATACCACGTAGCCATGTTTTTATTGTGGGTGAGATTTTGCTAACCCAGTTAACAGCCACTTCCCTTTTGGCAATGACGTGTGCAATTGTGAAAAAACGTCTCTTAGATTTAGGGAGGTCATGTGTATGCCCCATCAGGGCCTGTAGCCGCGTCGGTGTGAGCTCCATATCAAACATATGGGAGAGCTCAGTAAAGACTGCCTTCCTTTATCTAATGATCCTGTCACAGGTCCATGCCATGTGTGCAAAGTCTGCCTCTGAGGAGTGACATCTAGGACGTGTGTGTGGGCAAGAAGGGTCCTTACAGTGTAACTTGAAGTGTAACAACTTGTGCCTATGATTAGGAGATACTCGCCGTATTTGTACACAGCAGTGACGCCACTGTGAGTCAGAGATGGGATGGCCCAAGTCCCGCTTCCAGGTTGCCCGCACCCCAGCCTCCCGACTTGGGAGTAGGGAAATGGCGGCTTTATGCAGTTTGGACGTGAGATGAAGTCCACTTGTTTTTTTTATTTTAATTTTATTTTCTAAGAGTTTTATATAGCGTGAACTTGACCCGAAGATATCAGGTATCAGAGCGCTTTACATGAGCACCAGTTTTGTTAGAGATGGACACATTAATTTTTGTTGGGCACGGGGAGATTAAGCGATTTGCCCACAATCAAAGGATGTTGAGCGCCGTTGCCGAGACTTGAACCCGGTTCCCCAGCTTAGAAGTCTACCGCTCCAGCCACAAGGATACATCCTCTCCCCTGTCCTTGATAACACCTGTCAGTAGGGAAAATTCAGGGGGCTCGAGCAGGTAACTAAGAATTTTGACCCTCAGTGCCCCCTGCAGCCATCCCAATATAAATGGTCCATGACTTTGGTATCACCAAAACGGGGGTCTTCCATGCGTGAGAATATGTGACATTGGGAAACAAGTCACCGAATGCTGCCAAATGGAACTTTGTCAACGTGAGCCTCACCAGTGTCGCCTGCAAGATGGGGACCCAGCCATTGCCCACCAGTGGCAATGAGGGGGAATAGAGGAGACGTGACCCAGTCACTCTGATCAAGCATCTCCAGGCCCAGCTCATTGTGGATAGCGTCTGAATGTCCTGTGGGCCGAGTGGTACACCCGCCGGCAGGAGTGTATTCAAGGATGCAAGATGTACAAGGTCCGCTTCTGGCCTAAGGGGATCCTGGCATCAGCATGGTACCAATGCTGCGCAAAGCTGGCCTGCGTGACCAGGTACTATATGCGGAAATCTGGAACCTCGAAATCTCCCCGCTCATACGGCAAGGTCAGGGTATCCCAGCCAATCCTGGGTTGTCTGCCTCCCACACTAGCCAAAGAAGGTGCAATCGAACGCTGGCAAACAAACTGTTATATAATGGAATGGAAATGTTTTGAAATAAATACAGAATATGAGGTAGGATGACCATTTTAATAATAGCAATCCGCCCACCATCGTCAGGGGTAACTTTAGCCAGCGCTCCACGTTGCGTCCCAGCTTCTCAACCACAGGACCGCAGTTGAGCTGCAGGATACGGTTAGTATCCCTATGAATGTGGATACCGAGATACTTGACGGAGTCTTCACACCACGCCAGGGGATATTCCACGGATCTGTCACAGGGCGCATCAGTAAGCGGGAAGACCTTCGGCTTACCCCAGTTGATATGGAGGCCCGAGAGCGCACCTTACCTTGTAATTTCGCGAACAATCGGCACAAGATTGTCGTTGGGGTGCCGCACATAAAGTATAATATTATCGGCATACAGAGTGAAGAGCAGAGGGCCCGTTTCAAACTGTAAACCACAGTGTAGATGTTTCTCCTGCAGGTGCCGTACCAAGGGGTCCAACGCCATTACAAACAAGACAGGCGAGAGCGGGCAGCCCTGTCGTGTTCCACTCGTAAGCGGGAATGAGGACATTAATGTGCCGTTCAGGCGGATTTGCACTGTCGGCTGCGTATATAACAGCTTAATTACTGCCATGAACTGTTCCAGGATCCCAAATTGATCCAGCGTGGCTATTCTCTGCAGGGTGGCAAATAAGGTACAGAGGTTTAAGGCCGTCGACTTGTGCGGGATAAACCCAGGCTGTGCGGGAGAGATCATTTGATCAATAATTAGCGCGAGCCGAGTGGCCAATATCTTGGCTAAAATCTTGTTTTCGAAGTTCAACAGGGAGAGTGGTCTATAGGACCCACTTTTCAAAGGGTCTTTTCCAGGCTTGGGAATGAGTATTATAATCACCTCCCGTGGCGTGGGGGGTGCTCTCCCGATTCCACCGCTTCCTGATATACATCTATGAGGTGTGGTGCCAAAATAATCTTATACTTTTTATAAAATTGCCAGTAAACCCATCAAGCCCCGGAGCCTTGGAACAGTCCAGTGCAAATATAGCCTCTGTAACTTCGTGTGCTGTGAAAGGTTCTGCCAAAAAGTCATGATGCGCCCTGTCAAGCCAGACCAATGCGATCTCATCCAGATATTCCCTATGGACCGTCGTGTCCACTGTGGTTCTGGATGTATATAAGTCTGTGTAATAAGTGAGGACCTGCTTGAGTAAGCCTACATTGCGAGTTATGCCCGAGCCATCCTGCCCCTATAACTCAGCAATATTAGTCTGCTTACGAGTTTGTTGCATTAACCTAGCGAGAGTCCTGCCCGGCCTCCCCCCCTCCTCATATCACTTGGCTACCGCATACTTTCCCAAATATTGTGCCTCACGCTCTGCAGCCTCACGAAATTCCGCCATTAAGGCGGCGCGCAGTTGTAGGTTAAGCAGCCGTTGTGTAGTCGCATCGCTGCTATCAATCTCTGCCAGCTGTGCTTTCAACTGTGATAATGTACGCTGTAGAACTCTAAGCACCCCAGCGCTCTTTGAAATGCATACCCCCTGGTGTAGGTTTTGAAAGCCTCCCATATTGTAGCCTTGGTGGCCACAGTGCCATTGTTGAGTGCAAAGTATTCTATGATTGCATCCCGCAGCTCTGCCTCAAACAGTGTGTCACGCCGTGCCATGTCAGGGAATCTCCATTGCCGTTCCTCCTCCCTGGCCCGAGGGAGCCGCAGCAGAACCGGGGAATGGTCGGATAGTGTACGTGGAAGGTGTCAAAACCAAACTGCCCACAATGTCACTCCCAGGATCAGGGGCCAGCACTCTAATCGGGCCCAGGTGTTGTGCGGGGTGGAGTAATAGGTTTACTCAGTCTGGCTGGGGCTGTGGTGAACCCATGCGTCTAGCAGACTATATGCTTCTATTAGATCAAACAATGAGCGCCTAGCCCTGGCTTTGTGTCCACGGTGGATGCAGTACTGTCCCTATCAAGGTCGAGAAGTATGTTAAGATCACCGCCCAAGCAAATCTGGTGCACCCCCATGCACTGCCCATGCACTCCCTGCCCCCATGATTTGTGTAAAAATGTCACCATAGAAGCCGGGATCGTCAATATTTGGTGCCTACACATTAACTAGGAGTACCGATTGCTCCAACAGAAACCCCTCAACCACCAAAAAGCGCCCGCAGCATCCCTGTAGACCACCTCCTCACGAAAGGGAATTCGCCTTTGAATCAATAGGACGAACCTCTAGCGTATCAACTGTAACCTTCATAATATCTGTGTGTTCCCCAACTAGTAGCCAGGTTGGATTTGACAGAGGATGACAAATGTGTCTCCTGCAGGAAAGTGATGTCTACCTGGTGCCGTTGCAAATAATGAATTACTTGCTTATATCAATGTTTGTTATTAAGGCCACAAACATTCCAAGACATCAATGTAATATTCGATTGTATCCTATTAACCATTATCTATGCGGAAGGTGAGTAAAGCACAAGGACCCAAACGGAGTTTGCTGTACCGTAATAAACAAAATTGAATGCACAATATTCCCAAAACCCGTAGACCCCCCCACCCCCCAAAACCCCACTGCAAACTTCGGGTGAAAAGCCCAATACCCCAACTGTGAGAATCTCACATGAGAGAGTAATAATCAGTATACAATGCAATGTAAAAACGAAAAGTGTGAAAACACACTGGGGAGGTGGTTCTATCGGATCAGTGTTACTTGTGAAAGTTAGATGCAAACAGCCACAGGTGTCAAAAATCCCTGGAAAGGCATGGGAGAAGGGGAGATAAAAGCAATGAGATCAACAGAGTTGTCAATAGGACACAAGCCAGCAAACTATTGGAATGGCAATGATGTTCTTGTAGCTGGCCGAGAAAAGGTCAGCGCTAGCACCAGAGTCCGGGACATTCGGAGAGCAATGTGGAGAGGGGGGTCCCCTCTGTCTTCCGACTTGGAGAAAATAAGGCAGAACTCTTGAGCGGCATGTGGAGAGTCAAATATGCGTGAGCTTCCATCAACATTCATCTTTAAGCGGGCAGGGTAGAGCATCCTATAGAGTAGTCCTAATTTGCAAATGTTCGCCTTGACTCCCACGTATTTCCGTCTGGCCTCCTGTACCATTGCAGTGAAATCCCGGTAGAGATAAATGGATGACCCCTGCCTTTCTCAAGAGCCATTCGGCAGCAGGCTCTCTCGGGTCAGAAGTACTGACGGATAGAGCGGTGCTCCCTTCCTGAGCGGTTACCAGGTAGAGGTGAGGTCCTGTACCCAGCTGTAGCAGGTATCAGCACATTGTGATAGTGACGGACCTAAGATTTTGTACTGGTCTGATATCCTTTTTAGGTCTCGGCTAGCGATGGCTGCGCTTGCGCAGTCTCGCTCGCGAGACATAATGACTTGGGTGAAGAGGGGCTTGAACCCGCCCCTCTTCTTCCCTGTTCTCCATTGGCTGGCCTAGTAAATGCTGGCCAGCCATTGGAGAAGAGGTCCCGTCACTCTAATCCTGCCCCGTCCTTTTCGGATCGGGGGGCGTGTTTTTTGCGAGAAGTCTCAGGGAGGAGACAACAGCAAAACACGCCCCCCAATCCGAAAAGGACACTCCCTTTCTCCGAGGCATTTTCTGCTGTGCCTCGGAGAAAGGCGGTGGTGTCCCGGCGTTGCTCCCTCACCTGATCTCCTTGTTTTAAGTATATAAATCGTTCATGGTCTTCGTTCGCCACAATTTGTAACCCGTTCATTTCGTTTCACGTCATTGGTTTGACTAACGCATTATTTTGCATTGTTTATTCCCTTGTATTCAACGATTGTGTTTCACTGGACGGCGCCGTCTAATTCTCATCTCTCTTTCGTTTGCCCGTCTTGAACTAGCGATGCTCTTTCCGCAGCTTTATATTTTTTCTCCCGGCATCCTTTGCCCTCTTCTACCAGCATCGTCCAACATGGTGGGTCTTATACTGATACCTCTCCGGTCTATAATCCGCTTCCATCCAACGCGGGCGAACGAGGCTGTGGCCCGAGAAGCGGCGAAGAGTCTAGTCTACGGTGCTAACGATTTACTGCCTCGGTTTGGGCTGGATAGTCAGCGGAGGATGGGTCGATGTGTGGTTGGGAAAAGACCCGAGCTGGAGGCCGCTCTTGTTACATTTCTGGTGCCTGCCTGAATTACAGCGAGGTTGCTGGCATTTCTTTTATTTGCCCTGTCAAGATTACAAACTGTGTTTTTTTTCTTTTTGTGAGCTTTTTTTTTTCTTTTAGAGCTATAATCTTAGCTCCCCTCCCTAAAATGAGTCGACTGCGCTCCGATGTGTTATTTGTACATTAGTTTGCAGACGCCTTTTCTTCTTTTACTGCGCACGTTTCGCCGTCTCCTTTCAGTGCCCCGGTGCACTGCTGGGAAATGCCCGGCACAGGCTCGGCCCTCCGAGGGGGAAGAGCCCTTTTCATTGCTCCGTAATTGCAAAGCAGGAAATATTAGGGAGGCACAGATAGAAAGAAGAGAATAGATTCTGATCTCATATGCTGGGGCGAGAAAGCGTCCTTTGTGCGCAGGTTGGAAGCCACAAGGGGACGCATTATGTGCCTGCATTCTATTTACAGTGCAAAAAGCTGCGCATATATATATAAATATATATGTAGGACAAAAAAGCTTATCAGCTGTGCAAATATGTGTTCACTTCGTGCATTGTGTTTTCGGTTATGGATTACATCAAATAACAAAATGGTCAGCAAATACCTTCCGCCAGTGGCTGGAATTATTCAGGGGAAGCCAGAAAATAAACTATTGTGAAACGTGACTAGTAACATCCTAGAACGGAAGGTTTGAGGCCATATTAATGGCGTTGTCAGGCCTGGACCACAAGACTGCACACACTGTGACCGTGTGTGCATACCCCAGTGAGTAGCTTTGCCCATACATGCGTGGGTGGACATGCTCATATGTGGCCTTGTATGTGTGCGCGTATACCAGAGTGTGTGTGCACACCTTAGCAGGTGTGTGCTTACCTCTGTGTGTGTTTGTGTACCATGGAGTGTGCGTGTGAGCCTCTGTGTCCATACTCCAATAAGAGTCCATGCCCGAGTGGTTTTTTGATCGTATTTCTTTGAATGTCGGTGTGTGTATGTAATATTTTTTTCTGTACAGTAAATTGGAGTTGAAGTAATGTTTGACATTATCTTACATTTGCAATTAATATATAAGACATTTATATTGCTACTATATGTAGCGCAAATACACACACACATATATCACATAAAACAATAGAGGCCCAATAAATCATGTCATTTGGTGCCACTGTGCAATGCATATGACAAATCGGGATGGCATAGACAGACCATACATATACGCCCACTCCCACATGCTATGTATTACCTCTGTTGAGGGAGAGATCTCGAGGCTTGCCTCTCACAGGCCACGGACCTCCACAACCAGCAAGGGCAGTACATTACTATGTTTTTTCCACTCTGTGCATCTTTTACTTATGTGTTCGTGTGTGTAAAGCCTGTGTACATCTACAGTACACAGGCTGCAGCCCGAAACATAAGTACTTTTATGTACATATACATATGAAATCAATATACCCCTAAACGCTGTCATCTTTGGTTCTATAAAATAACGCTGTATGTGTATTATTTTCATAAACCTAGACAAGGTGACTTTTGTGCGCAGATATTAGCAGTAAGGCCGGGCCTTGCACGCACTCACACACAAGCACGTGCCATGGAAAGTTTCCGTACCAGTCGGATATGAAAGTGAAAAGTGAACCCGAGAACAATAACCCCAGAAAATGAATCTAAGGAGTCTGCTAAGAGACATTTGCAGAACGAACCATTTTTTATAAGTTCAATTTCTAAAAAGGAAAATTAGAAGCGACACTATGCCGGCAAGTGAACACGTCTGTCGTCATTTATAGAAATGAAAACACATTCTAGAGGACTCTTTACATGAAAGTAATCTCGAGCTGTAACATATTGCAGCAGTAACTGTACTTTATATGTATTTGAGGATATGTTGTGTGGTTCGCACGTGAGTGCACAGACGTCCAGTAAAGTTCGTGCGTGTGTGTAAGAGAGATGTAAGCGTGCTTATACGAGCAAACACGCAATCACTGAGATTGTCCTGCAAGGAAAGTCTTGCGCTCTGTATGCTCTGTATTGATATGTGTATATGTGTGTGTTTGTGTATATATATATATATATATATATATATATATATATATATATATATATATATATATATATATATATATATAGCGAACTGGAGCGCTTTACATGAGCACGTTGTACAAGGACACATTGGCATGGACATGTCTGCGGTATGTTTAGGTCTGCTCATGAGTGTGTGCACACGTCCTTACTGTGTTCCCTTCACAGGCAATGAGGAGCGTGTGGTTGCAGGGCTCCCCCCCCCCTTCAGTGAGCGGCCTCTGAAGTGCTATGAAGCCCTTGGCCTGCTCGGGACGCCGTGCAAACCCTCTGCTCCCTAGATTATTTTCGGGAGCAGACTTTTTTGGCTTAAACTTCCACGTCCTGGGCTGCAGCCAGCATCCCTGTGTTTCGAGGGGGGTGGGGGGACAGGAAGTGCCCCACACAAGTGCTTGTGTTTGGGGCACATGGCGCACAGAACTCAAGCCGTCATCTTCACAGCTCAGACATGAGGCTGGGGTGTCGCCAGTGAAACAATTAGAGGGCCAGTGTGAATACCCCGCCTCCCGCAGCCCTGGGCTCCCCTGATGGGCAGGGACTGCAGGGGGTCTCCCCAGACCCCCTCTCCTTTGCTAACAGGTCTGTTGTGGATTTGTGTGGTGTGAGGAGGCCAGCCTGGTGGTGCTCGGTCCTGAGTTGTGGCACTTTACTAACAAGCACAGAACATTCATGAATAAGCGCCATGATGGAGGCTCCGCCCCTTCCTTATCTACCCAGAGCTCTGTCCTGGGGAGTGGAAAGGGGGGGCTGTCCGAGGTAGGGGGAGGGGAAAGTGCATCAACTGACCAAGTTTAACAGGGCTTATGGAGAGCATTCGTCGGCCTTTAGCGAGATCTTTTTTCAACAAAATATGCGCGTCTAGTTCATCGCCAGCCCTGAATAAATAATTACAGAAATGTAATTTTACAGCTTAAATTTACAACCTCAGTCCTCCAAATTTGGAGTATTCTGTAAATTCAAGAAGTGTTTAGCAAATATTGACAACTGAACCACGATTTCTCTGAAAACACTGCTGTTGTTATTGTTGTCTAAACACACGGGTGTTTTTATGTTACGAGCTCACCCTGCAGAAAAAAAGGTCACTTAAAAAAAAAAAACAGCCACCAGCCTTAATTGAGGAAGTCTCTGATTAGTGTATAATTATTTCTGCAAAAAAAAAAAATCTCTGACATCGGTGCAGCAGACGCTTGCCCTGGTGTGTGCATGAATATTGGTAACAGTTCGACCACGTTATGTTTTATTTAGTTTCAAGGCACAAAGAGAGCGCGTGTAGAGGTGCTTATGCAAGATTTCACATTTTCGCGCAATTTGAATAAGAAAATAAGCTCCTTTGAGTTCCTTTAATGAGTTCCTTTATTTTTACCAAAACAGAAGTGTGTGTATCAGTTGGATGACTGCAGTCGGTGTTTCGGCTCGAGGGTATACAGCGAACGGAACGGTGTGTGTGTTTATGAGTAAGGGGGACCCACCGGCTAATTTAAGATAGTCACGTTACAATCGATACGGTGCAAGAATGGATGGCTTTACCCCCACGCCCACATTGCTTGAAGGGGGAGGGCTGGACGACAGACGTCGTGTGCACGGCGCTTTTCGGTTGCCTCTGCGGATGCAACAGCTCATCTGTGAACATTTCACACCAGAACACCACACACACGTGTGCACGGTTGTAATGTCGCGATACCAGGCCCTGACGTGACACGCGATGGTGTGCGCGTCAGGGCACGTTGCAGGACGTAATAGAATAAATGTGACGTCACGCGGACGCGGCGGCAGTCAAGCCCCGTGCTGCGGAGACGGCAGCATAACCAGCACCAGTGTCCCCGAGTCTTTGTGCGCCACGCGCGTTGCAGACCCCGCGCGCCTCGCCCGACGCGGGCACAGGGACACTACAATTTGGCGACGAGGGTGCGATCGTGCCCCTGCTCAGCCTCGGCGCGCCCGGTTGGAGTGGCGGCCGCTAACGGTCCTCGTTGCGGTGCTCGTGCCCCGCCGGAGCGCGCTGGAGGCCCCCTATACTGTGAGCCCACACAGAAAGCGTCTCGGTGTGCCTGCCTGCTCGCGCTGGGGCCGGCTCTGTAATCGGCACCCAGCGCGCCTCAACAACGTCGCGTGCCCTGACCTCCTGACCTCCTGACCCGGAGAGCACGCCGCAGCCTCGGTGCCCCGCCTCTCTGCCACGCGGCCACCCAAGGAAAGCACACGGTGTCATCGGGACCACCGGAGGCCTGTGAAGGTAGGGTCAAGCACCCCTGGAATCCCATAGACTCTCCAAAATCAGACGGCAAAAGGGAGGGGCTGGCCCACTCACACACACGGATCCCTGGGGACCCTGGGAACAAAGGACAGGCCAAGGGAGAAGAGGTCTCGCCTAAAGTTAGCCACACACAGGCCAAAAGGTCTCGCCCAGGGGAGCCTGAACGGCCCAAAGGAAGCAAGGTCTCGCATCGCGCCGCACACACACGCGCGTCAGAAGGTCTCGCCCAGCGGGCCGGCGCCTGAAAGAAGGAGGTTCAAGCCCGCGCAAGCCACGTGCACGCACCATGGCGACAATCCCGCCAATAGAGCCGTTCTCCATCGAGGGGGCCCCATCGACGGTAGCGGCCCGGTGGAGAGACTGGGAGGACCGAGTGCGCATCTTCTTCGAGGCCACGAAGGTCCACAGAGATCAAAAGCGCGCCATGATAATTCACCTTGGCGGGAAAGAAATTCATAACATAGTGAAGACTCTCACGGAGGCCACTCCCAAGACGCACACGACGCTCATAGCCGCTCTCAATGAGCACTTTGAACCGATGGCAAATCGCGACTATGAACGTTTCATATTTCGCCAGGCGCGCCAGGCGCCGGAGGAGTCGCTCGACAAGTTCCACGCTCGTCTCAAGAACTTAGCGGCCACCTGTGGGTTTCGAGACGAGGCGGAAGAGATACGAGGCCAGATAATTCAAGGATGTGCGTCCGCCAAGCTAAGGGAGAGGATCTTGGAGGAATCCGGGAAATCTCTAGCGGACATCCTGACGATGGGCCGAACGAAAGAGCTATCCAAGGCGCGCGCCGCGCACATGGAAGCGGCGCTGCAAGTGCCAGTGAAGGCCGAGCCGGTCAATGCCGTGGCGGTCAAGCCGAAACAGCGGTGGCCCCGACGAAAGCAAGCCCCGGCTGCTCAAGAACAACAGAAGTCCTGTGGGTACTGTGGCGGCTCACCCCATGCCCCGGCAGAGTGCCCAGCGAGAGGGACCAAATGCAGAGGGTGTGGACGCTTCAATCACTTTGAGAAAGTGTGCCGTTCGAAGGGTTTTCGGAAGCCCCGCCAGGCTGTGCACACGGTCGAGGAAGGAGGCCCAGGGGCCAGTGACATGGACGACGACGAAGAGGAGGAAAAGGTCATACACCGGGTGCACATGATAGGCACGGCAGCCCGCCGAACCAGGAGACTGCCGCAGTGCAGCATCCGGATAGGGTCAGAAGAAGTCACAACAGTGGTAGACACAGGAGCCAGCATCAACATCATGGCCGCTGCCATGCACAAGTCCATGTGCCCTCAGCCCCCATTACAGCCCTCGACCATCACAGTATTCGCCTATGGACAGGAAGAACCATTGAAGGTGCGAGGAAAGTTTAGAACGGTAATATCCCATGGGACCCGATCTATCACATCGAACGTCTATGTCACCGAAGACGGACAAGGCATGCTCCTGGGCTGTCGAGCGGCGGAAGACCTGGGAGTGGTGACCTTCGCGTTTGGGGTACACCAGGAGTCAGTACAGCGCACGCTGGAGGAATTCGAGGACATCTTTCAGGGAATAGGCAAGTTCCGGGGGAAAGAAGTCCACCTACACATCGATCCCACAGTCCAGCCGATAGCCCTCCGACATCGCCGCATAGCCTTCCACCTCAGGCCACTCGTGGAAGCGGAACTGAAGAAGCTAGAGGCGGCGGGGATCATCGAGAAGGTGTCCGGACCGACCCCGTGGGTGTCACCGATCGTTGTGGCGAAGAAACCCAAGCAGCCAGGCGCTGTCCGGATATGTGTGGACATGAGACTCCCGAACGTGGCCATCAAAAGGGAGCGACACATCACCCCCACTATCGATGATATCGTTGGTGAAATGGCAGGCGCCAAGTGGTTCTCAAAGTTGGACCTCCGCTCAGGGTATCATCAACTGGTCCTGGATGAGGCGTCCCGGAACATAACGACATTCTCCACGCACGTCGGTCTGAGGCGATACACGAGGTTGAGCTTCGGAGTCTCAAGCGCTGCGGAGGTGTTCCAAAATGTGATCCAGGAACTGATCGCGGGGATCCCAGGGGCGCTCAATGTCAGCGATGACATCATGATACATGCCACGACGGTAGCGGAACACAACGAGAGACTGGTGCAAGTGCTACGACGCATACGAGACGCAGGCCTCACGCTGCACCGGGAGAAGTGTGAGTTCTTATGCCGAAAGATCCAGTTCTTCGGCTACACATTCTCAGCTGATGGGGTAAACCCCGACCCGGACAAGGTCAGAGACATCAAGGAAGCAGCTGCTCCCGCCAATGTCACAGAGGTGAGAAGCTTTCTAGGCATGGTGAATTACTGTGGCAGGTTCATCAAGGATCTAGCAAACCTCACAGCGCCGCTGAGAGAGCTCACAAAAGACTCAACCCCGTGGACGTGGAACACGGACCAGAGCAGAGCATTTGAGGAAGTCAAACATGCACTCTCAGAAGCTACGACGCTGGCCTTCTTCGACCCGGCCAAGCTGACACAAATTGCCGTTGATGCTGGTCCGGTCGGGCTAGGAGCAGTCCTGCTGCAGCGGAAGACGGACGCTGAGGAGTGGGCCCCGGTGGCCTTCGCAAGCCGATCACTCACTGAGACGGAGCAGAGGTATTCTCAAATAGAAAAGGAGGCGATCGCCATTCACTGGGGGTGTCGTCACTTCCACTTGTATGTCTATGGCAAACCGTTCGTCGTGACCACCGACCATAAGCCACTGGTATCCCTGTTTGCAGGCACATCAACGAAGCCGCCGCCACGCATAGAAAAGTGGATGTTGCAACTGCAGGACTACAACTGCAAGATTGAGTACCAACCGGGTGCGCGCAACCCGGCAGACTACCTATCTCGTCACCCCCGAACAGCCACTCCAAGAGAAGCACAAGAGGCGGCAGAAACGGAGGAGTACGTCCGGTGCGTCACGGCGCGGTCGTGCCCCCGGCCAGTGTCCATGACCAGCCTGTCCCAGGCCACCCGCGAAGACGAGTGCTTGCAGAGGGCGAGAATGGCGGTCCGGGACAACAGCTGGACCCGCGCCCGAGAGGAGTGGAAGAGTCTGACGCCTCAGGCCAAGCAGATCATGGAAAGCCTATACCACGTGAGGACAGAATTAACGGAAGACGAGACTGGTTGCCTGCTGAGAGGCCACCGGCTGGTAATCCCGACGTCCCTCACTCAGAGAGTGGTGGATCTCGCCCACATCGGTCACCAGGGCATGGTCAAGACCAAGTCACGGCTCCGAACCAAAGTATGGTTCCCTCTCATGGACGACCTCGTGGAGGCGACAGTTCGCGAGTGCCAGGCGTGTCAACTGTCTGGTGAAGTGCCACGGCCTGCCCCGGTAGTGATGGAGCCTCGCCCAAGGAGGCCCTGGTCGAAGATAAGCGTTGATTTCGGCAGCCTGCCTGACGGAAAGCACACCTTGGTGGCCATAGACGATCACTCCAAGTACCCCGAGGTTGAGATACTGACCGCTCTGAGTGCCCAGGAAGTAATCCCGAAGCTCGAAAAGATCATGGCCACACATGGCATTGTCAAGGAAATCAGGACCGACAATGGGTCACCATTTCAGAGTCAAGACTTCGCGGCATACCTCCAGGCTCTCGGAATTCACCATCGGCGGATCACTCCACGATGGCCTCAAGCGAATGGAGAAGCAGAACGCTTCATGAGGACTCTCAACAAAGTCATTCGAATAGCCCACGAAAAGAGCCAGTCTGTAGAGCTGGCCATTTTCACGTTCCTCCGGAGCTATCGTCAAACGCCCCACTCCATCACGGGAGTGGCTCCCGCGCATTTGCTTATGGGGCGGGTTGTCACCGATTCTATACCCCATCACCCAGATTGGCAGCCCGAAACCCCCAATGACAGTGCCATTGATGCGCATCGACGCGGAGCGTTTGCCCAAACCGACGCCCGGAGGAGGGCTGTGTCCTCACCAATAGCCCCAGGTGACTATGTACTGATCCGAAACAGGGTGCCAGGGGGCAAGTTTCGTTTGAACTTTGAACGTCAGCCCTGGAGGGTGGAGAAAGTGAGAGGCACTTGTGTGACGGCCCGGAAGGGCGCTGAAAGGATAACGCGGAACGTCTCCTTCTTCAAGCGGATTCCTGTACCCTCCGGAGGTGAGGAACAACGACAGGACAGGGAGGTGCAGCGACAAGGCAGAGGCCTAAGAGACATGCCGCGAGAAGAAGGGTTTTCAGGACCCGAGAGCCCCGTGAGTGAGAGGGTAGAGCTCACCAGTCAAGGGCATGTCACCATGCCGCCCAGGCCAGAGACCCTGCCGCCTGGAGTCGCAGGCGTACCTGAGGCCGGAGAGACCGGAGCCGAGGGTGACTTTGTGAGCGGAGACCAAGACGCTGCCGGTGAGCGTGGTGGAATGCGATACGACCTGAGGCCGCACCCAGCGCCTTCCTGCCGGCTGCGAGACTACGTAAAGTAAGACTGTTCATGTTTGTGTATGAGCCTGTTGAACTGCTAAGAAGTGGACAAGGCGTGACCTGCCGTCCATGTTGAAGAGTATAATTACGGACTGTTTCGGGGAATACTGTAATTTTGTTTTGTGTGTTGGGGAGGAATGTAATGTCGCGATACCAGGCCCTGACGTGACACGCGATGGTGTGCGCGTCAGGGCACGTTGCAGGACGTAATAGAATAAATGTGACGTCACGCGGACGCGGCGGCAGTCAAGCCCCGTGCTGCGGAGACGGCAGCATAACCAGCACCAGTGTCCCCGAGTCTTTGTGCGCCACGCGCGTTGCAGACCCCGCGCGCCTCGCCCGACGCGGGCACAGGGACACTACACACGGTTACAACACATGGTCTAACCAGTGTCCCTGTTTTGCTCTCCACTGCACTTAGTAATCCAGCGTCTGGGTTAGTTCTGACATCTCTAATTATTCATCCACGGGTGACCCTTGTTCGCGTGACCACCAAACAGACTTAAGCGTACGGCGACCCGGCCTGGAAAACATCTCCGTGTTGTGGGCACACGGGGGAGGCGAAGCGACTGTAACATGATCCAGAGGTGTTCCGATAATCATGTAACAATGCAAAGAATGACACGGGCCGACTCGGAGGAGGGTGCCCTCGAGTTGCAGGGACACCGGTGAACCCTGTATCTGTGTGCATGGAGTGAGGGTGCTCCCGGGGGCACAGCCGCAGCAGGACATCGAGGGTGACATGCTATATATCATACATAGAATAATTGCTCGGTACATATATAAATGAGCGCATGGTCATGACCATTGGTACCTAGGTAGGTACTTAGATAGATTGACACTTCTCTATCATGTCTAATGTTACCGCTGTGTCTTTTATCGAGTTACATATTGAGTTGATGTAATGCAGGTGTCACTGACATGTACGGACTTTTATTATTCACACACTTAGTGTTGTGTTCGCCTAAATGAGATGCACACATTGTCTAAACGCAACATTGAGGTATACGTATTTTTCCCGTTTAGGCTTTGAGTGTCTATGAGGCATTACATTCCACTCAAATATTTTCCAGTGTAACCTTTACATGCGTTTGTCAAACATTCATACCAACCCCAGGCACTCTTGTATGTCACGGCACGCATGCATCTGAGGGAGACATTTTAACACATACATTGCAGATTGCCCCGCCCTCTCTTTATATGTAGAAGCTAACACATGCACGTATACAGACGTAGAGGCATTCATATACACTGACGCAAACACGTGAATGTATTAATACACTCGCCAACACACACATATATACACTCTCACACATGTCCCTTTGTTTATACATTCGCGCAGACATGTGTGTGTAAACACGCACACAAATTTATGTATACAAACACTGACGTGTATACATATATATATAAATATAAACTCGCCCGCACACTTGTATGTATATATTGGTCATGCACAAGGAGGGGCCGGTCGCAGAGGTCTCGCGCCCCCCACGTAGCGCAGGCCTCGGTGTACGGCCGCTGCGTCACTCCGCAGACGCACGCGCGTGTGAAATAGCCGCACATGTATTTATTTAGCCGTTCACAGAGCGGCGCTGCGCAGCGCGCGGGGACGGCAGCTGAGGGCACGCATTCTGATACACGATACAAATCAGGGATAATGCGATGTTAACAGTGCAGATTATCAGCGAGATTAGAGCGGGGGCTGCTTTTAGCACACACGGTGTGGTGAAGCGCTCTCTCCCGGCGCCCACCGCCTCTAGCCGCTGTGCCTGTCTGTGTGACCGTCAGCACCCTATGTCAAGGCCTCTCTCTGTGGGGGGGGGGCTCTGCTTGTACTTGTGCCTTTCTGTGTTCGCCCATTGGTCTCCTGCTTTCTATGACTTTAGCTGTTTATCTGTCTCGCGCAATGCCCCCCCCCCCCCCCAAAAACAAGCATTTACAATGCAACGGTCTCGGCATTCTTAAAGTTAGAGCTATTGGCATTGCTCATGACAATGCCGTTTCTTTAACCCCTTCAGTGCCCGCCCCTTTCCCCGCCCTGTGCCGGCCGTTTCATTAGCGGGCGGGGTTTGTGACGAGCTGGTCTCGTCATGGGCACAGCGCAACCGCGGCCCATGACGAGACCAGCTCGTCACGGGCATTGAAGAGGTTAAATGTTTTAAAAACAAAAACATAAACAAAAATAATGTCATGAGCAATGCCAATAGCTCTAACTTTACCAATGCCGAGACCATTGCATTGTAAATGCTTGTTTGTTTATTCCACTGTATTATAGCAGCAGCATCTATTTTTAAGGTCCTGACGAAAGCATGGTCCGAATATGGACCCTTAGGGCTGAAACATGTTGACCACTAATCATCACACCATAGCGGTTTAAATCCATACTGCTGGTGCACTGCTTTTTTAATCCTGACAGTAATCATATCTTTATTAAATTGTTGTTCTATGCCTTCTAGCCAGTTTTAGATTTCACACATTTCTCACATTTGTTCTTCACAATTCTCTTTTTTTATGCTGCTACCTCACTCATGCGTTTTGGCTCATCATATGTGGGTTTAGAAAACCCTTTATACTCCAACAAAACATCCCTGAGCTCCTCCCTCTCAGTGAGGGGGTTGAAGCCCTCAAAGGAACTAGGCATTTCCTTTGGGAGGAGAATCCCTATGATGAAGCATGCCACCTTTGGTGAGTGAGGGATTACATCCTAAAAAGGGATCTACCCTTGAAAGATTTCACAAATATTAATTAAGAGATCTATGTCTATCTCATTCACTCTCTGAAATTCTTTTGAGGTAGTGTTATCCTTTCACGGTTACTTTTGTTACATGTTTAGACCCTAGGATTTCTATGTTTGGTAATAGTTATTTGGGGATACAATCCTTAGTGGTCTTCAAACTTTTTCCCTTGGACCCTCCTCTTTGAACTGTATTGTTTTTCACTTAAAGTTAAGAAGACAGGCAAATATCGGTTATGGGGGCAGCCAGGGTTGGGGCGCGGCCCAAGCGTGCTATGTGCACGTTCCACTACAAAGGTGGGGGTGAAGAAAAACCACCCGAGCAGATCAGTTAACAATGACTCCATGAACCCGTCCAGCCACCCAGTGTTGGTGGATTTGGGGATAACCAATACATGGATATTATTGCGCCGCCCCCGCGCCTCCCAATCCTCATTCTTGATGGCATTTACTTTAAGTAGTTTCTCCGTGCGTTCAACCTTTTTAGTAGTTTGGGCGGCGCCATCCTCCAATTCGGAAATCCTGCCCTCTGCAGTTGTCAAGTGCCTCTCCTGTTGGTCAAGCCCGATGCCCATGGTGTCCAGGCGTTTGTCCAGGGAGTCAAAGCGAGTATCCAGGGCTTTGAAGCTCGCCCTGAGTTCCACCATCATGGTCTCTGTCCCTGCCGCAGCGGTTGCAGGCACTCTGTCTCCTTCCGCCATGCTGGGTCCCGGGGGGTCTGCGCCGTGGCCGGGCTTCTTAAATGTAAGCTTCTGTTGTTTCATGTCACCCCGGACCACGCCTAGGCCCGTGGAGCCGGGTCACGACCCAGGAGTGATGTGTCAGCGGCACACAGTGCAATGCCAGTAAGAGTGAGCTGATTCGCGTGCCAGTGTCTAACAGTAGCCCAGCCTGACTATTGTGGGGGGCAATGAAGGTGCCTTTGTTCTTATGGCAGTTTCATGGAGGTCCACTTAAGGAGTGGGGGAGGTGGAGGAGAACACCAGCTGTGTAATAGCTAGCCCCCTGCCCGGGGCCGCTGCAGCATAGGAATCAGGAGGCGCCAAAGATGACCGTGGCAGCCAGGCCCGAAGGCTGGCCCCCAGGCTCACCCGTGGACCCTGCCTCCACAAGGCCTCTGGGAGAGTCCCAGCGGGTCTCACAAGATCCAAGTGGGGAGGTAAGAAGACTCCTCTGCCGCCGCTCACTCCCTCGACACCGCGTCCCCTTCCTTACTTGGTTATCCGGCTTTTCAGTTCCTCCTCCATTACATTGTGCGCTGGAGCCAGACTATGCAAGCTCCCGGCTCCATGTGCGCCAGCAGGCCTTGTTGCGTCTTTGCCCGCAGGACATAAAATCCGTCCCCAACGGCAAATCTCCAGGGGGAAAAACGGTGCTGGTCGATTCCGTCACCATCCCTGCAACTCCGCTGTGATCTCTGCTGCCAGAACTGCCGCCCGGGCGGGAGGATCTCAGAGATATTGGCGGAGATCCAGGCTCACACGGTCATCACGATCGGCAGCTCGGCCACGCCCCGTCTAATTATAATTTTCAATGTGGGTAAAAAGGCATCGTTATGTTGATGTTTTGTCTGGCCGGCAGAAATTTAACTGGGGACTTAATCAGGACTAGTTCAAAGCTATTTTGAAAGTAGCAATCCTGATCGAGACAAATCAAAAAAAGGAACATGATTTTAGTAATAAAGGAAATGAGATTGGAGGATAATTACGGATTGTTGGACTTGGCCTTTTTTGCAGGGTCATCCCAGAACTTCTTGCCTTACTCCTAGTCTGTTTTCTGACCTGGTGTTTGTAATTTTAGGACTCTTGGCACTTTAGCACTGCTGTTCAGTGTAAAGTGTGTGTGCTCTTTGTGGTAAACATGGTAAGATTGGTCTACACCTGTTTTGCGTATTTAATTTACCTGTCAGTCTCTTGTAAAGTGGTATCTCAGATACCCAGGGCCAGTAAACTAAATGCTACTGGTGGGCTTGCAGCGCTGCTTGCGCCACCCACCAAAGTAGCCTTTCAAACCTGCCATTGCAGGGCCTGTGCACACAGTTTACTGCCGCTGTGACATGGCACATAAAGTGGGTGCCATGTCTGTGACTCCCCTCTTACTACATATCAGTCACCCCTAAGGTAGGCCCTAGCTAGCCCTATGGGCAGGGTGCAATGTAGGTAAAAGGTAGGACATGTACCTTAACTGTGTGGCATGTCCTGGTAGTGACAAACAGCCATTTTGGTTTCTCACTACTATGAGGCTGCCCTCTCATGCATTTGGGACTCCCTGATAAATGCGTCAGTGGTAATTCCTGATTTGAGAGGAGTAGCAGGATCAAGTTTGGTATGTTTGGAATCGTGGTAATAAATGCTGCATAATGGTGTGCACAGATTTATTATCACTATTTTAGAAATGCCACTATTGGAAGTGGGCATTTCTGTGTGCTGTGTGTCTTTGTGCCTGCCTGAAGTGTATTGCATGTCCGGCTCTAGAGTGACAGGGACTGAGGAGGTGCTGTGGCTCCAGAGGGGCTGGGTGAGTAAGCGCTAGGGTGAATAGGCAGATCTGTATTTGGAGTACTGGGAGGAGTAACCCCTGACCCTGAATAGGTCTGTGCCAGACTTATACAATGCTGGCTCTGCCCCCCTGTGGTGTGTCGGGCCAGGACCTGCAATGTCAAAGGGGACTGTTTTGCACTGTAAATAGAGTATTGAGTGCCCCCCAGAACTGGTCTTGACTAGATCCCCAAGCCCTGTTCCAGGGCAGAACAAAGACCTGGCTGATATAAATATTAGGACTGTGACCCCATGTGGGTGTGCTGCTTTTTGGTGCTGACTTGGTTGCTGCAGGACTGCCCGGCAAGGAGAAACTGCTGTGGGACCCAGCTGCTGTCACCTGAGGGTCCCTATGTGCTGGCCTACCTATGACCAGCTCTGCCTTCTGAACTTTGGTGGATACTGCCCTGCAGGCTTAGCGCTAAGAGAGTGCTGGATTCATTAGGGGGTGCCTCCTCTCTGATGAACTTGGTGGCGAAGAGCACTGTCCTCAGGAGGGAGACAGGCTGCACCCTCATGGATTATGCCCTCTGAGATTAAGGGTGAGAGGAGAGCTTTTGGCTTCACCATTTTTAATACGCGTGCTAAGAGAACGCTGAAAAATCTCCCGCTCACAGGAGCTAGCCCCCGCTGCGGTGGAGTGCATGGGGCACCTCAGGATTCCTTTAGTGCCCCCCTAGAATGTGAGCCTCTGGCGGGGCTCGTGTTGCTGCACCGCCGCAACGTGAAGCGGAAGCCAGGCAGAAGTCTGTGCCTGGTTGCGGGCAGAGCTTGCGGCGAGGGGAGGACTGCAAAACAGAGGTCAGGCAAAGTCAGCCTGTCTGGTGGGTGGAGCTGCCCCCACAGGCCGAAGTTGTGCCGGAGGTAGGCGGGGGCAAGCAAAGGAGATCGCCCCGGAGCCTTGCGGGCTCCGAGGATCGGGGAGAAAGAAGTCACCCCCATAAGTGAGGAAACACGGAGCCGTCTTCAATGAGGTAGCAGAGCCGCATGGTCATGGACCGCTGCATCCAATGCTTCACCATCGGGAGCCACAGGGAGTTCCAGAACCCGGCCCGGTTGGCCTGGCAAGGAGGAGAAGGCCCGGTGAGTGGGGCTCCCCAAGCCATGCTGTTGGTGCAGATGGCACACAAGAAGCCCCAGTGAGTGGGGCTTGGGAGGCAACCTGTGGGCTCCTATCTTGTGACTAAATGCACCACCAGATCGCGGGCACCTGCGACGTGATGGCCATGATTAGGGAGGACCAGGGTGAGTTGCACCCCCTCCCCTCCTGTGAGGATTTTGCCCAGGAGTAAGGGCCACATTAGCAGCTCGGAGAGCCCTGACTCTTGGGGACAAAGGGTATCTGAGACAGCCCCAGACAGGCCCCTGAGGAAGGCTAGTCGGCTTGGGGTCCACCCACGGTTTTGGTGAGGCGTAAGGATCTAACGTGAATTGTGGTAATGTGTTCATGCACAGTATTTTGGCATAATGTGTTTATGCCCAGGGTTTAGGCCTAATGTGTTTATGCCTAAATGTGATTAATGCATGATATGGGTGATGCCCAATTTGACTGAGGCATAATGTATTTATGCTAAGTGCCACTGAAGTGCACTGCTACTGTAGGATATATGCCTGTGGTGGTTTATAACTAATGAGTTTTATGCATAATGTGTTTATGCCTAATGTGAATGCCTAAGGTGCTTAATGCCAAATGCTAATACCAGTAGTTACTGGTTGTTTCATTTTTCACTATTTGTGATTGTCATGGTGCTGACAGTGGCCCGATTGGCCCTGTCATGTATATAATCCCCTGTAAAGTAATGCCTAGTGACAGATGGCACAGTGTACATTTGTGATTGTGTTCTAAAGTGTTTGTGGATAATACAAAGGCTATTTTTAATATAACCTTATGTGGAGTTTCTTTTGTGGTGTGCCTAGTGTGTCACTGCTGTGTGAGCGTGTTACGCAAACGCTTTACACATTGCCTCTGGGATAAGCCTGATTGCTCGTGCCAAGCTACCAAGGGGGTGAGAAGGGGTTATCTTCGGTGTGTAACTCTCTTACCCTGACTAGAGTGGTGGTTTCTGCCTGGCTTAGGTGCTTGTCCTAGCCAACCAGAAATCCCATTTCTAACAGGGACCTTGGTAGAAGGTTTACTTAAAGGTATCAGAGGTTATGGCCTATGTATCAAAACCTGGGGAAACAATTGAGCAGGATTAATCATTACCGACACAGCACTATAAACACATAAAAAAGTTATGCGGTGTAATTGCATTTACAGGCATACCAAATACGAAAATCGAAAGGGAGCTGCCTCAATATGCAAGGCACGATGGGAATCTGAGGAAAGAACCCTGAACGCATAATAAAGTGGGTTGGACTGATTTTTACCCCCAAAACAATAGTAATACTATCTGGGTCTAAGGTACCTACTAACAACATGTTGGAGCAGGGAGCACACTGTACTAGAGTGAAAGTGTACCAAGCCACGAGACAGAAGACACACTGCAGAGCAGACTCAAGAGGGTGAGCACAGGCGACTCCAAATAACACAGATGTTTATGTTGAATACAAAGAGTAAGCAACCTTATCGTTATTGTGCCATTGCACTAACCAGAATGGTCATTTCTTCTAATTATTTTAGGCCATGTTCCACAGAACATTCACCTGCATGCATGAAGTGGCAGCGCTCAGGTAAAGACTCCACTCCTAGGGCCCTGTAGAACATTTGCCACAGGTTGCCATCTTAGAGCTCCATCGGTACAGCCTTGTGCCAAAAAAACGTTGTGCAAAGGGAGCATTCCATATAGCAGGGTATACATCTCTTGTGCTGTAGAATTCTCAATTTGATCTTCTCGGTTGTCTGCCCAAGATAGTTCAGCTGGCAAGGACACCATCCCACATGCACCGCAGTTGCTTTGTTGAAATTTGAACAGATTTTTTGTGTGAAGGTCATGTTGCAAATGTACAATGATTTTGGTGTTAAAAGTGTTTGCATATGTACGACGGGAGCTGCATTTGAAGTAGGCAACAACCCCATAGTGGAAGAATGGAGGCAGGATTCATAGATTTAGCTTGGGCTTTTACGATGTCCTCCTTAATATTTCCTCTGAAAGGAAAAATAAGCTTCTTTAGGGAGCTATCAAGATTAGACAGTATATCTCAACGTTTCATGAGAGTAAAACCCCAGTCCTTTCTGGTCCTTTTTAAGTCTCTCTCTAACCCTGTCAATCAGGGTAGCAGATTCATTAAAATATCCTCAGTAAGAGAAACTTGCGTCTAAGATGCAAAAACTAAAGTGAAGGTAAACTGTCTCAAACTACATGGATGAAAATCGCATTAAGAGAGTGCAGGGTTCGTATCTGTAGGTTTCCCATTTAAGGAAGTACATAAATATTCAGAAGTACACTTAAAAGTCAAGTCCATGAAATTGATGGATTTTGTATCATACATCATGGTGTTTTCTATTCATGGGCTACAACTATTCAGTGATGTAAGAAAGTCTTGTAGTGTCCTAAGGGTCTCCCGATCAAATCATGAAACATCCTCAATGTAACAATGCCAGAGGGTAATGTGTTGTTTCAAAGAGACATGGATGGCGAAGATGTGTTGGTTTTCCTAATGGTCCAAATACAAATTCACTAGGTTGGGCATGAAGATCCGGCCCATTGTAACTCTTTTCACTTGATAATAAAAATCATTATTGAAACAAAAGATATTTTGAACAACGCAATGTCAAGATGTGTGCGATAAAGTAAGTAAGTACCCGTATTGGAGCAGGACAAGTGTTACATTACTGATGTCAGTAAATTGTGACGGAAGATCTGTTGTCACCAATAGGGGTGGGCGGGATTTGCGAAAGTGACTTTCGCAAATTATCGCAAAAATGTTAAAAATCTCCGCAAACACGCAGAAATATCGCGAAGATGCGGAAGTTTTTTTCCCGCCCGTTCGCGGTATTTTCTGCGTGGTCGCGGCTCGCCAACTTACCCATGCGTTTGCTCGCGGGCGCGGCCATCTTTTTTTCACTCTTCTCGCGTTGCATGATCGCGAGAAGAAAGACGTGATCGCACGACCAATGACATTACTGCGGGCGCGAACTGTCGCGACACAGCGCAAATAGCTACCAACAATCCAACATCTCGTGGAGAACGCGACCGGATCGGGAAAACTTGTCGGCGAACGTGGGGATTCAGGCAAGGCGATCGCGCGCGCGCAAGAATGTATTATTTTACAGCGCGAGCAAGAAACAAGTTATCGCTAAGCTGCGGAATGCGGAAATTTTGACATTTTCGCGCTCTCCGCGGACCGCGAAAATGTCAAATTATCGCAATTTCCGCGAGCGGAACGGAATTTTCACCCAGGCCTAGTCACCAACAACTGGAATCAATAGTGAATGGAAAATCTTCAATTAGTAGTGATGAAATCCGTGATGCTACATATGTAAGTAGCAGTTAGGTGTACAATGGGCTTCAGGATAATATATTGACATAGAGGCTTTAAAACAAATCCAAACCCAGGAATAACAGTTTGTCCAGGGGATATCTTCTGCTTTCTTGTAAAGTTTTGATTATATAAAGCTGGCAGGAATGTGGTCAATTCAAAGATTGATGTTCTAGTTTGCTTACAAACCCTGCTTGTAATTCTAAATCAGTGGTTTGTTTAATATGTTGAATGATTTCACCTGTTAGATCTTTCAGTAATTTATTTTTGTGAAATGGTGCATGTATGTTAATTGTCTCAGTACTTACTGGTTGTATTTGCAAGCATCTATTATGACAATTCCACCTCCTTTATGAGCAGGTTTGAAAGTGATGTCCTCAAATAGTAAGCAGTCTCAAGAACTTTTTTTATTTCCAGCAGGATCCATAAGCTCAGAAAAACAGTGGAAGTTTTTAGTCGAATGCTGTAGGAGGCTGGCTTAGTATATGGTGCTCACTTATGTAAGTGTAGAACCCTGCACTAATCCAGACAACTTTTATACTTTTATTGGGATTTTAGTGGTCTTAGACAACATTAGAAAGCTCTCTAAGTGATAGCTGTGGAGAGCAGCATTCAGGCATAGTCCAGAAGGAGTGAAAAGCAGCTTGTTTTACCAGAACTTAATCTTATTGGTATGGGTTAAGTGAAAAAGAACCACACAGTGCATTTATAAAAATAGGTATTTATTATAAAACTCTCACTAACACATAAATATATCTCTTACACAGAGATATAACACAATGCACATAATACTTTGCAAATAAAACAGGTAAGTAGCACAAATACACAATGGACTCCAGGGGGAGACCAAACCATACACTAAAATATTGGAATGCGAACCAGGAATCAAGACCAGGGTGGACCCAGGAGACATAGAAGAGCTGGGTACCCAAGGAACCACCCAAGGTGAGTATCTAGGAACCCCACGGAGGTCGTGTGCAGAGTGGGAACATGACCACGTACTCAATTCAAGTCAATGGGTAAATCACGGTTGCAATTTTAAAGAAGAAGTACCCTTCCCAGCGGACCCCCAAAAAAACCATGGGAGACAGAGGGTTTGAGAGTCACCCCATCAGTGATACCCTAGGAACCAGGATACCTACACCAGGGAAGCCTGGTGCATACGTGTGAAATGACGTCGGAAACCGCTGTCAAACCCAACGGAGGACTTCAGGAAGATGCCGCTGGCGAAGAAGGTGAAAGTGTACGGTGGAACTCAAAGGTGGATTCAAGATGAGAAGTACATGCAAGCAGAGAGGACTGAGTCTATGCCACTCAGGAGTGACCAGGAGGCATAGAAGACGAATGCCCACCGATGTCGGGAGATGCAGGAGAGTTGACATTGTCCTTGTAGCTGTAGCTGTGTGGACCAGGCGACACTGAGGAAGACCAGGAGCCATTCACGAGCTGTCCCACATCAGATGATGAGAGCTGAGGTATCGATGTCCGTCGGGAGCACCAACAAGCCTTGGCAACTGCAAACAAAGTGGAAGGCGAAAAATGTGCAGTGTTGGGACCAGCAAAGTCCAAGTGACTTACCACGAACAGGGGAGTTGTAGTAAGCCCTGAGCAATAAGGGGAGCCCACTGGAGTCAAGAAGGACCCTCAAGAGGACCCACAGGACGGAGGCACAGGAGTCGCAAAAGGACCTTGAGCAGCTCACCAACGATGCAGGCCCATGGTGTAAAGGATGCAGTGATGATAAAGATCTTGGCTTCAGGAGATGTTGGAAACTGGAGATTCTTAGAGCCCGACGATCTCTGGTGAAGACAGTCAGCAAGCCTTGAAAATGGCAAGTCAATGCATTGCACAGGGGTTCGGTTCCTGCGGTCCCGACGAAGGATACTGGCCTCAAACTCAGTGAGAAGACAGTGCAGGCCTCAAGGGAGTTGTAGAGCTAACATCTGTGTTGCTGAGACTTTCGGAGTTTGTGGGAGCCCAGGATCAGCAGACCGGTCAGCTGTGTGTGGTGCCTGCAGATGCAAAGAAGTGACTCCCTCACTTCAAGGGAGGTTCCTTCAGGTGTCTTGGATGTCCACAGGCCCGAGGAGGATCCTGTATGGACCACGGGCACAGACGTTGCAGCAAACTTGCAGGACGCCAGGAGCAGCAGGAGTCTTCCCAGTTCCAGTCTCAGTGTCCAATGTGAATTACAGCGAAATCCAGAGTGCCCAGATTGTTGAAGATGAAGTGATTTCAGATCTGAATCTTGTCCCACGACGAATCTAGGGACCCATCCACAGGTAAGCCCTTAAGTACCCTAAAGAAAGAGCCAAAGGCACCCTGAACTCATTTGAACTGCAGTATGCAAGGAGGGCACCAAACGTGCCCTTCAAGCAGTCTCAGTGGCGCTGGCAAGCGCCCCAAAACACTAAACCCTGTTTGGGAGGTGGTCACACCTCCCTGTGACTGGATATCTATTGTTCTGCCTTACCCTGCATGAGCTTGGCTTAGCAGCAGAAGGGCAGAAACATGTCTCTGGTCGGCAGCAGCCCTAGCTTGCTGTCTGGCTCTGGAAGACTGGTACTGGGAGCACTGAAGACCTCCAGGAGGAGTTTTACAGTGCATGGAATCATACCTCCCACACAGATTCCAACATGTTTGATAGCAAACATGGCAGGGTTTGTTACAACAGGTTTAGATATGGTCATCGCGTAATGAAGCATGGCCACTCCTTATGTCATGATGCCTGATGCACTTACAACCCAGGAGAATGGATTCAGAAGGTTGTAGGGGTGCTACACTCATGCAGGGGCACCCTCACACTTAGAACCAAGCACCCTGCCTCAGAATTGAAAGGCCTGCCTTAGGGGTGACATAGGTTTTAAGTGCAGTGACCTCAAATATGAGGAATTGATATCTGTTGTAAATGTAAATGGGGCTGGCGCCAGCTTACACAGGCTGCTTTGGCAGCCTGTAGTCACAATTCGAGTGGTCTCTCATGGGCGGCATGATACATGCTTCAGACCATGGGAGACCCCTGGAGTACCTATGCCCTGGGTACCTGGGTACCATATACTAGGGACTTAGAAGGATAGACCAGTAGCCAACCTTGAGTGTACCTAAGTACTCACCATGTCCAATTTAGGGGAGAAAGTGCAGAGGCTGGGGTCCTGGTTAGCAGGGAAAAAGAGGGGGTAACCATAAAAGTAGATCCTACTTTCCTACAAACACTATGGCAAGGTAAGAGGCAGAGGTTGAGCTGTGGTCACTTAAACCAACCAGGGGAATGGTAAACCAGCCACCAAGTCTACCAGTGGTAGAGCATAACTCTACAGCAGAGTCACCGACCATGATCTCTGTTTTTAAATAACAAAATACAAACGCCATCCCTGATTCCTGTTTTAAGGATGGGGTTAATATTTGTACCCACAATGAGACCGGACATTTTTTCAACAATAAACTTGATTGGCAAAAATTATTTTACAATGTATATTTCCATTTCGGTTTAAGAACAATTGAGATCTATTTCGGCGTGACTCCACTGGTCTACGTCCCCAAATACTTCGAGTTCTCCAGCACAAGGAGCCCCTGCAGAGATCTGGGCCTTTGAAAGGGTTATTTGCAAAGAACCAGACATGACTTGCAAGGCATACCACTAAATAAAACATCTGTAACATGGAAAAAAAAGCTCTTACTAGTCTTAAAAACAATGCTGACATCATCAAATCTCCCAACAAAGATGTTGATACTGTCATATTTCTTTCAAATACAATCAGGAAGTACTCAGAGAATTAACAACCACAGCCCACAGCAAGTATAGTTGGTGACAGGGTTTGGCAGATGTACATGCACTCCGAGGAGAGAAAAGTACAAACATGCACTATGTTCCAATGCATGGGTGCTTTACGTCAGGTCAGTTAAAGAGAAGGAGACATGATGCATGTCCCTGAGCCGAGATAAAGACTCTATGCGGAGGTCCCCAAGTTACTTTCACCTCAACAGTGACAGGCCTGCTCCACTCAGGCACCAACACACCCTTCAGTACTTTCGGACAGCACTCACCTTTGACCAGATGCAAAGCTTCAATCCCAGTTGTGCAACTAGTGCCACCACTAATCTTCAGGGGCTCTGTTGCATGGTTTCAAGTATATGGCGTAGGTGTCCACCTAGTTCCGTGCCAGAGATCCCATGTGCCCCCAGCTCCACGTCTGTATCTTCCTCTCTGAGCCTGGAGGATTTGCGCTGGTTGAACTGCAGTTTCGACTGTGTCTTGTCTGGCTTCCCCATGCTGGTGTCATAGGCGCACCACAGCAGTCACTAGAATGCCCGGGGTGTGCGATACTGAAAGTTATGTCTAAATCCTGAATTCCCACCGAACGAGCATAAGAGTACTAGGGGAGCAGCAAGCCCTTGGAAATGCAGATATTGGTGCTCCACACGTGTTACTCTCCGAGCAGCCAACCTTAGAGCCGTTATATATGGCACAACCTACTCGGTGCACACCTGCACCGGAGGCCCCCTGCGGTGCCGTGCCATGTTGTCTTCACAGCTGCACTTTAGTGTCCCCATAGCCACCGTTAGACCCCCTGAAAGACAGGGTGTTCCGGAGCACCTGAGGTCGTCTGCAGCAAGGCATGGGATAGCCTCAGGCTCGCAATTGTCTCAGACAAACTGACCAGGCAAGCCTCAGGCCACAGCAATCACTTATCAGTCGGCGGGGAAAACCACATCATCACTTGTCCCTGGCATTCAGTCTATGTGTTGTGGAACCCCCGGCAGGCAGGCTCTCCCACGCCCATTCAGTGCACACCAACCTTATGTGCAGGCCTCAGGCCCAACGAGGTCAGTCCCTGGAGTCACCGCGCTGTCGCCGCATGCCCGCTGGCCCACGCGCACCAGGTCATCACTCAAATATGGGGGCCCTCTTGCAGATCAAGTCAAACTTCCCGCAACCCAGCACCTGGGAGCACCCAGGATCCCAGTGGGCGTCCATGACCTCCGAATGCCGCGCCTGCCTAGTGATGCAAGCCGGAGCCGAGGAGGCACGCCAGGCCGCGCGGCCGCTCCCGCGCCAAAGCGAAAATTTCTGCCTCTCGTGTGCTCACGGCGGGCTGCACGGTATGAATTTGTAGCACTTGTCTGGAGCTCTTCATTACGGCAATTTGGACCTTCCTATGGCCATGGACTGTGCAGATTTCTGCAGAATAGCTGCAATGTTATCGGGAGCCTGATTACAGTGCGGCCATTTTGAGGCCTGGCAACCTCTGCCCTCAACCTCCTTAAAGTTAGAGGTACAAATGGGTGTGAAAGCAATAATGGATCCCGGAAAGCTATACATTTCTAAAAAGTATAAAAAAATCTTAATTTAGCAAGGGGTCATTTGTGTAGATCCTTTAAGGTTTTTTTATAGAAACTAAAAGTTGAAAATAAGAAATATTGAAAATGTTTTGAAATAAACAGCCATTTGTGTCCACGTTTTCACCTGTAACTTCTTCTAAGTATGACAAATTTTCTAAAGCAATATACGGTTACATCCGCTGGTCCCTTCTGGTTGTGGGGATATATAGTAATTGTAGGTTCCCCAAGAACCCGAGGAACCCAGAGCCAATAACTGAGCTGCATCTTGCAATGGTTTTTCATTGTGTACTTGGTATATAGCAATTCGTTTGGTAAAATAGAACGAGTGGAAAATAGGTCTCAAGGACACCTATGTACTTCCGAAATGGGAACAAAATATAGAGTTTTGAAGCAGTAGTTATTTGCACATCTCCGAAATTGTGGGTACCCATACTAGCATGTGAATTATAGGACATTTTTCAAACTTCTTTTTTACACATTGTCTCACATTTAGAAGGCAGACATGAATAGAAAGTCAATAGGTAATAACAGTTGCTCTATGATTCTGTGTTCCCTTAAGTCTCCCAATAAAAATGGTATCTCACTTGTGTGGATAGGCCTAGTGCCCGCGACAGGAAACGGCCCAAAACGCAACGTGGACACACCACATTTTTACATTGAAAAAAGACCCTTTTTTTTCGAAGTGCTTAGCTGTGGATTTTGAACCCTAGCTCAACCAGCCCCTAGGGAAACCTAGCAAACCTATACATTTTTTAAAACAAGATACCCAGGAGAATCCAGGATGGGGTGACTTGTGTGTCTCTCACCAGGTTCTGTTACCCAGAATCCCTTGCAAACCTCAAACTTTTTTAAACAAAAAACACATTTTCCTCACATTTCTGTGATGGAAAGATCTGGAATCTGCGTGAATCCACTAAATTCCACACACCCCGCTTTCCCCAAAGTCTACCGATAAAAATGGTACCTCACTTGTGTGCCTGGTGCCTGTGACAGGAAACGGGCCAAAACCCAATGTGGGCACACCACATTTTTTCAGTGAAACCTGACCGTTTTTTTGCAAATTGCCTAGCTGTAGCTTTTGAACCCTATCTCTGTCGACACCTAGGAAAACCTAGAACACCTGTACATTTTTGAAAAGTAGACAGCCAGGGGAATCCAGCATGGGGTGACTTGTGTGGCTTTCACCAGGTACTGTTACCCAGAATCGCTTGTAAACCTCAAACTTTGTCAAAAGAATAAATTACTTCAAATTTCTGTGATGGAAACTTCTGGAATCTGTATGGATCCACACAATTCCACCCACCTTGCATTCCCCAAAGTCTCCTGATAAAAATGATACCTCACTTGTGTGGGTAGTATTAGTGCCCGCGACAGGAAACAGGCCAAAACGCAATGTGGACACACCACATTTTTACAGTGAAAACTGGCCCTGTTTTGGCAAAGTGCCTAGCTGTGGATTTTGAACGCTAGCTCAGCTGGCACCTAGGGAAAGCTAGCAAACCTATATATGTTTTAAAACTAGACACCCAGGGGAATCCAGGATGGGGTGACTTGTGTGGCTGTCACTAGGTCCAGTTACCCAGAATCCCTTGCAAACCTGGAACTTTGTCAAAAAAACACATTTTCCTCACATTTCTGTGATGAAAAGTTCTGGAATCCACGTGGATCTACAAAATTCCACCCACCCTGCATTCCCCAAAGTCTTCTGATGAAAATAGTACCTCACTTGTGTGGGTAGGCCTAATGCTCACGACAGGAAACGGGCTAAAACGCAACATGACCACACCACAATTTTTACAGTGAAAACTGACTCTTTTTTGGCAAAGTGCCTAGCTGTAGAGTTTGAACCCTAGCTCAGCCGGGACCTAGGGAAAACTAGCAAACCTATACATATTTGAAAACAAGACACCCAGGGGAATCCAGGAGGGGGTGACTTGTGTGGCTTTCACCAGGTTCTATTACCCAGAATCCCTTGCAAACCTCAACCTTTGTCCAAAAAAACATTTTCCTCGCATTTCTGTGATGGAAAGTGCTGGAATCTGTGTGGATCTACGAAATTCTACCCACCCCGCATTCCCCAAAGTCTTCTGATAAAAATGGTACCTCACTTGTGTGGGTAGGCCTAATGCTCGCGACAGGAAACTGGCCAAACCACAATGTGGACACACCACATTTTTACAGTGAAACTGACCCTTTTTTGGCAAAGTGCCTAGCTGTGGATTTTGAACCCTAGCTCTGCAGGCACCTAGAGAAACCTAGCAAACCTATAACTTTTTGAAGACTAGACACCCAGGGTAATCGGGGATGGGGTGACTTGTGTGGCTCTCACCAGGTTCTGTTACTCACAATCCCCTGCAAACTTCAAACTTTCTAAAAATAAAACACATTTTCCTCACATTTCTGTGATGGGAAGTTCTGGAATCTGCATGGATCCAAAAGCTTCCACCTAGCCCGCATTTCCGAAAGTTTCCCGATAAAAATGGTACCTCACGTGTGTGAATAGGCCTAGTGCCCGTGACAGGAAACAGCCCACAACACAATGTGGACACATCACATTTTTTACCTTGAAAACTGACCCTTTTTTTGCAAAGTGCCTAGCTGTGGATGTTGAACCCTATCTCTGCTGACACCCAGGGAAACCTAGCAAACCTATACATTTTTGAAAAGTAGACACCCAGGGGAATCCAGGATGGGGTGACTTGTGTGGCTTTCACCAGGTACAACTACCCAGAATCCCTTGCAAACCTCAAACTTTGTCACAAAAAAATGAATCTGCGTGGATCTATAAAATTCCACCAACCCCGCATTCCCCAAAGTCTTCTGATAAAAATAGTACCTCACTTGTGTGGGTAGGCTTAGTGCCCGCGACAGGAAACAGGCCAAACGCAACATGGACACATTTTTACAGTGAAAACTGACCCTATTTTGGCAAAGTGCCTAGCTGTGGATTTTGAACCCTAGCTCAGCCGGCACCTAGGGAAACGTAGAAAACCTATAAATGTTTGAAAACTAGACACCCAGGGGAATCTAGGATGGGGTGACTTGTGTGGCTCTCACCAGGTTCAGTTTCCCAGAATCCCTTGCAAACTTCAAACTTTCTAAAATAAAACACATTTTCCTACCAATCCCACATGTCTGAAAAGTAGACACCATGGGGAGTCCAGGGAGGTTTTCCTGCCCAGAATCCCCTGCAAACTGCACATTTAGCTGAAAAAAATCAATTTTTTCTCACATTTATGTGTGGGAACGTTATGGGATCACTGTGAGAAAATAAATTTCCTACCCCCCAGCGTTCCCCCAGGTCTCCTGTTAAAAATGGTACCTCACTTGTGTGGGTGGGCTAAGTGCCCACAACAGGCAAAGGCCCAATACGTATTGTGGAGAACATCAAAATTACTTATCACAAAACAACCTGGATTTGCATGGGGGGGCACCTGGATTTTTGGCCCCGGGCTTGACGGCTATCTAGGGAAACCTACCAAACCCACACATTTCCAAAAATGAGACACCCTGGTGAGTCCAGGGAGGTATGGGTTGCGTAAATACCCGAATGTTTTCCTACACAGAATGCCATGCAAACCTCAAATTTAGCTGAAAAAATCATTTTTTTTAAAATTTCTGTGTGGGAAAGTTGTGGGATCACCGAGCTGACACAAGTTTCCTTTCACCCAGCGTTCCCCAGGTCTCCCTATAAAAATGGTGCCTCACTTGTGTGGGTTGGTCAAGTACCGGCGACAACCAAGGGCCCAAAACGTTTTGTGGAAACAACGAAATTACCTATTACAAAACGACCTGGTTTTGCAAGGGGGGGCACCTGTTTTTTTTGCCACGGTGGCCATCTAGGGAAACCTACCAATCCCAAACACTTCAGAAAACTAGATACCCTGGGGGAGTCCAGGGAGATATGATTTGCGTGGATCCCCCAGCCTGTTCCTACCCAGAATTCCCTGCAAACCTCAAATTTAGCTGAAAAAAGTCACATTTTCCGCACATTTCTGTGTGGGATCCATGCCGGCACAAATTTCCTACCACACAGCGTTCCCCTCAGTCTACCGAGTTATGCCCCCATCTGCCTCCCAGGGGAAGCAGATAGGCTGTGGAAATCTTTTTTGGGAGGTGGGGGCATTGGCATGGCCATTCTTGGCAGCCCCCACCCCTACGTATAAATAGGAAACAAATTCCGTTGTCCCTAGTAGGCTTTCTGCCACCCCGGGGCAGATCAGTGCTATTGCCCCCATCTGCCTCCTGGGGGGGGCAGAAAGACTGTAGAATTAGGCAGGGTGGGGGCATTGGCATGCCCATCTCAAGAATGGGAACATTTTCGCGGGTTTCCACCGTGAAATGGAATCAAATAGAGTGAAAAACAAGTGGATACAATTTATTTAAAATGTTTCGCTCGGGGACTTCTCAATACATGTCACGGTAAGTATGTTGCAGAGAATATTAATATTGAAGATTTAACACAGGGTGTAGGTTTGAATTAGGCGCCTTAAAATAGTTAGAATAAACTCCATGCTTAGATTCTAAAAGTGTGAGTTGGCCATTAGGGGCATCAAAATACCGAGTAATAATCATTCTGATGGTAGTTAATACGATATACAGCATGAATGAAGAATTTCCTAGCTAACGTAACGGAAAGTTTCAATTCTTTTAAGGACTCGGAGGCGACGATTATGCCAATCTTTCTCCACTTTATTGGCAATAGCAGCCTTAGGATTAAAAAAGAGACTACCTTTCCCATGAACCAAAGGGAAAGTAGTCAAGAAAAACAACACATAGTAACATCCAATCTGTGACAGGGAGACCGTGACCAATCATGGCATCTCAGTCCAATACATAGTCCATTGTTAGTGTCCCCTCTTCCTCTTTCGGAGCGCGAAGGCAGCCCATTCCATGTCTTCATGCATCCTGCTTGTGAGTGTCGGACCCTGCAAATGATATGAGCAACATTACCAGAGAAATTGGCCTGACAAAGCCTGCAAAGAAAACTCGTAAAATCAAATGTCCTGAAGCAAACAGAACAACCATATGAACTGAAGGAACTACTTACTGCAGTACGCGGAGGGTCGTTCTCCTTGAATATCGGGCGGGATAATCCTCGCCTCCGAGTCCTTAATAGAATTGAAACTTTCCGTTACGTTAGCTAGGATATGTTTCATTCTATGTCAGGACTGGAGGCGAGGATTATGCTTGTTTAAAGCTTGCCCACAAACAACTGAGCCATATTAAGCACATGCTTGAAGTAGAACCACTTAAAGGTGGAGTCCGAAGACTAGTCCGCCGCATTGAGAATATCTTCCAAATTGGCACCCAAACCAAATGCTTTTGAAGCCATGGCACCCCTCGCAGATTGGGCTCCAAACTGTCTGAGGTTGATACCTGCCTCCTGCATCACCCAACGAACCCATCTAGCGATGGTAGGGGAGGAAACTGCCATAAAGGGCCTCCTAAGGGAAATGAGCAGTTGAAGTTCCCCAGGCGGGTGAAACTCCTCAGTCATCTGCTCATAAGCTTTGAGGCAACGAACCACACAGAGTTTGGGAGAGTCAGGAAACTCAGGGTAGGAAATCACCCTGGTGTGACACTTAGTACGCCTGAGCAAGGTAAAAGTTACTCCATCCGATGTAAATTTCCGTTCCATAATATCAAGGGCCCTCACATTGGAGACTCTCCTGCAGGAAACCAGGCATAGAAGCATAGCCAGCTTTGCCAACAGTTGCTTCCGAGAGAGGTACATATTAGGTTGCCAAGATAAGAAAAGGTTAAGGACCTGGTTAACGTCCCATAACGCCGAATATCGCGGTTCCGGGGGAAGTGAAAGCCGGATACCACGCAACAGCCTGCAAACTATGGGATGTTCGCCAACCGGCGCCCCTTCCACCTGGATGTGACCAGAAGAGATGGCTGACCGAAAGGTGTTGACAGAACAGTAGACCAAACTATCAGCGGCCAGTTGCGCCAAGAAATTCACCACGTGGATCACCCCCGCAACCAAGGGATCGAAACCCCATTGCAAACACCAATGGGACCATTTGCCCCACGCGGATCGGTAACTCTTGACTGTACTGTTCGCCCCAAGCCTTGGAGATGAACATCTCAGCTGCTCGGGAAAGGCCTGGGGTTTCCCATCTGCTCCTGAAATCCGCCACGCCATGAGCTGCAGTGAGTTTGTTACCACGAGAAGATGCGGAGTCCCATCCGGACTCGTGAGAAGAGACTGAAACCGGGGGAGTATGATTTGAAAATCCCAAGAGTGTTCCAGAAGAACTGGAAAGCAAACTTGAGACCTCCAAAGAGGGGTAATCATGGCCAGATCCGCCCTCTGCCTGCGGATTTGCGCCAATGACCTCGTGATAATCGCGAACGGAGGGAACGCGTAACCCTGTTCCGCTCTCCAGTCCTGGAGAAAAGCATCCGTGGCCACAGCCAAGGGGTCGGGCCTCCAACTGAAAAACCTCTGAACTTGATGGTCCAATCGAGAGGCAAAGAGGTCCACGAGAAGGGGCCCCAGTGGTTTTGGAGCATCGCAAAGACCGTCGGGTCCAACTTCCAGAGGCTGGAATCCCTGAAGTGGCGAGAATGGAAGTCCGCCTCCAAGTTGCCGCGACCCGGAAGATACTCCGCGGTCACCGAGACATGGCTGTCTAGGCAATACTGCCAAAAGCTTGCCGCCAAATCCGATAGAGCTTTCGACCTGGTGCCCCCCAAATGGTTCCCGAACCGCCGAGACATTGTCCATTTTCAGGAGCACGCAAGACTGCACTGAGTCTCTCATCCAGCACCTCACTGCGAAGGACCCCGCCAGAAGTTCCAGGCAATTGATATGTAACTTCTGTTCTCCGGGTGACCACAACCCTCCTGTAAAGAGATCTCCGCATCTGGCTCCCCAGCCGAGACGGCTGGCGTCGGACTCAATCACACGATCCAAGGCTGACCTGAAAATTGCCCTACCGTTCCAGGCCTCCATATGATTTAGCCACCAGTGGATTTCCTCCCTTGCTTCTATTGACAAGGAGACCCTGTGGGAGTACGGGAAACCCTTGCGGAGGAAGTAAGCCTTGAGGCGTTGGAGAGCTCTGCAGTGAAGTGGGCCCAGGAAGATGGATTGTATTGAAGCAGAGAGAAGGCCTACTAGCTGGGCCAGCTGCCAGAGACACTTGCTGTTTGGCCAGAACCCAGCGCAACTCGTGACAAACTTTTGTGATCTTTCTGGCCGAAAGGCTGAGAGAAGACGTGGTGGAGTCGATGACGAACCCCAAGAACGTAACGGCACGGGCTGGCTGTAACTTCTGCTTGTTTATTTTGAAGCCGAGACCCTGAAGCAGAGTCACCTTCATCCGAAGATGTTCTGTCAGTTGACGGGGACAGGCGGCCATCAGGAGAAGGTCGTTGAGATAGACAATCATCCTGACTCCCCGGGCCCGCAGAAACTCCACCACTGGCTTCAAGACCTTGGTAAAGCACCAGGGAGCCGAGGAGAGCCCGAAAGGGAGGGCTGTGAACTCGTAGACGTGGTGACATCAGACAAACTGCAGGAACCGCCGATGGGGGGGGGGAAATGGGAACCACCAAATAGGCGTCATTGAGATCCAAGCGGACCATCCAGTCGAGGGGGCGAAGCACATCCCGCAGGAGGTGTGTTCCTCAATTTTGAAATGGCGGTAAACCAGCCATTCGTTGAACTTGCTCAGGTTTATGTCCGGGCGTTTGCCCCCGTCGGTTTTGTCGACCAAGAAAACGTTGCTCAAGAACCCTCTGGGATGAAGAGTAGTAAGGGAGATGGCGCCTTTGTGGAGGAGGGACGCGACCTCCTCGTCCACCAAGGCCACATCTTGAGCTGAAAACTGGATAGGACGGGGAGGGGCCCTTTGCACTGGGTTTCCCACGAACTCTATATGAAACCCCCTCACAGTCTGAAGCACCCAGGCATCCTGCGTGATGGCCAACCAAGCTTGGTAAAAGTTTGCCAACCACCCCCCTATATCTTGTAGGGAAAAAGGGGTAACATTCACCAGGACTAGCGGTGGACGCTCCTCCTCTATAGCCTCTGCCTTTCCCATGGCGTCCTCGTGTGGGATAGAAGTTCCCAAACTTGGCAGGATCCTGGTACTGTCCGGAGCCTCTTTGGTTGGTCTGGGTTTGGCGACCGGCCGAGCGGCCCCTGCCTCGGCCGGCCCCTCGAAAAACACGGGGAAAAACCTTTTTAATCATGGATTGGGCCCTGTCCAACGAAGTAAAACTATTTACAAATTTCCCGAGCTCTTTTATAAAAGGCTCGCAAAACAGGCCTCCCTGAGCGACGGCACCTGCCTCTGAGTCCGCCAGGTCCCCTATCTTTGGGTCGATCTTAATAAGGAGGGACCGGCGACGTTCAGTGGAAAGGGCGCAATTGGCATTGCCCAAGAAAATAACCGTTCGTTGCGCCCAACCAGACAAAACTTCAGGGGAAATGATGAAGCCCGATTCCTTGGCCTCCTCGGCCATATCCAGAATCTTCGTGACAGGGCCCTGAACGTCCAGGAACTTGTCCTGGCACGCACTCCAGGAACAATCGATCCCTTTTTAGGATCCCGGATAAACTTCTGGAGGAAAGTAGACATACGGGCATCAATCTCCGGCGTCAGAGCTACCTTCCCCTCCAAAGATGGGCGGGGCACTCTGCCCGAAGGCAATTAGGGGCCTCTTTTTCGAGAGGGCGCCGTATGTGTCCTGCTACATAGGAGGCTACCTTGTCGGCCGGAGTCCACTCCGAAGAGCGTGGGTGCACAGTCATTGGGGTCCAGCATGTCCGTGGGGGGAAGGGGGACTTGCGAAGGGTGGGCAGGGAGCCAGGGTCTCGATGGGCCGGGGTCAGAGTCGGGGTCACCCTGGGCATCAGGGTCAGCAGGTTGTGGGGACGGGTAAGGGGGAGTGGAGTTCCCCACGGGTAACACAGGTTGGCTATCGATAAATGCCTGCTTCAGGCGCTCGAAAGCGTCCATGTCAACACCAGGCTCCCGGGGACGTTTAGGTGGCGGAGGGCCAAGGGAATCTGGAGATCTGCAGATTTGGTGCCACGTGATGTTCTAGGCACGCAAACGCCTGCTCTATTTGTCGGGAGAGGCGATCATCCAAGGGCGAGATAGCCTGATCCACCGCCTTGTAAATAGAGGTATCAACTGCCTCGTAAAAGGCATCCCCCCACGGGACGTCGGCAAGAGGGTCTTCCTCCTCCTGGTATTCCTCATATTACTCCATGGCTGGGAAGCAAAGAGGTACGCAAGGAATAAAAGTGTTGTACAATATATACTTGCAATAGTGGGTGGGAACCACCGGGCCCTAGATATGGCCTCAAACCAGGCTGGGCAATCTTATAGGGTGGCAAGGAGACCACAATTTATTGGGGTTTGAGCCCCAGGGGACAACTGCTGGCCAAACGATATTAGAAGCACAGGCACCCCAACAAGGGGCAGCAGAACTAGTCTGGGACGAGTCCCCAGCAAGACCAGATGGCCGGTACAAGACCTCGCAGAGGTGCTCAAAATTAGGGATACTGACTCGGATTCCCGTCAGGATCAGGCAGGGAACCGAA
Source organism: Triturus cristatus (assembly GCF_964204655.1). Lineage (NCBI taxonomy): Eukaryota > Metazoa > Chordata > Amphibia > Caudata > Salamandridae > Triturus > Triturus cristatus. The sequence continues at coordinate 1,232,092,481 of NC_140589.1, read as the reverse complement.
CTGATGAGAAGCGGAAAAACTAGGTCCGCTGCCGTCTACAGACCAACAAAGGCGTTCTCCTCAGACCAGAAGGCTCCGGCGAATGGCGCACGTCAGTTGAAATTCCTGAGGAGGATTTTCAAGAACGCGACGCTCTAAACACCGCCTCCCACGCCCTCTAGTAATGGGAGGAATGCAGAGCGCCATGTAGGGACGGACGAACCGTCCCCGCGGCTCGAAGAAACAGGCAAAGTAAGCACAGCCCACGCGCACAAGCAAATGAAAGAAACACCACAGCGTGCATACGGTAGAGCATTTACAGAGTAAAATCAAGAACAAACATTTCAAATTGAAAGCGCAACAATGCAACAACATTGAAAGTTATTTCGAAATGCAGCACAGTCATGCTATGAAATGCCTAAACATGAGATCAAATACAACAATCTAAGCACTTAACATTTAAAAGTAAACTGAAGAGCAGTTATCTGGGTGCGTAGCAGCAGGGAAAGAGGAAGAGGGGACACTAACAATGGACTATGTATTGGACTGAGATGCCATGATTGGTCACTGTCTCCCTGTCACTGATTGGATGTTACTATGTGTTGCTTTTCTTGACTACTTTCCCTTTGGTTCATGGGCAAGGTAGTCTCTTTGTTAATCCTAAGGCTGCTATTGCCAATAAAGTGGAGAAAAATTGGCATAATCCTCTCCTCGAGTCCTGACATAGGATAAAATTCATTAGTGTTCTCTTTAAAAAAATTCAAATGGCATGGTAGAAATTGAGCGCATTTTAGCATGTTTATTGTAATTGTTGTATTATTATTGAATTGATGGTGATGAAAATATTTCTTTTTACTACAGATTCCCCTGAGGAAGGGTTTTTCCCGAAATGCATTGGGTGTTTGTTCAATAAAGCGTGACGTGGAAACATTCTACACTCCTGTGTTTATATGAATACACTTGAACTGAGATGATAGTGAGTAAAATGAATTGAAGAAAACGGAAGAAACAGGTTGATTAAAAATGGAAAAAGTTGAAGAGTTTATCATGAATTTAATTCATTGGACTCGTTGTGAGACTGGCTGTGCAGCTTCATGGGGATCGAAAGGTTGTTCCCTTGTGTTCCTACTATATTGCGGCTCAATTGGACGGAGCGCAAAGTAAGCTAGCACACCCATCAGGTTTAAATTACTAAGTACATGAAAAGAGTAAAGCGATGAGAAAATGGTGTGCATCTCACCACCTTATCTGAATGAACTTTCCGTCCAAAACTGGAGAGATCGCACCCAAGGAGAAGAGGAAGGTTGAATTTGTTTAAAATTTACGGGACATCAACATCAACATAGTGTTAAAGACTTCACCTACGCAGGAGTGTTGTTTCTGTGTCATGCACAAATTTCACCACGAAATAGAATCTATACAGCAATGGACTTTTCGCACTGATAATTTGGCAATGTGGATGTACTCACAAATATTTGATTCACTGTAAAACATCGCTGCTTTCAGTATTGTCAGTTTTATCCTGTTACTGCCTTGGTCAGCATGTCATGAGTATGTAGTTTATAGGGGGGACTGTGAGTTTGAGTTTGGGGTTTTGTGGGTAATTGAGTTAAATTCACTAGCAACATCAGAACGCGTGCGTGAGTTAGTTTGATCCGGCGCTGAGTTTAGCGCGTACGGGCAGGCACGTGACTAGTCACCTGAGGGGAGTTGGGGTGATAAATGAGAGGTTAAGTTGGCGACAGCTCAAGCTACTTTATTGATAAGAAGAATGGGAACATTTGTGCTGGTTTCCACCGCGAAATGGAATGGAATAGATTGAAACGTGAGTGGATACAATTTATTTAAAATGTTTCGCTTTGGGACTACTCGATACATGTCACGGTAAGCATGTTGTAGAGAATATTAATATTGAAGATTTAACACAGGGTGGAGGTTTGAATTAGGCGCCTTGAATAAACTCCATGCTTAGATTCTAAAAGTGTGAGTTGGCCATTAGGAACATCAAAATACAGAGTAATAATCATTCTGATGGTAGTTAATACGATATAAAGCATGAATTGAATTCATTAGTGTTTTCTTTAAAAAAAAAATCAAATGGCGTGGTAGAAATTGAGTGCATTTTATCATGTTTATTGTAATTGTTGTATTATTATTGAATTGATGGTGATGAAAATATTTCTTTGTACTACAGATACCTCTGAGGAAGGGTTTTTTTCCGAAATGCATTGGGTGTTTGTTAAATAAAGCGTGACTTGGAAGCATTCTACACTCCTGTGTTTATATGAATACACTTGAACTGAGATGATAATGAGTAAAATTAATTGAAGAAAACGGAAGAAACAGGTTGATTAAAAATGGAAAAAGTTGAAGAGTTTATCATGAGTTTAATTCATTGGACTCGTTGTGAGACTGGCTGTGCAGCTTCATGGGGATCGAAAGGTTGTTCCCTTGTGTTCCTACAACATCTCAGGCAGCCCCCACCCCAGAATGTACTGAAAAAAAATACCTGGTGGCTAGTGCGCTTTCAGATCAGAGGCTGTTGCCCCCATCTGCCTCCCAGGAATGGCAGAAAGACTGTGGAATTAGGCGGGGTGGGGGCATTACCATGCCCATCTCTGGCAACCCCCACCACTAAGTATAAATAAAAAACAATCTCAGGTGCCTAGAGCAGTGTTTCCCAAACTGTGGTCCGCGGACCCCCAGGGGTCCGTGACACATTCCCAGGGGGTCCGCAGAGAGCAGTTTTAAAAGCACTGTAAAGTATCTTGTATAATTAGCAGTTTTCAAACAACAATAAAAGTGTCAAGATAACACCAGTGATTAATGCACCTGCTGGAGAGAGATAAGAGTTTTGTCCAGTGGCAGCTTTGAATGATCAAATGTAGCACAGAGGGTTAATATGCCTACTGCAAAGAACATGTATAAAAGATTTTAAAAAACAGATTATTTTGTTACTGTGCAGTTCATAAGTGACAATCGTAATCTAGCACAGTGACCTATAAACTGTCATCAATGAGCTGCTTGCAAACTGCAAGGTACAAGTTAGTGACATGTTTTTCCAAGTCTTTCATTATCCTGATGCTGCTAAAAAAGTTTATTTGGGTGGAAATACATTTTTATTGTTAAAGTCAATGCTAACCACTGTGCTATGTTCTGAATCCTGAGTTTGTGCTTTTTCAGACCAAGCACTATTTAAAAATGCCTACCAGTATGAATGACGTGAATTCTACACCTTGAAGTCCCCTTTGCCTTATGTGACATTTTCTATACACTGATTTAAATGTATGATTCACTGTCTCTATATGTGTGTGATGTAAAGTGCTCTGACATCCTACAATGGTATGAGAGATGCTATAAAAATGTAATAAATGTGACAGAGGGGCTATGGAAAGATGAGAGGCACTGTTGGAGGGTGATAGTGGGGAAATCATTTAAGAACCCCAAAAAAGGTTGTCGTATTCTGGTGCATAGTAAGGACTTAATTTACTATTCTTTAAAAGCTAATACAATTCAATATGTAATGATAACTGTGTTGTAGACTGCACCATTGTTTCCTAAATGTTTTAGGGGGGAGCATCCCAAAGCCCCCTTTGTAGTGGTCAGGCTCACTCACTGCACTTGGTGTGCACCGTATGGGGACTGGTCTGAAAACATTTGCCAGGGCTGCTTTGGGTTTCTAATCTGGCCCTGGCAGGAGCAGGAGCCTCATACTGCGAAATAAAACCAACCATTTAAAAGCTAGTCACGGAGATGCAGCACCAACCTTCCCATTAATTTTCTTCATTTTTTGCAAATTCTTTCAATATAAAATACAACAGAAGTGGCAGAGAGTGTTGTTAGCCTCCTTGGCTTAACGACACGCTCCGCCACTTCAGAAACGCAGGGCTGCACCTATATTTACAAGAATATGATGCAGCCCTGCGTTTCCCCTGCGCTCGCGCTACACTTAACTTTGTGGCGCCAATGCAGTCACCCTTGCACCATGGTGCAAGGGTGTCTGCATGCAGGGGAAGATTGTTTATGTACAGTAAGGTCCCCCTTCCTGCATATAAACAATTTTGAAATGCCGTTTTGTCACTTCTATATGTGCTGCTTAATGCAGCACACATGGAAGTTACAAAATGTCATTCTTTTAAAAGATTGTTAATGTGCAGGAAGGGTCACCTTCCTGAACATAAACAATAAAAGGCGTTTCGCAAAACGAGGAGAATTAAAGCATTTCTCCTTGTTTCGCCAAGTTTAGACCAGGTTTTCCCTGGTCTTAATTTTGGTAATGCCTCCCATTTACGCTGCCCTTGTTAATAGGGTGCAGTGTCAAAATCAATGGGTGTTGCAGTGGAACGCCCACCGCAACACCCACTGCCCACCCCTTTCACGCTAAGCATTGGGTAAAAGGGGGTGTTATTTACAAGCCAGCGTTAAGCCATGTTAAGTGGCTTAACGCTGCCTTCTAAATAAAGCAAAGCCCCTCTCGCCATGAGAACATCGCAAAAAGTGACGTTCTCATGGTGATAGGGGCTTGTAAATATGCCCCTAAAATACTTACTAATTTGAGTATTTGTTTTGTATGCACGCGTGTGTTTATTTTTTTCGAATTACTGTTATAATGTTTGAATTATAAATCCTACAAATTGCTTGGGGGTCCCCGGCTTCCAGTGGTGACTCAATGGGGGTCCGCAGTAGTCAAAAGTTTGGGAACCACTGGCCTAGAGGACTATCTGTCCCCCGGGGGTCAGATCGGGGGCTATTGTCCCCAGCTGCCTCCCAGGTGGGGCAGAAAGACTGTGGAATTAGGCAGGGTGGGGGCATTGGCACGCCCATCTTGGTCAGCCCCCACCCCAAAATTCCCAACAAAAAAATCCCTGGTGGCTGGTGTGCTTTCCTCCCCCGGGGAGCAGATGGGGGGCTATCACCCCCATCTGCCTCCTAGGGGAGGCAGGAAGTCTGTGGGAATCTTTTTTGAGGGGTGGGGGCATTGGCATGCCCATTTTTGGCATCCCCCACCCCTACGTATAAATAAAAAACAATCCCTGGTGCCTAGAGGGCTTTCTGCCCGCCTGGGGGCAGATCGGTGGCTATTGTCCCCATCTGCCTCTCAGGGGGCAGATAGACAGTGGAATTAGGTGGGGGTTAGGGGCATTAGCATGCCCATCTCGGGCAGCCACCACCCCAAAATTCACACAATTTGGTGGCTAGTGCGCTTTCTTGCCCCTATCTGCCCCCCCAGTGGGATCAGAAAGACTGTGGAATTAGGCGGGGCTTGGCATGCCCGTCTTGGGCAGCCCCCACCCCAAAATATGATAAAAACAAAAAATCCCTGGTGGCTAGTGCTCTTTCTCCCCCCCCTCCCATGAGGGTCAAAAAGTTTAAATATACCAAAAAAATTTGGGCAGAGCAAAGGCCTTTTCCCAAGGGACCGCTCCTCCCTCCCTGGCGACCAATGGGTGGATCCCTGCTTGGGGATCGCCCTCTTGGGGTGATCTCCAAGCAGGGATCCACTAGTGAGGGATAACAATAGAAAGGGGAGATTCTCCCCTTTTCAACAATGCATCTCCTGACTTTCAACATGAAATAGCCCCCTGAGCATGTAGAAAGTGAAAATTAAATGAGCCTATCTGTTTCTCTGAAATGACTTCAGCGCGACATGTGCGCTGATCGTCATTTCAGAGAAACCAAAGATACAGCCTTTCCCCAGCTCATGAGGCTGTTGGGGTTGGGAGGAAATGTCTCTGGTGCCCGCACCAGAGGGATTTACACTGCAATGTGCGCAGACGACCGGGAGCCGTCTGACGCACATGAGCACTGGTGCGTCGGATGGCTCCCGACCGTCTGATGCACCGAAGGGGTTACAGCAGACACAGCATACTGCGGCAGCAGCATGACCATAAGGATTAAGGCCAGATCAGGAGACCACAGAAGCACATTCTTCACTTCTGAATGGCTGATTTAACCCCTCTAACGGGTCTGTAATCAATGGCGGCTGCTACTGGGCAGTAGTAGTAAGGCAGGAAGAGTGGTTAAAAAAAAAAGAAAAGAATAAAAGAAAATATCACTTACCTGCTGGCCGGCCACCGCCTCTCCTCCGTCCTCTTCTGTCAACCGAAAGCACCCAGGCTCCCAGACTCCCCTTGCCAATCATGACGCTGATGTCACAAGCATGACAGCAGCGTCTTAATTGGTCTGAGTGGCCTGGTTCGGCAATAAGACAGGGAGTGGGAGCCTCTGTATGTTCTCCACTCAAGGTGTGCAATACAGCCGGGTGGAGAACATGCTAAGCGTGCATGACTGTTTGGCCAGTCCAAGATGACCGGCCAAACAATCATGCATACTTAATTGCACCAACCAATCCTTCTCGTGCTGGCTGTGACGACAGCAAAGCCCCGCCACACCCCAAGACTGGCTTCCGCATGGAAAAATAAAATAACATAGTGTTACTATCATTTTATTTTTCCTTTTTTTCACTGCTGAAAAGCAGAAGGGCGATGCTGCTCCGCCTTAGCGAAGGAGCCGCCGATGGGTCTTTTATTTGTTATTATGCAATCAAGGTTGTAGATTCTCACCTCATTATTTGAGTTTTGGTCACAGCAGTTGACAGGTGATAGAGAATGCACGACCAAATGTCAATGCCTTCTTCTCTGCCTCTATTCAAATTTATGCTTGCTGGCACAGGGTGTGCAAGCATGCCTGAGATCGGTCCTCTAAAACAGTTTTATCTCTTTTCACTACCTACGAATGGGCAGACCAGGTCCAATGTGGCCAGTTCTTAGTGAGCTTCTATGATTTCACAGTTATCTGAATCTGAAACATACATACATCACAAACGGGCATGAAACATCTTTAGAGAGGAATTCCTTAGAATAGGTTCCATCACAGATTGCTAAACCACTTCTGGTACAAGAGCACATATATACCAATAATTTGGGGTACTATCTGGGGTTGCCATGTGGTGGTGTTCCACTGGAACGTTCACTTTAGGGCCCATTGGGCCTTTTTTTGTTAATGGTACTCCTAGCAATTGTTGATGAACACAGGATTTTTGGCAACTGCTTCTGCTCCCGATCTTCACTGGCTTCAAAGAGGAGTTGTTCTGATGTCGTGATGAGCCCAGTCTGTTCACCAGTGACTGTGAGCAATTGTGATTGCAGTTATATAGCGCTTCCTATCCCTGACGAGGCGTCGAAAGGCTTTTCGGTGAGTAGCACGCTACTCCCTCACCTAAATAGGATTAGTGGTGAATTAGTGAGGGAGATATGCAAATTGATTTGAGCCGTGGACAAATTAGTTTGTTATTTGGTTTGAAAAAGGATAGTGGAAGGATAGAAGAGGAACGGGCTTGCATTTATAAAGCGCTTGCTACCCCTGCTGAGGTGTTGAAGTGCTTTTCAGCGAGTAGCACTCTACTCCGGAACCCAAACAGGATTAGTGGGGAATTAGTATATGGAAATATAAAAACAATTTGAGCAGTGGACATGCGAGTCTGTTAGTTGGGTTCAAAGCTACTTCCCCACACTTTAAATTAAAGTGGAGCACTCTCATCTACCTAAGCACAATATTTTAGTGGCTTTTGTCTGCTAAACCCTAGGTTACCTTTGAATCTCTCATGGCCATGTGTGGACGGCACTTTCTCTTGGTGTCCGGGGTTAAGAAGAGGGGACACTCTTTAGAGCATCCATGAGCTGCTGATGCTTCCCAGCCCTGTAAGAAGTGCTTTGTCCTCTTGGTCTAGTGCAGTGTTTCCCAAACTGTGGTCCGCGGACCCCCAGGGGTCCGTGACACATTCCCAGGGGGTCCGCAGAGAGCAGTTTTAAAAGCACTGTAAAGTATCTTGTATAATTAGCAGTTTTCAAACAACAATAAAAGTGTCAAGATAACACCAGTGATTAATGCACCTGCTGGAGAGAGATAAGAGTTTTGTCCAGTGGCAGCTTTGAATGATCAAATGTAGCACAGAGGGTTAATATGCCTACTGCAAAGAACATGTATAAAAGATTTTAAAAAACAGATTATTTTGTTACTGTGCAGTTCATAAGTGACAATCGTAATCTAGCACAGTGACCTATAAACTGTCATCAATGAGCTGCTTGCAAACTGCAAGGTACAAGTTAGTGACATGTTTTTCCAAGTCTTTCATTATCCTGATGCTGCTAAAAAAGTTTATTTGGGTGGAAATACATTTTTATTGTTAAAGTCAATGCTAACCACTGTGCTATGTTCTGAATCCTGAGTTTGTGCTTTTTCAGACCAAGCACTATTTAAAAATGCCTACCAGTATGAATGACGTGAATTCTACACCTTGAAGTCCCCTTTGCCTTATGTGACATTTTCTATACACTGATTTAAATGTATGATTCACTGTCTCTATATGTGTGTGATGTAAAGTGCTCTGACATCCTACAATGGTATGAGAGATGCTATAAAAAATGTAATAAATGTGACAGAGGGGCTATGGAAAGATGAGAGGCACTGTTGGAGGGTGATAGTGGGGAAATCATTTAAGAACCCCAAAAAAGGTTGTCGTATTCTGGTGCATAGTAAGGACTTAATTTACTATTCTTTAAAAGCTAATACAATTCAATATGTAATGATAACTGTGTTGTAGACTGCACCATTGTTTCCTAAATGTTTTTGGGGGGAGCATCCCAAAGCCCCCTTTGTAGTGGTCAGGCTCACTCACTGCACTTGGTGTGCACCGTATGGGGACTGGTCTGAAAACATTTGCCAGGGCTGCTTTGGGTTTCTAATCTGGCCCTGGCAGGAGCAGGAGCCTCATACTGCGAAATAAAACCAACCATTTAAAAGCTAGTCACGGAGATGCAGCACCAACCTTCCCATTAATTTTCTTCATTTTTTGCAAATTCTTTCAATATAAAATACAACAGAAGTGGCAGAGAGTGTTGTTAGCCTCCTTGGCTTAACGACACGCTCCGCCACTTCAGAAACGCAGGGCTGCACCTATATTTACAAGAATATGATGCAGCCCTGCGTTTCCCCTGCGCTCGCGCTACACTTAACTTTGTGGCGCCAATGCAGGCACCCTTGCACCATGGTGCAAGGGTGTCTGCATGCAGGGGAAGATTGTTTATGTACAGTAAGGTCCCCCTTCCTGCATATAAACAATTTTGAAATGCCGTTTTGTCACTTCTATATGTGCTGCTTAATGCAGCACACATGGAAGTTACAAAATGTCATTCTTTTAAAAGATTGTTAATGTGCAGGAAGGGTCACCTTCCTGAACATAAACAATAAAAGGCGTTTCGCAAAACGAGGAGAATTAAAGCATTTCTCCTTGTTTCGCCAAGTTTAGACCAGGTTTTCCCTGGTCTTAATTTTGGTAATGCCTCCCATTTACGCTGCCCTTGTTAATAGGGTGCAGTGTCAAAATCAATGGGTGTTGCAGTGGAACGCCCACCGCAACACCCACTGCCCACCCCTTTCACGCTAAGCATTGGGTAAAAGGGGGTGTTATTTACAAGCCAGCGTTAAGCCATGTTAAGTGGCTTAACGCTGCCTTCTAAATAAAGCAAAGCCCCTCTCGCCATGAGAACATCGCAAAAAGTGACGTTCTCATGGTGATAGGGGCTTGTAAATATGCCCCTAAAATACTTACTAATTTGAGTATTTGTTTTGTATGCACGCGTGTGTTTATTTTTTTCGAATTACTGTTATAATGTTTGAATTATAAATCCTACAAATTGCTTGGGGGTCCCCGGCTTCCAGTGGTGACTCAATGGGGGTCCGCAGTAGTCAAAAGTTTGGGAACCACTGGTCTAGTGGATTCATATTCATTGTGTGATGTCTCAGGCCGTGGAAGTAGGCAGTGTAACAAGCCTGCGCCCATTTACCAGATTTCAGAGGCAAGGACCTTGAGCCGAAGAAGCACCACTTGGCCTTTAAGCGCCCCACTGACCACTTGCACCACGTGGATCATACCCAACTTTGATGAGGCAGTTCCATTATTGCCGTGGGAGCACTGCAGCATGACTTGGTTGCTGGTGACATACTTGGCCATCTCCCCTGCTGGATCTTCATGTCTCTTGCTGACCTTCTGCTCCCATAGAGCTGTCCCAGAATGGTGAGAGCTTCTGTGCAGTGGTGTCTTGGTCGAGCCTTTACATCCTTTAATCTGACTGCAGCGCTGTGGACCTACGCAGGCACCATGCAGCAGCAGTGGAGTGGCACTGCTCAGATAAAGAGAGCACCACAATTTATGTTAAATACTTTACTGTGCGCCTTGAAACATGTATTACGGTGTAATACTGCTTCTTGCTAAGAGTACGGGAATGGGAATACGGGGTCTGTAGATGTCGAAGAACGATGGCTTGCGGCTCCCGAGACTCCTCAAAAGTACAAAGATAAGTAAAGATTAGAAGTTTGTACCTCTGCACGCTATTTATAAATGTTGCAACATTTGAGATTTCAATGCCCTGGAATTCTGGCATACTTTTTATGAACATGCGGGACATGGGTTTCGTACCTCTATATACAAATGAGCAAGAAAAAACGACATATTAAACACTGCACGCAAAAATATTTTGTGCTCTGCCGTGCCACAGACCTGCGGACCATGCAAAGTCTTCCTCCGTTAAGTACAAGCTAGGTTCTCACTGGTGCACTTTAGACACACGGGTCTCGGCCACCAGTGAGCTTTGCTTATTAAATCTGACTCTAAGCCAGGGGCTTTAAGTGGGATGGAAAACTGGGGGTTCTTTTAAAGGGGCGTGGTTAAATTAGGTCATGGTTTAAAAAGTAAGGTAGAATGCGGCCCCCGGGGGAAGAAAGGTCGGCAGACTAGTCTTCCCCCGGGGATTTCGCGCAAGGGAGGGACCGGGAAGGAAGGGGTGGGATAAGGGGTGGGGTTAGTTAGGTGAGGATAAAGGGGGCTGGAAGAGGAAGTCCTTCCTCTTCCTTTCCCCAGCGCCTCAGGGTGGGAGTTAGCTTTGTTTGGCCGCCCACCCACCCTACATTTCGTAGGACTCGATTGAGGAAACTAAATGTTCCTATAAAGCGTGCCAGTTTAGGACGGGTTGTGAGTGAGTGGGGCGGATTTGGGAGGGGGAGGAGTCCATGACGGGCATACTCACCCTTCCGGGGAGGGGGATACTGGTGAAAGGTGGGGGTGCGTCATACCAGGTTACGATGGATGGAAATGATGGAGGAGGTTGGAAGAGAAGTGAGGAAGCGAATGGGATAAGCAAGGAGGTTGCTGTGTGAAGTGGGATGGAATAGTTGGAGTATGGGAGAGAATGGAAGGATGAGAGTTATGTGGTTGGGGGGTTTGTTTGATGTTTGGTTATGGTTGTCCAACTCTGTCCTAATAAATGGCCTTTTACGCTAATACCTTGCGTGGAGTGATTATTGCGCGAAATCTGTGCTTAGCACAGTGTGTCGCACGACCGGTAATTTGCTGCTTTTATCATTGCATGCAGATATATAATACAACAAGGAAAATTACACCTACAACAAGCCAGGACTATTGGCTTTGCCAATGGTTGTTAATTGCATAAGATAAATAAGCAACAACTATGGCTTCGTTGTATAGAATATTGAAAATGCTTCAGTTCTGGAATGATGAGACTGAAAGAACTATACCGAGTCTCTTTGAAGTAACATCAAAAAAAGTGAAGGGTGGGACCGCTGCAGAGTTTAGATTTATTATTCGCCTGAGGGCAAAAACGGACAGCCCCAACGGGACGTCTCGGCACCTGCTTTTTAGAACGGCCGGTGATGGGCACCGGCAGGGCACGGACCACTTAAAGCCCTGCTCTAAGCATCAACGAGCTTATCATTCAGCCAGTGGGGTTGCTAAGGTATTACATTGGATTTTCAGAAAGTAGTCGAAGAAATACCAAAAAAAAGCATTACGCTAGAAAGAAGTTCAGAGAACTATGAAAACAGGAAGGTCAGGCAAGTTCTGTAAACTAAAGGTGAGGTAGCAGTAGCACGAGAAATTCTCGATACATGTGAATGTTCATTGCCTTATGAGGGTGGAACTTGGAGAAAGGTGTGGTCAAATAATTAAACTATGAACCAGCAAGGCACACAATAACAAACGCTCTCTTCACACAGATGACAAAAACTGAAACCACACTTCTACACTTAGCAGGCGCGCCTGTAGAACTTCCTCTTGCGCGGTTTCAGTCACGGAGGTAAACAGAGTCTGACGTTGCGCCGATCTCACATCATCCTACTGAAGAAAATCAAAGCCGACGCACAGGTCGTGTGCCAGTCTTTGGGAACCCGCGTGCAGCAAAGAAGGGTGGAACGTGGAAGGGCCAAGCACGCGAAGGTGATGAAGAACTTCCAGGCAGTCGTGGGGTTGTGTGTCAACCACAAGACAGCGCTGGGCTACGGGGCCCTATCGCTCCTGTCGGCCGGCGGGGAACAACTCTTCTCGCAGGTGGTCTTCCAGTGTCCCTGCAACGCCTGGAGCTTCAGCTACAGCCTGGTCTCCATGCTGGTGCCCGCCCTGGTGCTGCTGCTGCTCGGCTTCCTGCTCAACTCGCGCACCTGGCGGCTGCTCACCGGCTGCCGCGCCCCATTCCCGGGGCGGCGCTCGCGCCGCTGCAGGCTGCGGGTCCTCGTGCTGCTGACGGTCGGCGCCTCGGTGGCCCCATTCACCTGGATCGCCGTGGCCTTGCTGAACGGTGCCTACTACGAGTGTTTGGTTACCGGGGAGCCGCCGCTGCCCCCACCCTGGCTGCGGACCCGGCTGTGCCTGGACAGGGGTGTAGACTGCCTGGGGGACCTGCACCGTATGCCTTGCGAGACTTCGGGGGAAGCGGCTGAGGAGGTGATTCGCTATCTGCGGGCGGAGTCTCAGGTAATCCGAACTTTAGTTCCGGCCACCAAGGAGGCTGCGGTAGACTGTAGAGCATGTTTGAAGTGACAAGTTTTCCCACAGACAAGTGAGTCTGCCAGTGGCTCTGTATGTGCGGCATTTTTAGCCACATAAACTTTGCATTGTGAGTTTTTCAGACATGCTTAAAAACGAAACGAAACTACAAGCCCTTGAAAATAGCTATTTGTTGCCTGGAAAGCCCCTTCTGGATGAAGATGTCGCACACTTTGCAGTTATGGAGAAAGATGCCGCCCATGCGATTGGCCCGCTTTGCAGTCACGCTGCTGTGAGTCCTAACTCCCAACGCTTTCCCAGCCCGGCATTACTTCCACCCGCTTTCCCCAATGCGGTGTCTAGCAGTGTTTTAAATAGAAATCTAGAAGTGCAGGTACTCCCTACTTAGAGTACCTGCTTGCTCCTGAGAAGTGCCAGTACCCTCCTATTAAATGAATAGCAGCAGTGCTGGCACTCTCCCTCTCAGTTCAAAGAAGTGCAAATGTATCATACACCCTCTCCTCCCCGCCGGTCTGATAAAATCGACAGGGCTGATTTATGTTCTCAGTGTGGCCCTTCTTCCAACATCCATCCAAGCACCTCCCGTGAGACTCCTACTCGCACACTTCCCACGCATACACAGAAACCAATTTGAAGGCCGGGCCTTCTCGTTCATCGCTCCTAACGCGTGGCACGACCCCCACTCCACAACAGAGCCCCCTCCTTTCTTCTTGAGGACCTCCTCCAGACTCTGCTATACTGACACACTTGGTCATTGCCAGGGTACCCTCTCAGGTGATGGCCCGCTATACAAATAAACATAACTTTTATAAAGAGAGCTTTGTTGACATTTGTGCTTTCCCAAGTTCAGCTGTATCTGCCTAGCTCCCTAGGATAATTATGTGTTTGCTTTTGGAGGATTATGTATTGGTCAACTCCACAATCGCATTAATGTGGGTAACTTTTCTGCTATAGAGTGTAAATGCAGTCACTCTGGCCGATTGAACTATTTGCAGTATTGTTGAACTTGTTCACTGAGAAAGTGACAAAAATGTGCTTTTTGGGGTTTCAAAAGACAAATTACCTTAAGGATCGACATTCTTCTATCCGATGAACTATGTTCAAATGGAGTTTATATTAATTTGCTTGTAAGGCCCCAAAATGGAGGGTGTATTGTATTGCTCTTTGCAATTGAAAAAAGATACTAGTTTAAAAATGTTTTAAATCAAGAAATATATTTGGCACCCAGTACATGGGTGGGTAAGATCAATTCTCTGAACTACTTACTTTTGTGGTTCTCCGGTCACCCTTATATGACCCTGAAAATAGTGATGTGCACGGTCGAGGCACACATGAGTATGAACTAAGGATGTGCGTGGTGTCCTACATAATAGTAAACACTGTCATGGTGTATATTATTTTCCCTAGTTGGTTGTTTTCTCTCTTTGATACAACCTCAGGTCAGTTTGTGAGAGAGCTGGACAGTTGTATTTGTATACTATACAGCATCACGTTTGGAAAAGTGTTTAGTAATTACACTCCCATAGTGCAAAAAAGCTTTATCATGTGCAAAGGCTGTTGGTTGCACGTGGGGCTGACTGGTACTCATTTTTGGGGACCAACACATTGTATTTCTAAACGAGCTTTGACCTAGAGCAAGAGAGGGAAAAACACAAAAGGAGGTGGAAGAGAAAGATAAAAAAAAATTGATAAAGGAAGAAAACCTGAATAAAAGCGATCCTGCAGGAGGAAAATAAAGGGACAGGGAGTGTATGGTGTTGGAAGAAAGAGGCATGAAGTGGAATCAAGACTGTTCAGCCTTGGTATTTGATATTCGTCAGCACCAGCTGCTGTACTTCCGAGAAAATCTTTGGGCACCGGCGTAAGTTAGAACTGTCCTCTGAAAGTCTACAGGTGCCACCTATTTAGTTGTGTGGGCTAAGCTTGGCTAGAGGTTTACTTGAAGTGAGTTTAGTTATGGGCCAGGTAGTGGCTAGCTACCTAGGTAAGCTTGGTTGCTGCACCCTGTGATACTGGATGGGAAATGGAAGGAAAGAACAAGAAACAGTGGTGTCTTGAGTGTGTGGCAGGGCTGGCCAGCTCTGGGCGATCAGATTTTGTATCATACCATACCAGTCACATTCAAAGTAATCCCACTTTTATATTAATACTGTAGGCCACACATGAGGGCTAACATCTGAAGAAATCTGCTCCAGCATATTAATTCTTTGCATTCGTCACCCATATATTTTCTTACATTGCTGCAATATTGAGTTTACTGCCTCCTTTGCTGTATCAAATTCTTTTATCAATATCCCTAAAAGCTGGCATGAAAAACGGAGTCTTACTTTAAACTTTGAATGGTCGCCTCTTTTTTTTTTTTAATCTTTCAAATGGCCCCCTCTCTCCTTACATCCTCTGCATTTCTCCTTTCTTTGAGCACACCCCACTCTGTCACTTGCTTGTTTGCCTTAATGTCTATTATTCTATTC
Source organism: Triturus cristatus (assembly GCF_964204655.1). Taxonomy (NCBI): domain Eukaryota; kingdom Metazoa; phylum Chordata; class Amphibia; order Caudata; family Salamandridae; genus Triturus; species Triturus cristatus. Next base: position 1,232,077,175 of record NC_140589.1, on the reverse strand, counting down.
ATGCAAACTGCCAACAACTCATTTACAAGATCACACCCTCTCCTCTGAAAGTTGGACCCATGTAGCGTAACAATACACAACCTCCTCCAGCTCATCTATTATTCCCGCCAATCATGTGCATGTGTCACAACCACCCCCCACTAATGATCACTATTACTTTAATGGACACAAAGAAACAGGAGTGAATGCATAGAAATATTTGCTTGGACACAGAAAACAAATTCCAGTGGCCAACAATAACAAATTACAGTGGGTTACCCACCAACCTTGGTTTCTGGAGCAGCATGCTGCTCAGCGTAGATCGCTTCAATGCCTCGCCAGGGGTTTGCAAGTGGTATATAAATGCAATTAATATTACAATATGTTATTTTAGAAATTAAGGACTGAAGGAAAGGGATGCTAAATGTGTTCTTCAGAAGAGGTTGACATGGAGGGCTGGTGTCTCAAGAGCGGGTAATGAGTCTCTTTCAGAGACAGAAAGACAGCTATACACTTGTTGGAAGAGAAAGAAAGACTCAATGCCCTGTAATCCCTAGCAGCTCTGGAGCAGCTAGGGATTACATTCAAGAATTGGGCAGAGATGGTGAGGTTTTGGCCCATCTTTGAGCTGTTTACTGCCTAATTCTCACTCCCTTACCTCAAGCTGCTGTCCCTGAGGTCTGAGTGTAAGGGGGATATTATATCCAGTGGTGAGCAGTACCTAACTTTGCCAGACTGCATTGGGAAGAAGCCATCGGGTTTCATTTCCATCACTCCATTGCTCACTTGTTGTTTTCTTCTTATAGAGCGAGGAAGGGGGCCGTTTGGACTTTCTAAATCAGAAGAGCCCCATCTGGATTTGCCTTGAACTGTGAGACGTAAAATAAATAATACCATATTACAACCTCAACTCTGAAGAAAAGAGTTTGCATATTGTATGGGTGTTTACCCAAGAGTTGGCCACCTCCCCTACCCCCTCATGTGGGTTTAGGCCATGATATAGTTAAACCTGGCCATATGCTGACTTTTAGAGAGAGAAAAGGAGTGGCTCGTGGGAAAACAAGTACGACTGAAAAACAATTATGATGGATATAGTTATTATACACACATGGACATCCTTGCTTATTTTTGACTACATCAAAGCTTTATAAGATGTTCATCCTTGTGGTCCCAAGGGCATTGAAGTATATATTATAGCATAAATCACTGTTAATGTATAGACTGTGTTTATTATTCTTTTTGTGTCATAACTCTTTATTGGGTATTGAAAAAGGAACGTAGCAGTACGACAGGCACACATCATAGTACATAAATAAGATCATATGTTGGATACATCCGTACCGCACTGAGTGGGGGGGGGGAGTTCAGGGAAGGAAAAAGAGTCAGAGGGGTGGGGGGAGAGAGGCGGGAACATAACAATATAATATACAGGAAAATATCAAATATATCAGCATCATAAACATTGCAAGCAATCAGACATCTTAGTATGAAGTACTCTGACTCAGTGCAGTGGACAGCAGTGATGGTGCCCCAGTCTTTACCCTCATTGCTAGCTATTCAATGGCCGCTAATAACTGATCCTCTGAACGGGGGAGGGTATGGAGGCCACGAGGTGGTAAGGGCCTCCGAACTGAGGTGGAAATGAGAGCGAGAGAGAGGAGGGCGGAAGGAGAGGGGGGAGTGGGCACCCCCTTGGCAGATCTGGATTGAAGGAGTACTATAGGTCACAGACATTGATGACAGGTAATGGGGGGCGGGGGTGGTTCTGGGGGTCGTTGTAATCTAAAGCTGGGTACTGCAGAGGGGGTGGAGCGGGGTTACGTCCCTAAGGAGAGGGTTGGTTAATTGTGTGTCTGGTTGCATTGTGGAGACAGCCTGTGTCGGATGGGGGAAGGAGCAGGTGCTTGCCAATACGTCCTGTGGTGGAATAAAGGAAGGGGTGGGGGGCAAGGATTGGAGGGGAGGGGGGAAAGGGAGGGGTGGAGGGGTGAGGGCAGGGTGGGCGGTAGGAATGGTGGAGGGAGGGGTTGGACAGAGGGGAGGAAAGGGATGGGCATGGGAAAATATGCATGAAGGGAATGGCAGAGAGAGGGATGTATGGGAGAATAACGGAGGGTAGTTAGGAATATCAGTGGGGTATGAGGAGGAAGAGGGAAGGGGTATGGGGATCATGTGTAACCATGTTGACCGGCCATTGTCGCCATCGGTCAGATGATCCGGCGGAGTCTGGATAGAAAGTTAGCGTTTGGTCTCCCGAAGAAAGGGGACCCACGTTGGCATGAACACATCCGCCTGGTCCTGCATGCCGTAGATAACTCGTTCATGGGATGCTCTTTGGACTATCGCCACCACCCAGTCCTCTTGCAAGGGGGGAGTGGGTGACCTCCATTGTCGAAGGATGCAGAGCTTAGCTGTGGACAGTACCATGTGTAATAGGTTGGTTTGCGGCCTGGTAATATCAGGGGCAAAGAGGTACCCCCAGTCGATGCGATGAAATGCCTTTTCTGCATCTAAGGAGAGGGCCACCGCATCTTCTGGTAGGTTTTTGGCTGTCAAAAGAGTGTGGGCCAGGGTACGAAGATGGTTTCTGGAGGATTTGCCCAGGACAAAGCCATCCTGTGTATGATGGATAAGGGATGGTATGACCTTACTCAGTCGTACAGCTAGAATGCTGGCTAATATTTTAATGTCCCTATTTAGGAGAGTGGGTCTCTTCCCGGTTTGGGAAGGACCGCCATCACCACTCTGTTAGTGAGAGGACCTATGAAGGCAGTTTTCAGCCTCTTGTAAGGCGGCATGTAGAGTATCAATTGCCTTCTCCCCGGACCATTTTTAATATTCGGCAGGGAATCTGTACTCATCTGGGGACTTATGGTAGGGCAATTTGGCAATGGCTGCTGCTATTTCCTCTCTACTGATATCTCCTTCTAGTAGCTCTCAACCTTCATCCATCAAATGCTGATGATCAACTCCTCATTTTCGCGGATTGCCCCCCTCCGCTATGGTCAACACCGTCACGCTGCTATGGATCACTCTACACACCCAGTCGTGGTGCAGTTTATCGCACTCCAAGGCTTCCAGATGTGTCTCCTGTAGGAGAGCACTTTCTTTTGTATAATATAGTGCATGAGTTCGTTAACATTCCACAAAAGGATGTGCAGTGCCTGGGAAGGGTAGGGGGCGGGCCCTGCCATGAGCGATCCGGGGGACTCTGAAGGTATATGGTCACTTGTGAGGAGGAGGAGGGAGAAGGGTGAATACTTGAGTGCACTAGGAGGTGAGGTTGGGAGGGCACGCAATATGAGATGAGCTGGTCAGGCAGGTGCACAGTATAGGCAAGCACAGAGAGGGGCAAGGGTAGGGCTGGTGAAAGGATGGGTGGGGAGAGGTGGATGTGGATAAATGTGGGGCGGAGTGAAGGGCTGGGAGCAGGTAAGGGGTGTGTAGGAGCAAAGGAGAGGAAGGAAAGAAGGGGAGATATGAGTGGTGCGTGAGTAGGGGGAGGCAGGAGGAAAGGATGGACGAGAGGGGAACAGGGAGCGAGCGGGTCAGGAGAATGGTCACATGGGTAGAGCGACCACCAAATGGCACCTGATTATACGAGGAATTGGGTGGTCATGAATCACCAAGCACTCGTTAAAGGGGAAGGGTAGGATTATAAGGAGGGGGGAGAGGGGTAGGTTGCGCATAAGGGATGTGCCTCTGAGGATGTAGGAATGTTTGCTGCGGGTCCAAGCTTGTGGGATGTAGCGTGCCGGGGGGGGGCCTTTGTGCGGCAGGGCTGGCTAGAGAATATTCCAATGTGGCAGTGCAGTATTTGCCGAGGTAGTGTACCGTCGGGCGTGCGGAGGAGGGAGAAGTCGGGCTCCAGGGTCCTGTGCAGTAAATGGTGGTGAGGTACCACCGGTTGTACGGCTGGAAAGGATGGGAGGGGAGGGGGAATAGGTCAGTCTTGCGGGTAGCCAGAGACCCTGGGTGTCTCCTATGGGGTCCTGAATCCCTCATTTGTTGTAACAGGCACCCATGCCAGTGTAATGCAGTTGACAGAGGAGGGCTAAAGAGGGAATTGTGGAAGGTAGGGGAAGTCCTTCACCCAGGAGGCAAGGCGTAGGGGCAAGTGGCCCATAGCTGTGTCCCAGTAAGCCCTCTGTTGGAGGGTAGCTATTGACATAACTGTTCACAGAGGGCAAGGGTGGGCCCGGGGCTCGGACCTGAGAAAGCGAGGAGGTGGCGTGGTTTCTCTGTGATCGATCACAAATTGGGTCAGGGAAGGAGAGAAGAGAGATGCACTACCCGGATCTACTATGTCTGGAGAATGTGTTATCAGTGGGGTGCAGTGTCGAGGCCGCTGTCAATGCTCTGGAGGTGGGGTGGGATGGTTGGCGCAGGACCGTGAAGGGCACTGATGTGTACAGCAATGGAGTGGTGGTAGCGCAGGGCAGCTCTGATCGCTTAGTTCCTAATGCTGCACACTAGTGTCGGGCAGGTACCAGGGGCATCACATGAGAGGTGGGCTGGGCAAGGGGGACTCACAAGATTAGTCTTGCCTATAGTACAGAAAGCACAAAGCAGATATGATGAATGCAAATAACATTCAAACTTTGAGGAAAGAAACATAAAAGTATGCAAAGAAACAGTCTATAATAAAGTAATCTGGTACTCCGCCCCCTTCGTCGGGCCTCAATGCGGCGATCCTTGCCCCTCTGACAGGTCATGGGGGACACAGTTCACCAGTTCTCAGGATGCACCCTCCTTGGCGAAAGCGGGCTTTAGAGGAGAGCACAACTTGTCTCTGTTGTGCTCCTGCGTGTGTACCACCATCGCTTGTAGACCCTGTGATCTGTCTCTTAAGGAGTGAGCAACTCTATTGGGGTATTCATCACAAAAGAGCTGCTCCTAGTGTGATAACCCAAACGAGTTACAAGAACGTCGTAAGTGTGGGCATCTCACAAAAAGATACGGACTGGTCTCACACACCACCTGGTGTCATGCTTCATCATTGACCAGTCCTCGCCCTCCAAAACCTTCGTTTGATGGAGGGCGGGCATACACTTGACGACAAGGATGCACTTCTAAGTGATTGAGTGGGGGCCCGTGACTATGTGAGTGAGGTTAAAAATCATTATAGTAATCAGTAGCAATTCTTTAATGTGAAATGAAAACTATATGATATTAAAAACAAGTGTGACGGTGATTGGGACGGTTATTGTTCCCAACCGTCTAGTGAATGGTCTAGTGGATGGTCGACATGTTTCTGCCTGGATGGCCCCGAAGGGTCCGTGGCATTCATCAGGACCTAGAAAAGAAGAATAAAGGGCTCCGTTCTTACCAAATTTGGTAATGTGTAACCACTGCGGGAGTGTGGCAAAAGTCACACTTCACCGTCTTAGAACTGCTTCCAATAGTGAAGCCCTAGTAATTTGGACAACTTGTCCCACATTCGGGAGGACCGGGAGCGGACGTATAGGTTTCGGGATGCAGTGACCACAAGTTACAAGGAAACACAACTGTGGTTTCTCCCCCGCCCCTTCCCCCATGGGACAAGTTGTCCAAATTACTAGGGCTTCACTATTGGAAGCAGTTCTAAGACGGTGAAGTGTGACTTTTGCCACACTCCCGCAGTGGTTACACATTACCAAATTTGGTAAGAACGGAGCCCTTTATTCTTCTTTTCTAGGTCCTGATGAATGCCACGGACCCTTCGGGGCCATCCAGGCAGAAACATGTCGACCATCCACTAGACCATTCACTAGACGGTTGGGAACAATAACCGTCCCAATCACCGTCACACTTGTTTTTAATATCATATAGTTTTCATTTCACATTAAAGAATTGCTACTGATTACTATAATGATTTTTAACCTCACTCACATAGTCACGGGCCCCCACTCAATCACTTAGAAGTGCATCCTTGTCGTCAAGTGTATGCCCGCCCTCCATCAAACGAAGGTTTTGGAGGGCGAGGACTGGTCAATGATGAAGCATGACACCAGGTGGTGTGTGAGACCAGTCCGTATCTTTTTGTGAGATGCCCACACTTACGACGTTCTTGTAACTCGTTTGGGTTATCACACTAGGAGCAGCTCTTTTGTGATGAATATTTAGTATTGGAGGCTGCTGCTCCTAGAACCCCATGCCTCTTGTTCCCTCCTCCACACATCCAGTGGAGTTCTTTTGTGATTCAACTCTATTGGGGTCCCTGCCTCTGTAACGGGAGCCTCCCAAGTTTTGCTGGAGCCTGTTGGAGGGTGCAGGAAGAGTTGCCGATGGCAAAGTGGAGCTGGCTTCAGGGGCATAGGCAACAGTGTCCATTTCCTGAGGGTAAGATCGTCCAACAAATGATGGAGGCCTTCTGGTTTGAAGAATTCCTTTGAGATGCCGTTCCTAGTGATCCTCGCTGTGCGGGTTCGAAGAGGCCATATTTAATGCCCAGTTGCATCTCGGTGGCTAGGGAGGAGATGGATGTCTCCATAGCCTCCAGCCACCGGCCCACGGCTGAGATTTCCATAGTGGGAGGAGTTGGTCATGATTCTGAGGAGGTGACAGTATGAGTGGTGGAGCGGCCCTGATTTAGTGCTTTTGGAAAGAGTGTTGCTCAGGCTTCCCCGTTGTCTTGCTCGGAGACATCCATAGACCACACACATGATCCGCAGTGTGGGTAGGCAAGCCTCCGTTGCCTCTGTTGCTGTCCTGGCCCTGGGGGTCAGTGGAGGGGTGTAACCTATCCTAAGGAGTGATAGGCGTGTGAATTTGGCCGGTCCACATGTATCATATGTTATTTAGGAGTACCCAACGCCATGCAGGTTGTGAGGAGCAGGAGCGGTGCCTATGACAGGCTTGCACATGTAGAATGGGAGGTTTTGGGGAATACGGTTGTCTGTGCCGTCAGGCAGGCTGCCGGGGTGCAGTGCGATTACAGTCAAACTGGATAGAGTCCTCTGTCTGAGGGCCTCAGTTGCCCTGAGGTCCGTGCATAGGCCCTGGTGGGTGTTCAAGCTTTCAACATACAGCTTGCCGGTTCACAGCTGTTGGAGTCTGTATCTGGATCCTGCGGCAAGTGGTGATAAGTGTAATGGGCAGGGCCCGTGCCACCTCCGGTAATAAAGGGCAGTGTGGAAGGGGTACCTTCTGGTATGTCGTCCCGGTGGGGTCATGTTCCGCTTAGTGTGCTCCGTTCCGCCTGGGACTGTATCTCATCAATTGCAGTAATTATAGGGTCCATCCGGGCTCGTGGGAATTGGCACCATAGTAGGTAAGGTAGTAATAATGGAGGGCTTAGTCGGAGGACACCCTGCGTTGATGGAGCTGGCTCGTGTAGTGCGTACTATAAGTAAAAATGGTGCCAAAAGTCCCAAAGTAGCAGTCACTGCTATCTGGTTGTGCAAGATGGGGAGAAAGTCACAATTTCAGGCCGACCGCGATGGAGTGCCAGTCTGATACAGGGACCAGGTTAGTACAGTTGAACAGTTACTCCAGCCAAGTGCAAAAGGTGCTGTTGGCGGTGGACGGGGTGCCACGAAGAGAAGGGAAGGGTGGCACGTGGTAGTTGATGTAGCCAAAGAGCACGCCTGGCCTTGCAGTCAGTCGTTGCTGTTGCAGGAAGATCCTATTGTCATCACGAACAGGCAGACTGGTGTTTTGCTGTGGCGCTCCCTGCGAGCGGTCGATGCTGTTGCGCGACAAAGTTTTGGCTCCAACAGCCCGCTCATGGTCATGAGGAACTGAAAAACCTCAGTTCAGGCTTTCTGAGGCCACACCAAGGGGCCAAGACCTGAGGGCACCACTTGAGGGTGGGGGGTCAGGGGCTTATTCAAGCTGGATCTGGGTGCTGGCTCATGTGGTTGTGAGCCTGTTATATCCCTGTGGCTCTGAACAGGAGGCCAGCCGACTAGCCCTTGGAGTCACTCTGGGAGTCCTGGGATCAGGTGCAGGTCTGATCTCTCTGACTCCGGCAGGAGAGCAGCAATCCAGCCGGGCATCAGTCCAGCAAAGTGGCAGTCCTTTCAGCAACACAGGAGTCCTTCTTTCTGGCAGAGTATCCAGAGATCAAGAAGTGTACTTAAGAGTTGATGCCTGAGGTCCAATACTTATACCTGGTTCTTTCTTTGAAGTGGGATAAGCTTCTAGAGGTTTCTCTTTAAAGGCCACGGGCTTCCTGTGTTCCCTGCCCTAGCTCCAGACTAACTACAGGTGGTATGCAGGACCCAGACTATCCAAGTGTAATTAGGGCTATGCCCAACTCTTCACTCCCATCCTACCAGTGAAGGCCCAGCCAGGCACACCTAAGCTCTCTGTTGTGTGTGGCTGTCTGAGAGGAATACACACAACCCAACTGTCAGCTACACACAGTCATGTGACCCAGAGACACCCTGCAGGCACCAAGTGGCTAAGGCAGAAAAATGGCAACTTTCTAACAGTCGAAAATAGAGAACAAGGGGATCCTACTCACTAAGGAACCAGGGTGATTGATCAATATAAGAAACAGCGGTTCCTGTGGAATGGTATAGTCCTATATTGGTGCTATAATGCGCGATCGCGATAAAAGGGTTAAAGGGATGTCAGAAGGAAGGAACCATACACACCAATGGTCTCATTAAACACATATGTATGTATCACTCAAATAATATACTGAAATAAACAATAGCGCGAAGTGTCCCAAGTGAAACAAGAACCTAAAATATACGTGACACAATGTGACAATATTTACAAGGTTTCAACATTTCTTTGTACAGAAAGCGACCATTTGTAAGTATATGAAAAATGTACAGCAACTATATACAATAATAAGTGCTGAATTAGTGGTTTGCTTTCATCTTTACTGTCGACGGCGTTTCGACTCTTTATAGAGTGTAGGGTCTCATCAGGACCAATGAATGTAGGGACATCGGGGAAAGGAAGAATAAAAAAAAAGTCAGCATATGGCCCATTTACTGGCACAAATGCGACAGAATGGAACATGTGGGCAAAAAGGATATTATAAGGGGTACCTGAATTTTCGATTGCGCAGCTGAATAAAGAGTGTGTGCCAACAGCGGGTGATAGTTATAGAAGAGAATACTCACAGGGAAACCCAGCCGGGCTCTGGTAATGTGAGAAATAGGAAGAGAAACGAAGAAAAGTAAGGTTAAAAGATATTTGAGCGTGATGTTCCACGTCAGACGGTTCATGATTAGAAACAATGCGGATCTTGCCCAATTTAGAGACTTACCCCTGGTGAGGGTGTAGGCTTGCAATCGATGGATAGTGCAGCGCTGATGCAGGTGATACACCTGGGCCTGTATAGGCTGGTGTGGGGGTTGGAACTCTGGGGAAAATGGTAAAAAGTCAGGACCCGTGTGGCAGGGGGTGCAGGTGATAATGCAGAAATAAATGATAATCCCTTGCAGTTAGGCGCATAAGGGAAAACAGGTTGGGCGATAAATCAAAATGTGGCTTCTGGTCCGCAAACGTGGTATTTGTGCTAACGGATCTGCGACAGGCTGTCCGCTTCCGTTTAGGCTGATACGAAGATTCCTGTATAATAAGGAATCGGATTGTTAGCTTAGAGCTTGAATGTGACGTTCAAGGTATGTGGGTTCTCCATGCGCAAGGCAGGTTCCTTACCTTAATGTAGATAAAGTTCCACGGGGCATGTGACAGTGCTACGTGCTCACAGCAAGACTGCATCTGTCTGCTTGCTGTAGGTCAGTGACCTTCCTTCTGACATCCCTTTAACCCTTTTATCGCGATTGCGCATTATAGCACCAATATATGACTATACCATTCCACAGGAACCGCTGTTTCTTATATTGAACGTTCTAAAAGTGGCATTTGAAAAATTGTAATTCAAATTCCGACTTTACCATAAGATGGGATTTTTTTATTCCAGTTCCGAAGATACCAACCATGATCTGGTTGCCTGCTTCCATTTGGAAATGACAGCTTATTAAAGTTAATAAGGTAATCCCAATATTATTATATGGGAAAGGTAGGCCTTACAGTAGTGAAAAACAAATTCAAGGGTTATACTTTACCCTGTCATGTAAAACGTAAAGGTACAGGTCCAGCTTTTTAAATACCCTGCCCTCTGAGCTTTCCTTGGCCTACCCTAAGGGTTACCTATGTATTAAAAAGCTAGGTTTGAGCCTGGCAAAAGGTTTAATGTGCCAGGTCGAAGGGACAGTTTAAGACTGCACACACAGGCTGCAGTGACATGTATAAAGGGTTTCTTAATTGGATGACACAATCAGTGTTGCAGGCTCACTTGTGGCATTTAAGTTACAGCCACTGGGTACAAGTAGCACTACTTTACTAGGGATGTATACGTAAATTAAATATGCAAATTGGGTATAAGCCAATACTACCATGTTTTAACGAGTGAGCGCATGCACTTTAGCATTGGTTAGAAGTGGTAAAGTACAGAGTTCCAAGGCCAGCGAAAAGATGGTCTGCAAAAATGGAGGAGGAAGGAAAACAGTTGCGGCAAAACCACCCTAAGGCTGACAGGTCTAATATCCAATATTTTATTTTAGATGGCTTTGATGGCCCAAAGATAAAGAGCAAGTATGAACAGTGGATACACTGAAATAAATAATTAAAAATATGAGACATTGGGTTAAACCACCCCCCACTTTGCAGTGATGCTGCAACATGCAGACCCAGCAAGAACTTACTCTGGTCACTTATCATTTGGGTACACATCTGCACATGTCAGCCACTGCTCTCACTCACATATAAATTATGGCTATCACATCACTAAGCAGCCTTTGTGCCGTGTACAGTTCTGGAAATGGACACATCTGCTTGGTGCAGATGGAGGTATAGAGCTAAGTATACTATCAGTGTGTGTTCATTTAAATGGGTAAAGACAAGGTACAATACCATGCATGAGTTAGAAACCCTGGATGAGAGAACAGAAATCTACGACACCTGAGACAATGCTTTTACAGAGGGTTTGGTACTGCAGATACTTTGCACATACCTTATGTATGCAAACTTCATTGTTGAACATGACCACAAGCCTCTCAAATGGCTACAGTTAGGCATATGTTGTGGTGGGGATGAGTAACATTGAAGTAGCTTGCATTGTAGAGAGTGGATTTGAGGAGGCAGTGGCATTATACCTACTTAAGGCTATTTTAAAACTAGCAAGCTGGTGTGGGCATTGTGAGGGTCCATTTATCAGTGGCAGCTGGTAGGGCGGGGGAGGGTGAAGGTGGGGTTTAGGAAATACAAAAAAAAACCATACCTGTTACTAGCGATTGCCGTTGCCGCCGTCAGACGCCTCCTCTCCTCGCAGTAACGGGAAGCACCCAGGCTTCGATACTCCCCTGACCAATCACCACGTTGCTGATAGCAGCGTTGGGATTGGTCTGAGTGCCATGGTTAGGTGCTCGGAGAGGGAAAGGGATCCTGGGCATGTTCTCCACCCAGGCTGTAATGCACCCTGGGTGGAGAACATGCAAAGTGTGCATGACTGTTTGGCCGGTCTGAGACGGCCGGCCGAACAGTCATATGCACTTTAGGTGCAGCACCAGTCCTTCCTCCCCAACATCACGGGACCACAGCCACATCCCGCCCTAACCTGGGGAAACTGGAATACAAAAAATAAAATGATAATAACAGAAGTTATTACCATTGACATTTTTTGCATTGCTTTAAAGCAGTGCCGCGACCTTCCTCCGCCTTAGCGGAGCAGCTGCCACTGCCATTAATCTTCATTCTTTTTGTGTGAGGGAGGTCAAGGGGTATCCTTTAAAGGTTTCTGGGCTTCTAGAGCATTTAGAGGGGTTCTATAGCATGCAATATCTATTGTTTTCCTTCTTAAGACAAACTCCAATGGTGTTCATCAGACACCATGTGCTTAACACGGTATGCCTGGAAAGGTAGTAGCTAAATAAGCATGTACGTCTGATGGTAAGTGAACCAGGGAACATGCTTCAGGTTTCATAACCAATGAATTTGCTCAAGTAAACAACGTAACTAGGTGTACTTAGTCTCACAGCAGTCTTCACGTCTCTTTACTTTGCCAAACTATAAGGAGTTGGAAGGCACCCTTGGATAAGACTTCCGCTTTTCGAACATTAACAGTTTAGTTAACTCGCTCACGTGTGCTTGGTCTAACCAACACTATTTTATGTCCTTCACTCCTTACAGAGTGGGGAACCTGGCATGGATCTAGTCTGTCTTCTGAGGACCTTAGATCAATTTCTGTTCTGATAAGTTACGGACAAAATATAGTTTTTGCGATAGTAGCATCAAAAAGATGCCCTACTTCTAAAATATCAAGGGCATGTGAAGGTGGCACCGTGGGTGCTCTGGGAGAGGGTAAAAGCATCATCATTCTCAAATTTTTTGATTTCTTAGTCATGGAGTTCCTGCATAGGTATGCGCATAATAGTTTAGAAGGTGTTGTAGAGGCGTTTTGTCAGCGCATTCCCCCAATATAAAGTACATAATTTAGAGTGTCAAAGAGTAGGTGCTACTCTACATGCCACTTATAGGATAGCTGATCCTGAGAGAAACTGAAGTCCTGCACAGACAGCCGGAACTATCCCTAGTGCCATGTCTTAGCAAGAGTGTTCTCCAATTGCATCCTTGCTACAAGTTCAGTTGAATCTCATCTTGAAGATTGACCTCTTTATGATGAGATTCAAGGGACCACTGAGCATGATCAGCGGGAGCACGCTCAGATGAGGTGTCATTGGTTTAGGATCCACACTTTAGAAGGCGAGTGTTCATCGTCACTCCTCCAGTGTGAGCACCGGGAATCACCTTATGGTGTGGCTGAGGCCTGCTGATACTTAGCACCAGGACTATATTATCTACTGGCGGTCGCCAGTAGATAGTTATAGTTAGGACCGAGTTCCCATAGGAAATCTGAAAATTCTATTTTGAATAACTTTAACGCCGGTTGACGAATCCTCGCGAAATTTTCAAAACTAATGGGGCGCTCTGCTCAGCTCCTACCCTGAAAGTCTCGGGGTGATTCGTCAAGCGTGGGCTGAAAATAAAAGGGGGGTCCCAAAACGCGTTTTCCCCATGCATTTTCCCATAGGACCTTTAGTCGAAGGTACAGCCCGAACGGCTGAACAGAATTACTTGAAATTTGGCAAAGAGGTAGTCCTGAGGTCAGGAATGTGCCTTTTGCATATATGGTGTCAATCTGTTCAGTAGTTTCTGAGAAAATTGCAGTTAAAAGTACATAAATATCTATAGGCGCGCACCGTGCGCGCACCGTGCCGTGCACGAGCGTAATTCTGATTGGTGGTTACATGTCAGTCAACATTCGAATCGGTCGAAATCAGGAAGTGTCGGCGCCATTTTGTGTGTGGCAGTGAAAAACAAAGGTGGAGAATGTGAAAAGGGGGCAGGGTAGAGAGTTCCTGACCCCCTAGCCTTTGTCAGGGGGTCCCTGAAGGACCCCGAAGGGTGAAAAAAACATTTTTTTTTTTTCAAAAAATCGCGGGGTGCGCATGGTGAAAAACCCTTAAAAAAAAAAAAACATTTTAAACGAGCCATTCCATATTACAGGATACAGTCAATCTATAACTATATACATAGGTAGTTTATTGTAAAATAAATGTATAAAAAATATAATAATACATACATAAATTATCATTTAAAAAACCTTACAAATTCACTAAAAAAACCATAGGTTTCACACACGTTATAGTTAGAAATTAGCATTTAAAAAACCTTGCAAATTCACTGAAAAAACCATAGGTTTTACACATGTTATAGTTAGCTGACCATTTCACTCGTAAAAAACCATTGAAATTCCCCCGTTATAGTTAGTTCAGCTAAATATAACTCGCGCGACCGCAATCCACTGCTGATGTCACATATTACATCACTGTATTCACTAAGATAATGTTAATAAGTCAGTTATACAATTAATTTTACAAAAAAAACATCCATTTAGACACTTATTTACCCATTTATTCTTCCATTAACCTTTAGATGTACATATATAAAAAATATTTATTTTTCAGAAAGACACATATTCACTGGATGATGGCATCAGTGATGTCATCAGTGATGTCATTTGAGATGTCATCAGTGATGTCACTGACCATGTCATGAGTGATGTAATATGTGACGTCATCAGCAGTGGATTGCGGTCGCGCGAGTTATATTTAGCTGAACTAACTATAACGGGGGAATTTCAATGGTTTTTTACGAGTGAAATGCCCAGCTAACTATAACATGTGTGACACCTATGGTTTTTTCAGTCAATTTGCAAGGTTTTTAAAATGCTAATTCCTAACTATAACGTGTGTGAAACCTATGGTTTTTTAAGTGAATATAGATATATATATATATATATATATAGTCATCTGGTCTTCGGCACTGTAGACGCTCTGCATCTCCTCCGCTTAGTTGGTCCTGTTCGCAATTAATGTATTTCATGTTTGAGATTTATGCAAATGAATTTACAATTTACTGCACAATTTAATATTTGAATGTGGGGAGTCTGATCGTATGTATGCATAAGAGTTAGTTTCTATGACTGCTGGCAAGTGTTAGTTGCTTGTACCTTCTACTATACATGAAGCTTATATCTTGAGGTGTGTAACGCGAGAGGTAAACAACTGGGTTGGTGAAACATAACTTTCTTGAAAGGTTTGTAATTGGGTTTAGCAAAGAATCCCCAAGTTCTTTCTTAAATACGTAGTTCTGCCCTGTTGAAATTTCTGCACTTATGGTTTTTTTTTGTTACCCTCATTATAAGCGCTGTTCGACCAAAAGAAGACTGTGAAAGGGTGAATGACATTGTTTGAAGGTTTTCTTTACTAGGGTGCATTTCTGTGAAAGTTTTCAGTTGTAGAAAAGCAGAGTTTGGGATGTTTAATAATGCTCGATTTTTCTTGGGTGTGTAATGTGTTTGTGCTTTGGGTTTAGGCAGTTGTCTTGGTTAGATATTTTCTGGTAGTGAGGCCTAGAAATGCTACGGTGGTTCATTAAAAAGAGGGGTGCAGTAAGGACAACTCACTGCACACAGTTATAGTCAAGTACATAAAAATGGCCCTGTGCTAAGCTCTGTACACACACACACTCACTCACTCCCCACTACACCCAGTTGATCTCCCTATTATAATAATCCTGCAGATTACTTTTACAACCTTTTTATTGACTATTTTTCACTGTCTGGTATTGAGCGCTCGGAAGCACCATAGAGTAGCTGAAAAATAAAAGCTTCTTCAGCGTAAGTACAGAATCCAGCTTTGGTTGGGGCTGGAGGGAGACAAAGGAGAAGTGGTTATCACCATGGTGGGAAAGGTCTGAGACGCTGGAAAAGGCCAGTGACCCCAAGTCTTTCAGTGTACTGGAATTTAGTCTGTGAGGGACTCGCTTATGGTTAATGGGTGGTGTATCCTGAAGTAGAGTGGAAGGGAAATTGCCAGACTCATCAGTTCACTTTGTGATAAAGCAAGAAAACCTCTGCTTAGCAAGCCAGGTGGCAGAAAAAAAGTGTGATATTCAGCATCCCGTGGCTAGGTGAACTAACATTATGCTTTAAAGAAACTAGAGACGCATGAAAAGCTAGTTTCCAAATGCAAGGTCCAAGTCTCTCCCCCTGGCAACCAATGCCCCTTTTGTTTTTTGTAGGAGGAACGCTACTCGAGGTTTGGACCTTCCATGCCCCAATGTTTAAGGGATTGTGAAAAAAATTAGTGCGTCCTCTTGTGCATTTGAGATTTTATCTTGTTCCTTTGTTCAAGAATTTCTGTTATAAAGATTATGAGTGATGCTTCTTGTATATTAACTCGCTTTTTATTATTCGCCATTGGAGATGTTCATAATTTGCGACATGTATGGAATGTTTCACAGAATATCAAATGCAGACACAGCCAACATGTTTTTCACCCCCTTATTGGCCAGTTAGCCCGGGGCTTTTATATTTAAATGAACATCATGATCAGAACAGTCCTTGTGATCAATATCCCATCAGACACATATGTAGCGATGTGCTTGGGTCGAGAATATATCAGGCTCTGATATAACCTATTCCAATTTGTTGTTTTATGTCTTTTATCTCTGTATTTCTCCATGGTGCTTGTTTTCTTTTGTTCTGTTGTGAGTTGTATTAGGATATCAAAAGATTCCTGTAGTCACTCCTATAGTTTTTTAACAGAATTTATTGTTTCCAGATCTGTACTGGATGTTAGTTGTGTTTCTAAGTGTTTCAAATTGAGTTTGTTCCTTGTTCGATAGCTGGATGTACGTAAGGTGGTTTTAGGTGAGTTGCTTAGTGTTGTTTAATGTTGGAAAGCAAGCAAATGGTGGTCTGACCATGTGACTGGAGTTATAGTTTGAAAGGTAAGTAGTTCAGTATTAGCAAAAATGACATCTAGGATGTGTCCAGCAATGTGAATGGGTTTGTGGACAATCTGATGCGGGTTCAGTGTGTCTAGGCCAGCGATGATTGTTTTCGATGGGGCATATTTGGTTTGTCAAACCAAATGTTGAGGTCACCCAGAACACATAGGTTGGAGTGTATGGTTATCAGGTTTGAAACTGTGTCTAGAAGTGTGTATGGGAATGTCCCCTTGATAGGTGGAGGTCTGTAAAGGAGCAGGAAGTTACAGGAGGAAGACTATGTAGGATTGCATCTGGTGAGAAGAGCATCACAATTCTTTATGGACATGTCGTCAACTTTAGTGAAATGTAATGTTTGCTTGAACATAACAGCTAGGCCACCTCCTTTTTTTGCCTAAACGATTTTGGGTGATGGTTTGATAGCCTGGAGTAACAGCTTCATGCAGGACTAGAGCCATATCCACTCCCAACCATGATTCAGTAATGAATAGTATGCCTGGTTTTGTGTCAGTGAGAAGGTTGTAGATATGATGTTTTTGTTTTTAGAGAGCCATTGAGCATTTATTAGTAGACACTTTAGAGAATGTGCTTTGGCGACAGTGAGACTTTGTTTTGTAGGACAGTGATCAATATTGTGTGGGTTTGCAGCAGGTGTATTCTTAGTGCAAGTATTAGCTGTATTAGGATAGCAATCGTGTAGCTGTTCTGTAACGTGTTCCTAGTCCAGCAGGCTAAGAAGGCATTTTGATTGGTCTGCATGTGTTGGTGGTGGAGATGGTGTTTAAGAGTGAGTTGGTGTGCTGTGTATTTGTGGTGTAACCATGTTGTGCAGTATACATGGAGAAACAAAGTTGTGATGTGTGGCACGTTGCTTTTATTGTTTGCGTGTGTTTAGGGCAGGAGGTGTATAAGTTTAAGGTGGTGGTGCAGCATGTGGGTCATGTAGTAAGGTTCTAAACTGTCCAATGGATGAGAGGCGGTTAGAAGGGTTGCTGTGTTGCTGTATGTGTGTTAGGTGTGGTGAAAGAGAGCAAGCTTGGCATTGTAGTTTGTTCATTTGTGAAGTTTGATAGGTGGATGTATGATTGTATTTTGTGACTGTGAGTATTATGAGGTGTTGCACTTGAGAGATTTTGCTGTGCTGGTGTGCGTGAAATCTTTTGTTTTGAGGAATAGTGAAAAGAGGTGCTGACGTATTTGTTTTATGAGATGGATATGTTTGTATAGTTTTGTTTGCGAGTGTATGTTGTGTGTAGGAGGTGAGGAACTAGTGTTAAGAGTCTTTGTCTTTGAATTGTTTTCTGCAAGAGTTAAAATGTGTGGTGGTGTGGAGTGTAAGTATTGTGTTATTGGGGTAGAAAGAAGAGGAGGGTGTTGGTTGGACAAATGATGGAAGGCTGAGTATAGGTTTGTTAGTGATGAAAGTGGGTCTCTTAGGAGTAATTAGAGTGGGGAGTGTGTGTCTGGATGGGTTGTAGTTAAGTATGGTATGGATTCTGGTTGTGTTAGTGATGAGTGGATTGGTAAGTGGTATAGGATAGAGTTGTGTACTATATGTAGCTGATGGCGGACATGTTTGGTAGCTGGGATAGAAGGGTATACAGGTGTGGTTTGTGTGGTTTTTTAGTGTGTTCTCGTACATAGATTTGTGCTTAGGGTTGGTGTGTAGTAAATATGTGGAGTACACTTGGTGTGATTGTGTTACTCTGTTTGTGGATGGTGTAGGGTGGGTATTAGTGTGTGAGAAATGGGCAGCATTTCTGGCCCTGGTCCCGACTAGTCTTGAACAGGCTCAAACAGGCACCCTTGTCCTCTCCTCCCTTATCCTCTAAGCCCGGGCTGAGACAACCTAAACCTTGGCCTTTTATAGCTCTAGTAATCAGGTGACCCCTTCAGCAAATGGGAACCCTAGCCCTAACCAATCACAGCTAAACTTTAGAAACCAATAGGAGACCAAGACCTTACAGCCAATCAAAGCGCTAGTCCAAGCACTCAATCGGGCACAAAACCCTAATCCCTACGTCCAATAGAAGGCCCAACCCTAGTCCCAGAAACCAATCGTACAGGAAACCCTAATGCCTACTTCCAATAGAAAGCCTAACCCTAGCCCTAGTCTCAACCCCAGTCCTGCAACCAATCACACAGAAAACCCTAATCCCTACTTCCAATAGAAAGACTAATCCTAGTCCCAACCCTACATAAATTGAATCACTGACCCAGGAATCTAAGCAGAACCCTCAAAAACCCAACCAATGAGAACACTAACCCCAATCCAATAGAAACACCAGATACAACCACCAATCAGTGCACACATGTACCATCCAATAGCAGATTATATAAGGTCCCAGAGACTTCGGGCAAGTTTTGCTGGCCAGGGAGTTGGAAGCTGCTACTCTATTCAGAATCTTCTAGAAGACAAAAAGGCTCAATCCACACTTTGGATTTCTGTAGGTAAGGGCCTAACAAACTTTGTCCTCTAACAATACTGTCTGTATGAAACTGTATTCACTCTCTCAGCCAGACAATGAGTGCACAATCCCTATAAAACACATCTTAAACACCTCACAGCAGATTACTGCTCTCTCAGAGCACCCTCTGTTCACTCTCAGATGTAGAATATCCCTGTTCCTGTGTGGGGGGAAGGGAGGCTACAACTATTCAGCTAAGATCAGCTGCCCGGAACTCAGGACTTCTGTATAAGGTTGAAGATTCCCTCACGTTCCTGCATTACATATCCTCCAGACGGCTCTTCCGTTCCTGAGAGACTAGAGAACAAATGGGTTATTCCCAGTCCTTTGCTGAAAAGATTCTTCAAAGTCTTCCTCTTCACCCACTGTTATTTAGCCTGGTCTAGGGGCGTGGGTACCAACAGACTCTCCTCTTCCTGGTGCATAGTCTCTTTTTAGGTCTTGCGCTGCATGCCTTGGTGAGACTATTGTTGTTGGTTTGGTGCGCGAAGTGGGACAGGACATGTGCGCGCCCGGACAGGCGATGTGCACGTGCATGGCGTCTCCTCTCTGCCTCACACGCTCCCACCGCGCGCTTGATTTAGCTTTCAGTTCCTGTGCGCGCCCAGACAGGCGATGTGCACGCGTAAGGCGCGTGATCATCAGCCGCGTCAGTTTACTCTTCGAATTCGCTACTCCCCACAGGCTGCGGCGTCTCTCCGTGCTGGCATGGGAGGCGGGAGAGCATGCACCGGGGTTTCCCGGTGAGGATGAGCTCCACCCTCAAGCTGAGAACGGGACGGAACCCACAAAATCTCTTCCACCCCCCTTCTAGTTGAGTCGTGGAACTGGGGCATCAGCGCTGGCTCTGATGGGGTAAGTAGGGCGCTACCTGCAGAAGCTGTGCGTGAATCTGTGAGTTACGCCAAACACGCGCCTCAATAGCTGCAGGCTGGGACCCGTTCAGAGAACACACACCCCCATTTCTCACAACCCTTACTTTATACTTCAAGCCCCTCTCTAAAATCTACCCATGGCATTTTGAGAAACATAAATAAAGAAAACTGCTGCAAAGTGAAACTTTTCTTTGCGACACTGCAAGTCTTACCCTGCCTTTCCCTTGGCATGCGGAGTGTCGATTTAAGGCATCAGGGTAGGGGTGAGTGAGGTGCGTCCTGGTTGGTAATTTTGTGTCCATCACACGACATTGCTACCTGTGGCTGGCAGCCTTTCTCGCCACCTTGTATCTAGGGAGTCTCTCTACAAACACCCAGTCACAAGGAGTGAGTGCTCCAAGGCACAGAACGGCTGTGTACACGGTCAGCCTACACCCTGCTGTATTTATTAATCTCATCATCGGCCTCGTCATCATTATTAATACTATTATAGATATATCGTGGTTGTATTTGGAATTTACATTAGGGCAAAATATTAAATAATGATCATATTTGTGGGTATTTGTTTCCAATGTCTATCTAGTTCCTTGGGTCACGCTGAGAGATAAAAACACACTTCCCGTTTTTGTAAATCAAGGGGTCTTTTGCAATCCGTTTCACCCATTTAGGACACTACCCATCCCCGCATAACCTAATTCTGTGCTTCAGAGGGACGGTCCAGACTCCTGCTGGAACTGAACATCCTACTGTAAACCCCCGGGGAGTCACGGATCGGTAATTGCCCCAACCGCGCCCTTCCACCCCAAGCATTTTCCACCCAAGCTTTTTTTAAACTATAGTGTGGGTGTGTATATGCATGATCGTGTGCGTGCTTAGTCAGTGCACCATGGGCGCTAGTGCAAGAAAGGAAGTGGGCCTTGTGGCTGATGTTTACAGCAATATTCAGGATTTGGTGGGCCGCTTAAGCCTCTGGGCCCCGGTGCTACTGCACCTGCTGCACCAATTGAAGCTTTGCGCACGCGTGTGTGTATGTGTGTGCAGGATACCCGGTTTCACTAGTTTTCACGGAGAGATGTGTGTTTGTTTCGCTCCGTAAATGAACCTTCTAAATATGAGATTAATGAGGCTACCGGGTATGTTTGTGTGCACGTGCTGTGCGTCCAAATTGAACGTCCCAGGTTCAGATTCTCTCTGCGGAAGACCCGGCCTTTCACATTTTGGGGTCGACGGGATGAGTACCATTGAGGGGGGTAACCTGTTCAGCCGGTATTTTCAACAACAGATCATAATGCAGCAAATACAATGTGTGAGTTTTGATACATTTATTTCTTTGATCACGAATCCATGTTGTCACCTTAAAATGAAGCAGTGCCAGGGAGACGAGCGCCTTATGAGGCTGGGCTGCCTGGCAAGGGCAAACTCCCCTCTGCAATTAACTCGTCAGCAGGGCCTGGGCAACCCTCGTTGCTGTAGCAGGTGCAGTGGCACCGAGGCCCATGGGGTGAGTGGCCTACCCTTATTATGACTCTTATTTGACTAGGGGGCAGAGAAGCCCGTTATCCTCGGCAGTGGTGTTGCCTGTGACACCATTGCTGCCTCATTGCCCCTCTGCTACAAATAAACAAAGTAAGAAACATCAGCCAGTGAATCCTCACGGAAACCCTAAGATAAGAGAGCAGGGCGCCCCCCCCCCCCCCCCCCCCCCCAGCACACGCTACACCCTGCATCTGGCCCCAGAAGCAAGCAGCGAAGTAATCGTGGATGGGTAACACAGCGTCTGCTGCTAGCCGCGCGGCTTCGAAGCACTATAAAACAAGCATTTACAATGCAATGGTCTCGGCATTGGTAAAGTTAGAGCTATTGGCATTGCTCATGACATTATTTTTGTTTATGTTTTTAAGACATTTAAAAAAACGCCATTGTTATTTGCAATGTCAATAGCTTAATCACTCTCAAATGCGAGACCTATTTCATTTGCACCCACACACAGAGCCACCTACACACACACTGATTAAGCTATTGACATTGTAAATAACAATGACGTTTCTCTACATGTTTTAATAACAAAAACATAAACAAAATCAATGTCATGAGCAATGCCAATAGCTCTAACTTTAACAATCCCGAGACCGTTGCATTGTAAATGCTTGTTCTTTTTAAGGTAGGTTACTGCCTAGTGCTGAACAAATGCAGCCTATTACCAAGGAAGTGGAAAAGCTTGCGCCTGAGCAGTAACTAAGGGATTTTGCAACGTCCCAGATTCCACCTATTCTGCAGGGTTGAGGAAAGTAGAATTTTGAACGGGGGTTCATGTCCCACGTCCCAGTCTGGTTATGGCTCGGACCCAAGCCAGTCTGCCACCTTCCATATGCGAGGGCGAGCGTAAAGCACTTGGTAGTTGGTGCCCTGACAGTGCAAGAGTGAATCAGTCTGCCTCGTGTTTCCCTTATGTTCTCACACCTCCATGTCAGCCCAAAACTTTCTTTTAGATACCAGGGACCCTTTTGTTTTTTTGCTCAGTTTTTTTTTATAGCGCGAACTTGACCCGAATCCAATCAGGTATCAGAGCGCCTTACATAGCACCTGTTACGTTACATTAGGACACACAATCATTCTTTGTTAGGCACGGGGAAGATTAAGTGAACGTACACATCTAATTATTACAACTCAAGAAAAAGGACAAAGCAATACATATTATATACAAAATGCATATATATTCTAAGCTACGCTTTATCACGTTCATTTAATTGCCTTGTGATGAAGAGGATGTCAGAAACTAGAGCCTCCCAATACTCATCTATGAGAGTCAATGACACGTAACCCAGTCTGCTGGTGCACCCCTCTTCTCCTGCCATGCACCCCCTGGCACGGCCAGCACTCACCCCCGCAGCAGACCCTGCTTCAGCCTTTCCTCCCCGATTCAAGAAGCTTCACATGGCTCCCTGGAAGGCGGGGCTACAGCTGCTTCCCCCGGGCTGCTCGCTCTGCTGCCGGTTGCCGGTGATACCGTTGTGCCTGGCGGCGGCGGCGGCGCTTGCTCGCCCCCACCGCTGGAAGAACCGGGCTAACGGCAACCCAGCACTGCGCATGCGCCCAGACCTTCGCCGCTCAGTACCAGGAGTAGGGGGCGTGGCAAGACTGCCCGACCGGGGTTGGGGGGAGGCGGGGTGAATAACTGTCTCTGTTTCTAAAGATAAATAAATCAGCGTTTAAAAATCTGCGCTCTGAGGCGGACGTGTTGCTGTTCTCTTGGCGCCGCTTCTATTTTGAGCATCCCCAGTTTATGAAATTTCGTGTTTGATGACGGTAAAGTCGTTGTTCCTTCGCCTTCTATGAATAATTACTTGCACCCCTCCACCCGCCACTGGTATATAAGCGCGCGCCTCACGTTAGGGAGCGGCATTCAGCAGTAGGGTGTCGCCTGGGCTTGGAGGCCACAGAGCATGCTAGAAGAGAGCCAAAACGTTTTCACCGCCAGGCCTGCTTCGAAACTCCGCTGCTCGTTCTGCTTCTCGCAGGCACCACTGATGTAACGTCTTGGGTTGCTGATCACATGATGGTTCAAGTTCTCAACAAGCCAAAGTTGCAGAAGGTCCACGGATACGGACACCGAAATGCACTCCCAGAGCGAACTAGTAATTGGAATGCCCCAGCTTGGATTCATTTTCTTTAAACCGGAAGACACCACCGCCTTTCTCCGTGGCAGAGAAAAAATGCCTCGGAGAAACGCCACGTCGTTTTCGGATTCGGGGGCGTGTTTTGCTGTTGTCTCCTCCCTGAGACTTCTCGCAAAAAACACGCCCCCCGATCCGAAAAGGACGGGGCATAATCGGAGTGACTGGACCTCTTCTCCAGTGGCTGGCCAGCATTTAAGAGGCCAGCCAATGGAGAACAGGAGAGAAGAGGGGCGGGTGCAAGCCCCTCTTCTCAATGTCATTAAATCTCGCGAGCGAGACTGCGCAAGCGCAGCCATCGCTAGCCGAGACCTAAAAACAGGTGGATTTTAGCTTCTTTTATCGATATCCTAACCATGAAAGCTGTCTACCCCACCCACAGAGATGTAGCCGTGACTCGTAGTTCACACACACATCTTTGCAGCAAGTGCCTTCACACACCGAGTTATCTTTGATTTCCAGTAGTTACTTGGAGTTAGCTATGGAAATGTTTTACATTTCGCGCCCCCCACCCCCTCAAAAAAAGAATCTTCGCCTAGATAATTATTCTGATGACGTCAGGAAAATATAGGTTGCAAGAAGAGCCAGTAAGACGGGGACCTCCCACATTGTTCATGTATTTTGCGGTCACTCGGTGGATATCGGCCTCTTTAGTAGGTAGCGTTTGCTGCCACCCCCATAGGATTCATGTTATCGACCCTGAAAGGATAAAAACCCCGAGCCACAGGAGCGTTGATGCTGCGGTCTACAGGCTGCGCACACATCTCTGCAGTAAAAACCACCGACAAAGCCCACTGAGCTGTCTCCGGGAGCTGTCATTCTGGTTAACTCAAAGTAAAGTGTACATGATCATTTCTATGGTAGGGAAACAGCTTGTTGACTCTGGGAAATCGTGTGTGTGCTGCGATGAATTATGAGTATTATTATTATTATTATTTTGGCACTGATAACATGGATAATAAGGATACTACAACTACTAATAATAATCATAATAATTATAGTAATAATAATACTTACAACAATGATACTGCCACTAAAACTAACATGAATAAGACTATCTATTATTATGTTGTTGCTGATGAAGTATGGTCAGGATGGTTTTTACTTTAATGTGGTAGTGTCTCCTCTCATGCGGTTTAGCCACGAGTGTCATTTCCACCAATCACACCCGCGTTCTAAAACCGGGCCACTTTAACTCACTGCCGGCTTCTTCATCAGCCTCTGACATCTGTGCCTAGGCTGCCCACAGCAGGCGGAGAGGACACTTATATGTAAATGGAGAGACTTTCCTCTCGACTGGATTTCCTCTGATTTATTGGCGTGAGGCGGGAACTCGAAAGTGCGGCATGGGAGTTTTGACAACAAGAAGAAATATGTGCAATGCAACAGGTCTCGCATTTGTGAAAGTTTGAGCTATTGGCATTAACAGAGTCATTAGCTCAAACTCTCCTAAATGCGAGACCTATTGCATTGCAAATGCTTGTTCCTGTCGGGATGGGTTGACTTCTCCCTGGTATGTTCCTATTGGTGCCCTTCTCTGGGTTGCGCCCTTGACTCCACACCCCTTTTAAGCTTGCCCACCTCTTTCAGTTCAGAGCTGGTAGCATGGCTGATGGGAGCGGCTTTATCCTTCAAGTTTGCTGACATGGTCCGAGTCCTTCTTTGGGGAATTGTTCCTGTGGTGGTAGCAGTTTGTACCGTATCTCCCCAAGTGAATCAGCACTGGGCCACCCACAAGTGGTTCGGATAGGCGCATCCTACCACACAGATTCCCCCACTGCACGGGCGGTCTACTATCCAGTCTCTTTATTTCTTTGGTAGGAGGTTTGTATACACCTTTTACACTGATTGAGATGACTTGATCCTTTTGTTTAATATTATGAGTAAAATAGGAAATCTCTTGACAGTCAAAGCCATTTATCTTGCTGGCCCTGCCTCCCTCCAGTCTTGGTTTATTCGAGGTTCACCCTTACTAGAAATTTTCACTTGGACTCCACACTTCTTCTGAAGGTTCCTCGTGCTTGCTGTTTCCTCTGTTCCGTTCCTTGCACTTCGTTGTTTTCTCTTCTTCTCATAGGCCATAGAGGTTTTTTTATTTGTATGCAGTTTTTTTTTTATTTTTTAAACACAGCGCAAACTCGACCCTAAGGTTTTGATGCGCTTTACATGAGCACCAGTTAAATTATCCAAGGATTTTTGTAAAAAAAAAAAAATGTAAGGCACGTGGAGTTTGTGATTTGCCTACAATCGCAGGATGTTTGTCGATGCTGAGACTTGAATCTGGCATCCCAGTTCCAAAGTCGGCAGCTCTGGCATTGAAGTACAATGTAACTAGAGTGGCCTCCTGCCCATCATCACTTTGCATAGCACTTTACACTTCCGTAGACACTTTAAACACGACGAGACACTTTGCATATTAAGTCAGCAGAAAATGTTTATTTTAGGTATTAAAGAGACTTTTAGTAGTTGGGGCATTTTTGGGCTTTGTTCATACCCCCCCCCCCCCCCCTCCTCTAAACCAGTCCCCTAGACACTCAAAAAGATTTAGATCTGACCAGACATTCAGTTTAGCGGGTGTCATTACTGTGTAATACTGCATTAGAGCTGTAATCGGTCCACCATCTCCTGTTGGTCCTAACTGCTCGCCGTCGCTAGACTTAGAGATTGAAATGTACATAGGCCTAGGGACTCCAATAGTAAATGCAGTATCCACCATCAATACTGGCCAGTAACCAACGACTGTATGGCCCCCAGGACCCAGAGAAAAGGCCTAACAATCTCTTCATTTCCTCATCCCATTAACTGCAAACATCCGGGCCTTCCTAAACACGCAAAGTGTGTGCTCTTGGGCATCCACAGTTTGAATACATTCCTTTGCTCCCCTTTTTTTGCCAAGTGGGGAGGTTCGTGAAATCAGGCTGAATACTGAAAGTAAGTGTGTGATAAAACTGATGTGGAACCCCATAAATATAGAATATTACCCCTCGGGGCTGAGGGTTTAGTCTCACAGTCTACTCACTAAAATGTGGCCTAGTGGGAAAGTTACAGACCTTGAAACAAACAGTCCTGTGTTGCAATTTTTGTTCTACTTGACAAAATTGTTTGATCTTGGACAAATCGTGTTCTTCTTATTCCTATACCCCCCATCTGCAGTTTTACTTCAAAACAAAACTGTCGCGATACAAGAAATGAGCACCGGGGACCTGTCCCCCCAGGAAGGCCACGGTGCAGTTTATATTTATACAGGATTATAATTTCATCATATTTTCGTGGTTGAATGGTTTTTAATTTTTGGGTTATGACCAACACGACCACCACGCCCGAAAATAATCAAATGCAATGTAGTATCAAGTGCACTCTTTTCTTTTGCATTATGGTAACGATAGAGACATGCGGAAATATTAAACTTCCAACTGATCCCAGAGTGGTGGAAATTAGATCCAAAATATACCTGTGGTCTCCAAGTTCTGTTTTCAATTTGTGGGGACAGTAACTTGCAAATGCCGTACTCAATTTAACAAGGCGTCTTGGGATATTTATTCTCCAAGGGGCTGACTGGCCATAAACTAAAACTGCCTAATATTATTTAGGTCCGCCTCTCCCCTTCTGGTTCATGGCCTCTTTGAAAATCCCACCATTACTCTGTATTAGCATCTTAGAAGAAAACCTGTTGCACAAGCAGCATTGTCCAAGACATGCCCGGGCTGTAGCTCATCCATTTAGGGTCCTGGCCCTTCACATGCTTCTCTGTACAGCTCTTGCTGACCGTGTCAGCGCTGGAATATCCATCTGAGCTTCTCTAGTCTTCCCAGCCTGCACGTATGATTCTCATCTCCCTTGTCGATGAGGCACCTCAACAGACTTCTCTGGCTTGTCTTGTCATCTAAAGACCCTCAACCTTCATCGTCCACTATAATGAGCAGGGCCGGACAAGGCATTTAATCCAGAGGGCATTTCCCAGGTGGGCTGAAGCTTTTGGAGACCGGTTTTGAAAGCTCAGGGCCACTCCTGGTGCATTTTTCACTATTCCCCAGCTCCCCACGGTTATTTACAGAAGGCGCGGGGAGGCTTCAAGAGGGTGTGCAAGAAAGGGGACATAGAGAGAAAGCGATCAGAGAGGGAGTGGCGGAGAGAGGAAAATAGATGGATGAAAAGACAGGCTGCAGGAGGAGACAAAGGGAGCGGGGTTGGTCAGATCATTTTTTCCAGGGCTGCTATTGGTTCCCCAGTCTGGCCCTAATAACGAGCAAAAGGTCATTTAGCATCCTGATTTTACTCATTGAGGAACCCAGGACAGAAGCCTCAAATACAAGAAAATTATTCAAACTGGAACCCTTTGCCACTGTGACTATAACAATACTGATGCTTTTGTACTCCTACTCTTTTCAGACTTCTTAGAGGAACTGTCATGAGTACTGCTTTAACATTTTAGGAGACCAGGGTCGGTACTACAAAATATTTACAATGTTGAAAAATAGCAGTGCAGGTGACTCGCTTCATTTGTGCTGCTTACACTTCTGGTATTTGCACCAGGTCAAGCATGGCACCAACTAAATTGACATTATGCTTGCTGTATTTACATACTCAGTAGACAAAATACCTTTACTCCACTTTTTAGGTTTGAAGTGTATGGCCTTTGCTCTATTATTGACAGGTGTGTTGTATTCTATACTAGCTTGAGGAGTTTTGGCTCCGTCTCCTAAAGCTAGTGTTTAATTTTACATTTCAGACCTCTCCAGCTATTTGTTTGAGACTTTATTGCTCGCCTCTTGTGCTGGAGTGCTACTTATTTTAGTTACCTTTTTGTTTATTGCTTTTAATGTTTGTATGTATGTGATATTTCTATACCAGGGGCCTAGCTGTACAGGGTCATAGACCAGCATAAAGTCAACAAGTGATGGGAGAGGTTGCTGGTTTGTAAAATATGCATTCACTATCGCCTTGTGATGTAGTGTTCTTTAAAGAAGTGCATCTTCAGCTATTTCCTAAGTTAGAGCAGCCTCAGTGTAGGCCTGATGGACACAAGGTTATTGTTCCAGACCCTGTGTGCATGGACAGAAATGGCCTGCAGCCTTTTTTTTTTTCTTTTTTACTCTTCTTAGTCTTCAGTCTGATGGTGTACTTAGAACCACTACAGATGGCGAGCTTGCCTGCCAGATAAGCAGGGGTGCTGGTCATGACGAATTTGTAAATTATGCAGCTGTTTTTGAAGATGTGGGCTGGCAGAGGGAGCCAGTGGATTTTCATAAGGATGGTGGTGGTCTGATTATATTTATTCAGGCTCTAGATGAGATGTGATGGCGTGTGTAGGGTGCCATTACGAGGTACAGGTTTGGAGTCTGTGGTAGACCATTGACCAGGGCATCGCCACATTCCAGATGCAAGAGTATGCGGATTTTAACAGCATTTCGGGAGTTGCTTTGTGGAAGAAATATTTTTTTCTTTCTTTAGAAGAGAGAGCTAGTACCACGTTTTTGCCTATATATTCCATAAGGGTGAGTTTGGTGTCCACGGTGAGTCCAAGGGATTTGGCATTCAGTGCAAGTTGGGATTTGAAGCTGTCAGGGTACATGTCATTGAGCCAGGTTTGTACTTTTTCTTGTTTGTTTGTTCTTGGCAAATAAGAGAAATTCAGTCTTGATTGGTTGAGTTACATGCAGGCACTGGTCATCCAGGTCCTTTAGATATGCAGGCAGTGTGTGAGGTGCTGAATTTATGAAGCATAAGAGCCTTTCAGGTAGGGCTGGATAACATCAACATATTGATTAACCTTGATGCTGTTTTCTGTGAGTAGAGAACCAAGCAGCTCAATGTAGAGTTTGAAGTTGACATGGAAAAGTATGGAATTCTAGGGACTTCGTAAATTATAGGGATCTTTTGTGACCCTGGGTTGCCTATGTGAACAAACTGGTGTTGATTGGAAAGGTAGGAGAAGAACCAATTAAGGACATTGCCTGTGAGTCCCATTGATACGCAAGATGGAGGAATGATTGATTATGTCAAAGGCAACTGAGAGGTCCAACAATATCAGAAGGCAGGACTTATATTCATCTATGGTCAGGAGGGCATTGTATGTGATGTGTGAGGGAGGGTTCTCCATGCTGCAGCATGATATGAAGCCAGACTGATTGATTTTGTGGAGGCAATGGTTAGCATTAATATGATTTTTCAATGATCTTGCTGATGAATGGTATGTTCAGGATGGGCCAGGAGTTATCTAGGTCATCAGGGTCCAGGGGGTGTGGGTGGTTTGCATTGTTTGCTGGTGATGTTAAGAAATCAAGGTTGAGGATGTGGCCTATGGATTGTGTTAGTTGTGTGAATGCTGTACTACGCTGAGTATGTCAGTGAAGTTTTTAGGCCTCGCGACCTGCTTTGCACTGCGTAGCAGTGCTCGCGCAGGCGAGAGTCCTTTTGACCTGGGTTCAGAAATAGACCCTGGAATCGCACACGCTCGTGCGTGTGTTTTCTGTTTTGGGGTCTGTAATTGGGCTTTGAGTGCGTGTTTTGTTTCAACAGAGCACGCAATAGGCCAAAGGCGGGCGCATTGCTCCGCCCACGGCCTATTGGTATCTGTTACGCGCACCAAAGCCCATATGTTTTCAATTATCGAGCCCAGACACGGGCGCGATAATTGAAAACATATGCCTCGCAGTGGCGCGCGCGCACCACTCGCGGGCGTGTGTTTTTTTACAATAGCGATCGCTCAGTGCCGCTTGTTATTTGCTTGTATTAGTGTAGGCTTCTATAAAAAAAGAAAGTGAAAACAGACCGTGTTCACTCATTTATATCGTGCAGGCATTCCTACACTGCAAACTTACAATTGGACGTAAATTTCAAGAACACACTCAAGTGGAACACATACAAGATGGACAGTTATAACCATCTCTGGGTCCCCAAACTAATTCAAAACAGGCTTACAATTTCTTCCAAAATGTCTAGTTTACAGACTCGCACTATAATTATTGTGTGTGTAAATTCACATAGACTGTAAAGTTTCAAGTTGAGGAAAAGAAGAGATGGTGAGCTGGGAGATGCAGGATCTGTGTACCTGCACCCCTCCCTCTTGAAAGAGCCCTCTATGCATAAGGGTCCACATGACCAGGGCCTGGGTTAGCAACATCTGTTCTGTACAACAGGGGTGTGGGCTACAGGGTGTGTGGGTTCCTTAGTTCCCACAGCACTCTAGTTACCTGTGGCACATTATTGATGTCTGTACTTTATGTGGGACTTAAAGCGTAAGGCACAGACGCAGACATTTTCCAACAAAACACTGAAATGTAAACAGACCTTTGTGCTCTTGGCCTGGCTCACATTTGCTGTTCAGAAGCGCAGTTCCTCTGTGGTAGGAGCGAGTCTTGTGAAAGCAGGGCTGGACGGATGGCAAACCAAAACAAACTCGTCAAGCTCAAGGAATTGGGTCCCTCATGACGCAAGTTTAATGCAAACACGTCTCTCCACGCGCAACACCGATATGAAAAAAAATCACACCAAGGGCCTACCATTGTGCGTTCTATTGTCCCTAGCATTAGCAGTAACTACGCAGTTAGGGTTATCGTTCAGAGACTGGAGCGCAGAAAGATATAACCTAAAAATGACACACTCTGAAATTCGAGCATAAAATAGTGTTTCACTGCAACAAAGCAGGCTCGACGTATGAGTGTGTGAACTTTAAGCCGTTACAAAACGGCGCATGTGCAGCCTGCCCTACAAAACTCTGGTCTGAAAGG
Source organism: Triturus cristatus (assembly GCF_964204655.1). NCBI lineage: Eukaryota > Metazoa > Chordata > Amphibia > Caudata > Salamandridae > Triturus > Triturus cristatus. The sequence continues at coordinate 1,232,046,147 of NC_140589.1, read as the reverse complement.
AGGCTGGGCATCAAACTAGTCTCTGTCTCTCCCTCATCCCGATGCCATGGCTTCCAATCTGTGCAAATCAATGAGGGCAGCACCAGAAGGCGGCTTTTGCAAGCGAGTGGCTGTGCAAATATTTCATAGCCAGCTATCGTTTCGGACAGAAACGTTTTAAGTAACTGGCAATTGCCAAGTGCCACCACCTTCCAAGGGCCCCCCTGGAAAGCGAACTTTCCTCTTGCTCACTTCTGTGTATTTTTTTTTTATTAAACTTTAACGGATCATTTATTTTGTTAGGCAACATAGAGCTTGAATTGGCAACAAATGGGAAATGAAATTCAAAATAGTTCTAAACAGGAGCCCCCTAAACATTTCTTGTACTGGGCCCCTAAAATCTTTAGGGTGACACTGGTTTCGGTAAAATCTTGTAATATGATGCTTACCTTAGTCCTCCCTTTCCTGCCAAAAACTAGCAGTGGCAGGTTTAAGGCAAATAGCCTCATAGGCAATATTGCATTCTCTTTTGTGATTGCTCTATTTTTCTTTACTTCCTGGGCCTGGTTATGAGTATTGCATTCTCTGTCTCCTTTCATGTGGCGAGGTTAGTGTGCTTCTATTTCTTTTCTTGTCACTTCTTTGTAATAGCTCCTGTTTTTTTCTGCACTTTATTTTATTTCTTTTCCTTCACTATTCTTTTATCTCAGTCTTTGCTTGCTTGCTCTTTCACTTATCTCCTTTGCTGTCCCTTTTCACCGTGGCCCTTTTAACAACCCTTTTCATTTCCTTTCTCCTCTCCTCCTTGCATGCCAAAAGTACTGCTGAAGGGATCGTGTGGATGTGCCTTCTTCATGTGCATGAGTGGCTGCATCAGCTCTTGAGGTGCCCAGGAATAAGCAATGAGTCGCAGGGTCAGCCGGGAAGCCTGTGCAGATGTTATCCAATTGAAAGTCCACCACTGAACTTTAGAAAACATGGCTTCATATAAGAGGTGCAGTGGGTTGGAACCTCCTAAACTCTATGATCAGAGGGTAGTCTTGAGTGGACAACCCATCCACGTCTGAAACAAGGATGTTTGCAGCTCCAGGAAAAGTGATAGCTTGCTTTTTTCCTACGTCTCTCTTGACACATACATAACATCTGCAGCTCAGAAACACAAGCTGGCCCAACCATCTAATGCCACCATTGCCATACCAAAGTCCAGTTTGAATTTTGTTTGGCAAAGCTGGGGAACCAGGTTCGAGCCTCGGCTCAGCTTCCTGTGATTCTGGGAAAATCACTTAATCTCCCCGTGACTTCCCCAAAAATAATGTGTCCTTGTGTAATGTAACTTGTGCTCATGTAAAGCGCTCCAATACCTTCGGGTCGAGTTTGCGCTATATAAATCTGTAAAAAAAAAAAAAAAAAAAAGAGTACGAACTGGACACAGAACAGACAAAGCCTCACAGAGACTTCAGGATAACAAGAATTTGGCAAGGCCAGTAGGTCTCACCTTAGGGAACTATGGGCTTTGTTAACGGTTTTAGTCAGTATCCTGGATGCTGAGCCCCATATCTAAAGAATTGAAAAAAGAAAAGTTTTTGAGGCAGGCACTTTTTCCCTTTTTCGGTAGCAATCCAAGTTGGATCGGTAATAAAAAGAAAACAGTGTGGCTGGAAACAACATGGGGTGGTGTGAGTGGGGGCAAAGGCAACAGGGGATGTGGGCAGAAGCAACACACGGGGCACTGTTTTTAAAGCAGGTGGTGGAAGCAACACAGGGCTGAAGTGACACAGGGTATGCAGGTGTGGAGCAAAAGCAACACGCTGGGCATGAAACAAGTGGGGGAGAATGTACACGGATGAGAAGTCAACATGGGAGGAATGGTGCTCTCAAGTGCATGTACAGGGTCTAGGTCTGGGCTCTGCCTGGACAGAAACCTTGTTTTGGATGGCCAACGACTTCCACCTGCAAATCCTCAGCACACTAGCATATCAGTTTTCAAGCAATCCTGTGCACACATATAAGTAAAAGTCAGTAAAGACAACAGTAGGAACAACAAAATATACACAATTATTAGGATGAAACAGATTTTCTTTAATCCTTAGAGAAGCGTAACCAGCCGACACGTGTTTCGTCGGGGAAAGATGAACCCACGACTCTTCAGGGCTGGGAATGATACAAATATAATGTATAAACATGAATAGTGGAGTAACACTAACCAGAGGGAACACCCCTCTCTGTTATCAACTTATAATTGAAGAGACACCAACGTGGAAACACCAACACCAGATCACCAAAAAGAAGAAGATGTGAACGGTTCAAACAATTCAAGTGAATACATACAAGGTGAAGATTAGAGATGAACACAATATAGGAATTGAAAAGGCATAGAATGTATACACCTCAGTCGTAAGGAAAATTCAGGGTGAGAACATAACCGCATCGTATATGATCAAAAGAATCACACAAATAGAAAGTGATATTCCCACTTGAAGCAGTGCTTAATTTGAGCCGGTGCTTTCCGGTGCTCAGCACCGGCACCTAATCCTCGGCACCGGAGCTTATACACCAATTAAGGGCAAACTCATTTGGAATGCAGGGAATATTCCCCATAATTACAGAATGTTGAGCTATGCCGAGACTCGAACCCTGTTCCCCAGCTTCGGAATCGGCAGCTCTAGACATCAGGCCAAGTCCTCTCCAGACTAATGAGTGCTGGGGCTCTAGTCATGAGGCAGTTTGTACCAGCACATTTCTCCTGTAAGCGCTGCCTCCTAAGGACAGCCCGGCACTTTTTATATTACAAATTAACCACTGACTTGAAGTGAAAAAATGAACAGAAGGAAGCATAAGAGAGAGTGAAAGAGGAGAGAGCCTAGAGAGAGATGAAGAAAGCATATAAAGGATTAGTGATAAGAGATTAATATGGTCTTTGAAATACCTGACAGAAGTTGCATGAACGTAGTGGTTGCTACACAGAAAGTGGTAAAAAGAGGGGAAAAGGAACGGAAAGATAAGTCATATGAAAAAATCGGATAGAATATAGTAAAAAAATGTTTTAAGAGATCAAACCACTCTTACCCCACAGCCGGTGATAATTCCAACCCGGCTGGGTACACGAATCACAAGTGGAAAAGAAAGGAGGGATGAATCAGTCAAGGTTTACGATATGAAAGATAATCTGCAAGATTATATTTGCAGGGTATTGGGTTTCTCTGGTTTATGTGTTTACTCACGTTATAATATCAATATTATCTCTTATCACTAATCCTTTATATGCTTTCTTCATCTCTCTCTAGGCTCTCTCCTCTTTCACTCTCTCTTATGCTTCCTTCTGTTCATTTTTTTACTTCAAGTGGGAATATCACTTTCTATTTTTGTGATTCTTTTGATCATATACAATGCTGTTATGTTCTCACCCTGAATTTTCCTTACGACTAAGGTGTATACATTCTATGCCTTTTCAATTCCTATATTGTGTTCATCTCTAATCTTCACCTTGTATGTATTCACTTGAATTGTTTGAACCGTTCACATCTTCTTTTTGGTGATCTGGTGTTGGTGTTTCCACGTTGGTGTCTCTTCAATTATAAGTTGATAACAGAGAGGGGTGTTCCCTCTGGTTAGTGTTACTCCACTATTCATGTTTATACATTATATTTGTATCATTCCCAGCCCTGAAGAGTCGTGGGTTCATCTTTCCCCGACGAAACACGTGTCGGCTGGTTACGCTTCTCTAAGGATTAAAGAAAATCTGTTTCATCCTAATAATTGTGTATATTTTGTTGTTCCAACTGTTGTCTTTACTGACTTTTACTTATATGTGTGCACAGGATTGCTTGAAAATTGTTTTGTTGTAGGGTCTTCCCTACACACATTAAGGGGTTATAAGGGTTTCCCCTTCCTGTTTAGCACCGTATTCACTTGTACATTCACATACTCTATACGCGAATTTGCGGAGCGCCATTTCTTCCTATATACCAATACCCTTTTCCAGTACTTTGTTATCACTAGCATATCAGTGTTTGTTTTGTCCTTTTAACATCCCAAACATTAAGCTTCCAGAATAAGAAGGAAGCCGTTCGGCCTCACCTGAAAGGACATAGTCAAGCGTTCACCAATAATGTAACCAGTATACATGGTGCAAGTTAATTATCAAATACAATGTGTGTGTTTTTGTGTATACATTGGGCTACTTGTTCTTGATGTTCCTGTTACTGAAGGGTCCTAGGATGTCTGACTCAGCCTTGAAGTAGTCACAAGGATTTCTATTAGAACTAAGAAATAACAAGCATTGAAAATGCAATAGGTCACGCCTTTGATTAAGTTAAAGCAATTTGCTTTGCTAATGGTATTGTATAGCAAAGCAAATGGCTTTAACTTAATGAAAGGCGAGACCTATTGCATTTTTACTGCTTGTTTAGTTTGTGTTGGCCCGGAGGCTAAAGTCACCCTTTACCCTACAAAACCCCAAACAGGTGATGCACTTGTCTCTGTCCGCCCTTCGCTGGGGCTGGGAGTCCCTGAATATTTGATTGAAGTAGGGATGAAGCAGGAAGTGATATCACTTCCTCTGCAAATGGATAATGGAAAATTGAGTCCTCTTGCCTCCTTTCTCCTTTTAAAGAGGCTGTGATGTCTCTTCTTATGCAGACGGATGATCGGAAATGAATTTCCCTTGCCTGGCTTCTTCATTTAAAAGACTGGGTTGGCAGGAAACCAGTGATGCCCCTTCCTGTGCAGATGGATCATGGGTAAAACAGTGATGTCAGTTCCTGTAGATGTGGATGATAGGAATGTAAGACCTCTTCCCTGGATTCTTATTTTAAAGATAGTTTTAGCAGGAAACCAGTACAACCACGTAGTGAGCAGATGGATGATAGGAAAAGGAAGTCCTCTTGCCTGACCTCCTCCTCCACAGATGATCTTGTCAGGAAAACAATGATATAACTTCAGTGCAGAGGGATGATAGGAAAGGAAGTCCTTATGCCTGGCTTCTTATAAAGATGGTTTTAGTGAGTACCTCTGCATGTGTTGATGTTATGTCTTGTCCTTTTCTAATGGATGATGTGAAACAAAGTCTACTTGCCTAGTTTCTTCTTTTTAAGATGATTTGGCATCAGATTGGTAATGAAGTCCTCTAGTTAGCTTCATGTAAAGATGGGTTTGGCAGGAAACCAGTGATGTTACTTTGTGTGCAGTTGGGTTATGGGAAATTAAGTCTTCTTACATGCTTCTTCTTTTAATGAAGTTTTGTTAGGAATCCAGTGTGTTACTTCCTATGCGGTTTGGTGATGTCAACTGCAGCGATGACAGCTCCGGTGCAGATGGATAATGGAAAATGAAGAGCTTCTCTGATTCTTCTTTTAAAGTTGGTTTTGGCTGGAAGGAAGTGGTGTCGCTCTTTGTGCAGATTAGGGTTGCCACCTGGCTGGTTTTATACTAGCATCACCAGTATTTCAATGTCCATGCCGGTACAAACATTTGAAAATCTCCTAAAACACAGTTAATACCATTCCTGATAATACCGCTGAATCTAATATCAATGGCCAACTACAGGCTATTTCACTACTCCCTTTTCCTGGGAAGTTATAGTAAGTATTGTAGAATTTCAAAGTTCATAGAATCCTCCAGTTTGTTAGATATTCATCAATGTGACTTTCATCCATCCTACAGTACTGAAACAGTGTTAGTCTCAGCCACTAATGGCATCAGTACAATTCTAAATAAAGGATGCCAAGCCTCAGTGGTGTCCTTGGATCTTTCGTCAACATTTGACATGGTATCACACTCAATCCTATTAAACTATCTTGCTTTCATTGGAGAGAGAGATACAGTGCTCAGCTGGTTGTTTTTTTTCTAGGAAGATGGTATGCAATCAGTTGCTCTAGTTCCCTGCTAATCTGACTTCAGACATGCTTTCTATGAGTGCCTTCACCCTTTATCTTACTCCCTTGGCCAACACTATACGCTCCTTTGGGATGAACTTCTATTGCTACGCCCATGAATCACATCTCATAATACACTTAGAAGTCAGGAGAAACTCTTTCAAATTAAACTTTAAAGACTACATGTTTGCAGCAGCCAGTTGGATGAACTCTTTCAGACTAAACCCTGATGAGTCTGAAAATGGGGTTTTCGGAAACCACTTGGCTTGTTTAACCAGTTGATTTTGACCTTCTCTCCACCATTCCACCCGGTCCTTCTTCCGATCATTCTTCCATGGTCTACAATCTTGGGATTAGGTTTTTATGTACAGCTGTTTCTCAAATAGATACGCTTTCCATGGCTCGATTTTTATGCTTCACATCATCAGAAACAAACATTCCATAGTTCCCAGTTATCATGGAAAGACAGTTGCACAATCGCCTATTTTGCTATTGAACTACAGCAATTCTCCCTATTTCAGTTTAGGTGTCTATTTTACCAACAGACTACAGTGTCTAGAGAAAGCTGCTGCCTGCTTAATCCTCAGTTTGAAACAAAAGGCCTGCATCACAGACTGTTTGTGCTCTTTACAGTGACTGCTAATCTGCAAAATATGTCTTTTCAAGACACTATACATCTGCCACATGGTGCATTATGGGACTTCACAAGCCTACCTGTGCAATATCTTCTGTCACTATATGTCTGAAAAAGTCTCTTAGTTCTGTGCAGGCTAACATTTTGGTCGTCCCTCGCTTTTGTAGCATTTACACTTGGTACTCACAGCTGAAGCCTGGAATTTCCTTCTATTTTTACAAGCCAACACTGATCCTCTGAGCTTTTGGAAACATTTGAAAACGTATTTATTGGGACAGGTTTTTAGGTCTCGCCTAGCTATTGCGTTTACACAATCGCTATGCGAGACTCTAGTAAGTGGGGCATTTCAAAGTGCTCCCAAAAGTGGATTGCATGGCGAGCACACGCACAATCACGTGCATCATGCCGCCATGCAATCCGTTTGGGGAAGCGCTTCAGCCCACTGACGCGTGCACGTGTAGGCACAGCCTCGGCATCATACTTCAAAGGGTCCGGTCCCCCGCCAGGAATGCGCTCCCCAGCCCCCGCCACAGCATGCCGAGAGATGGTTTCCTCATGGCGCCTCTCACAACTGTCCCTCCCCCACCACAGGGCTAGTCTCACGGACGCATTGCAGTACCTTACTTTTTATTAAATGCATTTTAAGCCCTTTCACTGCCCTCCATAATTTCTAATGCACTAGCTAATACATCTTTAGCTAACTACAAACTTCTATATAGCAGACTTATGCCCTGCAGCACTGTTTACTGTCTGCGAGAAACATTCCTTTTCCTAATCTATCACATCATCTATTGTGTGTTCTCAATTAGCCACTAAAACAAGCTTGCTCGAGTTCGTATACCTCAAGCTGCGCCTTTACCCCTCCCCGTAAAAGCTTCCTATACAATTACAAACAACCAGGCTGAAAGGCGCCTTTGGCGCATCTGCCAGTTACATTTTTTTTGGTAGGCACAGGGGAGATCAAGTGATTTTCCCAGAATCGAGCCAAAGCTGGAACCTGGTGACTCAGCTCTGGCCGTTAGCCCACATCCTCTTTACCATCTGCCTTTGGACATTATCTCTAGCGTTGCAGTACAAATCAAGGGCTGATTTTAAATCAGATTTAGAGACAATAAACCATAGCATATTTCATTGGATTAATACTGTTGTGGTGGCGATGTGTATAATCTATCGATCTCAAGTCCGAATCTTGGTACACAAAGGCAACTCCTTATTTGTTTTAAACTGTTTGCACCCTGACTGATTTCTACGAATCACCCCTTACATAATAATGTTAATCGTTTTATAAAGCGCTTTACACTTCACATCTGCCATTTCTAAGCGCCGTACCTCTAAAAGATGCTATTATTATTCAACTTAATAGCCGTCACTGGTCTTAAATATGCACACTCTCGAAGGCAGTTTATAATGAAAAATGTATGTGCACTATCTGCTTCGGTGATTGCATTTTATTTTTTATTTTCATATAGCGGTGTCCTCATCCCGTGTCTACTTCATGGTGTTTACTTTTTATTTTTGTATAGTGCCAACCCTCACTCTCCATTACTCCGTCACCCTCCTCTCCAGCACACACGGCGCTGCCTCTCCTCCTGGTCTAGTCAGTGCTCCTCTGCTGCCCAAGAGCCACCTTCTTCCACTCTGAGCCAGTTGCAGGCAGAGGCAGAACCCGCAAACTTCCTCCCTCGCAGGCAGGCCATAGACGAGGCAGAGGCAGGACCCGTGAGCTTCCCCCCTCGCAGGCAGGCCATGGACGAGGCAGAGGCAGGACCCGTGAGCTTCCCCCCTCGCAGGCAGGCCATGGACGAGGCAGAGGCAGGACCCGTGAGCTTCCACCCTCGCAGGCAGGCTATGGACGAGGCCGAGGCAGGAACCGTGAACTCCCCCGGGACGCAGGTAAGGAAAGCAGCAAGTTAGTGGGCATATTGAACCAGATTTGGGTAGAAAGCAGTTTTTAAACAACCATGTGTCTTTTCATCCGATCCTAGTGTACTTTGCAAGCGCTTGTGTTTTCAGCTGATCCTCGTTAGTCGCTTGCAAACAAACTAGGATCAGCTGAAAACACAAGCACTTGTTTAATTAAGCCGCTGCCCTTGCAGGGTCTCCTCTCTGTATTGTGACGTCATTTCTTTCTCTTCCGCCTTCTCTCTTAGCGTGTGCACTTGTGAACCTCACACACATCACTTTATCTACTGCCCTCTACTGTTGTCATTGCTGCACATCTCGGCCTGATCCCTCCACTGCCAAGGACTCTGCTTTCCCGCAGCTCACGGGATGTCTGATTATATACACCTAATCTCCCTGCACACAACAGAAAGGCTCACGCATCTGACCCCCATTCCCTTGTGAGGGACATATGTTCCCTCCCTTTGCTCTCCCTGCTGCCCCACGAGCTCCCAGGTTTCTGCCCCTGTCTCTTATTCTTCTCACCTCTCCCTTTTTCCTACCCCTTCTGCCTCCACTCCCTAATGTCTCCTTTAGCCCATGCTGCAACGCCCGTTCCCTGTCTCAGCTGTCTCTCCTAGATACTCGTGGTCTTTTGTGTTTTTCCTAATCTTTCTCGCCTTCCTCCTTTTTTTCTGTCACTTTTACCTCCCACTTCTCTAACCTCCTCTCCCTCTTTCTCTACTCTCTCTTACCCCCTCGTTCTTACCGTCTCAAACACCCCTCTGCGTTTTGCTGTCTCTTAGCTCTGCCTCTTTTACCCCCTCTGTCTATGCTGTTTGTGCTAACTCCCTGTCCCTTACCACTTCCTCCATCCCAACCCCCCCAACATGCACGGGTTTAAAATATCTTAAAAGTTTACATAGATTCCGTCTAGGATATTTCCAAAGCAATAGGTCTCACATTTTCAAAACTTTGACCTGTTGGTATTATAAATGACAATTCCTTTTATTATTGAAGGTTTTTTGAAACACATAATTAGAAGGTATTGTCATTTACAATGCCAATAGCTCAAAATCTCCCAAAGGCGAGACCTATTGCATTGGAAATGCTTGTTCTAGAGTAAATGTTGTGGACTTAGCGCCCGGTTACTCGTTCCTTCCGATAATTACACCTTTTGAAAATAAATACATAAAAAAAAAACATTTCTTGGATCAACCCACGTGTGTTTTAGTCTCACAGTTATTCCATATCCTGTTTGTGTGTGTCTTTCCACCTCCATTGGAGAACATGAGGGACTATTTTGCATCCTTAATCAGCCAGCAAGCGGTACAGTGGCACTTGTGAGTGAGTTCTAACTAAAGCACCCAAAAAGTGAACGAAACAGAAAGGGTTGCATTATTTTCTGTAGCTTCTGTGGTGTTGCAGTCTAGTCGTCAGGCACCCTGCGTGGTGCCCGACAGGATAGCGCACTGTGACGCGCCATTAGGAATTCGGCATAGCGGAGATTGGACGTGCCTCCTGCTCCTTGAATAAAGAAGTACTTCACCTGCCACAAACGTTGTCCCTGTGGTTTATGTGGCAGGGGACATACATTACAAAGTGGCGACAAGCGGAAATTGATCCCGCTGCTGCCCGACGTGCCACATCGTCACTATCTGCATTCACGGCGAGAGGTATTCTTTGGGCACGGCGCTCAGGAGAGGGAGAGGGGCGTCCTTGCACCTACAGTCCCGTGTGCAACCGGCCACACCCCTGGCCTCCACCAGCAGCCTACAGGCCAGCAAAAGCGAGGTGAGAAACCTGCGCCAAGGCCCCAGCAGGCTCCTGCAGCCACTTCCCGAAGCCTGCACCTCCTTGGTTGGGACTCCAGAGATCCTGATGAGTGCCCTTCCCGTACCCGCTAAAGAGCCTCACCACGCGTCCTGCTCACGTACGTGGGCCATGCAGCAGCACTGACAATCCAACACAGCACTAAGTTCAGCTGCCCGCTGCCCAATCCTGAAACTGACCTCCCTTACTGAGTGTGCAGCGCACATGCTCATAATCACACACTCAGTGGCCCCTGCATGTGATCACCCTCCGCGCATTGCTACATTGCGAGTATCCTCGCCCAGCGACCCAAGGACGCTAATTGTAGCAGGTCTGAGGAACTCCGCACCAGACTCGGACGCTGCGCCACAGGCACTGCCATTCTGTCTGCAGCAGACACCGAGCTGGTTTTGGTTGCGGATACCTTCCAGCAGGTGAGACCCTCATACCACGATGTGTGCCCAGACCTTCTCCCTCACAAATTCAGTGCCCGTCCTCCCAAAACCAGGTGAACAGGCCATGAAGTGGGCCGATTGGAAGGGGTACTTCCTCAACTGTCTGCCCTGGAAGATGAAGGGGAAGAAGTGTTCTCCAGCAAGCACAGAAAGAAAATACTGCTGCACTACCTAGGGCCTGAAGGGTTAAGGGTCTACGAAAATATAGTTAAGAAACCGAGAGCCGCGACGGATGAAGACGTGTTCCAGCACGTATTGGTAGACTTAGACAGCCACTAACAGCCAATCATTTGTACGGCCATAGATAGGTTTATGTGGCAGGGACATACATTACAGCATCCACTTTCATATACTTTTTTCTGTGCTATGCTCGGTTTGACGTTTGTGCAGTATGTACATTCCCGATTGGCACAGCTTAAAAAATATGAAACCGGCTGGCTTTGCCAGCGCTTGTTGAGTAAATGGGGCTAGGTGAGGCAATACCAATGTGTCCCTTTTTTTAAATCAAGTAAGTGGCAAAAAGGAGTAAAAAAACACAGTTTGTGTTTTTTCTTTATATATATAGGGTTGTCCATAGGGGTCTCCAACCTTTTCTGTAATAAGAGCTACTTCTGAGCGCTGAAAATCATTGCATGCTGCTAAAGGCCGAGCAACTTGTGCATTGTTCTTAGAGACCACCCCCACCACATCCAGCATCGCCTACTTAAACCAAAATTCTATGGAGCCAGTACTGTGGTTTGAACAAAATGTATTGAGTGCCCCAGAAACACTGATAAGAATGGCTTCGGATGTGTGTTGTCACCGTACTTTATAATATGGAGAGAGAGGAGTGAGTTTGTAATAAAAGTAGTGCTGTTTTGAATTCTATTAAAGCTGATGAAATAGAAGTTTTTATTTATTGAAATGCCCACATGAACCTTAGTTCTTTTGTGCTGTGCATGTTTAAGAGTGAACTCCCTGTTTAACTTCAGAGCTTCTAATATAATTCACAGTTGTATTGAAGTCTCCTTGAACGGGCTGACTTCTTGAAATAGCTTATACTTCCAGCGTGGAAAAAAGGTGAGTCAAGAAAGAAAAGTCAGGCCCCTCAAGTCAACTTCAATACAACTGTGAATTATTTTACAAGCTCTGAAGTTGAACAGGGAGTTCTCTTAAACATGCACCGAAAAGAAGAATTAAGTTTCATGTTGGCATTTTAATAAATAAAAACGTTCCTATCTCATCAGCTTCCGGTGAGTTAAAAACAGAAGTACTTTTATTTGCAAACTCACTCCTCTCTCTCCTTTAGAGAGCAAAAATTAACACATGCCAGAAATAAACACATATCCATTTACACTTCCTGCATGGGGACAAAAAGCGGAAACAAAAGAGAAAAGTCAGTCTGTTCAACTGGGTCTGGTAACGTATGAAATTAATTAACAGTTTCGCATTCTTTTTAAACTAAAGTACCTTTTGATTTGTCCAACAGCCTACCTTTAAAGTTGTCAATTATAACAGCCGTGGGCATTTCACTACACAGTATCCAACCAGTAAAACCTGGGCCTCAGGGCTTTAAGTGGGATGAAAAAACTAGGGGGGGGGTTCTCTCAGAGGGGTGTGGCCAATGCAATTTGGGCATGGCTTAAAAACACTTGAGCTAAAATAGTGTGCCGCCCGACTTGGATTGTGCTGTTTCTGTCATTGCATCCAGATGTATGATACAACAAGTAACATCATACCTACAACAAATCACAACTATTGCCTTTGTCAATGGATGTTAGTTGCATTAGATAAATAAGCAGCAACTATGGCTTGGATATAATATTGAAAAAGCTTCGACTTAAAGCCCTGGTGACACCACAACAATGTTGCTGCTCCTGAGTTTCAAAAAGAGAAGGGAAATCCAGACAGAAAATGACTCTCTTTAAAATGTGAAGGATTTTGCTTCCCCTACAGCACTCACCGGGCATGACATCATGTCGTAACTTCTCCACTGGTGTGAAGTGATCAGTGTCAGCACGCTCATATTGATGTGCCTGCTGTCACTGCAGTCTGGGAAACAATGGACCGCTTGTGCTAGGGCACTATAACACTTCTAGTTCAATGTAAAATCTTCACACGTTGTTCTGAAAAGTTCATATTCTTTATTTCAAATTATTCTGGTAGTATCTCCACAGCTCATCGTAGTCTAGTACTTCACAAAATTGGCCCTGTAGTACAATTCTTCACACAAAGCAGCCAACACGTGTTTCGTCATGTGCAAATATGCACCATTGACTTCTTCAGGGCTGCAAACCCCCCAAAAAAGGTATAACATGATTAATATATATTTTTTACCATGTCTTACAAACTACGTGAAGCCATCATCAGTAGTAAGGATTTACAGACTCAATCACCAAGTGAATGAATCGAGTTAGTACATGAAAGAGATAGCAGAAACACTGTATGCCCAAAAAGAAAATGAAGGTCAATAGCTGTGTGACCAAGAACTAGAATTAGTGAACTGAACTAAAGTAAAAATAGGTTAATCACCAAAACTTCCTACAGTGAATAGAATTAACGTCACCTGATAGAAAATTATAGAGCTTCACGAGTAATGCTCCATAGAAGATAATCGTTCATCAGTACCTGAGGGCAAAAGCATAACCCGTTATCTTTAACTGAAATTATTAGTGACAAATCCTGAACTACATAAAAGTTATTTATTATATACCCTCACACTTGCTAAGTCAATCTTTGCAAGTGAAGACTTGCCTAATTGAATCAGACTCCGTAATCCACTTCCAAAACTGTAATAAAATACACACAGAGAGTTGCAAAGAATAATTATACTACAATCTCTTAAAACAACTGTGCATGAACTATAAGAGTTCCCATGATAATGTAAATAAATACCTTCACACTTGCTGATTCAAGCTTTGTAAGTGAAGATATATTAAATTAAATCAGGCTCCTTAATCCACTTCCAAAACTGAAATAAAATACACATAGAGAGTTTAAAAAGAGAATAGTATTTATTACGATCTCTAAAACTACCGTAAATAAACTGTCGAAGTTCACCTGATGACGTAGAGTAACGTTTTCGGGTCGATCCACCTCTATTTCTATTATAGAGTAACCAGTATGTATGAATAGTCATCAAGTCACAAGTTCATCACCTAAAAGAAAATGCATGGGGTTGCTATAACAGTATAATAGGGCAACCAACCGCACATTTGTATCTAGATTCCCGCACCCAGCATTATAAGGGGAAGTTCACCCACAACCGGATATACTGTTTACTAACGGTAAATAAACTAAACCCATAACAGAAAAAGGGGGAGGAGAGTGGGAGAGGGGGAGGACTCGTTGCCCAGTTACGGATGTCTCCTATGTTTACCCATTCTCAATTATACCATACGTGATCGGTAAAATAACTGCTAGTGTATAAAACCGAAGAGTCTGGTAACTAATGATTCCTAAGTAATAAATATCCCTGTGATTAGGATTAAAATCACAGCATATGGCCCACTTCCCCAAGCAATTCCTTACCACAAAATACGGAGTACTCCGTCCGAGACTCCGCGAAGTTGGCGTTCACCGTAAGTGCCATTTTGTGAACAACCTATATCGTGTTGCCCCATGTCACATGGTTCACGTCACATGACAAGTACCCATAACATACTCCGCCATCTTAGAGAGGTGAAATTAAATGTATTACCTGTGGATGTAATATTTAATAGCTATTACAGCCAGTAGAGTAACTGCATGTATAATAAACAAAGAAACTCCCCACTGCACTCAACGGAGTACTCAAGCCGAGACTCCTAAACATTGGCGTACATCGTAGTCGCCAAATAGTAAACAAACTAGGTTTTGTATGACCCTTGTCACATGATTCGGTTCCTGGTCACATGACAGGTACCAAGATATGTTCCTCCATCTTGAAGGGGTAAATATTTGATGGCTGTTACAGCCAGTAAGTAACTGCGCGTATAATAAACTGAGAAACTCCCTACGGCACTCAACCCGAAACTCCTAAACGTTGGCGAGCATCGTAGTCGCCATATAGTAAACAACCCTAGTTCTAATGACCCGTGTCACATGTTTTGGTTCCTGCTCACATGACAAGTACCAAAAATGTGTTCTGCCATCTTGGAAGGATCTCTTATATCCATAATTGTATCTAGGTTGCAAAGCGCCCATTTATTATCATGTTAGCTTATGATTATGAAAGAAACTGAAGAAGAGTAAGCGATAACAATTATTGGTGCTATTGGAATTCAACATTGACCCTACCGATGTTGGACCGATGAAATCGTCACTGTGAATATTGCAGTTCGCTATCAATATTCAAACCAAGTTCAACCGCTTTCAAATTCATGATCCAAAGGGCTTCCCTACGTCACATTCATAATTACCTATTGCCTCCTCGTGGCTCACATTTGACATGATCAATTCCATGAAACTGGAAGACGTTGGGATGTAGGAAGACAAGGAGAGGAGCAAGGGGAAAAGGAACAAATAAACGAAAAACGGGGAATGAGGACCCGTTCTTGGAAGAACCAATAAACCAGAGCAGTCCCAGTGAATCTAATGAAATCAGTGTTATCAATTTGTCAAATATTGTACCAACAGAAGATATGATTACAGTTCTGAAAAAAAAGGATTAGGATTTTGTCCAGTGACGTCTGTTTAAATTTGTAAGAATGCTTAAATAAAAAATAAAAAAATTGCAACTAATCCTATTCCTACTAGTTGTTGTGAGAATATACCAGAACTAAGTAACTTAACGATACAGGATGTTTATGATACACAGACCTTGTTGTCGCTGACAGAAAATGAGGATGATCCTTTGACAATGACCAGATTACTTAAGGATTTGGAATTGAATACTGATCTAAGTTCTGAGAGTGGCTCAAAATTGAAGTCAAAATGGACACCCCAATTGATACCAGGCAATAGTGTTGATGTTTTCTATAAAGCCGTAAACTTTGAAATAGATTAGATTGATACTAAGAATAGAACAAAGGGGATTTATCAAGGATTCGATATTCTGGCAAAAGGAGAAAGAAAGGCTCTTAACGAACTCAAAAACAATAAAGACATAATCGTATGCATGGCTGATAAAGGCAGAAATATTGTTTTTATGAATAGGAAAGATTACAATGACAAGATTTATTCTCAATTAAATGATGGACATTACTATGAAAAACTAGAGAATAATCCAATTCAAGAACTGATGATGAAGATTAACCGGGGATCTTAAAATATGGTATCATAGAGGTTTAATCAGCCACAATGAATATATTTTCTTGTTAGTGGACCACCCAAGGTACCCATGTATGTATTCTTTACCTAAGATTCACAAGAATCCTACTAGACCACCAGAGAGACCGATAATCTCGGGCATTAGGGGCCCAACGGAGAAATTATCACAATTTGACACATTCCTTAGACCATATGTGACAAATTTACCATCGTACATACAAGATACAAAGCAAGTTTTAAATGTGATGAATGACATTACCTAGGAACCAGGGATGATTATGGCAACCCTTGACGTTGTATCTTTGTATACAAATATCAATCATGACCTAGGAATTAAGGCTTTAGGAACATTCCTTAATAAAAGACCGTGGAATATTTTGAGCATACTGAAATGCTGTTGGTATCGACAGTTACTCGGGACAGCCATGGGCTCTGGATTTGCTCCATCCTTTGCCAATCTGTTCATGGGTTGGTTTGAGGTGGAGCAGATCTGGGGCTTGATGGGTAAACACTGGATTGATAAGATCTGGTACTGGGGCAGGTTCATTGATGACTGCTTACTGTTAAGGACTGGTACAGTAGCTGAGTTGGAAGACTTTTTTTATGTACTTGAATAACAATGATTTCAATTTAAAGTTTACTACCCACTATGACCTACATCATATTGTGTTTCTGGATGTTGACATCTATACTTTTGGGGACAAGATCTGCAGCAAAATGTATCGTAAAAAAAACAGCTGCAATGCGTTACTACATGCAGACTGTTGTCACCCGAAATGCCAAATAAATTCTATCCCATACGGTGAGATGGTTAGAGCCCGTAGGAACTGCTCTGAACAAAAGGAATTTTTAGATACTGTCAATGATATGAAGAACAGATTTCTAGCTAGAGGCTACAATTATAATGTAGTAGATCAAGCAGCAAGAAAAGTGTGTAAACTTGGGAGAACGAAAACACTGCATTCAAAACTTAAAATGAATACCTCCCTTGAGGAGACTAAGATCAGATTGGTTACCAATTATAGTACTGAGAGTAACAAACTATATAAGGCACTAAATAGACATTGGTATATACTAATAGCGGACACAAGTCTTCAACCCTACATCACAGACAAGCCAAGTTTGACATTTAGAAAAGACTTGACACTTGCCAATATTGTTAGTCCTAGTTATCCGAGACCAGATACAAGGACATGGCTGAGTGAGCATTTAAAGGGCTTTCACAAATGTGGACGATGCAGCACATGTAGATGGGCTGTGGATAAGACCACCAAGTTTAATTACAATAATACTGGTGATCATACAATAAGAATGTTTATTAATTGTGAAACCAGGTTTGTTGTTTGTTATCAGATGTACTTGTAAAAAAAACTATATTGGCAGCACAATTCGAAGATTGCGTGAAATAATGGTGGAACACTTTCGGGCACTGAAAAATGGCGATACGAGAGATCCAATTGTATCACATATAACTCAAAATGAAAATCAACCACAGGAACATAAATTCCAGTTTCATTGAATTGATCATGTCAAATGTGAGCCATGAGATGGCAATAGCGAATTATGCTTGAGACGTAGGGAAGCCCTTTGGATCATGAAATTGAAAGCAGTTGAACTTGGTTTTAATATTGATAATGAACTGCAATATTTCTTGGGTAGGTGAATCATTCATATAACACTGTATGAGGCAGCAGTTTACTAACGCGAGAATGGTATATATAATGGTTCTTGTGAATATAGAACGACTGTAGCTATCATGAGGTGTACATTATGCCTAGTGGATTGGGATTTTGTATTTCCATATGATTGATTGAAATATATAAGAATTATTGAAATTGTATATACACATTGCGTTCATTTAATGCAAACTATTTATTTTTTCTTTTGGAGAATGTATCCCGTCAATTATATGTCAATTATAATGAGCTACATGTAGGTGCACTGACTTTTAGATTACATTGATTTGGTGTGTTCTCCATCTATTACTTTCTTTTTTCTTCTGCTTGTTAGATATTGAGTAAAGCCTATACTCCACATCTTTTTAATTGGTTTCTGGGGTTATATAACCCCACCCCCCCACCACCCCTCCTCCTTCTCCTTTTTTAGCACGTTCTTGAAATTATTACTTTCGTTTTTAGAGTTCTTTGACTACCAGGTCAAATTTATATCATTGTGCAAATAGTTACCTAGCACAGTGATGTTTTAATCCACGGGTACTCATAGTACGGCCCGAGGGCCGCCAGTGGCCCGGCAAGCCTTTCTTGGCGGCCCGCGGACCTTGCAGACATCGTTTTTTGTAAAAAAAAATTTACAGTGTCAGCAAACACAGACTCTGCTCTGTGGGGGCCGGGCGATTCAAGTGATAGTCCAAGTGGAGCTGCAGGGGCGCTAAGAAGAGGTGAAAAACAACAGTCTCGTTATCATGCAAATGGTCTCTTAAAGACCTGTGAAGTACTGGGGTGGGGCTGTGTGTGTGCACGGGAAGGGAAGCTGCCTCAGCTGCCACACAAATGGGGGGTGAGGTGACAAAGAATGACAGAGGACAGCAGGGTGTGAGAGTCAGGTGAGGTGACAGAGGGTGACAGAGGGCAGTAGGGAGAGACAGAAACAGACAGACAGATAGAGAAAGACAGGGACAGACTGACAGATAAAGACAGAAACAGATAGATGCAGAGACAGATAGAGACAGAGACAGATAGAGACAGAGCCAGATAGAGGCAGAAAGAGACAGATAGAGGTGAAGACAGGGACGGGGCAGACAGATAGAGACTTAGACAGACAGAGACAGAAAGGGAGACAGAGGGAGGGAGACAGGGACAGACCGAGACCGAGACAGATAGAGGCAGAGACAGGGACAGACAGATAGAGGCAGAGACAGACAGAGAGGCAGAGAGACAGAGATGGAGAGGGAGACAGAGGGAGGGAGAGGGTGGGAGGGAGACAGACAGAGGGAGACAGAGAGGGAGGGACAGAGAGGGAGGGACAGAGAGGGAGGGACAGAGAGGGAGGGACACAGAGGGAGGGACACAGAGGGAGGGACACAGAGGGAGGGACGCAGAGGGAGGGAGGCAGAGGGAGAGAGTCAGGGGGAGACAGAGGGAGACAGACAGGCAAGGAGACAGAGGGAGACAGAGAGGGAAGAAGACAGAGGGAGACAGAGAGGGAGGAAGACCGAGAGAGAGGGAGACGGAGAGAGAGGAAGACAGAGGGAGGAAGACAGAGAGAGGAAGACAGAGGGAGAGACAGAGGGAGAAACAGAGGGAGGGAGACAGAGACAGAGAGAGGGAGACAGAGAGAGGGAGACAGAGAGAGGGAGACAGACGGAGGGAGACAGAGGGAGAAAGACAGAGGGAGAAAGACAGAGGGAGAAAGACAGAGGGAGAAAGACAGAGGGAGAAAGACAGAGGGAGAAAGACAGAGGGAGAAAGACGGGGGGAGATAGAGAGAGACAGAGGGAGGGAGACAGGGGGAGAAAGACAGGGGGAGAAAGACAGGGGGAGAAAGACAGGGGGAGGGAGACAGGGGGAGGGAGACAGAGGGAGGGAGACAGAGGGAGGGAGACAGAGGGAGGGAGACAGACAGAGGGAGAGAGAGGGAGGGAGAGGGAGAGGGAGAGAGAGAGATGTTGAATCCCAATAGCACCAATAATTGTTATCGCTTACTCTTCTTCGGTTTCTTTCATAATCATAAGCTAACATGATAATAAATAGGCGCTTTGCAACCTAGATACAAATATGGATATAAGAGATCCTGCCAAGATGGTGGAACACATTTTTTGGTACTTGTCATGTGACCATTAACCGAAACATGTGACACGGGTCATTAGAACTAGGTTTGTTTACTATATGGCGACTACGATGCACGCCAACGTTTAGGAGTCTCGGGTTGAGTGCCGTAGGGAGTTTCTCAGTTTATTATACGCGCAGTTACTTACTGGCTGTAACAGCCATAAAATATTTACCCCTCCAAGATGGCGGAACACATTTTGGTACCTATCATGTGACCAGGAGCCGAATCATGTGACAAGGGTCATACAAAACCTAGTTTGTTTACTATTTGGCGACTACGATGTACGCCAATGTTTAGGAGTCTCGGGTTGAGTACTCCGTTGAGTGCGGTGGGGAGTTTCTTTGTTTATTATACATGCAGTTACTTACTGGCTGTATTAGCTATTACATATTACATCCAAGGGTAATACATTTAATTTCACCTCTTTAAGATGGCGGAGTATGTTATGGGTACTCGTCATGTGACGTGAACCATGTGACATTGGGCAACAGGATATAGGTTGTTCACAAAATACTGCTTACGGTGAACGCCAACTTTGCGGAGTCTCGGACGGAGTACTCCGTATTT
Organism: Triturus cristatus; assembly: GCF_964204655.1. Lineage (NCBI taxonomy): Eukaryota > Metazoa > Chordata > Amphibia > Caudata > Salamandridae > Triturus > Triturus cristatus. Next base: position 1,232,025,928 of record NC_140589.1, on the reverse strand, counting down.
TGCGGTAAGGAATTGCTTGGGGAAGTGGGCCGTATGTTGTGATTTTAATCCTAATCACAGGGATATTTATTACTTATGAATCATTAGTTACCAGACTCTCCGGTGTTATACATTAGCAGTTATTTTACCGATCATGTATGGTATAATTGAGAGTGGGTAAACATAGGAGACATTCGTAACTGGGCAGCGAGCCCTCCCCCTCTCCCCTCTTCTATTATGCGTTTAGTTTATTTACCGTTAGTATACAGTATATCCGATTGTGGGTGAACTTCCCCTTATAATGCTGGATGCGGGAATCTAGATACAAATGTGTGGTTGGTTGCCCTATTATACTGTTATAGCAACCCCATGCATTTTCTTTTAGGTCATGAACTCGTAACTTGATGACTATTCATACATACTGGTTACTCTATAATAGAAATAGAGGAGGATCGACCCGAAAACGTTACTCTACGTCATCAGGTGAACTTCGACAGTTTATTTACGCTAGTTTTAGTGATCGTAATAAATACTATTCTCTTTTTTAACTCTCTACGTGTATTTTATTTCAGTTTTGGAAGTGGATTACGGAGCCTGATTTAATTTAATATATCTTCACTTGCAAAGCTTGAATCCGCAAGTGTGAAGGTATTTAAGTTATCATGTGAACTCTTATAGTTCATGCACAGTAGTTTTAAGAGATCGTAGTATAATTATTCTTTGCAACTCTGTGTGTATTTTATTACAGTTTTGGAAGTGGATTACGGAGTCTGATTCAATTAGACAAGTCTTCACTTGCAAAGATTGACTTAGCAAGTGTGAAGGTATATAATAATTACTTTTACGTAGTTCACGATTTGTCACTAATAATTTCAGTTAAAGATAACGGGTTATGCTTTTGCCCCCTGGTACTGATGAACGATTTATCTTTTATGGAGCATTACTCATGAAGCTCTATAATCTTCTATCAGGTGACGTTAATTATATTCACTATAGGAAATTTTGGTGATTAACCTATTTTTACTTCAGTTCAGTTCAGTTCACTAATTCTAGTTCTTGGTCACACAGCTATTGACCTTCATTTTCTTTTTGGGCATACAGTGTTTCTGCAATCTCTTTCATGTACTAACTCGATTCCTTCACTTGGTGATTGAGTCTGTGAATCCTTACTACTGGTGATGGCTTCACGTAGTTTGTAAGACATGGTAAAAATATATATTAATCATGTTATACCTTTTTTTGGGGTTTTGCAGCCCTGAAGAAGTCAATGGTGCGTATTTGCACATGACGAAACACATGTTGGCTTCTTTGTGTGAAGAATTGTACTACCGGGCCAATTTTGTGAAGCACTATACTACGATGAGCTGTGGAGATACTACCAGAATAATTTGAAATAAAGAATATGAACTTTTCAGAACAACGTGTGAAGATTTTACATTGAACTACAAGTGTTAGAGTGTGCTCAGGGTAGACCCTTTTTAGGTCTCGCTGAGACAGCAAAAGCTGTCTCTTTGAGATATTTTGTAAGTGGGTTTTCAAAAGTGCTACCTACATGGTTTTGCTGGTCTAGAGCTTGCGTGCACGATGGTATGCACGTGCACAGCTGCTCCTCTGCTTCTTGCATTCCCCCCTCCCTTCTCACCCAGCCCTTTGATGCTCTGCTTGCATCTCCCTTCTCCTCCTCTTTTTTCGTCACTTGTATTCAGGCTCCTCGCATTCCCCCCTCCCTTCTAGCCCAGCCCTTCTTGTTTTTACTGCACTTCGACCTCTGGGTAAACATCACAAATCATTTAACGCAGTGTGTGAGGCGGCAGGAGTGGCTCGCTGCACTGACCAAGGTAACTCCTTCACAGGTTTATAAAATGCCATGTATATGTTAACAAGGCTGAATTGTGGCTGTTAACTACAAGGCTTGCTTTTCAGCTGTGTTTCTCCATTGCTTTTTTTTTAATAGAGCGAAACCTTGTAAATGGATGTGTAGTTAAAATGTGCATTATAGCCATTTTATCGCGAAGAATTACTTTGTGTCGCCGTTTTTGTCACCGAGACATTGCCTAACACTTGCGCCCGCGGGTGTTGTGCTCAGTTTTTCCATGCCATTAAAAGCACTGACTGGGTAAGAGCTGAAGGCACTGCGGAGCCTCTCCTCTTGCAGGCCCTGGCTGCTGTGCCCACCCCCCGTTGGGCCGGAGCTCTGCGTATCCTGATGCCCGCATTGGCACTGCCTCCTCCGGCCCATCTTATTTTTCACCAGCGCTGCCTTTGGGACCGGAAGCGTGTCATTTTTGACACAGTATCGGGTGGAATCTTCACAGTCCAGCGATTAAATGTAATGACCTCAGTTTCTTTGCCACGGGGCCTGTTGGCTGAAGCAGCAGACAGGCAGCCCACGCGCTACGCCCCTTCTCACTCCCCCTTAAACCTTTTAAGAGTTTTTCACGATTATACCTCATTACTTTTGCAATGAACAGCACAGTCAGTGCGTTTTTCGCTGAGACTCCTGCTACCTTTTCAACTGGCCACACATCCCACGGGCTCGGAAGTTAAAGGTTAATAGGGCTTGGATCTTTCTGAACATAATTTGACCTACAAAGGCTCTGAAGAACCCTTCCCAAGCAGAAGAATACATAACAATGCAGGCATTCCCGATATCTATGCCCTCGCACAAAGAGGACCCATTGGGACGGGTGTGAAGGGTCATACTGTCACGTTTGCTTCCTTCATCCAATGTCTGGACGCACAAACGACTTATTTTCCCTTTTACTTTTTTAAAGTTATTTTTTATTTAATTAGTGTGAAAGACTTTAAACTGATGTATGATCACCAATGCATGTCACCTCAAACAGTGTAAGTATCTCACAGAACGAACTGTTCACAGAAGTACAAAAGAGAGAAAAAGAATGACCCACCTATCCATCCACCCACCCTACCCTCAAACCGGCACAATGCCACCCACCCTCGTGCAGCACCAGTCCAGTAATAATTACGACTCGCACAACTGTGCTTCATCCAACAAGGCTCAAGATTATTATGCGAACCCCACTTTGCTTTCATGCAGTGCGCCATGTGTAGTGGGACGGAGGACACGGAGCAGTGTAATCAAACCGAGCTGACGCTTGTAGACTAACGGCTTGCCAGACTATCCAACATACAGGCCATCACTGGCTTCCAGGTGGTGTTCCATTTCCAATGTTCGCTCTCCACACTCTCAAGGAGATTTTCTAATGCCTTGGTGTTCCAGATACTTGCATGCCATGTTGACATAGGTGGCCCTTCTTTCTTTTTCCACCTTGCTGCAGTGTAAGTGTTTATGTAGTCCTTTGTAAGTCTTCTGGTCTTAAGTGTAGCTTATAGAAGGGATGCCTCCTAAAGGGACCCATAAACCTAGTGGTCTTAGCCAAAGCAGCCTCTCACGTTTTTGCTTCTCTGCCCTTAAGTACCTCAGAGTTACCACATGGGCTGCTCCATGCACGTTCTGTGAGCTTTTTGCTTTCTACTTTACTTTAGTCTACAATTAAACAAACCTTTCTTGGGTTACTTTCAGCTGCTTGCTTACTCTTTGACAACCAGATGAAGGTGTGCCTGAGATGTGCAGAGAGCGTTCTGTTTTTGCAAGAGATTACCGTCACTTCAGCAGTTCCACATATGTGTGAAAGTGCACATGGTCCTGTCTTCGTTGTTTTGTAGAGCCTGCTCTCAGCCGTGCGAGTCGTTTTCCACTGTTTGAAAGTGCTGTAGGAATGATGTCCTTCTGGTCTGTCAGGAGGAGGAAGAGCCTGATGGTGCCTATCCATTTTAGCAAACAGAGACTTACCGGTTGTAGTGTGCTCTGGAAGTGTAAATAATGAATACATTTGAAGCATTTCATGTCTCACCACACTCATCTGTATTTTCTTTTGTAAGCAAGTGTTCACGTTGCTTTGGTAAGCCTACTTTTCTCTGCTGGAGCTCAGTCCCCTGCATTAAGGAAGAGTACGATTGTCCTCATTATACATCGAAATAGGATGCTTACACCTTACTTTTGCCAGGAAGTTTTAATGCAGTGCAGACGGAGTTGTCCGTTTCGATGGCAAATAGCTGCCCATCCGGAAAGCACATGTACCACCAGATTGTCTCATAAACCTCAATAAAGACCACTCTGAAGGTCTCTAATGGCAAATGCAAAGGTTGCAATAAAACAATATAAACTATTGTACTTGCTAATTAAGTTTCCATTTAAATTTTAATCTAGGTCATGGCGCATTATGGACAGATGCTGCACATTGACACTGTGTGGTCATTGGGTTATGGGCAATGCAGTAACAACTTTGATTTCTGCAAAATAAATGTTTTCACCCCAAGTGTTTCCTGCGTTTCACCAAGGATTGTGTTAATAGATTCCATTCTGTTGGACATGATTGCCAGGAATGCATTAAAGGCTCACTTAAATTTATATATGGGAGGAAAACCCAAAAGGTGACGCCATCTCTAAACAGCGTAGAATTCCCCGTGGAGCTAAATAAGTCTTTTGCTTAATATGCTAGTTGTTGCCAAACCAAGCCCACATTGTTATGGGTGCTCAGTCAAAAAGCTTGCTTAATATCCTTGAAGATTCCCAGACTTTTCTCTTCAAGACCCTGCTGATTTATAGGTTTGTATGAATGCAACATGGTCCGTGACTGGCTACCCTCCCCTCCCAGCTTCCCACACCACCTTGAAGGATTGACATAGGCAAGTTGTCTTTGGAAGGCGGGGGGTCAGGGACCCCCCGGCCGTATTTATTATACAAAACAATAAAGGATGAATATCAACATTACCTCAATTATGTTAAGAAACGCAAAATTCATGACATTAGATCTACAGTATTGAAGACAAATATCAAAGTCTAACCTTAACAAAAGTCTAATACAGCGTGTTTCCTATCCGAATCTACCATCCTGCCTGAATTTTGCATTCTAACATTTCTGGCCCGACGGCAAGGTCGCTAACCGGTGTCAAGTCCTACTAACCACGCCCTTACTCACAGGTGCGCCTGCGTGACAGGGGATCGCCTACCCCGTCGGCATCGTGAACTCCATTTAACCAACAAGGAGGCCCCTTACACTCTGCGTCATTTGCTGACGTCATGATGTATGTGCGGGGGGCTACCAGCCTAAGGAAAGCGTGACTCCCTTCCCCCTCATCTTTAGCAGCTAGCGGATATTCCTGCCCCTGAAGTTCTAGGAGGGACCAGTGGCCCCTCCCCCTGGGCCGCCCCCTCCGTGGATGGTGACACCCCCTAGAACCTTAAATTGCTGCTCACCAATCATGACCTTACCGCCACAGGCCAGCATTGTTTCCCGACGATCTGGCCCCCCCCCACAACTCCCGCCTGAAGGTCATCCCTACCTCACAAAGCCCTTCAACCAAGCTAGGATATTATCACACCATATTGTATTCCCTGCCTCAGTCAAATGGACCCCATCCTGTAAGTACAATTCATCCCCCCAAATAGTCCCATGTGGGATGGTCTGTAAGTGCGTGGTTCGGAAAAGTTTTTCTAACTTGGTATTGATCCTCTTTACCGAGTGATTCAATGCCCTGACGGAATCACCCCCACTCCACTGCAGCCGCGGTATCAGCTGGGACCATACTACAGTGCAGTCAGGGCACACCCTCCTTACCCAACCCGCTGCTGAGATGATCTCTTCCAGGAGGACCCTCCTACCCAGTCTAGCAAGGTCATTCCCCCCCAGATGAAGAATCACCACCGCCGGTGGTGCTGCATGTTGGGCGACCAACCCTGCAAAGAATCCCCGAAACTGACTGAGGCAGAGACCCCCCCTCCCAAAGAAGGAGATGGACAAACCTTTGTGCTCTAGCTCCCTTCTACCCTTGCCTGTAAAAAAGACATGTTTAGCACGATTAACATATAAATGACCAACAATCCAAATCCTGCCTGACCGCGTCCTGTGTTCGTGACTGTTCACGCCGCGATGAGTCGCCGATAAATCTTGATGATGACCCGACACGAGTTCTCCGCCTGCGTCACAGAGCGAAGAAACTGCAAAACCAGAAGAAACAACCCAACGTCAGAAAACTGTAGGTACTTTACAACATGTGTACCTGCACATACCGTTTGTAGCAATTGGAATTGGGTGACCATCTCCCAATTCTTTTAACACTGTTCACATGCAGACCCCTTGTGATTGCCTCAGTGGCTGCGCCTATCCTAAAGGAGTGTGTGCCAAATTCCTTAGGGTCAAGGCCCACCCTGGTAATAGTCAACTCCATGACTCTTCTGAACTGGTATTTGGTTAAAGGGGTGCCGTCAGCGTGTAATAAGAGCGACCCACCCAACAATCCACCTCTCTGCCTGATAAGTCTCCACATGGTGTACCGGGCAGCAAGGATTGGCCCTCACCCTGTGCAGTACCACAGTCTCCCCCGCGCCTCCTGATCCGTTTTTGATCTCAAAATTGTCACCCACAATGTGTCTCCCTGTATTGTTGTGTTCAGGAATTGGATACCTCCCTGCCTATCTTCCTTGGAGGCTGCAACCAACTCGCTCAGCCTCAAAGCTCCGTAAAAGGCTAATGTGAAAGCTGCTTTAAACAATTATATCTCCCAGTCTGAACTACAGACGTCATGCAATGCAGGCAATAATGCCGTCAGCCTCCCCAAGCCTATTGGTTTCCTAGTGTCAGCCGTGCTGCCCTGTAAGCGGCGCCAACCCCTCAGACCCTTCCGCACCACAAAGCTGTTAGTTGGGTCTTTTACTCCCTTTGCCTGTGCGTAGAAGGAGACAGCTGCCCTATGCCTCTTAGCTGTTGCCACTGAGCGACCCTCCTGATGCAATTTACCCAGATAATCTGTAAAACTATTCTCTAGAGCCCATTTGGATTCCCAGTCTCGCCCCAAGAAAGTGCAATATGAACCAAACGCCCCTTCATACGCTGTCCTTGTCTTGGGGGCTAAGCTAGCAGCCACGAGGTCCTGTAATTTGGGGCACCAATCTGCCAGAGCGCTGACGGGAAGTGTGTCAGTGTAGGCTCTGCTGATGGAAGATGTTCCCTGAATACCTGCATTTTTTGGCGAGAGAGTGCCTCAGCTGCATTATTAAGGACACCTGGTACATGTTTTGCCCTGAATATAACATTCAATTTCAAGCATCTCAACACAATCTCCTTCAAGAGGCGGAGTATGAACCTACAGCGTGCCGCTTGCTGATTGATGCACTCCACCACCGTCATGTTGTCTGACCAGAATATCACTGATTTGTTACGCAGAAGTTCTGGCCAGACCATTAATGCAACCCATATGGGGAACAGCTCCAGAAAACCAATGTTGGTTGTCAACTCACTGTACACCCATTCGTCCGGCCACCTGTGGGTGACCCACTTGTTTCCAAGGATGGCACCAAACCCAACACTCCCAGCAGCGTCAGTCCATAAACCTAACTCTGCTGAAGTAGTGGGGGGGCCGGACCACACAACCCTGCCATTGAAGTCCTCCAGGAATGCCATCCATATCTGCATGTCCTGGCGTACCTCAAGCGACAGTCTAGTGCGGTGGTGTTTTTCTCGCAGACCCTTCATAGCCTGCGCAATTGAGCGAGAAAAGGGGCGAGCCATTGGTATCACCCTCAACGCGAAATTCAACTGGCCCACTGTTTCCTGAAGCTGTTGTAAAGAGACCTTCTCTTTGGCCAGGCACGCGCGTAGTGCCGCCTTGAATTTAGACACCTTCTCCTTTGGGAGCCTGAAACAACCCTCCACAGAGTCTATTTCAAGGCCCAGAAATTCTAAGCAAGTAGCTGGCCCCACTGTCTTCCCCTGCGCCAGCGGGACCCCAAGAGCCCGCATGAGCACGCAAAATTCCTGCAATGCCCGCGCACACTTCTGAGACCCAGCCGCGCCCAGGAAGAGAAAGTCATCCAGGTAGTGCATGACCTGCTGATGCCCGGTTGCCTGCCTCATTACCCATTCCAAGAAGGAACTGAACGTCTCGAAATAGGCACAGGAGATCGAACAACCCATGGGCATTCATTTGTCCATGTAATACTTCCCATCAAACTTGAACCCCAAAAGGTGGTGATCCCCCTGATGCACAGGGAGAAGACGAAATGCAGACTCTATGTCAGACTTGGCCATCAATACCCCTGAACCCAGGCCCCTAAGCAACACCACCGCTTGGTCAAAAGAGGCATATTTTACACTGCAGACATTCTCATCTATAGCATCATTCAAGGATGCCCCCCTTGGGGCTGAGAGATTATGAATGAGTCTATATTCGCCTCTCTCTTTTTTAGGGACAACACCAAGTGGGGAACAAACAAAGTTGGGCACTGGCACCTCTTCAAATGGTCCTGCTATCCTACCCAGGCGTAATTCTTTTTTAATTTTTGCAGCCACTACCCCTGGGTTATGCTTTACAGACAGTTGGTTCCTGCACTCAGTCTTACCTGTGTATCCTCCTGCCGGTATCCTGAAACCCCAAGAAAATCACTCCTGAAGTAATTTAGCCGCTGCGTGATCTGGGTATCTGTTCAGCCAGGGAATCATTGCCATGACATCAATGGGAGTGTGTGATACTAAACCCTCCTCTTGTCTATTCAGGTTTCCTTCTCCCCCTGGAGCCCTGGTTGCCACCCTTAAATCTGCAGGAGGTCTCTGGGTGTGAGGGGTGCCCACACAGGGAACAGGCGTGTTTGAACTTACATGTGACCGCTGCCCTAGTGCAGGACCGTTTGTTGAAATCCCAACATACGCCCTTTTTATCCCCCCAACCCTTACCCTTTCCTGGTACCTCACTTCCTTGCGCATGCCGAAAGGGCTGTTGGGGCTTGGCCGGGTATATTTTCTGTGCACAAGTTGCCCCCATCGCTGCTGCCCCCCCAGTTATCTGATTGTACCATGACAGGGAATCCACCATATCCCATGCTAAAGAGGGATTGAATTCTTTAGCTTTCCTGAATGAAATGTCATATTCCTTCCACCCGTTCCCCACTTGTGTCTCGCTCCACATGGCAATCCTGCTCTGGTAGCAGGCCATTTCTGCTTGTAAATTGGGCGACCTTTCAGCTGTAATGGCACTGAACACGGAAAAGGCCCTCATCCAGTTAACAAATGTCTCCTCAACTCTGAACTTAACCAACTCTATTCTCCATTCACTGGGCAACATCCATTCCTTTTGTGACTTGGCATATTCAAGTTCCCTATTATCAATCAGCAAGGAGAATATGTTGATATATTTGCCCGCCCAGATCATCTCTTTCACAGCCTGAGACACATGTTGCCCCAAATTCTCCTTCCTGGAGGGCATAGCACCATCTTTAAGTAAAGGCAAAGCCACCTCCTTACCACTGTCAATGCCTTGCGACGTCGCCCCATCCTTCTTTGCCGTCTGCTCGCTGGCGGAACCTGTTAGGGGAGTAATTGGTGCCAATGGTGCCCCTTCCCCCACCCTGGCCAACTTAATCATCTCAACCAGTTTCAAGGCTTCTGCTGAATGATCTTGAGAAGATGGCAATACCCCCCCTAACTGTAACCAGGGTAAAACGGCGGCTATCTGGGATGCCAATTCCACCGGGACAACGTTATTCGGGGGGGTTAGGACCCCGACGGGGGCAATGTTCACGGGGGCAATGACCCAGAGTGGGGCAACCGGCAATGCTGGCGTAGGAGGAGCTGGCCCAGCCGGTGCCATTGGGGGCATCACGGGAGTATCCTTAGGCACTCCCACTGGCATTCCCTCCCCCTCAGCTGTATTCTTAGGCGTTGCGCTTGCAGTTTTCTTGGACTTGCCCCTCTTAGGAGGGGTGACAAAATCACCTCTAGGCTGTGGTGGGTAGATTATCCTTCTTGGCCTGCCTTGTGGTCCAGGAGGCCCATCCAACCTCTGATTAATTTCTGCCACACTCCTACCTAACTCATCCACCTTACCCAAGTGCCTATCAATTGCGGTCATCCTGCGCATCATAGTCTGCATCATTTGTTCCATGCGGGCACTCTTATTAACTCGTGCCCCCGGCATTCTCCACAATACTCAATGCAAACTAATCCTAGCCAACCCAAGCAATTGTACCTTCTTTCAGATGGAGGATGTGAAGATGGCCGTAAGCACCATGCAACTGTGACTGCAAAAACACACCAAGCTAGTCTTAGCGTGTGGGCGAGCGCCAACCCCTTGTAGGAAGGTCTCAAGCCCGGTGGCCCCCCAGAAGCAATGAAGTGCAGGCCCGCCTCACTCCCCTTACCACCGATGACCCGTGTGTCCTCAGCCCGTTGCTGTGCTCTGCGCCCGTGATCTGTTGTCTGCCACTGGAAAAAACACCTGTGGGTAAACAACTTCAACGTGAAGCCTCAATGTGCCAGCTGCCCTCTTAGTTCCCAACCTCACCGAAGGAAATACCACTGCCCCCACTTTAACTTGATAACCAACAGTGCCTACAGACTGCTGTGCAAACATGAGGCGCAAACTCACGACCTACTGATTAAAAGTCTGAAGCTGTACCAACCGAACTATCACAGGCACTAAAACAAACACTGTTCAAAGTTCCATTGAAAATGACCGAGAGCCCAAGGAGATAGGACTTTCTATTTGTATACCCAAATCTTCATGCATGTAGCTTTTTTATAGCTTGCGCTCGACCCGAAGGTTCACTTGCCATAGGAGCGCTTCCCACGCGCACCTGTTATGCTGCACAATATCCGAAGCACTAAGGAGACCGCCCGTCAACACTTACAACCGAGTCTGGCTCATCCCCGTGCCCTGCGAACCCAACAGGAATTGAGCCGCCACGAAAGCCCAGCCGGTTAGCCGCGCCCACGAACGCTTTAAATCCCCAACCGCCTCACCGCTTACCGCACTCTTACGGGGGGGGGGGGGTCAGCCAGCGATCCCGGGCGAGCTTGGAAATCCGCCTGTGGCCCGCGCAAAAACCACGCCGGTACCGTTGCCTCGTCCCTCACGATTCCCGGCAGTGGCGGCTTGCCAAACAGGAAGATTGAACCGGCGGCGCTCCTTCGTGGTCCCGCTGTACAGGCGTCTTCTCTCCTCCGCTTCCCTCGACGATTCCCACCTGGAGAAAAGAAAAAAGAAAATTACACGCACCAAGCGTGGGGCACACGAGGTATGCAGGGAGCGAGCCAGGGGCAAGAGGGTGCCCAGCTCGCTCCCCGGGCCTTTTAAGGGCGTTGTTACACCAGGGGGTCGCCGGCCCAGACGGCCCGCCCCCCGCCCGACCCGCCCCCCTGCCCCGGAAGCTGTACTGCTGCTACCGGTTCACGGGGGAGGCATCAGCCTATCGGCGGTGGGGGCGCGCCGCGCGCGTCATTGACCCGCGACGCACCCCCACCACCGAGAGGCCGGGGGAGGGGGGGGCGCCGCACCGCCATGTGGGCAGAAGGGCCGAGCGGCCCCCCCTTTACAAGAAACAGGGTCTTCTGGGTGCACCCTTGTGATGGCCAACACTAAGCGCAATCCTGCTCTTGACACACTTTGGTTGGATGCACTTGGAGTAACCAAAGTCAACATGTGTAGGGTCCATGCCACAGTTTCAGTATGGCCACTGACTGTAGGGCTATCTATTCCATTTGCAATAACTGTAGGTAAGTATTTTATGTGGCTATCTTGAAAAACGGGCATGGATCCGCCCTTCTCATTCCACTCAAAGCTTTCCCTGGTGTCATTGTATGTGCTCAGTATATTTGGGTATGATCTGAATTGAGTATCTTGTAATGCATAGCATGGTAACTTCAAAAGTTAATAAATTCGTTGTCATTATGATAAACTTGGGAATTGATTGATCTTCACTGCGTATCCGCAGGGTCATTAGTAGTAATGGCCTAGGGTTCAGGTAGCCATGTTTGTTCTCTAGTGTTGGCAATATTGTGTGAAAAGCGTTATTCCTGCACCTGTAAATTGGGCGCATGGATACTTCTTGAAGATCACTCATGCACGTACGTATTCATTTCCCATTTGTCTATTAATGTTTGATGCTTTGCCACTTTACAGTAATAAATGATTATACTGTGTATTTCATGTCCTGTTTGGTGTAAGTCAGAACTTTTTTTTAATCTTTCACTCAACAAAAAGTCTGTTTCAACTGTTAGAGGTTTAATATTTTTAGACCCCAGTACTAGTGGTGCGCGAAATGCAGTGCAACTTGGAAATAATGTCAGGTTAATTTGATTACCTGGTCTGTGCACAAACGATAAAAATGTATTTCCAGTTTCATTACCAGGTGATTACGACTTCATAAGGATTTTTTTTTTAAAGTTCTATTGTCCACACTATTGCTCCTGTATTTTTAAGCCAAGATGCACATTTTTCCTTTGTAGTCTTTTTCGGGGTTTAGTTCCTGGTCTTAATTCTTTGCAAAGATTTCTTGAAACACCATCCTTTCATCGCAGCTGAGAGTCTCTAAACTGTAATCTTTGCATGTGAAGTCCAGTATTTCTGTTGGGAGGCAACCACGAGGGTTATTTGTCGGACATTCTTTTTATATCTGTATGTAGCACGTGCTACAATGACTGCATGTTTTTGTAACGCATAAATAACTAATACAACTGTTGCTCTTCTCAGTAGTACTTAAGTTAGCAACCCTGTAAGGATGAACCTGTAATTCGACCTTGCTCAGTGTGTGATCTGTAGTTTACATACAGTTCTCAGCCAGTCTCCACAACTAACTGGGCTATCAAATTAAGGACTTTGTGTTTAAGTTAAGTTACTCTACTGTAATTTAAAAAACTTTTTTTTTGTGGTTTTTTTGTTGTTAGTTGTCTAGACGTTTTTAGGTCTCGCCTGAGCCAGCGCATGCGCTGCACTGGCGAGACATTTAGTAAGGGATTTTTGAAGTGCCACCTGTCTTGAGCGGAAGGGGTGAAGGTCACCTACTTCACTGCTCTTAGCAGCTCGAGTTCCAAGGAAATGAGAAAGGGGCTGAGACAGTAAACACAATACCAGTGCTACCAATGTCCTTCCACTCGTGTATATTCGGTTTATCTGTGCCAGACAGATCTCAGCTGGTGGCAGTGGAGTCTGGCGCACATATGCTTTCATCTACAAGCTGGTTTCAGTCAGCAACATTCCTTCCAGCCTACACTTCCGGTCTCTTTACCTCATTCTCGCACGTTACCTTTCATCGCTGCGGTCTGTCTCCCTTTGTCACTGTCTTCTTGCCACTTCTTTTCTCTCTTGTCGTCATTTCTCTCTTTTTGACCCTCTGTAGGAGTTGTTTTATATACTTATTATGCTTCAAATGGAAAAATAGAAGTGCAGGTACTCTGTACCAGAGTGCCTACTTGTTTCTGGGAAGTGCCGGTACTCTCCAATTGAAAGTATTACATTTCTTTTGAGAAGTGCCAGTACGCGCACTCCGAAAAAAAAAAAAGCATTGGCATTTGCTTTTGGGACCTTATAAGTATTTCGTTATGCAGCACAATATGCTTGGTGCAACAACATCAACTGTTGGATGGCTAAACACTTATAAGGTCCCAAAGGCGAGACCTATTGGCTATGCCAATGCTTGCTGGCCTAGAGCTTGCGTGCACGATGGCGTGCACGTGCACAGCTGCTCCTCTGCTCCTTGCATTCCCCCCTCCCTTCTCACCCAGCCCTTTGATGCTCTGCTCGCATCTCCCTTCTCCTCCTCTTTTTTTCGTCACTTGTATTCAGGCTCCTCGCATTCCCCCCTCCTCCCCCCCTCCTTTCTCGCCCAGCCCTTCTTGTTTTTACTGCACTTCGACCTCTGGGTAAACATCACAAATCATTTAACGCGGTGTGTGAGGCGGCAGGAGTGGCTCGCTGCACCGACCAAGGTAACTCCTTCACAGGTTTATAAAATGCCACGTATATGTTAACAAGGCTGAATTGTGGCTGTTAACTACAAGGCTTGCTTTTCCGCTGTGTTTCTCCCTTGCCAATTATGTGCCTACAAGGCACAAATTTATGTCAAATGCGCGAACAACCGTCATTTTAAATTTTAGTTTATTTGACAGGTTGACCACTAGTACTGCTCCCCCTATCTCCTCCTTTACAGTGCTATAAGCCGTGCGGTCTCTGCGTAAGCAAACGCAGCATTTCCATCACTTGGTGCGCTTAACAGAAAAGGCAAAGAGTTAATATGCAAATAGTCAGAACCCCTTTACAGTCCGGATTACTTCATACGCTCAGCAAGGAGGCAAAAAGTTTACTGTTTTAACATTAAACACGTGATGCTTATTAAGTGACAAACGTTTTAGCCAGTGACGATTGTGTGCCTTTGAGTACAATATTCGTTATTTAAAATGTTGGCAACACTAATACTGCGCCCCCTCTCCCTATAAATGCTATATTTAGCCCGGTCTTAGCGTAAGCTAAGAGTCCTCATCTTTTCGTGTGCTCAGCACAAAGGCCAATATGTTCATGAGCAAATATTTTGAACACCTACACTCCGCATCACTTGGTGCACTCAGCAAAGAGGCCAAAGTGTTAGGGAGCAGGTATTCTAATCAGCTATATGGATATCCCACGGCGCCCCTCTTTACAGTGTTGTACTCAATCTGTTGTCACTGTCAGCAAACAAAACAGTCTGCATCACTTGGTGCACTCAGCAGAGAGGCCAAAGAGTTAATAAGCAAGTAGTAATTGCCCATGTACAGTCCAGCTCATTGCGTACATTGAGCAAATATGCCAAGGAGTACATAAGCTGGTATTTTTAACACTGACCGCAACAACCTATAGGCACTGCTTCACCAATGCACCATAACAATGTACACACTTTATGCTGCTAAATTGTTTATAAAGTGTAAAATGTTTCACCATTGCCGTTTGTGTGTCTCCAAGGCACAAATTTATGTCAAATGCGCTATCAACGGTTATTTAAAATTTTTAATTAATTGGACAGTTTGGTTATTAGTACTGCCTCCCCCCCAACCCTCTCCCCCTATACACTGGTATATGCAGTATGGTCTCTGCGTGAGCAAACCGAGCATTTTGCATCACTTGGTGCGATCAGCAGAGAGGCCAAAGAGTGAATGAGCAGGTATTGTAACCAGCTATATGGACATGTGACTGCACCCCCTTTTACAGTGTTATACTCAATTTGGTGTCAGCGCAATAAAAAAAAAACAGGCCGCATTACTTGGTTCGCTCAGCAGAGAGACAACAAAGTTAACGAGCAAATAGTCTGAACATCTTTACAGTCTGGATTACTTGGTACACTCAGCAAAAAGGCCAAACAATTAATGAGCAGTATTGTACACATGTATGTCACCATCCAATAGGCACTACTTCACCTATGCAGCATAACAATGTACATACTTTATGCTGCTAACTTGTTTATAAAGTGGCAAACGTTTAAGCTTTAGTTAATTGTATGGCTACAAGGCATTCATTTATAACAAATTAACGTGTTCTTTGCCAAATGTATACACATATTAAACTAGAGCCAGGCAAATACCCTAAACTGCAGCTTCTAAACACTTTAATTTACAGCATGCTAAAACACGTTGGTTTTATTTTTGTGCTAAGTTAGTGCCTGCCTTAGCGTCCTTCTTTAAAATATTATCACTGATTACATTTTTTTTTCTAACAAGATTTTTAGTTCAACGTTTGATGTTTATAAAATGTACAAGGTTACAGCCCCTGCTGATCGTATGCCTTCTAGACAGAAACACACGTCTTTATTAGCAGCTGCTTACAGTATTTCTGTGTTTTTTGAGATTACATTTTATTGTACTCTGGTGTTGTTTTATGGCTTAGCGTGTGAAGTTGATAAAGTACAAAGGTTTCAGCCTTTGATCATTATCTTCCTTCCAGGCACAGACACGGGTATTTTTTTAGCTGGCGTGATTTTTATACAGTTCAAAGGTTACAACCCCTGCTGATCCTGTGCCTTTTAAGCACAAACATACAGTTGTTCAATAGCAGCTGATTGGTGTTTGTCAATGTTTTTTAAGGTTCCATTTTAGCGTACTGAGTTGTTGTTTTTTAAGCCAAACAACTCATTTTAATAAAGTAAAAACGGTTTCAGCCTTTGATCATTGTGTGCTTCCTAGGTACATACATATATAGTTTTGAACTAAATTCCTAATTATTGTTCTACTGTGTACCTTTTGAGCCAAGCACAAAATGTAAGAAAAAGTACAAAACCTTTCGGCTTCTGCCCAATGTGTGCTTCCCAGGCACACAAAAACACGTTTTTTTACTAATTTGTTACTGCATAGCCTGCCAATCATATGCCTCTAATGTCCATACATACATTTTTTGTAGGTGCTGCTTCATTTAGGTCCGTGCTGCATAAATACATATAGTTTTGCAGCATGTAACTACATTTATAAATAAGTCTTGTTAATATTCGACTCCTTCTAAGTATTGCTTTCTGCTATTTTCATTTTTACCCCTTCCAACAGTATAAAAACACTACCCTTCCACACCATTCTCCCCCCCCCTTACAGTATTATACTCAGCCCGGTCTTGGTGGAAGCAGCCAGAATCAATAAAACTGTCGGCTAACCATAAAAAAATGCATCTTTCTTTTATTTTCGCCATTACTCTAATTATCCTGCTTATAGGCTGCACACTTATACCACCACTTTGTTACTCAAGGGAAAGTCCAAGGAGGTAACGAACACGTTTGCAGTCCCCTAAGTTCTGTTCTCGTAGCAAAAACGCCAAACAATTTACGTGCAAATTGTCTAAATACTTTAACATCTGCATCATGTGGTGCACTCAGCAGAGACACCAAGCAGCTAATAAACAGGTATTTAAAACACCTATATAGACATGCAATGGCCACTGCCTCACCGATTTAGCACAGCAGTGTACACAGTTTATACTGTTTAATTTTTAATAGGGAGACATAATATTACAAACAAATCAAACACCGTGGATGAGAAATTTGGAGGCAAAAAAGGGGGGAAAAGCAGATCACGTAAGCCATACCACACAGCAGCGTTACAATGCAAAAGCATATACACTTGTGCTCTCTTTGTCAGCTATGGTGCTTTCAGTCCCAAAAAAACTTTAGGGAATAATTCCCCTAACTTTCACAAAGGTTAGGTGTTTTAAAGTGTCTGCTGTTTGCTAACTTCCAGCAAAAGCTGTAGTGTCTTCTGAGCGTCTAGTGAGTAAAGATAAAAGCCAAAACAACCTGAAGTAGGTCGTTTAGGATATACTTTATACACCGGCAACTGATTAATAGTAAACAAGCAACTGCATAGCTCCCCAGCCAATATTAGCACACATAGGTACATCTTATTAACTTTAATGATTAGCACATTTGCTCTTATGTACTTGGTGTGGCATCTATGTTTGCATTATTGCTATAAATTGCACTTTTGTTATTACTGTGCTGTTTTAATAGGAAGCGTGATGTTATGGAAATACAAAATGTCTCATACACAGCTAATTGTATATCTCTATAGTAGAAACGCTTACATTTTTTAGCTACTGCGTACTTTGGGTCTACATTAGCCAACTACATATAGTTTTGTAGCATGTGCCTAGAAATCTGGAGCAGTGTTGGTCTGATTAGTATCCCTGTAAGTACAACATCCGCGAGTTTTTACTTCTGTCCTATTGAACAATATTCACACCAGTACTGCTTCCTCTCTCCTGCCCCCCCCCCCCACTGCCCCTTTTAAATTATTTTACTCAGCCCCGTTTTAACACAAACAGCCGGAATCAGTAGCAGTCTTAAGGAACCATAATAAATGCATCTTCCTTCCATCGACACCGTTACTCCAAATATCCTGCTTATTTGCTGCACACACCTCCACTATCACTCTGTATACTTAAAACAAAGGCTAGAGATACAAGGAAAAGATAATATTACAAACTAATTTAAAAAAAAAAACACAGACGATAAATTTAAAGGCACAATATGAGCTCAAGCATTTGCGGTGAGGCACAGCAGCGTCACTATGCACAAGCATATCCACATATACTCTTTTTATAAGCTGTGGTGCTTTGGGTCAAAAATAAACTTTAAGGAATAATTTTGATAGCTTTCATTAAGTAAAGGTATTTTAAAGAGTCTGCTGTTTAGTAACCTCAAACAAAAGCTGTAGTGTTGTGTTTGGAGCGCCTAACAAGTAGCTTAGGCATGCAACGGTTGATATTGTTGCACCAAGGATATTGTGCTGCAGAACTAAATACTTATAAGGTCCCAAAAGCGAGACCTATTGGCTATGCCAATGCTTGTTCTCATTACTGGTGAGACCCAGCCCACTTAAATTTCTGCCGGGCCTTATAATAAAGCTCCAGTGTCAAAGCTGTTGCTTTGCCCCAGTGGCCACACAGGTTGTGCAGCGGAGAAGCGCAGGTCCCAGCTGCAGAAGGCAGGTGTGCCATTCCCGTTGGGCAGTCTAATACTGCTCATGCCGGGAGTCTGGCTTTCAGCAATGTCGTCACATGCTTGTACGAGTCCAGTCCCAGCTAAGCTTAATTAAGAAAATCAGACCTCCTGGTTTGAGGATGTGCAAAGGCCACTAAGAGGCCTTAAATTAAACAAAATAATTGAGACTGGGTATACTAGGGTGAATAAAGATACAGGGTGTGTACGAGTTACCGGCAGCTCGCTATCGACAGGTTAGAGACCACTATTTGGTTATTTTTTTATTTTTTTATTTTGTTTTGTCAATTTACATCCCTGTTTTAAAAATCTTTCTGTAATTTTGTTTGACAAATTCCGAGGTGCAAATCATCAACAATTGGGCAAATTGTTTTGCCATGCTTTTTAACAATTTTATGGCTCTCACGAAGCTCGAGGAAGTTCCTAATATAATTTGATGTGCAAGTTTGATGACTAGAGATAAATGTCACTAGTAATTGAAGGGCCCAAAGATGGCGGAGTTACAAAGGGGACACATGAACAGCGGGACACCGTGAAACGTATTTTATTATGGGAGGGCTTTGAAAGGACCTGTCCTGCTCAATACACATTTAAAGGATTCAGTTACTTTTTAAAACAATTTTCTAGTCACCATTTGTCCACTGATTTTCTTCTTACTGTTGCTTTATATGTCAATTTTTTAATTTTGATGTCTTTTGTTTTTTCACATTCCTCTTTGAATCAAGGGATGCCACATCACCTATATTATTGTGCTACTTCCCCTTACTCTGGAACGCATGTAAACAAACAAATCTTACATTGCCAGGATATACATATATTCCTTTATTCTGCTAGCCTTTGCTAGAGGCCCATATTCTTCTGCTAGCCATTGGCTGTGCAGCCCGAATCTGTTTCTGCTGCCTCTGTTGGGCCACACCTGAAATTGAGGCTGGAGGCTCTGTGGCTCTGCCCCATTCTGCCTTGGAACATTGACTGCCGCAGCTGTGCTTGTTTGTTTAATAGCGATGGAGTGACATTATTATGGTGTACTGAAAGTCAATGCTAAATATGTTTTACAGAACACCACTTCCCAGATTGAGGCATTAGGTTGCACGCCCAATGTGTAGTAATGCTTCACTGTATTCAAGAGAAGGCCTATAAAGTCCAGGTGGCATATTTATGAGGAGTTTTCGTAATGCTTGCGCCACCCAAAGTTGGTCATGAACAACACAAACCTCTCCGTCATATTTATAAAGCCATGCAAATCCACTAGCTTTGAATGGCTTCACAAATATGGAGTGATGCAACGCTTCACAAATCGCTACGTTGCCGTACTTTGTGCAAAGGAGGCGTTCCATGGGGGTTGCGGTGGGTGTTACAACGCAACTCCCATGGTGTTTGATGCATTCCCACATTTGCAAGGACTTGTAAACCTGGGAATGCATCAGAATCGTACGCCTCCCCCAAAACAATCCTGCCTGTAACGCAGGTACCCTTGCACCATGGTGCAAGGGTGCCTGCGTAAGCGCTAGGCTGACGAAAACGCAGCAGCGCAGGGGGAAAGGACAGGAATGCATCATATTGGGTAAATACGGTGCATTCCGGCCCTTTCCATGTGACAGATGGCAGTGCAGCAAGGTAGCTTGCTGCGCTGGCCTGCGCGTCTATTCTGGCAAATATGCCCCCAAAATTCTAGAAGGCATGATACAATACCAAAAATAAAACACTTTAGTAAGAGACAAAATGCTAAATCAGAATGAGAAACTAGAGGCAAGGCTTCCACTAAGTAGCTGGTGATGCTGGCATCAGCCAGTGGTATTTTAAAATAGTGGAGTGGAATACTTGATGCAAACGCCAATGATTAAGCCAGACACACACATTCCCACACACCCATTTAACTTGAGAGCAATTTTGCTTACCCTCAGCTACCTGCACATGTCCCTCCTCGGCTGCTGGAACTCCATCTGGAGTTCTTGCCCAAAACAGAAAGCTGAGAGCTGTAGCTTACACTGTGTATCAGCATGGGGCTGTTATCACAAGGTCCATGCTGATGTACTCTGCAGGTTCCTGTTTTCAGCCTCTTACTTTGTCATGCCACCCTTGCCTAACTCTGTGTGAGCTGTGTTAGGGGGTTGTGACCTGCTGATTTATGTGTAGACCCCGGCACTGGAGCGCTAAAGCCTAAATCACCTGATGGCCAAGGCTGGGACTTCACCAGGTCTGGACAGTCTGTCTGCTGACCGTTGCATGCACTTTCAGGGACCTGCCATAGCCAGGCACAAATGACCGTGCCTGCCTCAGACTGCTGCTCGACTCCCTCAGCTTTTTTCTACTATACTAATAGCGACACATTGCTCATTAATATATGCTTGTATTGTAGAAAAGAGAGGCAGGAAATATAGGAGGGTGGAACTGCCAATGCCTATATGAGCGAGATGCCCCAGGATGAAGCTTTTGTAGGTGGGAGAAACATAAATTGTGAAGACACCTTTCAGGGGTCTTTGGTCATTTGACAGGTTCAAGTGGGTTATGCCATACATGTGAGAGTCTTCAATAGGTTGTGTGTAAAAAGAAAATTCTCTACCTTCCTTTTCTCTGTAGCCTTGGGCCTGGTGCTGTGGTATAGGTTGAGATGTATACCATGAACCCTACAATGCATGTCTAACTTGGCCTCCCCTCCTTCCATCCACTCACTCTGTTTGACTGTCTTGGTCCTAAACGCAGCTGTCCTTCAGTCTAACGTCTTCATTTTGGAGGAGCCATGGCAGCTAGGCGGGGAGTCACTGGCAGATTGTGTAAAGACCACAATATACTTCTGGGCTGTGGGTGGAAGTACAGAGGAAAACCAGCTAATCAAATGCTGCCTGCGAAGGGATAAAACCAAGGTGTTGGGAGACAAGTTTAGATACACGTGACAAGGTGTTAAGATCCAAGTGAGGCTGAGCACAGCATCTCAGCTGTGAGAAGCCGAGTTTGCAAACCGAAATCCTTGCACCACAAGTCCATTCTAAAGATGGGGAGACCAGCGAGATTAAACAATAGTGGTACTGGTAAAGGCGTATGTCTGTTCTGGAGAATTGTAGCTCCATGTCTGCTCCACTCTTTTAGCTTGTAGTGCTATTTTGAAGCGAACTCGAAGATTTGGGACTAGCGTGAATCTTTTGGGTAGTCTAACATTTGCCTGAAAGATGAAATCTCAGAACTGTGAATGTGTGTTGGCAAAGCCCGGTATAAGTATTTATTGTGGCAGTGCCTAGTAAAAAAAAATGCTGCTGTCTTGGAAGTACATGATAATGTAAGTTCAATAATCTATTGATCTATCCTACAGGTGTTGGGCTGGATCCTGATCGCCAGCGTCATGTCATTTACTCTAGTATGCACATGCATCAGCCATTGCCGTTCCCCAGTCAGTTTTCTGCAACTCAAGTTCTGGAAAATCTACATGGAGAAGGAGAGGGAGATATTCGAGGCCAAGGCCAAGGAACATGCTGCCAAACTGGCAGAGAGGAATGTGCAAAGTTTCTTTGAGTGCACCAAACCGGAGCCTTTCCTGACTCCAGGAAATCGGGAATGGCATCAGATCTCGTCTCTCTATGCTTATAACACCAAGGGACAATTCTACAGTACCATACACAAATATGTTGAGAGCGCTGATAAGACTGCTAGCATCAGGTCCATAGAGGGAGATGTATTACCCCCAGTTCTAGTATTTGTGGATGATCTTGCAATGGGTGAGGCTGCTATTTAACACAAGGCGAGTTCAAGGTTAGGAGCATGAACAAGACATGAATGGATCAACACACTGCCTCAGGACTCAACATTATCTTTTTGCTGTAGTAATTCATTGAGGTATGTTGAAACATTTGGATGTGCCACCTACATGAACAATACACGGGCAAGCTATCCCATGAACCTTCTTCATCTTGACTGGACGATTCTCCAACTTGATTGCTACCTGCTTTCTTTTTGTGTGCAGATCCTCTGTCAGGAATGTTGTTGCCTTTTGTCACACTCAAACCATGACAAGTCCCCTTACGGATTCTTCGTTATGGACCTCATATGTGCCTTTTATACATCGCTTATTTGATAAATTGCTTATTTTAGATTGCTCTATCATTTAGATTGTATGGGGAATGTGCGGCCTTTTAGGTGCACAATGGCCAATAAGTGCCGTAGCCTGGACCAGGCAAACTCATCTTAACTTTTATTCACCAGTTTAGACTTACGGGTGCTAAGTCTCAGACTCAGGAAAAATAGTGTTAGGATTTAGCCTTTCGGCTTTTTATGTTTTTATTTATTTTTGATTTGTAAAGTCTGTAACATTTGATACCAAACACATTTTTAGGTCTCACCTGAGCCAGCACTTATAGCGCTGCTCTGGCGAGAGTTTTAGAAAGCGGGCTTTGGAAGTGCTAACCTAGTGGCTTTTTTTAGGCCTCCAGCTTGCGTTCGTGATGTCGTGCACGCGCACAGCTGCTAACCTGGTTTCTAGCATTCCTTTCCTCGCATGGCCGGCTTTCCTCCCCCTCTCTCACCCGCTCCTCCCCCTCCCTTACTGCATGGAAGATCGGTTGTGTTTCTAATCTTAGACCGCTTTCATTCTCTGCCTCTGCTAATTACTTCCACTTTCGCGGTGCCGCAGTGTAATGCTGCTCTGGTCTGTCTCATTCTCTCACGCTATCTCGTTCTGCCTCAGATCAGACTCTTCTCTTTGAGGTCTGTCCCGTGAAGTCCCTGGTGTAACTCGCTCACATCTGTCTCACTTGTTTATTTAATTGCGCGCCACACAACTCCCGGCCGGGTCGCGCTTGTTTTTTTTTTATCCAAAGTGTCGCGCTATCAGTTCTAAATGCGCTCCCTTCCCCACCACTCCATCCCACGCTTCACTGACGTGAGTCGGGCGCTGTCTTAATTGAAGGAATCCGGTCTCATATAGTTAACGGCAGCCGCGCAGCTCAACCATCTCATTTTTTAAATCACTTACATATATTACAGTTCCTCCTTTGTTCCCCCCAAGTCCCCCATCCATGCCCTGTGTGTGGCTTTGTATTAATCGGAGCGTCGCACTATCACTTTTAAATGCGCTCTGTATCTCTCCTTCCCCCACTGCAGGGACGCCCGCAAGGCAGGCGCTGTCTTAATTAAAGTCATATGGTCACATGCCCGCCCTCCCCACCGCCTTCTGTAGAGTATCAAGCCCACTATCAGAGGGACTCTGAACATTTACAACCTGTGCTGTTAACATTTCCTCTCTAAATCGAAGGGCAAACATGAACCTGTTTACCAGACGCATGGGAGGGTCGAGCAGCACTTTAGTGCTGGTATATTACAATGTGAAGTGAAGGAACAAACACCTCCGTTGTCACTTGTGTGAAGGCTGCATTGAAGCTGTCTGCAAACAAAAAGTGATGTGTGCTTTCCCTGCAGCCACTGACTAGGCTAGACGTGATTGTTGAAAGGTCAATGTAAAGTTGTGCACACACCCGGTAAAGTTAACCCCGCCAACTCTTAAAGTAAATCTTGTAGGGCAGAACAGCCTAAAGTAGGCACTTTAGCCTGTACAGTGGGCGGTTCGACTAGAATTCCCAGATATAGTCCACAGTACTTTCCTTTTCAAACCGAGGGTAGGGCCAAAAGATCGAAGCTGTGAGTAGAAGTAGTTCGACCTTCCTTAGCTCCCCTTTTAAGCCTCCCTCACCATTCTCTAATCTCCAGTGCCAGCTTATGTGCCTTTAAAAATGTATTTTGTTGATTCGGAATTGTGGCATCCTCACAGCCCGCAAAACCTCATTCTGCCCGCCCTCCCCACCTTTAGAGACAGAAATTGCAGTCCGATTAAGGTCTGAACACTTTCAGTATGCAAAGCGGGAGATGCTCACTTCGTTCTATGCGTGCAAAACTTTTCACATGGAAGGAAAAGCTGCTTATTTTTGCCTTGATTTTTGTCATTTCCTGATTTAGCAAGGGTTCTGCTAAGTAGAGTTGCAGATCACCATTCCGTTGTACAGCTCATCTACTGCCCCGTGACTTCAGGTTACACTGTAGTTGGTCAACCCACTTTATTCACTGGCTATCCGCCCTATGAGTGAGAGCATTTTGTTTGATCGCATGTGCACAGGAGCATGAGAAGGAGTACACTTCAGTGCATGTGCTGGCATGTTGTAGCTCTGGCCTGCTCCTTTATTTTGTATATGTTCCCACTCTTTTTCCACATTGCAGGTTTGCAAAATAAGCAAACACAAGCATTGGCATAGCCAATAGGTCTCGCCTTTGTGACCTTATAAGTGTTTAGACATGCAACAGTTGATGTTGTTGCACCAAGCAGATTGTACTGCATAACTAATATTTATAAGGTTCCAAAGGTGAGACCTATTGGCTATGCCAATGCTTGTTGAATTTCTGATTACTTTGGCCTTGTTCTTTTTTTTCCCCACACATTGTTGCTCACCTCTTTGCTGATAATGTTCAGGCACTGATACAATTTGTTCTAGTGGAGTGAAAGTAAGGGTCAGATGTACAAAGGGTTTTTTCGGGCACTAACCATCTGTTTAAGTAAAATACAGGGTTTGTGACCATTAGAACTCTTATATGTACTTATCTCATATTGCAATTTCAGAATTTTCTACTGAACTGCTAACTAGTTTTAAAAAACATTACTGAATCTCAATTTGAAAAGGATGTGTTAGGGGCCCCCCTTTCAAACTGCGATTCACTAACCTATATCTTAATGGTTTGCGACTGTAATCCTGGTGGCAAACCATAGATAAATCCATTCTAGACTCCCTAGTTGGGGTGATGGCTCATTTGCAGAGGGGAAGGAGTCACTTTTGGACGCCTTCACCTTACCACTGCCACCTCTCATTGAAATTTTCCGAAACTGAAAACTATTTTTTTTAAGCAACCACAATTCTATTTAGGATCCAGGCCTGCTTTCAAGAAAGTGTTCATTTCGGAATACAATCATCGGGCTGGGGGTTTGCTGTCCCTTGCAGACCACCATTCTTGTGATTGTAGCCAGTCACAGGGGATACCAAATTGGGACTAGCCTAATGAATATTCGTTAGGGAGGTTGTTCTACAACCCACAGTGATTAGTTCTTTTGTGAACTAACCGAGCACAAAGGTTGGTTCTAAACTAGAATAGTCACACAAAGGTGTTACACAGCTTACAACCATTAGTACACTACTCCAATATGCACCTTTTTAGCTGCTACTACATCGCCATATGGCTGCATCGAGAAAACCTTAATAGCACCATAAATATAGCCTGGACTAGCCTTTATCTTAGTAGGGCTCTAACACCCAGATTACTAGCATTGGAGTTAGAATAGTAAGTGAGGTTGCACTCCGGGCCTTTTCCATGTAAAGGTCATGTTAATGTAGCTCAGTTTAGGGAACAATATTATATATTTTGATTTGGGCCTAATGCAAACTAAACTGTCTCAAACCACTGCAGACAGTCTACAAACGGGACCGCTGAACATTACTTCAGAACAACAAAATCAGGGTCAGTGTACTAGGAACTATATTTGTAAAAAAGAGATGAGCAAAACTACCATTTTTATTGAACAATAAATATGAAGCACTCACTTTAATTTATTGTAGATGTATAAGGTGCTTACTGTCGCATGGAGTCTGCTTTACATTGCTAACTGGTGTGGGAAAGGGTAGTTTTTAGGATGGGAGAGGAAAGTTAACTGAAGCAAATAAGGGGAGGGTCAAGCAAAGAAAATAAAAGTACTGAAAACGGTGATAAGCAAGAGAAGTCACCATATAACATTAAAATTTTATTCATAACATAAACTTTAAGAGATGAGTTATTATGTTGACAATTTATTAAGGTGGACAAGTAAACAAGGAGAACCGAGCCAGTGCTGAGCCAACGGTCGGCTCAGGCTGCACGAGCCGAGCTCTGAAACGATTTGACATGTAAATTATGCATCTTACGTCACGTTAGACTATAAGTTTTCTTCAAAACTCAAAGTGCATTTCTTTCACATGAGGTAGCATTTCACCTTAGTACATCAGATTATTTGACAAGTATTTGTTAAAAGTGGGAGTTTTTAAACATGAGCAGAGAATCCTTCCTTCCTCCGCCCTGATGGAAATGCTATTAGTTAGCCAAGGGGCTAGCCAGTTGTCATGTATACTGTATATGTGGCCTAGATTCTTATTATAGATGGCTACTAAAACGCACACAACAGGTTTTTGTCTACAGCACACATCCTGAACTCAAGTATTTGAAGATTCTCTCTTATCTGATAGTGAACAAAAAGGATGCTCAATGAAATAAAGCATTTGCGTAGGATCATACAGTTTGGTCAAGCAGGGCGCCTGGGATTGATCCCTAATTTTCAAGTTTCACACTGTGCAATTTAGCTACAAGATTGGCCTTTCTTTCTTGCATCACAGGTTAATGCGCTATGGTTAATTGTTGGCATTTCAAATTAGAGAGTGGGTAACTGGTAGAATCCATACTTTATTTTGGGCAGTTCAGCATAGTGCAAACATTGCCCAAGGACATAACGGAGCTTCATAACAGATAAATACTATGTTACTAGTTCTTTTTTTTTCGGCACAGATATTTGCCGGGATTCACAGGATGCTGAGCAAAGGCCAGCATTTGAAGCCGGCTCATGCTGATACATGGTCAGCAGCTGTATCCACCAGGCAACATCGACTGCAGAAGCTTGGCTTGTTTTGGTCTCTGCGTTCCTAGGGACCTCGAGGTAAGCCAGACATTTGGCTCAAGCTTGGCTCGAGATTTCAGTGGCTCTCCCACCACTACAGTTTACAGACGTGCAATGCTTAATTTTAGCTGGTGGTTTCTGGTGCTCAGCACAAGCACTTAACTCAGCACCGGCACTTGTGACAGTCTGCCACAAGGTGGTGCTGTCTGGCTAATTGAGAGGTGACCAAAACAACAGTTAATTATTAACTCAATGTATATTAAAAATTACTATTACCTGCCGCCCAAGTCCATCTTATACCTTTGGGGACCTGGAATAGTCCAAATTGTCACACTTGTAGGAGTGTGATGGTTAGTAGGTGTGTTGTTACTATCATTAGCAGCATGGTAGGGGCAATCTGTGGTGCAAGCTGCAGTGGCAAGAGCTCTGGCACTAATTGTTTTACAAATTAAGCACTGCAGCCATGTGAGCCAAAAGAACGTTGGCAGAACTTTGCATTATTGAGTTTGAAGGCGTTGCTTGACAATTCTTGAAATGAGTTGCAAGGAATTCACTGAAGGATTATGCTTTCATAGGTTTTTTGTTTTTTTTTGTCATCTTACCTTATTTTAAATAAACATATGGACACCCCTGGTCCGGTCCATCCATGCCCCAAGTGTGTGGTGTCCTTAGTTTTTTTCTTCCTTGGGGACTCCCATATTAACCAAGATTTCAGGATTTGTTTTTTACTCCTGCATTTTTAAACTGTCCAGTTCACCTTTATATCTTTTATTGCACTTTGTCATGTGAATGTTGGTCGTTGTTAGAGTGGGTGTTTCTGCAACAGTTTGATCAGGAACCCCAGTTAAATTTGTGAGTTACCTCAAGAAGTCTAGCGTAAACTGTGAGACATTACATTTGTGAAGTGGAGGATTACGGCTTAAAGGACAATAGCCGGGGGCTGGCCTATAAAGTGGAGTAAGTTGGGTAGCTGTGGGCACCTGAAAGGACTGGCACTGTGTGCAGAATAGATGGGAAGAGTGTAGCTGTTAAACCTGAGTGGTTTGGATAGGAAACTGTAGTGAAAAGAAAGGTAGACAACAAAAGGCACTGTTTGAGAAGGGAAATAAACGGGGAGTGGGTTAAACATTGCGTAGAAACAAATGTTTTTTTATTATTTTTTTGAGTTTTATATAGCGCAAACTAAACCCCGAGACATCTGGTATCAGAGCGCTTTACACTAGCACCAGTGACATTACAGAAGGACACATTCATTTATTGTTAGGCACTGGGCAATTACGTGATTTGTCCAGAATCACAGGATGTTAAGTGTCGTTGCTGCGACTCGAACCTGGTTCCCCAGCTTCCAAGTCGACCGCTCTAACCGTAAGGCTACATCCTCTCTCCTTAAATGTTAACATTGCTTTGTAAGAAGAATATTTTCTGACCAATAACGCCAATGATTGAGTGTGCAGATGTAACCCTCCAAAGCTTAAAGGGCTAGATATTTGTTTAATTATCACTGTATGGATGAGGTGAAATCTTTACACCATACCCTGTATTCTTACTTTTAATTAGTTCTGTTTATGTATTATGATCGGCTTTGAATGTTCACCTATGGAGAGTGCTTTTAACCAGAGGTTTATTTTTTCTGAATGACAGCATGTGTAAATGTAAATCCTTTGTCAGAATGTTCTTTTGACAGTCATAGCTCGAGCATCATGCACTGTCTCAGTAGAATGTGGGAGCCTAGTGCTGACTGCAAGAAAAGCGTATCAGCTGCGAGGCCAGAGTTAGAATATTTATTACCACAGAGGTATAGAGGCCACATGCAAATTTTCTTCAGTTCACCCAAACATGCCGTGTTCTGGATATTCTCTCTGGTGCTTTTAGGTCGAGCCTAGCGCAGCGCGCATGCGCTACTCTGCGAGACTTTATGTAAGGGCTTCAAAAATCTGACCACACTCTTGTGCGTGTGGTTTTGTTTTTGTCACAGGCTATTGGCCTTTGGGTGCGTCTTTCTAAGAAAGACAGCGCGCAATTAGGCAATAGCCGATGCATGTCCCACCTTTCTCAAAAATGTAACCGCCCATGGCCTATTGCTTGCGGTTACCCGCATGGGCGCCATCTGTTTTGAATTATCGTGCCCAGACACGATAATTCAAAACAGATGGGCTGCTGCTTGCTCTCGTGCGCCCTCTTTGGTTTCCCTCTCGCATGCGCACACCACTCGCGGGCTTGGTTAATTTTCGTTCTCCTGCTGGCTTCCCTAGGCTGGAGCTGCCTCCTCCTCCCTCCTGCTTTTTTTTAGGTCGAGGTATCGAGAGGGTCTCGAGCTGAGCCAGGAATATAGTTATGAGCTCGCTCTCCCACTTCTAAATGTGAAACTGCGTGCCAGATCTCACATAGTGTGCTGTGTGAGCTCCGCATATTCGCACATAGTTCTGAACATGTTCACCTCCTAAACAAAATGCCCTGTATGTCTGGCAACAAGCTGCAGCGTGTGACCCTGTGTAAACTTTCACAGTTCACGGGCTGGTGATGGGTTTCACTATGCATGATCTTGCATGCGCTTGATAAAACACAAAAGGTTTCTTATTGTGTATGCACTAATTTTCTCAATCAGTCTGCCGCGGAGCCAGATCAGAGGTCTGTCTCTCCGCTCCCGTTGGGTGGTGTGAACGAAGCAGTTTCTCTTCCCTTGCTCGCAGAGCAGCCTCTACCCCTGACATTCACAGCGTGTTCGCACAGTGTTTGCCGGCAGCAGAGAACCAACAGGAGGGCCGCCCCCTCCCCCCGTCCCTCCTCCCGTGGCATCCGTTTCAGTGACGCACTGCCCTGTCATGGATACAGGCGCTCTCTGCCAGGGGCGCGCTCCTAACGCTGTGAATTACTGTCAACAAATTGTGTCGCTTCTTTCCCAACGGACAACTTCCTAGTGGACTAGTCACATTGAAACCATTTTCAGCTACATATCTGTGATCGGCAAACGTACATCCCCGCTGCCTAAGCCTGGGGTTGTGGACATGGTCGTCATACACAAGGGTTTTTAGGAAAAGCACTTTAGATATGACAGCACTTCACCCAAATCAAACGGAGGCCCAGTCAAGCCAAGCGGAATTTGTGATTGTCGAGCGTGTGTGAGATGCAGATCCGACTGCCTGTCCTCGTCTCCTGCTTATGTTTAAACTTGCCTCGCATGTTGTACTGCGTGCTTTATGGAGTCACTGAAATGCCACAGGGGCCGACTTTGAAGCTGGGGAACCAGGTTCAAATCTTGCGGGAGGCTCGAGCACCCTGTGGTTCTTGACACATCACTTAATTTCCCCGTGCCCCAAAATGAATGTGTCCATCTGTAATGCAACTGGTGCTCATGTAAAGCGCTCTGATACCTTCGGGTCGAGTTTGCGCTATCCACTTCCGAAGCCTTTCTCGCAAGGGGTGAATAACTCACACACCACGTTGGTGCCTCTGAGAGGCCCGGAGAGCACGTGCAGTCGGTTATTTGTGTGGCAGTGTCTATGAAATGCCAGGAGGGCACCTGTCAGGCTGCAGCATCTGTAAGGTCAGTAGGACAATCAGTCACCTTGTCAGGCCAGTAGATTTAGGTGGGCAGGGTCCGTCGGTGTTTAGCCTCAGTAGTAATTAAAAACGCACATTGAAATGGATTCTCCTTCTGACAAATGAACTGATCAACTTCTGCACAAGGAGCATTGAAAACGGTATATTACTAATCAGTTCCAGTTTTAAACTACACCTTTTTTTTGCATTCCTTTAGAGTGTTGTGTTTCTGTATTTTTTCACACAGCTCATCATTCTTGTATAGCACATACCTTGAATTGAGTCGCCTCTAGGCGTTTCTCACAGTGCCTGTCGGTGGGACAAAAAAGACGTTCAGACTACATAGCCATCCAATCCTTGGCCTCTCTGCAGAGCGCACAGAGCAATGGCCATCTGTTTCAGTCGCAATTGTGATTCAGTGTAAATGTGTGTGATGGAGGTACACAGTTGTCAACATATTGACAAGGTGAATGTAAAAGACCGGCAAGTGGGCGTGTTGCAGGTAAGGAAGCGATAAATATCATGGCTGAACAATGGTTGCCCAGGGTGCTCGGTGACAGTTCTACAACAAGAGTCCAAGAGAAGATGGCTTGCCGTAACCGGAGCAGGCGCTGTGACTCCCCTTGTGCTGGATTGCACATGTAGCGCTTGAGCAGTGGTGGCAAAAGAGCGCTGTAACCTGCTTATCTGGATACCCTTACTGGTGACAGCGGAGCAAACTCATCCTCAAGGTAAGATGGCAGCAGTACGCGCCATGAAAGTTCTAAGCGCTTTAAATGATGTTTGTGAATTGCTCCAGGGTGTACACTGGAGGAGACTGAACTTGGCCTCCTTCTGCTGTGTTTACGCAAAAGTAAAGAGAGCTATGGCAGTCTGTGGCAGAATCAGTTTGCTCTATGTCTTGTTACCAGGCAACATTAACGGTGCAAGATGAGTTTGTTTATTGCTTATTGCTTCATTCTTTTTAAGTCTTGTTGTGAATAGTACTTAGGGTCTTGCCTATACTTTGAAAAATAAAAAACCCTGTGCTACTCAGATTAGCCAGGAGAGGTTGACCGAGGAGGAACTGAACCACAACATACGTTTCTTTCTGCTTTACTCAGTATAACCACAGAGCTCCTGATAAAATTCAGAGGGGGGCCCCTCCATGCACCTTGCAGGGGGCCCCCCTCTCAAATTTCGTTACGCCACTGAGAGGAATACAACAATTTGTACATCGTCCACCACCCTTGCTTCCTCTTGCGCTCCTCACAGCCTGCCACCACTGCACAAGAGCTCTACGGTGGCCGGGAAGTAACAGACAGACAGGACAGGAGAAGGGGCTGCAAGATGACCTCATTCATTGTCCAAAGAGAAGTATGTTGGTGTGGAAGTGTGTCTGCAGACTTGTGTACAGCACAGCTTAAAGACATAGGCAAAGTTAATATCTCTGGCTAAACACTTATAAAGTCCCAAAAGCGAGACCTATTGGCTATGCCAATGCTTGTTTTTTATCTGAGCACTAACCACGGAATCTCGATCTTGTACAGAGAGACATCCTAATCTCCAGAACAAATGGTTTGTGGAAGCCGCGGACTCTGTGGTTATTAGCACCAGCTGAACAATCAGGATTTTAGTGGCAGTGTGGTATGGTTGTGATCCCTAGACTTGACTGAACAAGAGAATGAAGGGCTCAAATGAGTGAGTGTGTGTGTGTGTGTGTGTGTGTGTGTGAGAGAGAGAGAGAGAGAGAGAGAGAGACACACACAAGATTACGTGTGTGTCACTAAATAGATGGTGAGGAAGGGTTCTGATCACTGGTGAAATGTTGAAGTCGATAGTCCTTGTGTGTTTCAAACACAATTACAGTTCGCCAAAGTCCAACTGGGATTTAAAATAAGTTTCCTATGGGGTATCTGAGAGAGCCGTGCTTAGACCAGGGGTCTCCATCCAGTTCTGTAATAAAAGCTAGTTATGGTCGATGAACAACACCCCGAACTACTAATAGTACTAGTGTTGTAATAGTCTCCAGATCGGACAAGATTGCAGTAGTAGCCATCCCATTCGAGATTGCTAGCCATGATCATCCCAATGCATCCCGCAGACTAGCAGGCAGTAATGGAAAAAGGCTTTGTCATTTTGGAATGCCTTTCCATAAGTAATGCGTAATGGCTATAGCTTGAATGCCCCTGACACCAAGGTAATATTATTAGTACGCTTTAAATGTAATTTGGGAACTCAATTAATTTTCTCCAAGGTTTGTGGAAGCCGCGGACTCTGTGGTTATGAGCACCAGCTGAACAATCAGGATTTTAGTGGCAGTGTGGTATGGTTGTGATCCCTAGACTTGACTGAACAAGAGAATGAAGGGCTCAAATGAGTGAGTGTGTGTGTGTGTGTGTGTGTGTGAGAGAGAGAGAGAGAGAGAGACAAACACACAAGATTACGTGTGTGTCACTAAATAGATGGTGAGGAAGGGTTCTGATCACTGGTGAAATGTTGAAGTCGATAGTCCTTGTGTGTTTCAAACACAATTACAGTTCGCCAAAGTCCAACTGGGATTTAAAATAAGTTTCCTATGGGGTATCTGAGAGAGCCGTGCTTAGACCAGGGGTCTCCATCCAGTTCTGTAATAAAAGCTAGTTATGGTCGAGGAACAACACCCCGAACTACTAATAGTACTAGTGTTGTAATAGTCTCCAGATCGGACAAGATTGCAGTAGTAGCCATCCCATTCGAGATTGCTAGCCATGATCATCCCAATGCATCCCGCAGACTAGCAGGCAGTAATGGAAAAAGGCTTTGTCATTTTGGAATGCCTTTCCATAAGTAATGCGTAATGGCTATAGCTTGAATGCCCCTGGCACCAAGGTAATATTATTAGTACGCT
This sequence comes from Triturus cristatus, assembly GCF_964204655.1. NCBI lineage: Eukaryota > Metazoa > Chordata > Amphibia > Caudata > Salamandridae > Triturus > Triturus cristatus. Next base: position 1,231,992,574 of record NC_140589.1, on the reverse strand, counting down.
TTAAATGTAATTTGGGAACTCAATTAATTTTCTCCAAACATCAGCTTATGAGTTCAGGAAATACATTTTGGTTTAGAATGCACAATTTTCAATTTTGGTGTACATATATTAATTCAGTTGAGCAAACGTTTCTGATTTAGTAGGCTAGGCTGGACGTAGGAAAGCTACTTTCAGGTAGCTGGATAGCTACCAGCAGCTCACGAGCTACGTGTTGGAGAAGCCTGGCTTAGACGGTGTACTCATAGCTTCTTTATTAACACTTTAGTTGACCAAGACACATTGAATGCCCAAAAGGGGATCTCAACTTATTTAAAGCTTAAGGTCAAAAAACGATTCAAATTGTCTACAAGGCTGTCAGCCATATATTCCAATCTTTAGTAAAGAGATTATTCTAGGAGTGGTGCCTGGGCCTTGTTGAGATTTTTTGAGTCTTCCATTGGACCCTGCCAATTACAGAGTGCTGCTGTTTCCTGAATGTAAGTTAGTATCAAGTGGTCCTTGATGGGGCTGATCAGGAGGACCCTTTTCTATTACTTAAAGGCATTTAATAAGGATGATAAAAGGCAACACTAACAAAAACATGTAAATCTGTGTAGAATATGCAGAAAATGGAACCGTGCACAATCTCCAGAAACAGAGATGTCATGTTGGCCCATAATGACATTTAAAGGATATGTTGTCACCATAAACCAGGAAGCCAAATGCTGAGTTGCTTGGCAATATTACCAGAACCCCACTATGACAATATAGGGTCATATTACATGTTACACATTTCATATTTTGATGTGTTCATTTTAGAATAGTTTGATTGAAAGAAAAGGAAGCTACAACATACTGCATTATGCTGTCTGGTTATCTGCCAAATATCAGATGAAAAAAATTGTAATTTTGTCATTAAGAGGGTTGAGATTGACGAAAAAAGTGCACTTCGTTAAAAACATTCTGTAAGCAGCAGATACAGATTATTGAAGCTGTTCTCTGCAAGGTACAGCTAACCAAGAGAATTGGCTGGAATTAGAATATTCAGGCTTTCGCCAATAGATGCTGATTTAATAATGGATGTTGGCAAAGCTTTGTGTTTGAGCTGTCATAATGATGATGTAAAAATCCCTATTTAGGAGGGACCCATTAACCATTTTCCTTATTTCACAGGGACAAGTGAAATAATTTTGATATTTCACAAGAGTGTGAAATATGTATTTATTCCCCTGCATTCTGTGCAATTAAAGCACCCAAATGTGTAGTCTATCATATGATGCACATCAAAACTTTTAGCAAATGAATTAGATCGAATCCTAAACACCCAATATGTAAAAAGTATTTGATGCTGTTTACTCTGTAAATTACATTAGGGAGTGGTGATGTCTTCACCCACCATTATTTTCTCAAGTTTTTATCCGTTTGTAAGACTCTGCTAGCTAGATGTACTAAGGCTGTTTGTGGTTTCAAAAGGTACGATTCGCAAAATCAGACCGTTTGCAACTGCAAAATGGCCTTTTGGTATGGACCAAACACAAATTATGATTCGGTAACATGTTTGAAGGCGCTTGTTTAGGGCGTCCCTTTCAAATAGTGATTCAGAATAGGAGGTAGTAATGTTTTGCTTCTAAAATCCGGTTGCAAAATATTAATACCTTACCAACTACATAAATAAAGCGATAACCCATTTGCAAACAGGGAGGAACCCCCAAGGGACCCCTTCCCCTTTGTTAATGTCGAGAAATACATATTTTAAGAGTAGGCAGTGGTCTTAGGGACCATTGCCTACTCTTAAAAAATGTTTGTAAAACTTTTCATTTTTGTTTTTTAAACAAATTCGGTTTTCCTTTAAGGAAAACAGGATGTTTGGAAGAAAAAAAAGATTGCTTTATTTAAAAGCAAACACACATATGGTAGCCTGCTGACCCCAGCAGGCCACCATCCCTGTGATGGCAGCAAAGCATACTGGGTTGCAATTGCGGTCTATGTCATTAATATTCATGAGGTAAGTCAAATTGTGAGCCACTACGATTTAGTATTTTGTGATCCCACCTATTATTACATAGGTCAGGTTGCAAAATACCACACTAGTCACAAATTGTGACCAGTGTTTAGTACATCTGGTCCTATGTTAATTAAATGTAAGTGTAAAAAACTAAAAGTATACCCTTATTAAAAATTACAGACACTGATATTAGTTTTACTTAAAGGTATTCCAATGGGAGCCCAGTAATGCTTGGCCTTAGGGCTCTGAGTGCTTCTCCCTTCTCTATTTTACTAGACCGCATTTTTTCGAGTGAAATTAGAAATCTAGGCACACTTGCTGAGCTTCACTCACTGGCAACCTGGGTGTTGCACAGAGCTCTAAATTTAAAGGTAGTCACCAAAAAGATAAGAATAGTTCACTTGCAGTTTATTGGCCATTTTTATTGAATTCGGTGCAGCGTGCTGGTGCTTTGATAAAGCAGCCTCCTAGCATAACCTAGTGGCGCTGGTGTCAAAATACTACAAAATAGCTCAACTTAAGTAGATAAAATGTTTTTGGGCTTCGGATGCTGAAAATGCTTGCTCTGTTTTTGTGGCATGTGCATGCTACTTGTCTCCAACTATATTACACCTGTATTTATCACGCCCCAATGCAAAAAGGGGACTCCGGACATATCCCTGCACTACGTGGCAGGCACTGCATGGTGCCTGCCACGTAGTGCAGGGATCTGTCCGGAGCCCCCAACACCTAAAACTAAGGGCCAGGGGAGAAGGGGGGCCTGCTATGGGTCCCCAATGTCCCTTTCAACCAGCCTTTTCATGACAGGTAAACCGCCATGAAACGGCTGGCAGAGAGGGACATCATAATCCCTACGGCAGTGCCTGGTAGGCATCATCACCGTTGTAGAGATAAGATTCCCCTCCGACGCACCGGTGGGCTCAAGGAGCTCATCTGATTCATGTGGCGGTCGGTCTTTCCGACCGCCAACTATCCGCCCGTCATGGTAATGTGGTGGGCGGATAACATGGTCTCGATTGCAGTGGGACCGCCACCAACTGGCTGTTGGTGGCGGTGCCATCGTCATCATAATCGGTCCCTAAGGTTCTGAACAGAAAATGCACTGTCAGATCTGGAAGTGGATTCGTCAATTTTCCTTAGATTAGAATGACGCTGTATCTTTGAACTGAGCAAAGCTGATGCGGGGTTCCCCATTTCATACTTTGTATTATACCTTAAATGCTGCTTGTTCTGTATTTCATGTACTTCACATATCACTGTTTTACTGTGATTTTTTTATTTTTATTGTCTTTTAGACTAAAAGGCTTGTGTCAAAAGCTGATAAATCTGTTCTTTAAAAAAGCATCGGCGGAAAGAAACCCCACAAAACCTAAATCACTTTCCTGGATTAGAGTACGTCTCTCTAGACCATTGAGTTTCGAATGAGCATGTGTGAAGTTACAATCTGAATTGTTGCACCTGAGCAAAACTTTATCTGCAGTTGAAATGTCCAACAATAAACGTATTTAATGGGATTTGTTTTGTGAAAACCAGCAACTGTGGTCAATTACATGAAGAAAGGGTAGCAAGAGACTTCACAACTATCATTAACATTTGCAGTAGTAGGTGTTAGCTTACTTGCTGAGCATGTCAGAAAGGTTCCCTTCATAGAGGTTACATTAAACACCATGGGCCATATTTATGACCCAGTTTGCGTTGCCCTTGCACCACGCAACGTACTGCAAGAGCGACGCAAACCTTAAGTCAGATTTTTTAAGCCACTTTGCTTTGCCTTGAGTGGCTCCAAAAATCTATAGTAACGCAGCTCAAATTGCTGCGTTGTATTACTTTGCCCTGGGAAGGCATTCCATAAACATTGTATGGGTGTTCCCACGCAACTCTCATGGAGTTTGATGCATTCTCAGATTTACAAAACCTTATAAACTTGGTAATGCGCCAAAACATAAGCCTCCCCTGCAGAGGCGTAACAAGAAGAAATATCTTTATTTCTCTTTGTTACTTCCTCTTTCTATGTGTGCTGCAGAAGATAGAGGAATATGTCTCTCAGGATTGTTTTTGACTTACGCTGTGCCACTTTTGATAAATATACACCCAGTATGTCGATTGACTTACACCCCTCTACAGCTTGCTGACCAAGAACCATTCACAACCTTACCATTGGAGAGACACACTCATTGATGAACTAGATGCGGTCTGTTTCATATACAATCCATTCTTTTAAAGAGTAACAATTCTAGCTGAAATATAGATTACAGGGAAACTTCCCTAGCCCCTTCAGACCATACAGCCAACCATATACCTCCACTCCGGCCAATTAGGTAGTGATTACAATTTTGTGTCACATATACATTGATCTTCCAGATAAAATATGCTGTATACTTAAGGCAATATTTGGAAAACGACTCCTTCAATACTCATTCAGCAGTGTTGTCTCTTGCCGTAGTGCCGGTACACTCGCTGAGTAGCTGTTTGCTGTACAGAACCAGTCATTCATTCACTCATTTTTTCCTTTTTTTCAAAAAGTTTTCTCGAGTAAAATATGTTTGCTGGGACATCTCCAAATGGTGAAACTGCAACTGTATTGTTTTCAAATTCACATATAAATTGCCAAAGCTTTGTAGCCCCCTGAAGACCCTAAATTGGGAAGAACCCCAAAATTTGACTGATTTAAACATAGAAGTATCATAATTCTATAATTACGGCTAGCCTTTATGCATGCTCTCTCGAACTCTAGTTTTGTGAGGTGCACAGATTTTATAAAGAGCAAACGTAAACCAGGAAAACAAAGTTTCAGATTTTTCTTAGAAATGCATAGTGAATCAGACTTATTGTTTTTCTTTCCTTTAGCCTATTTTCATTGTCCTGTTGACTGTGGGAATAACACTTTGGAGTGATGCTCTCTCACCACAGTACCTAACTGCTTACTATTGCATTTGAAGGAACTTAGGAATTATCTAGAGTTTGGCGAATAAATACTGCATCACAAACATGACGCATCTCCTGCCTGCCTTATTACAGGTGCATTATAACCTAATGCACTTATAATACGGCGGACAAAATATCTGTCACGTTTGTGATGCAGTACCCCGCCGCCCCCACCCCCCACACACACACTAAATCAGGCCTTTAGCTTTCTGCACCACAGTGAGAAAGTGAATCAAGTTAAAATATTGGGTGGCCTAAATGATAATTATGTACCGGGTGACTTGAATTGTGTGGCACTGGATGGCAAAGTTATACAGTAGGGTTGAATACATTATACATTATATGTAGCTTAATGCAACGCATTCTGTAGCAGTATTTAAATATTTTATGGACACATATTTCATCCCTTATTACCAGTGTCATACCTGAATACAGCAATCAGTAATTGAAAGGTAACCATTCAACATTTGCAAAGTGAGTCGTGTGGCACTAAATAAGGGCTATTGTTTGGTGTTTTGTTCGTTTCTGTTTTTTAGTAACATTTGATCTATATAAGCTAGTAAACAACAAACTATTTGTTGTAAAAACTACAAATTTTGCTGCAGATTGTGGATGTAGCAAATTCATAATTAAGAGGATAACGCAGCAGCTGCAGGCTTGCATTGTTCCAGTGACGCCGATTAATTAGGCCGAATGAACTCGATGCAGAAAGTGTTGTCTTTCTGTGACAGCCAGCTATGATCAAATGAAAGTGTGTCGAAGCTCGTTGCGCCGCTGTTACACCATCTTTGTTTGCTTTCTCCTTGTGCCCTTCGCCTGAGCTTGCTGATACTATGATGGAACATAAATTCCACCCTGAGCATAGATGGCAAGTAAATTATGATGTTGCTAAAACCACACACACATGAATGTTATACGAATAAACATCATAATCTTGATTGTCTGCTAACTTTCACATTAAAAATGGCTTCCTATAAACCCAATTATTTATCACATTACTTTACTGTAAGTTCAAACCAGGAGAAATTATGTTTTTGAAAATGTACTATTTACTAGGTCAACTGTAGTTCTCTTCAATCTGGAATCTAATACCGGGCCTGAGCAGTGAACACTGTACATAAATTATTATTAATAATACATTGATCTATTAATTCCATCTGCTGTACTATCAAAACAGCGAGCGCATTCCAAAGGTTCTGAATTTGGTTCCTTCTGTCCCTGTGTTAGTTATTTCCCGACTTCATTTGTTTTTTTTGGGCTTTTTGTCTTCAATCTTTCGCAGGAAGAGTATTCCGATTTCTGTCACTTCGTCACCTTTCAGTCTGTCTTGGATGAACCTTACATCAGCTGGCAAATGAATCTGGAAAAGAAAAAGGGACAATCAATACATTGTCAGTTTATGAGTTGAAGTTTTGTTGTAAATCCTCATTGATGCATTTTTTTTGTACATTGGCCACCCTTCACACCATGTAAGATAATATTACTACTGGACTCCCTCTATGAACGTTTATGAACAGTACATGAATGTTTTGATTTGTTACCAATCATCTGAACTGTGTTTACCCTCTAGGTGTAGAGGAGCAATCTAAAATAAAAATGCACGTTTATTTCAGAACAGCCTTTAAGATGGTGTTTAATTAAATGATAAAATAATCAAAAGTGGTCCACATAGTATTAAACAAAGGCCCCAAAAGTTCAGTCGTAACAGATATTACCATACCGTCACTTTCCGCCGCCAGACCTACAGCCCCATACACTGGAGGAGGTCCTGACTGACCTGAAAGCCGATAAAACATATAGGGCCAGATGTATCAAAGGGTTTTACCCATTCTGTGTCTATGGGAAAATGTGTTCATACATATGGCACCTAGTCCGGGCGGTTTTCCCACTGAATACTCTCGCAAGTTCAGAGAAACACTCATTCCTTGCTTATGGGACTTACACGGAAAAGCTGAAGCTAAGGGAAGGTTCCCTGCAGCGCTTGATCTTGCTATGATCGTCGTCATTCATAAAACAGGACGCCCACTGGATCAATGCTCCTCAAACTGACCCATTTCTCTGCTTAACGCAGAACTCAAGATCTACGCTAAAGCACTGGCCCATTGGCTTCTTAAAGTGCTTCTCTCTCTAATCCACACTTATCAATGTGGCTTTATACTTCTCTGCAGCACTAGTCACTGCATCAGACGTCTTTAGGTCACTTATCAACGTGGCTTTATCCCTGACTGCTGCATGAGCCGCTGCATTCAACAGTTCCAGGTGGCCCTAGTTCATCTGAGAGACATGAGGGGCCTGTGTGCCCTTCTCCGTGTAGACTTTGAAAAGGTATTTGATGCCATGGACTGGTCATACTTGGATAAAGTCATGTAACAGATGGGTTTTGGTCCCTGTTTACGATAAGTGGGTCTACAGTATTTGTCCACAACTGCCCGGGTGCGTGTCAATAGGACACACTCTGACCCAATTTGCAGAGGCACCAGGCAAGGATGCCCTCTTTCACTTCTTCTATTTGTGTGGCCATAATACTCTTGCGCGGCTGATCAAATTTGACGCGCAGATACAAGGCTGGTGTTGGGGGAAGGGGAGGAAAAGATAGAATAGCGCTGTATGCTGATGATGAAATGTTTTACTTAACTGACCTCCAAGTCACACGGCTGCGTGTATTGCATGTCCTGGACCTATATGAAGAAGCGTAAGGCCTCTACATCAACTGGTCTGAATCCTTATTGATACCCCTGAAAGCTGACTTGGACAATTACACCAGATAAAAAGTCCATCCCAATCCCAAGGCTCAGCTTTAAATGGGAAACAGCAATTACAACGCCCCCACTCCAACGCACTACCTTTACAACGTGACCATTACAGTCGCTAACGCCTTTACCACACGTGTTTATTTACCACACATATCCCTTTACTGCGCATGCCTCCATGCCTTTACAATGAAAATGGAAGTATAACACAGGTGTGTGTGTACATGTGTCTATATAGACATATATATTAGGGTAAAGGCATTTCTTAAGGTTTGGGGTGGGTGAGGGTATTGGGTGGATTAGGTATTTTTAGGGTTTAGGGTGGGTAAGGGTATTTGGGTGACTAGGGTATTTTTAGGGTGGTTGCAGGTATTTGGGTGGCAAGGCTTACTTTTAGGGTTTAGGGTGGATAGGGTTTTTGAGTGGCAAGGGTATTTTTAAGGTGGGTTAGGGTATTTGTTTGGCAAGGGTATTTTTAGGGTTTAGGGATGGTTGAGTTTAGGGGTGATAAAGTAACATATAATGTGCGTGTGTGTATATTTTTGTTTGACGAATTTTCGCGAAATTTTCAAAACTAATGGGCACTCACTTCAACTGCTGTGTTGAAAGTTTCGGAGAGATTCGTCAAGCACGGGCAGAGAAAAAGGAGAGGGAGTCCCAAAACGCTTTTTCTCCATGTTAATTTCCATAGGAAACTTTAAATACGACTCCAGCCCGATCTGCTGAATGGAATGACACCAAATTTGGCAAAAAGGTAGCTCTTGGTCCAGAAAGCACTCTTTTTGTTAAATGGTGTAAATCTGTTCAGTATTAGTTCCTGAGACATTTAAAGAATTCTAAGATCTGCAATTGTGGCCGCGGTGGATCCGCAAACCTTCCCAATCTCATGCCTGAGATCTGTTTGGCTGGCAACACTTTAAACCATGAAGTGTTGGCAGCCATCTTGTGCCTTGGTTAAACAGGGTCACAAGCAAAAACAAGAAAAGAAAAGGGGGAAGGGTAGAAACACCCTGAGCCTGTTCAGGGGGTCCCACAGGGCCAAAAAAATGCATTTAAAAAAAAAAAACTTTCAGCAGGATTTGCGGTGGATCCGCGAATCCTGCCGCAAGTTTTTAGAAAACAAAACGGGCTCCCACACTTCGTTTACTTTAGGCCCCCGGGTGGGCCAGGTCCTAGGGGCAATAACTAATAAAGATTCAGGGGCCCGCACGTGCCCCAATAGTACCGGGGACCACCTACTCCTCCTCAAGGATAATACTTTGAAGTGCGGGGGGCCTCACAGACCCCCCCGTGGACCACCACCTTCCAGGGGCTCTTTTGAATTAGAATGAAGCCCCCCCACGCAGCCCTGGGGCCCGCCACCTCCCTAGGTCTAATTATTTGGAATGAAGGGGGCCCACGAGACCCCCCCCTGCAGCCCCAGGGACCGCCACCTCCCCATGGATATATTTACATCGATGCATGTGGGGTTCCAGCCCCCCATGCACACCTGGGGACCGCCATCTCCCCTGGGCTAATTATCTGAAATGCGGGGGGCCATGCGCCCCAGCCCCGGGGACTGCCCCCTCCGGAAAGCTATACTGAAATAAGGAGCGTAGAGGGGCTCCTGCCCCGTCATGTAGCCCGGGGGCTGCCACCTCCCTAGGATTAGTATTCAAAAAGGCAGGGGCGCCACACGCCCCCGCTGCCCCAGGGACCACTACCACACTGGAGCGATTTCAAAAATGGAAGGGGGGGCCACCAGGCCCCCCTTGAGCCGTAAATGGGTTTGGGGACCACCACCCCTTAGGGCTGGCTCCACCAATGTCCCGGGGTGCCCATCCCTGAGACATTGCACTGTGCTATGGCTTGGCGGGAGCACTGCTCCCGACAAGCCTTTGCAAACACTGCTACGCTTCATGGAAGCGAGAGCATTGCAAAATGCTCTTGCTTCCGTGAAGCAGAGCAGAATTGCTTTTGGGCAGAGGGAGCTGTATGTCTGCAGCCCCTTCTGCCCAAAAGCAATGCCGTCTCCCGGAGCCAGCAGGGACTGCGGGCCTTGAGGCTCTCCAGTGGTCCCCAACGACGTGGCCATGTTCGGGGGATGGGCTCCCCATGGCAATATCAGCCCAGGTAGGACCCCTTTTTTTGTGTAAATAAAGGTTCAGGCCTGGCGCTGAGAGATGGGGTCCCCGGGGCCAGAACTGGCCCAGGGAAGGGGAGCTACGTGATCAAGACTCTTTAGTCAAAACGCATTGGTGGTGTGAATAAATAAACTTGGATACTAAACTCATGAAGTGTGGCATATATCTTTTGGTGATGTAAATATTTTATATATGTAGATTGATCGTTTCTGAAGGGGAAGGATTTTGGTGTCTAATGTTTGGTGCGGCCACAAGCACTGAAGCCCCCATCCTCAAGAAGTTTGGCGGTAGAAGTAGCAAATATTGGATCTCTCAAGGCTCTTGGGAAATGCCGAATCGCCGTATCCCACAACGGTACTGCGCTGATATTCAGGACTGTGACTACAAGGTATATGTGTATACTTACTAAAGGATTGTGTTTTCCGGGACCGGAGGGGACATTAACGGCTGGATGAGGGTCCAGGAAACCCGCATTTTCCCCCACAGTGAAACATCCAGGCATTAAAGGTGGCGCTGCAGGCACCGCCCTCTGGGGCAGTACTTACGATGGTATGCCTGCCGTAGTCGAACACGAAGCACCGAGTTTGAAACATCCTCCCCCTTTTTTTACATATTAGAGTGTCTCCACCAGTAAGAAGGGAGGCGTTCTGAATTTAAATGTGGACGCTGAGAAACAAAGATGGTAGAGGCATTTGAAAAAGGAATTTAATCCGAAACGCGTCCTGCCAGAATCGCCAGGCTGGAATAAAGAGTTTTCCTATGAACCCATGTGGGCTTTGATCTTTTCTCAAGAGGAAGGATTTTGGTGTCTGATATAGATATATATTTACTGAACAACCAAAGGTTACAGGGACATTATAGTTAGGCTCTGATTTCACTCGTACAACACCGTAGAAGTCCTGCAGTCATAGTTACCTGAGCTAACAATAAATTACGCCCCTGCAATGCACTTCTTATGACCTCACATATTACATCACTCATGAAACAGTAGGTGACATCACTGATGACATCTCAAATCACATAACAGATGACATCTTCTAGTGAGTGTAAGTAATTTCTCACTCTTTTTCTAACGGCTCAATCAAACCCTCCATAATAAACTCATAACATAGGTTTCAACTTCAGCAACATGATGTGCTTCATTAAACTCATCAGAGTTTGTGTCACTTCAGCCCTTGTCAACCTACTCAACATCAAGTGCCCTACCATTCTGCAAAAATGATCACTGCACTGTTGATCAGAAGGCATGACTGTGTGGCTATCTAGTCCTGGACTTGTTTACATCTTGCTTCCACTTGACAAAGTCCTCAGTTCAAACTTCTGCACCCTTTCCTATCTCCTTCGGTCCTTGCCTACCTCTGCCAAATGCGAGCAGACCATTGGCATACTACCAGCCTCACTAGAGCTTTCTCAACCTAGTGTTCATATCCATTTATAATCTTGCCCCCATACAATATCTAACAGGAACCATCTGTCTCACTCTCCTTGTACCCCATGGCACTTCTTCAATGCCATTCCAAATACCATCTCGCAATCCCCAAGACCCTTTCCTACTCACCCTGATCCTGCCCATTCAATCACCAAAGCTAGTCCTGATAAATTCTGCCTTGCTCTTTCAAATTCAATGTTGGCATTGGTCCCTGGAACTAATCCAGTCCTTGTTTTGGACATCATTTCTGTAGGCATGCCCATCTTGCTGCTAAAACCTTTTTTTTTAATTATTAAAATAAATGAAGGCAAATCTGCACAATAACATAACATTGTGCTCGAGTGCGGCAAAAGCAGTGTTTTTGCTTTTCATTATGTTAGAATGCAGAAACGTAATTCGTTTTTGTATGGGACGTATTGTAGACATGTAATAGTTGATTATACAGTGGCTCGATTGCTTATATTATAGTGACTTTCTCCTTTCACAAGCGCTTGGAAAATCACCATTTATCACGAAGTAGACTAATGATTCAACAAGCAATGCATTCAAGCAAGTCTCTCCTGCACAGAGATAATCTGTCTGAAGCACCATTGAGGACGGGCACTCTCAAGGTCAATAGGTATTGCTTTGGCAAGTTAGTATGTTGGTTAAGTTTCTTTTCGGCATACACCATAAAACATGTAAAATAAATAAAACATGTCACCTCCTAAATGTGGTGGCTATATGCTTGAAATAAAACTGTTACATAAAAAATACAGTGAATATAATTTTTTAATGACAGTATGGATGTTCCCAAGTGAGCTTAGAACCGGTATATAAACCATGTTGGCCTTAATTCACATAATTGGATAATATGAGTCGCCTTGACACAAAGAAAATATACTGTTGGATTTGATTTCTTGTAACCCAAACCCAGAGTTTAAACACAAAGGAATGATTCTTAAACATATATACTAACCTACTACAAAAGTATACTAGGTGCACTACTCAGTGATGCTATTTCTAACATATATTCTGTGAGTGGCTGTGTGACTGTATCAGTGTCTGAGTGGGTGGCTGTATGGGTGTTTGAGTGGCTGGATGGGTATATAAGTGGGTGCATGGGTGTATAAGTGGGTGCATGAGTAGCTGGGTGAGTGAGTGGCTGTATTGGCGAGTGGGTGTATTAGTGGCTATATGAGTAGCTCTATGGGTGGTTAGGTGGTTGTATGGGTGAGTGATTGGGTGTCTGAATGTATGTATGTATGAGTGAGTGACTGGGTATATAAGTGGCTGTATGGGTGAGTGGGTGGCTGTTTCAGTAGGTGTTGTAAGTGAGTTGGTGTGTGAGTGGCTGTATTGGAGAGTGAGTGTCTGTGAATGGCTGTATGGGTGAGTGAGCGGATATGTGAGTGCTTGTAAGGATGTGTGAATGGATATGTAAGTAGGTGTGCGAGTGCTTGTATGGGTGAGTGGCTGTTGAGAGGCTGTATGGGTGGGTGAGTGAGTGGCTGTATAAGTAAATAAGTGGGTGTGTAAGTAGCTGTATCAGTGGGTGTGTGGCCATGTGACTGGCTGTACGGGTGAGTGACTGGTTGTATGAGTAGTTGTATTGGTGATTGAGGGGTTATGTGAGTGGCTGTATGAGTGAGTGGGTGTAGGAGTGAATTTATGGATGAGAGAGTTGTGACAGTACTTGTATGGGTATTTGGGTGGTTGTGGGTAATGAGTGGATGTATGAAGTTGAATATGGGTGTGAGTGGTTCTGTGGATGATGCCATCAGCGATGACACTGACCATTTCATGAGTGATGTAGTAAGTGAGGTTATAAGCAGTGCATTGTGGGGGCATAAGTTATAGTTAGATCAGGTATCTATAACTGCTGAATTTCTCTGGTTTTGTATGAGTGAAATCTGTGCCCAACTATAATGCCCCTGTAACCTTTGGTTTGTTTCAGTGAATTTCTATGATTTTTTAAAATTGTATTTCCTAACTATACCATCCCTGTTACCTTTGTTTTTATCCAGTGAATTTCTAAGGGTTTTAAAAATGCTTATTTCCTAATTGTAAACTGTGAACTTTGAGAGAGGGTGTGTGAGTTGCTGTACAGGTCGCTGCCTGGGTGTGTACGTTCACTGTATGGGTCTGTGAGTTGTTGTATGGGTCTGTGTGGGTGTGTGAGTGGCTATATGGTATTGAGTGGGTGTGTGAGTGGCTGTATGGATGTGTGAGTGGATGTATGAGTCTGAGTGGGTGTGTGAGTGCCTGTGTGGGTCTGCTCGTACCTGTGTGGGTCTGCAACTGGGTGTGTGAGTGGCTGTATGGGTCTCTAACTGGGTGTGTGGTTATGTGAATGCCTCGAGTGGGCATGTGAGTGGGTTTGTGAGTAGCTGTACAGGCTGTGGATGGGTTTGTGAGTAGCTGTGTGAGTGGGTTTGTGAGTGTCATTGTGGGCCTGTCAGTGGGTGTGTAAGTGGCTATATGAGCCTATACAGGTGGTGAATAAAGGGTGCAGGGCCCTTCGATGAACTCTCAGCAATCCAGCTGTGTGGGGCTTACTGGTGGAAACAGGAGGGATTCTTGGCCCCAGTGATTCTCAGCATCCGCAGGAACTTCATCCCCCTACTAGTAGTGCACCAGGAGGCGTGTTTGCAGAGTGCTGTACAAAGAGGGCGAGGCCTCTGGCAAGCTCTCAGCAATTATGCTGTGTGGAACTTACTGGAGGAAACAGGAGGGATTCTTGGCCCCCAAGGATCCTAAGCATCAATGGACTTTATCCTCAAACCATTAGTGCACCAGGAGGTGCGTTTGCAGAGTGGTGGAGAAAGGAGGAAGGCTTCCGACAAGCTTTCAGCAATCCTGCTGTTTGGAACTTACTGGAGGTACAGGAGGTGTTCTGGTTTCCCAAGGACCCTCAGCATCCAAGGGAACTTCATCTCCCAACCAGTAGTGCACCAGAAGAGGTGTTTGCATAGTGCTGGACAAGGAGGGCAGGGCTTCCAACAACCTCTCAGCAATCCCGCTGTGTGGGACTTACTGGTGGTAACTAGGGGCATCCCACACGTTTTTTGTTATTTGTCTCTGGGGACATGGTGGTTTCCGGTGGGGAGGGGAGGGTCAGTTTGGCCCCCTCGCACTTTTTTGGTGTAAAGCCCTGGGAAGGTGTTGATCCCCAGGGCTCTAAAAGCCCATGGAGGGAGGTTTGCGCAGCCCCCCTCCACTATTGTAACAAAAGTCCAAGGGAAGTGGTGGTCCACGGGGCTCAAAACAGCTCATAAAGGGGGGTCCACACAGCCCCCATGCAATATGTAAATTAAGCCCCATGGTGGCAGTCCCTAGGGCTCAAATAGCCTTCGGAGCCATAAGCCCCACATCTTTTTTTTATAAATGGCCCCGGGACCTGGCCCACCAGGGAGCAGTTTTAAAATAAGCGCAGGCGTCTGCACTTTTTTTTTAAACTTTATTTTGCATTTTACAATTAAATCAAAACATCATGAGTACAGCATATAGTATGACATCTTCCTTTTTTTAAGCTTAGGTTGCGGCATTGAAGGTCGAACGAGAACAGCAGGGGTACAGAATCATTCTTACATATGGCACATTATGGAACGGAGCATGGTTTAGGTCATATAAGCATTAGTCCTACACTTAGCATTTATTCTCCTTGGCCTGCGCTTCCTCGTCTGTTTTCCTCCTCTGTCCCGCCCTCCCCAGTTTCTGATGCACTGTGTTCGGACTCACTCCCCATTGTTAGCCCAGTATTCCACAATTCCCGCCATTTCATCAAATTTGCTTGTAATTTTTCATCTTTACGTGTGAGCTTTATGTGTGCCTCCTCTGCTAATGCCCATTTCCGAAAGTCCTTGAGCCAGACTGATACCTCCGGGCCCCTCTGCCCTATCCATGTAATGGCCACTCTACGTCTGGCAAGTACTAGCATTAATTGCAGTAATTTGTAGGGTAATTTGTGTTTTTTGGGCTTCCGTACGTGGGCTAGTAGGCATTGCAATGGTTCTTTCCTAAGCGGAAGGCCTGTAACCTCTCTTACCCGATGAACCACTCCTGTTGTGGTAAATAATTTAATTACCGGGACTTAATTTGATACAGAAACATAATAAAAATAGCTCAGTAAATAAGAGGCAGAATCCGTGGTATTAGAGGTTCGGAATGGGCTTTATTCCAATGGACGATTCGAATCGGTGACTCCAAGTTCCATCACCACGGAGGTTCAGGAAGTGAAGTACATACTTTATTGATAAGTAATTACTTTTATACAATAGGCATTACAATGAAGCGAATGCAGGAGGCGTAACAATTCATAATGTAGATAAAACATGCATGCGTAGCAAAAAGTAGGCGTAACTGGGTGTGACTAAAGAACGTCATCAGGTGTGATGTCATAATAGGGTGGTTCCATGAAAGAATTTCGCAATGTCAGCAGAAATACTTGGCAGAAATGCGCGCGCAGCAGCATGACGTGTGATTGACGTGCAACTAGGGGGTGAAGGGGACTTGACATTTAGCTCTACATGTGGCGACAGAAGTCTGGAGGGTCAAGTCAACCTAATCCCAAATCATATCTAACATCCTATGTTTAAAGAACTATGTTATCCAAAAGAGAGGTCTCTTAGAGTAGAATCTTATTCTATACTGACTATACTGACTGTTAGTGCGTGTACAAGCGTCTAAGTGTCTACACTAGATGCGAGGGCAGAAGTCTTCCATAATAATAGGGCTATGAATTACTTGCATAAAGACAGAGGAGCCGGGCCTTTGCTCGGTAACTGGAAGAATGTTTACTTAAACTACTAGACAGGAATGCATTGGGCAGGGAGCGGAGCAGATAATTTCGAAGGTGAAATACAGTTTTTGGCAGGCAGCAGGCTGATGTCAGGCTTCGTGAGCCGCGCAGGGAATGAGACAAAGTTCATGGTCACAGATGCAGGCTCAGACTGGAGCTCTCAGAGGCAGAAGGCAAGAAAAGCTTGATGACAGAATCAGGGCCTACTTGCCTGGACTGTAAAATGGCATAAGTGAACCATATAAAGCCGGTGGCCTTTCATACTTAGGAATGGAATATCCGGCCTATTCATGGCGGATCTGAAAGAGGACATGTTGACGGTGGACGCACATGTGTTTGCGTCTTCATAACTGGAACTGGAGGGAACATACATGTACTTGTGATTCATACATGAAACCGTTGGGGTCCAAGATAGGGGACATAACTGATCGGAAAAATCCATATTTCCACATTCCCTCCTTGTCCCCTACTTGCCCGTTAAGAGATATCAATCTTCATCAATCCGTTGATCTGTTCATATAGCATCATTTGTTCTTCTTTTTTCTTCTGGGATGAATGAAATCTTGGTGGTGGAATACACGATGTGGCACACAGACCACAGATCGCTGGTCCACATTGTAGACATAGACAGCAACTGAATAGTATGAGAAGGCCAATACCTAGGAAAGATAGGACCTTCCATCCAAAGGTAGATAATACACTCCAAAACCAACCGGACCAAGTCCAGGTGCCTGGATTCTGGTGTATCTGGCTTACAATCTTATGAAGGCGAGTTATGGCTTTATATACAGATGGCGAATTTTCTGGTATGAAAATGCAACAACTTGATCCGTTGACCCTACAAGCTCCGCCCCTATCGGCAAGGATGACGTCAAGGACAAGACGATTTTGAAGCACAACAATCCGCATAGCAGACTGCTCTTCTGTTAAATTGCCTAAGGCGGAAATAGTTTCGTTCACTACTGCTTCAAGGGTTCTAGTTAATCTACGTATCAGCTTACTATTAGTAACGGTACCTATATAGGGAAAGAGACCTTTATTGAAATCTGTGTATTTTTCCCATGCTGTTTCAGTGTAGTCGACTATTGGGAGATCTCTCCTTTCTCTATTGTGTACTAAATGAGTATTTCTGTGATAATCAGGAGGAGCTAGGAAAACAGGTGGCAAAAGGAATCCAATGTAGCAGGTACCATCCCAATCTAGAGGCAAACGTACATATGCCGTCTGACCACATATGAAATAGGAATGGCGGGAAGCTCTAAATGTAGACTTGCCTTGATCACTAAATTCTACTACAGTGGTGCATCTACTATGGCCCATATGTATGGAACCATTCTTTCTTACACATAATTCACCTTTTACTGGAAATATTGACATAGCGGGCAAAATTGGAGTAGCTTCGGATTCGACATTTAGGATCATAAGATTAAGCGTAAAATTACCTAATCCATACACTTCATTTTTTAGATCAGTTCCTGTTCTCTTGGGAAGTCCCTCCTTGTTAGGGTAGCAGACTTTAAGTAAAACTAAGTTCAAATTTCCCCATACCCAGTTATCTTGATAAACTGCAGAATTCGAATCTAGGGAATTAATTAAACTAAACCATGCTCCACAGGAGCCGTTGTGTGTGAACGGGTATGGAAAAAGAGGTAGAATTCCTTTATAATTCTGATAGGGAGGGAGTCGGCCACATATCCAACAATTTGTAGCATTGCTAACCTGAAGGGAAGGATGTAACATACTAATAAACGTGTTATTGCGCAGCGCAAATCTATAAGACAACTCATGCGGAGGTAATTCACTAAAAGAATGTTCAGCAGTAACATTATAAACATGTCTAGAAATAGGATAATATATGTGCAACAATATACTTGCAGTAATTATTAAAAGACTTAAGAAAAACAAAATTAATAACGTCACTGTGCAATGACTACGCAGTGATTTACAGTACGCATGTCGTTTCAACATTTTTCGGGTGTTTTCTCTATTCAGGTCTAAGGGATACATGTCAGAGACAAATTCAACCGCTTCACCTTGGAGAGGACTTAAACAATCAAATTGCCTGACTGGTTAGACCTGAGTTTTAGTTTATATTGTTCGTGATTACTCATTTCAACCAAAGGAAGTTTTGAGTCAATGGGTGGAGACACACGAGGTGTGGTATTTACATCCGATGGTAGTCCATGAAATTTCTTGATATGACTTGAATGTATCCAGCCTTTCCTGCCTTCGATCTTCACGGCTGTCCTTGTGGTGAGCAAGACCAGTTGCGGCGACTTCCACCTAGGATCCAGCTGAGTTTTCCGATCAAAGTTCCTCACTAAGACCAGGTCCCCCGGGACTACGTCATGGGGTTTCACCTCAGTGTTGTCAGGAAAAGCTGCAGCTACCTGTGAACGACAAGATTGTAGTGCAGACATCAAGGAAGCCAAGTAATCTGTCAGCATATTACAGTCAATATCAGTTATTTTGCGTGGTATAGGCGTCCCCCACATATTCGGTGGTCTGCCAAAGATCACCTCATACGGGGATAGCCCTGTTCGAGAGTGTGCTACCATTCTCATGTAAAAGAGTGCAACTGGTAACGCTACTACCCAGTCGACACCTTTCTCTCTGCATATTTTGGACAATCTAATTTTCAGGGTCTGATTATGTCTTTCCACGAGACCTGCTGCCTCGGGGTGTCGGACACAGTGGAATTTCCACTGATAGCCTAACAAAAGTGAAACGTGTTTCATTAGTTCGGATGAAAACGGCTGGCCGTTATCTGAGTAGACAACACGTGGTAAACCGTATCGTGGGAAGAATTCTCGAACCAACTGTTTGGCAGTAGTCGGGGCAGTGTAATCTGAAACCGGGTATGCCTCTGTCCAACGGGAAAGGGCACAGACAACTACGAGAACATATTTGAATCCTCGACATCGTTCCATCTGGATATAATCCATCTGGAGGACTTCAAAAGGGTGATCAGGAGGCTGAAATCCACCCTGTTCTACGGGAATGCTTTTTCCTGGGTTGAACTGACAACAGATCATACAGGTACGAACTTTTTGTTTGGCTGCTGCTCGTAAATGTTTGTTGAACCAAATGTGTTGAATGCTGTCTAGCATAGCTTTTTCTCCTAGATGCGCTGGACTATGTATAGTGTTAATAATGACTTGGACCATTGAATCAGGAAGGAACCACACAGATTTGTCCTTCGTCATCCATCCTTGATCCGTTTGAATCCCTCCTAATTCAGTCCATTTCCTTATTTCGTCTGGTGTAGCATGTGTCTGTATGTCAATTACGTCAAGAGTGGGATCTTTAACAGTCATACAATGTGTTGGTGTCGGGACTATTGTCTTTGTCATGTCGGATGTTTGAGTTTGAGCAGTCTGTTTAGCTGTTCTGTCAGCTAGATCATTGCCTTGAGAAATGATATCAGTAACTTTCGTATGAGCTTTACATTTCATAATTGATATTGCAGTGGGTAGATGTATTGCATCTAATAAGGCATGAATGAGGGGTCCGTGCTGAATGTGGGCACCGTGAGAAGTTAAATAACCTCTCTCTCGCCACAGCACGCCGAAGTCATGTACAACTCCGAATGCATAACGTGAATCAGTATATATGTTGACTTTTTTATTTGTGGCTTGAATACAGGCTTGTGTCAGAGCGATGAGCTCTGCGGCTTGAGCTGACAAGGTATTTATGCAATTTGTTTCGATGACTTCAGTGTCTGTTGTGACTGCGTAAGCGGCCACTAACTCTCCTGTACTTGTTCTCATACATGAACCATCTACATACAACGTCAGGTCTGGGTCTGACAATGGGACATCTGTCAAGTCTTGTCTGGGTTTCGTCGTGATTCTAATAACTTCAATACAATCATGAGCTAGTGGGTCTGTTCCGATTACAGGTAAAAGTGTGGCAGGATTCAATGTGTTACAACGTCTGATTTCTATATGTGGTTGGAACAATGTTAATTCATACCCTGTAAGTCGCGCTATAGTCAAGTGTTGTGTTTGCGTTCGATTCACAAGAACCTCTACTGCATGTGGTACTTGAACTGTCAATGGATGTCCTAACACTATGGCATCGCTTTGTCTGATTGCTAAAGCTGTTGCTGCCACTGATTTTAGGCATGCAGGCAAAGCCTGAGCTACGGGATCTAATGTACTAGAAAAATAAGCACATGGTTTGCGTGATCCTGCTTGTTCCTGTGTGAGTACTGACAAGGCAGTACCTTCGCGTTCTGTAACAAAGAGTGTAAACTGTTTATTGTAACATGGTGTTGCTAAAACAGGTGCTTGGCATAAGGCTTTCTTTAGGCTTTCAAAAGCTTGTGTATGTTCCTGAATCCAAGGTAGAACAGTCGATGTGGCTGCCTCCTGTGTTGTCAATTGAATGAGTGGTTTTGCTAGAAATGCATACTGAGGGATCCACTGCCTACAATATGAAGTGAGACCTATGAAAGCCCGCACCTCCTTTTGTGTCTTGGGTATTGGCATGTTAGCTATTAACTGAATGCGGTCGGGTGTAAGCTGCCTTCCCTCCTTGGACAGCGAGTGTCCAAGATAAACAACTCGCTGGACACAGAATTGCAGCTTAGAAGGGGACACCTTGTGCCCCTTTTCGGCTAGAAATTGTAAAACTGTCAGTGATGCTTTCTCACATTCAGGTTCGCTTCTAGCGGTGATCAGCAGATCATCGACATATTGAAGCAGGGCAGTGTTAACTGGCATGTGGATACTGTCGAGTTCTCGTTTCAGTGCTTGACTATAGATGCTGGGGCTTTCTGTAAATCCTTGAGGTGCGCGTGTGAATTTAAAGCTACGTCCATTTAAACTAAATCCGAACAAGTATTGGCTTTCCGGATCTATTGGGACGCTGAAAAAGGCATTCTTGAGATCAATTACAGTAAAGAATGTTGCTTCGGAATCAATAGCTGTCAGTAATGACGAGATATCTGGGACCACAGGGAATTGTGGCACAATGCATTTGTTCAATTCGCGCAGATCAATAACCAATCGATATACTGGCGGGGCCTTTGGATCTGTTCGTTTAAGAATCGGAATTATCGGTGAATTACATACATTGGAGTCTGTTTCCACAACCACTCCTTGGGCAATGAGCTCGTCAATGATTTGCAGTAACGCCACTACAGCATCTGGTGGTAACTTGTATTGTCGCATTCGTGGTAGTACCACTCCTGCCTTTAGTGTAACTCGATATGGTGTAATATTCATGCAACCAACATCAGTAGGGCCTTGTGCCCATAAAGGTGTAGGTAAAGTCTGCAATCGGGGATCCATGTCTCTAGACACATAGTGACCTTTAAAATCACGTAAAAACAATCTTACTCCTTCCGGAGAACAACATATTATAGCTCCTAGAGCTTTCAGTGTTTTTATACCTAACAAGTTTTCTGGACATGATTTAGTAAGCAATAAATCTGTAGTTCGGGTCAAAGGTCCTATCGTAAGCGGAAGAGGCTGTGATACTTCATTAACAATAGGTTTTCCTGAAAAACCAAGGGAAATATTCTGTGAGCCTGAGAGGGGTGCCCCTGGAACTTCACTACGTTTTATGGTTGTTCGACTTGCCCCTGTATCAAGTAAAAATTTTCTATCTTGGCCTAATAATTCACTATGTACATAAGGTCCTTCTTGGTCTACAGGGACCTCGATAAGGGGTAAGTCAACTTCCCTCTCTAGGCTAGTTCATGCGTATCGTTGATAATCAGGATAGTCGTACTGTGCGGTCTGGTACAGCTGTCGTGTCGTGGTTTGTGTGGCAGCAACAGGCAGCGCTGGTGCAGCTGGCACAAACTGTATAGACTGTTGTGGAGCTGGCATGGACTGTGCATGCTGCGGGGCTCCTTGTTCATTCTGATCCTGTCTAGGTGGCCGTGGTCTTTCCTGTGTTTTACCTGTGGCGATATTACGCTTCAGGACTGGACAATCGTGTATGTAATGTCCTGGCTGTTTACAATAGTTGCATGTCCCTTTTACAGGTCCTGCTGAATCACCGGAATGTGTCGTACCCTTTTTATGTCCTTCAGCTGGAACTGTCTGAGAGACTAGCATTTTCATTTTCGTGTCTTTCATGCGTCTTTGTTCATGTTCTTGTTCCTCTCTAATTCTATTGTGATGATACTGTAACATTTGTAACATTTGTGATGGGGTGTTACCTTGCCAGGTACTCTCGAATTTTAATACTCTATTCTTCACTTGGGGCAAGGAATTTTCAACTAATTTTGTCACAAACAGATGTGGGTATGATTCGCTACTTGCTTTTATGCCACTATTTATACCAAAACATTTTTCAAATCGGGCATAGAAATCACTAGTGTCTTCATCTTGCTTTTGTTTACAGGCTGAGATTGCACCCCAGTCTTCTTTTTTCGTAGTTAATAAACGTGGCAGTACCTGTACTATTAAACCTGGTAGTGCTTAGTTTTATCCCCAAGCCCTGCTCCTGCAGTTCGGGCCTTTTCTTCTGCTTCTAATGCTGTCCAGTCTATCTTTTGGTCTCCCACCTCCCACTCTTTTTCCTTGAGTTTTTCATAAATGCCAGCAGGCATTAATACCTTTAATATAGTCATAATGTCGGGATAAGTATACTCTCCCATGAGTAACATGTCTTTAATTTCTCGGTGGAAACCCGCTGGGTCTTTATCATGACTGGGTACCACTTTCTTCATTTGTAACAATTCTATTTTCGATATGGGCGTATATACAAATACACGTTTAAACTGATCGTCCTCGCCTTTTATTGGGTGTACTTCTCGTAAGGGATTCTGTCTGTCCATGTAATACGTCGTTCTTTCCTTGATGGGCAGTGAGACACGTTCTGGGCATACAAAAAGAATGTACTGCTTTCTTGATTCTAGTATTTCTCTAATTAACTTAGTACCTGAACCTCTCCATCTATTCGTGAGTAGTTCAGTCAATATATCAGGTAAGGGACCAGGATCTGAATGCTGACTTTTATATAGTATAAGGAGTTGTTGAATCATATAAATCCCAGCTAAACGCTGTTCATCTGGGGTGAGGTTCAAAAATGTGTGTGCTACTGTATCATCACCATACTTTCCGGGACTGTCAACCCAATGAACGGCTGACCTGGCTAATTCTTGTTCATCCATAGAATCGAGTAAATTGTGGAAATGTGGATTTTCCTGGTCAGTTATGTCCCCTATCTTGGACCCCAACGGTTCTATATGCATGTTACAAGTACATGTATGTTCCCTCCAGTTCCAGTTTCTAAGACGCAAACATATGTGTGTCTACCGTCAACATGTTCTCTGTCAGATCCGCCATCAATGGGCTGGATATTCGATTCCTAAGTATGAAAGGCCACCGACTTTATATGGCTAAGTTACTCCATTTTTACAGTTCAGGCGAGTAGGCCCGATTCTGTCCTCAAAGCCTTTCCCTGCTCTCTGTCTCTGACAGCTTCAGCTTGAGCTCGCATCTGTATCCATGAACTTTGTCCTACTCCCTGTGCAGCTAACGGTGCCTGCCTCGGCTAGTTTTCGCCTGTCTGCCAAGAAGTTGTATTTCACCTTCGAATTATCTATTTTGCTCTTCAGCCGATGCATTCCTGCCTAGTGATTTAGGTAAACATTTCCTTTAGCTCACAAGCAAAGGACTCAGCCTTTCCGTCCTCCTGCAAGTGATTCATAGCCCTGTTGCCATGGAAAGTTTTCTGCCCCTCGCATCTCATATAGACACTTAGACGCTTGTACACGCACACAGTCAGTATAGAATAGATTCTGTCCGAGAGTCTCTTCCTTGTGGATAACATAGTTCTTTAAACATAGGATGTTAGATATGATTTGGGATTAGGATGACTTGACCCCAGACTTCTCGTCTCCACATGTAGAGCTAAATGTCAAGTCCCCTTCACCCCCTAGTTACACGTCAATTACACGTCATGCTGCCGCGCGCGCATCTATGCCAAGTATTATCTTATAGATCCACCTATGTCTGATAATTCTAACCAATCATGTTTCTTTTATTCTTTATTACGCCTAGTTTCGATTATGTCACTGTCACGTCATTTTTCTTATCAAATGTTACGCCTTCTACATTCGTTTCATTGTAATGTACTTATTATAAAAATACATGTCTGTTAATAAATTATTGTACTTCACTTCCTGAACCTTCGTGGTGACGGAACCTGAGGGCCGCGACTCGAGTCGGCCATTTTGAATGGAATAAAGCCCATTAGAAACCTCTTATACCACGGATTCTGCCTCTTGTTATTTTGAGCTATTTACTTTAATTTAAGATTCCGCATGAAATTCAGTCCGGTAATATTTATTTTATTTACCACATAATGGCGCCCGAATAGGGACACTTTCTCATCTCACGCGCCGGCGGTGCGTTGCAGGCCCGGTCTCCTGCCACAGCTGGACGGACCATAAACGCGTACCAGCAGGATTTCCTGTAAGCTCCCTCCGGTCAAGCGGGGGCGACTGAGGCTGCGATCAACCCAGACGAGGCGGTGAGAAGTGCGAAGTATCCCGACCAGAGCCTAGCTGAGAGAGCAAGATCCGAGGTATACAGAGGCCCACCAGGTTTTCCGAAATTCCGACGTCCAGAGGGTCCGATGTCCGCAGTTATCGAGTCCTGTCCATTCTCTGAGGCCTTCCGTTTCAAGGAGCTACTCGGTGAGTACCATCGCCGGGGAGGCGTGTTGACGCGCACATAGGTTGTGCCGGTCAAGACGGATTTGGGTACACAAATCCGGTCTGCACTGTTTAGCAGTGTATATGTACTGTTTAGCAGTATATCAAGTATTCCGAAGTATTCAGTTATTGTCAAGAATTCAGCGTGGTGATTAGTTAGGCAGACTGTCATCATTGTCGATCATTGTTATAATGTTTAATGTTTAATGTTTAAAGTATTCAGAAAATGTCTTGCATATTGTGGTATGAATGACTGTTCATTGTTCACTGTTCATTATTGTGTTTCTCGTATTAAGTAAGTTCAAGAGTAAGTATCAGATCAGTTGTTAATATGCCGCTCTTCTCGAAGTTAAGACAGATTACTACCAGAAAAGGGGTGCTTGAAGAAGCAGTTCCTATTCCTCCTAGAGACACTCCAGGACATTTCATGTACCATAAACATGGCTTAGATGCCATATTGTTTCTTGATCTATGGGTAGATTATACCAAGGGATTACCGGAAAGTCAAAGGTGGCCCGCAACGGGAACCTGGGATGCAGAGTGCATCATGAAAGTGGAGGAAGAGTTATGGAAAAGAAAGGTCAGACAGTCACAGAAAGACGCTATCGAGTTATGGCGTAAAGAATCTCATAGACGAACAGAAAAAGCACGTAGACAAGAAGAGAGGAGTAAAGAAAGTTCAAATAAAGTTCAAGAAAATCTATTAACTGAGGAAGGTATCCGAGTGAAATCAGAACAAGTAAATAGACAAAGAAATGCTCTTATGAATGGTATGTATCCCTTGCTAGCCGAAGGATTACCTAAGGCTGCTCCAGAGATACCAAAAGACTTGCCACCCCCATTATTTCCAATTAAGGTACATCCAAAAGGGCATCCCAGAACCGCAGAAGATGTTTTCCTTTCCTCATATCTAGATGATGCAGCCCCCGAGTATGCTAACGCCACACCACATAGACCGCCTGGCGGAGGGGTTCAACGTCAGGATCAGGTATCTGTCCCCGTGCAACAGCAAGTCCCGATACAAGCATCGGCAAGCACATCTGTTTCCGCATCTGTTTCCGCAGTCGACTCTACAGGGGTATCGACACCCATAGTTGCTGTATCACGTTCGACGAACCCTTTCACACCCGACGCCCCAGATGGGGCCACGGGAGGTGCTAGCAGTATTTTTACACCACCTAGAATAAATAAACTTGTTTTTCAAGAGTCAGCACATTCACGTACACCTAAGTTCGTAAATGAACGTACGCTTAAGGAACTTCTTGTAAATTGTAGATATGACCCGGTGGTTGGTAAAGAGGACGAAATGGTCCTGGCATCATTACGTATCAGACGAGCCGCAGAGTATTTAGCAAGGTTACCAGGGATGGCTACGCATCTAGATAACATATATCATTTTGTTCAAACAGGACGAGATCCAGGATGTATTAACAGAGCTATGGAATTCCAGAAAGTAGAGATACAGGGGGAACTGTTGCGTTTTCTCATAAACTGTGTGATCAGAAATCAAGATCGTCCGGGGGTAGACCCGAATGCAATGCTTACTCTTACAAGATGGAGTCAGAATATATCAGAAGGGAGACACGATAAGCAAAATTGTATAATAGCCATGTGCCGAAAAATACGTAAAGAAATAGAGCGTATTCATGAAGAGAGATTGGGAACAGACGAGTTTGAGCAAGATGAAGTGTCCGAATCAGGGGACTCTGCAAGACAGTCAGAGACCATAGCCTATGTAGGCAGAGGAAGATCTTGTGAAAATACTAGATGTTTTTCTGATCCAATACACTCTGTATGTCCAAATAATAGCAGAACGTATCCGACGCCTGTAATGAATCTGAAGTCTCCTGAACATTCGTTTCAAGCCGCAGATAAAATACTACGAGAACGAAGAGGTTACCACCTCCTCGATTCCATGGATGAGCAAGAATTAGCCAGATCAGCCGTTCACTGGATTGTTAGTCCTGAAAAATACGGTGATGAGACCGTAGCACACACGTTTCTCAACCTCAGTACAGATGAACAACGTTTAGCTGGAATCTATATGATTCAGCAACTCCTCATATTATATAAGAGCCAACATGCTGACCCTGGTCCTTTACCTGATATATTAACGGAACTACTTACGTACAGATGGAGAGGTTCTAGTAACAAGCTAATTAAAGAGATATTAGTGTCACGTAAGCAGTACGTCCTTTTTGTAAATCCAGATTCTCTCTCCCTGCCCCCCAGAGAAAGAGCACCGTACTACATGGATAGACAAAATCCTCTACGAGAAGTGCACCCAATAAAAGGCGAAGACAATGAGTTTCACCGTGTATTTGTTTACACACCCATATCAAAAATGGAATTATTAGAAATGAAAAAAGTAGTACCTAGTCATGACAAAGACCCAGCGGGTTTCCACCGAGAAATTAAAGACATGTTACTGATGGGAGAGTACACCTTTCCTGATATTATGACGATTTTAAAAGTGCTTTTGCCTGCTGGCATATATGAAAAACTGAAAGAAAAAGAGTGGGAAGTGGGAGACCAAAAGATAGACTGGACAGCATTAGCAGAGGAAGAAAGGGGCCGAGCCGCAGGTTCAGGGCTCGGGGATAAAGTTAAACTATTACCAGGTTTACTAGTACAGGTACTGCCACGTTTATTAACTACAAAAAAGGAAGATTGGGGTGCAATCACAGCCTGCAAACAAAAGCAAGATGAAGACACAAGCGATTATTATGCTCGATTTGAAAAATGTTTTGGTATAAATAGTGGTATAAAAGCAAGTAGTGACTCATATCCACATTTATTTGTGACAAAATTAGTGGAAAATGCATTGCCTCCAGTGAAGAATAGAATATTGAAATTCGAGAGTACCTGGCAAAGTAACACTCCGTCGCAAATGCTACAAATGTTACAGTATCATCACAATAGAATTAGGGATGAACAAGAACACGAGCATAGACGCATGAAGGATACAAAAATGAAAATGCTAGTTTCTCAGACAGTACCAGCAGATGGTCACAAAAAGGGTGTGACACATTCTGGTGATTCTGCAGTTCCTGTAAAGGGAACCTGCAATTACTGTAAACAACTAGGCCATTATGTACATGATTGTCAAGTCCTGAAACGAAATATAGCTACAGGCATTACAAAGGAGAGACCACGATTAGTTAGACAAGATCAGAATGAACAAGGAGCTATGCAGCATGGACAGTCCGTGCCAGTTCAGCAACAGTCTATGCCAGCCTCACAGCAACCCATACAGTTTGTGCCAGCTGCACCACCGTTGCCTACTACTGCCACACAAACCACAACACAACAAATGTATCAGACTGCACAGTATGAATACCCTGAGTATCAGCGTTACGCATGAAGCAGCCTAGAGAGGGAAGTTGACTTACCACATAATGGCGCCCGAAGAGGGAAGTTGACTTACCACTTATCGAGATTCCTGTAGATCAAGAAGGACCTTATGTACATAGTGAATTATTAGGTCATGACAGAAAATTTTTACTCGATACAGGGGCAAGTCGAACAACCATAAAAAGTAGTGAAGTTCCAGGGGCACCCCTCTCAGGCTCTAAAAATGTTTCCCTTGGTTTTTCAGGAAAGCCTATTGTTAATGAAGTAACACAGCCACTTCCACTTACGATAGGTCCCTTGACACGAACTACAGACTTATTACTTACCAAATCATGTCCGGAAAATTTGTTAGGCATAAAGACATTGAAAGCCCTAGGGGCTATTATTTGTTGTTCTCCGGAAGGAGTAAGGTTGTTTTTGCGTGATTTTAAAGGTCACTATGTGTCTAGAGACATGGATCCCCGACTACAGATTTTACCAGTACATCTATGGGCACAAGGCCCTACGGATGTTGGCTGCATGAACATTACACCCTATCGAGTCACACTGAAAGCAGGAGTGGTACTACCACGAATGCGACAATACAAGTTACCGCATGATGCTGTAGTGGCTTTGTTGAAAATCATTGATGAACTAATTGCCCAGGGAGTAGTTGTAGAAACAGACTCCAATGTATGTAATTCACCGATAATTCCGATTCTTAAACGAACTGATCCTACTGCTCCGCCAGTATACCGATTGGTTATTGATTTGCGTGAACTAAACAAGTGTATTGTACCACAATTCCCTGTGGTCCCTGATATATCATCATTGTTGACAGCAATTGATTCCGAAGCAACATTCTTTACTGTAATTGATCTCAAGAATGCCTTTTTCAGCGTCCCAATAGATCCGGAAAGCCAATACTTGTTCGGATTCAGTTTAAATGGGCGCAGCTTTAAATTCTCACGCGCTCCCCAAGGATTTACAGAAAGCCCCAGCATCTATAGCCAAGCACTGAAACGAGAACTTGACAGTATACACATGCCCGTTAACACCGCATTGCTTCAATACGTCGATGATCTGCTGATCACCGCACGAAGCGAACACGAATGTGAAAAAGCCTCATTGACAGTCTTACATTTTCTAGCAGACAAAGGACACAAGGTGTCCCCTTCTAAGCTGCAATTCTGTGTTCAGCGAGTTATTTATCTTGGTCACTCGCTGTCCAAGGAGGGAAGGCAGCTTACACCTGATCGCATTCAGTTAATTGCAAACATGCCAATACCGCAGACGCAAAAGGAAGTGCGGGCTTTTATAGGCCTCACTTCATACTGTAGACAGTGGATTCCCCAATATGCATTTCTAGCGAAGCCACTCATTCAGTTAACCACACAGGAGGCAGCCACATCGACTGTTCTCCCTTGGACTCAGGAACATACACAAGCTTTTGAAAGCCTAAAGGAAGCTTTATGTCAAGCACCTGTTTTAGCAACACCATGTTATAGCAAACATTTTACACTCTTTGTTACAGAACGCGAAGGTACTGCCTTGTCAGTACTCACTCAGGATCAAGCAGGATCACGCAAGCCATGTGCTTATTTTTCCAGTACATTAGATCCCGTAGCTCAGGCTTTGCCTGCGTGTCTGAAATCAGTAGCAGCGACAGCTTTAGCAATCAGACAAAGCGATGCCATAGTATTAGGACATCCATTGACAGTACAAGTACCACATGCAGTAGAGGTTCTTGTGAACCGAACGCAAACACAACACTTGACCATAGCAAGACTTACTGGTTACGAACTGACATTGTTTCAGCCACACATAGAAATCAGACGTTGTAATACACTGAATCCTGCTACACTCTTACCAGTAATTGGAACCGACCCACTAGCTCATGATTGTATTAAAGTCATTGAAATAAAGACAAAACCCAGACAAGACTTAACAGACGTTCCATTGCTAGATCCAGACCTGACGTTATATGTAGATGGTTCGTGTATGAGGACAAGTACAGGAAATTTAGTTGCCGCATACGCAGTCACCACAGACACTGAAGTTATTGAAACAAACTGTATAGATACTCTGTCAGCCCAAGCAGCAGAACTTGTTGCTCTAACACAAGCCTGTATTCAAGCCACGGACAAGAAAGTCAACATATATACTGATTCACGTTATGCATTTGGAGTCGTACATGACTTCGGAGTGCTTTGGCGGGAGAGGGGTTATTTAACTTCTCATGGAACACATATTCAACACGGGTCCCTCATTCATGCTCTGTTAGACGCGATTCATTTACCGACTGCAATATCGATTATGAAATGCAAAGCACACACGAAGGTTACTGATATCATTTCTCAAGGCAATGATTTAGCTGACAGAACAGCCAAACAGACTGCTCAGACTCGTACATCCGACATGACAAAGCCAATAGTTCAGACACCAACACAGTGTATGACAATTAAGGATCCCACACTTGATGTAATTGACATACAGACACATGCCACAGCAGAAGAAATAAAGAAGTGGACTGAACTAGGAGGGATCCAGACAGATCAAGGATGGATGACGAAAGAGAAATCCGTGTGGTTTCTCCCTGATTCCATGGTTCAAGTCATTATAGCTACAGTTCACAGTCCCGCACATTTAGGAGAGAAGGCTATGTTAGACAGCATTCAGCACATTTGGTTTAACAAACATTTGCGAGCAGCTGCTAAACAAAAAGTTCGTACCTGTATGATATGTTGTCAGTTTAATCCAGGAAAGAGTGTTCCCGTAGAGCAGGGTGGATTTCAGCCTCCTGACCATCCTTTTGAAGTCCTCCAGATGGATTATATTCAGATGGAACGTTGTCGAGGATTCAAATATGTCCTCGTAGTTGTCTGCGCTCTCTCCCGTTGGACAGAGGCGTATCCCGTATCAGATTACACTGCCTCGACTACTGCCAAGCAGCTAGTTCGAGAATTCTTCCCACGGTACGGTTTACCACGTGTTGTATATTCAGATAACGGTCAGCCTTTCTCATCCGAATTAATGAAACATGTCTCACTCTTGTTGGGATATCAGTGGAAATTCCACTGTGTCCGACACCCCGAAGCAGCAGGTCTCGTAGAAAGACATAACCAGACACTGAAAATCAGACTGTCCAAAATATGTAGAGAGAAAGGTGTCGACTGGATAGTAGCATTACCAGTTGCACTCTTTTACATGAGAATGGTAGCACACTCTAGAACAGGGCTATCCCCGTATGAGGTGATCTTTGGTAGACCGCCGAATATGTGGGGGACGCCTATACCACGTAAAATAACTGATGTTGACTGTAATATGCTGACAGATTACCTGGCTTCCTTGATGTCTGCACTACAATCTTCTCGTTCACAGGTAGCTGCAGCCTTTCCCGACAACACTGAGGCGAAACCCCATGACGTTGTTCCGGGTAATCTTGTCTTTGTGAGAAATTTCGACAGGAAGAGTCAATTGGAGCCCAGGTGGAAAGCACCCAAGTTGGTCCTGTTGACCACAAGAACAGCCGTGAAGATCGAGGGACGAAAAGGGTGGATTCATTCCAGTCACGTAAAAAAATTTCATGGACTACCTTCAGATATAGACACTGTGCCCTGCACTCCCTCACAGACTGATTCAAAACTTCCTTTTGTTGAACTGAATGACTCTCAGTGCTATAAACAGAAACTCAGGTCCAGATCTAAACTGTCGGACGATTTGATTGTTTAAGTCCTCTCCAAGGTGAAGCGGTTGAATCTGTCCCGACATGTATCCCTTAGGTCTGAATCATGTAGAGTCCAGAATCATAATGAAACGACATGCTTATTGTAAATTACTGCGTAACCACTGTATTATGACATTATTAATTTTGTTTTTATTGAGTATTTTAGTAATTATTACGAGTATGATTTTGCATATGTATCATCCTGTTTCTAAACGTGTTTTCAATATAACTGATGAACATTCTTTTAGTGACCTACCGCCACATGAATTATCCTATAGACTTGCGCTGCGCAATAACACATTCATTAGTATGTTACATCATTCCCATCAGACTAGTAATGCGACCAATTGTTGGGTGTGTGGCCGACTCCCTCCCTATCAGAATAACAAAGGAGTTCTGCCTTTCTTTCCACATCCGTTCACACACAATGGCTCCTGTGGAGCATGGTTTAGTTTATTAAATTCCATAGACCCAGACACAGCAGTTTATCAACAACATTGGATATGGGGAAATCTGAATCTAGTTTTATTCAAAGTCTGTCACCCTAATAAGGAGGGTCACCCCAGTAGAACAGGAACTGATTTAGAAAATGAAGTGTATAAATTAGGTAATTTTACGCCTAATCTTATGATTTTGAATGTCAAATCCGAAGTTGAACTAATTCTGCCCACTATGTCAGTATTTCCAGTTAAGGGTGAATTATGTGTTAGAAAAGTTGGTTCCAAACACATGGGCCATAGCCAATGCGTTACTACAGTAGAATATAGTGATCAAGGTAAATCTTCATTTAGAGCTTCTCGCCATTCCTACTTCATATGTGGTCAGACTGCATATATGCGTCTGCCTCTAGATTGGGATGGTACCTGTTACATAGCATTCCTTTTGCCACCTGTTTTCCTAGCTCCCCCTGATTATTATCGAAATGTTCATTTAGTACACAATAGAGAGCAAAGAGATCTCCCAGTTGTCGATTATACTGAGACATCATGGGACAAGTATGTAGATTTCAATAAAGGTATCTTTCCCTATATAGGTACTATATCAAATAGTAAGCTGATACGCAGACTCACCAAGACTCTTGAAGCTGTAGTAAACGAGACTATAGCCGCCCTAGGCAATCTGACAGAGGAACAATCAGTGATGAGAATTGTTGTTCTCCAGAATCGTCTTGTCCTTGACGTCATCCTGGCCGATAGGGGCGGAGCTTGCAGGGTCATCGGATCCAGCTGCTGCATATTCATACCAGAAAATTCGCCATCTGTATATAAAGCTATAACACGCCTTCATAAGATTGTAAGCCAGATACACGAGAATTCAGGCACTTGGACGTGGTCCGGGTGGTTTTGGAATGTGATATCAGCCTGGGGATGGAGAGTTCTATCTTTCCTAGGTATTGGCCTTCTTATGCTCTTCAGTTGTTGTCTATGCCTGCAATGTGGACCAGCGATTTGTGGTCTGTGTGCCACATCGTGTATTCCACATCAAGGTTTTGGCTCAAGATCCCGGAAGAAGAAGGAAGAAGAAATGATGCTCCATGAGCAAATCGATGGAATGATGAAGATTGATGTCTCGTGAAGGGCAAGAAGGGGACAAGGAGGGAATGTGGAAATGTGGATTTTCCTGGTCAGTTATGTCCCCTATCTTGGACCCCAACGGTTCTATATGCATGTTACAAGTACATGTATGTTCCCTCCAGTTCCAGTTTCTAAGACGCAAACATATGTGTGTCTACCGTCAACATGTTCTCTGTCAGATCCGCCATCAATGGGCTGGATATTCGATTCCTAAGTATGAAAGGCCACCGACTTTATATGGCTAAGTTACTCCATTTTTACAGTTCAGGCGAGTAGGCCCGATTCTGTCCTCAAAGCCTTTCCCTGCTCTCTGTCTCTGACAGCTTCAGCTTGAGCTCGCATCTGTATCCATGAACTTTGTCCTACTCCCTGTGCAGCTAACGGTGCCTGCCTCGGCTAGTTTTCGCCTGTCTGCCAAGAAGTTGTATTTCACCTTCGAATTATCTATTTTGCTCTTCAGCCGATGCATTCCTGCCTAGTGATTTAGGTAAACATTTCCTTTAGCTCACAAGCAAAGGACTCAGCCTTTCCGTCCTCCTGCAAGTGATTCATAGCCCTGTTGCCATGGAAAGTTTTCTGCCCCTCGCATCTCATATAGACACTTAGACGCTTGTACACGCACACAGTCAGTATAGAATAGATTCTGTCCGAGAGTCTCTTCCTTGTGGATAACATAGTTCTTTAAACATAGGATGTTAGATATGATTTGGGATTAGGATGACTTGACCCCAGACTTCTCGTCTCCACATGTAGAGCTAAATGTCAAGTCCCCTTCACCCCCTAGTTACACGTCAATTACACGTCATGCTGCCGCGCGCGCATCTATGCCAAGTATTATCTTATAGATCCACCTATGTCTGATAATTCTAACCAATCATGTTTCTTTTATTCTTTATTACGCCTAGTTTCGATTATGTCACTGTCACGTCATTTTTCTTATCAAATGTTACGCCTTCTACATTCGTTTCATTGTAATGTACTTATTATAAAAATACATGTCTGTTAATAAATTATTGTACTTCACTTCCTGAACCTTCGTGGTGACGGAACCTGAGGGCCGCGACTCGAGTCGGCCATTTTGAATGGAATAAAGCCCATTAGAAACCTCTTATACCACGGATTCTGCCTCTTGTTATTTTGAGCTATTTACTTTAATTTAAGATTCCGCATGAAATTCAGTCCGGTAATATTTATTTTATTTACCACAAAATGATAACCCCTTCGTTCTCGGAGTAATTTGTCAGCGGCTTGGAACGAATGCTCGGGGGACCTTATATTTATTATAGGTGTTTGGAAATTCCTGTTATTATCTGGACATACCGGGCGTATCGGGTCAATAAAACATCTAGTACTATTACAAGATCTTCCTCTACCTACATAGGCTATGGTGTCTGACTGTCCTGTGGGCAGTCCTGATCCTTCCTCCTCGCTTTGTTCGAACTGGTCTACCGCTAATCTCTCTTCGTGTAGGCGTTCTATTTCTCTACGGATCTTTCGGCACATGGCTATTATACAATTTTGCTTATCATGTCTCCCTTCTGATATATTCTGGCTCCATCTGGTAAGAGTTTGCATTGCTTCCGGATCTACCCCCGGTCGGTCTTGATTTCTGATCACACAATTTATGAGGAAACGTAACAGTTCCCCCTGTATCTCCACTTTCTGGTATTCCATAGCTCTGTTAATACATTCAGAATCTCGCCCTGTTTGGACAAAATGGTATATATTATCTAGATGCACAGTCATTCCTGGTAACTTCCCTAAATACACCGCGGCTCGTCTGATACGTAATGATGCCATGATCATTTCGTCCTCTTTGCCGGGCACAGGGTCATATCTACAATCTATAAGAAGTTCCTTAAGCGTGCGGGCATTTATGAGTTTGGGGGTACGTGGATGTGCTGATTCTTGAAAGGTAAGTTTATTTACTCTGGGTGGCGTAGAAAAAATGTTGGTAGCACCTCCGGTAGCCCCATCTGGGGTATCGGGCGTGAAAGGATTCGTTGAACGCGATACAGCAACTATAGGTGTGGACACAGCTATAGAAGCAGCTGTAGGAACCGATGTGGAAACAGATGTGCTTGCCGGAACTTGTGTCTGGGTTTGTTGCTGTAGAGATACAGATACTGGATCTTGGCGTTGAACCTCCCTGGCAGGCGGTCTATGCGGGGCAGGGTTAGCATACTCGGGAGCTGCGTCATCTAAATATGAGGAAAGAAAAACATCTTCTGCTGTTCTAGGATGCCCTTTAGGATGCATTTTTATTGGAAACAATGGGGGTGGCAAGTCTTTTGGTATTTCCGGAGTAGCCTTAGGTAATCCCTCGGCCAGGAGGGGATACATACCATTCATAAGGGCATTTCTTTGTCTGTCTACTTGTTCTGATTTCACTCGTGTACCTTCTTCAATTAATAGACTTTCTCGGACTTTATTTGAACTCTCTTTATTTTTCTCTTCCTGTCGGAGTGCTTTTTCTGTACGTCTATGAGATTCTTTACGCCATAACTCAACGGCGTCTTTCTGTGACTGTCTGGCTTTCCTTTTCCATAACTCTTCCTCTACTTTCATGATGCACTCTGCATCCCAGGTCCCAGCTGCGGGCCACCTCTGACTTTCTGGTAATTCCTTGGTGTAGTCTACCCACAAATCAAGAAATAATATAGCGTCTAAGCCGTGTTTATGATACATGAAGTACCCTGGAGTGTCCCTAGGAGGAATAGGAACAGCTTCTTCGAGTACCCCTTTTCTAGTTGTGATCTGTCTTAATTTCGAAAAGAGCGGCATATTGAGAACTGATCTGATACTTGATCTTGAACAAACTTAATACAATAGACACAATAATGAACAGTCATTCACACCACAATATGCAGAACGTATTAAAAACATTTAACATTTAACATTTAACTGAGCAACGATGATGATGACGATCTAAGGAAAACTTAATCACTTAAACATAATACTTGGCATTAACTGAATTATTCTGAATTTATATACTTGATATACTAGATATACTGCTAAACAGTACAGATACACTGCTAAAACAGTGCAGACCGGATTTGTGTACCCAAACCCGTCTTGACCGGCACAACCTATGTGCACGTCAGAACGCCTCCCCAGTAATGGTACTCACCGGGTAGCTCGGAACGGAAGGCCTCGGAACGGAACTGAACTGGACCGGACTGGACTCGACTCGAAAACTTCGGACACTTCGGAACTTGGTGGGCCTCTGTATACCTCGGATCTTGCTCTCTCAGCTAGGCTCTGGTCGGGATACTTCGCACTTCTCACCGCCTCGTCTGGGTGTTGATCGCAGCCTCAGTCGCCCCCGCTTGACCGGAGGGAGATACAGGAAATCCTGCTGGTACGCGTTGTTGTCCGTCCAGCTGTGGCAGGAGACCGGGCCTGCAACGCACCGCCGGCGCGTGAGATGAGAAAGTGTCCCTGTTCGGGCGCCATTCATGTGGTAAATAATTTAATTACCGGGACTTAATTTGATACAGAAACATAATAAAAATAGCTCAGTAAATAAGAGGCAGAATCCGTGGTATTAGAGGTTCGGAATGGGCTTTATTCCAATGGACGATTCGAATCGGTGACTCCAAGTTCCATCACCACGGAGGTTCAGGAAGTGAAGTACATACTTTATTGTTGATAAGTAATTACTTTTATACAATAGGCATTACAATGAAGCGAATGCAGGAGGCGTAACAATTCATAATGTAGATAAAACATGCATGCGTAGCAAAAAGTAGGCGTAACTGGGTGTGACTAAAGAACGTCATCAGGTGTGATGTCATAATAGGGTGGTTCCATGAAAGAATTTCGCAATGTCAGCAGAAATACTTGGCAGAAATGCGCGCGCAGCAGCATGACGTGTGATTGACGTGCAACTAGGGGGTGAAGGGGACTTGACATTTAGCTCTACATGTGGCGACAGAAGTCTGGAGGGTCAAGTCAACCTAATCCCAAATCATATCTAACATCCTATGTTTAAAGAACTATGTTATCCAAAAGAGAGGTCTCTTAGAGTAGAATCTTATTCTATACTGACTATACTGACTGTTAGTGCGTGTACAAGCGTCTAAGTGTCTACACTAGATGCGAGGGCAGAAGTCTTCCATAATAATAGGGCTATGAATTACTTGCATAAAGACAGAGAAGCCGGGCCTTTGCTCGGTAACTGGAAGAATGTTTACTTAAAACTACTAGACAGGAATGCATTGGGCAGGGAGCGGAGCAGATAATTTCGAAGGTGAAATACAGTTTTTGGCAGGCAGCAGGCTGATGTCAGGCTTCGTGAGCCGCGCAGGGAATGAGACAAAGTTCATGGTCACAGATGCAGGCTCAGACTGGAGCTCTCAGAGGCAGAAGGCAAGAAAAGCTTGATGACAGAATCAGGGCCTACTTGCCTGGACTGTAAAATGGCATAAGTGAACCATATAAAGCCGGTGGCCTTTCATACTTAGGAATGGAATATCCGGCCTATTCATGGCGGATCTGAAAGAGGACATGTTGACGGTGGACGCACATGTGTTTGCGTCTTCATAACTGGAACTGGAGGGAACATACATGTACTTGTGATTCATACATGAAACCGTTGGGGTCCAAGATAGGGGACATAACTGATCGGAAAAATCCATATTTCCACACTGTCCAGAACTGACTCACTACCAAACAGTCTCATGCAAGATGTATAAAGTCTGCTTTTTCCATGGCGCACCTCGGACATCTGCTATCTGTCGTGGGGAATGCGTTTTAACTTTGCCGGCGTCCGGTACGTGCGGTGTAAAGAATTATAATGTTAGTTTAAATCTGGCATTCCAGGAGACAGTGCGTGTTAGAGCGCCGATAGACGCCCACTGCTATTCTTCTATCTGTGTACTGAGGTCTCTCCCTCCTAGGCTGCCCTGGAGGGCGGCATTGGGGGCGTGTAGTCTTGCTTCATGGCTTTCTAGAGGAGGGAGACCATTCTACGACCAGCGCCACATGTGAGTAGGATATCTAAAGCATGTGTGGGTTGGGGAATGTCTGGATATTGTGGCCAGGTGATTTTAACTACCTCCTGTATTCCTCTGTAGTGCAGGTAATGTCCCTGCCCTTGACTAAAACACTCCCTGGCCTGTTCATAGGATATGAAGGTTTCATTCGGGTCGGCAAGGACCTCACAGCCGCCATCTCTCCACGTCTGAAAAGACATGTGGGTTCCCATTTCTCTGAAGGGGCTAGGATTCAGATCGGCAACTCTCTATGGAATGGTGCCCGCCCTACCACTCTTTCAATAACTCGCTGCCAAATGCCTGCCGTGTGTCTTACTACGTATGGGTGAGTTCCCTCCATGCCCTGTCCCTTCATCAGTATCTGCCCTTCCTGCCAGTAATCGTTTTTGCCAATTGTCTTCTTCTGCAAGCCATCGGGCCGCATGCTGCAGTTGAGCTGCATAATAGTATAAGTCAAATTGTGGGGCTTCCAGACCTCCCTCTTCATAGCTGCGTATGATAGTGTTAAGGGCAACTCTACTCCTCCTTCCGGCCCAGAGTAGTGAAGTCAGGATCATATTTAGTTTTTCTTTAATGCATGTCGGTAGCGGGCATAGTGAGTTCTGGAGCACATAGAGGGTCTTCGGGAGCATGACCATCTTTGAGATGGCTAGTCTGCTCATTAATGACAGTGGAAGGGTATTCCAGAATGCCACTGAATGTTGAAGAGCTGTAAGTGTCCGATCTATGTTCATGGCCACTGCCTGTGTGTCTGTCAGTGTGACCTGGACCCCTAGATACCGGAAACCCACTCGTTCCCATCTAAGTCCCAGGTCCGGGACTTCCCCCATGGGCTCCCTGGCCAGTACCGCCAATGGGAAGATCAGCGACTTATTGCGATTAAGTCTTAACCCAGAGACCTCCCCAAATCTATCCAGCTGGTGTAGCAGTTCTGGTACTGCTTCCAGAGGAGAGGCCAGATAAAAAAGTGCATCATCGGTGTATAGGGAGATGATCTGGTTTGTATCTCCTACTCTAAGTCCCCATTGGCCTAAGTCAGCTCTTACCTGGACTGCGAATGGCTCTATGGCCAGGGCGAACAAGAGGGGTGAAAGTGGGCACCCCTGGCAAGTGCCTCGTCCCAACTGCCATTCTTCCGATCGCGTGCCCCCCAATTTGACCCTTGCATGAAGGTCCGTATACAGTATTCGGATCCAACGGCGGAATCGGGGACCCTGCCCCACGACCCTGAGTACCTCCAAGAGGTAACCCCAATCCACCATATCAAACGCCTTGGCCAGGTCTATAGAAACCAATACCATCTGCTCCACCCGACCACTCACTTCGTGCATGATATGATTGAGGCGGCGTAAATTTATGGCTGTGTTCCGACCAGGAATAAGCCCACATTGGTCCTCGTGGACAAGCTGTGGCATGTATGGTCCTAGGCGGATTGCCAACAGTTTGCACAGAATTTATTTTGTCCGTCTTTATCATGGTAATTGGACGGTATATGTAGGCTCATGGGCATCTCCACCTGGCTTCAGGATCATACATATTTCCCCCTGCCTCATGCTAGGCGGGAGGGCACCCTGCTCAAAGGCCTCCAGGTACACCTGCAGGAGGAGTCTGGGTAGCTTACCCGCAAAGGCCCTGTAAAACTCGGGGGGGGGGGGGGATACCCATCTTACCCCGGGGACTTAGCTCTCGGTAGCTGTTGCAATGCGGACTGTATTTCATCCAGTGTTAATGGTGCTTCTAGCTCTTTCCTTGCCGATTCAGGAATGGACTTTATGGCCAGCGTCTGGAAGTAGGGGCAATAAGTTGCCTCGGTGATCACTGGGTCTGCAGCATATACCATCTGCAGGTGAGACTTCAGCACCCATAGTATTCCAACCTCAGAGTGAACCAGCTCGCCAGTAGATTCACGCAGTGCCACTAAGGGGGCAGGGTTTTGTTCATGGTGGAGGAGCAACGCTAGCAAGCGGCCTGATTTGTCCCCCTCCCTATGTAAGCGTTGGTTGTATTGTGTGAGAGTGTATTTATCGAGTCTGTCCCAAATATCTTGGATGCGTTGTCGAACTTCCCACTCCTCTGCCCTCCCCGCTACGTCCGAGCATTCCCGGCTCTGTAGCTCCAATAGGACTGGTTCCTCGGTTTGCAATTCCCGCTGTAGCTGTTTGCGAACCCCTCAGGTTAGACTGAGGCAAGCACCCCTCACTACCGCCTTCAAGGCCTCCCATTTCGTAGCTCTCGACAGGTTCGGCCCCTCCCAGTTCAGCTCAATGTAATCAGTTATTGTGGTCTCTATATGTCGTTTCCCTATGGGATCCTCGAGGACCTCTGCCGATAGCCTCCAGGTCAGAGGACATCTAGCCTGGGGCCCTCAGCATATCGTGTAGGTCACTGGGGAGTGGTCGGACAGGAATCAATCCTGGTGTGTCACCTCCAAGGACATGTCAGCATCTGGGTTTGCCAATATTATTCTATCTAGCCTGCTGTAAGTATTGTGCATGGGATAGAAGCAAGTGTACAGTTTTTGGGTGGGGTGTCTCTGACGCCATATATCCTGAACCCCTATATTCCCCATGACCTCTCGGAGCTTCTCTGTCATCCATGGTTTTGTCCCCGTGCAGGGGGGGGGGCGGGGAGTCTGTCCAGCTCTGAGTCCAGTACACAATTAAAATCTCCCACCCAGATGAGGGGCACCTCTAGCTCTGACACCAGGACCTCCCGAATGGCTTGGAAAAAGTCTGGGTCGTCCGTGTTGGGGGCATAGGTATTCAAGATAGCAATGTCTCGTCCGTTTAGCTTGACTCTTAAAAGTATATATCTCCCATGGACGTCCGCTTCCATAAATTGCAAGGCGAACGGGGTCCCCTGGTCCACCAATACAAGTACCCCTCTACCACAGGTAGAATATGAGGAATGGAAAATCTGCCCCCGCCATTTTTTCACTAACCTTTGGGCACCCTCTTGGTCGAGGTGGGTTTCCTGAAGGCATGTTATCGATACGCGGTGCCTCCGGAGTAATGAGAGAACTCTGTATCTTTTAGTGTATATACCCAACCCTCTCATGATCCAACTCATAATTTTAGTCCCCTTTGTCCTTATAACAGCCTGCCTCCTTGTGTCTGTTCCTTGTCCACCTCAATCAACCTGCCCTCTGCCTGCGGCATCATGAATAACGCAATAAACAAAATCGAGAACTCACAAAAATCCCTCCACCCGCCCATGGGCAAATATGCTGCAACCATATATGTGTTAATGCCCTTCCCATGCTGGTGTCAGGATGTGCACAGCTGTCCCATCAGCCCAACAGAGTCTTTAAAACTTCCCTTAACAACAAGGACTGACTCCCAACCCACCTCAGTCGCCATAAATAGGATGTAAGAGCCCGGGGCTAGGTTCCTTGCCTTTCGAGTCCAGCCCGCATCACATATCCTCTGGTGTTTTCAGAATATCAGGTAGACAGCTTATTCCTTTCCACCCTCCCCTCGGGGCACCTCCGAAGATCCCCGCTTCTTACATATCAGTGCGAGGTACATGGGAATGCAGGTTCTGCCGGGCCAACAAACGTGTCCCCATATCTCAAAAACATTACCCACATTCCAGTTCTGGAGGTGTTGTAAGAGGGTCCATATCTGTCTCTGGGATCATATTTCTCGTAGGAATCAGGGTCTCAGGTACCAGTTCCATTGCTGGAGGGTCCGTTGAGGTCTGTGGTAGGGAGTCCCCCGAGCCCAGGGACTCCACCCGCATGGCGCGTCGTCCCCCACTGTAATTTGCGGACTCTCCATACGATCACGGTCTGTAGAATGGTTCCTGCGCCTGCCCCTCCGATTCCTCGGGGGTCTGATCCCCATTCTTTCCGAGATAATCTCCGCTCCCGGTCAGGAAGTGCGTCTCCTCGGATTTCTAGCCATTCCCAGACCTCTTTTGGGGTCTCGAAGAAGTGGGCTTTCCCCTGTGAAATCACCTTACATTTGGCGTGATAGAGCAACATGTATTGGAGGTGCAGCTCCCGAAGTGTTTGCTTTACTCCCAGAAAGGACATTCTCTGCTCCTGTACTTGCCGGGTATATAGAGATTTGTACATTATCATATGTGAGGTCTGGAGCCTCTCTCGCAGCCTTCAGTATGCAGTCCCTGTCCCTGTAATTCAGGATTTTGGCTATTAGGGCCCTGGGAGATGCCCCCGACGATGGCGGAGGGAACATTGCCCTGTGTGATGCCCCTGGCGGTGGGACCAGTGCCCTGTGTGCTCTTTCCACTACGAAGACATCCGAGAGTCCATTGGGGCAGAGTTTGGTGCGTATCCATCGTTTCAGGAACCGTTGAGCATTACTCTCTTCTGCGCGTTCCGGAATCCCCACGACCCGAATGTTGCTGCGGCGGGCCATCCACTCTGCCTCCTGCGCCCAGCGCTCCAGCACCCCGGTGGTGTTAGTCAATTGGGAAACCTGGATGGAACCTCTCCTTGGAGTTGCACGATGTCCCCTTACTGCCGTGGACACTTTGTCTGCCACCTTTCGTAGGTCTGCCCTTAGGAGGTTTACATCAATGCGGACCGTCTCAATCTGCTTTTCCAGGGTGGTCCCTGATCCTTGGATAGCTGCCAAGATCTCCGCCCGGGACGGTTCGCTGCCAGCTGAGCCATCTGCTTCAGGGCCCGATTGTCTTGTGATCCGTTGCGTAGGGAGACGTTGTGTGGTGTATTGTGTGATAGTGTTGGGGGTGGACACACGACCCGGCTGGTCCTTCCCCATCTTTCCTTTAGTGAGGGCACAGGCACCTCTGCTTCACATCAATGCCCGTAAGAGTCCACTACCCAGATTCAGCAATGCGTTAGCGCTGGGGTAGAGTCCGATCCCCACCTTCAGCTCCGACTCGTCCCGTGGTAGATTTGCCTCATTCACGGCCCTGCAGACCTCCAGGCTGCCCCTCTTCCAGGGGTTCTCCTCAGTGCCCCTGCGCCCGTCAGGCGGGACCCTCTTTTACTCCGCTTTCGGATGCAGGATAGTCGCCGCTCAACATGGCACCGTCAGTAGGGCGGTCTTATGGGTGTGAGGTGACAAACCTCAGTGTGCAGCTCTCTCAGGATTCCCAGCAAAGTCCCATCAGTAGCCCACTTCATGCACCCTGCTCCAGGGGTCTTTCTCTTCCTGGCCTCGGTTCGGTGTCCTCCCTGCTGCTTCACTGGCCCCCTTATAAGACACAAAACGGTAGCATGCGTAGTAGCTGGGGGTCATTAGCTGCGGCCTTAATCTGCGCTCGCTCCCACGTCACCACCTGGCTTCGGGCTCCCTCATTCCTGGTACCTGCGCCCAGCCGTAGCACGAAGCCTCACGCCATTTTATTCTGAGTGCCCCAGCTGGTCATCTGTGGCGGAGCACCTCCGTCGAGCTCCCAGGCCAGGCCCTCACCACATCGTGGGCTCCCGCCAGAGGTGCAGCTCCAGGAAATAGCGGTCCAGCTGCACCAAGCGGGCTCTGTCCAAAGGATCTCTGCCGGTGCAAGGTCACCCTCAGGGGCCACCAGGCCACCCCAGGCACTTGGGGATGTCCTCAAGCTCTTCCAGCGTGCCCCAGAACACGGCCTCTGCTTGCTGCCTGCGGCGCCACAGGGCTCAGGGTATACACCCACTGGCACTTCCTTCAGGGGCACCTGCACTCTTTCGTGGTCTTCGGGTAGAGTCCACTAGCAGATCCCCATCAGAAGTAGGCCACCTACACCGCCGGGTGTTGGAGTTCCCTGCCAGAGGGCCCCCGGGATCCCACAGGGGCCCCCCACTAGCTCACCTCGCCTGCAGAGAACTCAGGGGTCAGGGCACGGATCCCCCGGCGGCGGTCAGCCTCATCTGGGCAGCCTTGTGATCCCTCCTCCACTGGTTGTTGAAGCCCTGCCCGATCCGCGGGCCTGCAAGGTCTCTGATGGCCGAACCTCCTCCCTCCGTGACGCAGAGTGGCCCCAGCAGAGATGGACCGCAGACCGGCCCCCGCACTTCAGTGGTCTCGCCGCGGGTTCACCAGCACCAGTCTCACGCCGGAGCCCCACCGAGCAGCTCCCAGGATCCGTGAAGCAGTTTCACAGCGGGTCGGCAATTGGCGTGGTGATCGCACCCGATCCAGGCCGCTCCCGCCTCCCGATAGGCCCCGGGCTCTCGCCGAGAGTTCTCGGCCTCAGTGGTTCCTTCTAGGTGCGGCGCAGTTCCGAACTCGGGAGCTTACTCAAAGGGCTCCCAGCCCTGCAAGGGCCCCCCAGACATCAG
Source organism: Triturus cristatus (assembly GCF_964204655.1). Taxonomy (NCBI): domain Eukaryota; kingdom Metazoa; phylum Chordata; class Amphibia; order Caudata; family Salamandridae; genus Triturus; species Triturus cristatus. The sequence goes on along the minus strand of NC_140589.1, from coordinate 1,231,948,022 downwards.
CAGATGCCCTCAGGCACCCAGATACAGGATTTTATTAGGATTTCTGCAACTGGCCAGCCAGGAGGCGAAGGAGCCTACGTCCTGTCGGCCATGTTGCTTGGCCAGCAGCACTTTTTGTTTTAAAAGTTTCGCCAGATCCGCCACATTGTGCTCTTTGGCACTGTCTAGGTCCAGGGAAACCACAGGACCAGGTCTATGGAGTTAGGGTATTCCTATCCTGACCCCTTTTCTTTTTAACATTTTTTCTGGGACGCAGCTGAAGCAGAGTCCTAAGAGGGCTGCCAACATTTCCTCGTTGAAGTGTTGGTAGCCAATCAGATTTCAGCACGAGATCGGGAGAGTTTGCGGAGCTTCCATGTCCCTATATATACAAATTTGGTGTTTCTTTAATATCTCCTAAACTACTAAAATGATTGACACCAATTTACAAAAAGGTCACTTTCTGGACCAACAGCTACCTTTCTGCCAAATGTGATGTAATTCTGTTCAGTGGTCTGGGCTGTAGCTGGGTCTGAAATACCTATGGGAAATTGCATGGAGAAAACTCGTTCTGGTCTCCCCCTTTTTTGTCAGCGCCCAGCTTGGTGGATCACCCCGAAACTTTCAAGACAGCAGCTGAAGTGAGTGGCAAACTAGTTTTTAAAATTTCACAAAGATTCATCATTGAAAATTTCACAAAGATTCGTCAAACGTCGCCAAAGTTATTGGCAAAACTAAACACTCTCTGTCTCTGCTAACTAGGTCCTAACTATAAATACCTACTGGCGCCCGCAGATATATATATATATATATACATATATATATTACCTACTGGCAGTCGCCAGTAGGTAGTTATAGTTAGGACCTATTTTCCATAGGAAATCCGCAACATTCTATTCCTAATAAGTCTGGCGCTGTTGACGAATCTTCGCAAAATTTTCCAAACTTTTGGCCAGCTCCGGTCTGCTCCTATCCTGAAAGTTTCGTGGTGATTCGTCAAGCGGGGGCTGAGAAAAAAGGGGGGTCCCAAAATGCTTTTTCCCCCATGCAATTTCCCATAGGACCTGTTGACGCAGCTACAGCCCGAACTGCTGAATGGAATTACACCAAATTTGGCAGAAAGGTAGACCTTGGTTCAGAGTCGTGCCTTTTGCATAAATGGTGTAAATCCGTTCAGTAGTTCCTGAGAAAATCAAAAGTAAAATCACATATATATTTAGGCAGAGCCTAACCACACATCTCATCGTGAGATCTGATTGGCTGTCAGCACTTCATCCAAGAAGTGTTGGCAGCCATCTTGGGACCAATATACATGATAGCACCTCATTAAAAAGCATTGCAGTTAATAGAAGGTTTTAAGACTTTAGTTACATTATAAATCATTTTTTGATGGTACCATACTCATTTTAGGAATTGTGGTATGTTCTAAGGTGATTTTACCATGTGAAAAAGCCTTCTGCTGGGATATCATGAATCATGTTTGAGAGAAAACTATTTTCACATGCTTTTCCCAAAGAGGTTTGGAAGGTGATCTATAAGCTAAACTGAGAGCATCTTTTCTGTAAATTCATATTATCTTTCTTAGTCATGTGAGAATGAAGTCTGACATTTTCAGTAAAACATGTACATCCAACAAGGGCAGAGACTGTCAGTTGATTCCTTTGTCTTCTACTGTAGCTTCCCACAGTGTTCCAAAGAACAACTAGAGCGCCACCACTCCTACTTATGATAAACGTATGGCACACCTGAAGCCATCTTGATTGAAATAAAGTGGTAACTCTTAAAACATTTAATTTAAAAAGAGGGGGTTCAGTTTGCCATAGAATGTATGATTAGTGCTGCAGAAAGAACAATTAGGGCACATTTTGAGAGACTTCTCAAATCCTCTTCTATTTCATTAGAAAATTCTGACATGCAGACTGAAACATGCACTTTCAATACCAGCAGCAGACTTCTGGCAAATGTGTGACACATCTGAATGCCTTCTTCATTGAATCAAAGTAAAAAACTGACAGTATGCCTACTGAGGAGACTGTAGTAAATGAGGAAATTAGGAAACTTCATAACAAGTCTCCCAAGATGGCCACCAGAGACAAAAGAGCCCAAATGTAGCACAAATATCACCGAGATGTAGCCCAAGTATAGCCCAATGACAGAATGTCCCAGAGTGTTCTTAAGAACAACTAGAGCGCTAACAGTCTTACTTATGACAAAAGTATGGCACACCTGAAGCCATCTTGATTGGAATAAAGTGGTAACACTTAAAACATTTAATTTGCAAAGGAACAAAATGAGGGGGTTCATTTTGCCATAGAAATTATGATTAGTGCTGCAGAAAGAAAAATTAGGGCACATTTTGACTTCTCAAATCCTCTACTATTTCATTAAAAAGTTCTGACATGCAGACTGAAATTTTCACTTTGAATACCAGCAGCAGACTTCCCTGGTGAGCAGTAGCTTTACTACAGTGATCTAATGAGGAACTAGAGTGCTACCATTCAGAATTTATGGCAAATGTGTCACATCTGAATGCCTTCTTGATGGAACCAAAGTAAACAAGCATTGAAAATGCAATAGGTCTCGCCCTCGTTTAAGTTAAAGCAATTCTGTTTGTAATTAGGTGGCTTTTTAGCTTTGCTTTTATTGGTGTTTTTCAAAATTTCATGTACATAACATGCATATATGTATATGTATGCATGCATTTATATTTGTATTTATATAGATATGCAGATTATATATATGTTTATATATGTATGTATATATATATATATATATATATATATATACATATTCACTGAAAAAACCATAGGTTTCACACACGTTATAGTTAGGAAAAAACCTTGCAAATTCACTGAAAAAACTATAGGTTTCACACGTTATAGTTAGCTGGACATTTTACTCGTAAAAAACCAATGAAATTCCCCCGTTATAGTTAGTTCAGCTAACTATAACTCGCGCGCCCGCAATCCACTGCTGATGACGTCACATATTACATCACTCATGACATGGTCAGTGACATCACTCATGACATCACTGATGACATCTCAAATGACATCACTGATGACATCACTGATGACGTCATCCATTGAGTATGTGTTTCTGAACAATTTTAATATGTTTAATATATATAGGGAAAGGCCTGTTGAAGAATGAGTGGCTGTACAAGTGTGTAAATGGATTATTTTCTGTGGTGCGTAATATGATTCTATAAGTGAGTCATTAAATGTATCTTACTGCAGACTAGTGACTAAACTGTGTAAATGTCTGTATGTGTATGTATGTTGGTGTATAAGTGGCTGCATGGTTTTGTGAATAGCTATATGAGTGTCTATATGAGTTATTGATTTCTTGTCTCAGTATCTGTATAGGTTCCTGAGTGTTTGTGTGGGTAGGGTGTGTGTGACTCTATGCATAAATGTGTGAATGGGTGATTCTATGGGTGCCTGGTGTTAAGAGTGCATCTGTGATGAACTGTATGGTTGAGTGAGTGTATGTATGGGTGTGTTAGGGATTGAATGTATATCTCAGTGGTACATTTGTGACTAACTACATATGTGAAAGGCAGTATATATGCGTGTAAGAGTATATAAGTGGGTAGATGTGAGAGTGTGTGATTGTGAGAGTGACTGTATGGATGAGTGTGTGCTTGTATCAATGATTCTATAAGAGCGTAAAAATGTGGTACTATTTTTATGACTAAGTGAACTTGAGTGTGTATAACCGCATAGGTGAGTAAATGGGAGTGTGATTATTTGCATGACTGACTAGGTGTGAGAGTACCTCTATGGATAATTGGTGGTGTGTGAGTGTCTATATAGGTATATAAATGCATATGATAGTTTTGTATGGAGTGACTGTAAGTATTAGTGACTGTACAGCTGAATGATTGGAGTGTATGTAGACCTAAGAGTTATTAAGTGGGTATGTAGTTATTGGTATTGCAGTATGTATGGTTTTGAGAATGGAACTCTTAAATTTTGAGTTAGTGTATCAAAGGTTATATTAGGGTGTGAGAAGATGCGCTAATTTATTACATGGATGACATCATCAGTGATGTCATCAGTGATGTCATTTGAGATGTCATCAGTGATGTCATGAGTGATGTCACTGACCATATCATGAGTGATGTAATATGTGACGTCATCAGCAGTGGATTGCGGGCGCGCGAGTTATAGTTAGCTGAACTAACTATAACGGGGGAATTTCATTGGTTTTTTACGAGTAAAATGTCCAGCTAACTATAACATGTGTGAAACCTATGGTTTTTTCAGTGAATTTGCAAGGTTTTTTAAATGCTATTTCCTAACTATAACGTGTGAGAAACCTATGTTTTTTTCAGTGAATTTGCAAGGTTTTTTAAATGCTAATTCCAAACTATAAAGTGTGTGAAACCTATGGTTTTTACAGTGAATTTCAAAGGTTTTTTAAATGCTAATTTTAGAATTTTTTTATACATTTTTTATATATTTCTTTTACAAAAATGTCTCTATATATACATTTATAAATTATCTGTATACTTTAATTTGGTGTGGCTCATTTTTTTTTTACTTTGAATTTGGATAAAGTTGAACAGCATTGTTAATATGTTCTATTAACTTATGTCCACTTTATTTCTTTTTTTTTTTTCTATAAATTTTTAGGGTGAGCACACACCTAGTACGTTTGCGTACGTTTTTTATGTACGCATGCGTACGTTATCTACGTACGCATACATACGTTTTAGTGCGCGCTCGCAGCACGCACCTAGTACGCATGCGTACGTTTTTTGTGTATGTATGCGTACGTTGTATATGTACGCATACGTACGTTTTAGTACGCGCTCGCAGCGCGCACCCAGTACGCATGCGTACGTATGCATGCGTGCGTCGTACGTGCTCCCCGCGCTACACTCGCGCATACGCGCGGAGTACGCGCGCTGACGTTCGCGCATGCGCGCGTGCTGCGTATGCACGTTACGTACGCGCATAATACTTATGCGCATGCGCGCGTACACGTTGCGCATGCGTAATTGCACCGTGCGCGCTCTGAGCTTGCTCCGTGCGCGCACCTCGAGTTATGTGATTAATAAAACAACACTTTTAATTGGTTTTCATTACTTTCAGTTTCAGATTGTTTCAACACCACACCCAATCCCCTCATGGCAAGTCATATGATCAAGAAACATCCCTTTTTATTGGTTCAAAGTACTTTCAGTTCCAGATTCTTCCAAAACCACACCCACTCCCCTCATTGTTAGTTCTGATTCCCTTGGAGAAGGAGCTACTCTGTTTTTGTGAGACAATGGCAGAGCACCAGCCACCTTCTGAGAGTGAACAGGACACTCTTGAGAGACAGAGGCAGAAGAAGCAGAAAGACTCCTTTATATGGCAGTTTTTCACTTTTCCTGAGGGACAAAAGAAGGTGAATGCACCAAAAGTCACCTGCATACTTTGTCAGCGCACCTTATCACGTGGGAATGCTAATAAGAAGTACTCTTTTATTTTCACACAATGTTGAGGCACGTTGAGAAAATGCATCCTGTGACTTTTCATCAAGCTTCTGGAGCAAACCCTCCACCTGCTCAGCCGACGACATCTGCAGCAGCTCAGCCGAGCACATCTTTGGCAGCTCAGCCGAGCACTTCTTCTGCGATGGTGCCTTCACCTTCTTACACACCTCTGGATATTCGTCCTTGTTTTGGGAGGATGACTACAAGCTGCATGGATTGTGGTACTCTTATTACTATGGGTGAGAGCAGTGTTGATCTCATTCAGAGAAAATTTGAGGAGCACTTTTGCAGTAGGCCATAGTTTTGTTATTTTTTTTTTCGTTTTTCTCTTCCTCTGTCCCTACATTAACTCAAGGGCTCTTTTTAGAGCCACCTAAAATCTAAACACAAAAACTTGTTTTTTTAAATCTATTTGTCAATTTTTTTTTGTGGTGCGCGCACCCAATGTTGTTTTTTAAAAAAAATAATCATTTTTTTCACCTTTAGTAAACCTTCAGGGACTCCCTGACAAAGAGAGGGGAGTGGCAAAGTAATTAAAAAAGAGATGGTGTACATTTCACAGATGAAGGGAAGAGAGTCTTCCTATTAAACTTTAAACTCTGCATCAGTACTTACGTATAGGTACCCTAAACCTATCAAAAAAGATAATAGCTCATTTTAGTGCTGCGTTTGAATTGGCTGTATTTACAAGGAGAGGAAAAGACACACAGAGTGGCTTATCCTCTCCTTGTAAATATGGAAAAGCACCCTGCGCCACTAGTACGTCAAGAAAAGTGACGTAGTGGTGGCGCAGGTGGCTTGTAAATCTGCCCCAGAGATGTTAAGGAAATTAAGGGTAAAACAGACAAACAGAGAGTGACAGATACAGAGACAGAGAGCAAACAACTGAGAAGGAGTAAGGCAGTTAAAAAGACTAAGACATATGGATACAGAGAAAGAAACATGGATGAAAAGTTAGTGATGGAGGTAGTAAAGGTAGGGGAGTAGTAGAGAAGGAGTGAGGGAGTTACAAAAGAGTAGTAAAGCAGGAAGAGAGAGTGAGAAGAGAAATGAGAAAAGCAGAGTAAGGAGAGGTGAAGAAAAGGAAGCATGAAACGAAAGCAGTGACACATACAGATATTTTAAACTTACCTGCCCATCAAAGTAACTTATTTAGAAATAAATGTTTTTATTTAATTGCAAGGAAACTGAATTACATTTTCTAAATTTTCTTTCTAGTTCTGAAAAAAGGTATTAATATTCAACAATACATTTTATTAAACAGTACATGTTTTTTCATATTTAGCAAAGCAATTTTTTGCCCTTTTTTTGCTGTTTTCAGAATGTTTTGATTTTCACTGAAAATAGTGAAATCAATTGTATCCATCATTTAACAGCGGGCAAAAAAAAAAACAATCTGAAAGATTGTTTAAAAAAGCCCCAAATGTATCCTCACTAAAACATACCTTAATAGAAATGTCAACAATACCTTTTAAATACAATAACAATTTTCAAGAAATAACGTCTGTAAACCTTGTTGCAAAAGAACATTTTCCAAAATAATATCTGTCAAAGAAGTCCACAATTGTTTGTTTTACCTTTCCTTGAGGCCAAATGGTAAGTTTGAGTGAAATATTCAATTTTAATCCTTTAAAAGTTAAATAATGCTTTCTTCAGATGCTGAATTTAGTATTTAAAATTTGGGTTTCAGAAAAATTAAGTAACAATTGGGTAAATCATAAGGCAAACGTTGCTTGAAAATCAATTGAGAATCATTACACAGTGTCCATCCTTTTTCACATTTAAGATAAACTGTGTAATGACCAGAAGTTATAGAAGGACCGTCATGAAAAATTATTACAACTGCTACAAAAGTTTTTCCAGATATAGATAATTGATTACCAACAAACTTCTTTAGTAAAGTTTCCAATTTTGTTCCATCAGCTCTACAACGTTGTACCATTAAAATTACATACTGTCCATATTTCTTTAAAAATAACGTTGACAACATTTCAGATTGACATTCAGAACATTCCATGTTGTGATTAGCATCTTTAACTAATTTACTAAAAGTCACTGTTTTACTTTCTGTTAATGGTAAATATTTGAACCTTTCAGAATCAACATTAGTACTGCTTGTGTTCATACAGTTATCACAACAATGTTCCCATTTATAAGAGACACCAAATAAATGTTCTACTTCTACCCCTTCATCTTCCAGTACCATCAGGATATACATCAGTCAGTCAGTCAACAGCTTTATTTCGATTGTTACATCATAAAAGCAACAGATAAAAAAAGCACAATCGTTTAAAATTTTGTATCTAAAAACAAGGAAAACAAATACAGGTTTTTATGCAAAAAAGGAAAAGTGAGTTATCAAACAAATAAACAATTAAAAGTCATCAATTAAACAGTGATTAACAGCCGTTTTGCCCTGATTGACCAAGCCCATGACAGAAATTTCGAGAGGCTAAAAACATACAAGGGCCGGGTATCTGATATTAAAATTCGAAGTGCCACAGATGAATGCCTAGTGCCCAAGGCCCTACACACGGGCTTAAGCCACGTTTGCCTTGGGCTAACATAGGCCGGGCACGCAAAAAGAAAATGTTCAATTGTCTCTTTGGGAGTGCTACAGGAGGGACAAGATGCAACTGTCTGGTAGGGCGGTTTCCAGCAAGATGTTAAGGCACGCACAGGGAGGGACCCCACTCTAAATCTAAAATAAAGGGCCCGATCATATGGCTTCCAGACCAAATCCAGGTAGAGCTCCAAACAGGGTGAGTCCTTATGCACTAAAAATTCTTCTGTGAGCCTACCATGAGAAGGATCCGTGGAAATTCTGCTTCTAACCCAATTCTAATATAAGGTTTTCAAGGCTGCTTTCGGAGGGGAAGACCTGTTTTCCCAAGCTTCACTAAGGCCTAGTTTGCCAAGCATAGACTTGACATCAGTAAGCCATCTGATCCTACACCAGCCTACCATCGACATCACCTCTGCTAGGCCTTTAGCATACTTGGCGAGTTCGGGGACGCGCCATAGCCTAGCCCATAAAAGCAGTGGACGCAGTTTTACTACGTCACTAATTTGCTGGCAACCAAGGTCCAAAAAGAGGGGTAGCGTGGGTGTACTCTGCGGGAGAGACATAATACATTTTAAAAACTTATTCTCAGACCTAGTTAGGACGCTGATGTTAGAGGTACCCCAAAGTTCAGCGCCATACAAAGCGGAACTAACTCCCTTTGCCCTGTAGATATCCAGAACAGGGGCAATGGGCTTGGTTGAAGAGGATCTCTGCTCTCTAACAAGTGCCCCTATAACCCTTTTATGGTTAAGAGACATTTTTAATAAATGAGGGGTCCACTGCATGGAATCTGTAATACGGATCCCTAGATAGTCAAAAACAGTGACCCTTTCCAGAGGGGTTTCACTAAGAACAGGGGGTCGGCCTAATTTTTTGGGGGGGTTTAATACCAGTTACTTAGTTTTATTTGTATTTATTACTAGGCCCCGTTGGTCACAGAAGGTCTGAAAGTTGTTTAAAAGTCTCTGTAGACCCGCCGAGCTTTTTGAGATTAGAAGCGTATCATCGACAAAGAGAAGGGTGGGAATTCTCTCCCCTGCCAATGATGGTGCGTCCGAAGGTTGTTTGTGTAGATGGTCCACAACCCCATTCACATAACGTGAAAAAAGGGTTGGAGCCAGGACACAGCCCTGACGCACCCCTTTTGCCACTGGGATCCTGCTAGTTTTCTGGCCATCGGTACCCCAACGTACCTGCGCATAATTGCCATCATGCAGGCGCACTAAGATGGAGAGAATGTTTAGTGGAATCCCCATTTCAGCTAACACGCCCCATAACTGTTCTCTGGGCACAAGGTCGAAGGCAGTCTTCAGGTCGATGAATGCCAAATAAAGACTGCCTCCGCCTATCACTACCACCTTCCAATATAGTAGAAAGAGCCTGAAGGCCTGCTCTATCGTGCCCGTTCCAGCCCTGAAACCAGCCTGATAGTCCGACAGAATCTCTTCGTCCTTAATCCATTGGAGGATTCTTTCTAGGAGCACCTTTCCCACAACCTTCTGGGTTGAATCCAATAGACTTATTGGTCGGTAGTTGGCAGGGTCGTCCCTCCGGCCTTTCTTAAAGATAGGGACAACCTCTGCCCCCTTCCAAGAGTCGGGAATGGCTGCTCCTTTGTCGATTGCACTAATCAGAAGGTGACTAAGCTTCCCCCACCTCTGCAGGTTTGAACGCAGCAGATCCCCCGGAACTCCGTCTGGTCCCGCTGCTTTCTGTGGCACAATACACCGAATTGCGTGTTCTACTTCTTTCATTGTAAATGGGGAAACCATTTCATTTCTCGTGGGTACCAAGGGTCCGTAGGATGCGGGGGGGGCAAATGCCTCTTGAAGATTCGAATACAAGTTAGTGAAATGTTCGAACCAGGCCTGACCAGTTATGTTGCACGTTATAAGGTTACTATCGGGTCTGTTCCTTTCCCTAATAGTATTCCAAAAACGGGCTGCATCCCGCCCAGTGCTTGCTTCTCTTAGAGTTTGCCAGTATTCGTCTTCCCATTCCTTTTTTGCAATCCCAATCACTCGTTTGTATTCTGCTCTAGCCTGCAGCACAAGGGGCTGCGATTTTGTCCTAACAGCTTGAATAAGGCACGCCTTCAATTCTCTGCATTTTGACGTATACCACCCCTGCTTATCTTTTGACCTGGGGTGGCCATCCGGCCTACCTACACGTACTTGCGCCTTGAAAAGATTACCAATCGAATTGATGGTCTCCTGGAACATCAGCGTAATCCTGGGTATAGCAGAATGATCTAAGGAGATTGTTGCCACCTCACTTAGTGTAGCTTCCAAAAATTGATCTATGGCCTGTAATTTTGGTGCGTCAGAGGCTACTTTCCGCCATTTGAGACGCCTACCGCAATTAGACAGAGTGACATCCGATGTTGACCTTTTGGCTGGTGATAAGGTTGGGGTACTATGATTTAACCATAGGTGCCTTAGGGAAAGCGAAAGGAAATTATGATCACTATCTATGGTAGGTACTACAGCCATATCCACAACAGACTGCCAAAGGTCAAAATCAAGCAAGATGTAGTCGATCCGGGAAGAATGGTTAGCCCTGTTGTATGTATGACTGCCCAATGGGTCAGAGGTGGTTCTTCCATTAACAGCTCGCAGGCCGTGCTCCAGGGTCATAGAATTTAACTGGATCGCCCTCTCTGTCCATCTCTTTATCGGCTCAACAGATAATGCTGGGATACCCCTCCTCACATCATCCTCTACCACACCCAGAATATCTTCTGCGGCAAGTGGTTCGAACGTGCAATTCAAGTCTCCTGCAATCATAACTTGGGCATCCTCACCACACTCATCTAAGACTTTCTCCAGTAATACTATAGTGGGGGAAAAAGAGCTACCTCTAGTACCTCTGGCATACACATTCAGAATCTCTAGGTGCCCCCTAAATCCTGGGCCTTTCAGTGAGATTCTAAGGATGTCCATTGAGCCACTATACTTCTGAGTAATACTACACCCCAAAGAGATATCCACCCAGATGAGGAGTCCCCCCGAAGGCCGGCCCCTCCCAGAAGGTGACTGAAGGGCAGGCAGATAATATGTGGAATATCCAACTTTGTAAACAGGTTCAAGGCTCCAAGTTTCCTGGAAGATGCAGATACAATGCTGTTCTACCTATGAGTGCCATTCGGGGAGGTCCAGATTCCTACAAATGCCCGCTATATTCCAACACATAACCCCCATCATCGGTTCATTGCCATCGGACCCTCCCTGTACATGTGCAGAATTCTTTATACAAGAAGCACTAGTGTCGTCTGAATTCACAACCTCCGCTACCACTATTGGATTGCTTAGTGTGGATCGATTAGGAGAATGGATGGCCACTGGAGAGTACAATCCCTGGTCGGGTATCAGCGTTTTAGGGGTGTTACCACAGTCAGCCAATCCCTCCACTTCCATGGAGGCAGGTATAGAATACCCTAAGGGCCCTGACTGTCAATCACAATCGCTCATACCCGAGAGGGCATTAAATCTATTTGACACATCCAAGGGGGTCAGTGGGGTCAGTGGGCCTGTTATACCTCTCCATCTAGGACCACAATGACTCTGTGGAATATTATGCCACCCAACAGATCTGTTAGGAGCCAAGGGGTACAATACATGGGGCACAGGCCAGTTGCTTCGGGGTGCGGGATGATGACTAGGTCTATCACAAGCTAAGATCCCAGGATTTGCTGGGGGACCTACCAAGGGTCTTGGATAGAAATACGTTAGGTCGTAGGGAGTGATAAGATTACTTCCACTCCCCGGGAACCAGTTTAATATATGCCTAACAACTCCCTGCTCTCTGAAGTTAACAATAAAAATATCCCCCTGTAGGTCCTTAACCCTGCGACCTAGCCACGGGAGGCGCCGAACATGCAAGATCTCGCCATCGATATTACAGGGGAGAGGTCTCTTCAGGGCCAACCAATGCATAACTTTGTGCTTTAGCTGGAAGAAACCCTCTCTTGTACCTTCTGCTAGCGCGGGAACTCCAGTAAGGACTACCACATATGGTACTGATTCAGGGGGTAGCTCAACTGTACGCCCATTATACTCTGTGGTCACTGCTTGCGCATTACATACCCCTCTATTGCTATCAGGTTTTGGGTGGAGAATACTATGCCCCCCCCACAGCTACTCTATCGTCATTCTGTGCAGGCTGCTCAATAGTTTTAGGCGGAGCCTTCTGCTTAACACTAATGGTGGATTTGGTGGTTTTATTTGCCTCTTTGCTGCGAGTAGTACTAATAGCAGCAAGTACTGCGGGAGCTGGAGAGGGCAGTACCGATTTCTCAAAAGTTGTTAACAACCCAGTATTAGCAGCAATGGTTTGCTCTAGGGTCCCTAACCTTTGTTCCAACCTGTCTAGTATTTGTTTGATAGGGAACATGAGGGATTTGATTAGCTGTTCTATGCCACCTAGGAGAGCAGGAGATACTACCTCATTCCCCGTAGGTTGTGCCTGTAGGGATGTGGTTGCTGGCTTATCTAAGGACAATACAAGAGATTTAGACGGTTTACCAAAGTCTGAGTGACTAATTTTGGCTTTAGGTTGCTCACCCCCCCTCTTTCTCCTTTTACTAAGAGGGGGCCCCAGCACCTTAGAAGTCGCTTTTTTCCTAGCTCTATTCACATGTGCGGTCCCTACAACTATAGGACGTGGCTCAGGATGAATCTCCACCACTGTAGTTGGGCCTCTAACAGGGAGTACAGGAATAAGAGACAAAGGAGCAGTTATGTCAGGTGCAGGAGATTTTTCGCGAAAGAGTACGGGAGTGCTGTCTAATTGAGACGCATCAGGGCCTTCGGATAAGCTAAGGATACTCAGAGGAGGTGAAACAATCAATTGTAGGGGGTCTAAAGATGGGCGTCTACCCTTCATGGATTCAATCGAGCGACGACGCTCGATTCGTCGCTCAACCAGTGCTTGCTCCCTATCAGCTTCTAGTAAAGTCCTAGTAAAATAACCATCTAGGGTCCCTTGGTTCAGTCCCCCTGCTAACAGTGATATACCAACAGTGGGACTTGAAGCCATGATACTCCCTGACAGCTGTAATGACCACCAACAAACAATCCTGCTCGGGCGAAAGAGACACGGCCCAGCCCAGCCTCCCTCAGCCTCTGACGGCCTCAGACGGCCCGCCCTTTGCCCGGGCTTCGCCCCGGGCGCTCCCACGCGCTCCCGCGCAGCGGGAACATAGACCAGTAATAAGGTAAGTGGTGAGGAAGGGGCGGGGCAGGCAGGGAGAGTGACCCAGGTGTTGCGGGTCTCGACCTCACGCAGGGACTCCTGGTACTTTGAGTTCCTGCAGGTCAGCTCGCAGCCCTGGAGTTCCCCACACACACACCAACAACAGCAATGATGCCCCAGAGGTCCTCACAGCACGCAGAGTCACCGCAAGAGGGAAGAACGAAGCGGGACCCGCGCAGCGGGTCCGGCGAGGAGCAGCGTTGGAAGCAGGTAAAATCCCAGTTCTGGTGGTCCAAGACAGCAGCGAAGACAGTTCTCTGGTCCCAAGCGAAACAAACGGTCCCAATGGTGCTACACAGCTGCAGGAACTTATTTGCTGAGGAAGGGGTGGGGCAGGCAGGGAGAGCGACCCAGGTGTTGCGGGCCTCGACCTCACGCAGGGACTCCTGGTACTTTGAGTCCCTGCAGGTCAGCTCGCAGCCCTGGAGTTCCCCACACACACACCAACAACAGCAATGATGCCCCAGAGGTCCTCACATCACGCAGAGTCACCGCAAGAGGAAAGAACGAAGCGGGTCCCGCGCAGCGGGTCCGGCGAGGAGCAGCGTTGGAAGCAGGTAAAATCCCAGTTCTGGTGGTCCAAGACAGCAGCGAAGACAGTTCTCTGGTCCCAAGCAAAACAAACGGTCCCAATGGTGCTACACAGCTGCAGGAACTTATTTGCTGAGGAAAGGGTGGGGCAGGCAGGGAGAGCGACCCAGGTGTTGCGGGTCTCGACCTCACGCAGGGACTACTGGTACTTTGAGTCCCTGCAGGTCAGCTCGCAGCCCTGGAGTTCCCCACACACACACCAACAACAGCAATGATGCCCCAGAGGTCCTCACAGCACGCAGAGTCACCGCAAGAGGGAAGAACGAAGCGGGAGCCGCGCAGCGGGTCCGGCGAGGAGCAGCGTTGGAAGCAGGTAAAATCCCAGTTCTGGTGGTCCAAGACAGCAGCGAAGACAGTTCTCTGGTCCCAAGCGAAACAAACGGTCAAGAATTCCTGTGCATCTTGCTGGACATTTTGTGTAAACTGTGTACATCGAGAACATTAATCTAAAAGATTTCTAACATCAGAAGCACTTTCTATTTTATTTTTATCATTACTCAGCTTCTCATAAAGGAGACTCAGCAAAGAACAGAATCTTTTTTCATGATTTAGTATTATCTGCTCTTGCAAACGTTCAAGATAAAATACAACATTCAGCACTACATTTGCGTAGCAGTTGACACCAGAGCTATTTTCAAAATGACAACCAACAACCTCTTCCACACTGTCCTTTTTCTTTTTGTTTGCAGTCACATCACTGTCTTTTTGTTTTCTCTTCTGTACATCCTCATTACAGATATTCTCAAATCTCCTTTTCCGACAAACAACACGTTTTTCAAACACAGGATACTGACCTAAATGAGGAGCATAGCTTCTTCTTAATCTATTATACTCCTTTACACAGTTTGCATCAGCACTTACTTTTGAGTCATCAAAGTCTATCATGAATAAACCAGATAATTTTTTCACGCGTGACAAAGCAACATATGCCATACCTTCTTTAAACACAGTAGATCCAATGTTTACAAAAGCACTATCAACAGTTAATCCTTGAGACTTGTGAATAGTTACAGCATATGCTAGAGAAATCGGAAACTGCTTCCTACGTACATATAAGTCTTTCATTAGCAAAAAACGAACTGAACAACGACTAATGACTTTAACCTCTTCAATCTGATCAAATTTTATTTTTAAGAATTCAATTCCATCTTTTTTCTGGTACTTTACAAAACCCACAACTTTACCCATAGCTCAATTCACTAAACCTTTTTCTACATCCAAATTACGTCTTAAAATTACTCTACAGTTCATACACACATAAAGATTCTTTTCCAAACCAGCTGTTTTTGAAATGTTTTTCTCCAGAGAATCCAATTTAGTAGCCAATTTGCCTGTCAATATAATAGTTATTCGTTCATGTTGAATTTTATCCCCAGCTTCCAGTTTTATGATCTCTTCATTTTCCAATTTCAAAAGTTCTTGATTGAATACAGAGCATTCATGTAGTGTTGGCATTAAGCAGATTACAATATTTTTTTCAGCAATTTTCTTGTATATTTTCTCTGGAACTATTTCTTCTGTTGTAAACAAATTACTCAGCAATCGACTCTGTAATACTTTTCTGCCATGTTCTGTGAGTAGTCCAATTCGTATATCTTTCAGAATACTTGCATAGTCCTCATCATTGGCTTGCCTCATATTGGTAATGAGTTCCTTATACTCAAAATATGTCCAAATATTTACATTGCCTATATACTTCCTAACAACTTTTTTGTGTCTTCATGTGTAAGTGTATGGAATACCGGTTGTCCTTTAACTGGAGTAAGTTGCAAAAGATCCCCAAAAACTATGACGTGTTTTCCTCCAAATAACACGTCATAGTCTGTCTTCAGAATTTGCTGCATTCTTAAATGCACAAAGGCAAGCATTAAGTTTGATACCATGCTTACCTCATCAATAATGAGTACTTTCATTTTCTTCAATACTCTTGAAACTTCCAAGCATGCTTCTCCTGCTAGTTTGTGGTACTGGATTTTGTTCTCATGCTCTACTGGTAACATTAGCAAACGATGTAAGGTAACTCCTTTTATGTTATACGCTGCTAACCCAGTTGAAGCAGTAACAACACAAGACAAAATGGAATCCATTTTCTTCTGTAGGTAGCTTCTAATTACATTAATTAAGAAACTTTTTCCAGTTCCTGCTTGTCCACTTACATACATTCTCATTGGTTCAAAAGATGTGCATGAGCACTCTTTATTTTCATGTAGTAATCCGTGATCAATTTTTTTCCTGACTTCTTCATAAATTTGTTTTTGTTCTTCATTCAGTTGCTGCTCCAAATATGTTAAGTCTACTAAATCTTCCTGAGCTTGATTCATAGCTGTTTCCACTTCATTCATGGCTATTGCTGCTTCATTTTCTACGATTGCTTGTCCTAGAGGATCTTGACTGAATGTCCCAGAACTTTGACTGTCTTCAGAACTGTCTCTAGCTACTTTAGCTGCAATAGTTGCTTCTTGTTCAATTTCTTCATTTAGCATTTGAACATAAGTTGTGAAAGTACTGCATTCTATGCTGTCTTTCCTAGCATTGAAGGAATCTTCATAACTCTGGAATTCTCCAAGTAGTTCGTCCTCTGAACGCCATGGTTTAAACAGCTGCAAAAGTGCCATGAAGTAAAATTCCTTTTTGTCAGGAGAGTCGCAACTCAGCTTCCGGTGATTTATCAAACTTCCTTTTGTTTGCTTCACCAAACATCCTTCCTCACCACTGACTTTATATTTTCCATTGTTGATATCTTCTGTGGCATTCCGTTTAAAAATGAAGTTCTGCAGCACTTCATAGAGACACATGTTCTCAAGGTGATGACTTCTTTGTGGGTAATATGTGTCCAACATGTTTGTTCTTAAAATGTCTGTACTTTCTGGTTCGAACTCTACTAAATATTCAATTTCTCGAAAAGATTTCAGTACCCGATTTCGCATTCCTGCAAGGCCTAAACTTACCCAAATTATTCTTCTAGATTTCGAGCACAGACTTGCAGATGATAACCTATCTGAGCATTCGTAGGATCCAATTTCTCGATGCGATAACATCTTTAAACTGAAACTGTATAGCTTCTTACTGACAGTCTTCTCGTGAGAAATCTCTTCCCACATTTCCTTCAATTCCGTTTTCTCAGATTTAGTGATGTAAGATGTGACATACCGAGCAACAGCAATAGAATTGTCAGCCACATACTGTATATCCATGTTAGCATTCCACATTGATAAAATGACTGGGTTGTAGTCATTTATATATTTTGACTCTTCTTTTCTTCTTAGGTTGTAGGTATTCTTAGGCGATTTTCTTGTAATAGTATGTCGCACAGCTGACATAAAACTGTCTACTCTTCATTTTGAAAGAACAGGTCGTGGAAATCCAAATCGACATTTTGTGTAGAATTTATCTTTACTCTTGTACTTTCACCGACAGTATTTTCCACACCGATGACTTTGGAAACGTAAAACTTTCTCTTTTAAGTTTTTATTTTCTGTGCTTTTAGGTATAGCACATGTTGCATATCCTTCAATGAAAGATAAAACTGCTTCATCAGCATCTGTTCCAAATTTTGGGGCATCCTTGATCCACAACAGCATATGAATGTGAGGAGCACCTCTTGCTTGGTACTCTTTTCTCCAAAAGAAATCCATAACTTTTTATTGCAGATGAAGGACATCATAGCCTCAAATCTATGATTAAAATATCTGCAAACATTAACCGGATCCAATGAGCACAATTCTCCTGCTGTCTTGTATTGTATGTTTTTAATGTTTGAATTTGCCTCTCGAAGAAAATCTAGAAGATCATCCCAAGCGTACACAGCACAGCTTAGGGCAGGGGTCTTCAAACTGTGGGGCACGACCCCCAGGGGGGCCGTGGAGTGATGCAAAGGGGGTCGCGCCTTCCCAGTCACACTTCTGCCCAGGCCCAAGGGCTTCAGCCCCCCCCCCACACTTCCCCCGTCCTGTGTCTCAGCCCGGGCTGCTTCAGTGAAACTTGAGCTGCTGGGGGCTCAGCTGGGTCTGGATTCCTATCTCCGGCACCCCGTGTTTTTTTCACAGGTCTTTAAAGACCATTTGCATTTTAACATGCCTTTGTAAACTGGTTACAGAGGCTTAGGTTTTTTTGCTGGTTCCAGTACCCCCTGGGTCCCCACTGTGCCTATTCCTTACATTTGGATTTTACATTCACTGCCGTAGTGTGAGAATGCATTTCATGGAAAGGAATACAAAGTTGGCTTCCTGGGGGCGCCGTGTGTGAAAGTTTATTGTGCTTTTGAAGCACCTGCTGCAGCGTTTCTTTCCATGCCAATTGCAAGGCCTCACATAAATGTCAAGATAACTCGTGTGATTAATTATCTTCCTGGAGAGAGATCAGAATTTTGTATAGTTGAGGTTTTGACTTAGGTGTAGTTAGTGCAGTGGGTTAATATGCCTGCTGCAAAGAACGAGTACCAAGTAGATTAGAGTGCGTATGATGTGAAGAGATCAGCAGGTTACTGCTTTCAAAAGAGACATCCTTTTGTTACTTGCAATTTTCATCCTAGAACTGCATACACACCGCAAAGTATACATTATTAGAACATTGATTAATGTTGCAAAAAGGGTTAATTTGGCTAGAAATCAATTCTTATTATTAAAGGAAACTCCCAACTATGCTGTTTCTTTTTTTGACTCTGAGTTTGTGCTTCTCCACACCAAGCACTCTTGAACTATACTGCCTACCAGTATGGATGACATGTGACTCCTATACTTTTAGTCCTTTGGCTTATGTAACATTTCCTATACACTGATTTACACACTTATGATTGATTGTCTCTGTGTAATGTGTGTGTGATGCAAAGTGCTCGGACACCCTACACTGGTATGAGTGGCACTATATAACTAATTCAATGCATCTGAGAGTGTGGGGTTATGGAGACTTGGTCACTGTTAAAGGGTGCTAGTGAAAGAATCCGTGGTGGGGGTGGTCATTGGGGGGGCACCAACAAACATTGTCGCATAGGGCACCACCAGCACTAAAGCCGGCCCTGGGAAGTATGCACAGATAAGCGCTGAAAATACCGCTTTAGGTGACTGCTTTTTTTTGTACCGACTGGGCCATCAAAATAGTCTGCTGGTAACCCTAACCATAGGACTGGAAGTTTGTTGCAGGATCAGCACATTATTTATTTCCTTCACCCTCGATCCCCGATTAATGCCGCAATAGTTTAACTTGGATCTTAAAGTCTACGCCCCGTCAATAACATGCTGAGTTACTTCATGGGTCTGGGAATGCACCCTGCATTCAGACAACTCATTCCTCATTCTCGCCCTTTATTGTCACGCTCACCTTGCACTCACAGTGATCACAATGCACTCACACTGATCACCATGCACTTGCACCATTCACCCGCTCACCTTGCACTCACAGCGATCACTCTGCACTCAAAATGCACTTGTCCTGCTCACACTATACCTCAACCTGCATTCACACGAGTACACTACTCATCCTGCACTCATGTGACACTTCACTCACCTGTCCCCCTCACTACTCAATATGCAACTCACTCAAACAAGCCCATCAGTAATCATACATTCATTCATCCCATTCTGAACTTGCATCCGCACCCAAAATGAGAGAGGACAGCAAGGGAGTGAGAGAATTTCATTGAAGAGGTCAGGGATGAGGAGAAATGTGAATTGCCGAAGAGAAGTGTGGACACGCAAGAAGTGAGTGTGATCCAAAGGTGAGGGCTTCTGTTAGAACAAAGGGGAGATATGAAAGAGGAATGGGGGGACTGGAGAGGTGTAAGATACAAATAGACAAAAATTTGAATGAAGAGACGAGGTGAATGAGAAGTGCTGAGGGGCACGGGAGGTGACAGGGCCAGAGAGGCCATGAGATAAATGTGAGAGACTGTTAGAGATGAGGGCAGTGAAAGGACAGAATGGCAAGAGGTTATTAAAGGTGAAGTGAGAGGTTGAATGGGGAGAGTTCAGAAGTTGTAAAAAGGGGTAAAAGAAAATGACCTGCAAAGTGAGAGAGGGATCCGGGGTTAGGAGAGGAGAGAGGGATGGAAGGGAGGGGGTGAGAGGAAAGCTGCATGGGTAAACGGCTTAACTCTACACAAAACCGCCAGGGTTTTAAGGGACCCCTGCTTCTCCCGGTCAGGGCCAGGTATGCTTCTAATGTGGCAGCACGTATTGCTGCAGAGTAGAAGGCCCTTAACAAAGGTTGACTTGAAATCTTTCTGATGATAATTGCTGTATTTTGGTTATAAATGGGTACTGATTGGGTGAAATCTTTCCTCAGCGTTACGTGTGTAACAAATATCAAACTAATGAAGCAATGCTATCCCAAAATACGCGGCATCACATAACCTCATTTACATTTTCATCCCACGCAATTTAGTCAACAGGTTTAGACATTTTTGTCAGGAGGGGGTCCTTGCGCCTCAAAATGTTGACAGGGGGGTCTCGGCATCCAAAAGTTTGAAGACCTCTGGCTTAGGGTAAGGAACCATGTAGGAGTTCCTAAATTCCGTAACATACACTTCAATTCTCCATGGCGTCGGTACCAATATTCCTTAGTCTCACGCTGACAAGCCATCAAATTGATCAATTGAGATTCCAAATGATCATCTCGCTGTTGCACTTTGTTGATAAAGTCCTTTGCTGACACATTATGTAGATGTACTCCAGTTTTCAAAATGTGATTTACTGCATAAGATAGTGCAGACAAGTCACTTTCAAATAAAAGATGGAACAAATAAGGAATACTTTGACGAAATCTGGGATCTTCTGCATATAATCTTGTAGTCCGATACTCCGAAGCAGGAATCTGTACTGGACTTTCATCATATCGTCCACCTTCTCCTGTAGGAAACAGTTGGGGAAATCAACGAGTTTTCAAGCTCTCCTCCCATACACTCACAGGAGTTCCTTTTGCTTTCTTCATCTGAAACAGATCAATAGCGTTTCCCATAACTTCTTTAGAATGAAGAGGATGTATGCTGAAATGTTCATAAATTTCTTCTTCTTTTGACTTATCCACTTTTTCAATTTGCCCAGTTGGTATTCCTGTGTCTTCTAGTATTTCTTCTTCATCTTCATCCATATAAATGGCTTCATACCATTTATTATTTTTTTTCAAATACAAATTTGCTTTTTGTACTTTTCGTACATCCACCAGCTCCTGCCAAATTTTCTTATTCTTTGTAGGTACACCATTAACCAGAATAACTAATGGTTCAGTTTCCAAAGTATCTGCATCAATTGTTTCCATATTTTTTTTCAAATCCAATGGCAAATAGACAACTCTTCCTTTTAAACCTCTTTGTAAATCCGAAGGAGGTAATTTATCTGTTTTTGGCTCCATACGCACTATGGTCTGAAACGGATGGACACATTGAATGAGTATAGACTCATACGTTTTTAAATCAGAAAGTTCTGGAGGAATATCAACCAATTCTAATTTATTATGTACAGCTCTTGCTGGCATTCTATTTTCTTCTAACTTGTTATAACAGTATTTACAAATACGCTGATCTTCACCCAATTCAAAACAATTTTCCAGAAATATATATGTTGCAAAATCTTTCCACTTATAATTATCTTCATTTTCACTTTTTTTATACAGATCAACATTCCTTGTTTGAATTTTATAATGGCTTCTCCGGCAACAAATACAAGTCATATTTGGTCTTTCATTAGAGATGATAGTAAATTTTGTCATTTCATCTTAAAATTTTTTACTAACAGTAAGTTCTACATTCTCTTCCACATTTTCATCAATAACTGTGTCATTTGCACTTTCTTGTTCTGGGCCAAAGTAACAAAACTGAATCTCATCAGTAACCTTCACTACATCTGATACAGATCCACGGAACAGAGCATTATTCAACTCATTTAACTTTAGTGCTGGACTTTTAGCAAAATACAATGTTCTCACAAACTTTCTCATTTCAGTATGATGAACAGCCAGCATCCTAAAATGGTGAAAAACACTTTGACACACTTTCCTAGATAGACAAGCCAGAGAATGTCCTTGCAAACCAGTATTCTCTCTCACTCTGCATGGATCTAGTCTTTGAAGCACCTTAATCTTCTGTTTAACACTCTTTTTACTATATTCTCTTAGAAAGTCACGTAATTTATCAATAGATTCCTGATGCACAGTACAAATACTACTACAATTCCAAGTGTACACTGGGGCTTTAGGACGTCTCCCCATAACCTCATCAGCCATCACTTCTTCCTCATTTCTTGGAACCATTTTCTCCTTTTCCATTACACAACCATCCTTAACTTCATATGCTCTACCATTGGTGTCAACTGCATGCAACAAACTATTACTTTGAAGATAACTCTCTTCATTAAAAAATGGTTCAGTACTTGAACTATGCTTCCATTCTCCTAAGAACACTTTACAAAAGGTATTTTTTTTCACTTCTCTTTTCCTTTTGCTTTGTGACTTCATTGCATTGACTAATTTATCTAATCTACGCATCCTGTTCAAAATTAAAATGAATAGTTTTTTTTTATTTCTAAAGCCTTCGTAACAATACTTTCAATAAATTTCTTTTTCTTATAAAATTTGGTTTTCTTCTTATATTTTTACACATCCTTTAGCAAATTTAACATCACTCTTCTCTGAAACATTTTTCTACGAATGTTTTTAAAATCTATTTTTCGTGTTAAGTCACTCTTTCTTACTTCTGAGTCTACATTAGCATGTTGTTTTTGCTGTTGACTCTGTTGTTGTTTTGTACTTGAAACACTGTTTGAATTTATCTTTCGATCATTTTTTTTAAAGATATTTTTTAAAAATTCTTTAGTCTGCTTACCAGAAGACTTTTTCTGTTTTCCAACACGAGCTTCTCCTCCTATTTTTTTTTTACCAGTTGTCTTCAAATATAGTTGTTGTTGTTGCTTTTCTTTTCTCTTTCTTGACTTTATAGGCATCTTTAAACTTTTTCACTGTTGCTCAGCAATACCTGCAAGAAACAAAAAAAAAAATACCTTTATGTAATTTTAATTCATTACAATTTTTTTTGAGCTTTTCAAATCCTATCACATGAGCTGACCCTTTCCTACGAGTCCAAGTCTTACAAAACAAAAGAAACATGAATTAAATCTCTGACAACAATTCCTGTGTGCACACAGACTCATGGTGTGATTCTAGGCAGAAAACGATATTTGATGGGCAATTTGAAAGCACATTTACTACTGTGGAGGAGCAAGTGATAATTACTGTGACAGCCTGACACATTTTTCTTATATTTTAGAGAAGCAGAAAAGAGCACATGTCCTTACAGCTATTTGAGACCATGACCATGTGTTACAGGGTGAGTGATTAGACTAGAGCAAAGGAAATGAGCCTTGGTGACATTGAATCTGTTTGCGTTACACACTGCTATCTGAAACACCACATACAGCTGAGTAGTATGCACGGGAGTGTACAAGAAGCTGCGTGCGTGCGTGCAAAAAGTGTGTTTCTGGAGACTGTGTATTGTCAGTTGCAAGAGAGATCTGCATGGAGACTTGCACAACTGCATGAACACTGCAGATATGTGTGTAAGAGTACATGTGTGGGAAGGGTTAATTGGAGTTTTGAACATGTAGGAACTACCTCACCCATTACAAGATTGGAAGGAAAATCTACCTTGTTGATTTGAAATGTGTTAGCATTTGCCTCTCATTTTTGAGATAGTGATTTCTGCTGAGTGCTAACCAACACATTTGAAGAAAACAAGCTGGCCCTTTCCTGAAAGTGCAAGTTTTACAAAACAACAGCAACACAAATTAAATCTCTGACAACAATTCCTGTGTGCACACAGACTCATGGTGTGATTTTAGGCAGAAAGCGATATTTTCTTTGGCAATTTGAAAGCACATTTAGTACTGTGGTGGAGTAAGTGATAATTACTGTGACAGCCTGACACATTTTTCTTATATTTTAGACAAGCAGAAAAGAGCACATGTCCTAACAGCTCCTTGAGACCATGACCATGTGTTACAAAAAACAAGCTGCCCCTTTCCTGCGAGTGCAAGGATAATAGAGCAAGACCAACACAAATTAAATCTCTGATAACAATTCCTGTGTGCACACTGTCTCATGGTGTGATTCTAGGCAGAAAACAGTATTCCTGGGTGATACCAGTACACCTTAACTTATAGTGAAGACATACTCCATAATATCTAACATGTTCAAGGCACTTAAATATCTTCCTTAACATAAAATGTAAAACACAACTTTTAAAGTGGTAGGAAAATGTACCATGCTATTTTCAAATGTGTTTGCATTTGCCTCTCATTTGTGAGTAACTGATTTCTGCTGAATGCTAACCATCACACTTTAAGAAAACAAACTGCCCCTTTTCTGCGAGTGCAAGGCTAACAGAACAAGAGCAACACAAATTAAATCTCTGACAACAAATCCTGTGTGCAGACAGACTCATGATGTGATTCTAGGCACAAAACAGTATTCCTCAGTGATACCACTACACCTTAACTTACAGTGAAGACATACTCCATAATATCTTACAAGTTCAAGACAGTTAAATATCTCCTAAAACACAAAATGTAAAACACAACTTTAAAAGAAGAATGACAATTCTAATATTTATATAAAAAATCACCACATACATCCCCTCTCAAACTCATAACTCACCTTTAAAATTAGTTAGTTGAGAAAGAAATGTGGCACTCAAACAGCAGATTATCAGAGCCAGAATCTCAGAGCTGTACACTTCTCTCCTCTCACCACAACCAGTAAATGGCAATGTGTCCCTCTCTTTTTTCACACATATACATGTTAATGTAAAATCACAGTCCTTCCCACATTTTTTCAAATGGAATCACACATTTCTATTGGTTGCAACTTTCAACCCCTTTCCAAATCATCCCTTCCCCCAACATGACTTCTGCCTGCTACCATAGCAACAGGTCATGGAACACTGGTGTGAGCAGAGAGGTCAGAAGTTCAGCACACAATGTTTCAAATCCAAAGAGCAAGAGTGCTTAACTTTTCAAACCTAACAGCAAATCCAAAGTAATGTTCAGTGGGAACATTTTTCTGTACCAATCCAAAACATGCTTTTAAAAATGTAAACATACAGCCTAGTTTTAACTGTAAAATGGTTTGAATCAGCCAATGAGTTCTTTTTTATAAAAAAAAAGTATGTATGCCTCCATTTTTCAACTGTCTTTCTTTTCATATTGCCATTCTACTGAAAGACACCTCCTGAGTGCATCATGTTCTCCTTGAAAGATGTTCACAGTGTGGATTGTAGGTCATAGCTATGTCTTCTGGAGTGAAAAATTTGCAGAAAAAAGAGGTATTGTAAAAGACCTTGCTTTGCCAAATGTAGACATTAAATGGATTGGTCAGAGAGGATTAAAGTGGCACCAATTAATGCCTTTGGTGAAAACCTTTCTACATCTCCCACAGCTTAACCTTATTATTGTGCACTGTGGTGGAAATGACCTAGGCACTTTAACTGGGGTAGATCTGGAAATGCTTATTAAGGACACCTTTCTGCAATTGATGTCACTTTTTCCACAAACTGCCTATGTATATTCTAATATATGCCAAAGGCAAAAGTGGAACTGGTCCAACCAATTTTGTCCGCAGATTGACAAAGCAAGAAAGCACGTCAATAAGTCTGTTTCTGCTTTCCTCAGAGACTATGGTATGGGTTCTATATACCACAACAACTTGTGTTACAACATGCAAGACATTTATAGAGGAGACGGTGTACATTTCAATGATGAAGGGAACAGAGTCTTCCTCTTGGACTTTAGACTCTGCATCAGTACTTACTTGTAGGTACCGAAAAACACTCAATAAACACAAGGGCTCTTTTTAGAGCCACCTAATATCTAAACACTTAAACTTGATTTTTATTTCTATTTTTTTCAATGTTTTTTTTCGGGTGCGCGCAGAGAGCGCACACCTCGCGATGTTTTTAAAAAAAATAAAAATCTTTTTTTTTTGCCCTTCGTGGTCCTACTGTGGCCCCCTGACAATGGCTAGGGGCTCAAGAACTCCCTACTCTGCCCCCTATTCACGTTCTCCACCTTTCCTTTTCAGTGCGACAGACAAAATGGCGGCCGACACTTCCTGATTTGGACCGATTCAAATGTTTACTGACATCTAACAACCAATCAGAATTACGCTCGCGCACGGCAGGGTGCGCGCACAGGGCTTGCACAGTGCGCGCACCCTGCGCGCGTATAGATATTGATATGCTTTTAAATGCTATTTTCTCAGGAAATACTGAACAGATTTACACCAGACCTGTGAAAGGCACTTCCTTGACCTTATGGCTACCTCTCTGCCAAATTTCAACTAATTCTGTTCAGCCGTTCGGGCTGTAGCTGCGACTAAAGGTCCTATGGAAAAATACATGGGGAAAACGCTTTTTGGGACC
This sequence comes from Triturus cristatus, assembly GCF_964204655.1. Taxonomy (NCBI): domain Eukaryota; kingdom Metazoa; phylum Chordata; class Amphibia; order Caudata; family Salamandridae; genus Triturus; species Triturus cristatus. The sequence goes on along the minus strand of NC_140589.1, from coordinate 1,231,921,745 downwards.
CCCCCTTTTTCTCAGCCCCCGCTTGACGAATCACCCCGAGACTTTCAGGGTAGGAGCTGAGCGGAGCGCCCCATCAGTTTTGAAAATTTCGCGAGGATTCGTCAACCGGCGCCAAAGTTATTCAAAATAGAATTTTGAGATTTCCTATGGAAACTCGGTCCTAACTATAACTATCTACTGGCGACCGCCAGTAGATAATACATATATATATTTGCATATGTGTGCGTGTAGAGAGAGGTAGAGAGAGGTAGAGAGGTAGAGGTGTAGTGGTAGAGACGTAGAGGTAGAGAGGTAGAGGTAGAGAGGTAGAGAGTAGTAGAGAGAGAGGTAGAGAGGTCGAGAGTAGAGGATGAGTAATAGAGTGTAGAGAGTAGAGAGAGAGTAGTAGAGAGTAGCAGAGAGTGAGTAGCAGAGAGTGAGTAGGAGAGAGTAGTAGAGTGAGTAGTAGAGAGTGAGAAGTAGAGAGTAGTAAAGAGTGAGTAGTAGAGTGAGTAGTAGAGAGTAGTAGAGAGTGAGTAGTAGAGAGTAGTAGAGAGTGAGTAGTAGAGAGTGAGTAGTAGAGAGTACTAGAGAGTGAGTAGTGGAGACTGAGAAGCAGAGAGAGAGTAGTAGAGAATGAGTAGTAGAGTGAGTAGTAGAGTGTAGTAGAGAGAGTAGTAGAGAGTGAGTAGTAGAGAGTGAGTAGTAGAGAGTAGTAGAGAGTGAGTAGTAGAGAGTAGTAGAGAGTGAGTAGTAGAGAGTAGTGGAGTAGTAGAGAGTGAGTAGTAGAGAGTAGTAGAGAGTGAGTAGTAGAGTGAGTAGTAGGGAGTAGTAGAGAGTGAGTAGTAGAGTGAGTAGTAGAGAGCAAATAGTAGAGAGTGTGTAGTAGAGAGAGAGTAGTAGAGAGTGAGTAGTAGAGAGTAGTAGAGTAGTAGAGAGTGAGTAGTAGAGACTGAGTAGTAGAGAGTAGTAGAGTAGTGGAGAGTGAGTAGTAGAGAGAGTAGTAGAGAGTGAGTAGTAGAGAGTGAGTAGTAGAGAGTGAGTAGTAGAGAGTGAGTAGTAGAGAGTAGTAGAGAGTGAGTAGTAGAGAGTAGTAGAGAGTGAGTAGTAGAGAGTAGTGGAGTAGTAGAGAGTGAGTAGTAGAGAGTAATACAGAGTGAGTAGTAGAGTGAGTAGTAGGGAGTAGTAGAGAGTGAGTAGTAGAGTGAGTAGTAGAGAGCAAATAGTAGAGAGTGTGTAGTAGAGAGAGAGTAGTAGAGAGTAGTAGAGAGTGAGTAGTAGAGAGTAGTAGAGTAGTAGAGAGTGAGTAGTAGAGACTGAGTAGTAGAGAGTAGTAGAGTAGTGGAGAGTGAGTAGTAGAGAGAGTAGTAGAGAGTGAGTAGTAGAGAGAGTAGTAGAGAGTGAGTAGTAGAGAGTGAGTAGTAGAGAGTAGTAGAGAGTGAGTAGTAGAGAATGAGTAGTAGAGTAGTAGAGAGTGAGTAGCAGAGAGTAGTAGAGAGTAGTAGAGAGTGAGTAGCAGAGAGTAGTAGAGAGTAGTAGAGAGTGAGTAGCAGAGAGAGTAGTAGAGAGTAGTAGAGAGCGAGTAGTAGAGAGTAGTAGAGTGAGTGGTAGAGAGTGAGTGGTAGAGAGTAGTAGAGTGAGTGGTAGAGAGTGAGTAGTAGAGAGTAGTATAGAGTGAGTAGTAGAGTAGTAGTGAGTGAGTGGTAGAGAGTAGTAGAGAGTAGTAGAGTGAGTAGTAGAGTGAGTAGTAGAGAGTGAGTAGTAGAGAGAGTAGTTGAGTGAGTAGTAGAGAGTGAGTAGTAGAGAGTAGTAGAGAGGGAGTAGTAGAGAGAGAGTAGTAGAGAGTAGTAGAGTGTAGTAGAGAGTAGTAAAGAGTGAGTAGTAGAGTGAGTAGTAGAGAGTGAGTAGTAGAGAGTGAGTAGTAGAGAGTAGTAGAGAGTGAGTAGTAGAGAGTAGTAGAGAGTGAGTAGTAGAGAGTAGTGAAGTAGTAGAGAGTGAGTAGTAGGGAGTAGTAGAGAGTGAGTAGTAGAGAGCAAATAGTAGAGAGTGTGTAGTAGAGAGAGAGTAGTAGTGAGTAGTAGAGAGTGAGTAGCAGATAGAGTAGTAGAGAGTAGTAGAGAGAGAGTACTAGAGATTAGTGGAGAGCGAGTAGTAGAGAGTGAGTAGTGGAGAGTGAGTAGTAGAGTAGTAGAGAGTGAGTAGTAGAGAGTGAGTAGTAGAGAGAGAGTAGTAGAGAGAGAGTAGTAGAGTGAGTAGTAGAGAGTAGTAGAGAGTGAGTAGTAGAGTAGTAGAGAGTGAGTGGTAGAGAGTAGTAGAGTGAGTAGTAGAGAGTGAGTAGTAGAGAGAGTAGTAGAGAGTGAGTAGTTGAGAGTGAGTAGTTGAGAGTGAGTAGTAGAGAGTGAGTAGTAGAGAGTAGTAGAGTGAGTAGTAGAGTAGTAGAGAGGGAGTAGTAGAGTAGTAGAGAGTGAGTGGTAGAGAGCAGTAGAGTGAGTAGGAGAGAATAGTAGAGAGTGAGTAGTAGAGAGTGAGTAGTAGAGAGGAGTAGTAGAGAGTAGTAGAGAGTGAGTAGTAGAAAGTAGTAGAGAGTGAGTAGTTTAATTTAAAAGGAACGCAATGAGGAGGTTCATTTTGCCATAGAAATTATGATTAGTGCGGAAAAAAGAAAATTAGGGCACATTTTGAGTGACTTCTCAAATCCTCTTCTATTTCATTAAAAAATTCTGACATGCAGACTGAAACATGCACTTTCAATACCAGCAGCAGACTTCCCTGGTGAGCAGTACCTTACTACAGTGATCAAATAAGCAACTAGAGTGCTAACATTACCAATTTATGGCAAATGTGTGACACATCTGAATGCCTTCTTGATGGAATGAAAGTAAAAAACCTGAAAGTATTTCCTACTGAGGAGACTGTTGTAAATGAGGAAATTAGGAAACTTCAAAACAAATAAGTCTCACAAGATGGCCACCAGAGACAAAAGAGCCCAAATGTAGCACAAATATCACCGAGATGTAGCCCAATTATAGCCCAATGACAGAATGTCCCAGAGTGTTTTAAAGAACAACTAGAGCGCTAACAGTCTTACTTATGACAAAAGTATGGCACACCTGATGCCACCTTGATTGGAATAAAGTGGTAACACTTAAAACATTTAATTTGCAAAGGAACAAAATGAGGGGGTTCATTTTGCCATAGAAATTATGATTAGTGCTGCAGAAAGAAAGATTAGGGCACATTTTGACTTCTCAAATCCTCTTCCATTTCATTAAAAAATTCTGAAATGCAGACTGAAACATGCACTTTGAATTATTATTATTATTATTAAATTTATAAGGCGCGCAGCTACCCTAACAGGGTTTCCCGGCGCCGGTGTGTCCATAAGCAAGGTGTTAAGGTCTCGTCGAAACTTAAGGTAAGAGGATTCCTGTTTCATGAGGTTGGGGAGGGAGTTCCAAAGTCTGGGTGCAAGACAAGCAAAGGAACGCCCACCCAGTCTGGTCAATTTGAATCTCGGGAGTACTAAATTACCCAGAGTGGAAGAACGCAGAGCTCGGTGAGGAGTATAAGGGCGAATGAGTTCCTGTAGGTATGCCGGAGATGAACCTTGCTTGATTTGAAAATGTGACATAGGGCCTTAAATTTAATGCGGCTTTCAATGCGAAGCCAGTGCAGGTTATGAAGAAAAGGTGAGATGGAAGCTTTTCTGGGAACGTGGCAGAGAAGGCGCGCCGCCGAATTTTGAACCACCTGCAGCTTATTCAGAAGTTCCTTACTGCTTCCCAAATAGAGTACATTACCGTAGTCCAGGCGAGAGATGACAAGGGCCTGGACCACAGTTCTTTGGGTGGAGGCAGGAAGCATCCAGATGATCTTCCGTAACCATCTGAGTATAGGGAAACGGGTGCTGGCGGTGCTAACCGCTTGTTGCCGCATGGATAATTGATTGTCAATAATAAACCCTAAGTTGCGGACCTGAGCAACAGGCTGGGGGAACGGACCCATTTCCTGGGGCCAATGGAGAGGACTCCAGAGATGTTTATCTTTGCCCAGGATAACAACCTCCGTTTTATCCCCGTTCAATTTCAGAAAATTGGCATTCATCCACTCTGATACTTGACGTAATCCGCTCTGCAGAGAGGATACTGGAACTTATTTTGAAGAGGATAAAGAAAAAATAATTTGTGTGTCATCGGCGTAGGAGTACAAAAAGAGGCCAGCGTCCTCGACGATGGTCGCAAGGGGTCTCACATAGATGTTAAAGAGCAAAGGGCTCAAGGTCGACCCCTGGGGGACTCCATACGCAGATGAACGAGAAGTGGATGAAGAACCGGAAGAAAAAACCTGAAAAGTGCCATCACTGAGAAAGGAGGACAGCCACAAAAGTGCTGAACCTTCCACTCCTGCTGACTGAAGAGATTTTAACAAAATAGAGTGAGACACAGTGTCAAATGCTGCACTCAGATCTAATAAAATGAGTGCCATAGTCTCACCTTGGCCAAGGCAGGAGCGCAGTTTTTCAGTTACCCCCAGTAAGGTGGTTTCTGTAGAAAAATGTGTCCTAAAACCTGATTGGGATGGATGTAAAAAACCTGAATTTTCAATATGTGCGGTGAGCTGAAAATTAACGTGTTTTTCAAGAATTTTAGAAAACACAGGCAAAAGTGAAATAGGGCGGTAGTTGGATAGGACAGATGGATCAGCATTGGTCTTTTTTAACAGAGGAACTACCATCGCATGTTTCCAGTCTGAGGGAACAAAGGACTCCCGAAAAGAAGAATTAAGGAGCCCCTTAAAAATTCCTAAAACATCTGGAGAAAGTTGTTTCAACATGCTGGCCGGTAAAGGATCAAGAGGAGAACCTGATTTTACCCTAGCTAAGCAGTCAAGAAAGGCACCATCTTCAAGGAGGGGCCACTGTGACATTTTTGATATGGCAGGGGGTAAATCCATATGGATAATATCTGAACAAGATTTATCAGAGTTAGAGGGAACAGAGGGAATTAAATTGCTGTACCAGCAGCAGACTTCCCTGGTGAGCAGTAGCTTTACTACAGTGATCTAATGAGCAACTAGAGTGCTACCATTCAGAATTTATGGAAAATGTGTGACACATCTGAATGCCTTCTTGATGGAATCAAAGTAAACAAGCATTGAAAATGCAATAGGTCTCGCCCTCGTTTAAGTTAAAGCAATTCGGTTTGTAATTAGGTGGCTTTTTAGCTTTGCTTGTATTAGAGTTTTTCAAACTTTCATGTACATACCATGCATATGTATGCGTATATGTATATGTTTGCATGCATTTATATTTATATAGATATGCAGATTATATTGATATGTTTATATATGTATATATATACACATACATATATATGCATATATATGCAAATATATATGTGTATATGTGTGCATGTACAGAGGTAGAGAGGTAGAGGTAGAGAGGTAGAGGTGTAGAGGTAGAGGTGTAGAGGTAGAGAGGTAGAGGTAGAGAGGTAGAGAGTAGTAGAGAGAGAGGTAGAGAGGTACAGAGTAGAGAGTGAGTAATAGAGAGTGAGTAGTAGAGAGTAGTAAAGTATCAGATAGTGAGTAGTAGAGAGTAGTAGAGTGAGTAGTAGAGAGTAGTAGAGAGTAGTAGAGAGTAGTAGAGAGTAGTAGAGAGTGAGTAGTAGAGAGTTGTAGAGAGTGAGTAGTAGAGAGTAGTAGAGAGTGAGTGGTAGAGAGTATTAGAGAGTGAGTAGTAGAGAGAGATAAGTAGAGAGGGAGTAGTAGAGAATAGTAGAGAGTGAGTAGTAGAGAGAGAGTAGTAAAGAGTAGTAGAGTAGTAGAGAGTGAGTAGTAGAGAGTGAGTAGTAGAGAGTAGTGGTGTAGTAGAGAGTGAGTAGTAGAGAGAGTACTAGAGAGTAGTAGAGAGCGAGTAGCAGAGAGCAAGTAGTAGAGAGTGTGTAGTAGAGAGTGAGCAGTAGAGAGTGAGCAGTAGAGAGAGAGTAGTAGAGAGTGAGAAGTAGAGAGAGTAGTGGAGTAGTAGAGAGTGAGTAGTAGAGTGATTAGTAGAGAGTAGTTGAGAGTGAGTAGTAGAGAGTAGTAGAGAGTGAGTAGTAGAGAGTGAGTAGTAGAGAGAGAGTAGTAGAGAGAGAGTAGTAGAGAGTGAGTAGTAGAGATTAGTACAGAGTGAGTAGTAGAGAGTGATTAGTAGAGAGTAGTGGAGTAGTAGAGAGTGAGTAGTAGAGAGTAGTAGAGTGAGTAGTAGGGAGTAGTAGAGAGTGAGTAGTATAGAGTGTAGTAGAGAGTGAGTAGTAGAGAGTGAGTAGTAGAGAGTAGTAGAGTAGTAGAGAGGGAGTAGTAGAGTAGTAGAGAGTGAGTAGCAGAGAGAGTAGTAGAGTAGTAAAGAGTGAGTAGTAGAGAGTAGTAGGGAGTGAGTAGTAGAGAGTGAGGAGTGGAGAGTGAGTAGTAGAGTAGTAGAGAGAGAGTAGTAGAGAGTAGTAGAGTGAGTAATAGAGAGTGAGTAGTAGAGAGAGAGTAGTAGAGAGTAGTAGAGAGTGAGTAGAAGAGTAGTAGAGAGTGAGTAGTAGAGAGTGAGGAGTGGAGAGTGAGTAGTAGAGTAGTAGAGAGTGAGTAGTAGAGAGTAGTAGAGTGAGTAGTAAAGAGTGAGTAGTAGAGTGAGTAGTAGAGTGAGTAGTAGAGTGTAGTAGAGAGCGAGTAGTAGAGAATAAGTAGTGGAGAGTGAGCAGTAGAGAGTAGTAGAGAGTGAGTAGTAGAGAGTGAGTAGTACAGAGCGAGTAGTAGGGAGTAGTAGAGAGTGAGTAGTAGAGAGTGAGTGGTAGAGAGTGAGTAGTAGAGAGTGAGTGGTAGAGAGTAGGAGAGAGTAGTAGAGTGAGTAGTAGAGAGTGAGTAGTAGAGCGAGTAGTAGACAGTAGTAGAGAGTGAGTAGTAGAGCAAGTAGTAGAGAGTAGTAGAGTAGTAGAGAGTGAGTAGCAGAGAGAGTAGTAGAGATTGAGTAGTAGAGAGTGAGTAGTAGAGAGTAGTAGAGAGCGAGTAGTGGAGAGTGAGTAGTGGAGAGCGAGTAGTAGAGAGCGAGTAGTAGAGAGTGAATAGTAGAGAGTGAGTAGTAGAGAGAGAGAGTAGTAGAGTGAGTAATAGAGAGTGAGTAGTAGAGAGAGAGTAGTAGAGAGTAGTAGAGAGTGAGTAGAAGAGTAGTAGAGAGTGAGTGGTAGAGAGTAGTAGAGTTGGTAGTAGATAGTAGTAGAGAGTGAGTAGTAGAGAGAGTAGTAGAGAGTGAGTAGTAGTGAGTAGTAGAGAGTGAGTAGTAGAGTAGCAGAGAGTGAGTGGTAGAGAGCAGCAGAAAGTAGTAGAGTGAGTAGTAGAGAGTAGTAGAGTGAGTAGTAGAGAGTAGTAGAGGGAGTAGTAGAGAGTGAATAGTAGAGAGTAGTAGAGAGAGAGAGTAGTAGAGTGTAGTAGAGAGTGTAGTAGAGAGTAGTAGAGTGAGTAGTAGAGAGTAGTAGCGAGTGAGTAGTAGAGAGTAAGTAGTTGAGAGCGAGTAGTAGAGAGTGAGTAGTAGAGAGAGTAGAGAGTAGTCAGTCAGTGTCAGTCAGTGTCAGTCAGTCAGTGTCAGTCAATCAGTGTCAGTCAGTGTCAGTCAATCAGTGTCAGTCAGTGTCAATCAGTGTCAGTCAGTGTCAGTCAGTCAGTCAGTCAGTGTCAGCTAGAGCAGCTCTGCTGACCTGGTTCTCTGGCTCTAAAGCAGCTCTGATGACCTGGTTCTTTCTCTCTAAAGCAGCTCTGCTGACCTGGTTTCTCTGGCTCTGCAGCAGCTCTGCAGACCTGGTTCTCTGGCTCTAGAGCAGCTCTGTTGACCTAGTTCTTCTGCTACAGAGCAGCTCTGCTGATCTAGTTCTCTGGCTCTACAACAGCTCTGCTGACCTGGTTCTCTGGCTCTAAAGCAGCTCCGCTGACCCAGTTCTATGGCTCTGAAGCAGTTCTGCTGACATGGTTCTCTGGCTCTAGAGCAGCTCTGCTGACCTGGTTCTCTCTTTCTAAAGCAGCTCTACTGACCTGGTTTCTCTGGCTCTGCAGCAGCTCTGCAGACCTGGTTCTCTGGCTCTAGTGCAGCTCTGTTGACCTGGTTCTTAGGCTCTAGAGCAGCTCTACTGACCTGGTTCTCTGGCTCTAAAGCAGCTCTGCTGATCTGGTTCTATGGCTCTAAAGCAGCTCTGCTGATTTGGTTCTCTGGCTCTAGAGTAGCTCTGCTGACCTGGTTCTCTGGCTCTAAAGCAGCTCTGCTAACCTGGTTCTCAGGCTCTAAAGCAGCTCTGCTGGCCTAGTTCTCTGGCTCTAAAGCAGCTCTGCTGACCTGGTTCTCTCCCTCTAAAGCAGCTCTGCTGACCTGGTTCTCTGGCTCTAGAGCAGCTCTGCTACCCTAGTTCTTAGGCTCTAGAGCAGCTCTGCTGACCTGGTTCTCTGGCTCTACAGCAGCTCTGCTGACCTGGTTTTCTGCACTCACGATGCACGCACCCAACTTCGCGAAAATATATTTAAAAATAATATAAGTTTATTATAAGTACAAATATATTATTTTGATGAATATCGTACATAATCTCTTGCCTTGATATGTATATTAAAGACACATACATATCATTTTGGAACATAATTTTTTTTTGCGGGAGTTGCGCACCCAGCGCGCCCCAGCACGTATATGATGTCACGCGGGACCCACAACCGCGCCAACATCTCGTACCGTAATGCGCATGTGTCGCAAATGCGCGGGAGCAGGAGTCGCAGACTGGTCGCATACCAATCGCGCATATCACGTGATATTAAATGTATATGATGAAACTGAAAAACACGCAGCCGTCGCACACCATACGCGGATCCTTCATGACTTTTCTAAAATGGCGGCTAGAATGCGCGCACCCACCGTGATGTGTACACTTTGAGTGCGCGGCTCCGAAAAAAATTGGATTTTTTTTTTTAAGAAAATAAACTAAATATATTAAAATAAAAAATGAAAACAAGAAAATTAATCAATATTTCAGTTTTAATTAAAAATATATTTTTTGTTGCAATTTTCAGAAAAATATGTTATTTAATGAATAAAATATTTATAAATAAACAGTTAAAAACTGTAGAAAATCAGTACAAAAAAATAGATGTAACTACTATGACACTTAAAAGTTAGCATTTAAAAAACCTTTGAAATTCACTGGAAAAAAAACATAGGTTTCAGCGACGTGAGTAATTAAAAGTGTCTCACTTAATACATGGATCAGTAACAAAACTATGTGAATGTGTGCAGCACTGTCTCTGTTGTTGTATAACATGCTGCATCAGTTGGTCACTAACTACATGTGTGTGTATATTAGTTATTGATTAGTTGGGTGAGTATTTGTATGGGACACTGAGTTTGTGTGTTGTTGGATGGGGTGTGTGTAACTCTATGAATAGATGTGTGAATGGTTGATTGACTAGGTGTATGGGTTTAAGAGTGCTTGTGGAAACAGTTGTTTGGGTGACTGAGTGTATTTTTGTGTGTGTTGGTGAGCGAATATATGTTTTAGTTGTACATTTTCAACAAAGTAAAACAATAAAATGCATTGTATGTGAGAGTTGGTGTATATAAATAAGTATGTGTGAGAGTCGGTGATTGTGAGAGTAACTATATGAATGAGTGTATAATTGTAATGGTGCTTTTTTAACATATTAACAATGAGTTACTACGTGTTTGAATAAATGAGGTGTTGTTGGATAATTGTGTAAGTGAGTAAATTTAAGTGCGATACATTTTTTCATGAGTGAGTAGGATGACTGCATAACCGACTAAGATGACTGCTGATGTGTCAATGTCTATATATGTGTATAAGTATATTTGATAGTGTTCTATTAATTAATGACTGCATGTATAGATGATTCTGTTGTTGAATGGGTAGTTGTGTGTGTAGACTTAGGAATCAGTGAGTGGTTATGTAGTAACTGGTATTGGTGGGTCAATGGTTTCAAATATGGTACTCTGTATTTTACAGTGAGTGATGAAAGGTTATACTAGTGTATGATGAGGTGTATCAGATTGTCAAGTGGATGATGTCATCAGTGATGTCATTTGAGATGTCATTAGTGATGTCATCAGTGATGTCACTGACCATGTCATGAATGATGCAATATGTGACATCATCAGCAGTGCATTGCGGGCGCCTGAGTTATAGTTAGCAGAACTAACTATAACAGAGGAATTTCTATGGTTTTGTATGAGTGAAATGGGCAGCTAACTATCACACCCCTGAAACCTATGTTTTTTTCTGTGAATTTCTAAGGTTTTTTAAATGCTAATTTCTAACTATAACGTCTCTGAAACCTATGTTTTCAGTGAATATATATATATAGATAGATATATCTCTGGGTAATACTTAAGTTTCATTGTAATGGCATGTGCGGTAAAGGTATATGTGTGGTAAAGACGTGTTGTAAAGGCATTTGAGTTGTAATGGTCACATTGTAAATGCTTTAAATACCTCGGCATTCATATTTCAACTGCACCAGGTGAACCAAAACCTTAACTAACATGAAATGAGACAGATGTCCGATGCTCGGGCACCCTCCCACTGAACATTCACTATAGGGTGGATTTATTCAAAATAATGTTTCTCGCCCGCTTTATAGTACATTTTTCAAAACTTCCCACTAATAATTACGCCCATTTGGCTCCAAGATCTCACCACTGTGATTTCATTGTTTCCCTGGGCTAACCAATGCCCTCAGATATCCCTAGATAAGTGCTCTCACTTAATGTATTATGGCCTTGGCAGACATTAACCTCTATTAATGACCCACAACTCCCGGTGAACAATAATTGGTTGAGTGTGGATGGGGTGACCCGCATATGCTGCAGAGCTGTTCCTCCTAGCACTTGATAGTTCAAATATCATTCCTACTCCTATTAACCTTTGCTATCTGTAACTTAATCTACTCTTCTAGTTTTCCTTCTCATCTACTCTCTGGCATTGCAATCATTTTCTCTTTCCCCTCCCTCAACCATTTCCCACATGCCCCATTTTGAGATTGTCTCGCAGACATTGGTTATTGGTGTCCCTGGATATCTCCCAGCGGGAGATACCCCAATGCACATTTTCTGCCAGCTAATCTTCAACCGTGAAATGCCTTTTTGCAAGTTTTCTCTTGTACATGTGGTTTTTTTTTTAAGGCGGGGGAGGTTTTGCAGGGTCATTCGCCCCCAGCTCCCACAATGTTTTTTTTCCAATCTGCTACATGTGTGCAGTAAAGGGCAGGTGGGGAGTTATCCCTCCTGGTCAGGGTATCTGCTCTCCCCTCATGTAGCTCCGTCATTAAGGCATTGCCCCCAGCGCCTTCTGGTGTCCCAGGTAGGTGTTTGAGGCCCTCCTCCACCCACAGGCTCCTGCCTGCGCCTCATCCCTGGTGGTCCAGTGGAAAAGCCTGCTCTTCTACTGGTCCGCTCTGTCAGCCCTTTTCGGACTTTTTCTGTTTTGCTGTTTTTGCCTTTATATTCTGCCTTTCTCTGTTTGCCTCTGTTTTTCTTGCCTTTCCTTCTTGCCGATGCTGCCCCCGTGGCCTCTCCCCAAGCATGTTCCCGCCTCCCAGGTGCTAACCCTCCCCCGGACCCCTACTTAATGGCGGCCACTGGCGCACCAAAGGCAAGCCTGTCTGTGCCTGTCCACAACCTGACCGCGACCAGAGTCAGGGACACTGGTCCCCCAACCCCCTATTGCCACAACTCCAGCACCCTCCATGCACTCAACCCTGGACTCAACAACATCTGCTAGCTCTCAACGCCAAGCAACTCTCAAGGACTGTCCTCCTGCTGACACTGCTGCTGCACTTTCACCCCCCCCCCTCCGGACCCAGACACCTATCCCCATCCCACCAGACACCAGCACTCACAAACCCCTGTGTTGCATCCTCCACAACGTGCACTCCCTGCACAGACACTCAGTAGAAGTTTGAGACCTCCTCAACACTCACTCGCCTGACGTCGCCTTCCTCAAAGAGACCTGGACCAATGCCAGCTCCGCACACGACATCGTAACTGCCTTCCCCGAACGATACAAGATCCTGAGGAAAGACTGCCTCAAGGGAAGCCTCGCCATTGTCCACAAAAGCTCCCTCTGACTGACAATCTCCTAATCGGACGATGCCTCGCCCCCCCACTCCCCATGGAACACACCAACTTCCAGATCCAGCCCAACCCCAGAATGACACTTCGCAGAACCCTCGCCTACAGACCGCCCGGTCCCTGTGCCCCGTTCACCGACACCATCGCAGACTACATTGCTCCCCATGCCCTCAGCTCCACAGACTACAAACTGCTTGGAGATCTGAATTCCCACCAAGACAACATCAGCAAGCCCAACACCACTGCCCTCCTAGAGAATCTTACCAACATTGGACTGAAGCAACTCGTCTCCACCCCCATCCACACGGCAGGACACACTATCAATCCCCTCTTCGCTGGAGGAAACAACATTTGCTTCAGCCACACCACGGAACCGCTCTGGACGGACCACCACTGCGTCCACTTCTCCTTCTCAAAACCCACCACACACAAGCTCATGCTCTGCCTCCCATGCAGAAACTGGAGCAAAATCACAGCAGAACACCTCCCCGCCACCCTCCTCTCCCTACCTCAACAGACACCAACACAGCAGCAATCTACCTTCACCTATGGTTCGCCAACTGTGCCAACAATCTCGCACCCCTTCAGAACTCCACCAGACTACACAACGCCAAAGCCACCTGGTTCACCACGGACCTCCGAGAAACCTAGCGGTCTTTCCGACGACAAGAGAAAACATGGAGAAACAGTAAAATCCCAGAAGCTTGCTCCGCCTACAAAGCTGTAACCACTGCACGCACCAACTCATCTAATCAACTAAGAGAAACTTCATCCAGGACAGAATCATCTCCAACACCCACAACTCTAAGGAACTCTTCGCCATCATATAAGAACTCACCAGACCCTACAGCGAAACTACCGATATCCCTCCCTCCCAAAACTTCTGCAACAAACTCAGCTCCTTCTTCCACCACAAGATCAGGACGCTCGACGACAACTTCGACGACCAATACCACGGAACTGACCCAACACCCCCCACCAGCGACGCCACCCAGCCGCCCCTCCTCACCTGAACCCCGGTCACCACAGAAGACACTGAAAAGACTATGAAAAGCATCCACTCCAGAGCACCCATTGACCTCTGCCTGTCGCACATCTTCAACAGAGCCGTCTCTGCCATCGCACCCAATCTATGACTAACAATCAACTTCGCCCTCGAAACAGCCACGTACCTCGATGACTGGAAACGAGCTGAAGTCAAACCCCTCCTCAAAAAACCATCCACAGAGCTCAAGAACTACAGGTTCATCTCTCTTCTCCCCTTTGCCGCCAAAGTCTCAGAGAAAGTCGTCAACACCCAGGTAAAGCACTTCATAGAAACCAACAATATCCTCGACTCCTCTCAATCCGGATTCTGCAGCAACCCAAGCCCCGAAACTGCCCTCATTGCCGCCGCAGACAACATCTGCACTCTCCTCCATCAAGACCACACTGCAACCCTCATCCTACTAGATCTCTCAGCAGCCTTCAACACCGTCTCCCACCACACACTAGCCACCAGACCTCACATCGCCGGCATCCAGGGAACTGCCTTAGACTGGATCCAATCTTTTTTTCTGAGGCAGAACACAAAGTATTAGACTCGCGCCCTTCCTCTCCGAACCCACAGAGATGAGATGCGGAGTACCCCAAGGATTGTCCCTCAGCCCTTCAGCTCTTTAACATCTACATGGCCCCCCTCGCAACCATTGTCAGAAAACACTGACTCAACAGTCTCATACATCGACAACACCCAGCTCATCCTCTCCCTCACCAGGAAACCCAACTTCACCAGGCACAGTTTCCAAGAAGGAATGTAGGACGTGGCATCCTGGATGAGCGGCAGTTGCCTGAAGCTCAACTCTGAGAAAACGGAAGTCCTCATCCTCTGGTCCACCCCCTCCGCATGGGACAACACCTGGTGGCCCCCGCTCTCGGAAACCCTCACAGACCACACCCGTTACCTCTGCATCATACTCGACTCCTCACTGACCAAGAACCGCCAGATCAACACTGTGTCCTCCATATGCTTCAACACCCTCCACATACTCTGCAAGACCTTCAAATGGATCCCCCCTACTCCAAGAAGACCGTCACCCACGCACTCATCACCAGCAGACTGGAATATGGAGGAGCACTCTACGCCAGAATCAAGAAATCACTCCTCTGCAATCTCCAGACCATCCAGAATGCCATAGCCAGACTCTTAACCAGCATTCCACGATATGACCACATCCCCAGGCACCTCAGCAACCTCCACTGGCTCCCAGTTGAAAAAAGAATAACCTTCAAACTTCTTACACACCTACAAAGCCCTCCATAACACCGGACCCCAATACCTCAACAAAAGAATCTCCTTCCACGCCCCCAAGAGAAACATCCTCTCCGCCGACCTAGCTCTAGCAACGGTCCCTCCGCTACCACAGACCAGAAAGGGTGGCAGATCCTTCTCCTACATTGCAGCCAAGACTTGTAACAAACTCCTGTCCTCACATCAAACGAAGCCTGAAACTTCACCTTTTCAGAAAAGACCTCAAGACCTGGCTCTTCGGGTAACCACGGAGCTTCCCCCACCCCCCAGCGCCTTGAGACCCTCACGGGTGAGTAGTGCACTCTATAAATTCCCGATTGATTGATTGAGTGTTCATATCCATTTATAAACTTGCACCCATGCAATTTCTAATAGGAACCATCTAGCTCTCTTTGTACCCCATGGCAACATCTTCAATGGCAGTTCAACTACCATCTCGCATTCCCCAGGTCCCTTTCCTACTCACCCTGATCCTGCACATTCAATCTCCAAAGCTAGTCCCGATAAATTCTGCCTTGTTCCTTCAAAATGTAATGTTGGTATTGGTCACTAGAACTAATCCATGCCTTGTTTTTTGTACATCATTTCTGTGGGAATGCTCATCCTGCTGCTAAAACCTTTTATTATTAAAATTATTTAATGCAAATCTGCAAGATAACATAACATTGTGCTCAAGAGTGTGCCGTGCAAGCAGTGTTTTTGCTTTTCATCATGTTAGAATGCAGAAACTTAATTTGGTTTTGTATGGGACGTATTGTAGTCAAGTCATAGTTGATTATACCGTGGCTCGATTGTTTATCTTATAGTGACTCTCTCCTTGTACAAGCTTGGAAAATCACCAATTATCACTAAGTAGACCAATGATTCAACAAGCAATACATTCAAGCAAGTCTCCCCTGCACCAGAGGTAATCTGTCTGAAGCACCATTGAGGAAAGGCACTCTCAAGGTCAATAGGTATTGCCTTGGAAAGTTGGTATGTTGGTTACGTTTCTTTTTATTGCAAGCATACACCATAAAAACAATGTGGGACATGCATCAAGCAAAAGACTTGCCATTCCTTAATAGCGATTATTAAGAAATCGCTATTCCTTATGCATGTAGGTTTCGCTGAATAAATAGAGATTCCTACACATTCCCTATTAGCGAATCGCAAATTGCGCTTCGCTATTAGGGAATGCTTTCCCATTCATTCCTATGGGCGTAGAGGTCCGTAGGAATCAATGGGAAAGCATAAGCAATTTGCAATTACCAAATAGATAATCGCAAATTGCGAATGTAATTCAAGGGTGCAAGGGGGCCAAAAGGCCACCCCGATGCACCCCCTAAATTAGTATTAGTGCACATGTTGTGCTCACACATGCCCTTAGGGCATTTGTATGCGCCACATGGCACTTAGAAAAATGCAATTTTGTTCATTTTTCTAATGAATTGCAAATTAAAATCATCTTGAAGTTTATGGTAATTTGCGATTCCTTAATGCTAAGTCACATTCTGAGAATTCTTCGTGCATTGCATTTAGCTAACCTGCATGCGCAAAATAGGTAATCGCGAAAATTTCGATTACCTATTTTGCAAATGCCTTTGGGGTTGATGCATCCCAAAAGGCTATTTACCGGATGCATGTGCCCCAATATGTAAAAAAAAAAACATGGCACCTCTTAAATGTGGTGGCCATATGCTTGAAATAAAAATGTTACATTAAGAATACATTGAATATAATTTTTATGACAGTAGGGATGTTCCCAGATGCTAGGTGTGCTTAGAACAGGTATATAAACCATTTTGGCCTTAATTCACATCATTTGATAATATGATTCCTCTTAGCACAAAGAAATACACTAGCAGCCTCATGCATCAACCCAAAATCCAGTCGGTAAAATACCGATTCGGTAATAGCTCCCGGTATTAAGTAAAAAATACCCAATCCCAATGCATCAACCCAAAAGCAGAAATCGCTATTTAAGGAATCCTTAAATAGCGATTCTTTAAATAGGGATTCCTTAAATACCGATTCCTTAAATAGCGATTGCATTTAAGGAATCCCAAAGTGAGATTCCTTAAATGCAATGCATCAAAGTTAAAAAATTAGCGATTTCGCTAATAGGGGGAGCAAATTACCATGAAGATGAACTGCATGGTAATTTGCAAAAACTTTGAAAAATGCACTTTTGTGCATTTTTCAAAGTTTCATGTTGCGCACACACATGCCCTTAGAGCATGTGTGTGTGCAACATATGTGCACATATCATTTCAGGGGTGCAACAGGGTGTCCTTTTGACACCCTGGCACCCTTGAAAGTGCTCCCGCTATTAGCGATTCGGTAATACCGAATCGCTAATACAGACTGGCTTTACATTCATTCCTATGGGCCTCCAAGCCCATAGGAATGAATGGGTAGGTATTCCTTATTACCGATTCGGTATTAACGATTCGGTAATAAGGAATATGAAGGAATCGCTATTTGAATAGCGATTCCTACATGCATAGCCTTTTGCTATTCCTTATTAGCGATTCCTTATTATTCGCTAATAAGGAATCGCAAATGGCATTGTTGATGCATAGGCCCCTAGGAGATTTGATTTCCTGTAACCCGAACCCAAAGTTTAAACACACAGATATGATTTTAAAGAATCAAGAAAAAAGATAGAGAATGGAAAGAAAAAAACATTGGCAAAGTAAAATACTGACTCACAAGTCACGGTTCTGAAGAGCATTTCTTTTAAGAGGGGTGAGTAGATGGGATCAGCAAAGAAGGCATTATTCAGGGTGTAAGAGAGACAACTGCTTAAGTGGGTCAACCCTGTTGCCACATGCAGTATCCTGAGCAGGTGTAAATAAAATATGAATGACAGTTGTACAGACCAATGACTGAAGAGGTGTAGCCCAAAGTCCCTCTAGTATGCACTAAAGCATGTATTTATTTATTCTTTTTTTGTTAACCCTTTGCGTGTGTCGGACGGCCGGGAGCTGTCTGACGTCACTGTGGGCGGACGGCTCTCAGCCGACCTAGCACCCACACACGGGGGAAGAGCTGGCGTTACCCCCGTGGGCCGGCCTTTAAGGTGCCCCCACTGGGGATGGCAGGGGAAGCCCTTCCCTTGCCTCCCCCTGCCCCCCACCTCCTCATTTAATGACTTGCGCGCTGACGTCATTAGAGGATTCCCAACACGCTGGAAGCCATTTGGTTCCAGCGCGCCGGCAGGAGAACAGGTAAGTTTCTCCTCTGGGTGGGGGCCATTTAAACAATAGAGGCATCGGGGGAAAGGAAAGATTTTTCCTTTCCCCTGATGCCTCCTATGAGCATTCCTGCTGCACAATCGTGCAGCAGGAATGCCCACTAGACACCAGGGATTTTTTTTTATTTAAAAATCGGCTCCACTGTTTGCGGGGAATGGCCCCTTAGGCAAGGGTTGTTCACCTTTTGGGGGCAATATGTTTTGGCTGTCTGCGCCCCCCCCCCCCCCTAGGGAGGCAGATATCGCCTTTTTTTTATTTAGTGACCCACTAGACCGCCAGGGATTAATTTGTGGAGAGTGGTCTCTTGGGCAAGGGTCGCTCCCCCTTGGGGGCAATGTTTTTGGCAGTCTGTGCCCCCCTAGGGGGGCAGATTTCACACTTTTTTTTGTAAGTGGTCCACTAGACTACCAGGGATTAATTTGTGGGGAGTGGCCCTTGGGCAAGGGTCGCTCCCCTTTGGGGGCAATGATTTTTGCTGATCTCGCCATTTCTTTAAAAAAAATCGGGCCCACTAGACCACCAGGGATTTATTTGTGTGGAGTGGTCCCTTGGGCAAGGGTCGCTCCCCTTTGGGGGCAATATTTTTTGCTGATCTCGCCACTTCTTTAAAAAAATCGGGCCCACTAGACCACCAGGGATATATTTGTGTGGAGTGGCCCCTTGGGCAAGGGTCGCTCCCCTTTAGGGAGTATTAATTTGGGATTTTTTTTTACATGGCCACTAGGCCACCAGGGATTGTTTTTATGTTTGGGAGCGGCCCCTTGGACAAGGGTTGCCCCCCCTTTATGGGAGGATGATTGTGGCCATTTCTGCCCTCTTTGGGTGGCAGATCAGCAGTATGTTTTTAGGCCCATCTGCCCCCAAGAAGCCACTAGACACCAGGGTTTTTTAAATGTTGGTGTTGGTGAGTGGGCTCTTGGGCAAGGGTTGCTCCCCTTTTACGAGGGTGAATATTTTATTTATACTCTTAGGCCCACCTACCCTTTAGCTTGGTTGGTGGATTGTGTATGGACTGGTGCATTATTTGCATATGTGATTGTAATGTTTTTTTCTCCTTTTTATTCTAGTGAAAGCTTTTGATTTTGTTTGCGGTTTTGGCAGTGGTTGTTATAAAGTTTTGCGTAATTGCATTTATTTGGTAAGAAAAACATTTTAGTTGTGTTTACTCCAAATGAGTATCCTTGACATGCATGAATGAATTTTTTTGTAAGTGGTGTCATAATGGCAGCATATTTAGTTAGTGTTTTGAGCATGAAATTCTTTGCGATGTGTTTTGCATTGTCTTATGTGTAATTTTCTTTTTCTTTTTTAGTGGGATATTGTTGCTCCTTTCTGTGCAGAGTAGGAGGTGGTGAGTTTAGCTGCTTCTGGAAAGTGGTATAGTTTTGGAGTTTATAGATCTTTGTTATAAAGACACATTTTGTTTATTGCTTATTTTACAAAGTGTTTGTTGTTGTTGACTTGTTTGACAAGTTTGTAAAGAACAATGGGAGAGCTAGGGAAAGGAGGGGGTTTTGTCCGTATCCCCTGGATGTAAATAAATTTTGTCAAAGGTGGACAGACCCAATGTAGTGTGGTACGGTCAAAATGAAGCAGTGTTTGGGAACCCACAAGGTGGGTTAAAAGGCCCCTCACACACCAACCTGGTTGGTGTCATGCTTCATCATTGGGGCCCCAACCGGGTGGCCGAATGCCCCCCGGTTGTGCTGCAACGCCTGACTACAGCGGAGCTGGTGTGGTGCAAGAATGTGATGTGGTGATGATTAAAAACATATATCTCTGAGAATCCTTGCCATTAGACGATTTATTATTGGCGGCTCAGGATATAGACTAAAAAGATATGTGATGCAACTAATGAAGAAATAATTATCTGCTAGTTGGCTGTGTTGTGGGTCTACATGTTTCAGCTCACGTATAAAAATAATAAGGAGCTTTCGTCAGGACCAGTGTAAAGTGAGTGGCAAAAAGTGAAGTGCCACGTGGTGAAAAAATATTTAAAAAGGTTATTTACCTACACACTCGCTAAGGTGTGTGGACACAGTGTCGACACAATTGCAGACACTGCGGCGCAAACCTGTGGAAGAAAACAAGACAGCACACAAGACACATATGAGAATTACATTTGGTGCCCTGGAATGTAGGCAACAATCAAATATAGTTTTAAATAGATTTTACAGTGCTGTGATTAATCAAACCTGTCTTCAGAGAACGTACCGTTGGTGACACACACACTATTGGGGTGTATCATGCTGCTAAGCGAAAAGGCGGAGGCAAGACCATTAGAGATGCTAGGTAAGACGCTAAGCGCTCTGTGAACTAGGGGTGCCAGGTGGTAAATAACACAGCAATACTACAATGAGCAAATGGTGAAATGTACACGAATAGCGCCAGTTGATTATACCGGCAATGGTCGTGAGACCTCATCACGAGGTGTGTACATAGTGAGAGGCCCACTGTGCGCTAGTGAGAAGAGGCTAAATGGAGCCCGTAAGCGCTAGAGGTATGGGGTGGGCACAGTCTAAAGAGGAGGAACACAATGCGCAAAACAGGGGAGGGGAAAAGGATAATTACACTATGGCTGAGTGAGAGCGCTGAGCGGGAAGCGGGAGGGGGGCGCTCCTTACGACAATTCTGTGGACAAAAGAAATAACAAGTTAAAAAGCGAGGTAGGAATGGAAGTAATGGTATCCAGGGTGAGCGAGTAAGAGACACCTTACTTGATTGTGAAGCTACCATCGCCTGGCACCTACTGAGGTCTCCCGAAGTCCCGGATGCTGAGGGACCCAAGGGAAAATGAGATCAAATAGGGAAGTACTCCATTGTGTACGTGCGTGTTTGCTGGTAAACTCGGGCGGGGCCGAGTGGACCACGCATGCGTGTAGGGGTAGGCGCGTGGCTGGTGCGCATGTGCGAATGATACCCGGGGGTTAGGAGCAAGAGCGCCTGCTCAAGGGAGCGATGTGAGTTCTGCGCGCATGCGTAGGAGAAGAAAGCCTTGGTGGGTGTTAAACTGAACCCGTGCATGCGCGGAGGCTGGGGATAATTCGAACTCATTGGTAGGACGGAAATTACACAAGAAACTGGTGCCCACTAGGTGGTTAAAGCCTGTACTTGGGAAAGTCAGGAAAAATTCAAAATAATGAATGAGATGGGGATGCTAGATATAATCAAAGCTGGTATTGTGGAAAAGCCACAGGAGTGTACATAAACATCTGAGACCAGTTGAGTAGTTGAAGCCAAGGCCTGCACTGTGGTGGAAATATCAGATGGCAAGATAGGCTGGTACTGAATAGGAGGATGTACCTGGCAAGGTTGAGGGTAAAGAATGGATTGAGCATAAACCTGTGGTTACAGATCAAAATGTTTGAGCCTATTAAGAAGATACTGTCAGGACTTTCTCAAGCAGTTCCAGGGGATATTATCGTTCAAACCAATGATGTGGCTCGAAAGGCGATATATCCATCTTTGTTCCTGTTCCAGGAGGCGGGTCTGAATGTTGGGAAGGTTGTGGTCTAGGGCTTCGATTATGACCCATCTCATATCGTTGGTCGTGTGGCCTTTTTCCAAGAAATGATTGGTCATTTTTGTAGTGTTTTTCTTGCAGCGTATTGTGCTGCGGTGCTCACAAATGCGGGTTTTGACTTTACGGGTGGTCATACCAATGTAGGTCAGATTGCACGGACATATGATCCGGTATACAACATTCTCTGTGTTACAATTGGTATGTTTGCGTAACTCCCATGTCCTTCCAGGTTCCAGGTTCAGGTATTTGGTTGTCTCCGTGATATGGCATACGCTGCAATTACCGCAAGGGTAGTGCCCTTTGATGTTGGGGAGGCCCCAGGCGTTGAGCACCGTGTTGGAAGGTCTGGCGGGGACACCCGGTCTGGTAGATACTATGGTGTCCTTGATGGATCTAGCTCTTTTGGTTGAGAGGAGGGGAGGTTCCCATTTCAGGTGGCCTGTGTTGAGGATCTTCCAGTTCTTTTTAATGATCTGGGAAACTTTGTTGGTCACCGTGTTGTAAGTGGTAACACATGTGAGTGGAGGAGGGGTGGGTTCTTTGGGGTAGGTTTCCAGTAGACCTTCACGGTTTTGATTTCTGGCCCTCTTACTGGCGGTCTTAGTTATGTGTTTCGGGTAGCCGCGTTGATGCAGCTTATGGCAAAGGTCTTGGGCTTGTATTTTATAGTCTCTAGGGTCACTGCAGTTTCTGCGAAGTCGCAGAAATTGACCATACGGGAGGTTTTCACGGAGGGCTCGGGGGTGAAAACTGGAAAAGTGCAGGAGGGAGTTGCGGGCAGTGGGTTTGAAATGTGTTTTACTCATGAGTCCTCCTGAAACTGCTTGGATGTCAAGATCTAGAAAGGTGGTTTGGTGTCTGTCAGAACTATGTGTGAAACGTAAGTTTGGGTCACACGTGTTTAGCCAGTCACAGAAGGTGGTGAGTGATTCGCTCGATCCTTCCCAGATGAGGAGGATATCATCAATATAGCGCTTGTAGAACTTGATTTGTGGGATACGTGGCTGGTTATTACTGAGCAGATGTTTCGTCTCGAAGTTGAAGACGTACAGGCCCGCTATGCTGGGAGCGAAAACACTCCCCATTGATGTACCATACTTCTGTAGATAAAGCTTGCCCTCATATTCGAAGTAATTCTGTTTGAGTGCGAGGGTGGCGCACTTCAGTACGAATGAGGGAGGCGTGTGGTATTGCCAATCAGCCTCATTGAGGGCTTCTTCTAATACTCGTAGGGTGTCATCTTGTGGGAGGCTGGTGTACAGACTTTCCACGTCCAGTGATACCAGAAAGGAGCTGTTAGGGTCGTAGTGTATGTTAGCTAGGAGTCCTAGAAGATCTTTGGTATCTTTGAGATACGTGCTGGTAGACTGGACCAGGGGTTGTAAGAAGTGGTCGCAGAAACGTGAAAGGGGTTCCAACAGGGACCCGATGCCTGAAACGATCGGGCGACCAGGGGGAGGGATCTTATTCTTATGAATTTTAGGAACAGTATAAAAGTATGGTATTTTCCCTTTTGTAGTGGTGAGGAATTTGGCCTCGCTTTTTGAAATCTGCCCATTCAGTTCCGCTTCTCCCACTAGGGTTTGGATGTTCGTTTTGAGTGAGATGCTGGGGTCATGTGTGAGCAGTTCATAGTTCTTAGTGTCATTGAGTAGACGCTGACATTCTTGGTGATAGTCCTCTTTGTTGAGGATTACCGTGCCTCCCCCTTTGTCGGCTGGTTTGATGATTATATCAGGGTTGTTCTTCAATGATTGTAGGGCAAGCCGTTCTTGTCTGCTAGTGTTTTGGAATGTATGGGGTTCTTTGAGAGCTTCGATTTCCTTAAACACTGCTTGCTCGTAGACCAAGATTTCTGGTGGAATGGAGCTGGGGGGGGGGCATGAAGGTAGATTTTACCCATAGGGTGGTGTCCCCCTGATCACTAGGGTCAGGGAGAGTTGGAGTGTTCTCAAAGAATGCCTTAAGTTTTAGTTTGCGAAAGAATTCAGCTAGTTCGCAATGTAGTTTGAATTTATCAAGTTTGGTCGTGGGGGCATAGCCAAGGCCTTTCTCAAGGATGGCTTCCTCTATGGGTGTTAGAATGTATTGAGAGAGGTTGGTAATGAGACTTAGCGTGTGCTCGGGCCTGGTTGTTGGTCTCTGGTTTGGCTCCTCGTCTGTGCTCCCTGTGGAGGGTCGTCTTGCCAGTGTACTGTGTTCCCTCTGCGTCTCCTTCCGCGACCTCTTCGGCCTCTTCCTAAAAAAGACTGTGGTTGGTTTTGATTCATGTATGGTGGTGGTGGACCAAATGGTGGGTTCCAGCCATATCCAAATTGTGGGTGTATAGGGGGGATACATGGATGGGTATAGTACGTTGGGTCCCCGGGGCCCCGGGGTCCATGGTTGTTGCCATCCTATGGGGCCCCCTCTGCCTTGCTGACGTCGGCGGTAGCTGCTGTTACTGGAGCCGCTGCTTCCGGATGAGTCTTCATCTGATGATGTCCCTGACATGTCCGCCTTCCAACACGGTGCTCAACGCCTGGGGCCTCCCCAACATCAAAGGGCACTACCCTTGCGGTAATTGCAGCGTATGCCATATCACGGAGACAACCAAATACCTGAACCTGGAACCTGGAAGGACATGGGAGTTACGCAAACATACCAATTGTAACACAGAGAATGTTGTATACCGGATCATATGTCCGTGCAATCTGACCTACATTGGTATGACCACCCTTAAAGTCAAAACCCGCATTTGTGAGCACCGCAGCACAATACGCTGCAAGAAAAACACTACAAAAATGACCAATCATTTCTTGGAAAAAGGCCACACGACCAACGATATGAGATGGGTCATAATCGAAGCCCTAGACCACAACCTTCCCAACATTCAGACCCGCCTCCTGGAACAGGAACAAAGATGGATATATCGCCTTTCGAGCCACATCATTGGTTTGAACGATAATATCCCCTGCAACTGCTTGAGAAAGTCCTGACAGTATCTTCTTAATAGGCTCAAACATTTTGATCTGTAACCACAGGTTTATGCTCAATCCATTCTTTACGCTCAACCTTGCCAGGTACATCCTCCTATTCAGTACCAGCCTATCTTGCCATCTGATATTTCCACCACAGTGCAGGCCTTGGCTTCAACTACTCAACTGGTCTCAGATGTTTATGTACACTCCTGTGGCTTTTCCACAATACCAGCTTTGATTATATCTAGCATCCCCATCTCATTCCTTATTTTGAATTTTTCCTGACTTTCTCAAGTACAGGCTTTAACCACCTAGTGGGCACCAGTTTCTTGTGTAATTTCCGTCCTACCAATGAGTTCGAATTATCCCCAGCCTCCGCGCATGCACGGGTTCAGTTTAACACCCACCAAGGCTTTCTTCTCCTACGCATGCGTGCAGAACTCACATCGCTCCCTTGAGCAGGCGCTCTTGCTCCTAACCCCCGGGTATCATTCGCGCATGCGCACCAGCCACGCGCCTACCCCTACACGCATGCGTGGTCCACTCGGCCCCGCCCGAGTTTACCAGCAAACACGCACGTACACAATGGAGTACTTCCCTATTTGATCTCATTTTCCCTTGGGTCCCTCAGCATCCGGGACTTCGGGAGACCTCAGTAGGTGCCAGGCGATGGTAGCTTCACAATCAAGTAAGGTGTCTCTTACTCGCTCACCCTGGATACCATTACTTCCATTCCTACCTCGCTTTTTAACTTGTTATTTCTTTTGTCCACAGAATTGTTGTAAGGAGCGCCCCCCTCCGCTTCCCGCTCAGCGCTCTCACTCAGCCATAGTGTAATTATCCTTTTCCCCTCCCCTGTTTTGCGCATTGTGTTCCTCCTCTTTAGACTGTGCCCACCCCATACCTCTAGCGCTTACGGGCTCCATTTAGCCTCTTCTCACTAGCGCACAGTGGGCCTCTCACTATGTACACACCTCGTGATGAGGTCTCACGACCATTGCCGGTATAATCACCTGGCGCTATTCGTGTACATTTCACCATTTGCTCATTGTAGTATTGCCGTGTTATTTACCACCTGGCACCCCTAGTTCACAGAGCGCTTCGCGTCTTACCTAGCATCTCTAATGGTCTTGCCTCCGCCTTTTCGCTTAGCAGCATGATACACCCCAATAGTGTGTGTGTCACCAACGGTACGTTCTCTGAAGACAGGTTTGATTAATCACAGCACTCTAAAATCTATTTAAAACTATATTTGATTGTTGCCTACATTCCAGGGCACCAAATGTAATTCTCATATGTGTCTTGTGTGCTGTCTTGTTTTCTTCCACAGGTTTGCGCCGCAGTGTCTGCAATTGTGTCGACACTGTGTCCACACACCTTAGCGAGTGTGTAGGTAAATAACCTTTTTAAATATTTTTTCACCACGTGGCACTTCACTTTTTGCCACTCACTATACACTGGTCCTGACGAAAGCTCCTTATTATTTTTATACGTGAGCTGAAACATGTAGACCCACAACACAGCCAACTAGCAGATAATTATTTCTTCATTAGTTGCATCACATATCTTTTTAGTCTATATCCTGAGCCGCCAATAATAAATCGTCTAATGGCAAGGATTCTCAGAGATATATGTTTTTAATCATCACCACATCACATTCTTGCACCACACCAGCTCCGCTGTAGTCAGGCGTTGCAGCACAACCGGGGGGCATTCGGCCACCCGGTTGGGGCCCCAATGATGAAGCATGAAACCAACCAGGTTGGTGTGTGAGGGGCCTTTTAACCCACCTTGTGGGTTCCCAAACACTGCTTCATTTTGACCGTACCACACTACATTGGGTCTGTCCACCTTTGACAAAATTTGTTTGACAAGTTACCTTTATTAGTAAGGATTACGGCTAGCCGTAGAATTACATCTCAGCAGGTGGCTGGTATGCTGTTTGAATCTTACTCTGAGCAGGATTATGAGACTGACAGTGCATCCGAGGGAGAGGAGGGAGTGCAAGATTCTGGAATTGCGTTTTCTGTCCATGAGGAATCATCTGATGATGAAGCTACTCTCAGTTCAGATGAAGCTACTCTCAGTGCGGATGAAGTGTCTGTTTTAGAGGAGAACACTGATGTGTCGATGGTGCAGCAAGAGACATCTGGATTGCAGCCTGAGGCTGCAAGGCTTCCTACTGGAAGTGCTGGACTCTGGGTTGATCCAAACATGGTGCAGCTGGTGTTGCCTGCCTTTAGTGGTGATGCAGGGTGTAGAGTGGATTGTATGTATGTATGTATTTGGTATTTGTTAAGCGCGTATATCACCCGTAGGTCTCACAGCACCAGCAGATACTCAGAGAAACCAGGAGAGGTGTCTCGGCAGAGCTAGAAAGCCATGTTTTAAGAGTTTTGCGGAACCTCTTATGAACTGGTTCCAATCGGAGATATAGAGGCAAGGTATTCCATGTTTCAGGGGCAATTTTGGAGAAAGATCTGCCCCCATTCCTTACTGTACGCACTTTTGGTACTGTTAGGAATTGTTTACTGGTGGAGCGAAGGGTTCTGGCTGGTTGGTATTTTATCCGTTTTTTAGCTAGATATTTTGGCCCTTTGCCATTAAGGGTTTTATGGACCATACAGCATAGTTTGAATTTGATCCTCTTTTTGATGGGGAGCCAGTGGAGGGTCTTCAAACTGGGCGCGGAGGGGGTGCGTGGAGGGAGGTTTAAGACTAGCCTGGTCGCAGTGTTCTGCAAGACCTGAAGTATTGTCAGATGCTCTTCATTTATAGAGGCAAGTAGTGCATTTCCGTAGTCTAGACGGCTAAAGATTAGTCCCTGAACTAGGGGCATGCAAGATGATAAAGGAATCCATTTGAAGATTTTCCTGAGATTACGCATTAGACCATAGCTGGTATGTACTACATTGTTAATGTGGTCCGCCATGGAGAGTTTATTGTCTATTATTATACCCAGATTTCGGGCTGCTGACTTAGGCGGGGGGGCAGGATCCCAAAGAAGGCGGCCACCAGTCATCTGTCCACAGTTTCTGTGCATCACCGAAGAGCATGATTTCAGTTTTGCTTGCATTGAGTAATAGGTGGTTGTTTGTCATCCAATCATTTATGGCCATCATGCACTGTTTGAACCTAAGTTTAGTGTCAGTGGGATCTGGTCCAAGGGTGATTAGCAGCTGCGTGTCATCGGCGTATGACACTGTTTCGAACCCATATGCTCTGATTATTTTTGCCTATGAGGACACATATAGGTTGAAAAGTGTGGGGCTTAATATGGATCCCTGGGGTACTCCCTTGTCAATTATCTGGCTCTTAGATGAAAAATCTCCTATTTGGACCTTGGAGGATCGATCCAACAGGTAGCTCTTGATTCAGTTTAACGCTAGGCCCTCGACATCAAACTCCGATAGGTGCTCCAAGAGGATGCCATGTGAGATGGTGTCGAAGGCAGCCGACAAGTCAAGTAAAATCAAGATGGCGGATTGTCTTGCGTCAAGAGAAAGCCTTATGTTGTCAACCATCTTGAGTAAGGCCGTTTCAGTGCTATGAAAGGCCCGGATCCCTGATTGAGATGGGTCCAACAGATTAGTGCTTTCTAGATGTTTATATAGTTGATTGTTGACCAACAATTCCATGACTTTTCCAAATAGGGACAAGAGAGAGATGGGTCGGTAGTTAGCAAGCTGTTTAGGGTCAGCTGTCGGCTTTTTTAGGCTTGGTCTGATTATGGCCTCCTTCCAGTGTGAAGGTACGGTGGATTGCGATAGTGAGAGATTGAAAATGTTGGTCAGATTGGGGAGAAGAGTGGGTGCGATTTTGGATAGAATCTGGGAAGAGGCCGGGTCGGCTGGTGATCCGGAATTAATCTTGTTTATAAGAGTGAGGGCTACTTCTTCCTCTGTGACAGTATGGATTTCAATGAGGGCGGCTGTGTGCAAGGGAAAAAACTTATTAGCTGTCTGTTTAGGTGGTGTGTCGGTTGGTTGAATTGTGAATTTCTTTTGCCTATACAGTTTTTTCATTTGTTCATGGATGATGTATTTTTGGCTGAGATTGTTGAGAAGACTACTTTGAACAGTTTTTGAGGGACAACAGTGCCAGACTTAGGCCACGCTCTAGAACTACCTGGTGGACCCCCACAAATCTGGATGAGATGAAGTATTTGGGTTTGACTTTTTTGATGGGCTTGATAAGGAAGCTGTCCATGGCTTCATATTGGTCTACCAGTCCCTTGATGGCAACAGCCATATTTCCTGCAATTATGTTGTGATCGGTATTTACTTTTGCTTCGAATGCTGCATTTTGTTGATAATGCTTTGGCGGTGCCACAAGATCACCCTGACTGTGACCGTCTTTTTAAGATTCGGCCTGTTCTTGATCACTTTGTGGATCGATTTTCAGAGATCTATACTCCAGGGAAAGAAATAGCTGTTGATGAGTCTTTGGTCCTGTTCAAGGGCCGTTTGGTTTTTAGGCAGTACATTCCTAGCAAGAGGGCACGTTATTGAATTAATATGTATATGTTGTCTGAGAGTAGGACAGGATATGTCTATAATTTCCGGGTGTACACTGGTAGGGATTCCACTATTGATCCCCACTGGTTGTCCGTCCACTTTTGGATTTTCAGAGAAAATTGTGTGGGATCTTGCTAGAGGACTATTTAACAGAGGCCACCATTTGTACCTTAATAACTTCTACACTGCTGTGCAAATGTTTAAGGAATTGTTTAAAGTGGACCCTTTTGCTTGTGGTACAATCCGCTCTAACTGTAAAGGTTACCCAAAAGAGCTTGTCTGCAAAAAGCTTCAGAGGGGACAGTGCCCACATGTTTCCGATTGTATCACACTCAAAAGTGTTTTTGGGAGCAACCGTGAGTCTAATAGTGTACTGCCTGGTCTGTATGGTTTTATTTAGTTGTTGTTCTATTTCACGTTTGGCAATAGAATGATGTCTTTAGTTACTGCTGTTTTTGTAGTTATAGTTTTGTATCTAGTTGCAATTGGTTTGTGTTTTCTTTCGTGTTAAAAAACTTATGAATGTGTGCGTGGACTGGTGCTTGGCTGGCGGTGTGCGTGGACTGCCGCTTGGCTGGCGGTGTTCGTGGACTGGTGCTTGGCTGGTGATGTGCGTGGACTGGCGCTTGACAGGCAATGTGGGTGGGATGGTGCTTGGCTGGCGGTGTGCTTGGGCTGGCATTTGGCTGGCAGTGTGTGAGTAGTGACTTGCTGCTGGTCATTACACACTCTGCTAGTCAAAAGCCACTGCAGACACTATGTCAACAACCAGCCGATGTGATTGCTGTATCAGTCATGTGGGCATATGAAAGTGATGGGCCCTTGAATGGCGCTGTCTGTTGATGTGAATGTTGTAATGTGCTGGGTCCGCGGCTGGTGTTGTGAAAGGTGTGTGAATGGCCTGTAAAGAGGTTGGTGCCTTGCCGTGGCTTTACAGCTCATGAGCTGTCAGTCATTGGTTCAGGTTTTTAACCTTTTAAATAATAAAAGTACATTTTTGTGAAATCTCTTGTTAATAGAATTTTATGCTCTGAACCTTCACTCACCCTCGTGCCAAATCCAACCAGTATGTGAGAATACTTAAGGAATTGTTCATTTTGAAGGAATATTTGTCTTTTCGGTCTCTCTCTGCCAGGGTGTACATTGTCTCCACATTGTCTGTGGATGTGAGTGTTGTAATGTGCTGGGGCTGCAGCTGGTGGTGTGAAAGTGTGTGTCAAGTATGAAAGGCGAGTGAATGGCCTGTCAAGAGATTGGTGCCTTGTCGTGGCTTTACAGCTCACGAGCTGTGAGTCATTGTTTCAGGTTTTTAACCTTTAATTATCATTAATTATTAACAGTGCATTTTCTTTTTGTGAAATCTCTTGTTAATAAAATATACATTTTGAACCTTTCACTCACCCTCGTGCCAAATCCTACCAGTATATGTGTGTACTTGAAACAGGTGGAGAGGCAGTCATATTTGTCTCATTTGTCTTTCTGTGCTAAGGTGTAGTCTGTCTCTAGGGAAAATTTACCAACTTTAGATATTTCTGTAAATTAAAAAAAAAATTGGGAGTGCTGGGTGGTGTGCCTCTCATGGACCCTAACAAGTTTATTTACTCACAATGCCATGCAAACCTCAAAATGTGACTATAGTCACGCATTTTCCCTGTATTACTGTGTCATAATATTCTGTTGTCAGAAAAAACACAAATTTCCTCCCACCCAGCGTTCCCCCAGGTCTCCCGATTAAAATGGTACCTCACTCACGTGGGTGGGTCAAGTACCCGGGGCAGGCAAGGGCCCAAAACTTATCACAAAACAACCTGGTTTTGCAAGGGGGGTCCCATAAGTTTTTGGGCCCGGGCTCGGCGGCCATCTAGGGAAACATACCAAACCCACACATTTCTGAAAACTAGTCACCCCGGAGAGTCTAGCGAGGTATGGCTTGCGTAGCTCCCCCAACATTTTCCTACCCAGAATCCCTTGCAAACCTCAAATTTAGCTAATAAAATCACTTTTTTTCTCAAATTTTGGTGTGGGAAAGTTCTGGAATCTGGTAAACTTTTTTAGCAGGAGACCTGGGGGAACGCTGGTTGGGAGGAAATTTGTGGAGCCACGCAGATTCCAGAACTTTCCCACACTGAAGTTTGAGAAAAAAGGTGATTTTGTCCCAGCTAAATTTGAGGTTTGCAGGAGATTCTGGTTAGAAAAATGTTGGGGGACCCATGCAAGCCATACCTCGCTGGACTCCCCCCGGTGTGTAGTTTTTAGAAATGTGTGGGTTTGGTAAGTTTCCCTAGATGGCCTCTGAGCCCGGGGCCAAAAACTCATGGGACCCCCCTTGCAAAACCAGGTTGTCTTGTGATAGGTCATTTTGATTTGTCTCAATAGGTTTTGGGCCCTTGCCTGTCGCGGGTACTTGACACACCCACCCAAGTGAGGTACCATTTTTCTCGGAAGACTTTGGGGAATGCGAGTTTGGTGGAATTTTGTGGATCCACGCAGATTCCAGAACTTTCCGCCACAGAAATGTGAGGAAAATGTGTTTTAAAAAAAATATATTAGGTTTGCAAGGGATTCTGGGTAACAGAACCTGGTAAGAGCCAGTCAAGTCACCCCATCCTGGATTCCCCTGGGTGTCTAGGTTTCAAAATTGTATATATTGTATACAAGCTTTATTCAATTTTTGTCATAAAATCATAAAAGCATACAATTATAAGGACGTTTCATAAAAAGAGGTTACATAAGATTACATTTACAAAATGATTTACATAGTAAAAAGAATGCGTTTAGGTTTAGTCACAATTATTTCAAGTTTCATTCCAATTTGGATTAGATTAAATACAATGTTCGAATTAAAATTATTTGTCTGCGTTTCGCTATACCTTGTAAAAAGTCATAACTAATTTGTACTCTGTATGTCACAGCCTAAGTTCTTTTTCCTGGCATAAAACACTGCCCATAAAAAAGACGTCATTCTACACCACATCTCCTCTGACGATAATGATTGTAAATACAGATATGCAGAGCGACATTGAGAAAAAGACATGTGTTTAATAGGCGGTAGAACATACCACTTTCTACATTTTGTATAAAATTAACAAAATAGCAAGCACATGCATTGTATTCTGGGGCATGTTGTCATTCAGGGGCAATTAATCAAGTTTGAAGACCGATTATTCATAGTGGCAAAAGTAATTAGTCTGTGAAATATATCTAATCTTAGGCGGGTCAGAACGAATTTGTGGCGAACATTTAAGACAAGTTTAAGGTATGGCTAGATAGTAAATGTAGTTAAAATCAGTTGGTTTTTCAGGACACTGGGTTTAGAAAGTTCAGTAGTAATTTTAAGAGCTTCCAGGTGTGCCGTTGCTTCCTTCTTAAGCGATTTTCTACTGATACTCCCCATTGTTTCCGGTTTCTCAAAATACTCGGGGTGAGCCATGTCACCAAAGAACCTTTCAACATATACCAGCCATGGAATACGTGAATAAAGTGATGATTTTAAACAGTCGCAAATTATTGCTTTGTTGAAGTCTGTATGGTCAGAAGTCCAGATTGTATGCCATAACAGTATTGGTTCTATCTTAATCATATCTTCAACAAAGGGCATACCAAGTTCAGAGTGGGATACATACACTGAGGTGCTTTTAAGGATTGCTAGAAGGTATCTAATAAGTAGTTTTCTTCTCCTTGTAAACCCTCCGCACTGCTTATATCCCCATATGCCCGCCCCATATAATGCTATGCTAAGGCACTTTGCTTAATATATTGTCAGCATAGTATCTGGGGGGTTTGAACCCAGTTGTATGGCAAAACGTATGAGGGCCCAACATGCCTTACTGAATTGGTTCTGTCTGTTTTCGATTGCGTTATTCCATGTACTGGCTTTGTCGAATAGGACTCCTAAGAAAGTGTCAGTGAACCCAATTTCTTCCCCTGTTATTACTATATCCCTACATTTTATGTTTTTTCCCCACATTTCATAATGTAGGTTTTTGATTAGTTCACATGGAGCCACAGATCCTTCATTTAATCAACAAAACCAGTCAACAGGGACTGTAAGGCCAATGGGGTGCGGGCCATTAGTTCTGCTTCGTCAGCATAGAGGAGGGCTGGGACAGGGCGAGTACCTATCTGTGGAAGATCTTTTGCCACAGCCACTAAAGTTTCCCCACACCGTTAAAGTATAGTGTAAACAAGAAGGGGGCTAGGACGCCGCCCTGCCTGACACCTCTCTCTACCCTGAATGATTTCGTACATTCCCCTTTGGCACCAATCCTAACCTTTGACCTGTACCCTGTGTATAGGTCTCTCAGGGAACTGATGATCGGGGTGTCTACCCCCATGTCTTTCAATTTTGACCACAATTTTTCATGCAACCCACAATCAAAAGCTGATGAGAGATCTACAAAAGCGAAGTAAAGCATCCCCTTTCTCATCTTAACGTACTTCCTGATAAACATATTTAAAATTAAAACTCTGTTCAATTGTGCCTATCCCGCTACGGAAGCCATATTGGAGATCTGATAATTTCTGATTTTCTTCTGCCCAGTTCTGTAGCCTTTCTAAGATTATGAATCCTGCTATTTTGGCAATCAAAGAGATTGGCCTGTAACATGCCGGATTTAGATGGTCTCCTTTTTTATAGATGGGAACAATAATTGACTCTCTACTTGATGGCAGGAGGCCTACAGTGCATATGGCCCTTAGCTATAGTCAGTAGTGGTCCCCATAGTTGATGTTACTTTTATACAGATCTACAGGGATGGCATCAGGACCAGGAGCTTTGCTGCATTTACTTGATTGTATCCCGTTGATGACCTCATCCAGTGAAAACAGGGAGATAGGGGCAGTTTGACAGATTATCATTATCAAGGTGGCCTTGGGGCTGTGAGTTTGTCGGGGAGGGTAAACAGAAGATGTTTGAGAAGTGCTAAATCCATTCATCTACTAAGATTGCGAGTTCGATTTTGGGGGTCACGTCTGTACTCCACTGGGATGAGTTGATTATCTTCCAGCAGGTTCTTTCATATTTACAGATGCTTGCCTGCTGCAATGTATCCCAGGCATCCTCTCTTAACTGGATTTTCCTTTTCTTCAATGCCTGTTTATACAGGGCTCTGCAATGCTGGACCTCATCAGTGATACTCGGTGTTCTATGCAGTGCCTTCCTCAAGAGCTTGTGAGCTTTTATACATAGTGCGTCAAACCAGCCCTTCACCCTCCTTTCTCTGGTTCTGCTGCTGTTAACAAACATGATCTCCCTCGCGCCCTGAGTTATATTCAGAAAGGCAGCAATAACTTCAGCAGGGGGTGTGGTGTCCTTTAGGTATAGATCAAAAGCCTCTTGATTATTACTTATTAGGTGATTGAGGAAATATTACGGAATGACCTGAGTCCAACGTAGGGTATAATCATTGGGTTGGGTAATTCTATTCTTTCTGTCTGATGAGAGGTATGGTCGGATCCCTTTTTTTTTTAAAGAACGGGTCAGATGATAACTGGACACTCAAGGGGAGGTGGTCTCTGAGCGAGATTGAATGAGTTAAAAAATTAAACACTGAACCGGCCGATCGTTTTGTCATTAAAATATGATCTATAATACTATTACTAGAACACTCATTAAAAGTTTTCTTCCTGAAAACATGAGGGATTGCAATCTCGTTGGCAAATGTTAAATCAAATTTAAGCAGCAGTTCATTAATCTTATTGCCATATAGACTGTGCATAAAATGAGTGGTCCTCGCCCTCAATCTCTAACATACCACACTGTTTGTACGAGCATGCCATACATTGGCGCTTATTAAAATTTCCTCCCCACAGGATCGTCAGATGTTTTTTACTAGTATTGCCTATACCCCCTAAATCGTTATTTAGGTCCTGGATAACGTTCATTATTTGTTTTGTGGTGGCGTTATAATAAAAATTAATTATTACCATTATTGCATCACCTTTTGTCTCAAAGACTATTATTTGATAAAAACAATTCTTTACGTTGGGGATATTGGGGATAATTTTTATGAATTGCAGAGTATTAGCTATATAAGTACACAGACCCCCTTTCGCCCTGCCATGTCTTGATGGGACAGCTGAGGTAAAATAGGTTCTATTTATGTGGATATGTTCTGTGAGCCATGTCTCTTGTACGCATATAATCGGATAATCCACTATGAAGTCTAGCCACTCTGGAGTCTGTATTTTGTTCCAGAGGCCGGCCGCGTTCCAGAATAGACAGCCCAGACGTTGTGGCGTTGTACTATTTGCCGTAATATTTTGCGTATCTGTTAGATTCAATGGGGGGGTTATCCTCTATCAGTTCCGGGGATATTACGTTTCTGCGATTCCTGTGATATGACCCCTGGGTTATTATCTAGATAATTGGCTAGGTTACTAACTTAAGCTGAGCAGAAGTCTGTGCCCTGCATTGGCCCTGAGTTCTGAGGGATTATCATAAAGGCGTTTCCATCATCAGTTGAGCTAAGATTGCCATGTCTTCTTTCTTCGCCAGCTAGTTGGGCCTCCCTTTTGAGCCAATCTAATCCTTCCAGTGTGGAACAGGCAGTGAAATCTGTTTGATGTTTGTATATTATAAATGGGGGACCTCGGTCTCTGGTCAGTACCACTGAGAGGTCTTAAGTTGTTCTTTGGGTGAGGAGAACGGTAAAAATAGCCGAGAGGTCGAACAGTGATCACATTACCGTCATTATTAATGTACCCCGTTCTATGTAAAACCGCCTCAACCAACTCCAGTGTACCAAAAGACAGTACCACACAGTCACCAGCCTGTTCTTTCTTGCCCTTCCATACCCATTTCACTCTTGTTGCCATCTTGAAGTTATGAAATAGATGGTCGGTTAGGCCCGATCTCGTGCCCAGCCAGTTAAGAGATTTATTTCTTAAGGAGGACCAACTTTCTTTACTATTTGGGGTTAATGAGGGAACATTTGTCGGACTACCACGTAAGGGGCCGCTGGTGGTGGAAGATTCAAACGGTCTGATATTTGTTCTGTATATTCTCTAGGGTCTAGGAGCCGTTCTTGGAAATCTAATGGTGCACCAGTGGGGTCTGATCCGTTCTGGTTGTCTCCAGAGTGTGCCCCATTCATTTTCATACCTGTGACCTTTTTACTTGCTATATGGCGGTAGGGGCGTAGGCTAGAACCAGTTGATTCAGTATACTCTATAGTTCTCTTGCTTAGTGGTTCTATTACAGGTTCTGAAGGAAGGTTAGGGACAGTATCATGTACTAAATTCATCTTTTGTCCGGAAGAAAAGATTGTCAGGAGTTCCAGACATGAACTGGTTTTTTGTCTCTACTTTTAATAGCCTGAATTGTATTGCCCCTAGTATTTTATATCCATGTTGGTCAAGATTTTTAAGTGCTTCTACCAAAGAATCAGTTTGTTGATAATGCTATTTTGATTGGAATCTGGGAGGATTTTATTGGGGGCAGTTTAGTTTTGGGCCAAGCCCTGTACATAGGGAGTTCCCTTTTTGTTCCTTGTTGTCTTATTGCCTTGTTTAGAGACTGCACCCTATGATCTAGGTTTTTTTGCAATTTTGAGTGGTGGTGAATTAGACCTGGTGGGTGACAAAGACTCAGAAATGAGTTGTGCGCACCCATTTCCCTTGTTTGCTCCCGCCTCTTCTATCATCCTGCTTGAATCTCTCCCCTCTATCCTGTTTCCAGGGGTTTTTGAGTCATTAACCAGTACCTGAACTGACGTGGTCTTAGTGGCCTCACCTAAGGATTCTTCCACTGTGAGTATCTGCTTTTCTATGGCCCCCCCATTGCTCCTGGGCTGTATCTTAGTAATGGCAGTTGGGATTTGTCAGGGGAGTGAGTATTTCCTAACGTAGCTGTATGCTTTCTTTTGCCCATATTTAGCTTGCCTGTTCTGTTGGGGCGCCTTGCGCTTGTAGAAACAATAGAAATTTACTCAGTTGGTTTGGTGCGATTGAATAAAGGCACAGTGAAGGGACAAAAGGTTATAGTAATAAACCGAGCTACGTTGTTAATTAGAACTTTAACTAACCTTATCACTCCTCCCCTCTCCCCAATCAATTGGTATAGTTTCCAACGCAATGGAAAGATACCTTTGTGTCCTCAGGCTACTGCTGTTCAGTCAAGATGATGCTACTAAGCCGTCCAGGGTTCCCTGCAATTCCGTTGTTAGGGGGGTGGCCCCACCCTGCCTCCTCCTATCACCGACGGGTGCAGGACGGGCCCTCCCTTGGCCCAGGCTTCGCCCGAGCGCATCCCGCGCCGCAGGGGGAGAGGCAGAGCTTTAAGCGCAATTAGTAGCGCCTCCCCCTCATTAGCGGTATCAGGGCGGTGATGCGGTGCACACTGGGGCCTGCAGTCCTGCCCAGGCTGTTGTTGCGGGCAGAAATGAGGAGATATGCGGCCTGGTTAGCAGCGGTGAGTTTTTCTGCTCTGGGATAACGATCCCACCAGAGTACTTCCACCTGGATGCCTCCCCAGCAGAAAGAAACAAGAATGCACGATTCACTGCAGGTCAGAACAGCGTCAGAAAATGTATGTTTGCTAGGTTTCTCTAGGTGCCGGCAGAGCTAGGGTACAAAGTCTACAGCTAGGGTCCGTTTTCACTGTGAAAATGTGGTGTGTCCACGTTGCATTTTGGGTCGTTTCCTGTCGCAGGCACTAGGCCGACCCACACAAGTGAGACACCATTTTTCTCGGAAGACTTTGGGGGAGGCGGTGTGGGTGGAATTTTGTGGATCCACGCAGATTCCAGAACTTTCCACCACAGAAATGTGAGGAAAATGTGTTTTTTTGACAAATTTTTAGGTTTGCAAGGGATTCTGGGTACCAGAACCTGGTGGGAGCCAGTCAATTCACCCCATCGTGGATTCCCCTGGGTGTCTAGTTTTCAAAAATGTATAGGTTTGCTAGGATTTCCTAGGTGCAGGAAGAGCTAGGGTTCAAAATCTACAGCTAGGCACTTTGCAAAAAAAGGGTCAGTTTTCACTGTGAAAATGTGGTGTGTCCACGTTGCGTTTTGGGTTGTTTCCTGTCGCAGGCACTAGGCCTACTCACACAAGTGAGGTACCATTTTTTTTGGAAGACTTTGGGGAACGCGGGGTGGGTGGGATTTTGTGTATCCACGCAGATTGCAGAACTTTCCACCACAGAAATGTGAGGGAAATGTTTTTTTGGGACACATTTTTAGGTTTGCAAAGGATTCTGGGTAACAGAACCTGGTGAGAGCCAGTCAAGTCACCCCCTCCTGTATTCCCCTGGGTGTTTAGTTTTTAAAAATGTATAGGTTTGCTAGGTTTCCCTAGGTGCTAGGGATCAAAATCTACAGCTAGGGTCAGTTTTCACTGTAAAAATAAAGTGTCCACACGTTGCGTTTTGGGCCAATTTGTGCCGCGGGCACTAGGCCTACCCACACAAATGAGGTATAATTTTTATCGGGAGATTTAGGGTAACACAGAAATGTAGAGCCACTGTTATTACCTATTGACTTTTGATGCATTTCTGTCTTCCAAATGATAGACAATGTGTAAAAAAAAATATTTTGAAAAATGACCTATAATTCTCATGCTGGTATGGGTCCTCACAATTTCGGAAATGTGCAAATATCTACTGTTTCTAAACTCTATATTTTGTTCCAATTTCAGAAATGCATAGGTGTCTTTCATACCGATTTTTCCATGTATATATTTTCCCAAATATAATTGCAATATACCCGGTACATAATGAAAAACCATTGCCAGACGCTGCTCAGTTATTGGCTCTGGGTTCGTCGGGTTGTTGGTGAACCTACAAGTCCTATATATCCCCACAACCAGAAAGGTCCAGCGGATGTAACAGTATATTGCTTTCAAACAGCTTTCACAATTAGAAGAAGTGACAGGTGAAAACGTTGGCATAAATGGCTGTTTTTTATCAACTACTTTTCAATTTTTCCTATATTTAACTGTTAGTTTCTATACAGAAACCTTGAAGTTTCTGTATATATATGACCCCTTGATGAATTCAGAATGCTGTCTACTTTTCTAAAATGTACAGCTTTCCAGGATCCATAATTGCTTTCATACCCATTTCTACCATTAACTGGAAGAAGGTTAAAAGCACAAAAAATAGCAATAATAGGCTATATCCCAGTAAAATGCCAAAACTGTGTAAAACATATGTTGGTTTTCTGGCAAAGGTCTGTCAGTCCCTAAAAGCTGGGAAAATTGGGATTTCAGCTTCACAAACCCTTTGTTGACACCATTTGCAGGGGAAAAACCAGACGCTTTCATTTGAAGCACTTTTTCCCATTTTCCCCCCCAAAACCGAAATGTAGCTGTATTTTGGCTAATTTAGGGTCCACTCCCGGGGAATCCACAAACCCTGGGTACCCTTAGAATGCCCATGATGTTGGAAGAAAAGGACGCAAATTTGGCGTGGATACCTTATGTGGTCAAAAAGTTACAGGGGCCTAAGCGCAAATTACCCCAAGCAACCCAAAAAAGGCCTAGCAGCGAACGGGTTAATTACATGAGACTGGCAAAATCTCTAAAGCTGTTTCTAGGTCAGACCGAAAAACAAGATGAAAAAGGGATGCTTGAAATTGAATTGCCTTCAGTGTCACAAGAGTTTACAGTATTTTGTGGCCTCATCATTTATAATATTGCTGAAATTGATAGATAAAATAATTTGTTATGCAATTGAGGCTAGGTACAACAAGTTGTTTCTAAACTCATTTTTGTGCACATAGCAATGCTAGTATTGTAGATTGACAGCACTGATAAATGCAGGTCATGCTTGAAGTTCTAGATTTTTTTTAAAGAAAATCTAACACTTTATTTTAAGATTTACGTTCATGCTCAACTTTTGTACAATCGAAACACATTATCAGTAGAAAAGAATAAATTGGAGGCTACTTTACCATTTCCAAGGCACCACGGATGACACCACAGAGAAGATTACAGAAACATAGTGAAGATCTCCCTGCTGGAAGCTCTTCTACAAAGTCCACAAGAGGATTCTTTTCCAAAATTAAGGAAAACTCGTTCTTTGACCGATTATTGCAGGTGACACTCGGGGTAATGCCAAGATACATCTTAAAGGCAACCTGAAAATTAAAAAGATCAGTGTTACAATGTGAAGCTTTCCGTAGACAGAAAATGAAGGAGAAAATGTGAATGCTTCATTAATTAAACTCCATGTAACCTCCTAGTAGTTTCTTTAATATAGGTAAGGCTTTTTGCAGGAAAGAAAGCCAATAACATAGCACCTCTTAGTGAAACAACAGCCCTACCCTTAGCCAAGGCAAGTATATAGAAAATATATATGCCCGTCATTGAGCAAGTAGGGGGCCAACCCACAGCACTCTCACTTTTCTTCAAGGTAGGCAAGTAAGGCCAGCTGCTCTGTCCGAAAATATGCAACAGTGAACACTACACTAGGGCAGGCATCACCTGGCTAAGGCTTCCTTTTTCCCTCACTAGTTTCACAATGAAGTCTGGGCAGGTGACTGCTGACCCCGGGCCATGTTCTCAGTTCTGAGGTGGATGCCTTCTTAATCTAAAAAACAATTAGGGTAAAGGAGGCTGAGCACAGCTGACCTAGGTACCGCTTCACTTCCAACATTAAAAAGCCATGCATCTAAAAACACAAAGAAAGCGTTGTGGTTGATCGGATGTGATATTGGTTGCAGCACAAACCCTAAACAGAGTATGCAAAGTACCCTGTACACTTAGTCCTAGGTGGAATTCCAGTTTTTTTCAGTGACCTCAATGCTGATGCTCCTAATGAGTTGTATTTGTTACCCTCACTTACCTTATGGTGGCATGCTTCATCATCGGGCCTCATCCTGGTCCCTGTAAACCTAGATGGGCTCTGACATATTTCAGGGAGCACTTTTGGGATTACCACCGATGAGGATCTGGTTACTAGAAGATAAATAATACTTAGGATGCACCCTGGTGCCCCTTTCGTTTAGGGAGTTCCTGGTTTTGGTAAAAGTTATGCAGGAGATCTAAAAATAATTTAATGTTCTTGATATTTAGATTCTTCCTTTTGCTGGCTTTTGTGCACCATCGACACTCTGGCTCCACTAACAAGAGATAGCCTCTTCCTAGTTGTTAGTTTTAGATCTGGTTCCAAAAGGCCTCTTGTGGACCATACCAAAAATCTTACAGTGGGCTTCGAGCCTGCCCATTGCTTACCACTGGTTAACTTTAGTGTCACTCTTATTTGATGGCTTCCTTTTTCCTTCCTGCGTTAGTCCCATCCCTGGTGCACTGAGTCTTTTGATATCCCTTTGATTGACTGACGGGAATCATTTCACTGATCACATTCAGTGAACAATTTTGTTTCTTTTTCTTTCAGCACTCAATAAAAGTGCATGTTTTTTAGTTCTCCCACATGTGCTTCTGCCCCCACCACACACATTACGTTTTGCTCCCTCATTTCCCCCCAGGCTCCCAAGGTTCGTCGACTGCACCGCACCCCGCCTTCAATTTTCTTTTTTGATTTATATATTTTGTTTCTTCCCAGTCACAGCCTCCCTGTTGCTTTCCCCCAACCACTCACCGCACCTTCTATCCAACCAGCCTAGTGCTCGCACTCCCAGCTTGCAAAACCAGACGTGAATGGCACATTAAAAAATAATTGTTTTGAGGAGAGGATGATCTTTTGAGAGATTTTACCAAGTGGAGATATTTAGGATCACAAAATATAGCTGTACCGGTAGACATTGACAGAAATCATCATAACTTAAATGCAAACTTTTTAACAAATTGTGCATCCAATAACACGCTTTACAAGCAAATGGTGTGCCTATAAAATACCTCAATAAAATGATAATCTAAAAAGCTGGTGTACAACGGTGCTGAATTGATGAAAAAGTTTCAATTTTTTTATTCTCCAACCATTCTAGTGTATGCTATTCTTCAGCGAGCGAGAGCTTTATTGTAAGACTGCTGTTTTGTTGGTGGGTGTTGTGAGAAGTTGGCCTGGTATATGCTGTCCACTGGTTCTAGTGGGCACCTTGCACCAGTCCAAACTACCCTTATTGATGATTGGGTTAAAGACAACCTTTATTGAAAGCTATCCTAGTGGTAGCTATGGAGAGCAGCCTTCAGGCTAAGTCTCGAAGGAATGTAAAGAAGCTTGGTTACCAGATTAAATCCTCCTGAATGACCAAATGAAAGGAGAACCACACAAGGTATATATAAAATATATGTATTTATTACTAAACACTCTCTACTAACCACTTTATGAGATTAGGGAACAAGATACACAATATTAAAGCACTAGAACAACAGTAAATAGCACAATACACAGTGGGCTCCAGGGGGAGACCAAACCATATATTAAGAAAGTGGAATAACAACCACTACTTGACTAGACACTGTGCCAGAGCATGTAGAATCGCTGGGACCCCAAGGAACCACCAAAGGTAGTGGCACAGGGTACCCACAGGGGATGCGTGCAGTGTGAGAACACAGACGCGAGCTCTGTACAATCCTATGGGAAAGTCGCGGTTGGAATTTTTAAGATTAAGGATACCTAGGAGAGGACTTTAAGCAAACCCTTTGGAACATAGAGGGTTCTAAGGCCAGCACCCTTGAGAGTACCATGGCATCCGAGTTACCTATCCCAGGAGAGCCGGGTGCATAGGGGTCAAGTGGTGTCGGAAACGCTCATTGATTTCAATGGCATGTTGCGAAGAAGTGCTGCTGCCGGGAAGATGAGAAGTGTCTGGTGTGATCCAAGCCTGGATCGAAGCAGAGAATAACCTGAAAGCAGAGGGGACAGAGTCTGGGTCACTTCACAGGTGTTTCAGTTGAGATGAGGTGAAACTTGACTCTGCAGCCACGGGGACCAGGAGACGGAGACGACAAACAAAGTCTGCAGGCGAGCTGTCCCACGAAGGATGTCGAGTGCTGGGGGGTCAGTGTCTGGATTGGAAACCAACAAGCCTTGACAACTGCAACCCACGCGGTCAGAGAAAGGATGTTTCGGTGTGGACCAGCAAGGTCCTGGGGACTCCCCAAGCAATGGAGAGTCAGGGCACGTCTGGAGCAACCAGGAAGGCCCACTGAAAGTTAAAGTTGCCTTCACAGGGACCCACAGGTCGACTGACCAGTGATCACGCGGGGACCTCAAGAGGAATCACAAAATACCAGCCCTCGGAACACTTGTGGAGTGTAGGCTTGTAATCTTCAGTGGAAACGCTGCTCGGGGTCAGGACTACAAGTAGCCCAAAGCACAGCCTGAGGGATCGCCAAAAAGCATATGCTGCTGCAAATGTGCATGGTGTCCAGGGGTACGAGTTGCACGGTCCCCACGAGGGCTGCGGGTCTCGGGTTTGCTGAGAGCACTAGTCGACCTCGGGGAAGCTTGGGAACCCACCTCCTGTGTTGCAAAATCTTCTGAGTCCTTCAGGAGCTACGTAGATGCAAACCGGTCAGATGCGTTTCAGGTGCCTGCTTTGCAGGGAAGTAACTCCTTTACTCCAAGGGAGATTCTTCGGTCATCCAGCGTAGTATAGATAGTCGAAGTACTTGGTTTCTGTAGCAGAGTTTTGTCCAGGTAAATCCAAAATCCTGTAGCCAGGGGTTCCTACTTTATACCCAAGGAAGGGATGGGCAAAATCTGGGGACCCACCTGTGGGAGGGTGAGGACAGAG
Source organism: Triturus cristatus (assembly GCF_964204655.1). Classification (NCBI taxonomy): domain Eukaryota; kingdom Metazoa; phylum Chordata; class Amphibia; order Caudata; family Salamandridae; genus Triturus; species Triturus cristatus. The sequence continues at coordinate 1,231,878,459 of NC_140589.1, read as the reverse complement.
GGGTGGCTACACCCATGTCCTTTGTCCAGTTTCACACCAGAGCAGGGGCTGATAGCCGGTTTGAGCTGGACTATGCACAGGGACACCAAATGTGCCCCCAGTGCAGACATCAAAGCACTCTCAGAGTGCACCCACCCAGCCCCAATACACTAAAGCCTGTCTGGGAGGTGATCACACCTCCCTGTGACAGGAATCCTATTGTCCAGCCTTCCCCTGCCGGTGTTTCATCCAGCAGCAGGAGGGCAGATTTGTGTCTGTGGCTGGCAGCATCCATTTTGTGATGCCAGGGTCTGTGAAGTTGGTACCGTGTGTACTGGTGCTGTCATATTTCTTCCTCTAGTAGGGTGGAATCATACCTCCCACATCAGTTACTGGTGTGGAGGTATGATTCCAAGGTGTTTGACACCAAACACGGCATGTTTCCATGCAGCCGTTTTAAAGTTAGCATTTACGGCGAGGTTATAATGCACTTAAGTATATATGGTTGGCTGCCTCACAAACAACCCCGGAATAGAGGTTCTGAAGCCTGCAGAGGTGCTCTGCTCATGCATGGGCACCCTCTTGCATAAAACCCAGCACCCGGCCTTCAGGATTGATAAGGCCTGCCATAGGGGTGACGGATATATATAGTGAACCTATATCTAAGTAAGGGGTGCATGCACCACCTTACACAGGCTTCTGTAGCAGACCTGTTGTGTCATTTTGAATGGTCTCCCAGGGCGGCATAATACATGCTGCAGCCCCTGAGAGGCCTCTGGGGTACCTATGCCCTAAGTACATAGTATACCATATACTATGGACTTATAAGGGTACCCCAGAATCCAATCTGGAGTGTACCTAAAGTACATGAACAACCAATTTAGGGAGAAAGCCGATAGACTGGGGTCCTGAATAGCAGGATCCCAATCACACTAGTCAAAAACCAGCAAAACACCAGGAAAAAGGTGGGGGTAACCATGCAGTCAGATTGCATTCTCCTACAAGAGTCCGATGTCACCATTCAGAGCCTGGTCTGTTTTCTATGTCTTTGCGGAAGTGTGCAGCTAGTAGCACCTTGCTGCTGGAAAGGGTAGAGCTCGTGGGACGAGCAGTCACTGCCAACAGAGGGGCCAGGGCAAAGCTGTTACTACCAAGCTCTATTGGTTGGTGACATTTATATTTGGCGAATGTCTGGCCCTGCCACTCAATCACTGGCACAAGTTCAGATGTTTTTGTTACTTCAAGAGTGGCAAGCGAAAGAAGTGCTGCTAGTGTGGTTCTCTTTAGCATGCTGTACATTACAGATGGTCACCACGATAAATTCCACTTGTTTGTGCAGTCTTAGGACAACTGGGGTCATATAATGGTAAGAGTGCTATGCCGCCCTCTGTGCAGTGGTGCATTTTAAACAATGTACACCTGGCGCAGACTTGGGCATTGTGCCATATTACCATCAATTTGCGGCTCTCAAGGTCAGCCGCAAACTCGGAGCTGTCCTGGGGGAAGTACATAAGGGAAAGATGGAGTAACTGCTTCAAGCAGCCACTCCTTCTCTCACAGTGTAGGTGCCACACAGCTGCACTGCAAAGGTGTACAGAGCTCCCCTTGCAGGCTAGTGCGGTGAGTTATTGCACCACCTGCTAGGGATGTCTGGCATCCCTTCTGAGGACTGTCTTCAGGGGGCGTACGGATTGTGGGACACTTTTTTGTGGAGCTCAGTCGATGAGCCTCCTGATTGCCTCTTTGCCTCTGCTCCTGCATCCATAATATGGTGTGGTGCAGAGGCAAAATATTGTGCCTCAGGGAATACCCTCTGAGGATAGTACTGGCACTTTATATGCATTTGTGTTATCCGTATTACAGAAATCAATCAATCGGGGGGGTTTGTAAAGCGCGCTACTCACCCCGTGAGGGTCTCAAAGCTCCGGGGGGGGGGGGGGGTGCAGCTCTGCTCAGCGGAAGAACCAGGTCTTGAGTGTCTTCCTGAAGATGTTCAGAGCAGGGGCGCGTCTGATGTTGATTGGGAGCTCATTCCAGGTCTTGGCTGCGATGTAGGAGAAGGCTCTTCTGCCTGTTCTGGCTCTGCGGGGTGTCGGCGAGGGCGGCGAATCAGAGGTTTCTCTTGGGTACGTGGAAGGAGATTCTCTCGTTGAGGTATTGGGGTCTTGAAAGTTAGTCTCTTCTCAATGGGGAGCCAGTGTAGGTTCCGCAGGTGAAAGGGGTGCAAAAGCAACAGTGGCCCCTTCTGTAATACAACAGTGCCCCCACAGCACAAAAAACGGATGCACATGTCCTTATTCCTTCCCTCCTTCTGGGCACTGACTGTAATGCGGCCCCTAGTCAGTGCCCTCCTGCTCCTAGGATAAACAAAAGTGTGATATGACATGTTTTGTTCATCAAGACATAACAAAGATTTCATTGAAGATTTTGTCCGTTTCTATGGCAATTGCAATCCTCTTTTTTTAGATTATTTGTAATTGGCAGATACAGAAATGCAATGGGCCTGTCTGTACAGGGTGAAACGTGAAACCAAGCCAAGCAAGTATGATAAAAGTGTAGCAGGTTGTTGGAGGGCAGGCTTTTCACACAAGAGTCTGGAGCTCCAGGGGAAGGAGGTAAGCTCTTTGTTCCATGCGAGGCCTGTAGAAATAACGAAACACAAGTATATCCTGAGAAGGAAGTTTATTCTCCTCTTCAACACAACCTCAATCCAGTCAACTGTAGGGGTGGGCGGAATTTGCGGAATTAACCTTCGCAAATTATCGCGAGAATGTTTAAAATTATCGCAAACAAGCAGAAATATCGCGAAGATGCGGAAGTTTTTTTCCGGCATGTTCGCGCGATTTTCTGCATGGTTGCGGGTCGCCAACTTACCCATGTGGCTGCTTGCGGGCGCGGCCATCTTGTTTTGAGTTGTTCTCGCGGTGCATGATCGCGAGAAGAAAGACGTGATCGCGCGACGCATGACGTCACTGCGGGCGCGAACTGTCGCGAGACAGCGCAAATGGCTAAAAACAATACAACATCTCATGGAGAACGCGACCGGATCAAGAAAACTTGTCGGCGAACGCAGGGATTCAGGTAAGGCGATCGCGCGCGCGCGAGAATGTATCATTTTACAGCGCGAGCAAGAAACAAATTATCGCCAAGCTGCGGAAACCGGAATTTTTGACATTTTCGCGCTCTCCGCGGAACGCAAAAATGTCAAATTATCGCAATTTCCGCGAACGGAACGAAATTTTTGCCCAGGCCTAGTCAACTGTCAAACCTGTCAAGCAGCCAGGAGAATGATCATGGAATGTTCCACTTACACAAGGATGCAGGGGGAAGGTGAGGCTAGGCCAATACATATAATAACATCAATTAGATGTTATTTGTCAATTGAAGATACTTATACACTTAACAATAATAGCTGGTAATTACAAGGTGCATAAGAAGCATAGGGGAATCACAACAAGGCCCTTCGTTTACAGTCTTGTTTGGGCTCCATCCTCCCTGCACCTGTAATCCACCCCAGTCTCTACCAAGCACACAGACACAAACATTCTAAGCAAGTTCGCATTCCCACAGCATTCACGTGCCACATTCCACAGCATGACCACTCAGCCCATACATACACAGACACATCACATCTCTACAAACCTCTTATGTGTGACTCAGTTCAATGTGAAGAAAATTAAGCTTCAAGCGCAGTTCAGGGCGAGTCTCATTGGTCAAGGGGGTTTTCTAATCCCAGACCGCAACAGTTGTTGAAAGAGAGTCAGTAGCAGCCAGTGCACTCATTATAGCAATAATCCCTTTGTGAGTAATTAAACAAATACTATTGTGAAAATAGGTTCAATTTGGAGGATGACAAATACACTGAGGAGTTCGTCAAATTAGGTAGCAGGGATAATTTTCACTGTAATCCGGACTCCTGTGACAGAACTACGCAGGCAGCCTGTCTGGCAGTTCAGTCGAACAGGTCAATCATTGCATATAAATGCTCCACCGTAAATTGCAATGCATTTGCATACGTGAAAAATGCTAGCAAAAACGGTGAAAATACTGATGCACAAGGTCCTTCACTCTTTCCCCAGGGTGCTCAACATTCCCCACCACCTGCCATCCCCTTTCTTTTATTACATTTATTGTGCTAATGCTCCACCCTGACCTACTGGCTTTGCCAGCGCAGCTTTCTTTTTCTTTCAGCACTCCATGTGAATTCACGTTTTCTAGCACTCCTCCTCGTGTGTTGCTTCCCCCACCAACACCAGCCCTCTCCCACAGTTGTTCCATGTATCTACCTCATCCTCCCCCCACACAAACACAGTTCATCCATTGCTCCGCAACGCCACCCCCCCTCATGGCTTTTCTTCTTCTGGTTTTTTTTCTGTGACAGGAAAAAAAGAATCATTGGCAACGCCAATACATCTCAGCAATCCCCAAACTAATGGCCTTGTTACTGTGAATGTCTTTTAGCCCTGTTTTCCAGCAGCACATCTGATGTTAAGCATGACTGATAGCCCAGAATCACAGGATGTTGAGCCGACGCAGAGTCTTTTCACCTCTCATGTTAAGTTTATTGTCCTGCCCCGCCTAACACAAAAAAGCGCTATGGCGTGGCCTGAGCTGGCCACATCTTGGCACTTTTTTTTGGTGACTTTCACTCATGCTGAAGAGCAGATGTGTTGCTCGACAAAATGCCAAAAGTCATTCACATTGACCAGGCCAAAAGATCGGGCATTGCTGAGATCTGTTGGCTTTGCCATTGCTTGTTTGGTATTGACAGGGTCTTACTGAACAAATGTGGAAGTGATAGTGAGAAACAGTTGAGGAGCTCTGAAGCGAATCCAGTATGTGATGTAAAGGTCAGAGCTGCCGACAGGGGAATTGGGGAACCAGGTGTGAATCTCAGGGTCGGCTGAACTGTTTGTAATTCTGGGTAAATCACTTGTGCTACCCCCTGCCTACAACAATTAAAGTGTCATTGTGCAATGTAACTGGAGAGCACTTAAAGTGCTCCAAAACCATTGAATGCTGTTAGCACTATAGCAAGATGGATAACTGAACAAGCACTCCAAAACGATTGGATCGTGCAAAAATTAAAATAAAGCAGCAGCGACAAGGGAGGTAGTGGGGGGGACGGTTTAAACAGGGAAGCAGGAGGGGATGGGACAATGGGCACGCATAGATGGGAGAGGGAAGAAACAAGCAACAATGAATGGGAAAGGAATACCTTAATTGAAGCAGAATCAGCGTCAAAAATGAATGTGTCATTGTGGAATGTAACTGGTGAGAACTTAGCACTCCAATACCATAAGCTCGTGTTCGCGATACGTCAAGACGGAGGACAGAGTGAATGCTCCAATATCATCAGATCATGCAAAAAAAATAAAAAAAGGTGCTGTTCATGTTTTAACAACTTTATAAAAAATGTATTTGTGCATGCATTTTTGTGGCATATGTGTGTATACAAGGGAAACTGCCTGGAAGCAGAAGTACTTCTATGGACAAAGAAAGAAAAATAGCTGCCCTAACCGGTAGCAGTGTAAGAAAAGATGTACTTGGTCCATGCAGTATATGATGGCCAAATACAAGAAGAGGTCATGATGCCCTTATACCGTGATGAATGCAATCAAAGAGAACGAGAGTGACGCAGAAGTTTAGAAATAGTAGAAGATTGGTGGTGTGTAAACCCACAGATAAAACACAACACATCTCTTTGAGGCAGTGCATGCACTCTCTAGCCATGACGTAAAAACAATAGATTACGCACCGATGAAACCTATTGGCTTTGCCAATGCTGGTTGTATTTAGAAACGGGGAGATTAAGTGATTTATCCATAATCACAAAATTGGAAACAGGCCGAGGCTAGAAAGATAATATGGCGTCCTTTTGGGAGAGGGTGTGGCGTAGGGGCCAGAGCTGTCGACTACGACACTGGTAAACTGAGTTAGAGTTTTGCCGTCAGCTTAACAACCTTGATTTTGAGCAAATAACTTAATCTCGCCATTTCTACAGAAATGAATGTGTCCTTGTGTAAAGGAACTGGTGCTAATGTAAAGCACTCCTCTACCTTCGTCTGGTGTTGGCAGTATATAAAACTGCACAAAAAAACAGAAAGAATCACAGTGTTAAGCTGGCTTCCAGTAGTGAACATGAGGAAATGCATCACATCACCAACCACATTAAAAGGACTACTTTTGCCATTGACACTGAGGGACAGGCAGACCTTGATGTCATCAAGACTCAGCCAGACTCAATTTAATTCAAGTTAAGCAACAATGGTGCATATAAACTCTTCAGTGGTAAATACAGAAAAAGTAAGGAGGGTTCCTGAAATGAGAAATTTGAAGAGATAAGAGTCCCACCCGATGACATGAGAAGCAACAAGGAGCGACACGAACAGTTTAATCATTTCACACAGGAGAAACGTGGCTATGCAATTACAGCAGAAGACAGGTACTTTAGAAGCTCTGACATGCCTGGTAATAATTCATACCTGATTCACTTGACGTCTGCTTTTCCAGCTATAAGCACTATTGCCAAATGACCACTTATGGTGTAAACATACACACCTAGTACCACCACGCATAGGAAAATACACAGAGACTACACATGTGTCAAGTAATAGAAGCCGTGCACCCATGCTCCAGCCGTGCACACATGCTCCAATCAGCACATCAGCTGTACACTAATAGGACATTAAAAGACAAAACACCAACACTCACTAGAACAAAACGGACTACGATGGGGGTTTAAAGCTGTGACAGGGGAGGGTGGTGATTTGTGTATGGGGCAAGCACTGGGCAGTGCGAGAGTGCAAGCAGAGACGGGAAGGAGGAGGTGGGAAAACTGAAAGCAGCAATGCAGGGAAAAACAGTGACGGGGTCATCTGTGGATGGGCATGAGGGCAGAGACAGAGCTGCTAAAAGCATAGGCACTGTGTAGAGTGCTGACAAAGAAAGAAAAATGTAGGTCCTAAAATGGTATTAAAACTGGAAGCAGTGGGAGTTTACAAGTGCATTGCCCATGCTTTGAGGAGAGGGCTATACACAAGAAAAGGCATGACCATGCATTCTAGGGAAAAATGGTGACAAAGAATATGAGACAGAAAATGGAGTGAGCAAATGGGAAGCCTGTGGGTGGGCTGAAGCCCAAACATTAAACACAACATGTCTCTTCGAGACAGTGTGTCTGCTGTCTAACTGAGAACTAAAAAAGAGAGAAAAAAGTGCAAGCATCATTCCGTAGACACGTGCATGCTGATGTGGATTTGCATACATGTGAACGACCACAGAATGGCGTGGCCACCAGCATCATCATCATGCCTTTCTTCGTAGATGCAACACAAGTCAATTGGTCAATAAAGGTGTGAGCCCTTTTGGCTTTTCTAATGCTTGTTGAGCTGTGCAATGCTTCTGATATTAGGGGGTGGGTTTGCTGTCCAGTAGGTGGTCTTGCTCAAGGAAAAATACCTCTGCAACCTAGGTTTAGACAGTAGGGCCCGGCTTACTGCCTAACCCTACGTCATGCCTCATGGATGATTTTTTACAAAACGTGTGTCCCATATTTAATTTCTGAATCCAGTCAAACACACGTCCCACGCATTTCAGGAATAGGCAAAGTGGATGTTCTTACCCCCAAGCTAGTGGAGGCCCAAGAGCATCGGGATACGGTTGGGTAAGTGTAGGTTGACATTTTTCGTGGTGAGATATTTATGGTTGAAGTTTTGATAGTTACATTTTGGAGTCTATGGTTTAAAAAAAAAATATATTATTTAAATCTAATTAATCTTATATATGTTCATGCTGATCACTTCCACCTGAAATGTTATATGTGGGTAAAAGTGCAATTGTTTCAAATGTAGCCTGGTTGAACTCATTAAAGAGATTAAAGTTTTGAAGTAGGAAATGTTTAGTGATAATATACCTCCGAATTCTGTTTAAAACATGCTGCTGCTAGAAATGCTACAGTCTCTAAAATCAAAACTATGATCATCAGAAAACGTTTGTAATGGAGATGTTCTTCCAGAAAATAGCCGTTAGGTGGCAGTGTTGTATGGCAGAAATATAACAAAATTAATCAAGTGAATGATTTAAAGCCGGCTAAGCTGTCAGGCTGCAATGAAATCTATAAATGGTAACGCGGCATTCCTGCTTGTGTGTTGTCCCTTACATACGAGCAATTTCTCAATTCACATATGATAGAGCGCCATGTGATTCTGAGATTTGTAGGGGTGCATCATATTCACCGTTAGTCGGCACCCACATATAATCGATGTATGTCTAGGAGCGCCATAGAAATGTATTTGCTATAATCATTTAACATAGAAGTGTTAGACATGTAATAACGTTTTGCGAAGTTTAACGTTGCAAGTTATTATGAATGTATTTGGAATAATGTAGATGATTAGGTTTCACAATTCATGTAATGGATTAAATGTGTGCCACGTTAGAATTAAAAAGTAGGTTGCTTATTTACGAGATGATTATGTTGAATTAATGCTTGAAATGTGATTTCTTAGCGTGTTTAAATTTGTTAGGCCTAATTGCATATGTAGAAGAGAAGGCCTGTTCATTTCTTATTTTAGCTATATTTTACAGGTTGACAGGGATTTCTTGGTTAAGGCTTGAGTTGCCGTGAAATGTAAAACTTCAGGATGCGAAGAGCTTTCCTTTTCGTTCCCATGTTTCTGTTGCAGGTGCAAGGACATTTAGCTCGTTAGTGAGAATAAGTCTTTGTTTTAGGAGTTGAGATACGGCGAGAAGCCTACAGGGGAGTGCATTGGAATGTGCAACTGTAACTCTTAGTATGGAAGGTGCCTGGGACCCAAGGTCAAGCTAATGGACGATGGAAGATGGACAGCTCTGGATGGAAATTCACCAGAGGAAGACCTGGCTGAAGAGGTGTGCCGAAGGGCGTGTTCTGCAATTTTGGGGTTTTGTATTAGGGACATACTGCCGTGGGTTGAGCAGATGAGGTTTAGGCGGGAAGCTAGAAGGAGCATCCAAGATCGAGCTCTCACTAAGTGAAGACTTCTTAGGAAGTTTCACTCCTGACACCTTTTACATGATTCTCTGATTTGGGAGGGAATGCTAAGTAGGGATGCCACTTTAGAATAGAGTAGGGACAGAAATGTTTTAACTAATGATTCCAAAAATTGATATCAGCATATCGATTCTTTATTTGATGCTTTTAGAATCTGTAATTCTTTTTATTTTTAGTCAAATGCGAATTCTTCGTAGGCTAGCTTTTGTATTAGTGCCCATTTATCTTCTGTGCCTTGTATTGAGGTGCCTTTATGTTCAGATGTTTTTGCTCATAATAAAATCTCGGAAATTTTAGATCCTGAGTCCTCTATCCTTAATGATGTCAACTTGCGGTAGTTATATTCTGATAGTTGTGTTTACTCCCTCTACGCTATTTGGCAAGTAAAAAGATCCTGGCGACCTGAGAGGGTTCTTGCAGATAATTGGTTAAACAAGAATCCGGCCCTAGCAATTGGTAGCAGAGACGGATGGTTATTTCCGATAGCGAGGGAAGATTTAGATTAGGATAAGTGATCCTTGAGGCCATAGACGCTAAGTAATGGTGAATCATCAGATGGTGAGCAGCAGACGACGGCGGCTGATGGACATCGACGGAGAGTAGCAGTGCGGCAGAAAGCAGCAGTTCGAGGAGTGAGTATGAATAGGGTGAGATGTTGTAGATTGTGGTGTGAATGTTGAGTGATTGTGAGATCAGGCTGTGAGCGCGCGCAGCCCGGGAAAATCTTAGGCTCGACGAGTAGCTTAAGCGATTGGGTGTAGAAGACACCCGCGGTAGATTTTGTTAACCACCCGAAGGAGATCGTGAGGCGCCATCCATCACCTGGACCGAGATAGTGGGAGCGAATGTGTGAGTGCATGGCAACCCGACGCTGGTCGTGGGTTGTTGTATGTGGATTTGAGTATTTGTAACCTATCAGAGGCGATCTGTGAGACCGGCCTCGTGGCGTGGGCCCTCCCAACCAGCAAGCCACCCTGCAACCGCACCGATCCTCAATGTCACAGACTTCCGGCCACCATGGCCCAACATCCCGATGGCCGGCCAGGCCCCCAACACGCATGCCCGGCCGAGGGAGAGGGAAACCCCCCCAAGCCAGACCGAGAGGCGCCGATCCTGTCACACCTCTAGTCTCTTCCCCAAGGGAGGTTTCGATCGACCACCAGGCGCCCCCGGTGAGCGGCCGCCTCGCCTGCTGGGTGTCTGGAGTCCCTCCCGGACCCACCTGAATAGATCAAAGGGCCGAACGACAGGAAGCTCCGACACACCGCCCCCCCAGGCACCAAGACCCCTCTCGGCGAGGTCCCCGGACTTCTATCAGAAGAGAGTAAGCGCAGCGTGTGCGATCCTAGGTACGAGACCCTTCCAGGAAGGGCCTCCCCGCTCTTGCTGGGAAAGGTGGGTCTCCGGGTGGTCAGGAACGCATTCCGCAGCCTTCCCGGGGAACGCTTTCCAACATTTGGTGGCAGGCGACGGGATCCGAGCCAACACCGAGAGATCGTGCAGTAAATGGCTGACGCACTACCAAGAAGAAATGGAAGGAGAAACCTCCCTAGGTGCCGCGGGTACCGGCACGAGCACGATATTCCGAGAGGACCAGTTGGAATCTTATACGCACCGAGAACTGAAACAATTTTGCAAAGACCTTGGAATCGCTACCACCGGACTAAGCACGAAAGAGGACTTCCAGGGAGCATTAAAAACCTGGGTCGGGGCAGGAGCCCCCCGGACACAAACAGAAGGAGAGCCGCCAAACGAACCACGAAGCACCCTGGGGAGGAACGGCGCCCCCGAGGTGGGCCTATCCCCAGAGGAGCTAGCGGACCGAGAAAGAGGTCGCAACCACGAACTAGAACTAGCAAAATAAAAAATCGAGGGAGAGCTAAAACTGGCCGAAAAGAAGCTGGCGGTAGAACAGTTACGCCTACAAGGAGAACTCGAGGAAAAGAAACGACAGAGAGAACACGAAGAAAGAAAACTCCAACTAGAGCACGAACGTAGCCTGAAAGAGATCGAGCTCAAGGCTAAGAATACAGAGGCCAGACCTTCGGAAACCCAACCCCTCTCCTCCGCCGTGGAACCAAAGGTCCACATCCCCAAGGATGTGGTGAAGGAATACTATAAGAACGACGACATCCAGCAATGGTTCAAGGCCTACGAAGTCGCCATGACCTCCCACCGAGTCCAGCAGAAAGACTGGGGGGCCGGGCTGTGGGGCCGGTTCCTGAGCGAGGGGAGAGATACCCTGCTGGACCTGCCCTCCACGGTGCTGAACTCCTACAGTCACATGAAAGAGGCCCTAGTAGCCAGATATGGGCTCACCCCTGAGATGTACCGGCAACGATTTAGAGACTGCAAGAAGATACCCGGTACCACCTGGGTGGAGTACGTGAACTTTTACAGCCGGGCCTTGGACGGGTGGATCAAGGGCAGCAAGGTCTCCACCTTTGAGGAGCTGTTCGACCTAATCGCATGGGAACACTTGTCCGCCAATTGCTTTGTGGAGTTGCGCCAGCACCTCCTGGACAGCAAACTCACGGACCCTCGAAAACTGGCCGTCGACGCTGACCGATGGGTAAACACCCGGGCCTCCCGGGGTCCCGTGGGAGACTACGATCGCCACAGTCAGGGACCCCCCCGCCAGAGGGGCGGAGAGAATCAAGGCCGACCAAGAGAACTCCCGGGGGGACCCCAGCTCAGTCCCCCCCAGAGGACAACCTCCGCCCTTTCCAGCTCCACCTCCGACCAGCACCGGGCCACCGGGGAGGTCGGGGCCCCAAGTAAGGATCACCTGTTTCCGCTGCCAACAGACCGGACACTATGCCAGCGACCCTCAATGTCCCATGTACCAACGACCCGCAACGACCACCCCGCCGGCTCGACAAATGGCCTCCGTAGCCCTGGGGAAGAGATGGAAGACTCCGAAGAATGGGAACCAGCCGCCATGGCCTTGGTCTCCCTAGGGGACCGAGAGATGGTCCCCGGAACGTCCCTGCCCGCCAACACGAAGAAGTACCGATAGCAGGTGACGGTCAACGGTCACCGCGTCGAGGGCCTCCGGGACACGGGGGCGAGTGTCACGGCGGTTCACTGTCATCTGGTCTCCGAAGATCAGATCCTGCCCGACGCCTTTTGTCCAGTCATATCGTCAGACAATTCCGAGAGCCTCTGCCGGATGGCCCTAGTTCCCTTCGAATGGGGGGAGTCACCGGCAAGTTGAAGGTGGCAGTCCGAACCTCCCAGCCCGTAGACTGCCTCCTGGGCAACGACCTTGAGAATTCCCCGTGGGGACAAGTGGAACGAAGAGCCCATCTCGAGATGATGGGCCTACCCGAATGGGTATGCGTCACCACGTGCTCGATGACTCTCAGATTGCCTTCCTCCGAGGGAGGGGAGGCCAGGCCGCTGAACACCGCCACCATCCCCGAGGTCCGGGATGCACCACTCAAGCCCGACGACCCCCTTCCGGACGAAGCGACCGTTCCCGATGAGGGGTCCGTGCCTCCAGACCCCGAACACCTGACCGAGCTCGGGGACCTGCCCGAAATGGCCCAGTGGCACTGCGAGGGAGGCCCCTCCCGAGAAGAATTCTGCCAAGAACAATCCACCTGCCCTTCTCTCATTGGACCCCGACAGCAGGCCGAGGCCCAGGCAGCAGGCGACTGGACCGGCACCCACTGGGTATACTGGGAAAACGGCCTTCTGTACAGCGAACAGAAGTCGGCCGAGTTGGGCTCGGCCCGAGTACTGGTGGTACCCCTGCGCTTCCGAAGTCTCCTCCTGGGCCTAGCCCATGCTGTACCCCTGGCCGGACACTTAGGTCAAGACAAGACCTACCAGCGACTCGTCACCCACTTCTATTGGCCCAAGATGCGAGCGAATGTGGAGGCCCACTGTAAGTCCTGCCTCACGTGCCAGGCCAGCGGAAAGAGTGGGGGGAAGCGCAAGGCTCCACTACAACCCTTCCCCGTCGTCAGTACCCCTTTTGAGCGGGTAGGAATCGACATCGTGGGACCCCTGGACCCCAAGACCGCCCAGGGCCACCGGTTCATCCTCGTCCTGGTGGACCATGCCACCCGCTACCCCGAAGCCATCCCCCTCCGCACCGTGACAGCCCCCGTGGTGGGCCGGGCCTTGATGGGGATCTTCTCCCGCGTGGGGTTCCCCCGCGAAGTTGTGAGTGATCGGGGCACGAACTTTATCTCCAAATACATGAGGTCCCTATGGCAGCAGTGAGGAGTATCGTACAAGTTCACCACCCCATACCACCCCCAAGGGAATGGCCTAGTCGAGCGATTTAACAGGACACTGAAAGGAATGATCATGGGCCTCGAAGAACCTCTACGCCGGAGATGGGACGTCCTCCTTCCATGCCTCCTGTTCGCCTACCGAGAGGTCCCACAAAAATCCCTGGGGTTCAGCCCATTCGAACTGCTATACGGACACCCCGTCCGGGGACCCCTGAGCCTGGTCAAGGAGGGTTGGGAAACGACTCTCCAGGGGACCCCTCCGGATGTGTTCCGATACATCTTGGCGCTCCGCACCCAGACCCGGAAATTCCGAGAACTCGCAGAGGCGAACCTTGAGGCGAGCCAGGAAGAGATGAGGCGCTGGTATGACCAGAACGCTACACTGGTCGAGTTTCAGCCAGGCCAACAAGTCTGGGTCATGGCCCCGGTGAGACCCTGCGCCCTCCAAGATAAATGGACTGGACCCTTCAAAGTGGTCGAGCAGAAGAGCCAAGTCACCTATCTCGTCGATGTACAGTCCCCGCGGAACCCCCTCCGGGTCTTCCACGTGAACCGCCTCAAACCCCACTTTGTGAGGACGGAGTTGAGCGTACTCCTGGCCACCGACGATGGGGCCGAAGAAGACACCGAGCCCCTCCCAGACCCCCTGGGGGCGAAAGAGACCGATGGTTCCGTGGAGGGGGTGAGACTGTCAACCGCCCTCACAGCCCAGCAGTCCGACGACTGCCGCCAGCTACTAAGGCAGTTCGCGGACCTCTTCTCCCTAACCCCTGGGGTCACTGACTGGTGTGTCCACGACGTGAACACCGGCGACAGCCCGCCAGTAAGACACCGGGCCTACCGGGTCCCTGATCGGGTCCGAACCTGCATCCAGACCGAGGTAGCGAAGATGTTGGCCCTCGGGGTGATTGAACCCTCCGACAGCCCCTGGGCCAGCCCGGTAGTCCTGGTTCTGAAAGCGGCTGCCCCTGGTGTCGCCCCCGAGCTGAGGTTTTGCGTAGACTACCGAGGGCTCAATGCGGTCACCCGAGCGGACGCTCACCCTATCCCCCGCGCAGACGAGCTCATCGACCGCCTCGGGCCGCTCGCTACCTCAGCACCTTCGACCTAACTTGTGGACACTGGCAGATTGCCCTCACCGAGGGAGCCAAGGAGCGCTCCGCCTTCTCCACCCCGGATGGGCACTACCGCTTTAGGGTGATGACGTTTGGAATGAAGAATGCCCCGGCCACCTTCCAGCGGCTGGTGAACAGGGTCCTGTCCGGACTAGAGGGGTTCAGCGCGGCGTACCTCGACGATATAGCGGTATTCAGCTCCCAATGGACCGAGCACCTCCAGCACCTCGGACAAGTCCTGCTGGCTCTGCGCCAGGCCGGACTCACCATCAAAGCCAGCAAATGTCAAATTGGGCACGGCTCCGTGACCTATCTGGGGCACCAGGTGGGAAGCGGACAGGTCGCCCCCCTCCAGCCAAAGATCGACGCCATCTTGTCCTGGGAACCCCCAACGACCCAAGGCCTCCTCACTGAGCTAACCTCCAAAAAACACCCGAAGAAAATACAATAGACTCCCCCATGCCAGGACGCGTTCGACGCCCTAAAAACCGCTGTATGTACTGCTCCGGTGCTTAAGGCCCCTGACTACGCCCAGGAGTTTGTGGTCCAGACGGACGCCTCAGAACACGGCATCGGGGCAGTCCTCTCATAGTTCAACGACAAGGGTGAAGATCAGCCCGTAGTCTTCATCAGCCGAAGGTTGCTGCCCCAAGAACAGCGGTGGAGCACAATTGAAAGAGAGACCTTCGCAGTAGTCTGGGCCCTCAAAAAGCTACGGCCCTACCTGTTCGGAACACACTTCCGAGTGAAAACCGACCACCGACCCTTGCGGTGGTTGATGCAGATGCGAGGGGAAAACCCCAAACTGCTACGCTCGTCCATCTCCCTCCAGGGGATGGACTTCACTGTGGAACATCGCTCCGGGACGGACCACGCCAACGCGGACGGACTGTCCCGATTCTTCCGCTTCAGCGAGGAGAACCCCCAAGTGGATGGGTAGTTCTCCCCGCCTTTCAGCTGGGGGGGGCGCGTGTGAGACCGGCCTCGTGGCGTGGGCCCTCCCAACCAGCAAGCCACCCTGCAACCACACCGATCCTCCATGTCACAGACTTCCGGCCACCATGGCCCAACATCCCAATGGCCGGCCAGGCCCCCAACACGCATGCCCGGCCAAGGGAGAGGGAAACCCCCCCAAGCCAGACCGAGAGGCGCCGATCCTGTCACACCTCTAGTCTCTTCCCCAAGGGAGGTTTCGATCGACCACCAGGCCCCCGGTGAGCGGCCGCCTCGCCTGCTGGGTGTCTGGAGTCCCTCCCGGACCCACCTGAATAGATCAAAGGGCCGAACGACAGGAAGCTCCGACACACCGCCCCCCAGGCACCAAGACCCCTCTCGGCGAGGTCAACGAACTTCAAAGAGGAGGGGAAGTATAACAAGGGGTGTGGAGGGGACGGGAAAGAAGAGACGACCTGGACTGATGAGAGCCTGCTGACCTGGTCGCGGCTCGATCGCTCCCCGAACCAAAGAATGCTACCCGAACTCTGAACCATCTGAGCCCTGCTGACGCTGTCGCGGCTCCCCGAACTCTGAACCATCTGAGCCCTGCTGACGCTGTCGCGGCTCCCCGAACTCTGAACCATCTGAGCCCTGCTGACGCTGTCGCGGCTCCCCGAACTCTGAACCATCTGAGCCCTGCTGACGCTGTCGCGGCTCCACGAACCCCGAACCATCTGAGCCCTGCTGACACTGTCGCGGCTCCCTGAACTCCGAACCACCTGTGCCTGCTGAGTGACTCGCGGCCCCCTCCTCCATGAGAATCGGCAGAGACTGCCAAGAGAAGCAACATCCCCTCAGCTCGAGGATTGAGAGCTGTGCGCCGGATACTCCGCAGAGACACTGACTCAAAGACTGTCCCGCTACCCCGAGATCACCGCCGTTTGTGACACTAATTCTGTACCTGCCTGCTGGATCATAAAGATCCCCTACAACTAACGATAAAGTATACTGTCTTACGAAGAACTACTGTGTGGTGTCCCTCTATCAGAAGAGAGTAAGCGCAGCGTGTGCGATCCTAGGTACGAGACCCTTCCAGGAAGGGCCTCCCCGCTCTTGCTCGGCCTAACTCTGGGAAAGGTGGGTCTCCGGGTGGTCAGGAGCGCATTCCGCAGCCTTCCCGGGGAACGCTTTCCAACACGATCTGTCTGGCCGGACGGGGACGGACAGTTGCCAACCGAGGTCGACAACTTCGAGAGACTGTGGACGTACAGTCAGAGAAGTAACTTGTTTGGGACAAACGGTTATTTCAGCGTATGAATGGGACGGAATGCAAGGGTGAGACGTGAGTTGTGAAGGAGGGGAATTGCTGCGAGTGGAGGAAAAGTGACGTCAGAGGGTGTTGCACTGCGATAGGTCGGTTGGTGTGAGTCGCGTTGTCATTGGTGGATTGATATCAGGAAGTAACGAAAATTGTGTGCGTTCAGAATTTGGTCATTATGAAATGCTTTAAAGTTTTCCGAGAATTGTGTAGAGGTGACAAACATGTGGTTACACGTGGGGGAGAAGAAGCCCCTCCCGAGGATACTCCGGCACATTACATGGCAAGAAATGTGGGGTTGCATACTATAATTTGGCTTGAAAATTGGCATAAAATGACCCAAGGTGAAGGAAAATTAGCTTTCCCGAGATATGGTTCATTCAGGTTGGAAGTGTTGTACCAGTTGAAGTCTGTGATGGCGGCGTTACGACCTCTGCCAAGGCCAACACAATTTGAAGCATTGCATATGTGGATTAGAGCAGCGCATGATAGGAACAGAGATAGAAACCAGGAAAGGATGAAAAAGTCGATTAAGGCGTTCCAGGATGCCAGATGGGATGCAGAAGAGAAAATATGGAGAGTACAGGCAATAGAAGGACACATGTTGTATCCCTTACTAGTAAAGACTGATAATTCAAAGGAAAAGAGAGCGGATGATGAGGATGACAGTGATACTGATGATAGCCTATTAGAGAGGTTATTATCTGAGAGACCACCTCCATACAACCCAGATGTCCCGGAAGGGAGGTCAGCCCAGATGGAAGGGACTGGAGGAGTACAAACCCAGTCAGATGTGAGAGTAGAAGGAAAGATCTCGACAGGAGTTGAAGGTACGAGGAATCAGTCTGTAGCTAGCGCAGAGGTTGGGAGAGGTGCGAGGTTACCGGATGCTCTAAAGGTACCGGTCACTATTGGACCCATTGTTTCTGTTTACGACCCAGATCAAGAGAAGGTTGGAAGCTCAGTACAGTCAGCTGTAGGAGTGAGGAGTGTGACCGAGGGTAGTGGGTCAGTGAGTGGAATGGAGCAGACTCCGAAGCCTATAGAATGGAGTACGCCATTGCCAGACTCCTCTAGGGAACAGGGAGAGCCGAGACCAGTGAGACCGAGGTCTTTAGCCGAGTCAAGATCAGATCTGCGAATGTGGACACCACCAGTGAGAAACCAGAACCAGAGTGTGTTAACAGCAGAAAGTGAACGAGGCACAATAGTGAATCGTTCTGTTCCTATGGGTATGTCAGAAGACAGTAGGTCACAGGAACGAGAATGTGAGTACAATGAAAGGGATGGTGTAGGTTGTCGAGAAGTACTGAAGGGAGCCCTGAAAGGGAGAATGTTAGATGTTGTAAGATTGAAGGCAGAGGTGGATGAGATAATAAGTGGAAACTTACCTCTTGAAAGAATCTTAATGTACGAACAAGATGAATTACTCTTTGTAGCGAAGGATGTGACTCGCAAAGCACAAACTGCTCATGAGAAATTGTCGGAATTGGCCAAGCGGTATGATGTGGATTTGTCTAAAACTAAATCATTGCAAGGAAGTCATAGGTTGCAGTACAGTGATCAGGAACCAGAAGAGAAAAGAGTCATGGGATTGAGAACCCATATCAAAGATTTAATCATAGCAATGCGTGCATGGATTATGCTTGACAAGTGGGAAGAAAGATGGTCCAAGAAGAAAAGCTCTAAGAAAACAATAGGAGAGACACCACCTCCGGGTGGAGGGATGACGGAGATAGGGAATTACCCTTTACGAGAAGTGCAGAATGGAGGATATGTACATGTACCCTGGAGTAGGGGTGATTTGGCTGCCTTCACAAATGATTTTCCCCGATTTAGGGAGAAACCTGTGGAGTGGTATAAGCAAGTCGATCGCTTTGTCAAAATTTCAAAGGTATTGTGGATTGATCTGAACACCTTATTTGACATTGTGGTTCCAAGTGATTTGTGGTCAGCATGTAAAATTGCTGTTGAGTGGCCGACTTCGGAGCCTGACAGGGACCCAATTTCGAATGGTCCGCCGCCTACAGTGATGAAAAAGTTCGAACAAGTGATTACTTGGTTGAAGTCGAAAATCTCGCCTCAGGTCATCGATTGGGTGAAGATAGATAGGACAGTGCAAGAGCCTAAGGAGACGGTGCATGAGTTTTATGAGAGACTTTTGCAGGCTTTTAAACAGTACAGTGGTCTAGATGTGTTGGATACGAAAGACATGGGACAGTTTGTTTCTAAGTTTGTATTGGGATTGAGGCCAGAGGTTAGTCTCATGATACAGCAGCATTTGATTTGTTGGCAGAACAAGCTGGTAGATGAGATCTTACGGTATGCTAGATACTGTAGTGATGATAGAATCCAAGCATAGGAAGTTGAAGGATAAACTGATGCTTGTGCAGATGCAAACAGCCCAGGGACAGCCTAATGGGGGAACGTTGGGAAGGAAACAGGGAAACAATCAAGGAGGAATTCAGAATGCCCAGGGTCAGGAAAGGCCAACGTCAATAGACCCTAAGACAGGAATGGATGTGGCGACATTGAAAAAGACTACAGCATGTCATCTTTGTCACCAGATTGGACACTGGAGACGCGAGCGTCCTTTTAACCCGTTGAACCATTTACAGCAGGAAGGAGAGATAGACGAGGTTCCTGTGGCGGACGTGGTCCCTACAGTGACTCGACCTAAGATGGTTAAAGAGGGGACGGGTATTCCACAGATGCAGGTTCCCCAACCACCCAAGATACAGAATATACAACAGGGAGCTCGGACATATTTGCAGATGCTCATGTTTTAAGGGAGTGGGGAAAATGATCTAGACCCGTTGGCACGACCATGCTAGAGCGGAGAAGAGGACTGTGTGCTTGGAGCTGTCTTAGAGGTAGATCAGAAGGGACCCTTTGTGGAAGCAGATATTGACGGTCACCCTACGACCTTTTTGGTTGATACGGGCGCTACTCGATCGACTGTAAGATCTGCAGTGGTCCCAGACCTACCCCTTTCTGGACAATCAATCCAAGTCGTTGGCGTGGCAAATAAGAAACTGACTAGTCCATTGACGGAGCCAATCCCAGTCAAGATAGGGAATTTCAGCGATCTACATCAGTTTGTGGTGTGTGATTCTAGTCCAGTTTGCCTGTTAGGTAGAGATCTATTGTGTAAGCTTAACTGCACTATCTATTGTACCCCGAAGGGAGTGGAAGTACAGGCAAGGGATGACGATGCGACCTTTAAGGTTGCGAATCAGCGTGTGTGTGTGGAAATGTACCCCAGCATTGACGGTGGAGGAACTTCCACTTGATCTGAGGGACTCAGTGTCAATTGACGTATGGGACCTCAGTGGAGAGGAGATTGGATTAGTCAAGGGAGAAGACCCAGTGAAAATCCAGATTCAGCCAAATGTAGAGTTCCCGAGGACGCCCCAGTATTAGTTGTCACCTGAAACTATTGCAGGGATTAAACCTGTAATGAGTCTATGATCAAGCAGGGAATTCTGAGGGAGATCATGGGTAGCCCATGCAATCCGCCTATTATGGGACTTTAGAAGCCGAGTGGGAAATTCAGGATTGTACAAGACTTGCGAAAAATCAATGAGATAGTTGTTCCATGTTGTCCAGTGGTACCGAATCCGTCTGTGATCCTGTTCCAGATCCCATGTGAAGCTGAATGGTTCACAGTGATTGACTTGAGTCGAGCATTTTTCTCGATTCCTCTGCATGAGGAAAGCCAATTTCTTTTTGCTTTTCGGCTGGAAAATCGTGTGTTAACGTGGTGTTGTATCCCACAGGGGTATACAGAGAGCCCGTCTATCTTTAATCAGATCTTGAAGAAAAATCTTGTAGGTCTTGTGTTGCCACAGAACTCTGTTCTAGTGCAGTACATTGACGATCTGCTTGTTGCGTCAGAAACAGAAGACGCTTGCAGGATCGATACCGTTGCTCTGTTGAATTATTTAGCGGAGAATGGGCATAGAGTGTCTCCGAACAAATTGCAGTACTGTTTGAGTGAAGTACAGTATTTGGGCCACAGAATTGAGAAAGGCAAGAGAAAGGTGTCACCAGATCGCATTGAGGCTATTCTGAAAATGCCTGTTCCCACTACTCAGAGAGAAGTCCGAATGTTCTTGGGAATGGTTGGTGATTGTCGCCAATGGATCCCAAACTTTACCTTTGAAGCGAAGCCTTTACAACGGCTGACGCGTAAGGATGTGAGTGATCCGGTACCATGGGACGAAGACTGTTTAAGGTCATTATTGAGGCTGAGAGAAGCTTTGTGTTGCGCTCCAGCTTTGGGAATGCCTGATTACAACAAGGCATTTGCCTTATTCTGCTGCGAAAGGGAAGGTTGTGCATTGGCGGTTCTAACTCAGACTCATGGAAATGTCCGTAGACCAGTTGCCTACTTTTCAGCTACTTTAGATCCAGTAGCTTATGCGTTGCCCGGATGTCTCAAATCCGTTGCCGCAACGGGTGTTAGTATCGAAAGATGTGAGAGCATTGTAATGGGTCATCCGCTTACTGTTTATGTACCACATTCTGTTGAACTGTTGATGACCAGGACTAAAACACAGCACCTCACGAATAATAGATTGACACGTTATGAACAAGGCATCCTTGCTGCAGATAACGTGACGCTGAAGAGGTGTTCTGTTTTAAATCCTGCCACACTGTTGCCTATTGCAAATGTAGACGATGAAGACTGTGAGGACCATGATTGTCTTGATGTGACTGAATTGTGCACCAAACCGAGACCTGACATTGTCGATGATCCGCTTCCAGAGTCGGATGAAATTTTCTTTGTGGACGGTTCATGCTTAAGAGACAGTGCTGGTTGACTGAAAGCAGCGTTTGCTGTATGTACCCTCACTGGAGTGGTTGAAGCCGCTTATTTAGAAGTATACTCCGCACAAGTGGCTGAACTTATTGCTTTGACCCGTGCCTGTTTGGCTGCTGACAAGATCCGTATAACGAATTATACAGATAGTCAGTATGGGTTTGGTGTCGTTCATTACTTCGGACAGCTATGGTCACAGAGAGGGTTTATGACATCTTCTGGTTCACCCATTAGAAATGGGGATTATGTGAGGCAATTGTTGGAAGCATTGCAAAGTTCAGAGGAAATTTCAGTTGTTAAGTGTTCTGCACACTCCAAGGGGAATGACTTTGTGTCATTAGGTAATAACTATGCAGATGAAGTTGCTCGATTTTGTGCATAACAGGGATGCACATTCACTGAAAGGCATGTCGGGGGAAGCCAAGAAAGAGCCAATTTCAAAGTGATGTTAGCCATGGCTGATACATGGGAAGAACTGAAAAATGGTTGCAGGATGAAGTTTCCGATCAAGAATGGGATAGTTGGGTGCGAGCTGGATGTGAGAAGGGAAATGTGGATGTATGGATTTCGAGTGATGGAAGAGCTGTGTTACCGGAATGTCTGTTGAATCCAATAGTAAGATTGATACATGGTGCTGTACATCTTGGCAGAGATGCGATGGTGCGAGTTTTTCGCCAAACGTGGTACAATCCAAAGTTTCATGCAGTAGCCGAAGCTATGTGTCAGAGATGTGTTACGTGTCAACAAATGAATGTAGGGAAAAGGACGGCTGTGACGCTGAGTCATATTGGGAGGTCAGGTGGGCCTTTCAACAGAATGCAGTTGGATTTCATTGAAATGCCAAGGTGCAATGGGTTGAGGTACATATTAGTTGTAGTATGTGTCTTTTCTAGATGCGTGGGGGCTTACCCAACACGTAGGTGTGACACACTCACCGTAGCCAAGTTACTACTGAGAGAGCTTATCCCGAGGTTCGGTTTCCCGACCTCTTTTGAGTCATGTGGAAATATGGATTTTTCTGATCAGTTATGTCCCCTATCTTGGACCCCAACGGTTCCATGTATAAATCACAAGTACATGTATGTTCCCTCCAGTTCCAGTTATGAAGACGCAAATACATGTGCGTCCACCGTTAACATGTCCTCTTTCAGATCCGCCATGAATGGGCCGGATATTCCATTCCTAAGTACGAAAGGCCACCGGCTTTATATGGTTCACTTATGCCTTTTTACAGTTCAGGCGAGTAGGCCCTGATTCTGCCATCAAGCTTTCCCTGCCTTCTGCCTCTGAGAGCTCCAGTCTGAGCCTGCATCTGTATCCATGAACTTTGTCCTCATTCTCTGCGCGGCTCACGGTGCCTGACATCAGCTTGCTGCCTGCCAAAAACTGTATTTCACCTTCGAAATTATCTGCTCCGCTCCCTGCCCAATGCATTCCTGTCTAGTAGTTTAAGTAAACAGTCTTCCAGCTACCGAGCAAAGGCCCGGCTTCTCTGTCTTTATGCAAGTAATTCATAGCCCTATTATTATGGAAGACTTTCGCCCTCGCATCTAGTGTAGACACTTAGACGCTTGTACACGCACTAACAGTCAGTATAGTCAGTAAAGAATAAGATTCTACTCTAAGAGACCTCTCTTTTGGATAACATAGTTCTTTAAACATAGGATGTTAGATATGATTTGGGATAAGGTTGACTTGACCCACCAGACATCTGTCGCCACATGTAGAGTTAAATGTCAAATCCCCTTCACCCCCTAGTCGCACGTCAATCATGCGTCATGCTGCTGCGCGCGCATTTCTGCCAAGTATTTCTGCTGACATTGCGAAATTCTTTCATGGAACCACCCTATTATGACATCATACCTGATGACGTTCTTTAGTTACACCCAGTTACGCCCACTTTGGCTACGCATGTATGTTTTATCCCTATTATGAATTGTTACGCCTCCTGCATTTGCTTCACTGTAATGCCTATTGTATAAAAGTAATTACTTATCAATAAAGTATGTACTTCACTTCCTGAACCTCCGTGGTGATGGAACCTGGAGTCAACGATTCGAATCATCCATTGGAATAAAGCCCATTCCGAACCTCTAATGTCACGGATTTTGCCTCTTATTTTACTGAGCTATATTTATTATTTTTCTGTATCAAATTAAGTCCCGGTAATTAAATTATTTACCACATGAATGGCGCCCGAACAGGGACACTTTCTCATCTCACGCGCCGGCGGTGCGTTGCAGGCCCGGTCTCCTGCCACAGCTGGACGGACAACAACGCGTACCAGCAGGATTTCCTGTATCTCCCTCCGGTCAAGTGGGGGCGACTGAGGCTGCGATCAACACCCAGACGAGGCGGTGAGAAGTGCGAAGTATCCCGACCAGAGCCTAGCTGAGAGAGCAAGATCCGAGGTATACAGAGGCCCACCAAGTTCCGAAGTTCCGAAGTTCCGAGGTTTCCGATGTTCCGAAGTTTCCGAAGTTTTCGAGTCGAGTCCAGTCCAGTTCAGTTCAGTTCCGTTCCGAGGCCTTCCGTTCCGAGCTACCCGGTGAGTACCATTACTGGGGAGGCGTTCTGGCGTGCACATAAGTTGTGCCGGTCCAGACGGGTTTGGGTACACAAATCCGGTCTGCACTGTTTTAGCGGTGTATCTGTACTGTTTAGCAGTATATCTAGTATATCAAGTATATAAATTCAGAATAATTCAGTTAAAATGCCGAGGATTATGTCTTGTGATAAAGTTTTCTTAGATCGTCATCATCATTGTTGCTCATTTAAAACGTCAAATGTTAAATGTGTTAAATACGTCCTGCATATTGTGGTGTGAATGACTGTTCATTATTGTGTTTATTGTATTAAGTTTGTTCAAGACCAAGTATCAGATCAGTTCTCAGTATGCCGCTCTTTTCGAAACTAAGACAGATCACAACTAGAAAAGGGGTACTCGAAGAAGCTGTTCCCATTCCTCCTAGGGACACTCCAGGGTACTTCATGTATCATAAACATGGCCTAGACGCCATATTATTTCTTGATCTATGGGTAGACTACACTAAGGAATTACCAGAAAGTCAGAGGTGGCCCGCAGCTGGGACCTGGGATGCAGATTGCATCGTGAAAGTAGAGGAAGAATTATGGAAAAGGAAAGCTAGACAATCACAGAAAGACGCCATTGAATTATGGCGTAAAGAATCGTATAGACGTACAGAAAAAGCACGTAGACAGGAAGAGAAGAGTAAGGAAAATTCAAATAAAGTCCGAGAAAATCTATTAATTGAAGAAGGTACACGAGTGACATCAGAACAAGTAGACAGACAAAGAAATGCCCTTATGAATGGTATGTATCCCCTTCTGGCCGAGGGATTACCTAAGGCTACTCCGGAGATACCAAAAGACTTGCCACCCCCATTGTTCCCAATAAAAATGCATCCTAAAGGGCATCCTAGAACAGCAGAAGATGCTTCTACAGCTGTGCCCACACCTATAGTTGCTGTATCGCGTTCAACGAATCCTTTCACGCCCGATACCCCAGACGGGGCTACCGGAGGTGCTACCAACATTTTTTTTACGCCACCCAGAATAAATAAACTTACTTTTCAAGAATCAGCACATCCACGTACCCCCAAACTCATAAATTCCCGCACGTTTAAGGAACTTCTTGTAGATTGTAGATATGACCCTGTGCCCGGAAAAGAGGACGAAATGATCATGGCATCACTACGTATCAGACGAGCTGCGGTGTATTTAGGAAAGCTACCAGGAATGACTATGCATCTAGATAATATATATCATTTTGTCCAAACAGGGCGAGATTCTGAATGTATTAACAGAGCTATGGAATACCAGAAAGTGGAGATACAGGGGGAACTGTTACGTTTCCTCATAAATTGTGTAATCAGAAATCAAGACCGACCGGGGGTAGATCCGGAAATAATGCAAACCCTTACCAGATGGAGCCAGAATATATCAGAGGGGAGACATGATAGGCAAAAATGTATAATAGCCATGTGCCGAAAGATCCGTAAAGAAATAGAACGCCTACACGAAGAGAGATTAGCGGTAGACCAGTTTGAACAAGATGAGGAGGAGGAAGGATTAGGACTGCCCACAGGACAGTCAGAAACCATAGCCTATGTAGGTAGAGGAAGATCTTGTAATAGTACTAGATGTTTCACTGACCCGATACGTCCGATATGTCCAGATAATAACAGGAATTTCCAAACACCTACAATAAATCTAAGGTCCCCCGAGCATTCGTTCCAAGCCGCTGACAAATTACTCCGAGAACGAAGGGGTTATCATTTACTCGATTCTATGGATGAACAAGAATTAGCCAGGTCAGCCGTTCATTGGGCTGACAGTCCCGGAAAATATGGTGATGATACAGTAGCACACACATTTTTGAACCTCACCCCAGATGAACAGCGTTTAGCTGGGATTTATATGATTCAACAACTTCTTATACTTTATCAAAGTCAACATTCCGATCCTGGTCCGTTACCTGATATATTGACTGAATTACTCACGAATAGATGGAGAGGTTCAGGTACTAAGTTAATTAGAGAAATACTAGAATCAAGAAAGCAGTACATTCTTTTTGTATGCCCAGAACATGTCTCACTGCCCATCAAGGAAAGAACGACGTATTACATGGACAGACAGAATCCCTTACGAGAAGTACACCCAATAAAGGGCGAGGACAATCAGTTTAAACGTGTATATGTATATACGCCCATATCGAAAATAGAATTGTTAGAAATGAAGAAAGTGGTACCCAGTCATGACAAAGACCCAGCGGGTTTTCACCGAGAAATTAAAGACATGTTACTCATGGGAGAGTATACCTATCCCGACATTATGACAATATTAAAGGTATTAATGCCTGCTGGCATTTATGAAAAACTCAAGGAAAAAGAGTGGGAGGTAGGAGACCAAAAGATAGACTGGACAGCATTAGAAAATGAAGAAAGGGCCCGAGGTCCAGGTTCGGGGCTTGGGGATAAAACTAAAGCACTACCAGGTTTACTAGTACAGGTACTGCCACGTTTATTAACCACGAAAAAGGAAGACTGGGGTGCAATCTCAGCCTGTAAACAAAAGCAAGATGAAGACACTAGTGATTTCTATGCCCGATTCGAAAAATGTTTTGGTATAAATAGTGGTATAAAAGCAAGTAGCGAGTCATACCCACATCTGTTTGTGACAAAATTAGTTGAAAATTCCTTGCCCCAGGTGAAGAATCGAGTATTAAAATTCGAGAGTACCTGGCAAGGTAATACCCCATCACAAATGTTACAAATGTTACAGTACCATTACAATAGAATTAGAGAGGAACAAGAACATGAACAGAAACGCATGAAAGACACAAAAATGAAAATGCTAGTCTCCCAGACAGTTCCAGCTGAAGGTCATAAAAAGGGTACGACACAGTCCGGTGATTCAGCAGGACCTGTAAAAGGGACATGCAACTATTGTAAACAACCAGGTCATTACATACACGATTGCCCAGTCTTGAAGCGTAATATCGCCACAGGTAAAACACAAGAAAGACCACGGCCACCTAGACAGGATCAGAATGAACAAGGAGCACTGCAGCATGCACAGTCCATGCCAACTCCACAACAGTCTATACAGTTTGTGCCAGCTGCACCAGCGCTGCCTGTTGCTGCCACACAAACCACGACACGACAGCTGTACCAGACCGCACAGTATGATTATCCTGATTATCAACGATACGCATGAACCAGCCTAGAGAGGGAAGTTGACTTACCCCTTATCGAGGTCCCTGTAGACCAAGAAGGACCTTATGTACATAGTGAACTATTAGGCCAAGATAGAAAATTTTTACTTGATACAGGGGCAAGTCGAACAACTATAAAACGTAGTGAAGTTCCAGGGGCACCCCTCTCAGGCTCACAGAATATTTCCCTTGGTTTTTCAGGAAAACCTATTGTTAATGAAGTATCACAGCCTCTTCCACTTACGATAGGACCCTTAACCCGAACTACAGATTTATTGCTTACTAAATCATGTCCAGAAAACCTGTTAGGTATAAAAACACTGAAAGCTCTAGGAGCTATAATATGTTGTTCTCCGGAAGGAGTAAGATTGTTTTTACGTGATTTCAAAGGTCACTATGTGTCTCGAGACATGGATCCCCGACTGCAGACTTTACCTACACATTTATGGGCACAAGGCCCTACTGATGTGGGTTGCATGAATATTACACCATATCGGGTTACATTAAAGGCAGGAGTGGTACTACCACGAATGCGACAATACAAGTTACCACCAGATGCTGTAGTGGCTTTACTGCAAATTATTGACGAGCTCATTGTCCAAGGAGTAGTTGTGGAAACAGACTCCAATGTATGTAATTCCCCGATAATTCCGATTCTTAAACGAACAGATCCAAAGGCTCCGCCAGTATATCGATTGGTTATTGATCTGCGCGAATTGAACAAATGCATTGTGCCACAATTCCCTGTGGTCCCAGATATCTCGTCATTACTGACAGCTATTGATTCCGAAGCAACATTCTTTACTGTAATTGATCTCAAGAATGCCTTTTTCAGCGTCCCAATAGATCCGGAAAGCCAATACTTGTTCGGATTTAGTTTAAATGGACGTAGCTTTAAATTCACACGCGCACCTCAAGGATTTACAGAAAGCCCCAGCATCTATAGCCAAGCACTGAAACGAGAACTTGACAGTATTCACATGCCAGTCAACACTGCCCTGCTTCAATATGTCGATGATCTGCTGATCACCGCTAGAAACGAACCTGAATGTGAGAAAGCATCACTGACGGTATTACAATTTTTGGCCGAAAGGGGGCACAAGGTGTCCCCTTCTAAGCTGCAATTCTGTGTCCAGCGAGTTGTTTACCTTGGTCACTCGCTGTCCAAGGAGGGAAGGCAGCTTACACCAGATCGCATCCAGCTAATTGCAAATATGCCGATACCCAAGACACAAAAGGAGGTGCGGGCTTTCATAGGCCTCACTTCATATTGTAGGCAGTGGATCCCTCAGTATGCATTTCTAGCAAAACCACTCATTCAATTGACAACACAGGAGGCAGCCACATTGACTGTCCTCCCTTGGACTCAGGAACATACACACGTTTTTGAAAGTTTAAAGAAAGCTTTATGTCAAGCACCTGTCCTAGCAACACCATGTTACAATAAACAGTTTACACTCTTTGTTACAGAACGCGAAGGTACTGCCTTGTCAGTACTCACACAGGAACAAGCAGGATCACACAAACCATGTGCCTATTTTTCTAGTACATTAGATCCCGTAGCTCAGGCTTTGCCTGCATGCCTAAAATCAGTGGCAGCAACAGCCTTAGCAATCAGACAAAGCGATGCCATAGTATTAGGACATCCATTAACAGTACAAGTACCACATGCAGTAGAGGTTCTTTTGAACCGCACACAAACACAACACTTGACTATAGCACGACTCACCGGTTACGAATTAACATTGTTTCAGCCACATATAGAAATCAGACGTTGTAGTACATTGAATCCTGCCACACTGTTACCTGTAAATGGAACAGATCCACTTGCACATGATTGTATTGAAGTTATCACTATCACGACGAAACCCAGACAAGATTTAACAGACGTTCCATTATCAGACCCAGACCTGACGTTGTATGTAGATGGTTCATGTATGAGAACAGGTACAGGAGAGTTAGTGGCCGCTTATGCAGTCACAACAGACGCTGAAATCATTGAAACAAATTGTATAAATACCTTGTCCGCTCAAGCAGCAGAGCTCATCGCTCTGACACAAGCCTGTATTCAAGCCACAAATAAAAAAGTCAACATATACACTGATTCACGTTATGCATTCGGAGTTGTACATGACTTCGGCGTGCTGTGGCGAGAGAGAGGTTATTTAACTTCTCACGGTGCCCACATTCAGCACGGACCCCTCATTCATGCCTTATTAGATGCAATACATCTACCCACTGCAATATCAATTATGAAATGTAAAGCTCATACGAAAGTTACTGATATCATTTCTCAAGGCAATGATCTAGCTGACAGAACAGCTAAACAGACTGCTCAAACTCAAACATCCGACATGACAAAGACAATAGTCCCGACGCCAACACATTGCATGATGGTTAAGGATCCCGCTCTTGACGTAATTGACATACAGACACATGCTACTCCAGACGAAATAAAGAAATGGACTGAATTAGGAGGGATCCAAACGGATCAAGGATGGATGACAAAGGAAAAATCTGTGTGGTTCCTTCCTGATTCAATGGTCCAAGTCGTTATTAACACTGTACATAGTCCAGCACATCTAGGAGAAAAAGCTATGCTAGACAGCATTCAACACATTTGGTTCAACAAACATTTACGAGCAGCAGCTAAACAAAAAGTCCGTACCTGTATGATCTGTTGTCAGTTTAACCCAGGAAAAAGCATTCCCGTAGAACAGGGTGGATTTCAGCCTCCTGATCACCCTTTTGAAATCCTCCAGATGGATTATATCCAGATGGAACGATGTCGAGGATTCAAATATGTTCTCGTAGTTGTCTGTGCTCTTTCCCGTTGGACAGAGGCATACCCGGTTTCAGATTACACTGCCCCGACTACTGCCAAACAGTTAGTTCGAGAATTCTTCCCACGGTACGGTTTACCACGTGTTGTCTACTCAGATAACGGCCAGCCGTTCTCATCCGAACTAATGAAACACGTTTCACTTTTGTTAGGTTATCAGTGGAAGTTTCACTGTGTCCGACACCCCGAGGCAGCAGGCCTCGTGGAAAGACATAATCAGACCTTGAAAATTAGATTGTCCAAAATTTGTAGAGAAAAAGGTGTCGACTGGGTAGTAGCTTTACCCGTTGCACTCTTTTACATGAGAATGGTAGCACACTCTCGAACAGGGCTATCCCCTTATGAAGTGATCTTCGGTAGACCACCAAATATGTGGGGGACGCCTATACCACGCAAAATAACTGATATTGACTGTAATATGCTGACAGATTACTTGGCTTCCTTGATGTCTGCACTACAATCTTGTCGTTCACAGGTAGCTGCAGCTTTTCCCGACAACACTGAGGTGAAACCCCATGACGTAATTCCAGGAGACTTGGTCTTAGTGAGGAACTTTGATCGGAAGTCTCAGCTGGACCCTAGGTGGAGGTCGCCTCAGCTCGTGTTATTAACGACGAGGACAGCCGTGAAGATCGAGGGTCGAAAAGGCTGGATACATTCAAGTCATATCAAGAAATTTCATGGACTACCATCAGATGTAAACGACACACCTTGCGTGTCTTCCCCGAGTGACTCTAAACTTCCTTTGGTTGAATTAAATAGTCGTGAACTATATAAACTAAAACTCAGGTCTAACCAGTCAGGCAATTTGATTGTTTAAGTCCTCTCCAAGGTGAAGCGGTCGAATTTGTCTCTGACATGTATCCCTTAGACCTGTACAGAGAAAGAAACAAAAGGATAAAACTGAAACGACATGCGTACTGTAAATCACTGCGTAGTCATTGCACAGTGACGTTATTAATTCTGTTTTTCCTAAGTCTTTTAATAATTACTGCAAGTATATTGTTGCACATATGTTATCCCATTTCTAGACATGTTTATAATGTTACTGCTGAACATTCTTTTAGTGAATTACCTCCGCATGAATTGTCATATAGATTTGCGCTGCGCAATAACACTTTTATTAGTATGTTACATCAGTCCCATCAGGTTAGCAATGCTACAAATTGTTGGATATGTGGCCGACTCCCTCCCTATCAGAATTATAAAGGAATTCTACCTCTCTTTCCATACCCGTTCACACACAACGGCTCCTGTGGAGCATGGTTTAGTTTAATTAATTCCCAAGATTCGAATTCTGCAGTTTATCAAGACAACTGGGTATGGGGAAATTTGAACTTAGTTTTACTTAAAGTCTGCCACCCCAACAAGGAGGGACTTCCCAAAAGAACAGGAACTGATCTAGAAAATGAAGTATATGGATTAGGTAATTTTACGCTTAATCTTATGATCCTAAATGTCGAATCCGAAGCTACTCCAATTTTATCCGCCATGTCAGTATTTCGAGTAAAAGGTGAATTATGTGTAAGAAAGAATGGTTCCATACATATGGGCCATAGTAGATGCACCACTGTAATAGAATTTAGTGATCAAGGCAAGTCGACATTTAGGGCTTACCGCCATTCCTATTTTATATGTGGTCAGACCGCATATATACGCCTACCTCTAGATTGGGATGGTACCTGTTATATAGCATTCCTTTTGCCACCTGTTTTCCTAGCTCCTCCTGATTATCACAGAAATACTCAGTTAGTACACAATAGAGAAAGGAGAGATCTCCCAATAGTCGATTACACTGAAACAGCATGGGAAAAATACACAGATTTCAATAAAGGTCTCTTTCCCTATATAGGTACCGTTACTAATAGTAAGCTGATACGTAGATTAACTAGAACCCTTGAAGCAGTAGTGAATGAAACTATTTCCGCCTTAGGCAATTTAACAGAAGAGCAGTCTGCTATGCGGATTGTTGTGCTTCAAAATCGTCTTGTCCTTGACGTCATCCTGGCCGATAGGGGCGGAGCTTGTAGGGTCATCGGATCAAGTTGTTGCATTTTCATACCAGAAAATTCGCCATCTGTATATAAAGCCATAACCCGCCTTCATAAGATTGTAAGCCAGATACACCAGAATCCAGGCACCTGGACTTGGTCCGGTTGGTTTTGGAGTGTATTATCTACCTTTGGATGGAAGGTCCTATCCTTCCTAGGTATTGGCTTTCTCATACTATTCAGTTGCTGTCTATGTCTACAATGTGGACCAGCGATCTGTGGTCTGTGTGCCACATCGTGTATTCCACCACCAAGATTTCGTTCGTCCCAGAAGAAAAAAGAAGAACAAATGATGCTATATGAACAGATCAATGGATTGATGAAGATTGATATCTCTTGACGGGCAAGTAGGGGACAAGGGGGGAATGTGGAAATATGGATTTTTCTGATCAGTTATGTCCCCTATCTTGGACCCCAACGGTTCCATGTATAAATCACAAGTACATGTATGTTCCCTCCAGTTCCAGTTATGAAGACGCAAATACATGTGCGTCCACCGTTAACATGTCCTCTTTCAGATCCGCCATGAATGGGCCGGATATTCCATTCCTAAGTACGAAAGGCCACCGGCTTTATATGGTTCACTTATGCCTTTTTACAGTTCAGGCGAGTAGGCCCTGATTCTGCCATCAAGCTTTCCCTGCCTTCTGCCTCTGAGAGCTCCAGTCTGAGCCTGCATCTGTATCCATGAACTTTGTCCTCATTCTCTGCGCGGCTCACGGTGCCTGACATCAGCTTGCTGCCTGCCAAAAACTGTATTTCACCTTCGAAATTATCTGCTCCGCTCCCTGCCCAATGCATTCCTGTCTAGTAGTTTAAGTAAACAGTCTTCCAGCTACCGAGCAAAGGCCCGGCTTCTCTGTCTTTATGCAAGTAATTCATAGCCCTATTATTATGGAAGACTTTCGCCCTCGCATCTAGTGTAGACACTTAGACGCTTGTACACGCACTAACAGTCAGTATAGTCAGTATAGAATAAGATTCTACTCTAAGAGACCTCTCTTTTGGATAACATAGTTCTTTAAACATAGGATGTTAGATATGATTTGGGATAAGGTTGACTTGACCCACCAGACATCTGTCGCCACATGTAGAGTTAAATGTCAAATCCCCTTCACCCCCTAGTCGCACGTCAATCATGCGTCATGCTGCTGCGCGCGCATTTCTGCCAAGTATTTCTGCTGACATTGCGAAATTCTTTCATGGAACCACCCTATTATGACATCATACCTGATGACGTTCTTTAGTTACACCCAGTTACGCCCACTTTGGCTACGCATGTATGTTTTATCCCTATTATGAATTGTTACGCCTCCTGCATTTGCTTCACTGTAATGCCTATTGTATAAAAGTAATTACTTATCAATAAAGTATGTACTTCACTTCCTGAACCTCCGTGGTGATGGAACCTGGAGTCAACGATTCGAATCGTCCATTGGAATAAAGCCCATTCCGAACCTCTAATGTCACGGATTTTGCCTCTCATTTTACTGAGCTATATTTATTATTTTTCTGTATCAAATTAAGTCCCGGTAATTAAATTATTTACCACAGTCAGACGGAGGAACGCATTTCCATAGTGAGATCATGCAATTGCTTTGTGCTGCCCTGAATGTAGACCAAAGGTTGCATTACAGTTATCGACCAGAGGCTTCTGGGATTGTGGAACAAGTTAATGGGACTTTGAAAGCCCGGATGGCAAAAGTGTGTTCTTCGACATCTTTGAAATGGCCAGACGCATTACCCTTAGTTCTCATGAGTCTCCGTAGTGTGCCTGAGAGGAGGACTGGATTGTCACCTCATGAGATCCTCATGGGGAGAGCGATGCGTTTGCCAGCGATACCTGCCACTGCTTTGATTAACATCACTAATGATTTGATTCTCGACTACTGTAAAGGCCTGGCTGACGTAGTCCGTTCTGTGTCTCAGCAGGTGCAAGCAGCAGCAGTTCCAGCCGCAAGTGACCTGTGCCACGACTTGTGCCCAGGGGGTTGGGTACTTGTGCGTAAACACATGTGGAAGAGTTGCCTGGGTGCTCATGGGCATGGGCCGTACCAGATAATCTTGGTTACGAATACAGCAGTGAAGTGTGGGGGATTGCCGAACTGGGTGCATGCCTCCCACACCCACAGAGTTCCAGCACCCTTGGAAGATACAGCCCCTCGTGAATGAAAATCCAGCTGAGGTGGCAGAGCCATCTGAGAGGGCAAGCCAAGCTGTGAGGGTTGCTGACGCAGTTGGTGGTGCACTAGACCGAGCTGATAAGGGATGCGCAAGTCGAAGTCCCGAATTTGACTCAGACGAAGAAAGTGTTGCTGTGGGTGGAGTAGAGTCAAATTCTGCTGAAGAAGGAAGTAGTGCACAGGTTACTCAAAGGGAGAGTAGAAGTGCCACAGAAGCAGAAAAGGTTTGGCCTGTGAGTCAGAGACGGGTAAACTTGCGAGTGGCACCAGGAAGAGATCTTGCCCCAGTCTCCGAAGCGTCCGAATCGGAGCAGAGTGATGAAGAGCAAGCTCAAGGTGGTCTGAGAAAGCCGAGGAGAGCAAGATTGCCGTGTCGAAGGTACGCCTCACCAGAGTGGACATACGCTGTGACTGATGCCAGGCATACCGAGCACGGGGAGGCTGAAATCCTTGACACTGGTCAGCAGTTCTCCGAACCTGAAGATAGAAGCGTTGCTGAAAATCCCAGG
Organism: Triturus cristatus; assembly: GCF_964204655.1. Classification (NCBI taxonomy): domain Eukaryota; kingdom Metazoa; phylum Chordata; class Amphibia; order Caudata; family Salamandridae; genus Triturus; species Triturus cristatus. Next base: position 1,231,843,683 of record NC_140589.1, on the reverse strand, counting down.
ATTGGAGATCGATGGGATATTGACCCTCAACATTCCGAGTCCACTGCTTCTGAGTAAAGTTCGTGAACTGATTTTGGAAACCTTAGTCTTTCCGACTTTTGTTGTTGTACCAGCACCTCAGGAGTTGATGACACTTCAAATTGAAATCTTGCAGGGGGTCCTAGAGCAGTTGGGACCAAATATTGTTCTGGACTGATGGTGAACTTGTGTTGTATATAAGTCTGAAAGAAGATAACCTAGGCCCGAGTGGAAGAAGAATAAATTTAGGGATTTTCCGTTGGAGAAAACGAAAGAGGGCTAGGGAAGTCTTTTTCTGGACTGTGTAAATAAGGAACTGAAAATTGCTAGGGGTTTTCCAGCTTCAAAGTGGTGACTGAACTGAGTAGACAAGAAATTTTGGATGAGAAGGAGACTTTAATCTGTTGTCATTGAACTGAACTCTGAGAACTTTACGAAGATGGCAGAAGCTGGAAATACTCACCGTAGGGCTAAACTAGTGATAGGTACACTTTTAGGGGTGGTGATAGCTGCTATAGTTGCGATAGATGTAGCCTCATATATAGTGTCACATGAGCAGGAGGGGGAGGTACATGGGACACCTACACCTACCACTTCCAGCCAAAAAGGGGTTACTATAGGAGCTCAAAGAGCTTTCACACTTGAAAAGAGTCGTAGACTTCATGTAGACCTGTCTAGAGGTGATTTCAAGATTAATGCTTATGCAAAGCTGTTGTATGAGTATGTTGACGCGATGGATGCGAAGGATTGTTATGTGTGCATGCAGTTGCCTTCTTCTGTAGACGAGGGTATTAGATACCATCACCTTCCACTAACATATGGGATTTCTTGCAGCTTATTGCTTAGCCTGTTCTATGAGAGGAAACAGTTCGAGTATTTCTTCTCAAACTATGATGCAGTACTTCCTGAAGTTCCGGCATATATGCATTTGAATAAGTATGATTATTATAAGTCAGAAGATAGACTTCGGACTTATTTCATACCGACTATGAGTATAGATACAGCTTATGCCCATTGACATAATGTGACGTGCTTATTGTCGGAAACTGAAAAGAAGTTTATTGGCCAGATTGAGGATAGATATAGAAAACTAACCCAGAAACGAAACACAGGAGAGAGTCCAGTAGATTGGATTGAGGAGGAGAGATTACACAGATCCAAGGGAAGCTATGGACCTATAGCATTAGACCAAGTCCAGAAGGGGAATTTGTGCGTAGGAGGTCCTCAGACCTATTATAATAAGGTTCCAGTGGGACATAGTACATGTGACCATACTATTACTATGGAAGATTCTGCTAAGAACTTTTTGCAGGGTCCGGTGCAAGTGATTCCAACGGTGTATTTTGTATGCGGAAAGAATGCTTACGTGAGATTGCCTGTGAATTGGTATGGTACATGCTACTTGACTATAATTTTTCCGAAGATTTACCATACAGAAGATTTAAATTTGTTAGAGACAGGACATCATTCTAAAGTGCGAAGAGCTGCGAGTGCAGATGCAGTGATTGGTGATATCTTTGGTGCAATAATACCCGGTTTGGGCGTGGTCTTGAATGACGTGAAGATAAGAAAGCTGGCGACTGTGGTTGATGAATTGTCAATGAACACGGCGAGGTCATTGCTGTTGGTTGATGGAGAGATGTTATCGATAAGAACGATGGTTTTGCAAAATCGCCTTGCTTTAGATGTGCTATTGGCAAAAGAGGGCGGAGTCTGTAAATTGTTGAAGATCCAGGAATGCTGTACGTATATTCCAGACAATAGCAAGAATCTGGAGAAATATATAGACAACATTACAACGATTCACCAGGAGATTGCGGAGTTGACTGAAGAGAATGTGTGGGAAAAGATTGGTAAAGGATTTGGTCGTATTGGAAGTCGGTTTGCAGACCTGGGAAAAGGGTTCCTCGGATTTGTGCTGAAGCCGCTGGTTATCGTTGTGGTTTGTGTGATCTGTTTGTGGGGACTTATTAGAGCCTGTAAATGGTACAAGGGAAATAAGGTTGAGAGAGTTTCAGAGCGAATGAGAGAAGAATGGCGAGACTGCAGGACAGTCAATATCAGAACCTTAAAAGGATGGAGGGGAAGGATGGCAACAAGCACTGTTTAGATCAGTTCATTCTCCAAAGGGAATGAAGTTGTGATGGTGTGATGACAATTATCATAAAAGGGGGGAACTGATAGAGCGCCATGTGATTCTGAGATTTGTAGGGGTGCATCATATTCTCCATTAGTCGGCACCCGCATATAATCGATGTATGTCTAGGAGCGTCATAGAAATGTATTTGCTATAATCATTTAACATAGAAGTGTTAGACATGTAATAACGTTTTGCGAAGTTTAACGTTGCAAGTTATTATGAATGTATTTGGAATAATGTAGATGATTACGTTTCACAATTCATGTAATGGATTAAATGTGTGCCATGTTAGAATTAAAAAGTAGGTTGCTATAAATTTGTTAGGCCTAACTGCATATGTAGAAGAGAAGGCCTGTTCATTTCTTATTTTAGCTATATTTTACAGGTTGACAGGGATTTCTTGGTTAAGGCTTGAGTTGCCGTGAAATGTAAAACTTCAGGATGCGAAGAGCTTTCCTTTTCGTTCCCATGTTTCTGTTGCAGGTGCCAGGACATTTAGCTTGTTAGTGAGAATAAGTCTTTGTTTTAGGAGTTGAGATACGGCGAGAAGCCTACAGGGGAGTGCATTGGAATGTGCAACTGTAACTCTTAGTATGGAAGGTGCCTGGGACCCAAGGTCAAGCTAACGGACGATGGAAGATGGACAGCTCTGGATGGAAATTCACCGGAGGAAGACCTGGCTGAAGAGGTGTGCCGAAGGGCGTGTTCTGCGATTTCGGGGTTTTGTATTAGGGACAGACTCCCGTGGGTTGAGCAGATGAGGTTTAGGCGGGAAGCTAGAAGGAGCATCCAAGATCGAGCTCTCACTAAGTGAAGACTTCTTAGGAAGTTTCACTCCTGACACCTTTTACATGATTCTCTGATTTGGGAGGGAATGCTAAGTAGGGATGCCACTTTAGAATAGAGTAGGGACAGAAATGTTTTGACTAATGATTCCAAAAATTGATATCAGCATAACGATTCTTTATTTGATGCTTTTAGAATCTGTAATTCTTTTTATTTTTAGTCGACTGCGAATTCTTCGTAGGCTAGCTTTTGTATTAGTGCCCATTTATCTTTTGTGCCTTGTATTGAGGTGCCTTTATGTTCAGATGTTTTTGCTCATAATAAAATCTCGGAAATTTTAGATCCTGAGTCCTCTATCCTTAATGATGTCAACTTGCGGTAGTTATATTCTGATAATTGTGTTTACTCCCTCTACGCTATTTGGCAAGTAAAAAGATCCTGGCGACCTGAGAGGGTTCTTGCAGATAATTGGTTAAACAAGAATCCGGCCCTAGCACATATAACGGTTGCTGTAACTAAGCTCCAAGCTGAGTTATCCTTTACTAATGTCTTTTTCGCAAAATACTGGTTTTTGTTTTTAGCATCTTCCCTGTGCTTGAAACAAGAGCACCTGTGCCCGACACGGGTACACCCTAAAATACCTATTTGCTACATGTGTTACATTAACTGACACAGGTTACTTAAATTATTTTTATTACTAAAGTATGGTTTACTAAAGCCAGGGCTTTAAGTGGGATGAAAAAAGTGCGTGTGAGGGGGCGGGTTCTCTAAAAGGGACATGGCCTATGTAATTAGGGGCTTGGCTTAAACACATACACTACATTCCTGTGATTCCCATAGTGTGCCATCCGACCATTACTTTGGTTCAATTATACCTGCCAACTTAAACAATCTCACTGTGTGAGGAGGGAGTGGGCCTTGAAGGAGTCAGCTCCGCGAGCCGAGACTTAACTATGAGGCACTTTTGAACGCTACCCAGGGCCCCTCCTCCTGCAAAACGCTGTCGGAGGGTGGTACTGATGTCCTGGGGTGGTTTGATTTCACACCACTTAATGGACATTAGCAGTTCAAAGCCTTGGAAAACGTGCTGGAAAACCACTATTTACAGTGGTTTTCTTCTCGTTTTCCCTGTCAACGTGTGATATCGGCTCCTCAAAGGGAGAGCGTGTTATGGGAGACAATATTGTGTGGCACATGGTGGCAGTGTGTGAGTTGGCAGGTATGTCAATCTTAGCTTTCTGATATCACATCCACATGTGTAGCATAACAGCTTACATACTCTGAAAACCAACTAGGACTATTGGCTTTGTCAAAGGATGTTACCTGTTCAACATAAGAGTAATAACAATAATTTAGTTGTAAATAATATTGAAAAAATGTTAATATGCAGAAATTGTGAGACTGTGAATTCAAAATTGTTGAGGCCTGTGGAAGGGGTAGCGGTCTTCAGAGTGTCGCAATCACACATTCACTCTCTGTTAGACATGTACACTCTCTTTCTCTCCATATCTGATACCTAATTTTTCCTCTTTAGCACCCTCTTTTCAGTCTCTCCTGAATGCACATTCCTTGTATTTCCTATGAGCTGTGCATTTTCTTTTACTTTCGCCTTGTCAAGATTTTGAAAACTGTGCACCTCCTTAACACACATTTGCACAGAATCACGATTACAACTGGAATACATGATCATTGTCCTGTGTGCTCTGCAAAGAGGCCAAGCCTTGCATGCCCATGCATTCTTAATAGCAAAATCAACTGGTCCCACAATGCTTGTTTCCGCCCGGTCCAAGGAGGACTTGGCCTGGAAATTCTGGCTGGACTGAACCCTGACTAAAGCATCTATACGCTATATGTCAGGGATGAGCATGACTAAGTGTATTTGTAAACTCCTGTTTACCAAAAAGGGCATTTTGGAACTTAAATACAGATGTTTATTGATACATACAGTGATGTAATATCTGACATCATCAGCAGAGGATTGCGGTCGCATGAGTTATAGTTGCCTGCACTAACTATAACGGGGGAATTTCATTGGTTTTTTACGAGTGAAATGTCCAGCTAAGGTTTTGTAAGTGAATTTGAAAGGTTTTTTAAATGCTAATTCGTAACTATAACGTGTGTGAAACCTATGGTTTTTTCAGCGAATTTGTACGGTTTTTTAAATGCTAAGTTATGTATTTATTAATATTTTTTTTCAGGTTTTTCACCGTGCGCGCACCGTGCAATGTTTTTTTTTTTAAAATCGCGAGGTGCGCGCACTGTGGGCGCTCGGTGGGCTTCGCGCACTGAGCACCCACGGTTCACAGTGCGTGCCGTGCGCGCACCTCGCGATTTAGAAAAAAAAATGTTTTTTTCTCCCTTGGGGGTCCTTCTGTGACCCCCTGACCAAGGCTAGAGGGTCAGGACCTGTCCACTCTGCCCCCTTTTCAAGTTCTCCACCTTTTTTTTCACCCCCTCAGACTGCGAGAGACAAAATGGTGGCCGACACTTCCTGGTTTCGACCGATTCGAATGTTTACCGACATCTAACAACCAATCAGAATTGCGCTCGCGCACGGCAGGGTGCGCGCACAGTGCGCGCAAGGTGCGCGCGTATAGATATTGATATGCTTTTAAATGCTATTTTCTCAGGAAATACTGAACAGATTTACACCAGACCTGCAAAAGGCACTTCCTTGACCTTATGGCTACCTCTCTGCCAAATTTCAAGTAATTCTGTTCAGCCGTTCGGGCTGTAGCTGCGACTAAAGGTCCTATGGAAAAATGCATGGGGAAAACGCGTTTTGGGACCCCCCCTTTTTCTCATCCCCCGCTTGACGAATCACGCCGAGACTTTCAGGGTAGGAGCTGAGCGGAGCGCCCCATTAGTTTTGAAAATTTCGCGAGGATTCGTCAACCGGCCCCAAAGTTATTCACAATAGAATTTTGAGATTTCCTATGGAAACTAGGTTGTAACTATAACTATCTACTGGCGACTGCCAGTAGATTATATATATATATATATATAGAGTGCTGGTGGTCCCCAGTAGGTAGTTATAGTTTGGACCTAGTTTCCACCCTTCCAAAGGGACATATGTGGGTCACCGGTCTACCCGGTTCCAGCTTTCTCAACCTGGGCAGCACAAAATGGATGCAGCCAGCCACAGACACGATTCTGCTCTCCTGCTGCTGAGCCAAGCTCGAGCAGAGGAAGGCATGACAATGACCTTCCAGACAGGGTTTAGTGTATTAGGGCTGGGTGGGTGCACTCTGAATGTGCCAGAAAGTCTGCACTGGGGGCCATTTGGTGTCCCTGTGCATAGTCCAGCTCAACCAGTTCTGGGAGCCATTTGCTCCTGATCAGGCGTGAAACTGGACAAAGGACATGGGTGTAGCCACCCCTCCGTCCTGCCCCTCCCCTAAGAGGGACCCTAGAATCTTTCCAACCTCTTCCCATGGGTTTAAAGTGGGTTACCTGGCTACAGGACTTTAGACTTTACCTGGACAAGATTCTGCTAAGAAGAAACCAAGTACCTCGACTGCCTGCATGACCCTGGAAGACTGAAGAATCTCCCTTGGAGTAAAGGAGTTACTCCCCTGCAGAAGCAAGCACCTAAATGCATCTGACCGGTTTGCTTCTCCCGAGCTCCTGAGGACTCTGTAGATTTCAGCAACACAGGAGGTGGGTTTGCGAAGGTCCCGGAGGTAGATCTGACCTCTCAGTGATTGTGAGACCAGTATCCCTCATGGGGGCCGTGCAACCCGAACCCCTGTGCACTGTTTACATTTACAAGGGCATATGCTTGTTGACAATTCCCGAGCTGGTGCATTGGACTCCATGTAGTCCTGACTCCGAGCAGTAATTGCACTGAAGATATCCGGCCTCCACTCACCGAGTGTCCTGTGGGCTGGTACTTTGCAAACTAGCTTGAGGTCTCCTCAAGATCCCTGGTCCGTTGGCCTGTGGGTCCTGGCTAGGGTCACATTGATTGTTCTTGGGCTTATGTGGTTGCTCTGGATGTGCCCTGACTCTCCATTGCTTGGGGGGTCCGCTGGAACTGGCTGGTCCACTCTGTAACCTGTTTACCCTGACCGCGTGGGTTGCATTTGCCAATGCTTGTTGGTGCTCCAGCCGGACATCGACCCCTCAGCTCTCGACATCCTTTGTGGGAGAGCTCACCTTTGGATCCTGGTCATTCTCGACATCTCTTGGCTCCCGTGGCTGCAGATTGAAGCAAACCTTCTTCGGACCTGAAGTATCCGACATCGGTGGGCATTCGACTGCCAAGCCCCTGGTCACCTGAAGTGACTCAGACTCTGTCCCCTCTGCTTTCAGGTTCTTCTCACCTAGAATCCAGGCTTGGATTTCACCGGACACTCTTCGCCTTCCTGGCAGCAGTACTTCTATGCAACTCTCCATTGAAAACAAAGAAGGTTTCCGACACCACTTGACCCCTATGCACCCGGCTCCTCTAGGATAGGTAACACGGGTACCTCAGTACTCACTGGTGGGTTGGCCTTAGAACCTCCTATCTTCCAAAGGGTCTGCTCGAAGTCGTCGTAGAAGTGTCCTTAAACTGTAACTTTGCAACCGCAACTTTCCCATAGAGTTGTATGAAGCACGCGGTTGTGTTTCCTCACTGCACCCGTCCTCCCTGTGTCCCTCCTCTGGGTGGTTCCTTGGGGTCCCAGCGATTCTATGTGCTCTAGGCACTGTGTCTAGTCAAGTCGTGATTGTTATACCATTTTTTTGGTATATGGTTCGGTTTCCCCCTGGAACCAGCTCTGTATTTTGCTACTTACTAATGTTCTTTTGATTCAGTATTGTGCACTTTGTGCCATAGTCTCGTATAGAGACTAGTAGAGAGTCTTATATTAATAAATATATATTTTTATGTAACTACTGTGTGGTTCTCCTTTCATTTAGTCATTTAAGAGGTGATATTCTGGTAAAACAAGCTGCTTTACATTCCTTCAAGATTAAGCCTGACGGCTGCTCTCCACACCTACCACTAGGATAGCTTTCTGAAGGTTATCTTTGACCTCATACATCATAAGGGTTGTGTGGACTGGTACAGGCTGCCCACTTTAATTAGTGGACATCAGATACCGGGCCACCTTCTCACAGCTGCTAACTATAACTGGTGAATTTCTGTGTTTTTTTTTGTTCAAAATGTTGATGTTTCTATTGACAAATTAACCTAACTATAACGTTACTTGAACTTTTGTTTTTTTCAGTGCATTTCTTTTTTTTAACGTAAACCAATACTTAATTACCATATGTAAATGCAACCAGCTGCCGTGCGCAGCCTGCAACCACTCCCTGCATCCAACCACCCACCATACGGCCAGGCCGTGCGCAGTGCGGGGGTTGGCCATAGGGCCTGTGGACCCATTCTTCCAAGGAAGTTTGGTTTTTTTAATTAAAGAGGTGGATGGCTGCACAGCCCCACTCTCTGAGCCTTGTTAGGCCCTGGGGACCCCAACCCCTAGGGTCATGTATTTTATTATTTGTGGTGGGGGGCAGCATGGCTCCCATTCACAAGCCATTATTGGCCCTGGGGACCCCATCCCGGGGTCCCTTATTTAAATGTAAGGAAGGGGACCTTGTGGCCCCCCTCCCCAAGCTTTGCTGGGCCCTGAGGACCCCACTTCCCATGGCAACTCATTTAAATAATGGGGAGGGGGTGTACGCAGTCCCCTTCCCGGGCTGTTTTTGGCCCTAGGGACTCCATCCCTTGAGCCAGGTGTAATTTTTAGAGGGAAGGGGGGATGTGGCCCCCTCCCAGGTTAAATTTGGCCCCCTAGTACACTATCCGCCAGGGCCAGTTGACATGTTGCAGAGGAAGAGGGTCATGCAGCCCAACTCCCTGGGTCGATTTCAGCCTCTGGGACCCCATCCCACAGGTCACCCAAACTTAAAGGCATCCACCGTAGTCTTGTTTGGGGGCCAAAGGGAGAGCCCCAAGGCCCCTGCGGCTTCCTCCATACATCAGGAGCTAGCATTGCTCCTGCCTGCATGTCAGGATGCATCGTACTTGTGCACACTGACTGCCATCTATCATGAGTTTCTGCCACAAAGACCACAACTCCCAGCATGCCTGACGGCCGTGACGCCCCATGTGATCAGACGTCACGGTTGGTAATCGGATATAGGATAGGCAGCGCTGTTGGAAGCTGCCGATTAGTCTGAAGTCTCTACGCTGATGGCGTCCCGTATTTCTTGGAGGCGGTAAGGGTGCCTTGGCACCAATATTCTCGTTCCTTTGTTGCTGTGGTTGGTCTCCCTTGTGTCCTTAGCAGAAGCTCCTTTTCGCGTCTCCTCTCTGTTGGCGAGACCGCGTTTTCGGTGGTTTCTTGCGGAGGAGGACCTTTGAGCTGCTTTGGGGCATCTGAGAAATAGTTTCCCTGTTGGCGGGACTTGCGCCTTGCAGTCTCATGCAGAGAAACGTCCCAGGCGAACCACATGTTCAAGACTATAGTTAAGTGAGCAGCTGGGTGTAGGTGCTCGCTCATTTTTCTCTGAAGTAAGAGCCTGAGACTCTGTTCACTGGAACCTTTGTTATCTCTTGGAATAATTTGCTTTGGTATTTGTTTGCTACGATCCAACAATTCATTCAAGTGATAGTACAAGGTTGTTATTGTACTACAGATTTATCCCTGATATGGTGTTGTCGTATATTTATATGTTAGGAGAGGTAGAGAGAGGCTGTTATAGCGGATTCCAGCCTGATGCATATCAGAGTACTCCACAACCAAGTGGGGGTAGGTGAATGTCTTACATACCCCTTTCTTTTTTCCTTCCTCTGTATATATGATTCTAGTTACATGAAACAATGTTGTTGATATTGTTTCCACACAATAGTGCCTGTGTTAGAAGACTGAAATAGGCATCCTCCTCTCTCTCCTGGTGCCACTCCTTCTCTTCCTTTACAGATAGTGTGCCAGTCAGCCTTCCTATCCTGTTTATTCATAGTCAACAAACTGTGAGTTTTATGTTTGCAGGGATAGTGTATTTATTGCATTCTTCTTGTGTCACCCTCAGATCTCCCTCCCTGCAGTTCCCATCCTTTCCTTCCCTCGCTTGACTATCTCACCAGTCCGTGTTTATATAATTTCTGGACTTGGGGCAGTCGAGAGGTGGACCCCTTTAAGCATCAGCACGATCCTAAGGACTCTGGAGAAAGCGGGACCTGACACCGCTGGAAGCAAGCCCCTAATGCTGCTCCCTTCGGGCGGGAGCAATACTTTGATCTGTTTCGCCTGCATCACTGCAGGCACGGATGATATCAAAAGCGTAAGTGTTCAGGTTTCTGTTTGGGACTTTGTTTGTTTATTAATACGTGGTGTGACTGCTGGAGTGGGGTTTTCTTTTAAAATCGTATACCCTCTCCATTTTGCATGTTTAGATTAATAAGATTAATTAATTAATAGTAATTATACTAATGGTTTGCTGTGTGAATTGATCAACATTACTAATATAAGAAATACACGTGGGGATTGCAGTGGCATGGCCTAATTAATGACGTAAACTAAATTTGTATGCATTTTAATAATATATATTCAGAAATTGCATGATTATATGTTGCTTTTGTGATGTATCTGTGATTTGTGCTTTATTAATGTGAATATAACCCGCATTAAGTGTTGCTTCTGCTAGATAAATACATACACATATGGGTATTAGTAAGGGGATAACAGATTATTAGTCATTTCTATGTATTAATTACATTTTTGTGTTTCTTAACTTAAGTTGACCATTTGGTGGCCACAAAATGGCCGCCGTCCCTTTTACATGAGAACAACTCCATTATGAGCATCTCTGGGTGAAGTACGCATGCGTCGCCATCAGCTGCCGCGGCCTTTACATGACCCCGACTCAACTGTGACAACCAAGGCTATTCCCCGGGCTTTCGGCCAGCTGCTCTGAAAGAAACAATGAAAAGATACTAATGCGTGGATTGAAACTATATCTAAAGGCACATTATATGTATGGGAAAGAAGTCGAACTTTCCCCAACGGACCAATCAAATTTGTTCAAAATATCAATCGTTACACTTTGGAATGTAAATTTACTATAAAAATGGTAGACTAGAGAGGTTAGGAGAGTTTTTTTCGGTCGAGACCCTTCAGAAGATTTGCGATTTCCTGACGTTATGCTGACGGAGAGGACGGTGACACTGCAGGACAGCTGTTTTCCAAAGACTCTGACAGTATGAACTGATGACCAAGATTTTGACTTAGAGGGCGACTTTTGGCCAGAATAGGTAACTATGATGATCTATTTTGCTTGATTGAAACCCAGAGAATCGAATTTCAATTACTTAGATAAAATTTAATATTCATAACAAGAACTGTGTTGGGTCATTATTGTTTGAGAAAATGTATGTATGTAAATGATGTTATAGATTTCGTTATCACTTCAACCTGCAGCTAGTAGATCCATGGCCTATACATGGGAGGAGTACTAAAGGTGAAGCTTGGATCTTTATGAATAGGGTTATGTGAGTTGGGTGTATGTTGGTGTTATGGGCCCCACCAGCATATGTAGTATTGTGTGTGATCTATGATCTGTGACGAAGGGAGGGATTTTGCATTCCGTGCTGCATCAGTTTTTTCTTGGTAGCAGAGATATGGTTTATTACTGTTTTGGTTTAGTGATCATTGCTTGTAAATAGCTTATTGATTGGTATTGATTTATGTACTAACACTAAGGGCCATATGTAGGTAAATAATTTTTATCGATTCTTAAATACCGAATTTTACCGAATCGGTATTTAAGAATCGGTAAGTTATATGTAGGTCAACAATCGGTAAACATTACCGATTCGGTAAAATTCGGTAAACATGAATCGGAATTTACCGAATCGGTAAATACCAAAGTGGTATTTTCCGATTCGGTAAATACCGAATCGGTAAATACCGAATCGGTAGTTCAAAAACACATGACTTGAATCAGCCAATCCTGTGCTACCTAAACCCCACCCAACCAGGGAGTGGCCACACCCAGGCAGGTGCACACAATCAGCAGACTCTGGAGAGGCTGGAAGTGCTGAGGAGAGGAAGAGAGCAACTGCCTGATTAAGCCCTGGAGACTGCAAGAATGGCCAGCCAGGACACAGAGAGGGAAGGAGGGGAGAGGAAGCGAAAGCTGAAATTCAGCCAAAAGGAGCTGCAAGTACTGGTGGAGGAGGTCGTGAAGCAGCACCAGAAGCTTTTTGGAAAACAGTCACAGCAAGTGCCTGAGTCAGAGAAACGCAAGATCTGGCTTGGAATCCAGGCACAGGTGAATGCCATGGGAGTGACCCCCCGGGACATCGATGTCCTCAAGAAGCGGTGGTACGACATCCGTATCATCACGAAGAGGAAGGTGGCAGAATTAAAAAAAGAGGCCAGCCAGACAGGAGGTGGACGCAACAGGGCACCAGCCCTGACGGAACTGGAGGAGCTAGTGGAGACAACCATTGAGCCAGAAAGCATCGTGGGGATTGGGGACGCTGACAGCTCCGCCAGAGGCACCTCCAAACAAGGTAAGACGCTTGCACAGCAATGTGCCCCCCCCTACCCCTATCCCAACTCCCCAAATGTGCTATGAGAATCACACTTAAGTACAGGAATTAGTGCATGCCTGCAATGCATCATGGGAGATGTAGTCCCTGAAAGCCCAAACATGATACGATTAGCACAGAATAACAGGGCATGTGACACACAGTAGCGAGAAGCAGGCAGAGGACATAGAGATACTGTACAGAAAATGTATTGTCATGTCATCAACACAATGCTTCAGGTACACTTAGCTGATGTCGCTTTTCTGTCCACAGGCACTACTGCGCACAGAACTGGCCATGACAAGGGAGAGAGGGCACACCACAAACCCAGCGCAGAGAAGGCCACCACCAGCACTGCCCAGGGAACGGCACCACACGCAGTCACACCACCCCAGCCAGCATCGCCGCTCCTGCCAGCATCCCCACTCCTGCAGGTGTCACCACCATCTTCACCACCTGCATTGCACAGGTTGAGGAGGCGTCCTGCAGCCAGGTTGGATGTGACCGACTCATCGTCCGAGGACTCGAGGGGGCCGGAAACGTCCACTGTACCCCAGGATGTAACCCATGCCAGTGTGCCTTCCGACTCTGAGGGTGAACACACAGTTGGCAGACGGCGCCGCAGGGCTCGGCCGCAGAGTCCACCTCCCCTTGGGCAGGGCCATGGAGTGTTCTCAGGGCTTGAGGGCACCATGGTGAAAATACAACGCATCCAGGCAAGGGCAATGGTGTCCGTACAGCGACAAATGCGTGGCCTCAACAATACCTTTGGAAACATTGAAAAGGGCATCAGCACCATGGCAGGGGGCATGGCTGAGATGGCAGCGGGCATGCGGGACATGTCCCAATCCATCATGCTGCTGTGCTCAAAGTACGATGAGGACAGGGCAGCACGGCGCAGGGGACATCAGAGAAAGGATCTGACCTCGAGGGCAGTGAACCGGCTGGCGACTGCCACATCGCTGCTCTGCAGGCGCTCTGTGGCGATGCAGGAGGGCCTTGCACACTGCAGCACAGATGTGTCCAGGGGAATGGTTAGGGTCACGAGTGCACTAGAAGTTCTGCTCACCAGCCAGTCTGCAACAACTGGCGCTTTGGATGCTGGTGACACAGAAGACACGACCAGCAGGAGCAGCATAACCCCCCCTGTCCCAGACACTCGTCGGAGCAACAGGCGTCAACGTGGTGCCACTGGTACCCCAGCCAGTGAGGACGCTCCCTCAATTCCATCCCGCACTGGTGCACGTGGGCGCAAACATTAAAGCGTCAGGCAAAACAATGACACAATTGGGTGAAGTAACCCTTAACTGACAAAATTTTATTTTTCATTGTTGTTGGAATACGTTTTCCTTTGTTTCGTGGCGTAGTGCTGCCTGATTAAACTACGTTATGGCATCCAACTACAGGCTGTGTCCCCTTACTCATTCAGAAATAGTTGAATGTGATCTCTGCCCGTCTCACTCTTCCATCTGTTGCTGTTTGTACTCCTGCTGCGTTGGCCTCTGCATGCGCAGTCTCATCATCATTGTCCTCAATATATGTCATTTCGACCTCTGTGCCTCTCTTTGTGGCAAGGTTGTGCAGCATTGCACAAGTCGCAATAATCTTGCAGCAGAGGATGGGTGTGTACTGGCGTGCACCTCCACTCTTATGGAGGCAGCGAAACCTGCTCTTCAGTAGTCCAAACGTGCGCTCCACCACATTGCGAGTAGATTTGTGTGCCACATTATATTGTCTCTCGCTCTGGGTTGATGGGTGTAGGTAGGGAGTGAGGATGAATGACCGCATGGCATATGCACTGTCCCCTAGGTGAGTAAAAGGGAGACATCAGTCACATGTCTCAATAAATTATGTTTGGCACTGAGTACTATGTAGCTTCACTGTTACTTACCTAGCAGGTATCCTTCTCCAAATTCTCCCGCAAGCAGTCGTGTGTAGATCCCACTGTTCTGGAAGATGTAGGAGTCATGGGTGCTCCCAGGGAATTTGGCAACGATATCAGTGATGATGCTCCCTGCATCGCAGATTACCTGCACATTGATGGAGTGGGTGGACTTTCGGTTTCTGTAGATGTGCTCAGTGGCAGCTGGTGGGCAGATTGGGATGTGTGTGCCATCTATACAGCCAATGACATGGGGGAACTGTGCCATGTGATAAAAGTCAGTTTTAGTTTTCTGCAGTTCAGCCTGTGTGTTTGGAAAGCTGATGAAGTGGTGCATTCTCTGCATCATGGCATCCAGGAACTTCCTGAAGAAACGGGACAGGCAACTCTGGGATACACCGCCCACCGCAGCTATCACCCCCTGGTAACTGCCAGATGCAAGTAGGTGTAGGCTGCAGAGAACCTGCACATGTGGTGGTATGGCTTGCGCCCTTCTTGTTGGCTGGTCCAGGAGTGGGTGCAGGTCCCTTATCAGGTCCATGATGGTTTGGGGGTGTAGCCTGTACCTTTCATGTATCTCTGCGTCAGTCAGTTGGAAGAGTGTGATGCGCTGTCTGTAGATGCGTTCCTCCCGTCTCCATATCCTCAGTCCTGCTGCCTGTAGACGTAGCCGCCTTGCAATGACATACAGAGCGGCCATGGTGTCCACGCTGTTGCATTTTGGGATTGCTTATATGCACTGTTGATGATTACCACCTGCTTTTTATCAGTGTTAATTACCGACTCTTATTTACCGATTTTCAAGGATTTCTTAATTACCGAATTTACCTACATATCTTTTTCCGTTTTACCACTTCATATTTACCACTTCATATTTACCACTTCATATTTACCACTTCATATTTACCGACTCGGAAAATATGTATTCGGTAAATTTGAAGCGGTATTTTAGAATTCGGTAAATATGAATCGGTATTTACCGATTCATATTTACCGAATATGGGTTTTTGGCCTCCTACATCTCAACTATCTAAATACCGGTCGGTAACGTGTTTTTTACCGAATTTCGGCCGTTACCAACCGGTATTTAGCTACCTACATGAGGCCCTAAATGTTGAGTTGCGTTGAGTTATATGTTGTTAGCACGCCTTCTGGGATGTAGGAAGGCGGAAGTTTGTAACAGTTCCGTAGCAGAGCAGAGGTAAGTGCTGCTCTCAGGAAAGACGGAATTGTTGTTGCCCTGTAGGTACACAGGGGAAACGTGTGACAAGTGAAGTTGCACGGCGCATTGTCTGGGTTCGATTCAGCGGCATCGTCGTGTGTTGCCATTAGAAATATTCTCGGTGTGAGAGAAGTGTGTATGAAAGCGAAGGTTACCTGTGAAATTTTGGTCTTTAAGTACCAGGAAACCAATCGGCATACCGATAACGCTTACCACTGAAAAGGTAGCAGGTGTTCTCTGAGCTTGTTAGAAGGACAAAGTAGAGGGAAGTACTGCTTTGTTAACGTATGTCACAATTCTGTAGTAGGACAGACTGTTCGCTGTTCTCGGAAAAGACAGGATTCTGTGCGTATGTACTACATTTTTCTTGTATGAATGAGTGTGAATGTAAGGCATTTGGGTTGATTGTGAAACTCTAGGTTTATTTTTCAAAATACCAAGAGAAACAATTAGCTAATGCTTGCTAGAAGGGTGAAGTAGAGGGATGTGCTACTTTATCAACGGAAGTAACGATTCCGTAGTAGGGCAGAGGTAAGCGCTGCTCTCGGGAAAGACGGAATTCTCGTGAGAAAGGCCTATTGCTATTCTTTGGTTAGCGAAGCGGACAATGGAGATGTTTCAGTGTTGTTACTAATATAATTGTTAAAGTTGCAGTAAGAGTTCACGGAGCGATCTTGTAAAGGAGGGGTAGACAGGAGCAGAGCTGCCGCAGCGGCTGCTGACGTCAAACCACTGCGCTGGGATTGGACAGTTGGTCAGAAGTGTAGAACGCTCCGGATTGGTGCGTTAGTGTAAAGCCGCGCTGGTATTGGAGAAGTACAGGGTAACGTAAACGCTCTTCATTGGTGCGTTAGTGTAAGTCGCGCTGGGATTAGAGGACTGTGACAGTGACGTAGACGCTCTTGATTGGTGCATTAGCGTGAAGTCGTGCTGTGAGTGGACAGAATAGCGATACAGTTGTAAAAGACTAGCGATACACAGAAACCAAGAAAATGTATTACCAGCCACCAGATAGAGAAAAGAAATCCTGGTTTGGTAAAGTTAAAAAGTGGTTCAGGAAAGATAAACAGGTCAAAACTAGGGAAGGACATTTAATTCCTCCACCGAAAACCCCCGCAGCTTTAATGATTGCAAAGTATGGTTATCATACTTGTATTTGGTTAGATAATTGGGTAAAATATACCAAGGACGATGGAGTCCTGGCACTTCCAGAACATGGTTCCTTTAATTTGGCTGTTTTAAGTAACTTGCGCCAGAAGATGATGTACTTAGAACCAATACCTAGACCGACGCAGTTTGAGGCATTGACAGAATGGGAAGACGAAGCGCATGAGCGAGAAAAGCAAAGAAATGGTAGAGGTTACAGATATTTGTTTGGCAGGTCATATGGACATGAAACACATGATGATCGAATGAAAAGATGGAGGAATGCAAGTATGACTGAGGGTTTGTTTCCTGTAAGAGCGGTAGGAGAGAATGAAGGTAGAAAATGTGTGGAAAAAAGGAATAATGTGGAATCAAGAGGTTACAGAGCAAATGATTTGGATGATGATGTGTTGGATGATGTGTTTTATAAAAATCCACCACCGTGCCGACCAGAACCAGAAATGTTGACACCAAATGCCCCAATGAGAGAAACATTACGAATTATCAAGACAGAGACTATGTCACCAGATTTAGAAAAAAGAAACTCCATCAGAGAGGTAGAAAAGAGATCGGAGAATAAAATGGACAACGAAAATTCTGCAGAATTAGCCAAAACCGCTCTAGAATTAACAGAGAAAATAAGAGAATTAACTAAGAATCTAGAAGCTGTAACAGTTCCAGTGACTATAGGTCCGGTAATGCCCACTTTTGAAAAGCAAAAAGATAGCGAACATTGTTTAACGGTACCATACCGGAACAATAATGTGATTGAAAATCCAGAACGGAGTCAAATTGAGAATCCATGGGGACCGACAGTAAATATGTTTGAACCACACGTTTCAAATAATCCTTTTATAAATCAGAATTATGCTGAAAGGAGTAGAATGACAGTAGAAACTTTGTTAGAACCCCAGAGAAATCCAGAACAGAGTAGTGTAGAGAACCTGGTAGGACCATCTGTGGAAGAACTGAGTGAATGGTTAAAAGGGTTGCAGAGACCAGATAAAGATTCCCAGTCAATAGATGTGGCTAAATTACGGATGGTATTGGAAGAATTGATTGTAGGGACTATTCCGGTTGAAAAATTTAAGTTTTATCGGGATGAGGAGCTGTTATTCCTGTGTAAAAGTGTGACATGGAGAGCGAGGAATCTGCATGAAAGACTAGGAGAAGTTGCGAATGAAATGGGTATAGACATTGATAAGGTAAAAGCCTTACAGAAACCCTATCGAGTTGATTTTACTGAAAAAGACATTGAAAATCTGAACACCACAGGACAGATAGGTCAGATTAAGGACATAATCATTGTATTGAGAAAATGGGGAGATGTGGATAAATGGAGAAGTAAATGGTATAGAAAACGTAATGATGCCTCAGACAGGACAGTTTCAGCATTCCCTGTTAGAGAAAAAGAAAAAGTAGTGACTGAATACCCAATGAGGTAGATCCCAGGAGGGGGATATGTACATGTCCCATGGACAAGACAGGACATTTTGTCATTTATGAATCATTTCCCTCGACTACGCGAAAAGCCCGTCGAGTGGTACAGGCAGGTAGACAGATTTGTAAAATTGTCAAAGGTACTGTGGATAGATTTGAATAGTCTGTTCGACATAATAGTACCAGCAGATTTGTGGTCTGAGTGCAAGTTGATGATCAACTGGCCAACCCAGGAGTACCCTAGGGATCCTAAGACAGGAGCCCCAGACCCTGAAGTAATGAAGAAGTATGAACAGGTTATGGTATTTTTGAAAAACAAAGTGCCCCCTAAAGAGACAGATTAGGTAAAGATTGATTGAAGGCATCAGGAAGCAAAGGAATCAGTACATGCATACTATGAGAGACTAATTCAAGCTTTTAAGCAGTTCAGTGGAGATGAGAACCTGAGTGATAAGGATTTGAGTCATTTCGTATACAGATTTGTATAAGGTTTACAACCAGAAATTGGTGACATGATAAAGCAGCATACAGTTGATTGGCAGAATAAGAAAATAGATGAAGTACTGAGACATGCTAAATATGTCAGTGACGAAATTGAGGCTAAACAGCGAAAATTTAAGGAAAAGGCAATGTGGGCACAAGTAAAGGTAGCTGAAAGGCAAGAAGCTCAGTTGGTCGAACAAGCAAATAACCCAGGAACTAAACCGAGATTTGGCCCAGGAAAAGGGAAAGGTAATATAGAAGAAGCTAAAAAGAAATTCCCATGCCATAATTGCGGTAGGTTAGGGCATTGGAAATCCGAGTGTAAATACCTCCAAATACTAATATTGAAAATGCATCATTGAATCCCCAGGTGCAGAATGAGGAGTGGTCAACGGCAGCAACAGCAGCAGGTGGTTACTTCACAGAATCAGGTACCAAAACCACCTTTTCTGCAGAGCAGGAACACCCAGAAGTATAGTAGTGAATCGGGATTCTACAATGAAGAACAGGTAAATAAACCGCCGCACGCTCGCGCTGTTTCACAGTATTGGCTGCAACATGATGAGAGTGACTCAGAGGAAAGCTATTGACGGTGCCGAAAAGAGGAAGAAGAGTGCGTACTTGGCACAACTCTAGAAGTAGACCAGACAGGACCATTTGTAGATGGGAAGGTTAATGATGAAAATATTACTTTCCTAGTGGACACTGGTGCTACTCGATCAACTGTTAGATCAGCTGATGTTATGAATCTTCCTCTTTCGGATGAAACAATCCAAGTGGTTGGTGTGTCCAACAGACAGAACCAGTGAAAGTTAGTATAGGGAAATTCACAGAAATGCACCGCTTTGTTGTGTGTGACACCAGTCCGGTGAATTTATTAGGCAGGTACCTCTTGTGCAAGATGAATTGCACTATGTTCTGTACTCCAGATGGAATAGCATTTGAAACACCAGATGAGGATGTGCTCTATAAAATGACTATAGCTAACAGAGAAAATGAGGTAACTGAGACTTATGCAATATTCAACCCTGATGAATTACCAAATGAACTAAGACAGTCAGTGAAGGCAGAAGTGTGGGATTTTACTGGAGAAGATGTAGGGTTAATGAGAAACGTAGATCCAGTCAGAATAACTGTGAAGGAAGGAATAAGTTATCCAAATGTCCCTCAGTACAGATTGACACCGGAGATAATTGAAGGGGTTACTCCAATAATTGAGAAAATGATCAAGCAAGGAATTTTGAGAGAGATTATGAGTAGTCCATGTAATTCACCGATAATGGGACTGAAAAAGCCTAATGGGAAATTCAGGATAGTGCAAGATTTGAGAAAAGTAAACAAAATTGTGGTATCATGCTGCCCTATTGTGCCAAACCCATCAGTAATTATGTACCAGATTCCCCATGATGCAGAATGGTATACAGTAATTGATCTATGTCATGCATTCTTCTCTATCCCATTACACCACGACAGTCAGACAACATTTGCATTTCGTTTTGGAGAGCAGATTTTGGCATGGTGCCGAATCCCACAGGGGTATACAGAGAGCCCCTCAATATTCAATCAATTGTTGAAGAAATATTTGGAAAGTCTGCAAATGCCTGAAAGTTCAGTACTAGTGCAGTATATCGACGACCTTTTGGTGGTGTCAAAAACACGTGAAGCTTGCGAGGTAGACACAATAGCACTACTGAATCATTTGGCAGACGGAGGATTGAAAGTGTCACCAGCAAAATTACAGTATTGCAAGAAAGAAGTGCAATATTTGGGACATAAAATTGAGAAAGGACTGAGAAAAATACCAATAGACAGAATCAGAATTATAAAAGGAATGAGAGCCCCCATGACCCAAAGAGAGGTGAGAATGTTTCTGGGAATGGTGGGGTATTGCCGTCAGTGGATTTGTAACTTTTCCCTGATTGCAATGCCCTTGGTGCGATTAACAAGGAGTGATGTAAAAGATCCCCTTGAATTGAACAAGGAAGAATTGGCAGCATTCAAAAAATTAAAAGAGGGATTGTGTGAAGCACCAGCACTGGGCATGCCTGACTATGAGAAAGAGTTTCAGTTGTACTGCAGTGAGAGAAATGGATGTGCACTCTCTGTGTTGATCCAGAAGCATGGAAGATTGAGGAGACCAATTGCATATTTTTCCTCAATGCTTGACCCAGTGGCTGCAGCTTTACCTGGGTGTCTGAAAGCAGTGGCCGCAACATGTTGAAGTTTGGAGCAGAGTGAAGGTATTGTGATGGGGTATCCTTTGAAAATGTTTGTACCTCATGATGTGGCGATTCTTTTAACAAGGAGTCGTACACAGTATATGACACATAGTCGGCTGACTAAGTATGAGAAGGTCATATTAGGTGCAACGAATGTGAGCCTTGCGAGATGTGTGAATGTGAATCCTGCAACGTTGTTACCTGATGCTGAGAATGTGGAAGTGGAAGTGAGAGATGAAGCAGATCATGATTGTTTGGATGTGTTTGAGCACTGCACAAAGCCACGACCAGATATAAAGGATGTACCTCTGCCAGAAAGTGATTTTGTGTTGTTTGTTGAAGGATCATGTTTGAGAACAGATGAAGGAGTGCTAAGCGCAGCATATGCAGTATGCACGGTTGCAGCAGTGATGGAAGCATCTTATTTGAAAGGAGTGAGGTTAGCCCAAGTAGCTGAACTCGTTGCCTTGACCAAAGCATGTAAAATTGGGAAAAGTGTGAGAGTGACTGTGATAACTGACAGCCAGTATGGCTTCGGGGTCGTCCATGATTTTGGCCAGCTTTGGCTGCAAAGAGGTTTCCTGACCTCAAGTGGAACCCCTATAAAGAATACAGAAGTGGTTGGAAAATTGATTGAGGCGATACAGCTGCCTAAACAATTGGCTGTGGTAAAATGTGCTGCCCATAGTCAAGGAAGTGATTACATCACTACTGGGAATAGGTACGCTAATGACATGGCACAGTATTGTGCACGGAACCAGAATTCAGTCAATCGGGCCAAGGAGAGAGAAATGTCTTCTTGCTCAGTAATGTTTACTAGCACAGTAGGAACCTGGGAAGAAGTGAGACAATTGCAGGAAGAGTCAGGATATGAGGAAATGAAACAATGGATAAAAGCAGGGTGTGCACCAAGAGAGAAGGACCGTGTGTGAGCCTATCGAGATGGAAGACCAGTAATGCCTGATAGCATGATGTCTACCATGGCACGGATGTATCACGGCCAGGGATACATAGGGAGAGACGCCATGATAAAGTCTTTTAAGCAGACCTGGTACAATCCAAAATTCAGACTTGTAGCAGAAAGCCAGTGTCAGAGATGCCTGATATGTCAGCAATACAATCCTGGAAGAAAGACAGCGGTGAGTCTAGGAACCATAGGCCGGGAAGGTGGACCTTTTACCAGAATGCAGGTTGACTTCATTGAAATGCCTCCGTGTAACAGACTGAGGTATGTTCTGGTTGTGGTTTGCCTGTTCTCCAGGTGGGTGGAAGCATTCCCAACAAGAAGAAATGATGGGATGACGGTGGCAAAGCTACTTTTGAGAGAATTCATCCCTAGGTTTGGGTTTCCAGTGACTCTTGAATCATACAGAGGAGGGCATTTTCATAACGAGATTGTAAAATTGATTTGTGAAGCATTGAATGTACAACAGAAACTACACTGTGCCTACCGACCAGAGGCTTCTGGTGTGGTTGAACAGATGAATGGTACAATCAAAAACAGAATTGGGAAAATATGTTTAGCCACTGGTATGAAATGGCCTCTTGTTTTAATGACCATTAGAGCAACACCAGACAGAACCACAGGGTTAAGTCACCATGAAATAGTCATGGGACGAGCGATGAGGCATGTTTACATTCCAGTCAACAAGCTGATGACAATAACTGATGACATGGTGTTGGAGTACTGTAAAGGCCTGGCTGACGCAGTTCATTCTGTGTTTCATCAGGCTGGAGCGGATGCCACCACCCTTGAAAGGAAGCCAGCCCATGATCTGAGCCCAGGAGACTGGGTAAGGATAAAAGTCCACAGAAGAAGAAATAGTTTGGTTCCAAGGTGGGGAAAACCAAGACAAGTCTTTCTGACCACAACAACAGCTGTGAAGTGTGCTGGAGTGAAAAACTGGATCCATGCCAGCCAGACTTTGAGGATACCGATTCCAGTTGACAGCAAAGGAAAAGAGTACTATGACGAATCAGAGTCAAGTACTGAATCAGATAACGAAGAGCCAAGAACACAAGAAAATCCTGAAAGTTGGGAAAAAGAACCTGATCAAATATTAGTCCCCAGAAGTATCTCTCTGAGAAGACGATTGCAGATTTCTGATATCAGTTCAGATTCTGAAGACGAACAGGGAAGACAAGGTCCCAGAAAAGAACACAGAAAGAAAAAAGGAGAAGACAACGAAGGAGCAGTAAAAGAAATTCGAGAGAAGGAAGTTTCAGATGAAAGACCAAGAGAAATTCCACCCGAAATTAAAGATCAAAGTGAAACAGGGACAGGTACAGAGAGAGAGGGACAGATTGCGGAAGACCCCCGAGGAGGCGTAGGGACCTGCAACATTCAACTAGGTGAAGGGACAAGTAGCCAGCAGGAAGATTGCGTGTCGGAGACCCGAGGAGGGACAGAAGTAGGGAAAACAGTGGTGGAAAAAGAAGTTGATGAAAAGAAAAAGCAAGTTGAGACAGAATCCGAAGAGAGTGAAAATGAGATACCAGAAGGACGAGTTCTAAGGAAAAGAGCTTGGAGAGAGGAAAAGAACAATAAAGAAAGTAAACAGAAAAGAGTCAAAAAGGACTAAGTGTGGCCAAACAAAATAAAGAGATTGAGATATCGGCTGACACGAGTGAAATCACCAAGAGCAGATCAGGTAAATGAAGTGACAAGCCAAGACAAATCAAAAGAAGAAGAGACTAATCAAGAAGAGGGAAAAAGTACAAGGAAACCCAACCAGAACTATAAGTCACCAGAATGGACGTACGTGGCATTGCCTGAAATGGAGGAAGAGGCAGATAGTCAACGAAATCCAGAGGAGGCTGTAATAAAAGTGGTTGAAGAAGAGGAAGAAGCAGGAATCCTGAGAGTTATCTTATCCGACATCGGAGAAGAAGAAACGGAAGATCAGGAAATTCTGTATTTGGATGAACTGAAAGAAGTGAAAAATGATGAAATGCCAAACTGAGAAAATCTAGAAAACTACTGATGAAGAAGTAATATTTGAATCAAAAGATAGATACTGGGAGAATTAAGTAGGGCCTTAGAGGCCTAATATTAGAGAACTAGTTGCGAAATAAAAGAGGCTAAGTCAAAAGACACAGTCCAAATTAACAAGATGGCTAACATAGATAGTAGCAAAAGTAGATGTACATTCATGAAGAGATGGTGTAAAATGTTGCTCTGCTGATTTCTTTTAAGTTCACTATAGATACACTAGAAGGACACACTGAAAACATTACTAACATAAAGAAGATTCCAAAAGTAGTTCCGACTAGAATAGATAATAACTATTTACATAAGGATAGGTCTATTAATGATTTTTCAAATAATGTGTTTTCGAACTTATTGTACGAATATGTAAAGACCATGGACGTAAGGGATTGCTACGTATGTATGCAGTTACCTGCTTCTGTATCAGAGGGAGTGACATATCATCACTTTCCAGCAACGTATGGAATACCATGTAGTGTGATAGCAAGCTTATTTTATGAGACAGGAAAATTAGAATATTATTTTTCAGATGTAGATAACATTTTTTCGCAAGTACCTGCTAATAATAAACTAAACAAAGTGAGACCTGCTAAGGAATTAGGTGAATTTTTCTTAGTAACTAAGGAACTAACATTAGAATATATATTTAAAAATAATTTGACATGCAGTTTGAAGAATGAAGAAAAGACATTTCTGGATATGGTTGAAGAAAGGAGATTGAAAATGAGAAGAAAGGGATCTGAAGGAAAAGGGGAGAAAACAGTCTGGGATGTAGAAATGGAAAAACATATGAAGGGAGAGTCTAATCCAACTTTGGCTCTAGATTGGCCCCAGAAAGGGAAACTGTGTATAAGAAGGAATCAAACGGCGTATGATAATCATTTTGTAGGGAATAGTGAGTGCCATGATACATACCGAATCATAGGTGGATGGGGATTTAAAGGTGGAAGAGATCCAGTCTTTCCTGGACTTTATTTTATCTGTGGGAACAGGGCATATTATCGTTTGCCAGACCATTGGTATGGCACATGTTATGTAGGCCTGTTCTTTCCAAAAATCTTTCACATGGACAGAGATAAAGATGGTGTACATAGGTTAGGTAATCAATTGACACGTAGTAAAAGAGAAACTTGGGCAGAAATTGTAGGTGACATTTTTGGAGCATTGATACCAGCAGTGGGAATATCTCTGAATGCGAATAATATTAGAAGATTATCAACAGTAGTGGATCGCTTGTCAACAAGCACCGCTGGAGGATTTTTATTGGTCAATACTGGAATGGTTGCCATGCGTGCTATGGTAATGCAAAATCGACTTGCCCTTGACATCTTATTGGCAAAAGAGGGTGGAGTCTGTGGAATGCTGAAAGTTCAACATTGTTGCTCTTACATTTGTAGTATTCTCTTAATCAGTAAATCCCACAAAGTGCATTACAAATTAGAAAGATGTTTATTCCAGTAACAGGACTCACGACCATCCGCCTCTAGCACAACAGCTGGTCTTCAAATAATGCCACATCAACATTCAGTGGAAAAGAACTCTACAACATAAACATTCCTACCCAAGATTCCTTAAAGCAATATACAAAACTAAAGACTACATTACCACATATTACACACCCCCCTTTCCTTAATAAAATAAAATACAATAAAATAAATACATATACATCAATAACACTTGATCAATAGTACACATAGTCTCTGGAGTGAATGGGAGCAGATCTCACTCTTGAACTGCTTCTGATTGAATTGTCTCCACCCCCCCCCAAGATTTGTACTAGATGATGGTACAACACTTTCCGCATTGTTTTGAAAATCACCTCTGTCCAAGTTATCACAACTCCTATTAATGTACGTTAAAGCATCCAAATCAAACCAATCCTGTCTTTCCCCTTTTTTAGAAAAATCCGTTCTTTGTAAAATGATTTTTGCTTGTTCCTTCGTCACCTTCACCAAAGCATTACTATTCCACCATCCCCTGTCCTGTAACAAGACGGCCGTCCTATTGATTTCCACAACTTTTACAGGTTCAGAGAATTTGGAATATCCTTTACCGACCTTCTTTGGTTTTTTAATTAAAACCCAATCTCCAACATACAATGTCCCTTCTTTCACATGCATTCTGCTATCATAATTTTTTTTATAACTATTCTGTTTTTCTTTAACATGTTCCCTTACTACATGTAAGTCAATATTGTGATAGCGATCAGCTTTGTCTAACAACCAAGTTGGGCTAATTGCAGAGATGGGTTTTCGTCCTTTTAACAAAACAAAAGGAGCAACACCAGTGGTGCTTTGTGGAGTAATATTATAATTCCAAACCTTAAAATGTAAATAATCCACCACATCCAATTTATTGGCCACTGCTGTTTGCACACCTTCTTTAATTAGTCTATTCGCCCTTTCCACTAGTCCATTAGAAGCCGGACTATACACAGGTACTCTAATATGTTTCACATCATGTTTACTGAGGAAATTAGTAAATTCCTCAGAAACAAAATGGGACCCATTGTCAGTAACCACTTCTTTAACTCTACCTTCAAGGCCGAATAACTGTTTCAGAAATATAATCACTGAAGAAGAATCTGCACATCGTACCAAAGAAAAATACAACCACTTTGAATAATAATCGATAGCTACAACTAGATATCTTTTATCACCACCTAAAACATTAAATGGACCTGTAAAATCCAATCCAATTTTTTCCCATGCATTGTTAGGCCATATAACTGGACACAAAGGTGCTGTAGAAGTTTTCCAGTGTTTGTCTGAAAATAAGCACTCTGCACACGTTTCTACAAATCTCTTCACCTGTCCATCAATACCTGGCCACCAATAGATTTGTTTGATTTTTTTCACTGTAGCCGTTATACCTAAATGTCCCTCATGAGCTAACGAAATGATCCTGGACCTGAGACCAACAGGAGGAACAAACAAATCTTGTCTTAGCAAGATATCATTAACCAATGACAATTCCGATGCCACCTGAGCAAAACACCTCAAATCTGTGGACATGCCCCTATCACATGGCCACCCATCAACGAGACACTTCTTTACTTGAATCATGCAATCATCCTTTCCACAGCACTCAAACCAATCCTTTTCAGATATCTTAAGTTGTACATTAATATCATTAACAGTAAAGACATACTCCACATCTTCCCATTCCTCCTTTCCACTGTCATCATCTTCTGTTACCGGCAACCTCGACAAACAATCAGCCCTTACATTTCTCCCACCAGGAATGTACTTAATGTCAAAATTGAACTCCTGTAATCTAGATAAAATCCTTATTAATCTTGAAGAAGCCTTATTAGAACAACTATCACCCAGCATGTAAATTAAAGGTTTGTGATCCGTGTGTAACTCAAATTTTGTTCCCCAAATATACATTTTAAATTTCTCTGAAGCCCAAGAGCATGCTAGTGCTTCTCGCTCAATAGTGCTATAGTTCTTTTCGGCACCATTTAATGTACGTGAAGCAAAAGCGATTGTGCACTCCCTACCATCCAACATTTGGCTAAGAACCGCCCCCAAACCTTTAGCACTTGCATCTACCGTAATCATGCACTTGGCTCCCTGTGTAAATGGCTTAATCGCAGGAGCTGAAATAATCAGTTTTTTTACAGATTCAAAAACCTGTTGACATTCATCAGACCAAATATATTTCACATTCTTCTTTAAAAGATCTCTCAAAGGTTGTACGATGACAGCATATCCCTGAACAAACCTTGCGTAATATTCACTTAACCCCAAAAAGGACCTAAGTGCATCTTTATCCTTAGGAACACTAGCATCATTGATACCTTTCAATAAGGATACCTTTGGTTTTATACCTTCCGCCGAAATGTTATGTCCTAAATAATTAACTTCCTGTGTTAAAAATTTACATTTGCTAATACTCACTGTCATCCCATGCAAATTTAACTTTCTCAAAACACTCTCCAACAACGTAACAAGTTGTTCCAAACTTTCAGTATGCACTAAAATATCATCCTGGAAAGTTTGTATACCCTCCAGATTCCCAAAAATTTCATCCATTAACCGTTGAAATACACTAGCTGCGGATGCCAATCCAAACGGCATCCGCTTGTACATGTATACACCAAAAGGTGTTACAAACGTTGTAAGATGTTGAGAACTTTCAGCTAAAGGTATCTGATGATACGCAGAGCGTAAGTCAATGGTAGAAAAGAACTTACTTCCACCTATTCTGGCCAACATTTCATGTATTCTAGGGAGGGGATGGCAATCCACCAAGATGTTCCGATTAAGTACTCTTAAATCCGCACACAAACGTATGTCACCAGAGCTCTTTCGTGCGACCACCGCAGCCGAAATCCATTCAGAGGACTCAACTTGCTTAATAATACCTTGAGAACACATCTCCTTTAACAATTTCCTAAGATCTTCTCTAGCTGAAAGAGGTACAGGTCTAACTTTCTGTATCACAGGAATAGCGCTACTTTTCAACTTAATAGTGTGTTCGAAATTTTTAATCAGGCCAACCTTATTTGAAAATACATCAGGAAACTTCTCTAACATTTTCTGTGCAAAACTATCCAATATAGTGTTCTGAACTGCAAGAACCGGCATTTCGCCAATAGTGACCGGTTCATCATGTCCTGGTTTTAACATAATCCCTAACAGAGCCTGATCTTGCCATCCTAAAATGTCGCGACCATTGACTGCCACATACATTTTTGTGTAAATATTCCTCCCTTTGAATAAGATGCTATCATCAAAATAACCTTTCATAATAATGTTGTATTCACCAAATGCTTTTGGATAAATAGTGGTAGCCTTTAACAACTTTCCTGACCAGAATTTATGAAAAGTTTTTTCTGCAAGAATTGTTATAGGAGACCCTGAGTCAGCCATGACATCTAAGTTGATAGCTCCTATCTTCACATCACACAAAGGACCCTTGCAACGTTTCTCCGTATTCCCTAACGCATTGATTTCAATTGATGCTATAGATACATTGCTAACAGCATCAGCCAAAATATCATTCTCCACCTCAAGTTGACTGACTTTAACCTTTGTTTTGCTAGCATGGCAAACGTTATAAAAATGTCCTACTCTTTTGCAGTTGTTACATCGCCTGCCTTGAGCCGGACAATTAGGAGAATTGCCCAAATGAAACTTAGAACCACACCTATAACAGGCCCCACCAACCCTCTTATCATAGCTTTTCTTTACAACATTCTTATGTGAGACTAAATGTACATTTGTTTCATTAATATCTACAGCATTCACATTAGAAGTAGAAGTATTTGTGGTAGTCGTAGATTCCGATAACATTTTTGAAGAAACCACTGAACGTTCAATACTTCTGGCAATGTCCATTACTTCATCTAAAGACGGATCCTTGCATGTCAAAATGCGTTCCTGAATTTTCTTGTTGAAACAGTTAAAAACCAACTGATCACGAAGAGCAGTATCTAAATAATTCCCAAAACCGCATTTAGCTGCAAAAACACGCAACACAGCAAGATAGTCTTCAATAGATTCCTCAAAGGACTGTTTCCTTTTGAAAAAGTTATGTCTCTCAACCATAACCGACGGTTCATCCACATATTGTCTGCCCATACGTGCTAAGGCCTCTTTGTATATATCCCAAGTATCATCTCGTGAAGGTGCAGGAAATATGGGTAAATTATCAAAAACTTCCTGACCAGCGTTGCCCAAATGGTTAAACAACAATGCTTTTTTACGTGCTGCAGGATATTTGATAGCATCTATAGCCTCGAGTTAATTTTCAAAAATTCTCAACCATTTGTGCCAAGGTTTGATGGGCTTGCCAGGTACTTCTAAAAACGGGGGTGGCTGCATAACATTATTGCTATTACTGGAAGCCATGTTGCTATTAAAATGTTAAAATGGCTAATAAATCAACCAATTCTGATGTTTCAGTGTATTACTGTAGCTCTGCCAATGTTTGTGTAAAGAATTTCCAGCAAATGAAACAAACAAAACGATATGCCGGCAATCAAACGCGTAAACGCGTTAAGAACGAAGCTTTTTGCTGTTGCTAGGATACCAATCCAAAATGGAGACACGTTGGGTCACGTTGCGTGACCTTGCGTGTGATTTTCACA
Organism: Triturus cristatus; assembly: GCF_964204655.1. Lineage (NCBI taxonomy): Eukaryota > Metazoa > Chordata > Amphibia > Caudata > Salamandridae > Triturus > Triturus cristatus. Next base: position 1,231,813,732 of record NC_140589.1, on the reverse strand, counting down.
CGTCACGAACACTTCTCAAATGACGGCGCTCATGCCAGAAACGCCCAGCACGTTTCCAAGGCAGCATGAAAAATTCCGCCGCCGCTCGAATAATGCGGCCGAAACTGCCGTCAACGGTGAACTCGAGGTACTCGAGGTACTCGAGGTGAACGTGAGTGTCACGTACCTCGAGGTACTCGAGGTACGTGACACTCACGATACCTTCAAATTCACCTTAATCGTCCGAAACTCCTCTTTCCTTCTTAAATCGGAACACGGTCATCGACCGGTTCACTAACGCGTAGAGTAGAAGCCAATGTTCTAGTGAAACCCTTCACTTTCGGCAGAGTACACCACCATCGTAGGTTAACCACGTACACGGCTCCACATCAAACAAAGTACATTACGTAGGAAATCTTGTTCTTTGCGAATTTCGTTAGAATAATAAAAAAAAAATATATAAAATCCACTTTTCGTCACTTGCGGTCTTGTTTTTTCAATGTCGGTGAGTCCATCATCAATCCCAGATCGTCGCCAAAATTTGTAGTATTCTCTTAATCAGTAAATCCCACAAAGGGCATTACAAATTAGAAAGATGTTTATTCCAGTAACAGGACTCACGACCATCCGCTTCTAGCACAACAGCTGGTCTTCAAATAATGCCACATCAACATTCAGTGGAAAAGAACTCTACAACATAAACATTCCTACCCAAGATTCCTTAAAGCAATATACAAAACTAAAGACTACATTACCACATATTACAACATTCCAGACGAAAGCAAAGATTTGAAGGTTTACATTAAAAATATTACTGAATTGCATGACAAAATTGTACCACTGGAGGTTGAAGGTGTTTGGGAAAAGATTGGGAAGAAAATTGCTGCTATTAAAAATTTCTTAGTGAAAATAGGTAGTACAGTTATAGGTAAAATATTATTTCCATTAACTAGTGTGATTTTCGTCTTACTAATATTAAGATTAGGATGTATGTGTTGTAAAAACAAGAAAACAAAGAATAAAATAAAAAGAGAAAAACTAAAAAGAAAGAAGGATCCAGATGGAGACTTAACAGAAATATCTTTAGAAGAGTGGAAAGAAAGTTTGTATGAAAAGGCAAAAAGAGATGAAGAAGAAACTAAACTATAATTAAGAGCAAGAATACATTTAAATCTTCCGTAAAAGGGTGAATCAATTTAGTGTTGTGGTGGTGATAAAATCACCAAAGGGGGGATTGCTGGAGTGGGGTTTTCTTTTAAAATCGTATACCCTCTCCATTTTGCATGTTTAGATTAATAAGATTAATTAATTAATAGTAATTATACAAATGGTTTGCTGTGTTAATTGATCAACATTACTAATATAAGAAATACACGTGGGAATTGCAGTGGCATGGCCTAATTAATGACGTAAACTAAATTAGTATGCATTTTAATAATATATATTCAGAAATTGCATGATTATATGTTTCTTTCGTGATGTATCTGTGATTTGTGCTTTATTAATGTGAATATAACCCGCATTAAGTGTTGCTTCTGCTAGATAAATACATACACATATGGGTATTAGTAAGGGGATAACAGATTATTAGTCATTTCTTTGTATTAATTACATTTTTGTGTTTCTTTGCTTAAGTTGACCATTTGGTGGCCACAAAATGGCCGACGTCCCTGTTAGATGCGAATAACTCCATTATGAGCATCTCTGGGTGAAGTGCGCATGCGTCGCCATCAGCTGCCGCGGCCTTTACACGACCCCGACTCAACTGTGACAACCAAGGCTATTCCCCGGGCTTTCGGCCAGCTGCTCTGAAAGAAACAATGAAAAGATACTAATGCGTGGATTGGAACTATATCTATAGACCCATTATATGTATGGGAAAGAAGTCGAACTTTCCCCAACGGACCAATCAAATTTGTTCGGAAGATTTGCGATTTCCTGACGTTATGCTGACGGAGAGGACGGTGACACTGCAGGACAGCTGTTTTCCAAAGACTCTGACAGTATGAACTGATGACCAAGACTTAGAGGGCGACTTTTAGCTAGAATAGGTAACTATGATGATCTAGTTTGCTTGATTAAAACCCAGAGAATCGAATTTCAATTACTTAGATAAAATGTAATATTCATTACAAGAACTGTGTTGGGTCATTATTATTATTATTATTATTTTTTTTCTTTCTTTACTACACTTTTAATGATTCTTTCTAAAATGCACACCTTTGCACCAGGCCTAGGTACTCATGTCATTTGAGGAAGAAGGTGTTATAACAAACATCTCCCAATGAGATTCTGGTTGTAGCTGTTTGAATTTTATTCAAGGAAATTAGCACAAGAGGATGTTGTAAAAAATATACAGTTCCTCACTGAAATTAGAATCCCCAGTCAATACAGATTTGTGACATCAAAAAATTATTTATAAAAACAAATCCTACAAAGTGTAAATATTTGAGGTGCAAATGATTTCAGTAAAAAATAATTGCTTAGCTCTACCGTTAATATAACAGCATATGAAAATGTTTCAGAAACATTCCACCTTTAGTAGATAAGTGTTAACAAATTTCTTTTTTTTTTTTTTTTTAAACCTTTATTGAGCATGCAAAGTCCATACACAGCATAATGCCCACAACCATCCGTGGCCGGCAGCGTGCTACAATATGAAAAGGAATAAAAACATCATTGTACACAGCGTGGTGCCAACAACCCAAGAGGGCCGGCCGCGTCAGGAACCAAATACAGGGCCCGCTGGCCAGAGGAGTAAGGGAGTGCAGTCCCCCACCATCAGAAAGAAACAATAAATTGAACACACTAGCATCTAACACCAGAGGGAGAGCGGCATGGAGAATTTTCAGACGGGGCGGTGGCCCAGAGAGCTCCAGCACAATCAGACCACCACCCCAAGTGCGTAGGCACCGCAGGGGACACCCCCCTCGCACAGTCGTTCACCCCCGCCTCAACCACAGGCACACCACGGCATGCAGCGAGTTATGCTACCCTCCCCGCACATCACCATTCCCAACAGGCTCCCACCGGCATCAGACCCTCACAGGGGAACAGATTGAGCCGCCGGCCCACCCGCCCACCGCCCGTGCCCCAGGGGGTCCCCAGACCCTTGCACTCCCAGTCTGGTGTGGCCCGGTCGTCTAACTGTGTGGGGAGGGAGGGGGAGCCGCGTCGGAAACCAAAGGGGTGCGCAGCAAGTAACTCTTCAGTGGGCCCCATATGTCTCGAGGTCGGGAAGCAGTCGGAAGGAGGTCAGAATACAGGGCTAGCTGATCCTGCCAAAAAATCATTGTTTCTAGCCAGTCCTTGAACTTAGGTGCCCTCCCCCTACCCCATCTACAAGCCACCTTCCATTTAGCCAGGAGAAAACAGATTTACGCGAGTCGGCTGCAGCGAAGTATCTAGCATTTTCCCGACCGCTTCAAATATGTGTCCCCAATAGTCCTGAAGGGCCGGACAGCCCCAGGCCAAATGTAGCACATCAGCCCCATCGGCCCGGCATCTATCGCATCTGGCGTCCCCTCTCAGGCCATACCGATGCAGGCGGGCAGGAGTATAGTAGTAGCGCTGTAAATACTTGTAGTGCGTTATGCGCAGTCTGCTACTAGCAGACACTTTCTCTGTCTGCGTGCAGCAATAGAGCCACTCCCAATCTGAGATCTCCTGCCCCAGTTCACACGACCATTTAACTCGGGCGTCGCTCTGCGATGGGCTTATTTCCCCATAGAGGGACCGATAAAGGACGGACACCATGTGGGACGCAGTCCCTGCCCTCAGCAGCGTGTGCATCTGGGGGAGCACTTGCGGCTCCTGCGGGTATTCCGGGGTGCAAGCCCGTATTCCCGCTCGCAGACGGGCATAGAGGAATGTTTCCATACCAGTTGGCGGTGGGCCGTCGTATAGCTGCTGCAGCGTACCAAATTTCCCGTGTTGATATAGATCCCCCCACGTTTGTATTCCCCGCTGTCGTTTGAATTTTTGGAAAACGCCCTCCTGCAAGAGGGTCAGTTGGGGATGATACACAAGTGGCAAGCGGGGGGAGTAGATCATCGGAGCCTGCATTTGTCTTGCAATCCATCGCCATGCGCGCACCGTGCAGTCCACCGTTGTGGGAGCCCTATCTTGCTGCGGTGCCTGCTGCAAAACTGCGCCCTCTATCGGAATGGGGTCTGCCAGCCAATGTTCCGTGGCCAGATGAGCAGTGTATTTCGGGCCTCTAAACCAATAGTGCGCATAGTGCGCCTGTGCGCACATGTAGTATAGTTCAAAGTTGGGCAGCTCAAGCCCTCCCATCGCGTTCGGCCTGGCCAGCGTCTCCCATTTTATTCTCGGCTGCTTGCCACCCCAAACAAGTCGCAGTAGCTCTGTCCGCAAGGCAGCGAAGAAGTATCGCCCTGGATGGTAGGGGATGTTTAAAAAGAAATACAAAAACTTAGGTAGTACTACCATCTTGACTAGGGAAATCCTGTCAGCAATGGACAGTGGCATTGCTATCCATCTCGTTATTGTATCGCGTAGCGTGTCGATGGCGCGCCCATAATTGTCGCGAATCAATTCCTCCCTGTCAAGTGTAACGGTCACGCCCAAGTATTGGACCGAAGTGTCGCACCACTCCAACGGGTAGTCAACCACAAAGGGGGCTGCAGCCGATGTGAGGGGGAGTATTTGAGATTTCAACCAATTGATCTGTATTCCAGAGAGCCCCCCAAACCTCACAAACTCCCGTAAGAGCGGGTTGAGGTTGTGCTTCGGGTCCTTGACATACAAGGTGACATCATCCGCGTACAGCGAGATCAGGATGGGGCGCTGCAGACATCTCAAGGCCTTCTCCTGATGGTACTGGCGCACCTTAGCCGCCAGCGGCTCCATCGCCAGCGCGAATAGCAGTGGCGATAGCAGGCACCCCTGTCTGGTGCCCCGAGACAGTGGTATAGCCTTAGACGTTTGACCATTAATTTGCACGCAGGCCACCGGAGCAGTGTAGATCAGTTGGATCCAGGCAGAAAATCCCACCGGGAACCCCATACAGCGGAGCACCGTGTGCAAATATTCCCACTCCACCGAGTCGAACGCCTTGGTGGCATCCAAAAAAATAGCCGCTAATGGTATCTGCGGATCCACCTGCTGTATAATCGAAAAGAGGGTGCGGAGGTTGTGCGACGTGGACCTTCCGGGGATGAAACCCGCCTGGTCTGGCAAGATTAACTTGTCCATAAGAAGATTCAGTCGATTAGCCAACAGCTTAGTGAGGATTTTACTATCCACATTTATGAGGGACAAGGGTCGGTACGAGTCACACCTGTCAGCCGGCTTTCCCAGCTTCTGAATGGAAATGATGAGGGCTTCTCTCATTGTGGGAGGCAAAGACTGCGTATACCTCCTGCAAATCGGGAGCGAGCGGATCTATGTATAATTTATAAATGTCGCTTGGGAGTCCGTCCGGCCCCGGCGCCTTTCCAGACTGCAACTGAAAGACCGCCTCCCGGAGTTCGTCATTTGAGAAGGGCTCACATAGGAACTCCCTCTGCCTGTCTCCCAGGTACCCAAGTGTAATGTCCCCAAAAAAACATGGAAGGTCCGCTGCATTGATCCCCTTGGACCTGTACAGCTCAGCGTAGAATTCAGAAAAGGTCTGTAGTATCCGGGCACTATCTTTTTGTCATTGACCTCCCGCGTCCTCAACTTCAAGGATATCAAATTAGCGTACCGGGGCATTCTGATGTCCTGAGCCAATGCTTTCCCAGGCCTGCCCCCTTCTCCGTAGCATCGCGCCTGGGCGTATTTCCCTCTGAATTTCGCCTCCCTGTCCGCCGTTTCTGTGTACTAGGTCAACACTTCTCTCAATTTGGCTCTCCTTTCCCTGGTCTCTGTCTGCCCGACGCTCGCCTCTAGCTCCTTAAGTTCCTCCTCAAGCCGTCGAAGGTGCCGACGGATGTCCCTCAACACCTCGAAACTCTTGGAGATGCACACCCCTCACATGGTCACCTTGAACGCCTCCCACAACGTCCCCACCCACTCAACCGAACCTCTATTTCGCTAAAAAAATTCTGTTATGGCCTCCCCAAGCTCGGTCTTAAACACTTCATCCAGCAGCGCCTCAGGTGCCAGCCTCCATCCCCTGGTGTCAGCGCGCAAGCTGGGGACCTCCATGGAGAGGCACACAGGGGAATGGTCAGACAGCGTTCGAGCAAGGTGCTCCACGTCTCGCACCCACAGGCAGATCCCCCGGGACCCAAGCCAGTAATCTAGTCTCAACCAGGACTCATGTATCGAAGAGTGGAAGGTGCCCTCCCACCTCTCTGAATGCCAGTGTCTCCAGATGTCTACTAGCCCTAACAATCTAACAATCCCCTCAATGTCCCCTGGCTGCGTGTATAGTGATGGGGCAGGTGAGAAGACCTGTCTTTAGCAGGATCGCAGACCGTATTGAAGCCCCCGGCCCAGAGCACGTGAGTGGCCCCTATGTCCAGGATCTATCCCCAAAGTGCAGTCAGTGTGTCAGGGTTATCAATGTTGGGGCCATAGTAGCTAACGATGACAATCGAGTGCGTTCCAAGAGTGCCCCACATCCTGCAAAATCTGCCCTCTCCGTCGCTCCGCGTTCCTCCACAGCGGAAGGGGGTACACCTTTTGATCAGGATGGTCGTGCCCCGAGCATATGTGGAGCATGCTGAAAACACCCTGCTGGAAGCCCACCTGCTGCCGAAGGTCGGGTCACATCTAGGGTCAGGTTGTGTCTCCTGCAGCGCCACTATGCTGATATCGTGTCTGTCGAGGTAAGAGAGAATCTGTCTTTTCTTCCTAGGGTCCCGCAACCCCCGCACATTCCAGGATAGAAGCTTCACCGTATGCGGTCATGTCCCCTCCATGTGTGCGATACAGTGATAGATGGGTTTGTGCGGGCGTGTCTGGTATCCCCCGCATTTCCCTCTTGTGGCGTGTCGCGTAGTGTGTTGTCCCCTATCCCCCAAGATTGTTGCAATGCCCTCAAAGCGCATCGCGATCTATTCAAATAGGGACCTGCTCTCTCTAGTTCATAAGGCTCTCCCACAACTGTTCCCCCACCCCTCCCACCCACATCAGCGCCCCAAATGCAAAGGGAAAGAAAAAAACAAACAAAAAGGCTTGTTAAGGCTGTCTGTCTTTAAACAGTGGGGACCACCCGCTGTGGGGCGCTGGCGTGCCTCTGAAACCCTCGCTTCCCGTCAAGCAGCGGGACTCCCTGTTCCCTCCTCAGCGGATCTGAGGTGGAGGAGGGTCAGGGTGGAGGGCGCCCAACCCCGTGTCGATAGTCCCCTTCATACCCGTTCTATTCAAGCACTTCTATAAGGCCCATGTAAGGCGGATCATAACAGATTCCCCAGCACAGGATATTCGCACGCCATTAATTTATCAAAGCAGTACTTCCCACGCCCAGGTACTCATCTGTCCGTAACTGCGTGAAGTCTCGGCAGCAACATCCCCAGTTCCTTCTGCACGACCTCCTGCACTTAGCCGCCGCGGCCAAGTCGATCAGGACTCGCCCCCACCGCCGGGCATAACCTAGTCGTCTCCGCAGTCCGCGATGCAATGATGTGTTACCGTGTCACAGAAAGTCTTGGTTCGGACTATCCATTCCACACCGTTCCACGCTCATTCTGTGTCTCTCGGCGACTGGGAACCAGATCTCCTGCCATCTCCGTCGTGTGCCGGGGGGGACCGTCGCAGTGATTTGAGGAACTCCTCCGCCTGTTGCGGGTTGACGCAGATGATCGTGCGGTCTCGATGGCAAATCCTCAGCTTGGCTGGATAGAGGAGGGCATATTCGACGTTAGCCTTGCGTAATTTCTGCTTCACCTGGACGTATTTCTTCCTTGCTTCCTGGACGGCCAATGTAAAGTCCGGGTATATGGAGAACGAGTTCCCCTCATACTGCAAGTTCGGTTTGTCCCGCGCTCTCCGCAAGGCGATGTCGCGAACTCGGTAATTGAGCAGTCTTGCCACTATGGGTCTCGGTGGCGCTCCAGCCGGAGGTCGCGGGCCTAGTGATCTGTGCGCTCGCTCGACTGTCAAGTGTGCTGAGAAGGAATCCGCCCCAAGCGAGGAGGTTAGCAGGTGCTCCACATAGTCCTCCATTCGCCCCGTGGCTGTGGTCTCCGGAATCCCTATCAGGCGGATGTTATTCCTCCGGCTGCGCGCCTCCAAATCCTCGTTTTTGGCCACTATCACCTTGAGCAGCTTGTCCATTTGTGACATTTTCTTGGCCATGGTCGAGGTGGTGTCTTCTGTGTCGGAGATCCTCTTCTCGGCCTCCTTCAGCTGCTCCTCATGTTTATCAACTTTCAGCACCAGGAAGTTCAGGCGAGTATTCATGGTGTCCATTTTCCCTGAGAGGGCGTTTATGCTCTGCTGCATTGCCATGAGCATGACCTTCAGTTCCTCATTAGGGGAAGCATCCAAAGGGGTCTGCTGCGCCACAACAGGTGCACTCGAATCCTCGGTGGCGGAGCGCGTAGCCGACTTTTTACCCTCAAACGGCAGCTTGGATTGGCGCGCCTCCGCCTTCCCCATGGTGCTCCCCCCACGGCCGTCCACACTACAAGGCTCCTCAGCTGGCCAGATCGCGGCGCCGTGCCTCTTCAAGCCCGCAATGTTCAGGCCGCAGCGCACTCAGCCCACTCCTCCGTGCGAAAAGCCAGCTCCGCTTCCTCGGTCTACTGTGCTTTTTGTGGTTTGGGTTATAAAGCCCCACCTGGGTCAGCTGCGGTCCCCACTCCCGGGGGGGGGGGGGGGGGGGGTCGGGGACCTCTCTCCGCCTTCAATCCTCTGTGGTTCTGGTCGGGCGGACTCAGCCCAGTAGGAGGCCCTCTCGCGTCCGCCCTGTAGGATTCTCCCCGGCCGCCAAGGTCGAGCCCGGCCGCCACACAGCGATCTTCGGCCCACGCCGCAAGGTAGCAGGGCCGTCCTCCGCACCGCTGCCCTCCAGCCGCGCCGCTCTCACCGCCACGTCAGGGCAAGCCGCGAGCGGAGCGGCTCCCCGTCTTGCAGTGTTCGGGTGCCAGTCCGGGCCTCTTCAGCATCAGCTGCCCGCTCCACTTCTCCGTGCTCCGCACCGGAGGGCCGCAGCCGCCCTCCCGTCAGGGAGGGGCCCCAGCAACCCAGCGTAGGCCACGATCGGCACCTGTCAGTCCTCACCCACGGGCGGCGCCGTCCAGGGGGTCGCGCCGCTCTCACCGCAATCTTGGGCCATGCGCCGCGTGGCCGCACCGGTCCCAGCGTAGGTGCGGCAGCCGCCGCTCACCTCCAGCAGCAGCGGGCGCGTCTCCCCCGGCCTCACAGCAAGCTGGATATCTTCGGGCCGTAGCTCGGAATGACTACAAACTTTCAGCGAGTCCGCCGCTCCGTTTTGGGCGCATATCCCCGTTGTTCTGGTTACGGGCGAGGGGTACTTCAGCACATAACTGTTGAATCGGCGGGTCGGGCGGCCAGAGCCTCACGTAAGTGCGGCCACCTTGGTCCGGCGCCACCTAGCGCCCCTGTGTTGGGTCATTATTATTTGAGAAAATGTATGTATGTAAATGATGTTATAGATTTCGTTATCACTTCAACCTGCAGCTAGTAGATCCATGGCCTATACATGGGAGGAGTACTAAAGGTGAAGCTTAGATCTCTATGAATAGGGTTATGTGAGTACTCTCTTCCATTACAGCGAGTGGAACAATCACCTCTTTAAACAGGTTATTAGATGGGTGTATGTTGGTGTTATGGGCCCCACCAGCGTATGTAGTATTGTGTGTGATCTATGATCTGTGACGAAGGGAGGGATTTTTTATTCCGTGCTGCATCATGACCACTGCTACGACGGAGGCACCCATTCAATAGTGTTTGGCAGTGAGTGGAAATTTGTCGGAAATTTTTAATACTGCCAGAACTGCCTCAGCCCAGGTAGAGTGAGCCGGCTGAGAAGGAACATTATTTAATGTAGAGACATGCGCTACAAAGTGTATGTCTCCTGAAACTCCTCATGTAATGATTTTGTGGTAACAAGGGTAATCTGCATGAAAATCAACATTAATGGTAGCCAGCATTACCTGATTGAACTATCCTTGCGGGGGGTGGCCATTATGGCTGAAATATCAGCTGGTGAGAAATACGTGCTCACGGAGTTTGTCATCGAGATTAATTTAGAACTGTTTGGTGTTTACAGCAATGACGAGATGCTGGCTGGACACGCCATGGAGGCAGAGAGATTTGGGCGTGCCGTCCATGACATATCATCCAATAGGAATGCTCCAGTCCAGTTAAATAAAGCGTCAACATCATGTTAGAAATGGGATTTCTGGTTGGCAAGGGCATGCGCCTAAGCCAGGCAGAAACCACCACTCTAGTCAAGGCAAGGGAGTTACACACTGATAACCCCTGCTCACCCCCATGGCAGCTAGACACGAGCAGTCAGGCCAATCCCAGAGGCAATGTGTAAAGCGTTTGCGCAACACACACACGCACAGCAGCGACACACTAGGCGCACAACAAAAGAAACTCCACACAAGGTTATGTACAAATAGCCTTTGTATTACTCATAAACTACATTAGAACGTAATCACAAATATACACTGTGCCCCTGGCAATAGGTACTACTTTAGAGGGGATTATATACATTACCGGGCCACTGAAATAACCATTAGAACATGCAAGTAATAGAACAACCAGTAACTACTGGTAAACACTGTACCTTGCAAAAACACATTAGGCATAAACCATATCAGGCATTCATCCTACATTACCAGTGCACCACAGTAACACTACTAAGGTGCACACATCCACTCGGGCCTTACTCCCAACCAAAACATGGAGACGATTTCCAGTCCATCTGGCCTCACCCTTGGGGGCCCATCTTGGGCATATCTGCAATGCCCTTTGTCCAAAAGTCAGGGCTCTCCCTATTATGTGCTCCTCAAGCAGCTGCCCCCGATCTGGCGGTGCAGCTGCGAACAAATCCTTGCCCCCAAACTCAGAGCAACAGAAAAGCGACCCCGGGCAATCTCGGACCCTGAGGGGGGTGGGAAGCCGACACCCTCCTCTGCCCTGGCCCAGAATGGGTAATGCTCCCGCCCTCATGGCAATCGGAGCTCAAATGCTAGAAAGCTCAAATGCGCAGAAACTCAGCCCCACTCACCATTCTTGGGGGATGAGTGAGTTATGTGGCAGTCATCCAGCCACCGTCGGCTCAGGTTCCCGTGCTCCTCTGTCATCCGGTCTGGAGCACGAGCCTGCTTCGCCTGCCTTCAACGAGGCCCCGCCTGGCTTCCGTCTGCTTCCTCAGCAACGCGAAGGTCGTTCAACTACGGAGCAAAGTCTCCGTCAACTCCGTCTCCTTCTCTGGGCAACACGCGGGGCTTTCACTGGCAACACAGGAGCCCCGCCCACTTCCTTACAGAAGCTTGCCTGACTTCCTCTGAAAACCACATCCAGCCCTTGGCGTGTGCTCTCACCGCACGGCCCCGCCCACAGTCAAGCCGAGTCTCCGCTTGACTTCCGGCCCACAAGCAACTCATGGAGCAAGGTCGCCGTCTGTTCTTTGGGAACGGCGCGACTTCTTGACCTATGCCTGCCGGGCAATTGGACGAGCCCCCGTTAGGGCTTCAAACCAACAATTCTGGAGTGCTCTCCACGCCGCTACCTCTCCGTTTACAGAGGAGAGAGGCTGCACTTCTCCACACCGCTACGGGTGACCCCAGCAGCATACAGCTAGCCTACAGCATAAAAGACCTGGCAGTGCTCTTCTCAGGGAAAGGGTGCTTAGCCCTCTCCATGCAGCTCAATCAGCCCAGACAGGCCAGCACACAAGGGCTCTTCAGCAGGGCAGCAGCTTCACTCCCACAAGTAGGGAGCCCCAGATGGCGGTTCCTCCTGGCAGTCCAGCAGCCTGCCAGCCATCAGTTCCAAATCAGCACACAGCACCTCCCCAGCCCCTGTCACTCCGGAGCCAGACATGCAGTACACATCAGGCAACCACAAACACACATAGCACGTGGAAAGGCCCATTTCTAAAAGTGGCATTTCTAAAATGGTGACAATAAATCTGCGAACACCATTACGCAGCATTTATTACCATTATTCCAAACATACAAAACTTGATCACGCTACTCCTCTCAGACCAGGAATTACCACTGAAATACTTATCAGGGAAACCCCAATGCATTCCTATGAGAGGGCAGCCTCACAGTAGTGAGAAACCAAAATGGCTGTTTGTCACTTGCCACACAGTTAAGGCACCTGTCCTACCTTTTACGTACATTGCACCCTGTCAATAGGGCTAGCTAGGACCTACCTTAGGGGTGACTGATATGTAGTAAAAGGGGAGTAACAGACGTAGCAACCACTTTATGTGCCACGTAACAGCGGCAGTAAACCTCCCCGCGCAGGCCCTGCAATGGCAGAGGCCTGAAAGGCTACTTTGGTGGATGCGCAAACAGCGCTGCAATCCCACCAGAAGCATTTAATTTCCTGGCCCAGGGTATATACACCTAACAGGTGTAGACCAATCTTACCACGTTTACCAGAGAGTGCACATGCACTTTACACTGGACAGCAGTGATAAAGTGCCGAAAGTCCTAAAACTACCGACATCATGTCAGAAGACCTACTAGGAGGGAGGCAAAAAGTTCTGGGATAACCCTGCAAAAAGGGCCAAGTCTAACACATGTGATTTTCTACGTGCCTCACCGCCCTTCGAGAAATGAAGTTCCTGCTGAAACGCATCAGGCTGATGTGATGAACTATTAGAATTAAATCAAGAAATTTACTGATCGGTGACTGCTCCGGTCTCTGTTTGGGACTTTGTTTGTGTATATGTATATATATATCTATCTATATATATATGTATATCTTCACTGAAAAAAACATAGGTTTCAGAGACGTTATAGTTAGAAATTAGCATTTAAAAAACCTTAGAAATTCACAGAAAAGGGGTGTTATAGTTAGCTGGCCATTTCACTCGTACAAAACCATAGAAATTCCTCCGTTCTAGTTAGTTCTGCTAACTATAACTCGCGCGCCCGCAATGCACTGCTGATGATGTCACCTATTACATCATTCATGACATGGTCAGTGACATCACTGATGAAATCACTGATGACATCTCAAATGGCATCACTGATGACATCATCCAGTGAATGTGGTTTAGTTTGAAATTTAAATATGTATTATATATATATATATATATATATATATATATATATATATATATATATATATATATATATACACCAATCTGTATTGAAGATTGAGTGGATATATAACTGTCTGGATGGAGAATTTAATAGCTGTCTGACTGTCTGTTTAAATGAGTAATTAAAAGTGTCTCACTTAATACATGGATTAGTAACTAAACTATGTGAATGTGTGCATCACTGTCTCTGTTGTTGTATAACATGCTGCATCAGTTGGTCACTAACTACATGAGTGTGTATATTAGTTATTAATTAGTTGGGTGAGTATTTGTATGGGACACTGAGTTTGTGTGTGGTTGGATGGGGTGTGTCTAACTCTATGCATAGATGTGTGAATGGTTGATTGACTAGGTGTATAGGTTTAAGAGTGCATGTGGTAACAGTTGTTTGGGTGACTGAGTGTATTTATTTGTGTGTTGGTGAGCGAATATATGTTTTAGTTGTACATCTTCAACAAAGTAAAACAATAAAAGGCATTGTATGTGAGAGTTGGTGTATATAAATAAGTATGTGTAAGAGTCAGTGATTGTGAGAGTAACTATATGACTGAGTGTATAATTGGAATGGTGATTTTTTAACATATTAACTATGAGTTTCTATGTGTTTGAATAAATGAGGTGTTGGTGGATAATTGTCTAAGTGAGTAAATGTAAGTGTGATTAATTTTTTTTATGAGTGAGTAGGATGACTGCATAACCGACTAAGACAACTGCTGATGTGTCAATGTCTATATATGTGTATAAGTGCATTTGATAGTGTGTTATTAATTACTGACTGCATGTATAAATGATTCTGTTGTTGAATGGGTAGTTGTGTGTGTAGAATTAGGAATCAGTGAGTGGGTATGTAGTAACTGGTATTGGTGTGTCAATAGTTTCAAATATGGTACTCTGTATTTTACAGTGAGTGATGAAAGGTTATACTAGTGTATGATGAGGTATATCATGTCATTTGAGATGTCATCAGTGATGTCATCAGTGACGTCACTGACCATATCATGAATGATGCAATATATGACATCATCAGCAGTGCACTGCGAGCGCACGAGTTATAGTTAGCAGAACTAACTACAACGGAGGAATTTCTATGGTTTTGAACGAGTGAAATGGCCAGCTAACTATAATACCCCTGAAACCTATATTTTTTTCTGTGAATTTCTAAGGTTTTTTAAATGCTAATTTCTAACTATAACGTCTCTGAAACCTATGGTTTTTTCAGTGAATTTAAAAGATTTTTTAAATGCTAATTTTTAAGTGTGATAGTAGTTATACCTATTTTTTTGTACTGATTTTCTACCTTTTTTTAACTGTTTATTTATAAGTTTTGTATTCATTAAATAACATTATATATTTTTCTGAAAATGGCAAAAAAAAAAAAAAAATCAAACTGAAATGTTGATAAATTTCCCTGTTTTCATTTTTTATTTTAATATATTTATATTATTTTCTTTTAAAAAAAAAAAGTACTTTTTTTTTTCAGAGTCGCGCACTCAAAGCGTACACATCACGGGGGTGCGCGCATTCTAGGTGCCATTTTAGAAATGTCGTGAAGGATCTGCGTACGGTGTGCGATGGCTGCGTGTTTTTCAGTTACATAATATACATTTAATATTACGTGATGTGCGCGATTGGTATGCGACTAGTCCGCAACTCCTGCTACAGCGCATTCGCAACACATGCGCATTACGGTACGAGATGCTTGTGCGGTTGCGGGTCCCGCGTGACGTCCTATACGTGCTGGGGCGCGCTGGGTGCGCGACTCCTGCAAAAAAAAATGATGTTCCAAAATGATATGTATGAGTCTTTAGAATACATATTAGGGCAAGAGATTATCTAAGATATTCATAAAAATAATATATTTGTACTTATAATAAACATATTATTTTTAAATATATTTTCGCGAAGTCGGGTGCGTGCATCGTGAGTGCAGAGAACCAGGTCAGCAGAGCTGCTGTAGAGCCAGAGAACCAGGTCAGCAGAGCTGCTCTAGAGCCTAAGAAGCAGGTCAGCAGAGCTGCTCTAGAACCAGAGACCCAGGTCAGAAGAGTTGCTCTAGAGCCAGAGACCCAGGTCAGCAGAGCTGCTCTAGAGGCCGAGAACCAGGTCAGCAGAGCTGCTGTAGAGCCATAGAAACCAGGTCAGCAGAACTGCTTTAGAGCCATAGAACCAGTTCAGCAGAGCTGCTTTAGAGCCAGAGAAACCAGGTCAGTAGAGCTGATTTAGAGGGCGAGAACCAGGTCAGTAGAGCTGCTTTGGAGCCAGAGAACCAGGTCAGCAGAGCTGCTCTAGAGCCAGAGAACCAGGTCAGCAGAGCTACTTTAGAGCCATAGAACCAGGTCAGCAGAGCTTCTCTAGAGGCAGAGAACCAGGTCAGTAGAGCTGATTTAGAGGGAGAGAACAAGGTCAGCAGAGCTGCTTTAGAGCCATAGAACCAGGTCAGCCGAGCTGCTCTAGAGCCAGAGAAACCAGGTCAGTAGAGCTGCTTTTAAGCGAGAGAACCAGGTCAGCAGAGCTGCTTTAGAGGGAGAGAACCAGGTCAGCAGAGCTGCTTTAGAGCCAAGGGACCAGGTCAGCAGAGCTGCTCTAGAGCCAGAGAACCAGGTCAGCAGAACTGCTTTAGAGCCATAGAACCGGGTCAGCAGAGCTGCTTTAGAGCCAGAGAACCAGGTCAGCAGAGCTGTGAGAATACTTTATTGTTTGATTAAAAAAAATCATTACAATGGTGAACATGCTACCATAATAAAAACGTGTATCAAGAATAGTTATTAAGATATTTACATTTGTACCATCACAACAAGTAAGAATTCATCATAAAATAATTTAAAATCCTAGAAACCTGTTTTTTATAATGATCAAAAGTATTAACTCATCTAAACGGTACGACCCTTTTTTAAAAAGAGTGATTAAAAAACAGTTAAGGGCCATGATCGTCCATTCTAATTTTATCATCTACTAGGGCCACAGGCAGACATTAGTTATTAAAAGGCAATAATTAATAACACTGTAATATGAGTCCGTGTTTGTGGTAAAGAGCCTAGTGGTGCAAGTCCATTTATATTGTAAAGTCCCTGCTTACAATATTTGGAGGTTCCAAGATTACACGGGAAAGCAAGATGGTCCATACGCCGAAGGCCGTGTTCTGCTGTTCTTGGGTTGCGCGGACGAGTGTGCAAATCAAGTGAAACAGCTGCTCTAGAGCCAGAGAACCAGGTAAGCAGAGCTGCTCTAGAGCCTAAGAACCAGGTCAGCAGAGCTGCTCTAGAGCCAGAGAACCAGGTCAGCAGAGCTGCTGTAGAGCCAGAGAAACCAGTTCAGTAGAGCTGCTTTAGAGGGAGAGAACCAGGTCAGCAGAGCTGCTTTAGAGAGAGAGAACCAGGTCAGCAGAGCTGCTCTAGAGCCAGAGAACCATGCCAGCAGAACTGATTTGGAGCCATAGAACCAGGTCAGCAGAGCTGCTGTAGAGCCAGAGAACCAGGTCAGCAGAGCTGCTCTAGAGCCTAAGAAGCAGGTCAGCAGAGCTGCTCTAGAACCAGAGACCCAGGTCAGAAGAGTTGCTCTAGAGCCAGAGACCCAGGTCAGTAGAGCTGATTTAGAGGGAGAGAACAAGGTCAGCAGAGCTGCTTTAGAGCCATAGAACCAGGTCAGCCGAGCTGCTCTAGAGCCAGAGAAACCAGGTCAGTAGAGCTGCTTTTAAGCGAGAGAACCAGGTCAGCAGAGCTGCTTTAGAGGGAGAGAACCAGGTCAGCAGAGCTGCTTTAGAGCCAAGGGACCAGGTCAGCAGAGCTGCTCTAGAGCCAGAGAACCAGGTCAGCAGAACTGCTTTAGAGCCATAGAACCGGGTCAGCAGAGCTGCTTTAGAGCCAGAGAACCAGGTCAGCAGAGCTGTGAGAATACTTTATTGTTTGATTAAAAAAAATCATTACAATGGTGAACATGCTACCATAATAAAAACGTGTATCAAGAATAGTTATTAAGATATTTACATTTGTACCATCACAACAAGTAAGAATTCATCATAAAATAATTTAAAATCCTAGAAACCTGTTTTTTATAATGATCAAAAGTATTAACTCATCTAAACGGTATGACCCTTTTTTAAAAAGAGTGATTAAAAAACAGTTAAGGGCCATGATCGTCCATTCTAATTTTATCATCTACTAGGGCCACAGGCAGACATTAGTTATTAAAAGGCAATAATTAATAACACTGTAATATGAGTCCGTGTTTGTGGTAAAGAGCCTAGTGGTGCAAGTCCATTTATATTGTAAAGTCCCTGCTTACAATATTTGGAGGTTCCAAGATTACACGGGAAAGCAAGATGGTCCATACGCCGAAGGCCGTGTTCTGCTGTTCTTGGGTTGCGAGGACGAGTGTGCAAATCAAGTGAAACAGCTGCTCTAGAGCCAGAGAACCAGGTAAGCAGAGCTGCTCTAGAGCCTAAGAACCAGGTCAGCAGAGCTGCTCTAGAGCCAGAGAACCAGGTCAGCAGAGCTGCTGTAGAGCCAGAGAAACCAGTTCAGTAGAGCTGCTTTAGAGGGAGAGAACCAGGTCAGCAGAGCTGCTTTAGAGAGAGAGAACCAGGTCGGCAGAGCTGCTCTAGAGCCAGAGAACCATGCCAGCAGAACTGATTTGGAGCCATAGAACCAGGTCAGCAGAGCTGCTGTAGAGCCAGAGAACCAGGTCAGCAGAGCTGCTCTAGAGCCTAAGAAGCAGGTCAGCAGAGCTGCTCTAGAACCAGAGACCCAGGTCAGAAGAGTTGCTCTAGAGCCAGAGACCCAGGTCAGTAGAGCTGATTTAGAGGGAGAGAACAAGGTCAGCAGAGCTGCTTTAGAGCCATAGAACCAGGTCAGCCGAGCTGCTCTAGAGCCAGAGAAACCAGGTCAGTAGAGCTGCTTTTAAGCGAGAGAACCAGGTCAGCAGAGCTGCTTTAGAGGGAGAGAACCAGGTCAGCAGAGCTGCTTTAGAGCCAAGGGACCAGGTCAGCAGAGCTGCTCTAGAGCCAGAGAACCAGGTCAGCAGAACTGCTTTAGAGCCATAGAACCGGGTCAGCAGAGCTGCTTTAGAGCCAGAGAACCAGGTCAGCAGAGCTGTGAGAATACTTTATTGTTTGATTAAAAAAAATCATTACAATGGTGAACATGCTACCATAATATAAACGTGTATCAAGAATAGTTATTAAGATATTTACATTTGTACCATCACAACAAGTAAGAATTCATCATAAAATAATTTAAAATCCTAGAAACCTGTTTTTTATAATGATCAAAAGTATTAACTCATCTAAACGGTACGACCCTTTTTTAAAAAGAGTGATTAAAAAACAGTTAAGGGCCATGATCGTCCATTCTAATTTTATCATCTACTAGGGCCACAGGCAGACATTAGTTATTAAAAGGCAATAATTAATAACACTGTAATATGAGTCCGTGTTTGTGGTAAAGAGCCTAGTGGTGCAAGTCCATTTATATTGTAAAGTCCCTGCTTACAATATTTGGAGGTTCCAAGATTACACGGGAAAGCAAGATGGTCCATACGCCGAAGGCCGTGTTCTGCTGTTCTTGGGTTGCGCGGACGAGTGTGCAAATCAAGTGAAACAGCTGCTCTAGAGCCAGAGAACCAGGTAAGCAGAGCTGCTCTAGAGCCTAAGAACCAGGTCAGCAGAGCTGCTCTAGAGCCAGAGAACCAGGTCAGCAGAGCTGCTGTAGAGCCAGAGAAACCAGTTCAGTAGAGCTGCTTTAGAGGGAGAGAACCAGGTCAGCAGAGGTGCTTTAGAGAGAGAGAACCAGGTCGGCAGAGCTGCTCTAGAGCCAGAGAACCATGCCAGCAGAACTGATTTGGAGCCATAGAACCAGGTCAGCAGAGCTGCTGTAGAGCCAGAGAACCAGGTCAGCAGAGCTGCTCTAGAGCCTAAGAAGCAGGTCAGCAGAGCTGCTCTAGAACCAGAGACCCAGGTCAGAAGAGTTGCTCTAGAGCCAGAGACCCAGGTCAGTAGAGCTGATTTAGAGGGAGAGAACAAGGTCAGCAGAGCTGCTTTAGAGCCATAGAACCAGGTCAGCCGAGCTGCTCTAGAGCCAGAGAAACCAGGTCAGTAGAGCTGCTTTTAAGCGAGAGAACCAGGTCAGCAGAGCTGCTTTAGAGGGAGAGAACCAGGTCAGCAGAGCTGCTTTAGAGCCAAGGGACCAGGTCAGCAGAGCTGCTCTAGAGCCAGAGAACCAGGTCAGCAGAACTGCTTTAGAGCCATAGAACCGGGTCAGCAGAGCTGCTTTAGAGCCAGAGAACCAGGTCAGCAGAGCTGTGAGAATACTTTATTGTTTGATTAAAAAAAATCATTACAATGGTGAACATGCTACCATAATAAAAACGTGTATCAAGAATAGTTATTAAGATATTTACATTTGTACCATCACAACAAGTAAGAATTCATCATAAAATAATTTAAAATCCTAGAAACCTGTTTTTTATAATGATCAAAAGTATTAACTCATCTAAACGGTACGACCCTTTTTTAAAAAGAGTGATTAAAAAACAGTTAAGGGCCATGATCGTCCATTCTAATTTTATCATCTACTAGGGCCACAGGCAGACATTAGTTATTAAAAGGCAATAATTAATAACACTGTAATATGAGTCCGTGTTTGTGGTAAAGAGCCTAGTGGTGCAAGTCCATTTATATTGTAAAGTCCCTGCTTACAATATTTGGAGGTTCCAAGATTACACGGGAAAGCAAGATGGTCCATACGCCGAAGGCCGTGTTCTGCTGTTCTTGGGTTGCGCGGACGAGTGTGCAAATCAAGTGAAACAGCTGCTCTAGAGCCATAGAACCAGGTAAGCAGAGGTGCTGTAGAGCCAGAGAAATCAGGTCAGTAGAGTTGCTTTAGAGCGAGAGAACCAGGTCAGCGGAGCTGCTTTAGAGGGAGAGAACCAGGTCAGCAGAGCTGCTTTAGAGCCAGAGAACCAGGTCAGCAGACCTGCTGTAGAGCCTGAGAAACCAGGTCAGGAGAGCTGCTTTAGAGGGAGAGAACCAGGTCAGCAGAGCTGCTTTAGAGCCAGAAAACCAGGCCAGCAGAGCTGCTCTAGTTGAAACACTGATTGACTGACTGACACTGACTGATTGACACTGACTGACACTGATTGATTGACACTGACACTGATTGACTGACACTGACCGACTGACGGACACTGATTGACTGACACTGACTGACTGACGGACACTGATTGACTGACACTGACTGACTGACACTGACTGACTACTCTCTACTACTCTACTACTCACTCTCTACTACTCACTCTACTACTGTCTACTACTCTCTACTACTCACTCTCTCTCTACTACTCTCTCTCTACTACTCTCTCTCTAGTACTCTCTACTATTCACTCTCTACTATTCACTTTCTACTACTCTCTACTATTCACTCTCTACTACTCACTCTACTACTCTCTACTGCTCTCTACCACTCGCTCTCTACTAATCTACTATCACTCTCTACTACTCTCTACTACTCACTCTCTACTACTCTCTACTACTCACTCTCTACTACTCACTCCCTACTACTCTCTACTACTCACGCTCTACTACTCACTCTCTATTACTGTCTACTACTCTCTCTCTACTACTCTCTACTAATCACTCTCTACTACTCACTCTCTACTACTCTCTACTACTCACTCTGCTACTCTCTACCACTCACTCTCTACTACTCTACTACTCACTCTCTACTACTCTCTCTCTACTATTCACTAGCTACTACTCTCTCTACTACTCACTCTCTACTACTCTCTCTCTACTACTCACTCTCTACTATTCACTCTACTACTCACTCTCTACTACTCACTCTCTACTCTCTACTACTCACTCTCCACTACTCACTCTCTACTACTTGCTCTCCACTACTCACTCTGTACTACTTACTCTCTACTACTCTGCTACTCTCTATTACTCTCTCTACTACTCACTCTCTACTACTCACTCTCTACTACTCTCTACTACTCTTTCTACTACTCACTCTCTACTATTCTCTACTACTCACTCTACAACTCTCTACCACTCACTCTACAACTCTCTACTACTCTCTACCACTCACTCTCTACTACTCTCTACTGCTCACTCTCCACTACTCACTCTCTACTACTCACTCTCAACTACTCTCTACTACTCACTCTACTACTCACTCTCTACTACTCTGCTACTCTCTCTCACTCTCTCTACTTCTCACTCTCTATTACCCTCTCTACTACTCACTCTCTACTACTCACTCTCTACTACACACTCTACTACTTGCTCTCTACTACTCGCTCTCTACCATTCTCTAGTACTCACTCTACCACTCACTCTCTACTACTCTCTGCTACTCACTCTACTACTCACTCTCTACTACTCTCTACTACTCACTCTCTTCTACTCCACTACTCTCTACTACTCACTCTCTACTACTCACGCTCTACTGCTCTACTACTCTCTACTACTCATTCTCTACTACTCTCTACTACTCTCTCTCTACTACTCTCTACTACTCACTCTCTACTACTCTCTACTACTCACTCTCTACTACTCTCTCTCCTCACTCTGTACTACTCACTCTACTACTCACTCTCTACTACGCTCTCCTATTCTCTACTACTCACACTCTACTACTCACTCTACTACTCACTCTCTACTACTCACCCTACTAATCACTACTACTCTCTAATACTCTCTCTCTGCTACTCACTCTCTACTACTCTCTACTACTCACTCTCTACTACTCACTCTACTACTCACTCTCTACTACTCACTCTCTACTACTCACTCTCTACTACTCACTCTCTACTACTACCTCTCTCTACCTCTTCTCTACTACTCTCTACCTCTACCTCTCTACCTCTAACTCTCTACCTCTACACCTCTACCTCTACACCTCTCTCTACCTCTCTCTACACCAGAGGTCTTCAAACTTTTGTTGGCCGAGCCCCCCATCTAAACCTTTTTACATGTCGAGCCCCCCCACCTCCACCTGATAAAAAAGTTCTGGAAGCTGGTACTCTGCATCATTGATGGCCATTCCCTCCTGCAGAGCCCAGTTTGTATAGGGCAAATAATATTAAATAAAGTAAGAGTGTTTAGCAAACTGAAGTTTTTGTAGTACATGTGCTTATTCTAAAGTTCAAATAAAAAGAAAACAATTAGCACAAAAAATTTCATTGGTGCTTTATTTTTCACATAAAACACCAAATTTAGGATAGATTAGCAAAAACACTCCCAAAACTCAGGTGTGGGAGTGCATGTTTTTCTCCACAGAGACAATGTGTGGATGGATTCTTGCTTCTGCCATCCTTAGGTTGTGCTCCACTTCCAGTCTTGAGCAGTGCCTGGAAGCGGGAGTGCTCACAAAGTGTTGTAATATTTTTTTTTCAGTTTTATATAGCGTGAACATGACCCAAAGGTATTGGAGCACTTTGCTGGAGCATCTTTTACATTACACAAGCACACATTCATTTTTTGTAAGCACAGGGAGATTTAGTGATTTGCCCAAAATCACAGGATGTTGAGCAGACATCAAGAATTGAACCTGGCTCCCCAATTCCACAGTCTTCAGCTCTGGCTGTTGCGCCACAGCCTTGCCCCTATTCAATATATCAGAAAAAGAAATTCCACAAAACATGCTTTCTGACACAATTAAAAAATCCATGATTATGTGGAGTATGGCCAGGTGTTGCCATGTCAGTAGGAGGCCAGCCACAGTTTTCCAAGAAGGCCTAGGGGACATTTACATCATACACATGTGATATAAGTGATTCAAAAGGATATATACATCTATCTTCTCTAGCAGCATCAAGAGTCAATCTGTTCGCATAGTTGGCTTATAAAAAGATCGCCTTACAAAGCTTCAGAAATAACTGCACAAGAAAACATTTAAATTTGGTTTATGAAAGAAGCGAGGACAGATGGTAGGCATACTTGACAATATTTGTTATATTCGGCTTGTGGACTCCGCTCTAGGGATTGGAACATGTTAAACAAGCACCAATGACTTTAATCACGGTCAAATTCATTTTTCATAAGTCACGGGTAAATTAAGTGATTTTGCCCAGGATCACAAGATGTTGAGCTGATACCAGGACTCGAACCCAGGTCCCCAGAACCAAAGTCAGCACCTATGGCATTAATGCCAAATCCGCTCCTTCTTGAAACATCCAAAGTTCCCACTAGTATTGGGACGAAGGGGAACGGAGCGAGGCTTTAAAAAAATAATACAAAAAGCTCTTCACTCTTACCTGCCAGAGAATGGAATCTTCAGGAAGGTTACAGCCGTTGTAAACTCCTTGCAGTGAAACGTACTTCCGACATGGGAAGCAACATGAGGCGCAACTAGACCTGAACTTCGGGGGGGTGGGGGGGGGGGGGGAAAGACTCCCAGCCAGGGCTGACCCTAACACTGATCGTTTCAGCACATGTTGCAGCGGAAAGCCACGCTTCCGGATTTAGATGTCACATGGATCGAGGAGAGCTCCAGTGGGCAGTCTCTCCTGTGAGCTGTCCCATTTCAATCTCTGCCCTCCCTGCAATGATTCAACACTCACCTCCACACAGACATAGCTGAAGAGCATGGGTACGTGAGGCAGGACACCACAGTAAGATATGTTATAGACACGGATTTTATCTTGTGCGCAGTTCGGACACACCCTGTGGGTACAGGCGGGTCCCCAAAGTGTGGATCAGAGTTAAGAGAAATACGGAACAAAGGCATACTCTATTGACAAGTTGCAGTTGTGAAGACCAGAGGGATGAGGTAGCTGCTGGGCCCAGTGGTGTATTTTGACCAGAGAAGGGGTGCCGCCCATAAAGGGGCTTCTGCAGTGGTCGAAGTGGGGGGGAAAAAAGTAGGGGAACTGTGGGCAGAGAATCAGAGGGCGAGAATAACCCAAGGATTGAATCAGTGGGCGGAGCTGGAGGTGTGGCCAGAATGTGCAAACATCCCAATTTTTAATATTTGTTTGGCATTTCACTGCCCAGTTTAATCAATCAATGGATACACATGATTATTTAGGGTTATAATGAGTTATTGACATTAAAACACATTCACAAAGTGGGATATGCTTCTAATCACAGAATGTCCCAAATACGAGAAAATGTGGAAGCACAAGCCATTTATCGCCGAGCCATGGAGTTTGTCATCAGCACAACAGCAGTTGAAACATAAATGGTAAAATATCCTTGTTTGCAAATGTTTTCTATATAATTATGGCTCTGCCATATTTGCCTCATAATGCAAGATCTGCTGCATGATCTGACCATTTAAACTAATAAATTGTTTTTAGCTCAAACGTATCAAAAGTTAATAAAAAATGTGACTTATGTTGCTGCGGAGTAGATGGCTTGTTGACTGATCACCTTTCTCACTGTTGCATTTGTATGTTACACTGGTACTAATAAGGCAACATCTTTCCAAAGACTGTTAGCATGTGTACACATGTCAAAATAATAAAGTGTCAGAAAATATACTGCATTATGCGGCAGCCTTTTTTAAAATGCATAATTTAGTCAACACTGCGGCATAATTTTGTCCTCCTTTGCTGCATAATTGATTCCAGTGGCCCCACAGCAAGCAGCATGTGTTAAAAGTGCTTGTGAATGAAGCAGAGAGACTGTGAAGTTTGCAAACTTAGTTTGGTGTGCGTGCAAATCCTGCATTGCCAATCCCTGGTGAGTTGCAGCTACTACTACTGAAACAAGGCCAATGGAGGTACCTATGGGTGAGGCAGACTAGCCTCAAGGGCAGGGCCGGCCTTAGCACTGGTGGTGCCCTGTGCATTAATGTTTTTAATTGCCCCCTTAATGACCACATCTGCCATGGATTCCCTCACTACCACCGTTTAACAGTGCCCCTCAAGTCTCCATAACCACACTCTCTCTGATGCATTTAATTTGATTTACAGCGCCGCTCATACCAGCGTAGGGTGTCAGAGCAGTTTACATCCCACACATTACTCAGAGACAATCAATATGTGTGTAAATCACTGTATAGAAAATGTTACATAAGACTAAGGACTACAAGTTGTAGGAGTCACACGACAACCATACTAGTAGGCCATATAGGTTAATAGTGATTGGTCTGGAGAAACACAAGCTAAGAATTTAAAACGTAATACCGTGGTTGGGGGTTCTCTTTAATAATCAGAATTGATTTCTGTCCAAAAGAACACTTTTTGCAACATTGGGATAACCAAAGACTGGGGGGGGGGACACAATGCTCTAATTTATATCTTGCAGTTTGTATGCAGCTCTTAGATGACAGTTAATAGCACACTGTTCTATGTTAGGATTTTAACTTATAAACTGCAAGCAACAAAAGGATTTCTCTGACAAAAGCAGTAGCCCACTGACCTATTTACATTATGTGCACTTTGTGATCTGCATGGTACATGTTCTTTGCAGCAGGCACATTAACCCTCTGTGCTACCTATCCATGAGTCAAAACTTCCACTAGACAAAACTCTGATCTCTCTCTAGGAAAAACATTAAACACCAGAGTCATCATGACATTTTTATTGTTGCCGAAAATTGCTGGAGGCCAGGAAGGAGGCAGCAAGCACTTTTAAAACCTTAATATACGTGCAAACATAATGCCTCCACCCAAAGTCAGCGCCCGGTCACACCGTTTGCACTGCCCTAGAGCTGGCCCTTCTCAAGGGTCCTGTGACCTCAGTGACAGAGTCACTGTTGTTCTTGGCTGTGCTGCTTCATAGGCCTACCCGCAATACTGGAGGTGAACTTCAGTATGGATTGTGGTGGACAAACCTTGAAGGTTAACCCACACTTGCCACTGCTAGGGTCCACCTGCTGGTGCTAAGACATCAGCGCTTCTAAGGTCTTGCAAAGCCTTCTAAGGTCTAGCAAGGGATTGTGCTCCCTCTGGAGAGTCGTCTGGTGGACTGGTTATTAAGGCTGAACCTGGTTCCCCAGTTCCAAATTCAGCAGCTCTGGCCATAGTGCCACATCCTCTCCCCCACTGAACACCATACTGCCCCACTGAGAAAAACTCACACTGCCTTCAACTACTACCCAATTGCTGCCAACTATAAAAAAATGACGCAATAGACAAGAGCAATATGCGGCCTACAGAAAAAAGTAACATCATCCTGGAAAAAGCAAACACTCATAGGGGGATGCAACATTTAGCAAACCATGTGAAATGTAAGCAGGAACAACATGGTTACCTTAACGCTTTTACACCCACTATTCAGAAATCAGTGAGTACTTTGCCTGAAAAATTAAGGACATGACTACAGGGCCCTGAATGAACCCATTTCAATGTCCATTGCTTATATCCTTACAAAACGTAAGCAGTATGGTAAAAAGACCACATCCCTGGACGCAGAGTACACATTTTGTTTTCCAATCCACACTTTGCAGTACCTCCAGGATTGGTGCACTAGTTGCAAGCCCATGGAAAACAAAGACAAGAAAACAAAAATAGCGCTTCACTGGCAAACTCTGTAAAAGTGGCGCTAATGAGCTTGGGTGTGAATAAAATCAATCTGGCCAGTTTGCTATCACTCTGTCTTACTTTATTTAGTTATTTTTCATATTTTTCACCTTTTATTCCAGATGCTGTACTTTGGAATTAAAATACGACATTTCCAGCATAAATGTTTTTCTTTTTTGGAACCATTTCACAGGGGAGCAAATAAAAGAAAGGAGAGGAAAGAGAGTGAGAACCCCATCTTGAAGTCACGTTTTCAGTAAGAGAAGAACTGCTAGACAGAAAGAGAGGGAAGAAGGAAAGAGTGTGGGGGGGGCCGTTGAAGCGTCAGAGCAGAAGTGGACACTGTATTTTTCTTCTCTGAGCAAGAAGGAAAATACAGAGTCCTGTTACTTCTCTGCCGCCCGTCCTCGACCGCCAGGAAAGGCTGAGCGTTATTTAAAGGCGATGGTGATTTCTTGTCCTGGGATGCATTTCAGAATAAAAAAGTAGGGGAACAGAATCCTTGGAATTGAAAAAGTAGGGGCACGCTGTGCCCTTCCGATCCCACCCACTTCGACCGCTGGGCTTCTGACTAAGACCTGGGGATCCAATTGCCTTCACATCAGGTGCGCAACGCCCATAGGGCTCAAAGGGCTTCAGCAACTGAAGTACTGGGTATTTTAGACCCAGCGGTGCAGGGGCACACACCCTATGACTTCTGGGTTTCACCCTGTTCCGGACCTACAGAAACACAGAGTCTTCTGGGTGAAGTCAAAGAATCGTTTATTGGCTGCAGACCAATGACAGGTATCCTAGAAGTACAACAGCGTGTATGTTCTCAGGAGACTGCTGCAAATCATAGGAACGGACTTCTCCTTAAGTACAAAATATCATGCTCCAGGCACACATTCCTTGGTTTACGATATGGCCATTATAAGTATTCATTACAAATGAAAAAGCAGAGTCATGATGACCATCCCACATTCCAGTTCGGCCAGCCCACAATGATTTACACAGTAAGGTTCAGATCCCACGTTTGATGTAAATAGACCCCCCAATAAACACGAGCATCTCCTGTTTTGGGAAACAAGTCATAAAGCAGGAACAAGCAGGTGTGGAAGAGATTAGCCGGGGGATTGTGTAGAATGAAAGGACTTTATGACGGGTCAAGCCCTGATGCTAATCACAGGTGGACGGAGGAAGGGGAGCTTGTGAGACCGGTTTGGCCTGGGGCAGCAGAGCCAGCTGCCCAGGTCACAGAGAAGTCAGAGGGAAAGCCCATGTACTGTAAGGCCCGTATTTACTCCATTATAGCCTATGTGAGGGCAATGACAAGATGGCCACTGCTTCCAAAATGGAACCCGCGTAGTGGAGCAGAATAACGTGTACACAGTGCATTCATAGCTAGAACGATATATAAAGCACTCGTACATGCCGCATTTACCATTTGCGGTTCGCTAATACCAAGATAGACAGGGGTAGGGCCCTGTCCCCTACGCGGTCCCGAATATTAAAGTACGACAGACCCTCCTTTTGCCCTTACATAGGCAATCACTATACTCATCTTAATCCGAGTCTAGGTCAATGTTCACGAAGTCATGGAGATGTTGCTGTAGCATCATCCTATTACTTAGCTCGTCCCTCGATACAGGTTTCCTTACACATAAGGTAGCACAGAGGCCACATATCGCAGGAGCACACTGTATACACAGACAGAACAGGAAAAGAATGGCTAAGATCATTCCAATGACCATTAGAACTTTCCAACCCCAGGCAGATGTCAATTCCCAGAACCACCCCACTAGTGACCAATCTCCCTTATCCACGTGTATGGCTTCAGATATTTTATGGAGTTTGGAGATGGCTTGATACACTGTTGGAGCATTATCTGGTATGAAAATGCAGCAACTGGATTGGATGACCTTGCATACCCCACCGCGGTCTGCAAGAATAACGTCTAGAACCATGCGGTTCTGCAGAGTCATAAGGCGATCCGCTTGGAGCTCAGCTGTCAGATTACTAAGGGCACCAGCCGTTATATTGACAGTGGATTCAACCACACGAGTCAGCTGTCTCAAGTTCCTACTATTGACCATAGGTCCCCAAAACGGCAGGAAACCCAAGAAGAAGTCTCCTGCTTCCTGACCGGCAGTATCTTCCTTACTAATCACACCTCTCACAACTCTGGTCTTGTGATAGTCAGAGGCGGCAGTAAATGTCGGCGGTAGCAAGTTCGCAATATAACATGTGCCCGAGAAATCAGGGGGCAGCCATGTATATGCTCGGTCATGACAGATGAAATATGTGCCCTTAGCAGCCAAAAACGCAGGGGAAAACTGTGACGGGAAGGTGTACGTTTCGGTACAGTCACTTCTTCCCAGTTGAGCTCTAGGATTCTGACCATTACCCTGTAAGCAGAACCGACCCATGTGGGGTACGACCCAGATTGGAGATGAGATTTTTCGCTGTCTTTCGCCCAGACTAATACTATACCCCGTCGCGTTCCATCCTACATAAGGTCTCAGCTCTTCTTTGGGAATGGATGAGTATGCATTGATATCCCTACTCATATCGGCAACTCCTTTCATCAAAGCCTTATTATTGGTGATAGGTCTGATGGAACGCGGTTGGCGAGGGGAGTATGTATCTAGGGCATAGAGAAACATGGTTTGGAATGCCCATGACGATCCATTGTAACTGTACGGTAGCACCAGGTAGGGAATACCCTTGTTAATGGTATGTGGCATTAACCCACACACCCAGCAATTGGTCGTATTCATTACTAGTTGGTGCTGGTGCAAGAGTTGGATAAACGAGTTATTTACAAACTCTGATCGTCTGGTCTGTTCGTGCTCAGGCAAAGGGTGAAAAGAGTGAGAGGAGGCAGTAGAAAGAGATATAGGCTGTTGAGTGGGTGCAATGGGCTTTTGAGCGGAGAAAAACACAAATCCTACAATAAACATTATGATACTACACAGTGTAAAAAGGCACAAAAAGACAAAACATTTACTTTTTACAATTCTACACATCCTTGCGTTAAAGTTCATTTCCTCAATCGGTCTCTCCATCTTAAAAAACTCCATCCTCTACTCGGGCCGCTCGCGGCGGATGAGTTTCTTCTGCTAAAGAGTACGCCTGTCAGTCCAGGGAAACGCCCTAGACCAACCAGAACCGTCGACCTAGCGTCTTCGGCCTGTACCCCAAAGTCTTGGCACCGCGACCCTGCGGCGGAACCCGGATGGTGGTTCGAAAAACAAAAATCAAGAAAGTCCTTCAGATGGGAGAGCAAAAAATGTCAGAAGGGAAATAATGAGGAAATCTTTATTTGTCCATGGGCCTAGGTCTCAAATTATAGCGGAGACGGCCAGGTGCTGTTTGGTCTTGAAACAAAAGTTCAGGCTCAGTGGTGTCCAGTCGACTTGATGGTGGCACAGCTTCCTGCAGAATATTGTCACTCTCTTGGTCTGAAACTGTGCCTTTTAAGCATGCGTCACTGAATGGTACAAAGCGAGGTACAATGTCTGTCTCTGAATCGGCGATACCCTCCTTGACCCACTGGTCATATGGCAGAGGCAAGGGGACTACTTTGCAGTGGGTACCATGAATCCAGTGCTTCTTTCCTTTCACTCGCACTGCTGATCTTGTTGAAAGAAGAACAAGATGAGGGCCGATCCAGCGAGGCTCGTCGTTGCTCTTGCGCTGGAAATTTCGGACCAGGACCCACGAGCCAGGGTTGATAGGGTGTCCAGGAGGTTCAGAAGCTTGGGGAAGGGTATCATGTACCTGTTGGTGCAAAACACGCAGTTTAACAGTCAAATCATACAAGTAATCGAGCAGTACTGGATGTTCTATTTCGCTAAATTTCGCCGGTCTTGGCACGCCCCATACATTAGCCGGGCGGCCAAAGACGACCTCATAAGGGCTAAGTCCCACTCGTGAGTGTATGGTCATTCTGGTGGACAGGAGTGCTAAAGGCAGAGCGTCAGGCCATTTAAGACCGGTGCTCGCCTGGATTTTGGCCAGCTTGAGCTTTAAGGCTCCATTGTAGCGTTCTACTAATCCAGCTGATTGGGGGTGATTTGCAGCGTGGAACTTCTGCTTTATCCCTAGCCCTTCACATACATTCTTCATCACTTTACCCACAAACTCACTTCCGTTATCACACCACACCATTCTTGGCATCCCAAACCTAGGGAAAAACTCCTTCACAAGGGCTTTGGCTGTGGATAGGGCAGTGTTATCTTTCAGAGGATAAGCCTCAATCCATTTTGAGAAAGCACAAACAACCACCAGTACATATTTCAGGTTGTTGCATCTTTCCATGTGAATAAAGTCCAG
This sequence comes from Triturus cristatus, assembly GCF_964204655.1. NCBI lineage: Eukaryota > Metazoa > Chordata > Amphibia > Caudata > Salamandridae > Triturus > Triturus cristatus. The sequence continues at coordinate 1,231,782,760 of NC_140589.1, read as the reverse complement.
CTGCAGAACTTCAAATGGACATGATGGGGGTGAAAAGTGACCAGCCGGAGTTGGGGTTCCCCTACCAGGGTTGTACTTCAAGCATACTATGCAATTCTTGACCACGTTCTCTGCACACTTGGGAATCCCAGCATTCTGCCATACTGGAGCTAACAACTTGCACATACCTTTCGTACTGATATGTGCCATTCCATGTGCCATAGTAACCACTGGAAGCACATATGCATCAGGCAACAACCATCGCTTATGTTCTGTCAGATCAATCCAACAACCATTCTCATCCAACTTACCCATACTTTCTCTCCACTTGCTTAACTCTTCCTCTGTGGCTTCAGCTTGAAGCGACTTCACACTCTCTATTGTGTTCTCACACATTCCAACATCATTAACCCATCTGGCGGGACCTGCAACATACATTCTAGTCTTCACATTCTGTGCTGTTTCTCTCGCGGTCTCATCAGCAAACGCATTCCCACGTCCAACATCATCTGTGACTTTCCTGTGCGCACTGCATTTCATGATCGCAACTTGCAACGGTAGGGTCAGTGACTCAAGGAGATCATTTACCAACTTGCCATTCTGAATTTTAGCTCCATGCGACGTCAGGAACCCACGCTCTTTCCACAGTCGCCCAAAATTATGAGCCACGCCAAAGGCGTACTGGCTATCTGTGTATATGTTCACTCTCATTCCTTCAGACAACACACATGCTCTCGTGAGGGCGATTAATTCTGCTGCTTGGGCCGAATTATGAGGCACTCGTGCAGTTTCCACGACTGTGTGCAAAGTCGTGATAGCATATGCAGCAGTCGTGTCACCATTAGGGAGCTTGAAACAGGACCCATCTACCCATAAAGTGCCATCACACTCAGTCAGGGGAGTATCTTTTAGATCTACTCTTCCTTTCGTCTCTTCTTCTGTCCTGAACAGACAGTCATGTTGCTCAATCTCATCTGAGTCTGCTGGAATTGGCAACAATGTGGCTGGATTCAACGTATTGCATCTCTTTATGTGTATGTGATTAGCTAACAGTGTAAGTTCGTAGCCCGATAATCGTGCACTAGTCAAGTGTTGTGTCTTCGTTCTATTTAATAATGTGTCTACAGCATGTGGAACCATGACAATCAATGTGTTGTCCATTACCAAACCAGCAGATTGTCGGATGGACATCGCTGCAGCAGCTGTCGCTCTCAGACAGCTTGGCAATGCCCTCGCTACAGGGTCCAAGGTAGATGAAAAATATGCGCATGGGCGCGGTCTGTCACCGAAAGGCTGTGTTAACACTGACAACGCACATCCATCTTTCTCGTGAACATACAATGTAAAAGGTTTGCTGTAGTCAGGAGTACCCAACACAGGTGCTGAACACAATGCATTACGCAATTCCACAAAACTTTTCTGGCACTCTTCAGACCATGGGATAGGATTCGGTGTGTCTTTGCACGTTAAGGCTAACAAAGGTTTTGCCAACAAAGAAAAACTAGGGATCCAATGCCTACAGTATGAAGTGATGCCCAAGAAAGCACGCACTTCTCTCTGTGTTTTTGGCACACTCAACTGTGCAATGGCTTGAATTCTTTCTGGGGTCAGTTTCCTTCCCTCCTTCGATAAGAGATGACCTAAGTAGGTCACTTCTTGTCGACAATATTGCAGCTTAGAGAGAGACACTTTGTGATGGAAAGCGGATAAATGGCGCAACAGTGACAATGTGGCTTCTTTACAGATGTTTTCAGTATCCGCGGTGATCAGTAAATCATCCTCGTACTGAATCAGGATAGCGCCACTAGGTAAAACAAGTGCATCGAGCTGCGCTTTCAAAGCCTGACTATATATGGATGGACTCTCACAGTAGCCCTGGGGAGCGCGTTTGAAGCGGAAGCTTCGGCCTCCCAAACTAAAACCGAAAATATCTCTGCTCTCTTCTGCAATTGGGATACTAAAGAAAGCATTCTTTAAATCGATCACCGAAAACCATGCAGCAGAGGCTGGAATCATCGTTAACAAGGCAGTTATATCGGGGACAACCGGAAACTGTGGCACAACAATCTTATTAACCTCTCTAAGATCAATCACAAATCTGTAAACAGGTGGCTGTGAAGGATCCGTTCGTTTTAAGACAGGTAAAATCGGACTATTGCAAACGTTGCCTCTTGTCTCCTCAATCACACCCTTATTAATCAAGTCGCTGACAATGTCTAACAATGCTTTCTGTCCTTCATTAGAGATCTTGTACTGGGGAATACGTGGCAGTCTGACATTAGCCTTTAAAGTCACCACATATGGCGGTATCTCCAAGAGGCCCACATCATTGGGACCAGTAGCCCAAAGGGCATCCGGAAGGGATGACAATTCAGGTGGCATCGTGTTTTTAGACAAGTACATTGGGGAAATCACTTTCTTACCTAATGTAAGTTGTACTCCTGAAGGAGAACAATACAGTGTAGCGTGCAATCTTTTCAACAAATCTAATCCCAGCAAATTCTCACCACAACCTGTTGTTAGGATCAGGGGTGCTTTCAGCTTGCAAGGTCCAACAGAAAGTGACATGGGACTAGAAATCGGGTTCCTAACTGGGGCGCCAGAAAAACCTACTGAAACATTTATATCGCCAGACAAAGGTGCGCCAGGGAGTTTTGAATGCATGATTGAACTCTTTGCTGCACCAGTGTCTAGCAGAAAAGGCTCCGTTACATTTGCTGTCGTCACCTCAACATACGGTCCACTCTGATCCACTGGCACTGAAACAACTCCCTCTCTCTGTCTATGGCTGTCCTAGTAATCATTACTTTCTGCATCACCGTCCTCTGCATAATAATCATTATTATAATACTGGGCCGTATTACTAATCGCGTTAGCTTGCTGATCAAAGCTATTGATGGCACTTTGAGGCGGCAGAGGACGCGCGTTCTGGGGAGCATTTCCACGCCCTCTGCCTCTAGGAGCTTGCTGACCACCCCTACCTCTTGCGCCATACATATTACCGTTCCGCTGCATTAATTTAGGGCAACTATATTTAAAATGACCTTCCTCTTTGCAGTATGAACATTGGTTGGGACCTACAGGGACACGTGGTTGATAATACCCATTCATTTGCTGGTTGTTCTGAAACTGTTGGGGTTGGTGATAGACACCTTGTGGTTGTCTATAATTATTCTGACCTCCACGTGGCGGATAGGCCTGCTGTAAAAGGACCTTTGTCTTTAGTTCCTTCGTTTTCTTCTCTGTTCTATCTTTCTCGTCCTTATCTCTATTTTCATAATACTGTGCAGTAGCCAGTATTTGCGCGGAAGAAGAAACAGCCCAAGAACTTTCCGAATCTTTTAACTTTTTACACAAGTCAGGAAGTAAATTCTGCACAAACTTGTCCACAAACAACCGTTGGCCACCCTCAGTACTCATATCCTGCCCACTGTGGTCAATAAACGTTTCTTCAAACCTAGTAAAGAAGTCTGACACTGTCTCATCTTTCTTCTGCTTGCATGCGGATAACTTGTCCCAATTTACGCGCATCGCAGGCATTATTGTCTTCATATACGTGATGATTCTACCAGGCAATTCAGCTACTAAAGGTTCTGGTTTCGCACCACCAGTTTGTCTAGCATCAGCAGCAACAATGTTAGTCCATGTATCCCCTAGTTCTGCATTATGATCTACATTACGAATTGATCCCCATAGAGGCTGTGGAACAACATTACCAAACAACATGTCTATGTCGGCCAGATTCATAATGCATGACCCTGCCGTCTGTGACAACTCTTTATAATAACCTGCTGGGTTCTTACGGGGATCAGGTAAGGACTGCTTAAGCGCTAACACTTCAGAGCGCTTCCATGGAACATGCACCCAAACACACTGGAAATGTGCTGGAGCAGCAGCAATACCTCGAGCGGCATCAGCCGCAACTGCTTCCTTCCATACCGGGGGAACTTCTCTCATGGGGTATTGTCGCGCTTTTGCCTTTTTCCCCACAAGGACCTCTTGTTCAAACAATGACTGTTGGCAATCGTCATTCCTAAAGGACAATACGACCGCAACTGCTTTATCTACTTCGCGGTCCACAATTATACCAGTTCCAAAATCGAACCTCACTCTACACAACTCCTGCGGGTTCGGATTTTTACCACTATCCTCCAATTCTTCACAGAGAATTTCGCACATTTTCTCGAACACATATCTCTGTTTAGGGGCATCCCATTGATGGAAAGTGTTGACAACTGATTCCACATCATACAGTGAAGGGAAAACGATCCATCTACGCGCCATGTGATCTATTACCTTTTTCTCATCGGGGTTAGGCAATTGGCTACGCAATTGCTTACGCTGCAAACCAGGAGTTGCACCAGATGACCCAAAGAGAGGAGACATTAATGTAGTAACCACGTTAGCTAAGCGCTGTCGCGCTGAAGGAGAAGCTGAGGCGAGAACAGGGGGAAAAACAGAGGGAAGAAAAGAGGATGTAGAGACAGGTACTGGAGTGGTGGAAGGAAGAGTGTTAGGGGAGGCAGTTACTGGATTAGGCAAAGTCGCAGGAAGTGCCGGGGCAGTTGGAAGCACAACTGGCGGCGCTTGAGAGGGCTGCGCTACAGGAATAGGAACTGGCTGCAAAGCAACTAACGGTTGCGGCAAGGCTTGCAGTATATGCACTGGAGGTGGCATATTTACAAGCTGGGGAGGCGCCGTGGCAGTTTGAGCATACGGGGGTGGCGAACTCAACAAATGTGACATCAGGGGATCTTTCTCCTTTTCTTCTGACTCATTCTGCTTAGAATGTGGCAAAGCTGGGTAACATTTGTCAATCCCTAACTTACGCTGCCTGTGCAATTGCTCATTCATTTGCTCCTCTTCATTGTCTTTAAATTGTACAGCTGCTTGCATTACTGACATACCTCTCTCTCTTTTATTCTTTTTCGCTAACTTAATTTCCTTCTGTTTGGCTTCCTTTCGCCATAAGCGGAAAGAGTCAAACATCGCCGGCCGGGCTTTCTTCTTAAACAATTTAATTTCCAAATTATCTAAAATATCGGTATCAAAAATACCATTTTGGGGCCATTTTAAAACACCATCTTTCCTGGTGTAGTGGATCCACACTTCGTTATATGCAATGGGGCCTACGCCATGTTTTACATAGAGCTCATAAGTTGGAGTTCCAACCGGAGGAACCGGACATGATTCCTCTAGCTGGAAATCTTTTCCACAACCCAAACAGAATAATCTACCAAATAGTCCAGAACCAGGCATCTTTGCTCACTAGTCTAGATCCAAACGTCAAAGGATTATCGAATACGATATTCTCGTGAATACACGAGTCCTCTGGTTTTGGCGTTTGCAAACTCCAAAGTACCAATTCAAATGATCCCGAAGGATACCAAAAACAAATAGGAGACGCTCCACTTATACTTAACTGAATATTGCTGATCGATGGCGTCACCAGAAGACTCTCTCGATTGTTTCGCTCTCTCAAAACTCGTCAAGGGTCCAAAACAGGTCGATTAATCAGGGCAGCAGTCCTTCGTAGCCGTCGGGACGCGGAGAACCTCGCAGAAAAGACTTTCGGACCACGTCGACATGCAGGGGTCGATGAAGTGGCGGCCTTCCTCCGGAATTTCCACACGAAGCTCCTCACGAACCTCTGGCTTGGACTGGTACCGCTGAAATCGTCCCGAGTTGGCCGCCAAACTGAAGTACTGGGTATTTTAGACCCAGCGGTGCAGGGGCACACACCCTATGACTTCTGGGTTTCACCCTGTTCCGGACCTACAGAAACACAGAGTCTTCTGGGTGAAGTCAAAGAATCGTTTATTGGCTGCAGACCAATGACAGGTATCCTAGAAGTACAACAGCGTGTATGTTCTCAGGAGACTGCTGCAAATCATAGGAACGGACTTCTCCTTAAGTACAAAATATCATGCTCCAGGCACACATTCCTTGGTTTACGATATGGCCATTATAAGTATTCATTACAAATGAAAAAGCAGAGTCATGATGACCATCCCACATTCCAGTTCGGCCAGCCCACAATGATTTACACAGTAAGGTTCAGATCCCACGTTTGATGTAAATAGACCCCCCAATAAACACGAGCATCTACTGTTTTGGGAAACAAGTCATAAAGCAGGAACAAGCAGGTGTGGAAGAGATTAGCCGGGGGATTGTGTAGAATGAAAGGACTTTATGACGGGTCAAGCCCTGATGCTAATCACAGGTGGACGGAGGAAGGGGAGCTCGTGAGACCGGTTTGGCCTGGGGCAGCAGAGCCAGCTGCCCAGGTCACAGAGAAGTCAGAGGGAAAGCCCATGTACTGTAAGGCCCGTATTTACTCCATTATAGCCTATGTGAGGGCAATGACAAGATGGCCACTGCTTCCAAAATGGAACCCGCGTAGTGGAGCAGAATAACGTGTACACAGTGCATTCATAGCTAGAACGATATATAAAGCACTCGTACATGCCGCATTTACCATTTGCGGTTCGCTAATACCAAGATAGACAGGGGTAGGGCCCTGTCCCCTACGCGGTCCCGAATATTAAAGTACGACACGCCCTCACCCCCCTGGCCCCCAAACCCACCCGTTGTGTGCGTCAGCCACGGCTGAGACAGCTTCCGGGCACACACACACAGTTTTGGAGCTGCCAGCCGCACCCGAGTACTTCACAGGACTTTAAAAGACCATTTACGCATTAATGAGGCTTTGTCTTTTTCCCCCCCTTCTTAGAGCCCCTGCATCTCCATTCTTCCTATTGCTGGAAGAATTAACCTCCGTTCCACTCCCCACCACCTCCGAAATAGCTGCGTCTCTGGCCTTTAAAGACCTGTGACTCCAGACACTCTCAGCCGAGCCCCCAGCAGCTGGAGCTGCAGCGCCCGGGCTGAGATACAGGACTGGCGCCTGAAAGCAACAATAGAAGGTGAAGTGCGCGCCCCCCTGGAGGGATGCTGCCACCCCCAGGGGGGCACGCCCCACAGTTTGAAGACCTATGCTCTACACGCACACATAGGCACATATATATATATATGCATATGCATTTATATATATGTATGTGTCTATATACAAACATATAAAAACAGATATTTAATCTGCATATCTATATAAACACAAATATAAATGCATGCATACATATACATATACATATATATGCATGTTATGTACATGAAAGTTTGAAAAACAATAATACAAGCAAAGCTAAAAAGCCACCTAATTACAAACAGAATTGCTTTAACTTTAGAGAGGGCGAGATCTATTGCATTTTCAATGCTTGTTTACTTTGGTTCCATCAAGAAGGCATTCAGATGTGTCACACATTTGCCATAAATTCTGAATGGTAGCACTATAGTTGCTCATTAGATCACTGTAGTAAAGCTACTGCTCACCAGGGAAGTCTGCTGCTGGTATTGAAAGTGCATGTTTCAGTCTGCATGTCAGAATGTTTTAATGAAATAGAAGAGGATTTGAGAAGTCACTCAAAATGTGCCCTAATTTTTCTTTTTTCAGCACTAATCATAATTTCTATGGCACAATGAACCCCCTCATTGTGTTCCTTTTAAATTAAACTACTCGCTCTCTACTACTCACTCGCTACTACTCTCTACTACTCACTCTCTACTACTCTCTCTCTACTACTCACTGTCTACTACACTCTACTACTCTCTACTACTACTCTCTACTACTCACTCTCTACTACTCTCCACAACTCCCTCTCTACTACTCCCTCTCTACTACTCACTCTACTACTCTCTACTACTCTCTCTCTACTACTCTCTACTACTCACTCTCCACTACTCACTCTCTACTACTCTCTACTACTCACTCTCTACTACTCACTACTACTCTGCTACTCTCTACTACTCACTCTCTACTACTCTACTACTCACTCTCTACTACTCTACTACTCACTCTCTACTACTCTCTCTACTACTCACTCTCTACTACACTCTCTACTACACACTCTCTACTACTTGTTCTCTACTACTCGCTCTCTACTACTCACTCTACTACTCACTCTCTACTACTCCCTACTACTCACTCTACTACTCACTCTCTACTAATCACTCTTTACTACTCCCTACTACTCTCTCTCTACTACTCACTCTACTACTCTCTACTACTCACTCTCTACTACTCACTCTCTACTACTCTCTCTCTACTACTCACTCTCCACTACTCACTCTACTACTCACTCTCTACTACTCACTCTCTACTACTCTCTCTACTACTCTCTGCTACTTTCTCTACTCACTCTCTACTACTCACTCTCTACTACTCACTCTCTACTACTCCCTACTACTCTCTCTCTACCACTCACTCTACTACTCTCTACTATTCACTCTCTACTACTCACTCTCTACTACTCACTCTACTACTCACTCTCTACTACTCACTCTCTACTACTCTCTCTACTACTCTCTGCTACTTGCTCTACTTTTCACTCTCTACTACTCCCTCTCTACTACTCACTCTCTACTACTCTCTACTACTCACTCTCTACTACTCACTCTCTACTACTCACTCTCTACTACTCTCTGCTACTTTCTCTACTTCTCTGTTAGACCTGGCACCTTGGCGTGAGTCTCCCTTCCTCTTTTTGTCGCTGTGCCTCATGTGTTTTTATGGTGTTGGCCGCTCAGCGCGCTGTGCCACTGCCAACCAGTGTCGCGGTGCGAGTGCTCCCTATGTAAATTGTATATGTTGGTTGGATTCCATGATTGGATTGTTTGATTTACTGTCAGACCCCCGTAAAGTGCGCCAGGGGCGCCAGGGCATGTAAATGCGAAAACCGCTGGTGGGCTTGCAGCACTGGTTGTGCCACCCACAGAAGCGGCCGGTAAAATATGTCTGAGGTCTGCCACCGCAGAACCTGCGTGCAGTCTGGTACTGACATGCTGACCGGCAAGTGCCCACACTTGCCAGTCCCTAAAACCTTCCCTTAGCTGCATGTTAGTCACCCCTCTGGTAGGCCCACGGGCAGGGTGCGTTGTAAGCCTAAGGTAGGACAAGCCCGGATGCGTGGCATGTCCTAGTAGTGAATTACCGCCATCTTGTTGTTCACTACTGCAAGGCTACCCTGTTCTCATAGGCCAGTATGGGCGGCCTGGATTATTACACCCTATGATCCTAACCGACCCAGGGAACATGGTAGAAGATCGAGTTTAGTATGCCTGAACTCGGAATAATAAGGTACATCTTTTCGCAAGGTTTATTTTAATATTCCGGGTTTGCAAATGCCGCTTTTAGAAAGTCGGCCTTTGCTTGCCTAAACATTTCAGCCGCCTCTGCGTGATGTGTATCTGATGTCTGGCTGGTGTGAGTGACAGGGCTGGGGGAACCCAGATGGGCAGGGCTAGGTAGCCTGGTATGAATAGGACGATCGACAGGTAGATGGGTGGGAGGAGTGCTCCTAGGTTCTGAATAGGACAGTGCTCCGCTACCTCGATGCCGGCTCCACCCCCTGTGGAGCGTCTGATGACTCTGCCCTGCACTCTGAAAGAAGAAGCCTGCATCACGTAAACAAAGTGCTCAGAAACCGGACTGAACTAGGCAAGGGCCCCCCTGGCCTGGGAGAACAAAAGATTTGTGGTATAAATGGAGGAGCCCTGCTCCTAAGAAACCAGATCCGCTTTTGACCAAGAAGAATCTCTGCCTGAGGAGGAGGCACCGGGAAAGCTGTAGGAGGAAGACTGTCCCTATCCTGGGGGATTGGCCTGCAGTGGTGACCTTGCTGCCAAAGGAGAGAAGAGAAACTGTTGCTGAAGACTTTTACTTTACTTTTACTTTCAAGACTTGTGCTTTTCCAAAACGATCTCCAAGGGCTTGGAACTGAGCTTGCCCCCTGAAATGAGCCCCAGGACCATTGGGCTCTACCTGATCTTCACTCGCCTACTGCTGGACTGTGGTGTCCTTTCCCTCGCCGGAGCTGTGACCCTCGTGCCCAGTCCCTCCCTGAGCCGTGACCAGGACTGCTTAGCCGCCCCCGCCCTGGGAAGAGCCTCGCTCGATCGGAGCCGCTCCCCCTACGCTGTGCTGGGCTGCCCCGTCACCTCGCTCGTGGAGGCTCGCTGTGCACCTTCACCCTCCCGCCGGAATCGGCGTTGTGAGCATCTCCAAGCCTCGGACAGCCCGGACGCATCTGCGTGCCCGGCTGCCCCGCTTTGTTCACCCGCCACCTGCAACACCCCGCTCTTGTCGTGAGCCTGAAGATCAGACACCCTCGTGAAGTGTGGGAGCCCCGGACGCCGCCTCGCTCTTCTGTCGAAGAGCCGCTGAAATCCCGCACCCGCCTTTGCGTCAAGAAACAAGGTACTGTACTTACGAACTCGACCGCGAGCTCGCATCGGATCCAGGGTCCGCAACGTTCTTATTTCCCTGTCATCTGCTGTGTGCTTCCGGGGCGCTGCCTCAGCACAAAGTACGCTGAGGCCTACAGTTACCTTGTGCCCGCCTAAAGAACTTTACGTAAAACAACGAGAACTTTACCGTATTTCCAAGAATTGTGGCCCCATCAGTTCAACGTTACTGGGCCTTGTATTTGAATCTGCTGAATCTACATAAAAGCTTATTTTTATATACTTCCTGATTGGTGTCCATTTGTGGTGCATGTAAGGGGTTTACTGTATGTGTAATTGCATTTGCTTAACCGTGTACGCCTGAGACTTAGCCTAGACTGCTCGCGCCACGCACCTAGAGGGTGAGCAGGGGTTATTCTGGGGAGTCATCCTTCGCCCTGACAAGAAGTAAAGGGTCCCTGCTTGTTGTGGGTTCACACCTGCGTCAACCAGAGCCCCCTCATTTCTAACATTCTCACTCTCTACTACTCACTCTCTACTACTCCCTACTACTCTCTCTCTACTACTCACTCTACTACTCTCTACTACTCACTCTCTACTACTCACTCTCTACTACTCTCTCTCTACTACTCACTACTACTCACTCTACTACTCACTCTCTACTACTCACTCTCTACTACTCTCTCTACTACTCTCTGCTACTTGCTCTACTACCCACTCTCTACTACTCACTCTCTACTACTCACTCTCTACTACTCTTTACTACTCACTCCCTACTACTCTCTACTACTCACTCTACTACTCACTCTCTACTACTCTCTACTACTCTCTACTACTCACTCTCTACTACTCACTCTCTACTACCTACTCTCTACTACTCACTCTCTACTACTCACTCTCTACTACTCACTCTCTGCGACTCTCTCTCCTACTCTATACTACTCTCTCTGCTACTCTCTCTAGCACTCTCTACTACTCTCTCTCTACTCTCTATTACTCATCCTCTACTCTCTACGTCTCAACCTCTCTCTACTACTCTCTACCTCTCTACCTCTACCTCTCTACCTCTACCTCTACCTCTCTACACCTCTCTCTACACGCACACATATGCACATATATATATGCATATATATGCATATGCATTTATATATATGTATGTGTATATATATATATATACATATATACATACATATGTAAACATATATAATCTGCATATCTATTGAAATACAAATATAAATGCATGCATATACATATACATATATGCATGCATATGCATGTTATGTACATGAAAGTTTGAAAAACACTAATAAAAGCAAAGCTAAAAAGCCACCTAATTACAAACAGATTTGCTTTAACTTAAACAAGGGCGAGACCTATTGCAATTTCAATGCTTGTTTACTTTGGTTCCATCAAGAATGCATTCAGATGTGTCACACATTTGCCATACATTATGAATGGTAGCACTCTAGTTGCTCATTAGATCACTGTAGTAAAGCTACTGCTCACCAGGGAAGTCTGCTGCTGGTATTCAAAGTGCATGTTTTAGTCTGCATGTCAGAATTCTTTAATGAAATAGAAGAGGATTTGAGAAGTCAAAATGTGCCCTAATTTTTCTTTCTGCAGCACTAATCATAATTTCTATGGCTAAATGAACCCCCTCATTTTGTTCCTTTGCAAATTAAATGTTTTAAGTGTTACCACTTTATTCCAATCAAGATGGCTTCAGGTGTGCCATACTTTTGTCATAAGTAAGACTGTTAGCGCTTTAGTTGTTCTATAGAACACTCTGGGACATTCTGTCATTGGGCTATACTTGGGCTACATCTGGGTGATATTTGTATTACATTTGGGCTCTTTTGTCTCTAGTGGCCATCTTGGGAGACTTATTTGTTATGAAGTTTCCAAATTTCCTCATTTACTACAGTCTCCTCAGTAGGAATACTTTCAGTTTTTTAATTTGATTCCATCAAGAAGGCATTCAGATGTGTCACACAGTTGCCATAAATTCAGAATGTTAGCACTCTAGTTGCTCATTAGATCACTGTAGTAAAGCTACTGCTCACCAGGGAAGTCTGCTGCTGGTATTGAAAGTGCATGTTTCAGTCTGCATGTCAGAATTTTTTAATGGAACAGAAGAGGATTTGAGAAGTCACTCAAAATGGGCCCTCATTTTTCTTTCTGCAGCACTAATCATACTTTCTATGGCAAAATGAACCCCCTCATTTTGTTCCTTTTTAAATTAAATGTTTTAAGAGTTACCACTTTATTCCAATCAAGATGGCTTCATGTGTGCCATACGTTTATCATAAGTAGGACTGTTAGCGTTCTAGTTGTTCTTTGGAACACTCTGGGAAGCTGCAGTAGAAAACAAAGGAATCAACTGACAGTCTCTGCCCTTGTTGGATGTACATGTTTTACTGAGAATGTCAGACTTCATTCTCACATGACTGAGAAAGATAATGTGAATTTGCAGAAAATATGCTATCAGTTTAGCTTATAGATCACCTTCCAAACCTCTGTGGGAAAAGCATGAGAAAATAGTTTTCTCTCAAACATGATTCATGATATCCCAGCAGAAGGCTTTTTCACATGGTAAAATCACCTTAGAACATACGACAATTCCTAAAATGAGTATGGTACCATCAACAAATGATTTTTAATGTAACTAAAGTCTTAAAACCTCTATTAACTGCAATGCTTTTAAATGAGGTGCTATCATGTATATTGGTCTCAAGATGGCTGCCAACACTTCTTGGATGAAGTGCTGACAGCCAATCACATCTCACGATGAGATGTGTGGTTAGGCTCCGCCCAGATATATATGTGATTTTACTTTTGATTTTTTCAGGAACTACCGAACGGATTTACACCATTTAAGCAAAAGGCACGAGTCTGAGCTGAGGACTACCTTTCTGCCAAGTTTGGTGTAATTCCATTCAGCAGCTCGGGCTGTAGCTGCGGCTAAAGGTCCTATGGGAAATTGCATGGGGAAAACACGTTTTGGGACCCCCCTTTTTTCTCGGCCCCCGCTATACAAATCATTCCGAGACTTTCAGGTTAGGAGCGGAGCGGAGCTGGCCAAAAGTTTTGTAAATTTCGCGAAGATTCGTCAATCGGAGCCAAAGTTTTTGGGAATAGAATGTTGCGGATTTCCTATGGAAAATTGGTCCTAACTATAACTACCAACTGGCGACCGCCAGTAGGTAATATACACATACATATATATAAATGCATATGCATATATATGCATATATATATGTGCATATGTGTGCAGGTAGAGAGGTAGAGGTAGAGAGGTAGAGGTAGAGATTAGTAGAGAGAGGTAGAGAGTAGAGAGTGAGTAATAGAGAGTAGAGAGTAGTAGAAAGTAATAGAGAAAGTAGCAGAGAGTGAGTAGTAGAGAGTAGTAGAGTGAGTAGCAGAGAGTGAGTAATAGAGAGTGAGTAGTAGAGAGTGAGTAGTAGAGAGTAGTAGAGAGTGAGTAGTAGAGAGTAGTAGAGCGTGAGTATAAGAGAGTAGTAGAGAGTGAGTAGTAGAGAGAGAGTAGTAGAGAGTGAGTAGCAGAGAGTGAGTAGCAGAGAGTAGTAGAGAGGGAGTACTAGAGTGAATAGTAGAGAGTAGAGTGAGTAGTAGAGAGTAGTAGAGAGTAATAGAGAGTAGCAGAGAGTGAGTAGTAGAGAGTAGTAGAGTGAGTAGTAGAGAGTGAGTAGTAGAGTGAGTAGTAGAGAGTAGTAGAGCGTGAGTAGTAGAGAGTAGTAGAGAGTGAGTAGTAGAGAGTGAGTAGTAGAGAGTGAGTAGCAGAGAGTGAGTAGCAGAGAGTAGTAGAGAGTGAGTACTAGAGTGAGTAGTAGAGAGCAGAGTGAGTAGTAGAGAGAGTAGTAGAGAGCGAGTAGTAGAGAACAAGTAGTAGAGAGTGTGTAGTAGAGAGTGAGTAGTAGAGAGAGTAGTAGAGAGTGAGAAGTAGAGAGAGTAGTAGAGAGTAGTAGAGAGTGAGTAGTAGAGTGAGTAGTAGTGAGTAGTAGAGAGTAGTAGAGAGTGAGTAGGTAGTAGAGAGAGTAGTAGAGAGAGTAGTAGAGAGTGAGTAAGTAGAGAGTAGTAGAGTAGTAGAGAGTGAGTTGTAGAGAGTGAGCAGTAGAGAGTAGTAAAGAGTGAGTTGTAGAGAGTGAGTAGTAGAGAGTGAGAAGTAGAGAGTGAGTAGTAGAGAGAGAGTAGTAGAGAGTGAGTAGTAGAGTAGTAGAGAGTGAGTGGTAGAGTAGTAGAGAGTGAGTAGTAGAGTGAGTAGAAGAGAGTAGTAGAGAGTGAGTAGTAGAGAGTGAGTAATAGAAAGTAGTATTAGAGAGTAGTAGAGAGTGAGTGGTATAGAGTAGTTGCGAGTGAGTAGTAGAGAGAGAGTACTAGAGAGTAGTAGAGAGTGAGTAGTAGAGAGTAGTAGTGAAGTACCGGGTTTTTAAAACCCAGCGGTGCAGGGGAGCACACCCTAAGACTTCGGATTCTTCCTGTTTCAGACCCACAGAAACACAGAGTCTTCTAGATGAAATCAAAGATTGTATTTATTGGCTGCAGACCAATCACAGGTATCCGAGAAGTACACCATGATGTATGTTCTCAGGAGACTGCTCCCGAACCAAAAACCAGTCTTTACTTATATACACAAAATTACGCTTCGGGGGCAACACCGCCCCTGTTTTACAAGTGGTCATTCACATATTTTAGTTTCAAAGGAACAGCAGAGCCATAATGACAATCCCACATTTCAGTTCATGAAGCATACAGTCATTTTACCCCGCAAGGCTCAGAACCCTCATCAGATAACAGCGGACCCCAATAAAACGGGCACCTCCTGCTCATAAAACAAGCCATAAAGTAGGAAACAGAGTCAGGTGTGAAATAGCTTAGTCAGAGATCGTGTGCGAACAAGGACTTTATGATGGGTCGAGCCCTGATGCTAATCACATTAGGCCGCGAGAAAAGGAACCGGCCGGACAGGATTGACCTCGGGCAGCGGAGTCAGTTTGCACAGGTCAGAGAGAAGTCAAAGAAGGTGTACGTGTCCTTTTAGGCCTAGGCAGGGCCTTAGTGCGCAGCCTATGTGAGGGCAACCACAAAATGGCTACTGTTCTAAAATGGAACCCATAGGGTTCAGTATGTGGTATTGTATGCACGATGAATTCATTAGTGAAACATGTCAAAAACACTCATACATACCACGTTACTCATTTGCGGTTCGCTAATACCAAAATTGGCATGGTGGGACCATGCCACCTACACGGTTCCGAATTTTACAGTACCACAGACCCTCCTTTTGCCCTTACATAGGCAAGAACTATACTAATCTGAGTCCAAGTCTATGTTCAGAAAGTCATGGAGATGTTGCTGTAGCATCATCCTATTGCTTAGCTCGTCCCTTGATATAGGTTTCCTTACACATGACGTAACACAGAGGCTACACATTACAGGAGCACACTGTATACATAAACAGAACAGGAAAAGAATGGCTAAGGTCATCCCAACGACTATTAGAATCTTCCATCCCCAAGCTGATATCAGTCCCCAGAACCACCCCATCATTGACCAATCTCCTTTATCTACGTGAATGGATTCGGAAATCTTATGCAGTTTGGAAATGGCCTGGTAGACTGTTGGAGCGTTATCTGGTATGAAAATACAACAGCTCGATTGGATAACCTTGCATACCCCACCACGGTCTGCAAGTATGACATCTAGAACCATACGGTTCTGTAATGTCATGAGGCGGTCCGCCTGAAGCTCAGCTGTCAAGTTACCAAGGGCACCGGCCGTTACATTAACCGTGGATTCAACCATACGAGTCAGTTGTCTCAGGTTCCGACTATTGACCATTGGTCCCCAAAACGGCAGGAAACCCAGGAAAAAGTCTCCTGCTTCCTGACCGGCAGTATCCTCCTGACTAACAACGCCTCTCACAACTCTGGTCTTGTGATAATCAGAGGCAGCCGTAAATGTTGGCGGTAGCAAATTCGCAACATAACACGTGCCCAAGAAATCAGGGGGCAACCATGTATATACTCGATCATTGCAAACAAAGTATGTACCCTTGGCAGCCAAAAACGCAGGGGAGAACTGTGATGGGAAAGTGTACGTTTCAGTACAGTTACTCTTCCCTAGTTGAGCTCTTGGATTCTGACCATTGCCTTGTAGACAGAACCGACCTATGTGGGGTACGACCCAAATCGGAGATGAACTTTTGCGCTCTTTCTCGCCCAGACTAATACTATACCCCATCGCGTTCCAACCTACATAAGCTCGCAACTCATCCTTTGGAATAGATGTATATGCATCGATATCTCTACTCATATCTGCAACTCCTCTCATCAAGGCTTTATTGTTCGAGTTAGGTCTAGTGGAACGCGGTGGTCGCGGGGAGTAGGTTTCAAGCGCAAAACGAAACATGGTCTGGAATGCCCATGATGAACCATTATAGCTAAACGGTAGCACTAGATATGGGATACCCTTATTAATGGTGAGCGGCATCAAACCACACACCCAGCAGTTCGTTGTATTCATAACTAGTTGGTGCTGGTGTAGGAGTTGAATGAACGAATTGTTCACAAATTCAGCACGTCTAGCTTGTTCGTGTTCAGGCAGAGGATGAAAAGAGTGTGGAAAAACAGTAGGAAGAGGTGTGGGCTGTACAGTGGGTGCAAATGGTACTTGGAAAGACAATAATACACAACCTACAGAAAGCATCATTATGCTAGATAGCACAAACAGACATAATACTACAAAACATTTGCTATTCATTATATTACATATTCTGCTCTTGAAACTTATTTCCTCGGTGGGTCTCTTCATCCTGAAAAACTCCATCCTCTAGTCGTGCTGCTCGCGGCGGATGAGTATCTTCTGCTAAGGAGTACGCCTGTCGGTCCAGGGAACGCCCTAGACCAACCAGAACCGTTGACCTAACGTCTTCGGCTTGTACCCCAAAGTCTTGGCACCGCGACCCTGCAGCTGAACCCGGATGGTGGTTCAAAAACAAAAAGTCAAAAAGTTTCTCAGATGAGAGAGCTGTACCTTTGGAAAAAGAAAAAGAATTTTTATTTGTCCATAGTTCTCGGCCTCAAATTATAGCGACTTCTGCCAGGTACTGTCTGGTCTTGAAACAAGAGTTCAGGCTCTGTGGTGTCCAATCGAATTGATGGCGATGTGGCTTCTTGCAGAATGTCGTCACTCTCTTGCTCTGTGATTGTTCCCTTTACACGTGCATCGCTAAAAGGCACAAAACGAGGCACAGTCTCAGCCTCAGAGTCAGCGATCCCATCCTGGACCCACTGATCATACGGTAGGGGCAAAGGGATCCTTCGGCAATGTATTCCGTGTATCCAATTCTTTTTCCCTTTCACTCGAACCGCTGATCTTGTCGATAGCAGGACTAGGTGGGGGCCGATCCAACGGGGCTCATCATTCTTTTTTCGTTGAAAATTCTTAATTAGCACCCACGTTCCAGGATTAATAGGGTGTCCTGAAGCTTCAGAGGCCTGGGGCAGAGTATCGTGAACCTGTTGGTGTAAGACACGCAATTTAGCCGTCAATTCATACAGGTAATTTCACTGAATTTTGTCGGCCTTGGCACTCCCCATACATTGGCCGGACGGCCAAACACTATTTCATACGGACTAAGTCCCACTCGTGAATGCACAGTCATTCTTGTTGATAGGAGTGCTAAGGGCAGAGCGTCAGGCCATTTAAGACCGGAGCTCGCCTGAATTTTGGCCAACTTAAGTTTCAAGGTGCCATTATAGCACTCTACTAATCCAGCTGATTGGGGGTGATTTGCAGCGTGGAACTTCTGCTTAATGCCTAGTCCCTCACACACATCCTTCATCACTCGACCCACAAATTCACTCCCGTTATCACTCCATACCATCCTTGGCATTCCGAACCTAGGGAAAAATTCTTTGACTAGGGCTTTAGCTGTGGATAAGGCTGTATTGTCTTTTAGGGGATATGCTTCAATCCATCTTGAAAAAGCGCAAACAACAACCAGTACATATTTCAAATTGTTGCTTCTTTCCATGTGGATGAAGTCTAGTTGCAGAACTTCAAAAGGAAATGATGGGGGTGCAAAATGACCAGGTGGAGTTGGGGTTCCCCTACCAGGATTATATTTCAAACATACCATGCAATTTTTGACCACGTTCTCTGCACATTTAGGGATTCCAGCATTCTGCCATACTGGAGCCAACAACTTACAAATCCCTTTCACACTGATATGTGCCATTCCATGTGCCATCGTAACCACTGGAAGCACATATGCATCAGGTAACAACCATCGCCGGTGTTCTGACAAATCAACCCAACAACCATTTTCATCCAATTTACCCTTACTCTCTTTCCACATACTCAATTATTTCTCTGTAGCTTCAGCTTGAAGGGACTTCACACTCTCTATCGTGTCTTCACACATTCCAACATCACCAACCCATCTTGCAGGGCCTGCAACATACATTCGGGTTGTCACATCTTTTGCTGTTTCTTTCGTGGTTTCGTCAGCAAATGCATTACCACGACCAACATCATCGGTAACCTTCTTGTGTGCGCTGCATTTCACAATCGCGACTTGTAGCAGCAAGGTCAGTGACTCAAGGAGATCATTCACTAACTGACCATTCTGAATCTTAGCTCCATGCGAGGTCAAGAAACCACGTTCTTTCCACAAACGCCCAAAACTATGGGCCACACCAAAAGCATACTGACTGTCAGTATATATGTTCACTTTCATTCCTTTCGACAACACGCATGCTCTTGTAAGCGCAATTAATTCTGCTGCTTGGGCTGAATTATGTGGTACGCGTGCAGCTTCAACAATCGTGTGCAAAGTCGTGACAGCATACGCGGCAGTCGTATCACCATTCGGAAGCTTGAAGCATGAACCATCCACCCATAAAGTACCATCACATTCAACCAGGGGAGTGTCCTTAAGATCCACTCTCCCTTTTGTTTCTTCTTCTGTTCTGAACAGACAATCATGCTGTTCAACCTCGTCTGTGTCTGCCGGAATTGGCAATAATCTGGCTGGATTCAACATATTGCACCTCTTTATGTGCACATGACTCGCTAGTAGCGTCAACTCGTAATTTGACAATCGAGCATTAGTTAAATGCTGTGTCTTGGTCCTGTTTAACAATGTGTCAACTGCATGAGGAACCATTACAATCAATGTGTTATTCATCACTAATCCAGCAGACTGTCGAATAGACGCAGCTGCTGCGGCTCTTAAACAACTTGGCAATGCCCTCGCTACAGGGTCCAAAGTCGATGAAAAATACGCGCAATGGGCGCGGTCTGTCTCCAAAAGGCTGTGTTAGCACTGACAGTGCACAACCGTCCTTTTCATAAACATACAAGGTAAAAGGCTTACTATAGTCGGGGGTACCCAACACAGGAGCTGAACATAATGCCTCGCGTAATTCTAAAAAACTTTTCTGACACTCTTCAGACCATGGGACAGGATTCGGTATATCTTTATATGTTTTTGCCAGCAATGGTTTTGCCAGCAAAGAAAAACTCGGGATCCAGTGCCTACAGTAGGAAGTAATGCCCAGAAAGGCACGCACTTCTCTCTTTGTCCTTGGCACACTTAATTGTGCAATGGCTTGGATTCTTTCTGGGGTCAACTTCCTTCCCTCCTTCGAGAAGAGATGACCTAAATAGGTCACTTCTTGTCGACAATATTGCAGCTTAGAGAGAGACACTTTGTGATGAAAGGCAGACAAATGACGCAACAATGACGATGTAGCTCCTTTACAAATCTCCTCAGTATCTGCGGCGATTAGTAAATCGTCAACATACTGGATAAGGGTAGCACCACTAGGTAAAACAAGGGCATCAAGCTGTGCTTTTAAAGCCTGACTGTATATTGATGGACTTTCACAGTAGCCCTGTGGAGCGCGTTTAAAACGGAGGCTTCGACCTCCTAAACAAAAGCCAAAAATATCCCTGCTCTCCTCTGCAATCGGAATACTAAAGAAAGCATTCTTTAAATCAATCACTGAGAACCAAGCAGCGGAAGCTGGGATCATAGTCAACAAGGCAGTTATATCGGGGACGACTGGAAACTGTGGCACAACTACCTTATTGACCTCTCTAAGATCGATCACAAATCTGTAAACAGGTGGCTGAGAAGGGTCAGTACGTTTTAAAACAGGCAAAACCGGACTATTACAAATGTTGCCTCTTGTCTCTTCAATTACATCCTTTTCAATTAAATCATAGATAATTGCTAACAACGCCTTTTCACCTTCCTTAGAGATCTTGTACTGGGGAATGCGTGGCAATTTAACGTTGGCTTTCAAAGAGACAACATACGGCGGTATTTCCAGAAGGCCCACATCATTAGGGCCAGTGGCCCAAAGGGCATCAGGAAGAGACGACAATTCAGCTGGTAGTTTATTCTTTGACAAATACATGGGAGAAATCACTTCCTTACCCAGCGTAAGTTGTACTCCCGAGGGGGAACAATATAATGTCGCATGTAATCTCTTTAACAGATCCAATCCTAACAGGTTTTCACCACATCCTGTCGTTAGGATAAGGGGTGCTTTCAGCTCGCAAGGTCCAACAGAAAGGGGCATAGGACTTGAGATCGGGTTCCTAACCGGGGCACCAGAAAAACATACTGAAACATTCATTTCGCCAGACAGAGGCGCGCCGGGGAGTTTTGAGCGTATAATAGAACTCTTTGCAGCACCAGTGTCCAGCAGAAAGGGCTCTGTTACAC
This sequence comes from Triturus cristatus, assembly GCF_964204655.1. NCBI lineage: Eukaryota > Metazoa > Chordata > Amphibia > Caudata > Salamandridae > Triturus > Triturus cristatus. The sequence goes on along the minus strand of NC_140589.1, from coordinate 1,231,761,723 downwards.
CCGCTGTAGTCACATTAACATACGGTCCGCTCTGATCCACTGGCACTGAAACAACTCCCTCTCTCTGTCTATGGCTGTCCTAGTAATCATTACCTTCCGTATTATCATCCTCTGCATAATAGTCATTATAATAGTACTGAGCTGTCTTGCCAGTTGCATTGGCTTGCTGATCAAAACTATTCATCATATTTTGAGGCGGAAGAGGACGCGCGTTCTGGGGAACATTTCCACGCCCTCTACCTCTTGGGGCTTGCTGGCCACCACTACCTCTTGCGCCATAAGCATTATTCGTGCGCTGCAACAATCTAAGACAATTATTTTTAAAATGACCTTCCTCCTTGCAATAGGAACGCTGATTGGGACCGATAGGGACACGTGGTTGATAATACCCATACATTTGCTGATTATTCTGGAACTGTTGGGGTTGCTGATAGATACCCTGGGTTTGTCTATAATTATTCTGACCTTTACGTGGCGGATAAGCCTGCTGTAAAAGAACCTTCGTTTTTAATTCTTTTGTTTTCTTCTCTGTTCTATCCTTCTCATCTTTATCCCTAATTTCGTAATACTGTGCAGTAGCCAGTATTTGCGCTGAAGAGGAAACGGCCCAAGAACTCTCCGAATCTTTTAATTTTTTACACAATTCTGGAAGCAAATTATGCACAAATTTATCAACAAATAACCGTTGGCCACCTTCTGTACTCATGTCTTGACCACTGTGGTCGATAAATGTTTCTTCAAACCTGGTGAAGAAATCGGACACTGGATGTATGACGTTACAACGCACACTTTTACAACGCATGCACTTACAACGCATTTTTTACAACGCATAATCCATTACAACGCATGACATTACAACGCATGACACTACAACGCATTTTTAAAAACTACCTTTACAACGCATTTCCATTACAACGCATACTACCTTTACAACGCATACCATTACAACGCATAATATTAAATTGCATTTAAGGTAAGTATTAGATAGTATAGGGGTAAAAGTTACTTTTCTAACTCCAGGGGGTGCAACAGTAGGGTAAATGTTGGATAGTATAGGGGTAAAAATTACTATTCTAACTCCAGGGGGTTCAACAGTGGGGTAAGTGTTGGATAGTATAGGGGTAAAAATTACTATTCTAACTCCAGGGGGTGCAACAGTAGGGTAAGTGTTGGATAGTATAGGGGTAAAAATTACTATTCTAACTCCAGGGGGTGCAACAGTAGGGTAAGTGTTGGATAGTATAGGGGTAAAAATTACTATTCTAACTCCAGGGGGTGCAACAGTTGGGTAAGTGTTGGATAGTATAGGGGTAAAAATTACTATTCTAACTCCAGGGGGTGCAACAGTAGGGTAAGTGTTGGATAGAATAGGGGTAAAAATTACTATTCTAACTCCAGGGGGTGCAACAGTAGGGTAAGTGTTGGATAGTATAGGGGTAAAAATTACTATTCTAACTCCAGGGGGTGCAACAGTAGGGTAAGTGTTGGATAGTATAGGGGTAAAAATTACTATTCTAACTCCAGGGGGTGCAACAGTAGGGTAAGTGTTGGATAGTATAGGGGTAAAAATTACTATTCTAACTCCAGGGGGTGCATCAGTAGGGTAAGTGTTGGATAGTATAGGGGTAAAAATTACTATTCTAACTCCAGGGGGTGCAACAGTAGGGTAAGTGTTGGATAGTGTAGTGTAATATTATGCGTTGTAATGGTATGCGTTGTAATGGTAGTATGCGTTGTAATGGAATGCGTTGTAAAGGTAGTTTTTAAAAATGCGTTGTAGTGTCATGCGTTGTAATGTCATGCGTTGTAATGGATTATGCGTTGTAAAAAATGCGTTGTAAAGGTAGTGCGTTGTAAAAGTTGCGTTGTAAAGGTTGTTCCCCTCGGACACTGTTTCATCTTTCTTCTGTTTGCATGCGGATAATTTATCCCAATTTACACGTATTGCAGGCATTAAAGTTTTCATATAGTTAATTATTCTACCAGGGAGTTCTGCTACCACGGGCTCAGGCTTGGCACCACCAACCTGTCTATTGTCCGCATTAATGATATTAGCCCATGTGTCACCTAGGTCTGCGGCATGATCTGCATTATGAATCAATCCCCACAAAGGCTGTGGAACAACATTCCCGAACAACATATCTATGTCAGCTAGGTTCATGACACATGATTCTGCAGTCTGTGATAACTCCTTATAATATCCTGCAGGATTCTTACGGGGGTCGGGCAGAGTCTGCTTAAGGGCTAAAACTTCAGATCGTTTCCAGGGAACATGTACCCAAACACGCTGAAAATGTGGCAGAACAGGTGGAACAGCATTCGCATCACCAGGTCTCCAAACTGGAGGAACCTCACGCATCGGGTATTGTCGCGCTTTTACCTGTTTCCCTTCAGGGAATTCCCGTTCAAACAACGACTGCTGACAATCCCCATTCCTGAAAGACAGCAGTGTCGCAACTGCTTTCTCAACATCAGAACCCACAATTGTACCTTTTTCAAATTCAAATCGCACTTGACACAGCTCTTGCGGACTTGAGTCTAAATCATTATCTTCCAATTCCTCACATAGAATCTCACACATCTTCTCAAAAACGTATCTCTGTTGTGGTGCTTCCCACTGTTGAAAAACATTCACAACAGACTCTACATCATATCTAGAAGGATAAACAATCCATCTACGTGCCATGCGGTCCAGTTCTTCTTTCTCCCTAGAACCAGGTATTTGACTACGTAACTGTTTACGTTGTGGACCAGGGGTCGTACTAGATGACCCAAAGAGAGGCGAGATAAGACTTGTGACTGCACTAGCTATTCGTTGTCGTGCAGAAGGAGAAGTTGAGGCAAGAACCGGGGGAAAAACAGCAGGAAGAAAAACGGGTGTAGATACAGATACAGGAGTAGTAACAGGTAGGGCACCAAGAGAGGCAGCTGATGTGGTAGGGAAAGTCGCAGGGAGTGCAAAAGAGGTAGGTAGCAAAATCGGCGTCCCCTGATAAGGCTGCGCTACCGGGACAGGAGCCGGCTGAGGAGGAGCTGGCGGCTGCAGGAAGCTTGCGGTGCATTAGCTGGAGGCTGTACATTTAAGGGTTGCGGAGGTGCTGTAGCATTTTGCGCATACGGGGGTGGCGAGCTTAGCAAGTGTGACATTAGGGAATCTTTCTCTTTCTCTTTTGACTCATCTTGTTGAAGGGGTGGCAAAACCGGGTAACATTTACCAATGACTCGTTTGCGTTGCCTATGCAACTGCTCATTCATTTGGTCCTCTTCATTATCCTTAAACTGCACAGCTGCTTGCATTATCGACATACCTCTCTCTCTTTTATTCTTCTTTGCTAATTTAATTTCCTTTTGTTTGGCTTCCTTTCGCCATAGGCGGAAAGAATCAAACATCGCCGGCCGGGCTTTCTTCTTGAACAATTTAACTTCTAAATTATCTAGGATCTCTGTGTCGAAACTACCATTTTGGGGCCATTTTAAAACACCATCCTTCCTGGTGTATCGGACCCATACCTCATTATACGCTTTGGGGCCATCGCCATGTTTCACATAAAGCTCATAAGTAGGAGTTCCAATTGGAGGAACCGGACACGAATCCTCCAATAGGGAATCCCTTTTACAACCAAAACAAAACAAATTTCCAAAAATACTAGAACCAGGCATCTTCGCTCACTAGTCTAGTTTCAAACTTCAAAGGATTATCAAATATGATAGTCTCGTGAATACACGAGTCCTCTGGCTTTGGCACTTGCAAGACCCAAATCAAAGTGATCCCGAAGGATACCAAAATCCCGAAGGATACCAAACAAACTGGGAGACGCTCCACTTATACTTAACTGAGGTATCGATGACTTCACCAGAAGACTCTCTCAATTGTTTCGCTCTACAAAATCGTCAAGGGTCCAAAACAGGGCGATTAATCAGGGCAGCAGTCCTTCGTAGCCGTCAGGACGCGGAGAACCTCGCAGAAAAGACTTTCGGACCACGTCGACATGCAGGGGTCGATGAAGTGGCGGCCTTCCTCCGGAATTTCCACACGAAGCTCCTCACGAACCTCTGGCTGGACCGGTACCACTGAAATCGCCCCGAGTTGGGCACCAACTTAAGTACCGGGTTTTTAAAACCCAGCGGTGCAGGGGAACACACCCTAAGACTTCGGATTCTTCCTGTTTCAGACCCACAGAAACACAGAGTCTTCTAGATGAAATCAAAGATTGTATTTATTGGCTGCAGACCAATCACAGGTATCCGAGAAGTACACCACGATGTATGTTCTCAGGAGACTGCTCCCGAACCAAAAACCAGTCTTCACTTATATACACAAAATTACGCTTCGGGGGCAACACCGCCCCTGTTTTACAAGTGGTCATTCACATATTTTAGTTTCAAAGGAACAGCAGAGCCATAATGACAATCCCACATTTCAGTTCATGAAGCATACAGTCATTTTACCCCGCAAGGCTCAGAACCCTCATCAGATAACAGCGGACCCCAATAAAACGGGCACCTCCTGCTCTTAAAACAAGCCATAAAGTAGGAAACAGAGTCAGGTGTGAAATAGCTTAGTCAGAGATCGTGTGCGAACAAGGACTTTATGATGGGTCGAGCCCTGATGCTAATCACATTAGGCCGCGAGAAAAGGAACCGGCCGGACAGGATTGACCTCGGGCAGCGGAGTAAGTTTGCACAGGTCAGAGAGAAGTCAAAGAAGGTGTACGTGTCCTTTTAGGCCTAGGCAGGGCCTTAGTGCGCAGCCTATGTGAGGGCAACCACAAAATGGCTACTGTTCTAAAATGGAACCCATAGGGTTCAGTATGTGGTATTGTATGCACGATGAATTCATTAGTGAAACATGCCAAAAACACTCATACATACCGCGTTACTCATTTGCGGTTCGCTAATACCAAAATTGGCATGGTAGGACCATGCCACATACACGGTTCCGAATTTTACAGTACCACAGTAGAGAGTGAGTAGTAGAGAGTGAGTAGTAGAGAGTGAGTAGTAGTGAGTAGTAGAGAGAGAGAGTAGTAGAGAATGAGTAGTAGAGAGTAGTCAGTCAGTGCCAGTCAGTGTCAGTCTGTGTCAGTCAGTCAGTGTCAGTCAATCAGTGTCAGTCAATCAGTGTCAGTCATTGTCAGTCAGTCAGTGTCAGTCAATCATTGTCAGTCAGTGTCAGTAAATCAGTGTTAGTCAGTGTCAATCAGTCGGTGTCAGTCAGTCAGTGTCAGCTAGAGGAGCTCTGTTGACCTGGTTCTCTGGCTCTAAAGCAGCTCTTCTGACCTGGTTCTCTCCCTCTAAAGCAGCTCTGGTGACCTGGTTTCTCTGGCCCTATAGCAGGTCTGCTGACCTGGTTCTCTGGCTCTAGAGCAGCTCTGCTGACCTAGTTCTTAGGCTACAGAGCAGCTCTGCTGATCTGGTTCTCTAGCTCTAAAGCAGCTCTGCTGACCTGGTTCTCTGGCTATAAAGCAGCTCTGCTGACCCGGTTCTATGGCTCCAAAGCAGTTCTGCTGGCATGGTTCTCTGGCTCTAGAGCAGCTCTGCCTACCTGGTTCTCTCCCTCTAGAGCAGCTCTGCTGACCTGTTTCTCTCCCTCTAAAGCAGCTCTACTGACCTGGTTTCTCTGGCTCTACAGCAGCTCTGCTGACCTGGTTCTCTGGCTCTAGAGCAGCTCTGCTGACCTGGTTCTATGGCTCCAAATCAGTTCTGCTGGCATGGTTCTCTGGCTCTAGAGCAGCTCTGCCGACCTGGTTCTCTCTCTCTAAAGCAGCTCTGCTGACCTGGTTCTCTCCCTCTAAAGCAGCTCTACTGAACTGGTTTCTCTGGCTCTACAGCAGCTCTGCTGACCTGGTTCTCTGGCTCTAGAGCAGCTCTGCTGACCTGGTTCTTAGGCTCTAGAGCAGCTCTGCTGACCTGGTTCTCTGGCTCTAAAGCATCTCTGCTGACCTAGTTCTATAGCTCTAAAGCAGCTCTGCTGACTTGCTTCTCTGGCTCTAGAGCAGCTCTGCTGACCTGGTTCTCTGGCTCTAAAGCAGCTCTGCTGACCTGGTTTCTCTGGCTCCACAGCAGCTCTGTTGACCTGGATCTCTGGCTCTAGAGCAGCTCTGCTGACCTAGTTCTTAGGCTCTAGAGCAGCTCTGCTGACCTGGTTATCTGGCTCTACAACAGCTTTGCTGACCTGGTTCTCTGGCTCTAAAGCAGCTCTGCTGACCCAGTTCTATGGCTCTAAAGCAGTTCTGCTGACCTGGTTCTCTGGCTCTAGAGCAGCTCTGCTGACCTGGTCCCTTGGCTCTAAAGCAGCTCTGCTGACCTGGTTCTCTCCCTCTAAAGCTGCTCTGCTGACCTGGTTCTCTCGCTCTAAAGCAGCTCTACTGACCTGTTTTCTCTGGCTCTAAAGCAGCTCTGCTGGCCTGGTTCTCTGGCTCTAAAGCAGCTCTGCTGACCTGGTTCTCTCCCTCTAAATCAGCTCTGCTGACCTGGTTATATGGCTCTAAAGCAGCTCTGCTGACCTGGTTCTCTGGCTCTAGAGCAGCTCTGCTGACCTGGTTCTCTGGCTCTAAAGCACCTCTGCTGACCTGGTTCTCTCCCTCTAAAGCAGCTCTGCTGACCCGGTTTCTCTGGCTCTAGAGACCTGGTTCTCTCGCTCTAAAGCTGCTCTACTGACCTGGTTTCTCTGGCTCTAAAGCAGCTCTGCTGACCTGGTTCTCTGGCTCTAAAGCAGCTCTGCTGACCTGGTTCTCTCCCTCTAAAGCAGCTCTGCTGAACTGGTTCTCTGCCTCTAGAGCAGCTCTGCTGACCTGGTTCTCTGGCTCTAAAGCACCTCTGCTGACCTGGTACTATGGCTCTAAAGCACCGCTGCTGACCTGGTTATATGGCTCTAAAGCAGGTGGTTCTCTGGCTCTAGAGCAGCTCTGCTGACATGGTTCTCTGGCTCTAAAGCAGCTCTGCTGACCTGGTTCTCTCCCTCTAAAGAGCTCTGCTGAGATGGTTCTCTGGCTCTAAAGCAGTTCTGCTGACCAGGTTCTCTGCCTCTAGAGCAGCTCTGCTGACCTGGTTCTATGGTTCTAAAGCAGCTCTGCTGACCTGGTTCTCTGGCTCTAGAGCAGCTCTGCTGACCTGGTTCTCTGGCTCTAAAGCAGTTCTCCTGACCTGGTTCTCTTCTTCTAAAGCAGCTCTTCTGACCTGGTTTCTCTGGCTCTACAGCAGCTCTGCTGACCTGGTTCTCGGCCTCTAGAGCAGCTCTGCTGACCTGGGTCTCTGGTTCTAGAGCAGCTCTGCTGACCTGCTTCTTAGGCTCTAGAGCAGCTCTGCTGACCTGGTTCTCTGGCTCTACCGCAGCTCTCCTGACCTGGTTCTCTGCACTCACGAAGCATGCACCCGACTTCGCGAAAATATATTTAAAAATAATATAAGTTTATTATAAGTACAAATATATTATTTTTATGAATATCTTCGATAATCTCTTGCCCTAATATGTATATTAAAGACACATATATATCATTTTGGAACATAATTTTTTTTTGCGGGAGTCGTGCACCCAGCGCGCCCCAGCACGTATATGATGGGACGTAATATTAAATGTATATGATGTATCTGAAAAACACGCCGCCGTCGCACACCGTACGCGGATCCTTTACGACTTTTATAAAATGGCGGCTAGAATCCACGCACCCACTGTGATGTGTACGCTTTGAGTGCGCGACTTAAAATTTCAAAAGAAAATTATATAAATATATTAAAATAAAAAATGAAAACAAAAAAATTTATCACTATTTCAGTTTGATTTTTTTTTTAAATAGTTTTTTTGCAATTTTCTGAAAAATATATACTGTTATTTAATTAATAACATATTTATAAATAAACAGTTAAAAAACTGTAGAAAATCTGTACAAAAAAAGGTATAACTACTATCACACTTAGAAATTAGCATTTAATAAACCTTTGAAATTCATTGAAAAAAACATAGGTTTTCAGAGACGTCATAGTTAGAAATTAGCATTTAAAAAAGCTTTGATATTCACTGAAAAAACCATAGGTTTCAGAGACGTTATAGTTAGAAATTAGCATTTAAAAAACCTTAGAAATTCACAGAAAAAAACATAGGTTTCAGGGATGTTATAGTTAGATGGCCATTTTACTCGTACAAAAACATAGAAATTCCTCCGTTATAGTTAGTTCTGCTAACTATAACCCACACGCCCGCCATGCACTGCTGATGATGTCTGAAACCTATGTTTTTTTCTGTGAATTTCTAAGGTTTTTTAAATGCTAATTTCTAACTACAACGTCTCTGAAACCTATGTTTTTTTCAGAGAATATATATATATACATACATATATAAACATATATATAATCTGCATATCTATATAAATACAAATATACATGCATGCATACATATACATATACATATATGCATACATATGCATGTTATGTATATGAAAGTTTGATAAACACTAATAAAAGCATAGCTAAAAAGCCCACTAATTACAAACAGAATTGCTTTAATTTAAACGAGGGCGAGACCTAATGCATTTTCAATGCTTGTTTACTTTGGTTCCATCAATAAGGCATTCAGATGTGTCACACATTTGCCATAAATTCTGAATGTTAGCACTCTAGTTGCTCAATAGATCACTGTAGTAAAGATACTGCTCACCAGGGAAGTCTGTTGCTGGTATTGAAAGTGCATGTTTCAGTCTGTATGTCAGAATGTTTTAATGAAATATAAGAGGATTTCAGAAGTCACTCAAAATGTGTCCAAATTTTTCTTTCTGCAGCAGTAATCATACTTTCTATGGCAACATGAACCCCCTCATTTTGTTCTTTTTTAAATTAAATGTTTTAAGAGTTACCACTTTATTCCAATCAAGATGGCTTCAGGTGTGCCATACGTTTGTCATAAGTAGGACTGTTAGCGCTCTAGTTGTTCTTTAGAACACTCTAGGAAGCTGCAGTAGAACACAAAGGAATCAACTGACAGTCTCTGCCCTTTTTGGATGTACATGTTTTACTGAGAATGTCAAACTTCATTCAGTGACTCAAGGAGATCATTCACTGACTGACCATTCTGAATCTTAGCTCCATGCGAGGTCAAGAAACCACGTTCTTTCCACAAACGCCCAAAACTATGGGCCACACCAAAAGCATACTGACTGTCAGTATATATGTTCACTTTCATTCCTTTCGACAACACGCATGCTCTTGTAAGCGCAATTAATTCTGCTGCTTGGGCTGAATTATGTGGTACGCGTGCAGCTTCAACAATCGTGTGCAAAGTCGTGACAGCATACACGGCAGTCGTATCACCATTCGGAAGCTTGAAGCATGAACCATCCACCCATAAAGTACCATCACATTCAACCAGGGGAGTGTCCTTAAGATCCACTCTCCCTTTTGTTTCTTCTTCTGTTCTGAACAGACAATCATGCTGTTCAACCTCGTCTGTGTCTGCCGGAATTGGCAATAATGTGGCTGGATTCAACATATTGCACCTCTTTATGTGCACATGACTCGCTAGCAGCGTCAACTCGTAATTTGACAATCGAGCATTAGTTAAATGCTGTGTCTTGGTCCTGTTTAACAATGTGTCAACTGCATGAGGAACCATTACAATCAATGTGTTATTCATCACTAATCCAGCAGACTGTCGAATAGACGCAGCTGCTGCGGCTCTTAAACAACTTGGCAATGCCCTCGCTACAGGGTCCAAAGTCGATGAAAAATACGCGCATGGGCGCTGTCTGTCTCCAAAAGGCTGTGTTAGCACTGACAGTGCACAACCGTCCTTTTCATAAACATACAAGGTAAAAGGCTTACTATAGTCGGGGGTACCCAACACAGGAGCTGAACATAATGCCTCGCGTAATTCTAAAAAACTTTTCTGACACTCTTCAGACCATGGGACAGGATTCGGTATATCTTTATATGTTATTGCCAGCAATGGTTTTGCCAGCAAAGAAAAACTCGGGATCCAGTGCCTACAGTAGGAAGTAATGCCCAGAAAGGCACGCACTTCTCTCTTTGTCCTTGGCACACTTAATTGTGCAATGGCTTGGATTCTTTCTGGGGTCAACTTCCTTCCCTCCTTCGAGAAGAGATGACCTAAATAGGTCACTTCTTGTCGACAATATTGCAGCTTAGAGAGAGACACTTTGTGATGAAAGGCAGACAAATGACGCAACAAGGACGATGTAGCTCCTTTACAAATCTCCTCAGTATCTGCGGCGATTAGTAAATCGTCAACATACTGGATAAGGGTAGCACCACTAGGTAAAACAAGGGCATCAAGCTGTGCTTTTAAAGCCTGACTGTATATTGATGGACTTTCACAGTAGCCCTGTGGAGGGCGTTTAAAACGGAAGCTTCGACTTCCTAAACAAAAGCCAAAAATATCCCTGCTCTCCACTGCAATCGGAATACTAAAGAAAGCATTCTTTAAATCAATCACTGAGAACCAAGCAGCGGAAGCTGGGATCATAGTCAACAAGGCAGTTATATCGGGGACGACTGGAAACTGTGGCACAACTACCTTATTGACTTCTCTAAGATCGATCACAAATCTGTAAACAGGTGGCTGAGAAGGGTCAGTACGTTTTAAAACAGGCAAAACCGGACTATTACAAATGTTGCCTCTTGTCTCTTCAATTACATCCTTTTCAATTAAATCATAGATAATTGCTAACAACGCTTTTTCACCTTCCTTAGAGAGCTTGTACTGGGGAATGCGTGGCAATTTAACGTTGGCTTTCAAAGTGACAACATACGGCGGTATTTCCAGAAGGCCCACATCATTAGGGCCAGTGGCCCAAAGGGCATCAGGAAGAGACGACAATTCAGCTGGTAGTTTATTCTTTGACAAATACATGGGAGAAATCACTTCCTTACCCAGAGTAAGTTGTACTCCCGAGGGGGAACAATATAATGTCGCATGTAATCTCTTTAACAGATCCAATCCTAACAGGTTTTCACCACATCCTGTCGTTAGGATAAGGGGTGCTTTCAGCTCGCAAGGTCCAACAGAAAGGGGCATAGGACTTGAGATCGGGTTCCTAACCGGGGCGCCAGAAAAACATACTAAAAACATTCATTTCGCCAGACAAAGGCGCGCCAGGGAGTTTTGAGCGTATAATAGAACTCTTTGCAGCACCAGTGTCCAGCAGAAAGGGCTCTGTTACACCCGCTGTAGTCACATTAACATACGGTCCGCTCTGATCCACTGGCACTGAAACAACTCCCTCTCTCTGTCTATGGCTGTCCTAGTAATCATTACCTTCCGTATTATCATCCTCTGCATAATAGTCATTATAATAGTACTGAGCTGTCTTGCCAGTTGCATTGGCTTGCTGATCAAAACTATTCATCGTATTTTGAGGCGGAAGAGGACGCGCGTTCTGGGGAACATTTCCACGCCCTCTACCTCTTGGGGCTTGCTGGCCACCACTACCTCTTGCGCCATAAGCATTATTCGTGCGCTGCAACAATCTAAGACAATTATTTTTAAAATGACCTTCCTACTTGCAATAGGAACACTGATTGGGACCGATAGGGACACGTGGTTGATAATACCCATACATTTGCTGATTATTCTGGAACTGTTGGGGTTGCTGATAGATACCCTGGGTTTGTCTATAATTATTCTGACCTTTACGTGGCGGATAAGCCTGCTGTAAAAGAACCTTCGTTTTTAATTCTTTCGTTTTCTTCTCTGTTCTATCCTTCTCATCTTTATCCCTATTTTCGTAATACTGTGCAGTAGTCAGTATTTGCGCTGAAGAGGAAACGGCCCAAGAACTCTCCGAATCTTTTAATTTTTTACACAATTCTGGAAGCAAATTATGCACAAATTTATCAACAAATAACCGTTGGCCACCTTCTGTACTCATGTCTTGACCACTGTGGTCGATAAATGTTTCTTCAAACCTGGTGAAGAAATCGGACACTGTTTCATCTTTCTTCTGTTTGCATGCGGATAATTTATCCCAATTTACACGTATTGCAGGCATTAAAGTTTTCATATAGTTAATTATTCTACCAGGGAGTTCTGCTACCACGGGCTCAGGCTTGGCACCACCAACCTATCTATTGTCCGCATTAATGATATTAGCCCATGTGTCACCTAGGTCTGCAGCATGATCTGCATTATGAATCAATCCCCACAAAGGCTGTGGAACAACATTCCCGAACAACATATCTATGTCAGCTAAGTTCATGACACATGATTCTGCAGTCTGTGATAACTCCTTATAATATCCTGCAGGATTCTTACGGGGGTCGGGCAGAGTCTGCTTAAGGGCTAAAACTTCAGATCGTTTCCAGGGAACATGTACCCAAACACGCTGAAAATGTGGCAGAACAGGTGGAATAGCATTCGCATCACCAGGTCTCCAAACTGGAGGAACCTCACGCATCGGGTATTGTCGCGCTTTTACCTGTTTCCCTTCAGGGAATTCCCGTTCAAACAACGACTGCTGACAATCCCCATTCCTGAAAGACAGCAGTGTCGCAACTGCTTTCTCAACATCAGAACCCACAACTGTACCTTTTCCAAATTCAAATCGCACTTGACACAGCTCTTGCGGACTTGAGTCTAGATCATTATCTTCCAATTCCTCCCATAGAATCTCACACATCTTCTCAAAAACGTATCTCTGTTTTGGTGCTTCCCACTGTTGAAAAACATTCACAACAGACTCTACATCATATCTAGAAGGATAAACAATCCATCTACGTGCCATGCGGTCCAGTTCTTCTTTCTCCCTAGAACCAGGTATTTGACTACGTAACTGTTTACGTTGTGGACCAGGGGTCGTACTAGATGACCCAAAGAGAGGCGAGATAAGACTTGTGACTGCACTAGCTATTCGTTGTCGTGCAGAAGGAGAAGTTGAAGCAAGAACCGGGGGAAAAACAGCAGGAAGAAAAACGGGTGTAGATACAGATACAGGAGTAGTAACAGGTAGGGCACCAAGAGAGGCAGCTGATGTGGTAGGGAAAGTCGCAGGGAGTGCAAAAGAGGTAGGTAGCAAAATCGGCGTCCCCTGATAAGGCTGCGCTACCGGGACAGGAGCCGGCTGAGGAGGAGCTGGCGGCTGCAGGAAGCTTGCGGTGCATTAGCTGGAGGCTGTACATTTAAGGGTTGCGGAGGTGCTGTAGCATTTTGCGCATACGGGGGTGGCGAACTTAGCAAGTGTGACATTAGGGAATCTTTCTCTTTTGACTCATCTTGTTGAAGGGGTGGCAAAACCGGGTAACATTTATCAATGACTAGTTTGCGTTGCCTATGCAAATGCTCATTCATTTGGTCCTCTTCATTATCCTTAAACTGCACAGCTACTTGCATTATCGACATACCTCTCTCTCTTTTATTCTTCTTTGCTAATTTAATTTCCTTTTGTTTGGCTTCCTTTCGCCATAGGCGGAAAGAATCAAACATCGCCGGCCGGGCTTTCTTCTTGAACAATTTAACTTCTAAATTATCTAGGATCTCTGTGTCGAAACTACCATTTTGGGGCCATTTTAAAACACCATCCTTCCTGGTGTATCGGACCCATACCTCATTATACGTTATGGGGCCAACGCCATGTTTCACATAAAGCTCATAAGTAGGAGTTCCAATTGGAGGAACCGGACACGAATCCTCCAATAGGGAATCCCTTTTACAACCAAAACAAAACAAATTTCCAAAAATACTAGAACCAGGCATCTTCGCTCACTAGTCTAGTTTCAAACTTCAAAGGATTATCAAATATGATAGTCTTGTGAATACACGAGTCCTCTGGCTTTGGCACTTGCAAGACCCAAATCAAAGTGATCCCGAAGGATACCAAAATCCCGAAGGATACCAAACAAACTGGGAGACGCTCCACTTATACTTAACTGAGGTATCGATGACTTCACCAGAAGACTCTCTCAATTGTTTCGCTCTACAAAATCGTCAAGGGTCCAAAACAGGGCGATTAATCAGGGCAGCAGTCCTTCGTAGCCGTCGGGACGCGGAGAACCTCGCAGAAAAGACTTTCGGACCACGTTGACATGCAGGGGTCGATGAAGTGGCGGCCTTCCTCCGGAATTTCCACACGAAGCTCCTCACGAACCTCTGGCTGGACCGGTACCACTGAAATCGCCCCGAGTTGGGGGCCAACTTAAGTACCGGGTTTTTAAAACCCAGTGGTGCAGGGGAACACACCCTAAGACTTCGGATTCTTCCTGTTTCAGACCCACAGAAACACAGAGTCTTCTAGATGAAATCAAAGATTGTATTTATTGGCTGCAGACCAATCACAGGTATCCGAGAAGTACACCACGATGTATGTTCTCAGGAGACTGCTCCCGAACCAAAAACCAGTCTTTACTTATATACACAAAATTACGCTTCGGGGGCAACACCGCCCCTGTTTTACAAGTGGTCATTCACATATTGTAGTTTCAAAGGAACAGCAGAGCCATAATGACAATCCCACATTTCAGTTCATGAAGCATACAGTCATTTTACCCCGCAAGGCTCAGAACCCTCATCAGATAACAGCGGACCCCAATAAAACGGGCACCTCCTGCTCTTAAAACAAGCCATAAAGTAGGAAACAGAGTCAGGTGTGAAATAGCTTAGTCAGAGATCGTGTGCGAACAAGGACTTTATGATGGGTCGAGCCCTGATGCTAATCACATTAGGCCGCGAGAAAAGGAACCGGCCGGACAGGATTGACCTCGGGCAGCGGAGTCAGTTTGCACAGGTCAGAGAGAAGTCAAAGAAGGTGTACGTGTCCTTTTAGGCCTAGGCAGGGCCTTAGTGCGCAGCCTATGTGAGGGCAACCACAAAATGGCTACTGTTCTAAAATGGAACCCATAGGGTTCAGTATGTGGTATTGTATGCACGATGAATTCATTAGTGAAACATGCCAAAAACACTCATACATACCGCGTTACTCATTTGCGGTTCGCTAATACCAAAAATGGCATGGTAGGACCATGCCACCTACACGGTTCCGAATTTTACAGTACCACAGTAGAGAGTGAGTAGTAGAGAGTGAGTAGTAGAGAGTGAGTAGTAGTGAGTAGTAGAGAGAGAGAGTAGTAGAGAATGAGTAGTAGAGAGTAGTCAGTCTGTCAGTGTCAGTCTGTGTCAGTCAGTCAGTGTCAGTCAATCAGTGTCAGTCAATCAGTGTCAGTCATTGTCAGTCAGTCAGTGTCAGTCAATCATTGTCAGTCAGTGTCAGTAAATCAGTGTTAGTCAGTGTCAATCAGTCGGTGTCAGTCAGTCAGTGTCAGCTAGAGCAGCTCTGTTGACCTGGTTCTCTGGCTCTAAAGCAGCTCTTCTGACCTGGTTCTCTCCCTCTAAAGCAGCTCTGGTGACCTGGTTTCTCTGGCCCTATAGCAGGTCTGCTGACCTGGTTCTCTGGCTCTAGAGCAGCTCTGCTGACCTAGTTCTTAGGCTACAGAGCAGCTCTGCTGATCTGGTTCTCTAGCTCTAAAGCAGCTCTGCTGACCTGGTTCTCTGGCTCTAAAGCAGCTCTGCTGACCCAGTCCTATGGCTCCAAAGCAGTTCTGCTGGCATGGTTCACTGGCTCTAGAGCAGCTCTGCCTACCTGGTTCTCTCCCTCTAGAGCAGCTCTGCTGACCTGTTTCTCTCCCTCTAAAGCAGCTCTACTGACCTGGTTTCTCTGGCTCTAAATCAGCTCTGCTGACCTGGTTATATGGCTCTAAAGCAGCTCTACTGACCTGGTTCTATGGCTCTAGAGCAGCTCTGCTGACCTGGTTCTCTGGCTCTAAAGCACCTCTGCTGACCTGGTTCTCTCCCTCTAAAGCAGCTCTGCTGACCTGGTTTCTCTGGCTCTAGAGACCTGGTTCTCTCGCTCTAAAGCTGCTCTACTGACCTGGTTTCTCTGGCTCTAAAGCAGCTCTGCTGACCTGGTTCTCTGGCTCTAAAGCAGCTCTGCTGACCTGGTTCTCTTCCTCTAAAGCAGCTCTGCTGAACTGGTTCTCTGCCTCTAGAGCAGCTCTGCTGACCTGGTTCTCTGGCTCTAAAGCACCTCTGCTGACCTGGTACTATGGCTCTAAAGCACCACTGCTGACCTGGTTATATGGCTCTAAAGCAGATGGTTCTCTGGCTCTAGAGCAGCTCTGCTGACCTGGTTCTCTGGCTCTAAAGCAGCTCTGCTGACCTGGTTCTCTCCCTCTAAAGAGCTCTGCTGAGATGGTTCTCTGGCTCTAAAGCAGTTCTGCTGACCAGGTTCTCTGCCTCTAGAGCAGCTCTGCTGACCTGGTTCTATGGCTCTAAAGCAGCTCTGCTGACCTGGTTCTCTGGCTCTAGAGCAGCTCTGCTGACCTGGTTCTTAGGCTCTAGAGCAGCTCTGCTGACCTGGTTCTCTGGCTCTAAAGCAGCTCTGCTGACCTGGTTTCTCTGGCTCCACAGCAGCTCTGTTGACCTGGATCTCTGGCTCTAGAGCACCTCTGCTGACCTAGTTCTTAGGCTCTAGAGCAGCTCTGCTGACCTGGTTATCTGGCTCTACAACAGCTTTGCTGACCTGGTTCTCTGGCTCTAAAGCAGCTCTGCTGACCCAGTTCTATGGCTCTAAAGCAGTTCTGCTGACCTGGTTCTCTGGCTCTAGAGCAGCTCTGCTGACCTGGTCCCTTGGCTCTAAAGCAGCTCTGCTGACCTGGTTCTCTCCCTCTAAAGCTGCTCTGCTGACCTGGTTCTCTCGCTCTAAAGCAGCTCTACTGACCTGGTTTCTCTGGCTCTAAAGCAGCTCTGCTGGCCTGGTTCTCTGGCTCTAAAGCAGCTCTGCTGACCTGGTTCTCTCCCTCTAAATCAGCTCTGCTGACCTGGTTATATGGCTCTAAAGCAGCTCTGCTGACCTGGTTCTCTGGCTCTAGAGCAGCTCTGCTGACCTGGTTCTCTGGCTCTAAAGCACCTCTGCTGACCTGGTTCTCTCCCTCTAAAGCAGCTCTGCTGACCTGGTTTCTCTGGCTCTAGAGACCTGGTTCTCTCGCTCTAAAGCTGCTCTACTGACCTGGTTTCTCTGGCTCTAAAGCAGCTCTGCTGACCTGGTTCTCTGGCTCTAAAGCAGCTCTGCTGACCTGGTTCTCTCCCTCTAAAGCAGCTCTGCTGAACTGGTTCTCTGCCTCTAGAGCAGCTCTGCTGACCTGGTTCTCTGGCTCTAAAGCACCTCTGCTGACCTGGTACTATGGCTCTAAAGCACCGCTGCTGACCTGGTTATATGGCTCTAAAGCAGGTGGTTCTCTGGCTCTAGAGCAGCTCTGCTGACCTGGTTCTCTGGCTCTAAAGCAGCTCTGCTGACCTGGTTCTCTCCCTCTAAAGAGCTCTGCTGAGATGGTTCTCTGGCTCTAAAGCAGTTCTGCTGACCAGGTTCTCTGCCTCTAGAGCAGCTCTGCTGACCTGGTTCTATGGCTCTAAAGCAGCTCTGCTGACCTGGTTCTCTGGCTCTAGAGCAGCTCTGCTGACCTGGTTCTCTGGCTCTAAAGCAGTTCTCCTGACCTGGTTCTCTTCCTCTAAAGCAGCTCTTCTGACCTGGTTTCTCTGGCTCTACAGCAGCTCTGCTGACCTGGTTCTCGGCCTCTAGAGCAGCTCTGCTGACCTGGGTCTCTGGTTCTAGAGCAGCTCTGCTGACCTGCTTCTTAGGCTCTAGAGCAGCTCTGCTGACCTGGTTCTCTGGCTCTACAGCAGCTCTTCTGACCTGGTTCTCTGCACTCACGAAGCATGCACCCGACTTCGCGAAAATATATTTAAAAATAATATAAGTTTATTATAAGTACAAATATATTATTTTTATGAATATCTTCGATAATCTCTTGCCCTAATATGTATATTAAAGACACATATATATCATTTTGGAACATAATTTTTTTTTGCAGGAGTCGCGCACCCAGCGCGCCCCAGCACGTATATGATGGGACGTAATAATAAATGTATATGATGTATCTGAAAAACACGCCGCCGTCGCACACCGTACGCGGATCCTTTACGACTTTTATAAAATGGCGGCTAGAATCCACGCACCCACTGTGATGTGTACGCTTTGAGTGCGCCACTTAAAATTTCAAAAGAAAATTATATAAATATATTAAAATAAAAAATGAAAACAAAAAAATTTATCACTATTTCAGTTTGATTTTTTTTTTAAATAGTTTTTTTGCAATTTTCTGAAAAATATATACTGTTATTTAATTAATAAAATATTTATAAATAAACAGTTAAAAACTGTAGAAATCTGTACAAAAAAAAGGTATAACTACTATCACACTTAGAAATTAGCATTTAATAAACCTTTGAAATTCATTGAAAAAAACATAGGTTTTCAGAGACGTCATAGTTAGAAATTAGCATTTAAAAAAGCTTTGATATTCACTGAAAAAACCATAGGTTTCAGAGACGTTATAGTTAGAAATTAGCATTTAAAAAACCTTAGAAATTCACAGAAAAAAACATAGGTTTCAGGGGTGTTATAGTTAGATGGCCATTTTACTCGTACAAAAACATAGAAATTCCTCCGTTATAGTTAGTTCTGCTAACTATAACCCACACGCCCGCCATGCACTGCTGATGATGTCTGAAACCTATGTTTTTTTCTGTGAATTTCTAAGGTTTTTTAAATGCTAATTTCTAACTACAACGTCTCTGAAACCTATGTTTTTTTCAGAGAATATATATATATACATACATATATAAACATATATATAATCTGCATATCTATATAAATACAAATATAAATGCATGCATACATATACATATACATATATGCATACGTATGCATGTTATGTATATGAAAGTTTGATAAACACTAATAAAAGCATAGCTTAAAAGCCCACTAATTACAAACAGAATTGCTTTAATTTAAACGAGGGCGAGACCTAATGCATTTTCAATGCTTGTTTACTTTGGTTCCATCAATAAGGCATTCAGATGTGTCACACATTTGCCATAAATTCTGAATGTTAGCACTCTAGTTGCTCAATAGATCACTGTAGTAAAGCTACTGCTCACCAGGGAAGTCTGTTGCTGGAATTGAAAGTGCATGTTTCAGTCTGTATGTCAGAATGTTTTAATGAAATATAAGAGGATTTCAGAAGTCACTCAAAATGTGTCCAAATTTTTCTTTCTGCAGCAGTAATCATACTTTCTATGGCAACATGAACCCCCTCATTTTGTTCTTTTTTAAATTAAATGTTTTAAGAGTTACCACTTTATTTTAATCAAGATGGCTTCAGGTGTGCCATACGTTTGTCATAAGTAGGACTGTTAGCGCTCTAGTTGTTCTTTAGAACACTCTAGGAAGCTGCAGTAGAACACAAAGGAATCAACTGACAGTCTCTGCCCTTTTTGGATGTACATGTTTTACTGAGAATGTCAAACTTCATTCAGTGACTCAAGGAGATCATTCACTAACTGACCATTCTGAATCTTAGCTCCATGCGAGGTCAAGAAACTACGTTCTTTCCACAAACACCCAAAACTATGGGCCACACCAAAAGCATACTGACTGTCAGTATATATGTTCACTTTCATTCCTTTCGACAACACGCATGCTCTTGTAAGCGCAATTAATTCTGCTGCTTGGGCTGAATTATGTGGTACGCGTGCAGCTTCAACAATCGTGTGCAAAGTCGTGACAGCATACGCGGCAGTCGTATCACCATTCGGAAGCTTGAAGCATGAACCATCCACCCATAAAGTACCATCACATTCAACCAGGGGAGTGTCCTTAAGATCCACTCTCCCTTTTGTTTCTTCTTCTGTTCTGAACAGACAATCATGCTGTTCAACCTCGTCTGTGTCTGCCGGAATTGGCAATAATGTGGCTGGATTCAACATATTGCACCTCTTTATGTGCACATGACTCGCTAGCAGCGTCAACTCGTAATTTGACAATCGAGCATTAGTTAAATGCTGTGTCTTGGTCCTGTTTAACAATGTGTCAACTGCATGAGGAACCATTACAATCAATGTGTTATTCATCACTAATCCAGCAGACTGTCGAATAGACGCAGCTGCTGCGGCTCTTAAACAACTTGGCAATGCCCTCGCTACAGGGTCCAAAGTCGATGAAAAATACGCGCATGGGCGCGGTCTGTCTCCAAAAGGCTGTGTTAGCACTGACAGTGCACAACCGTCCTTTTCATAAACATACAAGGTAAAAGGCTTACTATAGTCGGGGGTACCCAACACAGGAGCTGAACATAATGCCTCGCGTAATTCAAAAAAAAATTTTCTGACACTCTTCAGACCATGGGACAGGATTCGGTATATCTTTATATGTTATTGCCAGCAATGGTTTTGCCAGCAAAGAAAAACTCGGGATCCAGTGCCTACAGTAGGAAGTAATGCCCAGAAAGGCACGCACTTCTCTCTTTGTCCTTGGCACACTTAATTGTGCAATGGCTTGGATTCTTTCTGGGGTCAACTTCCTTCCCTCCTTCGAGAAGAGATGACCTAAATAGGTCACTTCTTGTCGACAATATTGCAGCTTAGAGAGAGACACTTTGTGATGAAAGGCAGACAAATGACGCAACAATGACGATGTAGCTCCTTTACAAATCTCCTCAGTATCTGCGGCGATTAGTAAATCGTCAACATACTGGATAAGGGTAGCACCACTAGGTAAAACAAGGGCATCAAGCTGTGCTTTTAAAGCCTGACTGTATATTGATGGACTTTCACAGTAGCCCTGTGGAGCGCGTTTAAAATGGAAGCTTCGACCTCCTAAACAAAAGCCAAAAATATCCCTGCTCTCCTCTGCAATCGGAATACTAAAGAAAGCATTCTTTAAATCAATCACTGAGAACCAAGCAGCGGAAGCTGGGATCATAGTCAACAAGGCAGTTATATCGGGGACGACTGGAAACTGTGGCACAACTACCTTATTGACCTCTCTAAGATCGATCACAAATCTGTAAACAGGTGGCTGAGAAGGGTCAGTACGTTTTAAAACAGGCAAAACCGGACTATTACAAATGTTGCCTCTTGTCTCTTCAATTACATCCTTTTCAATTAAATCATAGATAATTGCTAACAACGCTTTTTCACCTTCCTTAGAGAGCTTGTACTGGGGAATGCGTGGCAATTTAACGTTGGCTTTCAAAGTGACAACATACGGCGGTATTTCCAGAAGGCCCACATCATTAGGGCCAGTGGCCCAAAGGGCATCAGGAAGAGACGACAATTCAGCTGGTAGTTTATTCTTTGACAAATACATGGGAGAAATCACTTCCTTACCCAGCGTAAGTTGTACTCCCGAGGGGGAACAATATAATGTCGCATGTAATCTCTTTAACAGATCCAATCCTAACAGGTTTTCACCACATCCTGTCGTTAGGATAAGGGGTGCTTTCAGCTCGCAAGGTCCAACAGAAAGGGGCATAGGACTTGAGATCGGGTTCCTAACCGGGGCGCCAGAAAAACATACTGAAACATTCATTTCGCCAGACAAAGGCGCGCCAGGGAGTTTTGAGCGTATAATAGAACTCTTTGCAGCACCAGTGTCCAGCAGAAGGGGCTCTGTTACACCCGCTGTAGTCACATTAACATACGGTCCGCTCTGATCCACTGGCACTTAAACAACTCCCTCTCTCTGTCTATGGCTGTCCTAGTAATCATTACCTTCCGTATTATCATCCTCTGCATAATAGTCATTATAATAGTACTGAGCTGTCTTGCCAGTTGCATTGGCTTGCTGATCAAAACTATTCATCGTATTTTGAGGCGGAAGAGGACGCGCGTTCTGGGGAACATTTCCACGCCCTCTACCTCTTGGGGCTTGCTGGCCACCACTACCTCTTGCGCCATAAGCATTATTCGTGCGCTGCAACAATCTAAGACAATTATTTTTAAAATGACCTTCCTCCTTGCAATAGGAACACTGATTTGGACCGATAGGGACACGTGGTTGATAATACCCATACATTTGCTGATTATTCTGGAACTATTGGGGTTGCTGATAGATACCCTGGGTTTGTCTATAATTATTCTGACCTTTACGTGGCGGATAAGCCTGCTGTAAAAGAACCTTCGTTTTTAATTCTTTCGTTTTCTTCTCTGTTCTATCCTTCTCATCTTTATCCCTATTTTCGTAATACTGTGCAGTAGCCAGTATTTGCGCTGAAGAGGAAACGGCCCAAGAACTCTTCGAATCTTTTAATTTTTTACACAATTCTGGAAGCAAATTATGCACAAATTTATCAACAAATAACCGTTGGCCACCTTCTGTACTCATGTCTTGACCACTGTGGTCGATAAATGTTTCTTCAAACCTGGTGAAGAAATCGGACACTGTTTCATCTTTCTTCTGTTTGCATGCGGCTAATTTATCCCAATTTACACGTATTGCAGGCATTAAAGTTTTCATATAGTTAATTATTCTACCAGGGAGTTCTGCTACCACGGGCTCAGGCTTGGCACCACCAACCTGCCTATTGTCCGCATTAATGATATTAGCCCATGTGTCACCTAGGTCTGCGGCATGATCTGCATTATGAATCAATCCCCACAAAGGCTGTGGAACAACATTCCCGAACAACATATCTATGTCAGCTAGGTTCATGACACATGATTCTGCAGTCTGTGATAACTCCTTATAATATCCTGCAGGATTCTTACGGGGGTCGGGCAGAGTCTGCTTAAGGGCTAAAACTTCAGATCGTTTCCAGGGAACATGTACCCAAACACGCTGAAAATGTGGCAGAACAGGTGGAACAGCATTCGCATCACCAGGTCTCCAAACTGGAGGAACCTCACGCATCGGGTATTGTCGCGCTTTTACCTGTTTCCCTTCAGGGAATTCCCGTTCAAACAACGACTGCTGACAATCCCCATTCCTGAAAGACAGCAGTGTCGCAACTGCTTTCTCAACATCAGAACCCACAATTGTACCTTTTCCAAATTCAAATCGCACTTGACACAGCTCTTGCGGACTTGAGTCTAGATCATTATCTTCCAATTCCTCCCATAGAATCTCACACATCTTCTCAAAAACGTATCTCTGTTTTGGTGCTTCCCACTGTTGAAAAACATTCACAACAGACTCTACATCATATCTAGAAGGATAAACAATCCATCTACGTGCCATGCGGTCCAGTTCTTCTTTCTCCCTAGAACCAGGTATTTGACTACGTAACTGTTTACGTTGTGGACCAGGGGTCGTACTAGATGACCCAAAGAGAGGCGAGATAAGACTTGTGACTGCACTAGCTATTCGTTGTCGTGCAGAAGGAGAAGTTGAAGCAAGAACCGGGGGAAAAACAGCAGGAAGAAAAACGGGTGTAGATACAGATACAGGAGTAGTAACAGGTAGGGCACCAAGAGAGGCAGCTGATGTGGTAGGGAAAGTCGCAGGGAGTGCAAAAGAGGTAGGTAGCAAAATCGGCGTCCCCTGATAAGGCTGCGCTACCGGGACAGGAGCCGGCTGAGGAGGAGCTGGCGGCTGCAGGAAGCTTGCGGTGCATTAGCTGGAGGCTGTACATTTAAGGGTTGCGGAGGTGCTGTAGCATTTTGCGCATACGGGGGTGGCGAACTTAGCAAGTGTGACATTAGGGAATCTTTCTCTTTTGACTCATCTTGTTGAAGGGGTGGCAAAACCGGGTAACATTTATCAATGACTAGTTTGCGTTGCCTATGCAAATGCTCATTCATTTGGTCCTCTTCATTATCCTTAAACTGCACAGCTACTTGCATTATCGACATACCTCTCTCTCTTTTATTCTTCTTTGCTAATTTAATTTCCTTTTGTTTGGCTTCCTTTCGCCATAGGCGGAAAGAATCAAACATCGCCGGCCGGGCTTTCTTCTTGAACAATTTAACTTCTAAATTATCTAGGATCTCTGTGTCGAAACTACCATTTTGGGGCCATTTTAAAACACCATCCTTCCTGGTGTATCGGACCCATACCTCATTATACGTTATGGGGCCAACGCCATGTTTCACATAAAGCTCATAAGTAGGAGTTCCAATTGGAGGAACCGGACACGAATCCTCCAATAGGGAATCCCTTTTACAACCAAAACAAAACAAATTTCCAAAAATACTAGAACCAGGCATCTTCGCTCACTAGTCTAGTTTCAAACTTCAAAGGATTATCAAATATGATAGTCTTGTGAATACACGAGTCCTCTGGCTTTGGCACTTGCAAGACCCAAATCAAAGTGATCCCGAAGGATACCAAAATCCCGAAGGATACCAAACAAACTGGGAGACGCTCCACTTATACTTAACTGAGGTATCGATGACTTCACCAGAAGACTCTCTCAATTGTTTCGCTCTACAAAATCGTCAAGGGTCCAAAACAGGGCGATTAATCAGGGCAGCAGTCCTTCGTAGCCGTCGGGACGCGGAGAACCTCGCAGAAAAGACTTTCGGACCACGTTGACATGCAGGGGTCGATGAAGTGGCGGCCTTCCTCCGGAATTTCCACACGAAGCTCCTCACGAACCTCTGGCTGGACCGGTACCACTGAAATCGCCCCGAGTTGGGGGCCAACTTAAGTACCGGGTTTTTAAAACCCAGTGGTGCAGGGGAACACACCCTAAGACTTCGGATTCTTCCTGTTTCAGACCCAC
This sequence comes from Triturus cristatus, assembly GCF_964204655.1. Taxonomy (NCBI): domain Eukaryota; kingdom Metazoa; phylum Chordata; class Amphibia; order Caudata; family Salamandridae; genus Triturus; species Triturus cristatus. Next base: position 1,231,737,165 of record NC_140589.1, on the reverse strand, counting down.
AGAAACACAGAGTCTTCTAGATGAAATCAAAGATTGTATTTATTGGCTGCAGACCAATCACAGGTATCCGAGAAGTACACCACGATGTATGTTCTCAGGAGACTGCTCCCGAACCAAAAACCAGTCTTTACTTATATACACAAAATTACGCTTCGGGGGCAACACCGCCCCTGTTTTACAAGTGGTCATTCACATATTGTAGTTTCAAAGGAACAGCAGAGCCATAATGACAATCCCACATTTCAGTTCATGAAGCATACAGTCATTTTACCCCGCAAGGCTCAGAACCCTCATCAGATAACAGCGGACCCCAATAAAACGGGCACCTCCTGCTCTTAAAACAAGCCATAAAGTAGGAAACAGAGTCAGGTGTGAAATAGCTTAGTCAGAGATCGTGTGCGAACAAGGACTTTATGATGGGTCGAGCCCTGATGCTAATCACATTAGGCCGCGAGAAAAGGAACCGGCCGGACAGGATTGACCTCGGGCAGCGGAGTCAGTTTGCACAGGTCAGAGAGAAGTCAAAGAAGGTGTACGTGTCCTTTTAGGCCTAGGCAGGGCCTTAGTGCGCAGCCTATGTGAGGGCAACCACAAAATGGCTACTGTTCTAAAATGGAACCCATAGGGTTCAGTATGTGGTATTGTATGCACGATGAATTCATTAGTGAAACATGCCAAAAACACTCATACATACCGCGTTACTCATTTGCGGTTCGCTAATACCAAAAATGGCATGGTAGGACCATGCCACCTACACGGTTCCGAATTTTACAGTACCACAGTAGAGAGTGAGTAGTAGAGAGTGAGTAGTAGAGAGTGAGTAGTAGTGAGTAGTAGAGAGAGAGAGTAGTAGAGAATGAGTAGTAGAGAGTAGTCAGTCTGTCAGTGTCAGTCTGTGTCAGTCAGTCAGTGTCAGTCAATCAGTGTCAGTCAATCAGTGTCAGTCATTGTCAGTCAGTCAGTGTCAGTCAATCATTGTCAGTCAGTGTCAGTAAATCAGTGTTAGTCAGTGTCAATCAGTCGGTGTCAGTCAGTCAGTGTCAGCTAGAGCAGCTCTGTTGACCTGGTTCTCTGGCTCTAAAGCAGCTCTTCTGACCTGGTTCTCTCCCTCTAAAGCAGCTCTGGTGACCTGGTTTCTCTGGCCCTATAGCAGGTCTGCTGACCTGGTTCTCTGGCTCTAGAGCAGCTCTGCTGACCTAGTTCTTAGGCTACAGAGCAGCTCTGCTGATCTGGTTCTCTAGCTCTAAAGCAGCTCTGCTGACCTGGTTCTCTGGCTCTAAAGCAGCTCTGCTGACCCGGTCCTATGGCTCCAAAGCAGTTCTGCTGGCATGGTTCACTGGCTCTAGAGCAGCTCTGCCTACCTGGTTCTCTCCCTCTAGAGCAGCTCTGCTGACCTGTTTCTCTCCCTCTAAAGCAGCTCTACTGACCTGGTTTCTCTGGCTCTAAATCAGCTCTGCTGACCTGGTTATATGGCTCTAAAGCAGCTCTACTGACCTGGTTCTATGGCTCTAGAGCAGCTCTGCTGACCTGGTTCTCTGGCTCTAAAGCACCTCTGCTGACCTGGTTCTCTCCCTCTAAAGCAGCTCTGCTGACCTGGTTTCTCTGGCTCTAGAGACCTGGTTCTCTCGCTCTAAAGCTGCTCTACTGACCTGGTTTCTCTGGCTCTAAAGCAGCTCTGCTGACCTGGTTCTCTGGCTCTAAAGCAGCTCTGCTGACCTGGTTCTCTTCCTCTAAAGCAGCTCTGCTGAACTGGTTCTCTGCCTCTAGAGCAGCTCTGCTGACCTGGTTCTCTGGCTCTAAAGCACCTCTGCTGACCTGGTACTATGGCTCTAAAGCACCACTGCTGACCTGGTTATATGGCTCTAAAGCAGATGGTTCTCTGGCTCTAGAGCAGCTCTGCTGACCTGGTTCTCTGGCTCTAAAGCAGCTCTGCTGACCTGGTTCTCTCCCTCTAAAGAGCTCTGCTGAGATGGTTCTCTGGCTCTAAAGCAGTTCTGCTGACCAGGTTCTCTGCCTCTAGAGCAGCTCTGCTGACCTGGTTCTATGGCTCTAAAGCAGCTCTGCTGACCTGGTTCTCTGGCTCTAGAGCAGCTCTGCTGACCTGGTTCTTAGGCTCTAGAGCAGCTCTGCTGACCTGGTTCTCTGGCTCTAAAGCAGCTCTGCTGACCTGGTTTCTCTGGCTCCACAGCAGCTCTGTTGACCTGGATCTCTGGCTCTAGAGCACCTCTGCTGACCTAGTTCTTAGGCTCTAGAGCAGCTCTGCTGACCTGGTTATCTGGCTCTACAACAGCTTTGCTGACCTGGTTCTCTGGCTCTAAAGCAGCTCTGCTGACCCAGTTCTATGGCTCTAAAGCAGTTCTGCTGACCTGGTTCTCTGGCTCTAGAGCAGCTCTGCTGACCTGGTCCCTTGGCTCTAAAGCAGCTCTGCTGACCTGGTTCTCTCCCTCTAAAGCTGCTCTGCTGACCTGGTTCTCTCGCTCTAAAGCAGCTCTACTGACCTGGTTTCTCTGGCTCTAAAGCAGCTCTGCTGGCCTGGTTCTCTGGCTCTAAAGCAGCTCTGCTGACCTGGTTCTCTCCCTCTAAATCAGCTCTGCTGACCTGGTTATATGGCTCTAAAGCAGCTCTGCTGACCTGGTTCTCTGGCTCTAGAGCAGCTCTGCTGACCTGGTTCTCTGGCTCTAAAGCACCTCTGCTGACCTGGTTCTCTCCCTCTAAAGCAGCTCTGCTGACCTGGTTTCTCTGGCTCTAGAGACCTGGTTCTCTCGCTCTAAAGCTGCTCTACTGACCTGGTTTCTCTGGCTCTAAAGCAGCTCTGCTGACCTGGTTCTCTGGCTCTAAAGCAGCTCTGCTGACCTGGTTCTCTCCCTCTAAAGCAGCTCTGCTGAACTGGTTCTCTGCCTCTAGAGCAGCTCTGCTGACCTGGTTCTCTGGCTCTAAAGCACCTCTGCTGACCTGGTACTATGGCTCTAAAGCACCGCTGCTGACCTGGTTATATGGCTCTAAAGCAGGTGGTTCTCTGGCTCTAGAGCAGCTCTGCTGACCTGGTTCTCTGGCTCTAAAGCAGCTCTGCTGACCTGGTTCTCTCCCTCTAAAGAGCTCTGCTGAGATGGTTCTCTGGCTCTAAAGCAGTTCTGCTGACCAGGTTCTCTGCCTCTAGAGCAGCTCTGCTGACCTGGTTCTATGGCTCTAAAGCAGCTCTGCTGACCTGGTTCTCTGGCTCTAGAGCAGCTCTGCTGACCTGGTTCTCTGGCTCTAAAGCAGTTCTCCTGACCTGGTTCTCTTCCTCTAAAGCAGCTCTTCTGACCTGGTTTCTCTGGCTCTACAGCAGCTCTGCTGACCTGGTTCTCGGCCTCTAGAGCAGCTCTGCTGACCTGGGTCTCTGGTTCTAGAGCAGCTCTGCTGACCTGCTTCTTAGGCTCTAGAGCAGCTCTGCTGACCTGGTTCTCTGGCTCTACAGCAGCTCTTCTGACCTGGTTCTCTGCACTCACGAAGCATGCACCCGACTTCGCGAAAATATATTTAAAAATAATATAAGTTTATTATAAGTACAAATATATTATTTTTATGAATATCTTCGATAATCTCTTGCCCTAATATGTATATTAAAGACACATATATATCATTTTGGAACATAATTTTTTTTTGCAGGAGTCGCGCACCCAGCGCGCCCCAGCACGTATATGATGGGACGTAATAATAAATGTATATGATGTATCTGAAAAACACGCCGCCGTCGCACACCGTACGCGGATCCTTTACGACTTTTATAAAATGGCGGCTAGAATCCACGCACCCACTGTGATGTGTACGCTTTGAGTGCGCCACTTAAAATTTCAAAAGAAAATTATATAAATATATTAAAATAAAAAATGAAAACAAAAAAATTTATCACTATTTCAGTTTGATTTTTTTTTTAAATAGTTTTTTTGCAATTTTCTGAAAAATATATACTGTTATTTAATTAATAAAATATTTATAAATAAACAGTTAAAAACTGTAGAAATCTGTACAAAAAAAAGGTATAACTACTATCACACTTAGAAATTAGCATTTAATAAACCTTTGAAATTCATTGAAAAAAACATAGGTTTTCAGAGACGTCATAGTTAGAAATTAGCATTTAAAAAAGCTTTGATATTCACTGAAAAAACCATAGGTTTCAGAGACGTTATAGTTAGAAATTAGCATTTAAAAAACCTTAGAAATTCACAGAAAAAAACATAGGTTTCAGGGGTGTTATAGTTAGATGGCCATTTTACTCGTACAAAAACATAGAAATTCCTCCGTTATAGTTAGTTCTGCTAACTATAACCCACACGCCCGCCATGCACTGCTGATGATGTCTGAAACCTATGTTTTTTTCTGTGAATTTCTAAGGTTTTTTAAATGCTAATTTCTAACTACAACGTCTCTGAAACCTATGTTTTTTTCAGAGAATATATATATATACATACATATATAAACATATATATAATCTGCATATCTATATAAATACAAATATAAATGCATGCATACATATACATATACATATATGCATACGTATGCATGTTATGTATATGAAAGTTTGATAAACACTAATAAAAGCATAGCTTAAAAGCCCACTAATTACAAACAGAATTGCTTTAATTTAAACGAGGGCGAGACCTAATGCATTTTCAATGCTTGTTTACTTTGGTTCCATCAATAAGGCATTCAGATGTGTCACACATTTGCCATAAATTCTGAATGTTAGCACTCTAGTTGCTCAATAGATCACTGTAGTAAAGCTACTGCTCACCAGGGAAGTCTGTTGCTGGAATTGAAAGTGCATGTTTCAGTCTGTATGTCAGAATGTTTTAATGAAATATAAGAGGATTTCAGAAGTCACTCAAAATGTGTCCAAATTTTTCTTTCTGCAGCAGTAATCATACTTTCTATGGCAACATGAACCCCCTCATTTTGTTCTTTTTTAAATTAAATGTTTTAAGAGTTACCACTTTATTTTAATCAAGATGGCTTCAGGTGTGCCATACGTTTGTCATAAGTAGGACTGTTAGCGCTCTAGTTGTTCTTTAGAACACTCTAGGAAGCTGCAGTAGAACACAAAGGAATCAACTGACAGTCTCTGCCCTTTTTGGATGTACATGTTTTACTGAGAATGTCAAACTTCATTCAGTGACTCAAGGAGATCATTCACTAACTGACCATTCTGAATCTTAGCTCCATGCGAGGTCAAGAAACTACGTTCTTTCCACAAACACCCAAAACTATGGGCCACACCAAAAGCATACTGACTGTCAGTATATATGTTCACTTTCATTCCTTTCGACAACACGCATGCTCTTGTAAGCGCAATTAATTCTGCTGCTTGGGCTGAATTATGTGGTACGCGTGCAGCTTCAACAATCGTGTGCAAAGTCGTGACAGCATACGCGGCAGTCGTATCACCATTCGGAAGCTTGAAGCATGAACCATCCACCCATAAAGTACCATCACATTCAACCAGGGGAGTGTCCTTAAGATCCACTCTCCCTTTTGTTTCTTCTTCTGTTCTGAACAGACAATCATGCTGTTCAACCTCGTCTGTGTCTGCCGGAATTGGCAATAATGTGGCTGGATTCAACATATTGCACCTCTTTATGTGCACATGACTCGCTAGCAGCGTCAACTCGTAATTTGACAATCGAGCATTAGTTAAATGCTGTGTCTTGGTCCTGTTTAACAATGTGTCAACTGCATGAGGAACCATTACAATCAATGTGTTATTCATCACTAATCCAGCAGACTGTCGAATAGACGCAGCTGCTGCGGCTCTTAAACAACTTGGCAATGCCCTCGCTACAGGGTCCAAAGTCGATGAAAAATACGCGCATGGGCGCGGTCTGTCTCCAAAAGGCTGTGTTAGCACTGACAGTGCACAACCGTCCTTTTCATAAACATACAAGGTAAAAGGCTTACTATAGTCGGGGGTACCCAACACAGGAGCTGAACATAATGCCTCGCGTAATTCAAAAAAAAATTTTCTGACACTCTTCAGACCATGGGACAGGATTCGGTATATCTTTATATGTTATTGCCAGCAATGGTTTTGCCAGCAAAGAAAAACTCGGGATCCAGTGCCTACAGTAGGAAGTAATGCCCAGAAAGGCACGCACTTCTCTCTTTGTCCTTGGCACACTTAATTGTGCAATGGCTTGGATTCTTTCTGGGGTCAACTTCCTTCCCTCCTTCGAGAAGAGATGACCTAAATAGGTCACTTCTTGTCGACAATATTGCAGCTTAGAGAGAGACACTTTGTGATGAAAGGCAGACAAATGACGCAACAATGACGATGTAGCTCCTTTACAAATCTCCTCAGTATCTGCGGCGATTAGTAAATCGTCAACATACTGGATAAGGGTAGCACCACTAGGTAAAACAAGGGCATCAAGCTGTGCTTTTAAAGCCTGACTGTATATTGATGGACTTTCACAGTAGCCCTGTGGAGCGCGTTTAAAATGGAAGCTTCGACCTCCTAAACAAAAGCCAAAAATATCCCTGCTCTCCTCTGCAATCGGAATACTAAAGAAAGCATTCTTTAAATCAATCACTGAGAACCAAGCAGCGGAAGCTGGGATCATAGTCAACAAGGCAGTTATATCGGGGACGACTGGAAACTGTGGCACAACTACCTTATTGACCTCTCTAAGATCGATCACAAATCTGTAAACAGGTGGCTGAGAAGGGTCAGTACGTTTTAAAACAGGCAAAACCGGACTATTACAAATGTTGCCTCTTGTCTCTTCAATTACATCCTTTTCAATTAAATCATAGATAATTGCTAACAACGCTTTTTCACCTTCCTTAGAGAGCTTGTACTGGGGAATGCGTGGCAATTTAACGTTGGCTTTCAAAGTGACAACATACGGCGGTATTTCCAGAAGGCCCACATCATTAGGGCCAGTGGCCCAAAGGGCATCAGGAAGAGACGACAATTCAGCTGGTAGTTTATTCTTTGACAAATACATGGGAGAAATCACTTCCTTACCCAGCGTAAGTTGTACTCCCGAGGGGGAACAATATAATGTCGCATGTAATCTCTTTAACAGATCCAATCCTAACAGGTTTTCACCACATCCTGTCGTTAGGATAAGGGGTGCTTTCAGCTCGCAAGGTCCAACAGAAAGGGGCATAGGACTTGAGATCGGGTTCCTAACCGGGGCGCCAGAAAAACATACTGAAACATTCATTTCGCCAGACAAAGGCGCGCCAGGGAGTTTTGAGCGTATAATAGAACTCTTTGCAGCACCAGTGTCCAGCAGAAGGGGCTCTGTTACACCCGCTGTAGTCACATTAACATACGGTCCGCTCTGATCCACTGGCACTTAAACAACTCCCTCTCTCTGTCTATGGCTGTCCTAGTAATCATTACCTTCCGTATTATCATCCTCTGCATAATAGTCATTATAATAGTACTGAGCTGTCTTGCCAGTTGCATTGGCTTGCTGATCAAAACTATTCATCGTATTTTGAGGCGGAAGAGGACGCGCGTTCTGGGGAACATTTCCACGCCCTCTACCTCTTGGGGCTTGCTGGCCACCACTACCTCTTGCGCCATAAGCATTATTCGTGCGCTGCAACAATCTAAGACAATTATTTTTAAAATGACCTTCCTCCTTGCAATAGGAACACTGATTTGGACCGATAGGGACACGTGGTTGATAATACCCATACATTTGCTGATTATTCTGGAACTATTGGGGTTGCTGATAGATACCCTGGGTTTGTCTATAATTATTCTGACCTTTACGTGGCGGATAAGCCTGCTGTAAAAGAACCTTCGTTTTTAATTCTTTCGTTTTCTTCTCTGTTCTATCCTTCTCATCTTTATCCCTATTTTCGTAATACTGTGCAGTAGCCAGTATTTGCGCTGAAGAGGAAACGGCCCAAGAACTCTTCGAATCTTTTAATTTTTTACACAATTCTGGAAGCAAATTATGCACAAATTTATCAACAAATAACCGTTGGCCACCTTCTGTACTCATGTCTTGACCACTGTGGTCGATAAATGTTTCTTCAAACCTGGTGAAGAAATCGGACACTGTTTCATCTTTCTTCTGTTTGCATGCGGCTAATTTATCCCAATTTACACGTATTGCAGGCATTAAAGTTTTCATATAGTTAATTATTCTACCAGGGAGTTCTGCTACCACGGGCTCAGGCTTGGCACCACCAACCTGCCTATTGTCCGCATTAATGATATTAGCCCATGTGTCACCTAGGTCTGCGGCATGATCTGCATTATGAATCAATCCCCACAAAGGCTGTGGAACAACATTCCCGAACAACATATCTATGTCAGCTAGGTTCATGACACATGATTCTGCAGTCTGTGATAACTCCTTATAATATCCTGCAGGATTCTTACGGGGGTCGGGCAGAGTCTGCTTAAGGGCTAAAACTTCAGATCGTTTCCAGGGAACATGTACCCAAACACGCTGAAAATGTGGCAGAACAGGTGGAACAGCATTCGCATCACCAGGTCTCCAAACTGGAGGAACCTCACGCATCGGGTATTGTCGCGCTTTTACCTGTTTCCCTTCAGGGAATTCCCGTTCAAACAACGACTGCTGACAATCCCCATTCCTGAAAGACAGCAGTGTCGCAACTGCTTTCTCAACATCAGAACCCACAATTGTACCTTTTCCAAATTCAAATCGCACTTGACACAGCTCTTGCGGACTTGAGTCTAGATCATTATCTTCCAATTCCTCCCATAGAATCTCACACATCTTCTCAAAAACGTATCTCTGTTTTGGTGCTTCCCACTGTTGAAAAACATTCACAACAGACTCTACATCATATCTAGAAGGATAAACAATCCATCTACGTGCCATGCGGTCCAGTTCTTCTTTCTCCCTAGAACCAGGTATTTGACTACGTAACTGTTTACGTTGTGGACCAGGGGTCGTACTAGATGACCCAAAGAGAGGCGAGATAAGACTTGTGACTGCACTAGCTATTCGTTGTCGTGCAGAAGGAGAAGTTGAAGCAAGAACCGGGGGAAAAACAGCAGGAAGAAAAACGGGTGTAGATACAGATACAGGAGTAGTAACAGGTAGGGCACCAAGAGAGGCAGCTGATGTGGTAGGGAAAGTCGCAGGGAGTGCAAAAGAGGTAGGTAGCAAAATCGGCGTCCCCTGATAAGGCTGCGCTACCGGGACAGGAGCCGGCTGAGGAGGAGCTGGCGGCTGCAGGAAGCTTGCGGTGCATTAGCTGGAGGCTGTACATTTAAGGGTTGCGGAGGTGCTGTAGCATTTTGCGCATACGGGGATGGCGAACTTAGCAAGTGTGACATTAGGGAATCTTTCTCTTTCTCTTTTGACTCATCTTGTTGAAGGGGTGGCAAAACCGGGTAACATTTATCAATGACTAGTTTGCGTTGCCTATGCAACTGCTCATTCATTTGGTCCTCTTCATTATCCTTAAACTGCACAGCTGCTTGCATTATCGACATACCTCTCTCTCTTTTATTCTTCTTTGCTAATTTAATTTCCTTTTGTTTGGCTTCCTTTCGCCATAGGCGGAAAGAATCAAACATCGCCGGCCGGGCTTTCTTCTTGAACAATTTAACTTCTAAATTATCTAGGATCTCTGTGTCGAAACTACCATTTTGGGGCCATTTTAAAACACCATCCTTCCTGGTGTATCGGACCCATACCTCATTATACGTTATGGGGCCAACGCCATGTTTCACATAAAGCTCATAAGTAGGAGTTCCAATTGGAGGAACCGGACACGAATCCTCCAATAGGGAATCCCTTTTACAACCAAAACAAAACAAATTTCCAAAAATACTAGAACCAGGCATCTTCGCTCACTAGTCTAGTTTCAAACTTCAAAGGATTATCAAATATGATAGTCTCGTGAATACACGAGTCCTCTGGCTTTGGCACTTGCAAGACCCAAATCAAAGTGATCCCGAAGGATACCAAAATCCCGAAGGATACCAAACAAACTGGGAGACGCTCCACTTATACTTAACTGAGGTATCGATGACTTCACCAGAAGACTCTCTCAATTGTTTCGCTCTACAAAATCGTCAAGGGTCCAAAACAGGGCGATTAATCAGGGCAGCAGTCCTTCGTAGCCGTCGGGACGCGGAGAACCTCGCAGAAAAGACTTTCGGACCACGTCGACATGCAGGGGTCGATGAAGTGGCGGCCTTCCTCCGGAATTTCCACACGAAGCTCCTCACGAACCTCTGGCTGGACCGGTACCACTGAAATCGCCCCGAGTTGGGCGCCAACTTAAGTACCGGGTTTTTAAAACCCAGCAGTGCAGGGGAACACACCCTAAGACTTCGGATTCTTCCTGTTTCAGACCTACAGAAACACAGAGTCTTCTAGATGAAATCAAAGATTGTATTTATTGGCTGCAGACCAATCACAGGTATCCGAGAAGTACACCACGATGTATGTTCTCAGGAGACTGCTCCCGAACCAAAAACCAGTCTTTACTTATATACACAAAATTACGCTTCGGGGGCAACACCGCCCCTGTTTTACAAGTGGTCATTCACATATTTTAGTTTCAAAGGAACAGCAGAGCCATAATGACAATCCCACATTTCAGTTCATGAAGCATACAGTCATTTTACCCCGCAAGGCTCAGAACCCTCATCAGATAACAGCGGACCCCAATAAAACGGGCACCTCCTGCTCTTAAAACAAGCCATAAAGTAGGAAACAGAGTCAGGTGTGAAATAGCTTAGTCAGAGATCGTGTGCGAACAAGGACTTTATGATGGGTCGAGCCCTGATGCTAATCACATTAGGCCGCGAGAAAAGGAACCGGCCGGACATGATTGACCTCGGGCAGCGGAGTCAGTTTGCACAGGTCAGAGAGAAGTCAAAGAAGGTGTACGTGTCCTTTTAGGCCTAGGCAGGGCCTTAGTGCGCAGCCTATGTGAGGGCAACCACAAAATGGCTACTGTTCTAAAATGGAACCCATAGGGTTCAGTATGTGGTATTGTATGCACGATGAATTCATTAGTGAAACATGCCAAAAACACTCATACATACCGCGTTACTCATTTGCGGTTCGCTAATACCAAAAATGGCATGGTAGGACCATGCCACCTACACGGTTCCGAATTTTACAGTACCACAGTAGAGAGTGAGTAGTAGAGAGTGAGTAGTAGAGAGTGAGTAGTAGTGAGTAGTAGAGAGAGAGAGTAGTAGAGAATGAGTAGTAGAGAGTAGTCAGTCAGTGCCAGTCAGTGTCAGTCTGTGTCAGTCAGTCAGTGTCAGTCAATCAGTGTCAGTCAATCAGTGTCAGTCATTGTCAGTCAGTCAGTGTCAGTCAATCATTGTCAGTCAGTGTCAGTAAATCAGTGTTAGTCAGTGTCAATCAGTCGGTGTCAGTCAGTCAGTGTCAGCTAGAGCAGCTCTGTTGACCTGGTTCTCTGGCTCTAAAGCAGCTCTTCTGATCTGGTTCTCTCCCTCTAAAGCAGCTCTGGTGACCTGGTTTCTCTGGCCCTATAGCAGGTCTGCTGACCTGGTTCTCTGGCTCTAGAGCAGCTCTGCTGACCTAGTTCTTAGGCTACAGAGCAGCTCTGCTGATCTGGTTCTCTAGCTCTAAAGCAGCTCTGCTGACCTGGTTCTCTGGCTCTAAAGCAGCTCTGCTGACCCGGTTCTATGGCTCCAAAGCAGTTCTGCTGGCATGGTTCTCTGGCTCTAGAGCAGCTATGCCTACCTGGTTCTCTCCCTCTAGAGCAGCTCTGCTGACCTGTTTCTCTCCCTCTAAAGCCGCTCTACTGACCTGGTTTCTCTGGCTCTACAGCAGCTCTGCTGACCTGGTTCTCTGGCTCTAGAGCAGCTCTGCTGACCTGGTTCTATGGCTCCAAATCAGTTCTGCTGGCATGGTTCTCTGGCTCTAGAGCAGCTCTGCCGACCTGGTTCTCTCTCTCTAAAGCAGCTCTGCTGACCTGGTTCTCTCCCTCTAAAGCAGCTCTACTGAACTGGTTTCTCTGGCTCTACAGCAGCTCTGCTGACCTGGTTCTCTGGCTCTAGAGCAGCTCTGCTGACCTGGTTCTTAGGCTCTAGAGCAGCTCTGCTGACCTGGTTCTCTGACTCTAAAGCATCTCTGCTGACCTAGTTCTATAGCTCTAAAGCAGCTCTGCTGACTTGCTTCTCTGGCTCTAGAGCAGCTCTGCTGACCTGGTTCTCTGGCTCTAAAGCAGCTCTGCTAACCTGGTTTCTCTGGCTCCACAGCAGCTCTGCTGACCTGGATCTCTGGCTCTAGAGCAGCTCTGCTGACCTAGTTCTTAGGCTCTAGAGCAGCTCTGCTGATCTGGTTATCTGGCTCTACAACAGCTTTGCTGACCTGGTTCTCTGGCTCTAAAGCAGCTCTGCTGACCCAGTTCTATGGCTCTAAAGCAGTTCTGCTGACCTGGTTCTCTGGCTCTAGAGCAGCTCTGCTGACCTGGTCCCTTGGCTCTAAAGCAGCTCTGCTGACCTGGTTCTCTCCCTCTAAAGCTGCTCTGCTGACCTGGTTCTCTCGCTCTAAAGCAGCTCTACTGACCTGGTTTCTCTGGCTCTAAAGCAGCTCTGCTGGCCTGGTTCTCTGGCTCTAAAGCAGCTCTGCTGACCTGGTTCTCTCCCTCTAAATCAGCTCTGCTGACCTGGTTATATGGCTCTAAAGCAGCTCTACTGACCTGGTTCTCTGGCTCTAGAGCAGCTCTGCTGACCTGGTTCTCTGGCTCTAAAGCACCTCTGCTGACCTGGTTCTCTCCCTCTAAAGCAGCTCTGCTGACCTGGTTTCTCTGGCTCTAGAGACCTGGTTCTCTCGCTCTAAAGCTGCTCTACTGACCTGGTTTCTCTGGCTCTAAAGCAGCTCTGCTGACCTGGTTCTCTGGCTCTAAAGCAGCTCTGCTGACCTGGTTCTCTTCCTCTAAAGCAGTTCTGCTGAACTGGTTCTCTGCCTCTAGAGCAGCTCTGCTGACCTGGTTCTCTGGCTCTAAAGCACCTCTGCTGACCTGGTACTATGGCTCTAAAGCACCGCTGCTGACCTGGTTATATGGCTCTAAAGCAGATGGTTCTCTGGCTCTAGAGCAGCTCTGCTGACCTGGTTCTCTGGCTCTAAAGCAGCTCTGCTGACCTGGTTCTCTCCCTCTAAAGAGCTCTGCTGAGATGGTTCTCTGGCTCTAAAGCAGTTCTGCTGACCAGGTTCTCTGCCTCTAGAGCAGCTCTGCTGACCTGGTTCTATGGCTCTAAAGCAGCTCTGCTGACCTGGTTCTCTGGCTCTAGAGCAGCTCTGCTGACCTGGTTCTCTGGCTCTAGAGCAGCTCTGCTGACCTGGGTCTCTGGTTCTAGAGCAGCTCTGCTGACCTGCTTCTTAGGCTCTAGAGCAGCTCTGCTGACCTGGTTCTCTGGCTCTACTGCAGCTCTGCTGACCTGGTTCTCTGCACTCACGAAGCATGCACCCGACTTCGCGAAAATATATTTAAAAATAATATAAGTTTATTATAAGTACAAATATATTATTTTTATGAATATCTTCGATAATCTCTTGCCCTAATATGTATATTAAAGACACATATATATCATTTTGGAACATAATTTTTTTTTGCGGGAGTCGCGCACCCAGCGCGCCCCAGCACGTATATGATGGGACGTAATATTAAATGTATATGATGTATCTGAAAAACACGCCGCCGTCGCACACCGTACGCGGATCCTTTACGACTTTTATGAAATGCCGGCTAGAATCCACGCACCCACTGTGATGTGTACGCTTTGAGTGCGCGACTTAAAATTTCAAAAGAAAATTATATAAATATATTAAAATAAAAAATGAAAACAAAAAAATGTATCACTATTTCAGTTTGATTTTTTTTTTAAATAGTTTTTTTGCAATTTTCTGAAAAATATATACTGTTATTTAATTAATAAAATATTTATAAATAAACAGTTAAAAAACTGTAGAAATCTGTACAAAAAAAAGGTATAACTACTATCACACTTAGAAATTAGCATTTAATAAACCTTTGAAATTCATTGAAAAAAACATAGGTTTTCAGAGACGTCATAGTTAGAAATTAGCATTTAAAAAAGCTTTGATATTCACTGAAAAAACCATAGGTTTCAGAGACGTTATAGTTAGAAATTAGCATTTAAAAAACCTTAGAAATTCACAGAAAAAAACATAGGTTTCAGGGGTGTTATAGTTAGATGGCCATTTTACTCGTACAAAAACATAGAAATTCCTCCGTTATAGTTAGTTCTGCTAACTATAACCCACACGCCCGCCATGCACTGCTGATGATGTCTGAAACCTATGGTTTTTTCTGTGAATTTCTAAGGTTTTTTAAATGCTAATTTCTAACTACAATGTCTCTGAAACCTATGTTTTTTTCAGAGAATATATACATACATATATAAACATATATATAATCTGCATATCTATATAAATACAAATATAAATGCATGCATACATATACATATACATATATGCATACATATGCATGTTATGTATATGAAAGTTTGATAAACACTAATAAAAGCATAGCTAAAAAGCCCACTAATTACAAACAGAATTGCTTTAATTTAAACGAGGGCGAGACCTAATGCATTTTCAATGCTTGTTTACTTTGGTTCCATCAATAAGGCATTCAGATGTGTCACACATTTGCCATAAATTCTGAATGTTAGCACTCTAGTTGCTCAATAGATCACTGTAGTAAAGCTACTGCTCACCAGGGAAGTCTGTTGCTGGTATTGAAAGTGCATGTTTTAGTCTGTATGTCAGAATGTTTTAATGAAATATAAGAGGATTTCAGAAGTCACTCAAAATGTGTCCAAATTTTTCTTTCTGCAGCAGTAATCATACTTTCTATGGCAACATGAACCCCCTCATTTTGTTCTTTTTTAAATTAAATGTTTTAAGAGTTACCACTTTATTCCAATCAAGATGGCTTCAGGTGTGCCATACGTTTGTCATAAGTAGGACTGTTAGCGCTCTAGTTGTTCTTTAGAACACTCTAGGAAGCTGCAGTAGAACACAAAGGAATCAACTGACAGTCTCTGCCCTTTTGGATGTACATGTTTTACTGAGAATGTCAAACTTCATTCTCACATGACTGATAAAGATAATGTGAATTTACAGAAAATATGCTCTCAGTTTAGCTTATAGATCACCTTCCAAACCTCTGTGGGAAAAGCATGAGAAAATAGTTTTCTCTCAAACATGATTCACGATATCCCAGCAGAAGGCTTTTTTACATGGTAAAATCACCTTGGAACACACCACAATTCCTAAAATGAGTATGGTACCATCAACAAATGATTTATAATGTAACTAAAGTCTTAAAACCTTCTATTAACTGCAATGCTTTTTAATGAGGTGCTATCATGTATATTGGTCCCAAGATGGCTGCCAACACTTCTTGGATGAAGTGCTAACAGCCAATCAGATCTCACGATGAGATGTGTGGTTAGGCTCCCCCCAGATATATATGTGATTTTGATTTTCTCTGGAACTACTCAACGGATTTACACCATTTAAGCAAAAGGCACGACTCTGATCCAAGGTCTACCTTTCTCCCAAATTTGGTGTAATTCCGTTCAGCAGTTCGGGCTGTAGCTGCGACTAATGGTCCCTATGTAAAATTGCATGGTGAAAACACGTTTTGGGACCCCCTTTTTTCTTGGCTCCCGCTTGACGAATCACCCCGACACTTTCAGGATAGGAGCGGACCGGAGCGGACCATTTCGCGAAGATTCGTCAACCGGCACCAACGTTATTCCAAATAGAATGTTGTGGATTTCCGATGGATAATAGGTCCTAACTATAACTACCTACTGGCGACCGCCAGTACGTAATATATTTACCTACTGGCAGTCGCCAGTAGGTAGTTATAGTTAGGACCTATTATCCATATGAAATTCATAACATTCTTTTCCCAATAACTTTAGCGCCGGGTGACGAATCTTCGCCAACTTTTCAAAACTGGTGGGGCGCTCCAAGCAGCTCCTATTCTGAAAGTTTGGGAGTGATTTGTCAAGCGGGGGCCGAGAAAAAAGGGGGGTCCCAAAACGTGTTTTCTCCATGGATATTTCCCATATGAAATTTTGGAACAAGCTACAACCCGAACTGCTGAACGGAATTACACCAAATTTTGCAAAAAGGTAGTCCTTGACTCAGAAAGAGACCTTTTTTTTTAAATGGTGTAAATCTGTTCAGTAGTTCCTGAGAAAATCAAACAATAGAGGTCAAAAAATCAATTTCCCATAGGAAAGTTTAGACACAGTTATAGCAAAAACTGCTGAACAGAATTACACCAAATTTGGCAAAAAGGTAGTGCTTGGGTCAGAAAGCGACCTTTTTCAAATGGTGTAAATACGTTCAGTAGTTTTTGAGAAATTAAGAAATAAAGATAGTGATATCTATGGCCACGGTGGATCCGCGCACCCTCCGGATCACGAGCTTCTTGCTAATTGGCTGTCAACACTCCAAACCAGGAAGTGTTAGCAGCCATCTTGTGCCTCGGTAGAACCGAGGCACAAGAAAACAGAAAAGCAAATGCACAAAACAGGAAAAGTGGGCAGGTTAGAAACACCCTGACCCCCTTGGCCTGCTCAGGGGGTCCCACAAGAACCCCCAGGGCCCAAAAGAGCATATTAAAAAACAAAAATCGTCAAGATTTGTGCACCAGTGCAAATTTCGGCCCAAAATTTAAAAAAAACAAAGCGCGGGCTCCTGCGCTTCGTTTAATTGTAGCCCCCGGTTGGGGCAAGTCCCGGGGGCAATGCTTATTATGTAAGGGGGGCCCCCAGCCCCGGGGACCGCCACCCCCAGGGCTTTTCTCTTAAATGGGTGGGGGGCCTACAAGGTCTCCCAAGCCCCGGGGACCGCCACCGTAAAAAGGGCCGTGGCCTGGTACACCCCTCTGCAACGCAGCCCTGTGGCGCTTACTGGAGGTATGTGGTGGGCTAGTTGGACCCCAGGGACCCTCAGGATTGAAGAGGAATTAATTCCCCAACTTAAAACGCGCCACAGGGCGTGTTTGCACACGTCACCTCAGGCCTGCCCCCTCCCTTCACCACTGTGCAAACGCGCCTCCTGAGGTGACGTGTGCAAACACGCCCTGTGGCACGTTTTAAGTTGGGGAATTAATTCCTCTTCAATCCTGAGGGTCCCTGGGGGCCAACTAGCCCATTAGATGCATCCGGTAAGTGCCACTGTGCTGCGTTGCAGAGAGGTGGTCCAGGCCACGCCCCTTTTTACACCTCTCTGCAGCGTAGGTTTGTGGCGCTTACTGGAGGTACCTGGTAGGCTAGTGGCCCCCAGGGGCCCTCAGGATTGAAGGGGACTTTATCCCTCAACTTAAAATGCGCCACGGGGAACGTTTGCACAGTGGTGAAGGGAGGTGGCGGGACTGAGGTGCCATGTGTGCAAACACGCCCTGTGGCACATTTAAAGTTGGGGAATTATTTCCGTTTCAATCCTGAGGGACCCTGGGGGCCAACTAGCCCACTAGGTGTTTCCAGTAAGCACCATTGCGCTGCGTTGCAGAGAGGGGGTCCAGGTCATGCCCTTTTTACACCTCTCTGCAACGCAGCTCTGTGGCGATTACTGGAGGTACCTGGTGGGCTAGTTGGATCTCATGGACCCTCAGGATTGAAGGGGACTTTATCCCCCAACTTAAAACACGCCACGGGCGTGTTTGCACACGTCACCTCAGGCCCACCCCCTCCCTTCACCACTGTGCAAACGCGCCTTCTGGCGCGTTGTAAGTTGGGGAATTAATTCCCCTTGAATACTGAGGGTCCCTGGGGGCCAACTAGCCCACCAGGTACCTCCAGTATGTGCCAGGGAGCTGCGTTGCAGAGAGATGTTAAGAGGCTACGCTCCTTTTTACACCTCTCTGCAACGCAGCTCTGTAGCGCTTACTGGAGGTACCTGGTAGGCTAGTTGGCCCCCAGGATCCCTCAGGATGGAAGGGGACTTTATCACTCAACTTAAAACGCGCCACAGGGCACGTTTGCACAGTGGTAAAGGAAGGGGGCGGGGCCTGAGGTGCCATGTGTGCAAACGCGCCCCGTAGCGCATTTTAAGCGGTAGTTTTAATCCCCTGCCCTATTATGTACTAGGGACTTACAGAGGAGGTCATGCTAATCACAGGGGTACCCCAACGCATAGTGTTCCCTAGTGTATGTTGGTGTTTTCACTGTATTTTAAGTGTCTTTTAGCATAGCACTGGCTCTAAGCTTGGTTTGTCAGAGTCAGTTACCACCAGTAGCCGTCTGAAAAAGTTGTGGGCACAGGATGATTTTGCAAGAAGGACTCTTTCTGCTCCTCTGTTGGATCTTTATGCACATGTTTTGCTTCTTCCTGAACTTTTCTTCATCTTTGTGGACTTCTGTTGCCTCTTTCTGCATTTCTTTTGCTTCTTTCTGTGCGTTTTTTCTTCTTTCTTCAGATGTCCAACCTCTGTAGGCATAGTTAGAAACTAGCATTTAAAAAACCTTAGAAATTCACTTTAAAAAAACATAGGTTTCAGGCACGTTAGAGTTAGAAAATAGCATTTAAAAAACCTTTGAAATTTACTGAAAAAACCAAAGGTTTCAGGCATGTTATAGTTAGAAATTAGCATTTAAAACACCTTAGAAATTCACTGAAAAAAACCATAGGTTTTAGAGAAAGTTATAGTTAGCAGGACATTTCACTCGTACAAAACCAGTGAAATTCCCCCGTTATAGTTAGTTCAGCTAACTATAACTTGCGCCCCCGTAATGCACTGCTGATGACGTCACATATTACATCACTCATGACATGGTCAGTGACATCACTCA
Source organism: Triturus cristatus (assembly GCF_964204655.1). Classification (NCBI taxonomy): domain Eukaryota; kingdom Metazoa; phylum Chordata; class Amphibia; order Caudata; family Salamandridae; genus Triturus; species Triturus cristatus. Next base: position 1,231,718,351 of record NC_140589.1, on the reverse strand, counting down.
TTACATCACTGATGGCATCTCAAATGACATCACTGATGACATCATCCTTGTGATAGAGTGGCAGACCTCCTCTCCCCCTAATATAACCTTTGATACACACATTCAAAAATAGAAACTAAAATTTTCAAAACAATGGACATACCAATATCAGTTACAACAACCTATTCAGTAATTCTAAGATCCACATACACATCCACTCATTCACCAACAGTCCTATACAGTCACTCATACATTTACTCATACACCTATACATCCTGTTACACAACGCCACTCATCCATAGAGTTACTCACACACATAGTCACTCATGCTAATAAAGAATCAAACATCCATTTACTTGCATATACAGTTATACACACACCACCACACTTACTTCTACAGAAACTTACACATACTTAGTCTTTTAAACAATCACTTATAGAAACACATACTTATTCATACAGGAACTCTTTCAATCTTTCACTCATACAAAACCAGTGAAATTCCCCCGTTATAGTTAGTTCAGCTAACTATAACTCGCGCCCCCATAATGCACTGCTGATGATGTCACATAATACATCACTCATGACACGATCAGTGACATCACTCATGACATCACTGTTTACATCTCAAATGGCATCACTGATGACATCATCCATGTGATAAATTGATGCATCTTCTCACACCCTAATATAACTTTTGATACACCCACTCTGAATTAGACTGCCATTCTCAAAACCATAGAAACTCCAACACCAATAACTACATACCCACTCACTGATTCTGAGGTTTACACACACATTCACTCACTCACCCGTACAGTCACTCATACTTATGGTCACTCAGTACAGGACTATCATAGGCACTCATACACCTATATAGACACTCACACACCACCACTCTTCCATAGAGGTACTCAGACACCTAGTCAGTCATGCAAATAATTAATCACACTGCCACTTACTCACCTACTCAGTTTTACACACAGCAGCTCAATTACTCATACAAATACTAGCACATTCTTACGCTCTTATACAATCACTGATACAAGCACACACTCATTCATACAGCCACTCTCACAATCACACAATCTCACTTATAGCCATTTATGTACTCCAACACACATATATACTGCCTTTCACATATGTAGTTACTCACACATGTACCACTGATATGTACATTCACTCACTAACACACCTATACACACACTCACCCACCCATACAGTCCATCACAGATACGCTCTTGAAACCATGCACCCAGTGAATCACCCACTCACACATCTATGCACAGAGGCACACATACCCCACCCACACAAACACTCAGGAACCCATACAGATACTCAGAGAACCTATCAATAACGCATAGGCACTCATGTAGCTATTCACAAACCCATGCAGCCGCTTACACACCAACAGATAGACGGATACAGACATTCACACAGTTTAGTCACTAACCCATGCATTCAGTTAGATACATTTAATCACTCACTTATAGTCAGTCACGCACCTAGTAAATCATCCATTCAGACACTTATACACCCACTCATTCTTCAATACGCCTTTCTCTATATATATTAAACATATTTAAACTTTACAGAAACACACAGTCACTGGATGATGTCATCAGTGATGTCATTTGAGATGTCATTAGTGATCTCATCAGTAGTCACTGACCATGTCATGAGTGATGTAATATGTGACGTCATCAGCAGTGCACCTCAGGCCCCGCCCCCTTCCTTCACCAGTGTGCAAATGCGCCCATGGCGATTTGTAAGTTGGGGAATTAATTTTCCTTGAATACTGAGGGTCCCTGAGGGCCAACTAGCCCACCAGGTATCTCCAGTATGCGCCAGGGAGCTGCGTTGCAGACAGGTGTTCTGAGGCCACGCCCCTTTTTACACCTCTCTGCAACGCAGCTCTGTGGTGCTTACTGGAGGTACCTAGTGGGCTAGTTGGACCCTAGGGATCCTTAGGATTCAAGGGGACTTAATCTCTCAACTTAGAACGGCCACAGTTTTAAGTTGGGGAAATAGTTCTCCTTCAATCTTGAGGGACCCTGGGGGCCAACTAGCCCACCAGGTGCTTCCAGTAAGTGCCACTGCGCTGCATTGCAGAGAGGTGGTGCAGGCCGTGCCCCTTTTTACACCTCTCTGCAATGGTGCTTACTGGACGTACCTAGTGGGCTAATTTGCCCCTAGGGACCCTCAGGATTCAAGGGGACTTAATCTCCCAATTTAAAACGGCCACAGGGCATGTTTACACAGTGCGGAAGGGAGGGGGCGGGCCCTGAGGTGACGTGTACAAACACGCCCTATGGCGCGTTTTAAGTTGGGGAAATAATTCCCCTTCAATCCTGAGGAACCCTGGGGGCGAACTAGCCCACCAGGTGCTTCCAGTAAGCACCACTGCACTGCGTTGCAGAGAGGTGGTCCAGGCCGTTCCAATTTTTACATCTCTCTGCAATGCAGCTCTGTGGCACTTACTGGGCTAGTTGGACCCTAGGGACCCTCAGGATTCAAATGAACTTAATCTCCCAACTGACAATGGCCACAGGACGTGTTTACACAGTGGTGAAGGGAGGGGACAGGGCCTGAGGTGACATGTGCAAACATGTCCTGTGGCGCATTTTAAGAGGTAGTTTTAATCCCCCTGCCCTATTATAAACTAGGGGCTTACAGAGGAGGTCTTGCTAATCACAGGGAGACCCCAACACATAGTGTTCTCTAGTGTATGTAGGTGTTTTTACTGTATTCTAAGTGTCTTTTAACATAGCACTGGCTCTAGGACTGGTTGGTCAGACGCAGTTACCACCAGTATCCATCTGAAAAAGTTGAGGGTAAAGGATGATTTTGGAACAAGGCTTCTCTCTGCTCTTCTGTTTGTTCTTTCTGTACGTTTTCTTTCTTCCTGCACTTTTCTTCGTCTTTGAGGACTTCTGTTGCTTCTTTCTGCATTTCTTTTTTTCTTTCTGTGCGTTTTTTATTCTTTCTTCACATGTCCTATCTCTGTAGGCATAGTTAGAAATTAGCTTTAAAAAAGAACTTTGAAATTCAGTGAAAAAACCATAGGTTTCAGGCACGTTATAGTTAGGAATTAGCATTTAAAAAACCATAGAAATTCACTGGAAAAAAACATAGGTTTCAGGGTCGTTATAGTTAGCTGGACATTTCATTCGTACAAAACCATTGAAATTCCCCCGTTATAGTTAGTTCAGCTAACTATAACTCGCGCGTCCGCAATGCTCTGCTGATGACGTCACATATTACATCACTCATGACATGGTCAGTGACATCACTCATGACATCACTGTTGACATCTCAAATGACATCACTGATGACATCATCCTTGTGATAGAGTGGCAGACCTCCTCTCACCCTAATATAACCTTTGATACACACATACAAAAATAGAAACTAAAAATGTCAAAACAATGGACATACTGATACCAGTTACAACAAACTAATCAGTAAATCTAAGATCTACAGACACATCCACTCATTCACCAACAGTCCTATATAGTCACTCATACATGTACTCACTCATCATATGTACTCATACACCTATACATCCTGTTACACAACGCCACTCATCCATAAAGTTACTCACACACATAGTCACTCATGCTAATAAAGAATCAAACATCTGTTTACCTGCATATACAGTTATACACACACCACCACACTTACTTCTACAGAAACTTACACATACTTAGTCTTTTTAACAATCACTTATAGAAACACATACTTATTCATACAGGAACTCTTCCAATCTCTTACTCTCACATATACTCACTTATATACACCAATACTCACATATAATAGTTTAAAATATATGTAGTTACTTCTGAAGACACTATTGAGACAGTCATTCACTTACTAACACACCCATAGACATACTCATCCACCCATATAGTCCTGCACACATACTGTCTTCAAAACATACAAATAGTGACTCACTCATTCATGCATATATGCACTAAGTAATACCCCCCACTGAACCATACAGACGCTCATACTGATACTAAAAAAAACTAATAACCTATATAGACACTCATGTAGCTACTCACCAACCCATGCAGCCACTTATACACAAAGTGAGAGACTGATACAGATATGTACATATTTAAACATTACTTGCTAACCCATGTATTCACTAAGATACACTTAATCAGTCCGTTAAACAATCAATTTTCCGAAAAAATCAAATCATCCATTTAGACACTTACATACCCATTTATTCTACCATCGACCTTGATATATACTTATATAAAACATATTTAATTTTCAGAAAAACACACATTCACTGGATGATGTCATCAGTGATGTCATCGGTGATGTCATCAGTGATGTCACTGACCATGTCATGAGTGATGTAATATATGACATCATCAGCAGTGCATTGCGGGCTCGAGTTATAGTTAACTGAACTAACTATAATGGGGGAATTTGAATGGTTTTGTACGAGTGAAATGTCCAGCTAACTATAACGCCCCTGAAACCTATGGTTTTTTCAGTGAATATATATATACAAATATTTTATCTACTGGCGGTCGCCAGTAGATAGTTATAGTTAGGACCTATTTTCCATAGGAAATCCGCAACATTCTATTCCCAATAAGTCTGGCGCCGGTTGACAAATCCTCATGAAATTTTCCAAACTTTTGGCCAGCTCCGCTCCGCTCCTACCCTGAAAGTTTCCTGGTGATTCGTCAAGCGGGGGCCGAGAAAAAAGGGGGGTCCCAAAACACGTTTTCCCCATGCAATTTTCCATAGGACCTGTTGTCGCAGCTACAGCCCGAACCGCTGAACGGAATGACACCAAATTTGGCAAAGAGGTAGTCCTCAGTTCAGACTCGTGCCTCTTGTGGTGTGAATCCGTTCAGTAGTTCCTGAGAAAATTAGAGTCAAAAGAACATAAATATCTATGGCCGGGGAGGACCCGCGGACCCTACCCGCACCGTAAGCGCACCCTCCCCGAACCGAGCGCGCACCCTCCCGATCGCGCGCTGAATGCTAATTGGCTGTTGAGTGTCTGTCTACATTTGAAACCAGGAAATGTTGGCGGCCATTTTCTGCCTCGGTAGAAGCGAGGCTGAAGAAGCAAGGGGAATAAGTGTGTAAAACATATGAAGGGGGCAGAGTGGAAATACTCTGACCCTCTAGAGGTGCTTAGGGGGTCCCAGAAGGACCCCCTGGGCCCCCCCTTTTTTTATTTTTTAAACGGAAAAATGCGTGCGCACGGTGCGTGCATCCTATCGCGTTGGGTGCGAGGATCCACAGATTTTTGTTTTTTTTAAAAAGACAAGAAATCATTGGTTGTATGACTACTTTGTACACTGAAAGGTAGGGTGTATATTTCTGTTTTTTAAAGGCATGATTCTTATTGGTTAACAAAAAAAGATTGTAAGGAACATTATATATGATTAGCTGATATGTTGAAAAGTGAAGCACACTTCCTCTCTTGTTTAGCAACATTGTGTGCTGAACTTCTGACCTGTGTGCTCAGTGCAGTGTTCCATGACCTGTTTCTATGGTAACAGGCAGAAGGCAGATTGGGGGAAGGGTTGAAATGTATTTCAGTTGAAAAGGGTTGAAATGTTTAACCAATAAAAATGTGTGTTTGCTTTTGAGTTTATGTGTGAAGGATTGTGATTTGATGTTTACATGTATATGTGTGGAGAATGAAAGGGAAACTTTTCCATTCTTTGTTTTTGCTGAGAGGTGCACAGTGCAGAGATTCTGTAAAAGAAAATATGGTGAGTGACTGATATACTTCTTAATCTACAAAAGAACTTGAAAGATGAGTTATTTAATTGTGAGAGGATGTATGTAGACTATTTTGATCTTAATCAGACTAATGTATTTCTCCTGCTAAAGTGTAGGGAGTACTTTTTTTTCTCTACAATCTTATTGACAGTGTGTGTGCATGTAGAAACCATTCTGTGATAAGCATTTGTGTTTTTCATGTGTTTGCAGACAGATAATTGTGCTATTTTTATATTTTGGTAGAATTAGAAACCAGTCATTGTTTATGAATTTGTGAAATGAGTTATGTTATGTTTCTATACTTAAATATAGTACTTCTAGATGAAGAAATGGCTTTGACAGAAAAGTGCAGTCCTAAAATATGTAGATTGTGTGCAGTTCCCTTACCACTTGCACTGTAGTGAATGAGTTTTGGTAAACTCCTAGGGATAGTGGTGCTTGACTAAAATCACACTGTGAGTCTGTGTGCATTTGGGTAAGGAATGTGAGAGAATCATTTGGTAACATTGTGTATTTGCTGACAGATAACTGTTTTAAAACCGGTCATGTTGTCAAGTTTTAGTAGCATTAGAATCCAGTCTTTGCTTATGCTTTGATTAAATGAGTCAGGCTTTGACACAAAAGTGCAGTCCTGAAATATGTAGATTGTGTGCAGTTCCCTTACCACTTCCACAGTAGTGAATGAGTTTTGGAAAAGTTCTAGGGATAGTGGTTGTTGTCTACAATCCCAAAGTGAGTCTGTGCGCATTTGGGAACCACTGTGAGAGAAGCATTTGGTAACATCATGTATTTGGTGACAGATAACTGTTTTAAAACCTGTCATGTTGTTAAGTTTTAGTAGCATTAGAAGCCAGTGTTTGCTTATGCTTTGATTAAATGAGTCAGGCTTTGACACAAAAGTGCAGTCCTGAAATATGAAGATTGTGTGCAGTTCCCTTACCACTTCCACAGTAGTGAATGATTTTTGGTAAACTCCTAGGTATAGTGGTTGTTGTCTAGAATCACACTGTGAGTCTGTGTGAATTTGGGAACCACTGTGAGAGAAGCATTTGGTAAAATCGTGTATTTTTTAGCAGATAACTCTTTTAAAACCTGTCATGTTGTCAAGTTTTAGTAGCATTAGAAGCTAGTCTTTGCTTATGCATTGATAAAATGAGTCAGGGTTTGACACTAAGGTGCAGTACCATATACTATTCTCTTCACTGTGGCAGAACTGAAAATTTAAAAGTTTTACCCATGCACTGTCCTAGAAGTAGTCTGATGATTTAGTCAGTTTCTAAGTACCAAATAGACTGCTTCAAATGTCTATGCAGTATGCATGTAGTGTTCTAACATACTATACACTTGTCTTTTTCACCTTCAATTCCCTAGTCAGTATCCATACACTTCCAGGAAACACCCTGTCACTCTCTTTGCAGTCCTCTAGTGACCCATTCAACACCATGTACTAATCCATTCACTGTGCCAAAACCCAAACACTTATAAATTCACCAAGACACTCTCTTTCCAGTACTCTAATGATTCAGTCACTGCCTAAGTATTCATGCACTGAGCCAGGCCTTAGCACATGGACTTCTTCAACACCCTATCCACTATGCATGCAGTCCTCTAACCACCTACACACTTGTCTTTCACACCTTCAATTCCCCAGTCAGTATCCATACACTTCCAGCAAACACCCTGTCACTCCCCTTGCACTCCTCTAGTGACCTATTAAGCATCATGTACTAATCCATTCACTGCGCCAAAACCCAAACCCTAATAAATTCACCCAGGCACTCTCCTTGCAGTACTCTAATCATTCAGTCAGTACCCAAGTACTCCTCCAGTGATCCAGGCCTTAGCATATGGACTGCTTCAAACCCCTATCCGCTATGCATGCAGTCCTCTAACCACCTACACAATTGTCTTTCACACCTTCAATTCCCTAGTCAGTATCCATACACTTCCAGGAAACACCCTGTCACTCCCTTTGCAGTCCTCTAGTGACCCATTCAGCATCATGTACTAATCCATTCACTGTGCAAAAACTCAAACACTTATAAATTCACCAAGATACTATCTTTGCAGTACTCTAATCATTCAGTCAGTGCCTAAGTATTCATGCACTGAGCCAGGCCTTAGCACATGGACTGCTCAAACCCCTATCCACTATGTATGCAGTCTTCTAACCACTTAGACACTTGTCTGTCACACTTTCAATTTCCTAGTCAGTATCCATACGGTCCAGCAAACATCTTGTCACTGCCTTTGCAATCTTCTAGTGACCCATTCAGTACCAAGTACTAATCCATTCCCTGTCCAAAAAGCCTACCACTTATAAATTCACCTAGGCACTCTCCTTGCTGTACTCTAATCATTCAGTCAGTACCCAAGTAGTCATGCAGTGAGCCAGGCCTTAGCACATGGACTGCTTTAAATGCCTATGCAGTATGGATGTAGTCCTCTAATCACCTACACAGTTGTGTTTCACACCTTCAATTCCCTAGGTAGTATTCATACACTTCTAGCAAACACCCTGTCACTCACCCAGTGTGTCTCCTTATAGTACTGTAATCATTTAGTCAGTTAGCATGTAGTGTTTTAGTGAGGTAGGCTTTAGGGCATGAACTGCTTCAAAGTAGTATGCACTATGCATGTAGTGTTTTAACCATCATCACACTTGTGGTTCAGGGCTATAGTTTCTTAGTCAGTATTTATATAAAATGTGTTTGTACAGTAATGGAATAGTATAAATTTGAAAGTTATTAATATACATTTATTTGTGATTCTTTTTTACAGATACAGAACAGGAGTGTTTCTCATCTGTTTGCACTCTTCTCGTGCAAGATTGTTTGGATGAAGGGTCCTTAGGTGTTTCATCATACTTGCTGTGACGCACGAGTATTTTTTGTTAGGATCCCCTCGTAACAGAACTCTTTTGAAAATCTTGCGCGTGAGAAAGGTGGCATTGGTCTTTGTTTGCCCCTCGAGAAAAGTAGAACATTTCCACATCACTGAAGGAAAACGTTGTGAGCGTGGTGCATCCTCCAAAAATTCTTCTTTACATTCGGTGAATATTTTAAAGCAACATCATTTACAGTTTTTGTAAGTTAAAGTTAAAAAATTTTGTTAGCTGTGTGCATTTTATATATCTGTGATTTGTATCTTTTTTTTTTTGAGAATGGAATGTTGTTTTTTTTTAACAATCTTTGAGATTGTGTTTTTTTTGCCCGCTGTTAAGTGATGAGTATGATTGAAATCACTATTTTAAGTGAAATTTAATATATTCTGAGAACAGCAAAAAAGGCAAAATAATTACTTTGTGGAAATTATGCTGTGTTGTAAAAAATTTCTTATTACATGCTAGAATTTTTTTTTTCCTTTTCTTTCACTGATCCAAATTTTAAAATAAGCAATTTATATGAATTTATATTGGAATGAAAAACAGAAAAAAATGAATACCATTTTTTATTCCTATTACTGTGAAGGTAAGTTTAACTAAGTCTCAATATGCAGAATGAAGAGGTCTGCAAGAAGCTACAAAGTTGAAACACGTTTCTAAAAACACTCTGTTTACGTAGTTTTGAGATCTGACCATAATCAGATATCATGTGACCTGCAAAAAAAGAGATTTGAGGGGTTCATAATATTTCCCATTTTATCTATTGAAGGACCGCAATTATTTCAATCATTCTTCTTTGAACATCTTTGCAGACAAAACTATGTGCTTACCTTATATCATTCGCAAGGAAATTTAAAAACGGAAATATGTCACTTTTTGTAACATAGTTATTGTGCAAGATACTCTTTCATATTTACAAAGAGAGGAAAAGGCACTCTGCACTTTTTATACTCCATGTAAATACAACATCATCATGCACACCACTTTGTGTTGAAAGGGTGTTCTATAAGTGTTGTTGTGCATGATTGCACTTAATACTCATAGAACAAGACACATGTCTAGATTTATCAGAAATCATAAATCTTGATATGTGTGTGAATGCTGCACCATTCTAAAATTGGTGTAGGAAAGCACAAGAAGGAAAATTGTTTTAATTTCTCCACATTTTTATATCTTCAATGCATGCTGAAATGTTCAGCATACATTGAAGGAGAAAAATGCATTTTCTCATTGTTTTTGTGCCGGAAGGTGTGTCTTCCTGTAGAAAAACAACCAGCACATGACACAGATATCCTTGCACTATGGTGCAAGGGTGCCTGTGTCACCACATGGCTGCAGTTTAAGCAGCCGTGAAGAGAGAAGCATAGATTTGCAACATATTTATGTACATATGTTGCATCCCTGTGCTTCGGAAGTACTACAGCACACTGCAGGTAAAGAGGTTACTGTGTGATGCTGCAGCACTTCCTCATAGTTCTGCACTTATACATTCACCATACGCTACTAATGCATTCATTCAGTCAATTACGTACTACACATACATTCATCTAAACTTTCACACACTAACAAAGTAATTTAGCTCTTTTTTTAAACCAGGAAAGTTAGTTCTTAGAAGAACTTTTTTTTTTCTTCTTTTTTGTTTTTTAATTTTTTTGTACTTTTTGAAACAATTTTGAATTTTTTTGTTTTTTTGAAAAGGAAAAAAAGACAACAGGAGGAACAAAACAGTCAACTTCTGCAAAAAAATAAATAAACACAAGTTTAGCACTTGTGGTTTTGCTGCGCTCGGCAGATTAGTTCAATTGACTGCTCGCCGTAGCATAGTAGTTTGTTGCATTTAATGCAACAAATTTTTAGTTTTCCAAATTCTGAACGTATGTCCGGGTGAGTGCTTGATTGTGATGCTGCAGAAGTGCTTGCCACTGCTGGCTGAGGCTGCTGTCGGAGTCTTCTGCATTCCTGCTTGGCCAGGTTCACGGGATGCAGAGTCTTCAGGTGTTTTAACATACTTGCAGTCCCACAAGAGTATTTTTTTGATGGATCTCCTCTGGAAAGCACTCTTTGACATATTTTACATGTCACTTTAGTTGAATTCGTTTTATTTTGTCCTTCTGGGAAGGAAAAAAAATTCCACACCACAGAGGTGTATCTTTCTGGGCGTGGAGGTTCCACAACAAATTCCTCATCGGACGAATGGTCTGATTCTGATGGTGGCTGCTGTGCAGAAGCCATTGTCTTCAGAAAAATTGCAGCTGCGGAAATCTTCCCCAAAAAGTTTCTTCTAGTTCTAAGGTGTGAGATGTTCCTCCAAAGAAGCTCTAAGAATGATTGAAATGGGTGGAGTCTTTCAATAGTTAGAATAGGAAGTGTAATGAACCAATCAAATATCTTTTTTTGCAGGTCACATGGGATCCGCGCACCGTGCGCTTACGCAGCACGCAGCCAGCGCGCATCCGCGAAATTGAATAAAAAAATAAATAAATAGGATTAGATGTAAAAATATATTAGTTTTAAGACTAGTTTAGAGTTTGTCTTCAATTAATATTCACATGAAATAGATATATATATATGTTTTTTTAAATGTTAACTATTTCGCGGAATCCACGCACCTACGGCATCATAGACGCAGATGACGCATCGCGGAAGCGCGTAAACGTCGTGTTACGTACATCGAACGTGTCGCGTATACGCTGGGAGTCGCGTACCGGTCGCATTGCGATCGCGCACTGAACACATACCCAACGCATACCATGCGCGGATGCTGTCGCGTAGGGATCGGGAACGGTGCGCTTAGTGTGCGCGGATCCAAAAACATTGAAAAATATATATAAAATAAAGTTTTGCACATATAGTTAAAACAATATTTTGAAAAATATAAAAAAATATGTTTGAAAAACCCATTAAGTTCAAATAATATGTTTTAATGTTTAAAAGAATTAATTGAAATAAATACATTTAAAAAATGGTGATTAAAAAGTATTTTTAAAAAAATTTAATTAATGAAATTGACACACTGAATTTGAAAAATATACAAATCCAATCAAAATCATTAAACATGATATCTTCAGAGATAAGTTATAGATAGGAATTAGCATTTAAAAAACCTTTGAAATTCACTGAAAAAACCATAGGTTTCATGCACGTTATAGTTAGGAATTGGCATTTAAGAAACCTTTGAAATTCACTGAAAAAACCGTAGGTTTCAGGGGTGTTATAGTTAGCTGGACATTTCCCTCAAACAAAACCCGAGAAATTCCCCTGTTATAGTTAGTTCAGCTAACTATAACTCGCGCCCCCGCAATGCAATGCTGATGACATCACATATTACATCACTCATGACATGGTCAGTGACATCACTGATGACATCACTGATGACATCTCAAATGACATCACTGATGACATCACTGATGACATCACTGATGACATCATCCAGTGACTGTGTGTTTCTGTAAAGTTTAAATATGTTTTATATATTTATAGTGAAAGGCCTGTTGAAGAATGAGTGGGTGTACAAGTGTGTGAATGGATGATTTTGTAGGTGTGTAACTGACTCTATAATTGAGTCATTAAATGTATCTTACTGCAGACTAGTGACTAAACTGTGTGAATGTCTGTATGTGTCTGTGTGTTTGTGTATAAGTGGCTGCTTGGTTTTGTGAATAGCTATATGAGTGTCTATATGGGTTATTTATTGGTTGTCTGAGTATCTGTATGGGTGCCTGAGTGTTTGTGTGTGTAGGCTGTGTGTGACTGTGCATAGATGTGTGAGTGGGTGATTCTATGGGTGCATGGTTTTAAGAGTGCATCTGTGATGAACTGTATGGTTGAGTGAGTGTATGTATGGGTGGTGTGTTAGGGATTGAATGTATATCTCAGTGGTACATTTGTGACTAACTACATATGTGAAAGGCAGTATATATGCGTGTAAGAGTATATAAGTGGGTATATGTGAGAGTGTGTGATTGTGAGAGTGGCTGTATGGATGAGTGTGTGCTTGTATCAATGATTGTATAAGAGCGTAAGACTGTGGTACTATTTTTATGAGTAAGTGAACTTGAGTGTGTATAACTGCATAGGTGAGTAAATGGGAGTGTAATTAATTATTTGCATGACTGACTAGGTGTGAGAGAACCTCTATGGATGATTGGTGGTGTGTAAGTGTCTTTGTAGGTGTATAAATGCATATGATAGTTTTGTACGGAGTGACTGTAAGTATGAGTGACTGTACAGGTGAATGAGTGGGGGTGTATGTAGACCTAAGAGTTAATAAGTGGGTATGTAGTTATTGGTATTGGAGTATCTATGGTTTTGAGAATGGACTTCTGAAATTTTGAGTTGGTGTATCAACGGTTAAATTAGGGTGTGAGAACATGCAGTAATTTATCACATGGATGACGTCATCAGTGATGTCATTTGAGATGTCATCAGTGATGTCACTGACCATGTCATGAGTGATGTAATATGTGACGTCATCAGCAGTGCATTGCGGGGGCGCGAGTTATAGTTAGCTAACAGGGGAACTTCTAGGGTTTTGTACAAGGGTAATGTCCAGCTAACTATAACACCCCTGAAACCTATGTTTTTTTCAGTGAATATATATATATATATATATATATATATATATATATATATATATACACAGCTAGGTGAAAATGTCAGTTAAAACACACCATTCTAAACTGACAAAACCACAGAAATTCACCAGTTATAGTTATTTCAATTAACGTCGACTGGTGCCTGCAAGTGGGGGAAGTGGCTAGGGTGCCAGCTAGACCCTGGGGCAGAGGAAGCGGTCGACAGGCCCCGGGAAACAAGAGCCGCTAGCGGATACCCAGGATCGGGAAGTGGGGACAAGTGCAGAGGCGCCCGTTGGACCGCCGGAAGATTGCAGGAGACCCCGTCCCCCACACAGTGAGGGGGGCGCAAGTTGAAACTGCACGGCCTGTGGGGATTAAGGACTGCACGGAGGAGTCCAGAAACCCGCATATGAAGCTAAGCCCCCAAACCTGTCAGCGCGAATACGGGTGGCACCTAACACTCCGGAGGAGAGACGAGTGGGGGTTTTGAACGAGGGGACCCCCCACAGAGTGAGGAGAGCTGAGCGGGGAGCAAGTCACCGGGAAGGGAGGGCCTGATATTTACCCGGTGGCCGGTTGACCTATGCGCTGGTACAAGCAGTGGGCCTACAATGCATCAGTGGTAGCCGAACTAGAGCCAGAGCGGCAGCCCGGGAACTTAAGAGCTTCCTAAGGACAATCTGGGGACAGAGGAGGCCCGGGAACACAGGAGGCCCGTAGCCTACGCAATCCAACGGGACTGAGCAGGATGGGGCCGTGGCCTGTAGTATAGAAGTTGGGCAACGAACTTTCCTCAGCATGAGACGATCGCTTGTTCCTATAGTCTGGTATACTGCAACCTCACTTCCAGATGCAGTGGGCCCACCAGGTAAATCAGGAGGGGAGCCAACTGTGGAGGATTACAGGGGCTGGCAGGGGTGGAGCAGGAGAGAACACCGCTGAAGGGAGGGACCCGATCCACCCACAAGCTTACCATATCCCCCATCGCTCGGCTGGGGTCCCAGACACAACAACGACAAGGAGGTAATTAACGCTACAGGCATGTCCTTGGTGCGAGGGAAGAATGACAGAATGCTCAAAGTCATGCTAACCAAAGGCCCACAAGCCGATAGCGGAGAAGGCCGGACATCCTCACACACGCAGATGCACACTGAGCCAGAGAGAGCAGAAGCCACCAGGTCATTTCTAGAGGCTATATTCCACACTCTACAGGAAGATTTCCAGACACTTAAAGGAGAAGTCGCAGGAGAGGTGAAAGAGATTTAACGCAACATGGACGCGATCGGGGAGAGGGTGGCAAACTTAGGAGACCAGGGGCAGGCCAGAGATGAGTAGGTGGAGCAGCTCCAACAGGAGGTGATCTGGCTGAGGGCTCAACAGATCGACCTCCAAGCACACACGGAGAACCTCGAAAATCACTCTAGGTGGAATAATATCCATGTGAAGGGAGTCCCATCAGATGAGGAGGGCTCGGACATGGTTCAGTACCTACAGGGGCTGTTTCGGGACATTTTAGGGGTCCCCAAGGAATTTGCGATCCGAATCGATACGCCACACCGAGTGGGGCTAAAAAGAAGGGCTCCTGTGCCCCCACAGGATATCCTGGCCTTCCTACCGGACTATCCTCTCAAAGAACGCATCCTGCAGGAGGCCAGGGTGAAACAGCCGCTCACGTACCAAAGCTATCCAATAGCTCTTTATCAGGACCTGGCTTCCATCACCTTACAGAAGAGGCAAGAGTTCCGAGCAGTGACCACGCACCTGGGGGAAAAGGGGGTGGCTTAATCATGGGGCCTCCCATTCAGATTGATCTTCAAGTGGAACGGTAAGCTCTACCAACTGAAATCCCTACAGGAAGCATGTAAGATCCTCGACCTGGAACAGCACAGCCCTGAAGAAGTACCCGGCCCAGACCGCAGGCCTCCTCGAGAGCGATGGCAGAGAGTCTGCGGGAGGCACCTCTCTAACTGCACGGTGGGCCAGACCCCACAGCCACGGTGCAAGAAAGGCAATCGGCTTTAGAGACAGTGCTCAGGGACACCACCTCGCAGGACAGCTCATGACCTTGGTTGGAGGCAGCGCAAACAGCAGAGATAAGCAGGGCCGGGGCGGCCGACGGGAGCGGGGGGACTGGGAACCTTGGGTCACACACTGCTCCTTATACTTCTTTTTTCCAGGTACATGCAACTATGCCCTGCGGGCGCTGGACAATATGGGGGGTTAGGGGGTTCTAGGTTGCGGTTTGGGATGGGGGAGAGAACTGGTGTGCTGAAAATGGGGCATATAGCAAGTGGGTACAAATCACGGGGACTAGAGCAGGAGAGGCTGAAAGTTTATGGCAGGACAACGGGATCAAAGACCTATGGGAGCTGAGGCGACGTTCAACCCTACAGCATGACACACTCTCAACTGCATGTAGTTACCTTAATGTGAAGGGCCTTAACAATCCTATTAAAATGAAATCCATTCTGTATTATCTAGAGAACCTGGAGGCCGATGTATGTCTCCTACAGGAGACTCATCTCCTCTCCAGAGATTGGCACCGGATGCGGTCCATGGCATTCCCCCAACAATTCTACTCTTCCACTAATGATAAAAAAGCTGGAGTGGCCATACTTATCACTAAGCACTTTGTGGTGAGGGTGGGAGATAAAATAGCTGAAGTTAAAGGCCGTCTCCTAGCCTACAAACTCTAGATAGGGGGATTCTCCCTCGTGGTGGAGTCAGTATATGCACCCAACTCAGGTCAAGAGAAATTTTTGAGGGCGTCCTTCTCCGAGGTGTTAAGCGCACAGGAGCAGTGGTTGGTGGTGGGGGGATCTTAATTTGGTTATGGATGCCACCCTAGACAGATCAGGCCACCGCTATACCCAGACCGGGGAATGGTCACAGGAAGGGAAAAGCTGGCTTCAAACTAGAGGACTGGTGGATATATGGCAGATGGCTCACCCGCAGACCTCTCAATTCTCTTTCTATTCACATACACACCACACTTATGCCCAACTCGATCACTTGATAGGCTCGACAGAACTAAGTGACTTTGTGGTGGAAGTAGACATCAAGCCGACAGCACTCTTGGACCATAACGCCGTGACAATGTCCCTACAGGTGCGTCAGACATGCAGACAAACCAGGACCTGGCGACTGCAGGAAAGCCTGCTCCATAGAGAGGCAGTGATGGAACAGATACACAAATGCATTACAGATTACTTGGAGCTGAATGACTCACCACACATCACCTTGTCTACACTGTGGGGGGCCCTTAAGGCGGTGGTACGCAGGGAGCTGATAACTATCTCTGCAGCTGAGAATAGGGAGCACAAAGAACAAATGGGACCACCTCATGGCCCAGGTGGTAGAGTTGGAACGGGTGCACAGCAGGACTGGGGCTCCAAGGGTATGGCGCCAACTGAAGGCAGCGAGGGCGCAACTTGCGGGGCTAGACATTGACAGGGCCGAATATGCAGCACTCCGCCTTCGGCACTCCTACTATATCGGAGGCAACAAGACGGGTCGCATGCTGGCAAGCAAACTTAGGGCCCGCACCCAGCTGACAAAGATCCAGTCGATCAAGAATGCTAAGGGGAAGGTAGTGTAGGGAGACGAGGAGATCGCCAGGGTCTTTTAGGAATTCTACTTGAACCTTTATCGGCGAGAGACTCCCCCAGAGTCGCATATAACATCAAACCTGCAGGGGGCGAATACGACGGCACTAGCTCAGGGCAGAGTTGCTAGAGGCTCCGATCCGGGTAAACGAAGTTATAGGGGCAATATCGCGCTTCAAGCTCATGAAATCGCTGGGACCGGATGGCTTCTCGGCAGGTTTCTATAAATCTTTCTGCCATATCTTAGCCCCGCTCTTGATGCGGCTTTTTAATTCCTTTACAGGGCCAATAACGACCTCATCAGAGATGATGGCAGCGTCGATCGTGGTACTTCCCAAATCCAGGAAGGATAAATCCCTCTGCTGCTCCTACCGCCCGATGTCCCTTCTCAACATTGACTTGAAGCTGTTCACTAGCATTTTAGCGGCAAAACTGGGCCCCTTGATGCAGGGCATAATCGAGCCCTACCAGTCGGGGTTCATCCAAACCCACCAGAACAGCGATAACACCAAACACATTTTTCACCAGATAGACAAGGCTCACCACACGCATATGGAAACCCTACTGTTGTCAGTGGACGCTGAGAAGGCTTTTGATCAGGTGGACTGGGCCTTTTTAGACAAAACTCTGGTCCGATTTGGTGTGGGGGACAGATTCCGGGCGTGGGTGTCAAGCTGCTACAGTAGGCCCACAGCAACTATCAGAGTGAATGGGCTTTCGTCCAGCTCCTTTGAGATCCCAAGAGGGACGAGGCAGGGGTGCCTGCTGTCGCCCCTCCTCTTTGCCTTATACATTGAGCCGCTGGCACAGAGTGTACGGGATAACCCCAACATTCTTGGCATCCCCTTCTGAGGGGAGAAACATAGCCTCAACGCAGACAATATCATAGCAGCCCTATAATCCCCAGCTCATTCGGTCCCTGCTTTCCTACAAGAGTTGGAAGCCTTCAGCCAGGTTTCGGGTTTCCGGATCAACATCGGGAAATCAATGATCCTCTGTTTGGGCCGGCCGGGGGGGGCCAGGAAACGGGCAATGACACCTATGCGGGGATACAGGACTAGAACTGGCGCCCTCTGTGGCGCAGACGGTCACATTGAACTGCTCCAAACTAGTCGATCAGGTCAACTGGGAGCTTCAAAATTGGAAACATCACCAACTATCCTTGCTTGGCAGGGTGTCAGCGGTTAAAATGTCTTTCCTTCCTAAGGCGTTATACCTCTTTCAGACGATCCCGGTCTGGCCCCCATCCAGGACAAATCGCAAACTGCAATAGGTGATACACCAATTCGTTTGGGCATGAGCACGGACCCGTATGTGGAGGGAGTTGAGCTACTTAAGGCTGGACGAGGGAGGTCTGGGAATCCCTAGCGTTCTGGAATACTGTAAGGTGGCGCAGCTGTGGTACTTGTTGAAGTGGAGTAGACCGGAGTCATAAAAGACATGGTTATTCCAGGACAGGGCACTAGCGAAACTCCCCTTATGGAAAGTCCCTTTCCTCAAACGGGCGCATAGACCTATAAATCTCCAGGTCTCACCCATAACAAACACAACGCTACGGGTCTGGGATGGGGTGGCCACTAGACTGGGGCTGACCTCCTTCCCGTCCCCCATGACTCCTCTGTTCGATAATAGGGAGTTCACGCCAGGGCACGATGAGAGGACTTTTCCGGTGTGGCGGGCATCAGAGTGTAAGGCAGCAGGGCACTTATTTGATATGGAAGAGATTCTCCCGTTTCCCGATCTGCGACGGAAATATGCTCTCCCAGAAACTGAGAGGTTCCACTATCTTCAGATTTGGCACTGGCTCCTCCACTTGGAGGTGCAACTACATGTGAACCGAAAACTGACAAAATATGAAAAGTGGCTGGTGACGAAGGACATGAATAGGAAAATGATCTCTGAATTAAATGGTATGTTGTGATCACCAGCTCTGAAATAGCCCACTCCTAGTCGGAAACGCTGGACAAATTAGTTGGAACGGGATATCACAGAGAAAGAGTGGAGGGACATTTACTATAGGGCCAACCACACGGTGCGTACCACCGCCAGTAGGGAAATCGCCGTCAAGATTGCAACATACTGGTACTTAACGCCGGTATGACTTAACAAAGGGAACCCGGACTGAAGCCCAACTTGCTGGAGGGGGTGTGAGAAGAGGGCACACTAGTGCATCTGCTATGGGGCTGCAGGGAATTGACGGAATACTGGCCCAGAATTTTGGACGACATGGATAGACAATTTGAGACACAAATCCAGAGATTCCCGGCCTATGTGGTGCTAGAACTCCCCAACCCACTCAGTTATCCCCTAAAGTCCAGGCGGGGGAGGCAGATGGGTTTGGCCTTAGGGGCAGCTCTCCAAAACTTCTTATCGCACTGGGGGACGCAAACACTCCCGACGTATACGGGGCGGTTACATAGACTATGGAACATCTTAGGGATGGAGCTGATACGGGCTTCCCTTACTAATTCCACAAAAGGGTTCAGAGAAGTTTGGCAGCCTATATTGTCGCTTTTAGCCACCAAGCTGAACAAAATCACATGCCCAAAGTACCTCCGTCTCCTTCGACTCACTGCTCCAGAGGAAACTGACACTGAATCCTGAATCGATCTTTTGTCTTGACTATGCACACTGTTCTACAGCCGGAACGGGCCTGCAGCACACCAGTTTGGGGGAGGGATGGAGGGGTGGTGGGGGTTTTGATTATCCTTTTGACGTTGCATAGTTCTTAAGATTTTGATTCTTACGGTAACACAGACCCTCACGAAGAAGCGCCTCACAAAATTGGAGGGACTATATCGGACTGCGCCCGCACAGAGGATGCGCCATGTTGTAAAGCGGCTGTTGGGGCGGGGGGTAGACACGCGATCAGGAAAGGGGTTAATAGAGATGTATGTCTTCTCTTTGCTGCAGAATGTCATTAAAAACAAAGTTAACCTAAAAGATATGGTAAACTCTTGTGGGATCATAGATTTAATCACCCAGGATACCTATTGTGCTTTTTTATGTTGCTGGAGGCCTGCTGTGCACCCTGTAGCACTTCAGAACATTACAGAATTCTTAGTGGTGCCACTGCCCCCACAAGGGCCGTTACCTAGATTAAAATGCATGACAAAAAAGCCCATGGCCCTTGCAGGGCATTATGGGGGGTCCTTGCCTGCCTGAGCAGTGAATAATAAATGAGTGCATCATATGTATCTTTCTTGTGGGAGGTCATGGTCTGGTTATTGGTGTGCGGCCACGCAGCACTTCGAGCGCCCATCCTACAAGTAGTGCGGCAGACAGAGTGGCATTTTGGTGGACTTTCAATGTTCTTGGAGAACTGCCGCACCGCCGCAGCCCGTGGTGAGACACTGCACCAAACACTTGTTGGGACTGAGTCCAGTCCGGAATTTACAAGGGATAGAGAAGCGGCAGGATGTTGGGCATGTGAGCGTGGGGAACAGTGAGCGCCACCCACTCAAGGGAAGAGGTACTCACCTGAGGCGCCCGCACCCACGAACCCGGAGTGCTGGGATCGAGGATTCTGCCACGCCTACCTTTGGGCCTCCGCCTATCACAGCGAAGCCAGTGCTGTTTAAAAGAGTGAACACTTGCAACACTAGTCGTTTTCGAGCATTTGACAAAGGCATTTACGCCGAAACGCGTTATGCACGTTCATTAAAGTCGCCGGTCTCCCATGCCTGTGTGAGCTCGGATCTTTTTTGTGGGAGGTCATGGTCTGGAGATATATATATATATATCTCTATATATATCCTACTGGCGGTCTCCTGTAGGTAGTTATAGGTAGGACCAAAGTTTCCATAGGAAAAGTGATTTTTTGCTTTGCCAATAATTTTGGAGCCACTTGGTGAATCTCCACAACATTTTCACATAACTTCCCCTTTTTGGTTCAGCTGCTGTGTTGAAAGTTTTGGGGTGATCCGTCAAGTGGGTCCCAAAACGCTCTTTCCCCATGTTAAATCAATGGGGATTTTTCATTTTTTGAACATGACTACAACCCAAACTGCTGAACGGTATTACACCAAATTTGGCAGAAAGCTAGATGTTGGCCCAGAAAGTGTGTTTTGTGATTTGGTGGAAATCCGTTCAGTACTTTTTTGAGATATCTATCTTTAAAAAATATTGATATCTGTGGACGTGAGTCCTTGCAGTGGACTTGCCAATCCTACTAAAATTTCATTGGCTGCCAACACATCAACCAGGAAGTGTTAGCAGCCATTAGAAAAAAAGTAAAAAAAGAAAAGGGGCAGGGGCAGCGTAGGAATACCCTGACCGCCCCCCCAGATATGGTGGGGGTCCCTGTCGGGGGTAAAAAGCACTTTTGACAAGGACTCTCTGTAGAGCCACAAAACCATCTCAATTTTTTTTGAGCAAGCGTGGGCTCCTGCGCTTTCTTTGAAATAACCCCTGGGTGAGTCAGGTCCCAGGGGCATTGTGGAAATGTAGGAGGGGGCATATGGGGTTCCCCTCCTAGAACTATTCAAAGTCCTGCGGACCGCTACCTCCCTGGGGCAGTAACAATATATGCAGAGGAGCCTTGCAGCTTCCCTGATGCCCAGGGGATCACCACCTCCCTGGGGCACAAATGTATTGTAAAAATAATACGGGGGAGGCAATATATACCTTCCCCGCAGCCTTGGGGACCACCACCTCCCAGGGGCAGTAACTTAATCATACGCGGGGAACCTTGCAGTTCCAACGCTGCCTCAGGGACTGCCACCTCCCCTGGGCACTGTTCTATACAAATACGTGGGGAGGCTCTCTCGGCCACCCCACTGCCCCAGGGACTGCCACCTCACCGGGGCACACAGAATAAATATTTTTCTTTTTAAAGCAATGCGGGGGAGACCCTAAGGCCTACCCCGCAGTCCCGGGGACCAGTACCTCCCTGGGGCTCACATTCAATCATCAAGGGGGTCCGTTGTGGACTCCCGGGGACCAGCACTGACTGGGGCTTACTTAAGAATGGAGGGGGGCGTGCTGCCCCCCTCATGGAGCCCTATATGGCCCTGGGGACTGCCACCCCCCACGGCCGTCTCTAGCAATGTCCTGGGGTGCTCGTCCCGGGACATTGCAATTTGCTATGGCTTGGCGAGAGCCGAAGTCATGGCAAATCTCTTCTGCTTTCAGTAAGCAAGAGCAAAAATGCTCTCACTTGCTGTAAGCAGGTCAGTGTCGGTTTCCCTGCTTGCTGTGAAGCGAGCAGGGAAACAGACACTTTGCTTTGGGACCCAGGCAGCTGCAGGTCAGCAGCTCCCTGGATCCCAAAGCAATGCCTGCTCCCGCAGGAGGCGGCAAGGCGGCAGAATCGCGGGGCCTTCAGGTTCCCCCCACTGTCCCCAGCGGAGAGGCCAGCCAATGAGGGATGGGGTCCCCGGTTATGAAGTTGGACCAGGGAGAGAGGCCCCATGGGCCCCCCTCCTTATTTAAAAAAACAAGGCCTGGCCCCTGGGGAGTAGGGTTCCTGGGGCCGAAATCATCCTGAGGAGGGGGTCCATGCGGCCCACTTCCCTTTCTATTATAAAAAAAATCATAAAGGCTTGGCCCCGGAGGATGGGGTCCCTGAGCCAAAATCCCTCTTGGAAGGGGATCACGCGGCCCCTCACCCTTTTCATTTAAAAAAATAATACATTTTAAAAAGAGGCAGGCCCGATGGGATCCTCTGGCCAAAAAATGGCCAGAGTGGGTGGGGGGCTCACCCCCTCCCTTTCTATTACAAAAGAAGTAAATAAAAGCCAGGCCCCAGGGATGGGATCCCTGGGGCCGAAATCTAGCTCCGGAGGGAGGGCCGTGCAGCCCCCTTCCCATTTTTTTTTAAATTACAGAATTAAAAAAGGGTCAGGCCCCGGGGATTGGTCCAGGTAAGGGGGGGGGGGGTCACGCGGACCCCCTCCTTAAAAATGTTTTTTTTTTAAACTGGCAATTCGCTGGAGGCTCCGCCCCTCCCTCCCTATTCCACTACTCTGCAAACACGCCTCCTGGTTGGGGAATGAAGTCCCCGTTGCTGCTGAGGGTCCTTAGGGGCCAACAAGACCTCCTGTTACCTCCAGTAAGCACCAGACAGCGGGATTGCTTAAAGGTGGTCGGAGGCCACGCCCTCTTTCTCCACCACACCACAAATGTGCCTCTCAGTTCACTGCTGGTGGGAAATTAGGTCCCCTTTCCTCCTGAGGCCTCCTGACCAAATTGGACTTCTTCCAGCAACGAGAAGTGTGTCATGAGGCATGTTTGCAGAGTGGTGAAGAAAGGGGACGTGGCATTTGACGACCTCTCAGCAGTCTACCTGTGTGGGTCTTACTGGAGGTAACAGGAGGGCTAGTTGGTCCCCAAGGACCCTCAAGAGCCAAAGGGACTTAATCCTTCAACTAGTAGTGTGCCAATAGCCACGTTTGCAGAGTGGTGGAGAAAAGGGGTGTGGCCACTAAAAACCTTTCAGCAAACCTACTGTTGGGACTTGCTGGAGGTAACAGGAGGAATAGTTGGCCCCCAAGGACCCTCAACATCCAAGGGGACTTCATATCCCCACTAGTAGTGCGCCAGGAGGCACTTTGTGGAGTGGTAGAGGAAAGAGGCATGGCCTCTTATCAGTTCTCAGCAATCCTGTTGTGTGGACTTACTGGAGGTAAAAGGGTAGTTGACCCCAAGGACGTCCTTAGGGGCCAACTACCCTTCCTGTTATGTCCAATCAATCCTACCCAGCGTGATTGCTAAGAGGTCTTCAGAAGCCATGCCCGCTTTTTACACCACTCTGCAAACGTGGCTTGTGGTGCACTACTGGTTGGGGTAGGAAGTCCACTTTACCTCTGAGGGACCTTGGTGGCAAAGAAGCACAACTGGTAACTCCTGTAAGTCCTACAGAGCGGGATTCGTGAGAGCTGGTCGGATGCCAAGCCCTCTTTCTCCACCACTCTGCAAATGCGACTACTAGTTGAAAAACTTAGAAATTCACTGAAAAAACTAAAGGTTACAGAGACGTTATAGTTAGGCTCAGGTTTCACTCATACAAAACCAGAGAAATTCAGTAGCTATAGTGAGCTAACTATAACTCGGGGCCCTGCAACGTACTGCTCATGACCTCACATATTACATCATTCATGACATGGTCTGTGACATCACTGATGACATCTCATATGACCGTTATGTGAAGCAGCACTTATCGTGCTCAGCTGCTCCAAGGAGTGTCCCTGCACGTGCCCTGCAGGTGATTAGACGAGACACAGAGAACTATTTAAAACAAGCATTTGCAATGCAATAGGTCTCGCACTATTAAAGTCTGAGCTATTGGCATTGCTAATAATAATGCAACACCAATAGCTCAACCATTCAGTAATGCGAGACCTATTGCATTGCAAATGCTTGTTTTCTTAAGACATGGTATGGGGCAGAGTCAGAAAGGGGGTAACAAAAACGAGCAACAACATCCTTCCAAACACAGCAGTTTGTTATTACAGTCTGGCTCCAAGGAAACATCTGAGACGTACCAATGAAAAAGCCCTCAGCTGAGGAAAAACATTAACACCTAGACAAGGTTTGTCCACTTATTGTCCGGGTGGAGGGCTCCAATCACCGCCCAAACCTGCCGCGAAGGCGACTTCTACGAGCCGCAGCCTCTCCGAGGGGCTCCACGCGACAAGTTTATTGTCTTTAAAACCCAGGGTGTGTTTTATTCGCATCAGATGCTGACATAAGTGAGTGCATTAACGAGCTCCCTGACGGCATCGTCCGCAGATTAACGACATAATCTGTTTTTACTTTCAGGAAACTTTGATTTTTAATCTACCGCATGTTACTGTTCACAGCGATGCAACAATTTTTGTGACGCACTTTGTGAGGCCAGGACTGGAAGAAATATGTAGCCAAGAAACTTTTACTGTTTTTAATTAGATTTTAATAAGGGACAACAGATAGCGGACAGGCTTCATCACTACGTAGTAATTTATACGTAGTGGATAAAATAAATTGTATTTAAGTCAGTCGTCATTTTAAGAAGATAATACAAATACTAGCTTAATTAAAACTACAATAAAAATAAAACATAAGTTGAATGAGGGCAATGATGTTATACACAACAACGAAAAGAAAACTAGAACTTTAGAGCGGACCAGATGTTCATACGCAATAATTTAAAAGACGTTGATACACGCCCGTGACATCATAGTACAAAAGGGGTACAAATGCTAGAAGTTGAAATTGCACTATGTTGTCATATGCAATAATGTAAAATAGAAGCTGACTGAGGACTATGACGTCATTGACAATAAAGCTACAAATATATCAGAAGCAGAAAGAGGACCAGGCCAGCACATATGATAGAAAAAGAACAGAAAGGGAAAATGGACTATGTTTTAATAAGCATCACAGCTGGAAACAATGTAAGTTGAAGTAGGCTAGGTCGTCATATAAAATTATATCAAATAAGACTAATAGTTAATGATGCCATAGACAATACAGCTAAGCATACTTGAGACTGAGAGAGGACTTTATAAATGCTGTATGTCTTTACATACGAAAGATAAAAGGATTTGAAATGCTCCCCGCGCACCCTCTGCCCCTTCTCACCTCTCATACTCTCTCACGTTGCCTCCTCATTCATCCTCTGGAGCTCATCTTGGCTCAGCCGCTTCAGCGGGAAGGACCCGAGGCTCCCTCCTGTTCCGGAATGCCGTTGCGCACACTTCCGGGGCACGCACAGGGAGATCTACCAGAAATGTTTCTCGCAGCCAGCGAAGTATACTAAATGCGAGCATGCGGTGAGAGAACTGATGCAGTAGCAACAGCGCCAGCTTCCTTGTGGTTTCTGGAAAGACAGAGCTTCCTAAAGCGAAGGTGGCGAAATGGAGAAGAGAGAAAGAAGTAGAAGAGATAAAGCAGCTTTATGTAGTCGACTTTGAGATAGGAAATGGGTAGGGCCTAGTCCTAAGGTGTCGAATAAAAATGATGTGTTTTGGGTTTCGGAGTGTATCAGTGCATCAATGGCTGCAACAATGTCGTACATGAGGTTTGCCCCCACGGTCGTCCCGGACACGGATGGGAGCGGTGGTGGGGGAAGCGGAGGGCACAGGGGTGTGGGGGTTTGGAGCAGGAGCACATGGTGGTTGTGTGGTGTATGGAGGGGGGAGGGGGGGGGGGAGGCGGAGGACTTGGGGGGGGTTCGCGTTGGGGCAGGGGCGCATCTCTACTTTTGGCTGCGGGACTGGGCGGCGCGGTGGCCGGGCAGCGCTTCAGCAGGGGTTATGGCAGACAATCGGCAGACTCGCGCACGGTGGGGTAGATTGGCGAGGCTGCCGCATGCGGTGATCCTGGACAGATGAGGGGTTTGGGCTGGATATATTACAGCCATCTCACCGATGTGTCTCGGAGAGCGCGGCCGCCAGCGCATCACTGATACTAAGAGGGAGAGAAAGTTAAAGCGCGCCATGCGCGCGCTGCGTTCACGCGGGGACAGAGCAGCAGAAACGCGCTTGCGAAAGTGAAAGGGGGAGCGCGAGAAGAGACGCTGCGGGTGCACATGGGATGTCTGGGGGACAGGATATGTGCACACCGCGTGGCTGTACGTGCGCGTACACCAACTCAGATCCGCCAAAGCCTGCGCGTGCCCATCTCCTGTCCCACTTCCGAGGCAAGTCAGCAACAATAGATCTCGCTGGCGACACTCAATGGGACACCATGGCAATAGAACATTTGGCACGTCCAGTGTGTCACCTATGCCAAACTTCATTGGAGCAGGCTATTTGTCACCGCTAGGGATGCCCCGTGTTGGCAGGAGGTACCCCCCCGCCGCCCCCATATCGGGGAGTATTCTAGGATGGGGGAAGTGGGAGGTAGTCAATCCTTGGTGTTTGGAACATACTGTAGACAGTGTGCACTGTTCAAATCAGACAGACTCTCTAAGCTGGCATGCCTTGGGGGTTTTCACCACAGAGGGAACTGAACGAGCATACTTCCCATAGGGAGAAGGGATACATGGCAAGGGCAGGAGGGCCCCTCGCCCATTGTCACGCACGTCTAGTCATGAGCACTCTTTTGCGCCAGGATTTAGCAAACTAAGGGACTGTTCAAAGGTTATGTATAATCCTCTCTCCTTAATAGCCAAAGTAGGCAGGCGGGTGGGGGAGTCGTCACCTAGCAAGTGGGCTGCTGTCCCATAGATGGGGCACACAGGTGTGCAGGCACACATAGTGCTAAAAAGACGGCAGCTAGGTGAGATCAGCAAATAGATGGGGCAATGTGAGCCTTGGCAAATGCATTCGCCCCACCCACAGCTGGCACGGGGCAGAGGCATGTGATGCAGGGAACGTTCCCGCTTGAGTGTGAATAGTTCCTGGCACAACTTCTCAGGCTTAACGGGCCTTTGGTTTCATCAGACACTATCTGACCCAGGCTAGCGTCAAGGGCTTTGGGATATAGATGGGGCCATCTATAACCAGTAGGGATGGTTCTCTGTCATCTAGAATTGCAGGAACCTTTAGACAGGAGAGGCTGCAGGTAAGACTATAGCTGTTCTGGTGGGGGGCTCTGGCTGCGACGGTGGCCGCCTCCAGAGCTGTGGCGGAGTTACAGGGCGATCTGGAAGCAGGCCGGTACAAAGGGTACCTCTGCGCTGCACCATAGGGGGTGCCTGAGCCAAAACCGAGGAGCCTCATGGGAGGGTCCCGGAAGCCGTGTCGGCGCCCCACTAGTCCTGCGGGCGGTTGTGGGCCTGAACAACCGGGGGTTTGCTATGCGACGCTCCGCCCCGAGAGGGGGGGCGTGAGTAGAAGTTACCAACGGCACATGATCGTAGAAAGAATCACCCTGATGGCAGCAAAGACGGGGTTCGCTCCCGCGCTGCCCGGCTCATCAGGCGGGCAGGCGGCCCAGTTGGTTGCCTGCCCTGGGATCGCCCGTAAGATAACCCACCCATTACATATCTGGATTATGTAATAAACCTGCAGCAATTTTACCCAACTCAACAGTCTGTGTGTGTGTTATTTGGGTATGCATTTTGGGGGGGGGAACAGAGGGGTGCCCCTGGTGGTACTATGCCGCCGAATGCGGCCCCCGCAGGGGGCCACTACAGTGGTCGGCGCCCTAGTGCCACCGGGGCACCGGTCACCCCTCCCCACCCCCTCCCAAGGGGAGGGGGCGGGGACGCCGACCGGTGTCCCCCCCTCTCCTCATGTTGGCCGGATGGGACGCATAAGCGCGTCACTTCCTGGCCCCTGTGGGGAAGGGGAGGCTATTTAGCCTTCCCCCACCCTCCTGGTGACCTCTTTGTCGCTCGCCACGCCGCATCCCTCCCTACCGCTTACCCAGCGTAGGCTTTGGGTGGGGGGGTTTTCAGAGCGTTGTAATGTTTCTTTTTTCGTTGCAGGCGGAGTTACAGGGCGATCTGGAAGCAGGCGGGTACAAAGGGTACCTCTGCGCGGCACCATATGGGGTGCCTGAGCCAAAACCAAGGAGCCTCATGGGAGGGTCCCGGAAGCCGTGTCGGCGCCCCACTAGTCCTGCGGGCGGTTGTGGGCCTGAACAACCGGGGGTTTGCTATGCGACGCTCCGCCCCGAGAGGATGGGCGTGAGTAGAAGTTACCAACGGCACGTGCTCGTAGAAAGAATCACCTGGATGGCAGCAAAGACGGGGTTCGCTCCCACGCTGCCCGGCTCATCAGGCGGGCAGGCGGCCCAGTTGGTTGCCTGCCCTGGGATCGCCCGTAAGATAACCCACCCATTACATATCTGGATTATGTAATAAACCTGCAGCAATTTTACCCAACTCAACAGTCTGTGTGTGTGTTATTTGGGTATGCATTTTGGAGGAGGGGGGGACAGAGGGGTGCCCCTGGTGGTACTATGCGCTGCGTTCGCCAGGCGAGACCTAAAAGAGGGTCTTCAGTCTCTTTCTGAAAGCCTTAATGTCAATCAGAGCACGCAACTCCACTGGGAGTTGGTTCCTGGCTACGGCCCCCATCCGTGAGAGGGAGCTGCCACTGGTCCTCTGCCTGCAAAACCTGGAGACATATGCCTTAATCTTGGTAGATGAACGTAGCTGCCTAGCTGGAGCATAGAAGCTGAATCTTGCTCTCAGATTGGCCGGACTGCACCCCAGGTTTCAATCCTGTGGCTCGCCTGTTACGCAGATAGCCTGTACTATGCAGTGCATTAACTAATAGAAGGTTCATACTATACAACAGTGCATTATGTTATATGTAATTACATGAAGTTGAAAGACTGAACAAAGTATCAGAATATTTTGTTTTTTTAGCCACGCCTGTGACCCCGCCCCCACTGCGCAAGCATCCCAGCTTCCATAAATTTGTAATGAACTTCGACCCCTGGAGATATGGGACATGCATAGCAGTGCTTTGTACTCATAGTAACCTTGCTCTGTACGGCTTTAAAACCAGAAATACTACTTTGTGTGCGCTATTCCTACAGCCTCCACGCCTTTGTTTCACCGCCAGCAGTCAGACTTTCTGTTTACCTGGTTTCACTTTGAGAGTTGATTCACGGTTTCTGCAGCTTCAAACATGGACGGTCTTAAAAAGGTATTTGAATTAGTCGTTGAGAGAAAAACTGCAATTGGTTATGGCATCATGGGGCTGATGACGATTGGGGGTCAACAGATGTTCTCTCTAATTGCCTTTAAATGTCCATGTAGCCACCAGAATTTCGCCTATGGAGTGGTGTTTCTTTTTGTCCCAGCCCTGGTGCTGCTTATCGCGGGGTACTTCCTGAACAGCAAAACGTGGAAACTCTTTACAGGCTGCTGTCTGAATCCATCACAAATATTCCCCAGGGGCAACCGGTGCCGGGGCCTTCACGTTTTTTGTCAGATTACGTCGAAAGCGTTGTTTGCACCAGTGATTTGGCTAGCCATGGCGCTGCTCAATGCGACGTTTTATGAGTGCGCCATGAGTGGCTGTCAGGTCGCGAGCTACGTGGAGAGCATGTGCGCAGGGAAGTCGGAGAAGTGCCCGGATGAACTCCACAGAGTGGTGTGCGGGAAAACAACCATGCCCGGGTCTGAAAACGAAGACATTCTGCTTATGCTTCAAGCCCAGTCTCAGGTACGTAATGTCGTGTTGAATGTAATGCCCCAGGGAAGGAGAGTCGGTGACTATGGGCTGGATTTGCATTATTTTCCAGGAAGGGAAAGTGCTTGTTTAGCAAAGGTTCTTTGGGGGGAAACACGTGCTACCATTTGTGTGTATTGTGATGCAGTGTGTAATGATCAACCAAACACCCTGATGAATGAGAAATTAATTGCAGAGTCGGACTGGCCCATAGGTCAATCTGGCAGTGCCTGAAGGAGCCTTGTAAGTTAGTGTGTGGGTCCATTTTATGGCCTGGTCAGCCGGTGTTTTCCGTTGTGTTCTCTGATATTACCACAGACATTGACTCCGGCAAGTACAATTGCGTGCATTCTCCCATTCCATGGTAAACATCTATGCAGTGTGTCTTTGCAAGTTAAAAACTGCCCCGATATGCAGATGTGGGCAATTTTTCTTTAGCTATCTGGTTCCCTAATGGGCGGTACTTTTATTGCGTTGCCATGGCCTATTTTAGGGCCCTGCCCGGCCCTTAATGAATGAATGGTGAACTGGCTGATTAAACCATTCCTGTAAATAACTATAGCTGCTTTAGCTAACCACACTACCAAACCAGCAGTTCATGGAACATTTCGCACTTCCAAATCAGTGTCTAGCTGGAAAGGGAACTGCTGCCATCACGCAGAAACACAATTAGATTTAGGAGCTGGATTGCACTTGATAGAAATGAAGTATACAAAAGTTCAAGGCTTGAGTCCGAATTTGATTTTCAAACTCCTTATTCTTCATTCCATCGTATTTGCAGCAAAACACATTTTTAATTCCTTTTTTGCAAAAAAGCCTTTCTTTACTGTAGAACCACATGAGCCAATAACAATTGTTTCCCAAAAGTCACTCAACATATACACAAGTATTGAGCCACAGGGTGTTGTATGATACCTCTGACTTCTTCCACTATTACATGGATAAAATACTGAGGAATATATATTTACACACAAAGAATTCATATCGAATGAATCCGTGAAGAAGCTCCTTATTGTGAGAGTTACTAGTATCGTATGAGATTAGCCCTGAAGAAGTTCCCCTATGGAAAAGGAACGAAACACATTGACTGCTTTTTATTGGAAAAATAATGGAAAGAGGAATACAAAGTTTTGAAATCTATTTGGGACTTAAGTCATGAACTTTGTATACCACATATCTATTAAGTGCACTTCAGCTCAATAGCACATATTGCATCAGAGTTCGGTATTGGAAATGTGAGCGGTTCATGAAAACAACCAACGAATCGAATATTGATGAGCATCAGGAAGTCTATTGTGGCAACAGTGCATGTGGAGTGCATAATGCATGTTTTCACATTTGCTCAAGTTTACTTTTGTGGCAACTGGAGACGCAGGCACAGTGAATCACTAAAATGCATGTGATAGCAGACGTGACATTGCCACACATAGAGCCCTGATGACATCAAATAGTTGTCACCTTGACCCATCCCTAACAGCTAACATATATCTCTTACTTGCTTCTGAGGCGAACAAGGAAAAGCAAGGACTAGAAATTATAAAAACAGTTAAAGGGCTCTTCTTAATCACCAGAGCCAAAGTCAGAGGCCTATATATTGCCGAGTCTTACAACTAAACCTGATCCATAGAAGCCCTAGGAATGTTTGCAATTTGTGAACTTCCATGGAATACAATGGTATTGCTAGCCCTGCAGCAAATATGCCTGAGTTGGGTTAAAATAAATATGACCCTTTGCAAATATATATTTTTTCCTTTTTTCTTTTACTTGAAATACATTTTGTTTATCATGTGAAGTCCACACATCCTTGCACATTTGAACAAGCATTGACAACATCAATATTTTTTTGTTTACTAAATATATGTGTGTTGCAAGGTTGTGTAATACATAGATGATGGGTAGGAGTAGCATAGAGCGTGGGCATCAGGCCATCGTTGACTTCAGCTAAGACACAGAAGGTATATGAAAAGGCAGTGGTAGTTTTCAGTTACAAAACAGGCATTGATAATTACATATTGAGAACTAAAATACAATAAAATGCTGATACAAAATAGTTATGAGTATTAGAATAATATATTCCATTATATAAATAGTTACTCGAAAAACGATGCTGTTCGTAACGTAAGCATGACATTCAGGGAGGGCACAATTAAGATCAACGAGGTAATTTACTGTTGGTGAGTAGAGGTGAAACAAACTGAAATGTCTGATTTATGGAGGCAAAAGATTTGCCCTGTGGCAATAAGGAGAAAAAAAGGAACGCTGACCATCCAGGATGACTAGAATGACCATTATCAATAAACTGTGTGACAGAGATGTGGAACGGTAAGTTTCTCGATAACAAGAATCATTACTAACATTACTGAAATGTATTGTTATGTTACTCTTGTTTGTAGGAATCAGTCAATATTTTACTCCTGGTGAAGGATAATGTGTGATAAACGAAACATGTTGAACTAGATAAGTAAGTGAGATGAATTATTTGAAAAATAAATTGGAATATGATGTGGAAGAAACATTTATTTCAGAAGAATACAGAAATGGAGTAACAACCTCATTGAATGTTTTTACCATAATGAATTCCCTTACTAATGTTTTTGGATCAATCTTGATTTTTGTTAGATTTTTTAGTGGCCCAATAACATTTGTCAACCCATACGAGACCAAATTACAGGAGTGTGAAGGCGTATCTCCCCATTACCTGAAAATTCATGGTATATGATGCATTTATTTTAGTTATTACTACTGGTCACTTACACCAGTTTTGACCTCCCCACCCACAAAGATAGCGTGCTTCCAACATGTACAGTAGTAGATACTGCCAGGTCCCATATGCCCAGCAGTATATGCAGCATCCACATAGTCAATAAAAGACATAACCAACTTCCATATGCCCAGTAGGTATGATGGAGGGAGTAGAGGAATCTTTGGTGATGAGGGGCCTGATGAAAATGTACAGTATCTCTACTCAGGTACACTTCTGAGTAGGGACATGATTGTACGGGGGCAGTGAACTTGATAGGGCATAGAGAAAGAGGGAGGCTGGGGACAGATCAGAGATGGCTGATAACCAGACTGATGGAAGGAGCACTGTGGAGATGCTGCAAGAGGGTGGGAGAGAGGAAGAGAGAGTCTAACTGTGGGTTGCTGGAAATTAAATCACGTCACTAAGGCCAAAGTGGCCACAGCA
This sequence comes from Triturus cristatus, assembly GCF_964204655.1. Lineage (NCBI taxonomy): Eukaryota > Metazoa > Chordata > Amphibia > Caudata > Salamandridae > Triturus > Triturus cristatus. Next base: position 1,231,685,301 of record NC_140589.1, on the reverse strand, counting down.
GGCAGCTGCCTCGCTGTACCCCCATACTTGTCCACAAGATGATGCCAGATTGGAACAAATGGCATAAGATGTTGAACTGCTATAGGACAGCAAGCAGCTGAATGGTAAAATGAAATTTTGCCTTGGAGTTCGAAATTACTTGCAGAAGACCAGCGCTTGAGAGTTGCAACAGGATAAAAGCATCAACAGCCCACCACATGCCCCACAATAATATCAGTAATAAATTACATTTTTTCTATATAGCTAACTCAGCTTGGTTTTAAGCACTGCTGAAACACATTACAACTATGAAATGTTTCCTTATTAAAACAAAGTAAGACAAAAAGTTGTAGAGGAATAAAAATGTGGCTGGATGGAATGCTTGATCTCAGCCACCAGCAATCGCTCGGGCCGCATACCAATCCATTGTTATTCGCCCACCATGCCACCTTAGTTTTGACTTAGCCATATGCAAATCAGTCTTGACCCTGCTCTTCATGGGAGCACTCCAGCCCGAACTGCCAGGTCAGGTCTTTCCTCAACAGGAACACAAGCAGCCTAGGACCAGTTTCACCCTAGTTAGGGCTCTTCAGCTAGGTATAGCCATGCATTGCTTGGTTCCAGTGGCACAGTGAGCCCAGGACCCACGTGGGCATATACGGCTCACTTAAGGCATCAAATGCAAAAACAACTAGATGATGGATGGGCATTGTGAGAAAACTTAACAGGATATGATAGTATTCTTTCTAACTCTTTGTAGGGAGGGCCTGGCCAAGCTCTGTTTACCATTTATTGCAGAGGCGAGTAATACAAGTCTCTGTATGTTCCCCAATTACCTTCACAAGCCAGGTTATCAAGCGCCGACCAGTGCCCAACACATGAAGGTACTCCATCACAAAGTATGTTGGCAACTCTGATATTGCAGCATTCCATCAGGTATTTAGGGTGTGGGTCAGTGCGTGGTACATCAAAAACTGCCCTCTGTGAATGTGATGCTGGGTTACTAATATGTCAAATTGTTTGTACCTGCCATACACTGGTGAGACCTCTTATTCCAGCGTCTCCTCTGGCCTCCTTCTTAGGATGTATTCATTGTTGTTTGCTGATCCAGCCAGTCCTATGCTTCTGCTGGGTTATCAAAGGAGTGTGGCATATGCACATACACTACAAGAAGCCTGGCAGGGAAGACACCCAATTACGTGAGACCCAGTTCGTAAAGGTTGTGGAAAGAGGTGAGCTATTGCTACATCACCAGAGTATAATTAGGAAATAGCATGACTCGATTGTGCTCAAGTAGAGAAAAGTGGTGCGCCTCTCACAGGGTGGTATTGCAGTCTCTGTAATGGAGGACCTTCACAAACATTTGATTGGGAAGGCCCCAGAGGAGGGTGCTACGCTAGGATATGATGTGCTACTCTATTGAACAAAATGCAGATAGCTTAGCGGAAAGACTCTGATCCAGTTCTCAAGGTAGGCTGCAGCATCTTGTCCCTCTGTCTCTCCAGCCAGCCCTAACGTATGAATATTATTTCTGCGATTTCTGCCCTCGGCATCCTCCATATGACCTTCAAGGGATCGCATCCTGTTGATCAGTTCATCTAAGTGTTTCTGGGAATCCACCAATTGTGGCTTCATATCTTTAGTCATCCTTTGGAAGGCTGAAGCTGGTAGCAACCGAGTTGATTTTCTGTTCCAGGAAAGTCCTGGAGGGTTCAATCATGCCAAAAATGTTGTCTATCTTACCAATGTCTTCCGCTGAGGTGATGGAGGCACACAATGAAGCCTTCGATGTAGAGCATGCTGTCTGCTCTCCTGATGCTTGGGACACAGAGCTTGACCTAAGTTTCCCCATGACTCTGGCGGCAACACAAGAAAATAAATGGTTGCTTCATGAAGGTGAGTCCAGGCCTGCTTGTACATTGCGCCCAGACCGGCAGGGCCACGTTTCCAGCTTAAGCAGTCTAGCCGCCAGGAGTGCAGGTCTCAGGTTGTCGAGCAACGGAAGGAGACCAATTTCTAGAAGGAGGCTATTGCTTTCTCAGCAGGAAGAGTTGTGGTTGTAATGCTTATCTGATGGGTCTTGCAACAGATCAATTCAGCAGTCTTGTAGCGCTCAATTTGGTGCATCTCACACCCCCTCTCCAAGGTGCGTTGGCACAGGCTTGCCAATGGGACTGAGATGGAGGAAGGGCAGTAACCAGAAGGCCTCTAGGTAGAGTCAATAGGGTGCAGAAGGGGGAGACGTTGTTGCCCCAGTCAGGTGGAATAGCTCTGTTTGTGGGTCAAGTAAACCCTGCAAGTCTGTATTGGCCCGGAAAGTTCCCTCTCAGATCAGTGCAGTGTCACCCAAAGCAGCGGGCTCAAGTTGTGGGGGAATCAAATCCATCCCTGGCATTGCCTCTCACAGCAGTGTCCCAGGTAGTTCCTTCACCTCTGTCTGGGGTGGACTCAACTGGGCCCTGTCAAAGATCCCATCCAGAGTCAATATTGTGGGGGTCCAGAACAGTCTCCAGCGCTTCAGTGCTTCACCGACAAGAGCAATATAAAAAATGTGTTGGGTGGATACATGCACTCCTCAGAGATCTGTATGCCTGCTCTAACCAACCCTCGGAGTCTAGTCTTATCTCCCGCCACCAGGCAGGACCAGCGGCACCCTACATACAGATGCTCCTCTGCAGCAACAGAAGCAGAGCCGCAGCGGCTCTCACAGAGGAGGCCTTCCAAGTATGCACGGGTGCATGGGCTCTCAAAAGAGTCACCAATGTCTTTCCCTTGTATGGAAGCCAGACTCCTCCAGCTGTCGACACGTGCGCCTGCAGTGGGCTTCAGCCACCCAGCTTAAGACATCCAGGCCGGAGTGCCTGCGGTCACGAGACCAGGACAGAACCCAACAATGCCGGCTTCCCTCGCCATGCTCAACTTCGCTCCATGTATGGCAGTGTCTCAGGAATGCAGTGCAGTCTCGAGGATTAATCAGTGGTCCTCTCAAAGCATGCTAAATGCTCTGAGTTGGCTGCTGAGTTATGCGCCCTCATGTAGGCTGGCTTAGCCATGCCGCCCCACCAAATACTAATGCATGTGTGAATTTGGTGGGATGAGCACTGACTTCTGCATGCTTTCCTCCATTTCTCACATCTGGTAAATACCTGACCCTGTGGTGTCGGTATTTACCAGGTGTTGTAAATACGAAGCCCCCCATCTTCCCCACTTGTGATCATCATCTAAATGGTACTACGTTAGACCATTATGTTTACAGGAGACAAAGTGGGGACGGCCAGGATCAAGGCAAGGGGCTCGGGAGAGTGGAGATCGATAACAGGTGGCACTTCAATGTGATGGTGGCCACTGGTGTGGTCTGGAGGGTGTTTACACAGAATATCGGAACCAAAAATATTGTGGGACAAAATATCATGTCAATAATTTCGAGGACAAATATATTGTGAAAGTAAGTTTCTATTTGTATGTAAAGTTTAAAACACATAACTCTACATATAGGTATCTTGACGATATATAAATCTTCAAGGTACTTTGATGTTACTTGCTACTTGAAGAATAATTTTGCTGTGTGAGGAGGGAGCGGGCCTTTTGCCGAAAAGTATCTACAAGGCAATTTTGAACCCCACCCTGCCCCCAAACCTAATCCTCCTCCCTCAAATTAAAAAGCTTGCTGAGGCTGGTGCCGATGTCCTGAGGTGTTTTCACACCACTTAATGGAGGTCGTCAGTTTAAAGCCTCGGAAAACTATCTGGAAAACCACTATTTACAGTGGTTTTCAGCTTGTTTTCCCTGCCACAGTGTGATATTGGCTCCTCACTCGGAGACCGTGTGATGGGAGCCAATATCATGTGTCACACAGTGCCAGTGTGTGAGTTGGCAGGTATGTGATGTGGAGTTAAGAACAGCAAATCTATACTTACCTATTTGCACTCACCTTCTTTCTTGTTATTCTTGTCCTGATATTCTTGTCACAATATTCTGGCAACACAATATTTTTGGCTTCAATATTCTGTCAGTGATCCACACAGTGGGCTGAAGGGGGCACAAGAAAAGGAGTGGGGAGGAGGGACATGGTCGCAGTAATCTGCAGCCTAACCTGCACATTGTGCCTGTGTGTGGACAGAGGTCTACGTGTAGCATGACTTCCGGTCACAGCAACATCCACGTTTCTTTGTTAGCCTATGCACTGACTACCATTGCAAAATGTCAATTTCCACAAAGGGGATTAATGCACTTCCACTCTTCTAAAGGGATACTTCCCATGCTTTGCATAGAAAGCCCTTTTATTTATTTATCTATGGAAGAACATGCAATGAAATTAAAGGGATTTCGTAATTAATCAACCAGCTACTCCCTGTTTAGTATTCAATTTCTTGAAAGATGTACATGGATTGCTTTCTTTCGTGGCTCTGAATTGTGGCTATGCCAAAACTTAAAAGCAACGGTGTTCTGTGCTTTTTCTCACACATATTTTGCACATATGCATGCACACCTGTTTCTCTGACATTTTACATGCTATGTTTGACTACAAAATTAGAAAGCTCTGCGAAAAGAGCCAATGAGGTGCCTTTCACAATCATTTATATTATTGTTCATATTCGAAATTTTTTCGCATTTGTTCAGTTTGTTGGTGGCAATTGTACCCATATTTTTAGCTCTGAAAAAGAGTGTCGCTGTCTCAGCGCATAAGGCTTCAAAAAATCATTGATTACACGGAGGGGGCACGAAGATGACTTTTTAAATGCATTATTGAGAATTGCTATTAAGAAGGAATAGGTTTACAATCAGGCCCAGAGAAAAGGCAAGCTAATGGCAATCCTAAAAAAGCATTAGCAATGCAATAGGTCTTGCATTTGCGAGAGTTTAAGCGATTGACATTTTAATTGACAATGCCTTTTATTTATCTGTTTTGATAATTAACACATAAATTAAATGCATAGTCATTTACAATGCAACTAGCTCAAACTCTTATAAATGCCAGACCCATTTCACTTCCAAGAACCGGCCGCCATTGTCCCGGGCTGCTTGGAAAATGAAAGCGCGCATGCAGCGCTGAATGTTGCAGGGAAGCATGTCGTGCCTGTAGTAGGAGAAACTTATTAAAGAAAATAGTGCTTACGGACTAAATAAGACATACCGTGTAACAACAGAAGTAAAAGGGCCAGTCCTCATGGGAGGTTACAAATGAAGACAAGGCGGTACTAAGGAGGGATTAACAAGCCTATTAATGAATCATAAACCAGCATTTACGAAGGACAATAACACAAGCCAGTGACAAATATGGAGAGAGGAAGATTAAGGAAGCAACGTTGTTTCTACTGAGTGTCAGTGGCCAGATGTGACTGTACAAGTTTACTGCTTATTAGAAAAAGCAGGCAGACTGAGAGACAAATGGATGGTCCCGTAATCCTGGAAGGGAGGGCTAGAACAGGGGTGCTCTGGGGTCCTCGAATGTTTTGAAAATTAAATATTAGCAGATTAATAAGGTAGATATTTAAAAAATGGAAATTAAATGTTTTAAAACGCTCTGTAAATGTGAAGAAATTTAAAATTGGAAGCAAAAAATTACATTGTTGTCCTGATTTGTGGGAGCAGCACGAGTACAGCAAACACAATCCAATATGGACGATTAGTGACCTCAATTGAAGCAGCACTAGTGTGTGATGGCAAACAAATGACAAAGTATCCATCAGGAGCAAAAAGGAAAGTGATATGCTAGAATCTAGGATACTGCAGTTTGAAAAGTTCCAACTTCCCTATGAAAATTTCAGTTTCCATGTATTTTTTTGTTTGTGGATTAAATAAAAAATATCATATGTTTGTCTTTGTTTCATTGCACTTGTTTCTGTATGTTTAATGTTTAGTGGTTCAAATTGTAGAAATTGCTTAAGCAGTAGTCTCCGGCTTTTAGTAGAGATCCAATGAGGTTCCACAGAAGTCTGAAGGTTAAGACTCGCTGGGCTATAAAGCAGACAGAGATACATGGGAATGAGTAAAAAGCAGGGATACAAGTACCTCACAAAGAGCTACTCCCATCCCTCTGTGCAATATACTTAAGTGGACCTCCTTAAAAAAGTTAAAAAAATTCATCCTCATAAACACCTCGTTAACATTTTAAATCCATCGCCTATGGGGACAACATTTTCCCATACATCAAATTTAAACTCCTCTTAAGAGAAGGACACCCGTAAATCAACTATACAAATAAATCCTTGGCAGAAGAATTATTTCCACAATGCAAAGTATACTGGAAAGACCCACCGCTACAGAAAAAAAGGTAACTTCAACCAAGAAGATCATGACAGTAACTTAACGTTCACAAACCGACCATGCTCGAAAATACATAATTATGGTAACAGCTGCTACTGAAGCCAACAAATGTTAAAATCACTCCCATCCTACAACATTATCAATATATCTTTCCAGGCCACCCTGAAGCGCAGCACTGAAAAGTAAGCATACAAGTTATGGATGGCACTGTTCTCATCATTCAGTGGCCTCAGAGTGTGGTCATTGGACCATCTTAATGTTTAGGGTACATCAGATTCCACTGATCCCTGATCCTAGATGAATATCCTCTTATCACACATGAAACTGAATATCTGAGCACTACTGTGGTTCTTTCACAACCAACTTCAATATATTCAGATGGCATCTCCATATCCCCTAGGTGACCGGTCACATGAGGAGTACCCCAATAGTGCTAGCAGTGTTATCTTTGAACCCACACAGAAGAGGCACAGCAAAGGTAGCCACAGCGCAATCTTCCTTGAGACACACGGAACAGGCCCCTTACATCGATAAGCCTACTGTGAAGTAACTAATCCAGATGCTGCATGTTTGCGTCTAATTTTAGTAATCACCGACATCTTGGCACAAGGTAGCCATAGGGATACTGTAGCCATTTAAGGCATATGGTGGGCCTGGCCTGAGACATCCACACAATAATATATAATATGGCTTTCTAGCCATTATGGTGAACTTTGCATAAGTTGTCACTAACTGATGTATCATGATCATTCTCACCATCATGGAGGCCACCTCTGGAATAATGAGGACATTGTCATATGGAGGCTATCCTTGCTTTACTGTCAGGATCGTTTACTTTATCGGGGACCACCCAGATATATTGGTGGACATCCCTGACAAAAATGACTACCAATGACTTCTGTTATTCATCCTGTCAAAAGGTGGGGTTCAGTGACATCTGCAGGGTACCAAAAACATAATGATTGGTATTGCTGGTAATGAATTGTGCTTATACTTTTTCCTTCAAACCAGAGAACACTTGCTGCTATAGCTGTTGTTTCACGATTTATGTGGAGGCAAAATATCCTCGTCATAAATCATTTTAATGATATTATCATCAGCACCGCTGTAGAACGAGCCTGAATATTAGAGTAACATTAAGGACATGTCTGGTGTTTGAACCAGTAACGTCTTTGTAATCTCCCGTAGCGCATATTTCTGAGATTGGCATATCTGTCTAACTTGAGAGATAACCCGGCTATCTAATGATTTGGTGTAACCTTTTATTTTTTACACCCTTCCTTCTGCAAGTAGATTCACAGAGCAGATGGGAAATGGAAAGGAGATGGAAATGAAGAAAAATGAATATATATTAACTTGAAAATCATCTTAAAAATGGAAAGGAGCAATGTCAAACCACATACCAGAGTATTTGTTACACCTTTAGAGATATTGGACTAAAAATGCTCAATTTTCCAAGAGTTGTCTCCATAGAGAGGACTTTTCTGGAAGATGATAAAAAATATTGGAATATTTCACAATGGCTCCTTTGTACCTGCCTGTAAAATCTATGACTTTTTAAAACTAATTTGAAAATGGTGCTGTAAAATGCACAATGCTGTCATTTTGTTTTATTTTCTTGAAAGTTGTGATGTTGCTAATCCCTTGGGAAGGCAGTTCTTGATGAATTAGATTATTTAATTAATCTTCTCATATCACTTAATAGAAAACTGCCTTCTGATGGCTATTCCTTCCCACAGATTACTCACCTTATAAATATTCTCCAGGTGCCAGACTGGATCCAGAAACCTTACCCCTAGTAATAGCACTTCGGTACCGCCAGGTAGCTCCATACAACTCCAGTTGTGGCTCTGCCAACCCAGGATGCATCAGCATCTGGCTCTATATGGTGATAACTAGGGCACTAGTGTCCGTTTCTATTCTTCCATGTCTTGTCGATAAGGATCTGAAGCTTTCCCGTGCTCATGCTTTTGCCATGGTCCAGCTTCCGAAAAGGAACACAACTGATAAGGCACTGCACCATGTGCCTTTAGGGCCACATACAATGCCATCACTGGTGCCACCCTCAAAGACAATTTCTCCACTACTAGCTCCAAAAACCTTGAAGTTGACAGACCTCATCTGAGTGGCAAAAGAAAAAGCTTGGAGCGGTTTTGATGACAAACCTTTGGAATATCCCCACCCTAGAGCAAAGAGGTTCCTGTTAATACGAATTCTTTGGATCAAATTTTGATGCTTTCGGGAGGCCGAAAAGGGATTACTTGTGGATGGACATTTCTTATGAACTTCAGTGTCTGCTTGTGCACCTGTATTTGTCTATGACCTAAGTTTATATTCAGTGTTGTGTATTCTGAAATTTACCTCATAGTATGGAGTGTCCCTCAGCATCCAAGCAAATCTTGCTTTTTATAAAGTTTTAAATAAATTAAGTGAGAAAACAAATATTTTGGCATGCACATAGTGGGTGAAAAGTTGCCTTCCTTAATGCAGTCTGCTCAAAAAATTAGAATGTATTTCATAGTCTGAATTGAGTACAGTGGTGCTGGAAAAAAAATCAGGGGTTGGAGTTCCCACAATGTTTCATCACTGTAGTGTTAAAGATTGTGATACATTCAATTGTCACACGTAGAACAAGTGCAGCAAATGCATTTAGCAGAGAGTGGTAAGGGTGTAGTTTGTAGCAAGGTCTGTTAGTGCACCGTCATTTACAAACATGTGTTCCACTGAAATGATCACTAAATTTGCACAGACATACAGTTTTACAGTTAGAACGGTACAACACACAAATGATAATGTGAGGACATCTGGTTTGAGTGAATATTTTAAATGGGCACCATCAAGTGTATTTATTTGTTTTGATCCTATTTAGCTTTTTGTATCCATTACACTTACAAATAATGTGCTTCATTTGTATTTCCTAACTGCTGATATATCCTGAAATATTTGCATAGGTGGTTTACAAGCCTTTACATTTTGTTGTGTGTTAGAAAAAAATGACATCCTACAGCCTTTCCTTTCACACTCACTGTACCAAACATAGTTCACTTTTCAAAATCCTCTAAGGTTGCAATCAGAGAAAGAACCTCCCTTTTAAAAGAAGAAGCAGCGATTTGTCAGAAGACATAGCTTGACATCGATCTCGGTACTTGGAACACACAGCAAATGTGAGAAGACAAAAACAAAATTTGAAGGCATCTTTATTGCTCATTCACCTTCTGAACTCCAGCATGGTAATTTTGAGGATCCTGCAGCAACCCTGTCACCGGTACATCGAGTGCCTATGCTTGAGTAATTACCCTTAATATGATTTCTTGTGTTATGAACCCTCCATAGCGACACTGGGGTGGGAGTGGGGACTGCCCTTTGCTGGATTATGAGACCTTGTTGAGCAGGTGGGCCTTCTCAATAGGCCACCCTACTGCCTCCACTCATTTCAACCTAACCAGGTGAAACATTGGAAGGAACACTAGTTACTCTTTGCCCTCCTCTCAGGACTGTGAACTGAGGCAAGCACTCCTCTTCTAGAGTAGCACGCTGCTTCCACACAAGCTCAAGTAGCTTCTTACGTCCCTTTCCGTGTCTCTGTTCTGCTCCACACGAAGCTTCTTCATCGATCTTCTGAAGGTGGTTTTTGGCTCGTGGAGTGGCTTTGACTACTTTCTCACAATAAAACAAGGAAGGACTCTATTCTTCTATGTTTTGTAGACACGAAAGACATCAGCAGATGTTCGTAGATCCTGTTTTACCGAAGTCACAAGTTGTGTTTAAAAATTCATCTATGATTCCCTAAATTAAGGTAGCAAAAAAAGCACTTTCAGGTGATCATGGAAATGACTATCCATGAAGACTGTTTTAGGCAAGAATATAGTAATCACTCCAAACGGAAGGTAGAAGAACATCTCCTTTTTTCAATGGCAACCCACACACACAAGTCACAGCTCCCACAACAGTTTTGCACCTTCTCCTGCTCTCCACCCTCCTATTCTGAACCCTTACATGTCATACTAGAATGTGGAATATCACCAACAGAACATTATACAGTAACACCTTACACTATAAGAATTACCTGGAGCGGGAAGTTTGAACCTGGAGTCCAGATATCGCCGTGAGCCTGGTCCGCGACGGGGAAGTTGCTGGTGTCCTGCCCTCCCTCGCTCACCTAGGAGTTCCGTTGGTGTTCCGTTGTGTCAAAACCTGCCGTTGCTGTTGCCGCTGTGCCATCTTGCGGCCCCGGTGAGAGGAGACTACAGCTCCCAAGCGCCCTAGCGCCCCATCGACGTCACCGAAGCGCCCGGAGGCGCTCAAAAGAACGCCGCTCCCTCGGTGGAGCAGGAAGTTTGAACCTGGAGTCCAGATATCGCCGTGAGCCTGGTCCGCGACGGGGAAGTTGCTGGTGTCCTGCCCTCCCTCGCTCACCTAGGAGTTCCGTTGGTGTTCCGTTGTGTCAAAACCTGCCGTTGCTGTTGCCGCTGTGCCATCTTGCGGCCCCGGTGAGAGGAGACTACAAGCTCCCAAGCGCCCTAGCGCCCCATCGACGTCACCGAAGCGCCCGGAGGCGCTCAAAAGAACGCCACTCCCTCGGTGGAGCGGGAAGTTTGAACCTGGAGTCCAGATATCGCCGTGAGCCTGGTCCGCGACGGGGAAGTTGCTGGTGTCCTGCCCTCCCTCGCTCACCTAGGAGTTCCGTTGGTGTTCCGTTGTGTCAAAACCTGCCGTTGCTGTTGCCGCTGTGCCATCTTGCGGCCCCGGTGAGAGGAGACTACAGCTCCCAAGCGCCCTAGCGCCCCATCGACGTCACCGAAGCGCCCGGAGGCGCTCAAAAGAACGCCGCTCCCTCGGTGGAGCGGGAAGTTTGAACCTGGAGTCCAGATATCGCCGTGAGCCTGGTCCGCGACGGGGAAGTTGCTGGTGTCCTGCCCTCCCTCGCTCACCTAGGAGTTCCGTTGGTGTTCCGTTGTGTCAAAACCCGCCGTTGCTGTTGCCACTGTGCCATCTTGCGGCCCCGGTGAGAGGAGACTACAGCTCCCAAGCGCCCTAGCGCCCCATCGACGTCACCGAAGCGCCCGGAGGCGCTCAAAAGAACGCCGCTCCCTCGGTGGAGCGGGAAGTTTGAACCTGGAGTCCAGATATCGCCATGAGCCTGGTCCGCGACGGGGAAGTTGCTGGTGTCCTGCCCTCCCTCGCTCACCTAGGAGTTCCGTTGGTGTTCCGTTGTGTCAAAACCTGCCGTTGCTGTTGCCGCTGTGCCATCTTGCGGCCTCGGTGAGAGGAGACTACAGCTCCCAAGCGCCCTAGCGCCCCATCGACGTCACCGAAGCGCCCAGAGGCGCTCAAAAGAACGCCGTTCCCTCCACGTCGCGGGACGCGTGCGGGCGGGCGCCGGACGAAGCCCGGACAAAGGGCGGGCCGTCTGAGGCCAAAGGAGGCCGGGCTGGGCTACCCCTCTTGCCTCTACATCATACCGCTGACTGGTACGTTAACTTTGCTGCTTGATTGACTCGGTGTAGTGCTCTACATCAGACTGTTTGATTATATTTCATGCTGTGACTATCTCGTTCCCTTAGTAGCTATGGCAATGTCCACACGCTCGGGCAGGGGAAGCACATTGGGAGGGGGTTCCGTAAGTGGCACTCTTGACCACTTTATAATTCGTGCCTGCTCTGTATTAGAAAAAGAAATTGCAATTACAGAGCGGCGCCTCTCCCTGGACGCTTTAAAAGATAAACGCTCCTCAATGGGCGCATTTGCGCTAGTTGCTTCACCCGCCCAAGCCAACACCCAAGTGGTTGACACTTCAACAGGGAACTTACCACGCCTACCGATGAGTGTGGATACACATTCTCCTGGTCCTAGTGACCCTGCCCCCGTGACATTGCTGGACCTTTCATACTCTCCCCTGTTAGTTGCTTCCCAAGTTACACCTAATACTGCTAATACTGTCACTTCATCTCTTGTAACCCTTGTGACTACTGAGCCATCCACTGTAGTGGACCCAAAAATCGTTCCAAACAAAAGGAAAAGAGTGGGTAGTGGTAACAGGGAGGATCAGGCAAAAGCTCCAAAAAAAAGCAAAAGTAAATCACGTATTGGCATGGGTAAGAAAGTGGGTCAAACAGCTCCACCTACACCCCATCAGCTTAGGATAAGATCATCCCCTGTTCATCCGGTCAACTCAGCCACTGATACTTTTGCAGAGCAACTTTTCCAACAATCTGCATCCCAAAATGACCTTGACCCTCAACTTGTATTGATTGGTCAACTTGAAAAAACTATTAAATCTTTGCTACTTCCTATGATGGAAAGAGTAAAATTATTGTCTGAGAGGCTCGAGAGATTTGAGCAGGCCTCTCTTGACAACTTCTTTTCTCTTAAGTCCCTAATCAAGTTGTATTCAAAGTTAGGTCAGGACCACGATACCATTGTTGACCCTTCTTTAATTACCTCTAATGAATCTATACCTCAAGTCGCCTTGTCGAAACCAAATGTCGCCTCTAATTTAGGCCCAAAGAATGGAGTTATCCCACCAGATTTAAGGCCTTCAATACCCACATCATCTTCGGGTAGCTCTCCTTCAAATAATAAACCAGCCTCTGGCTCGACTGGTAGCCGTCCAATTTCCGGGGCATTGGGATACCTTGCTGAATCTGCTCAGAATCCCTCAAAATCATCCATCAATGAACCCATACAAATTCAATCTAAAGTCCCCCCTACTGGCTCTGAACAGTCCTTACCTTGTGTTAATCTTCCACCTGAGTGCCTACCCTATGTTGCCATTTTGACTGGAGTTCCGCACCCTAAAGCTGCCAAGCCAGAATCTTACATCGAACTACATAACAAAATAATACACTGGCTGAATATTAATAGGCCACTCCCAAAACACTTGGATGGGCAGGTTCTTCATGTCAGAAGGGTAGCCTGGGTGGGCAACAAACCGAAAAATACTCCTGGCGATTGTGTCATCATAAATTTCAGGGACCCCCGGATCACAAGATTAATTTGTAATTACCAACAACCCACTATGAGTGGCATAAGATGTCTAGATTTAAACCACTTCTACTCTGATACTGTTTACCCTCATTATTTGCACTCTTCTTTTTTCCAATCATCTTACGATGGTTATTTCAAGGGAGTTGTAAACACCAATGAAAAGGCTTTCCCTACTTTTGCCCCCAGCAGATATCATGATACTTATAGCTGCTACGAGCATTATTGACATGGAATCCCAACAGTGGTAGATATTCCTCCTGCCGTTGAAATTAATACCAACTCAAAAGATCTTGAAGTAGTTATTGACCTTGATAGGGATCCCCTCCAAACCGACTCAAGTCCTCATGCTCAGCAGCACTGTTCCCAACATACTTTAATATCTCAGGATACTAACCACCTCCTATTGCCTTCTTCTCTTACCCCAACCCTGGCTACTCCTAATTATTCCAACTCACCTGCACTGCAAGACACAACTACTACTTTTCCCTCTCTTAGGATCATAAATTGGAATGTAGCTGGCCTTGCCAACAAATTAGACCTCCCATATTGGAACTCCTTCATAACGACTTATAGTATCTGTATTTTCCAGGAGACTTGGGCAACAGAGCCGCATCATATGATTGGCTATACCACCTTTTGCATACCGGCTATCCCACCCTTGACAGGAAGAGGACGTCCCTCGGGCGGCCTGTTGATTTGGGTTAGTACTTCACTTGGGTGCACCATTAGGCAGGCCCATATTGCCTCCCCTGATATATTAAGACTTACTCTCAAGGGAGCCCAGGGAAACAAGTCTCTTGATATATTTAATGTTTATGCAAGGGGCCTCAATGGAGGAGCTTTGTCACCTACACTTGTACTCCTGGAGGGCGAACTACGAAAGTGCCATCATGCATCTTACGTCCTGGTAGCAGGAGACTTTAATTGCTCCTTCGAGCCCCTAGCCTCAGTAGATCTTCCCGATCTGCTTGAGGATGACGCTAAACGTGGCATTCCGTCATTAACGTTGCCTCCTATCAAGAGATGGACTAAGTCTGTTGTATTCCTGAACACCATGACCTTGGAGTTTGGCTTAAGGGCGGCCAATGGTAGAACACCCTCTGACCCCCAGGGTGCGCACACCTACAACAGGCCTAATCACACCTCAAGGATCGATTATATATTTCTCGACCTTAAACTTTGGATATTCATGGTGGACATGGAAATAATTCCCTCTCACAATAGCGACCACAACCAGCTATCTCTTTGTATTAAACCACCATGGGTAGATCCACATGGGTCCTTGTTCCTTCCAGCAGTTAGTTCTCTACAAACCTCTGAGGTTTATCCTGCCAACTGTGAGAGGCGTCTTAAATGGCGCAAAGTCATGCTGGATGATGGTAAGGTTGAACTAATAAGGTCAATCTTACATGCTTCACAAGTCGAGTTGGCCCAATCAAATATCCATCAGGTTGCCCTTGACAGGGCTCCCTCTGTCTTTCAAGACACCATTCTCAAACGGGGAAACATATTTCGAATATACAACAAGGGTGGTCCATCGAAGGGAGGGCTTAAACCTATCCCTAAGAATGGCTGGTATACGCAAAGTTGCAGAATTAAGAAATCTGCTTTAATAGTGGCCCTAAAAAGTGGGATTGTATCTGCAATTCAGAAAGCTAGGAAAGATTATAAGACTTCTGTCTCTAACGCCAAAAAGTCCTGGGAGGAGCAGTACTGGCAGACCCTGAGGGAGGCTTCCCTTAAGCGCAACCCTGGTGCCTTTTGGGACACAATTAGATTAAAGAATAGACCAGTCCATGAACTTTTGACATACAATATCACTGGTATAGCATGGTACGAGCATTTTTATAAATTATATTCCACCGGTCCTGAGAATGTGGAGAAGCTTTTTCCCGAGGGGACATTCCCCCTCGTGGACGTCCTGAATATTGACCCCTTCTCGGAAAGAGAGGTTCATAGTGCTATCCAGTCCATTATCCCGCAGAAAGCAGCTGGCCCGGACGGCATTCCCGGTGATGTTCTTAAGCTTGATCCATCTAACTGGGGGAAGTTACTTTCTACCCTCATTAATGCCATCATAAATGGCGCCCCGGTCCCCGAATCTTGGAAGGGGGCCGAGGTCGTTCCCATTTTCAAAAAGGGTGCTTGTGACGATCCATCTAATTACCGGCCAATTAGCCTGATCGACTCCTCCCAGAAGGTCATCGGGAAAGTGATATTGGAGAGGATACTAACTTGGGTGGAGGATAATGGCATCCTCTCTGATTATCAAGCAGGCTTTAGGGCCGGAACAGGCACTATAGAACAGGTCTTTAGATTGTTTCTTATCTATTGGAAGGTCGTCCTCCTTGGAAAGGGCAGTCTCTATCTAGCCTTCATAGATTTAAAAACAGCATTTGACCTTGTTCCCCGAGATACTCTTTGGCGGGTCCTGACCAATATGAACATCCCTTCTTATCTGTTGGCCCTGCTAGTAAAACTTCATGATGGTAATTATGCCCAAGTACGTTGGGGTCCCCAGGGTCAGAAAACTGAGAGAATCCCAGTAAACAGGGGCGTCCGCCAGGGATGTGTTCTTGCTCCCACCCTTTTTTCACTTTATGTGAATGGGGTGGTGGATCACCTGCGGGAAGTTCCTGCTGATGCACCTTCCCTGGCGGGCGAACGTGTTCCAACTCTCCTGTTTGCTGACGATACTCTCCTTTTGTCTAAGACACCCATGGGCTTGCAAACTCTTCTTGACAGCTTCCAATCTTTCTGCAACGACAGAGGCCTTATTATTAATACCATCAAAACAAAATACCTAATTTTGAATCCCCCGAAAAAATTAGGTCGGCCTCCAGTCTTAAATGCAGTCTCTCTCGAAAGGGTCAAAGAATTTGATTATTTGGGCATCCGCATCACAGATACTATGCGCTGGAAATCTCATTTACAAAAGATGCTCTTAACCCATAAGAGGGTCACTGGTGCCCTTCTCAGAGAACATCGTTCCTCCTCAACTAGGCCAATAGCTCCAGCACTGGATATATACAAGGCAAAGGGCGTGAGCTCGGCACTTTACGGTGCCGAACTATGGGGCTCAAATAATATTGAGGAACTTGCCAAGTCCGATTCCAGTTTCTATAGGGAACTGATGGCACTTCCACAGAGTACACCTATAGTGCCTTTATTGTCGGACTTAGGATGCCATGCGCTGATAGACCTGGCAAAAGTACGCCCTTTACTTCTCTGGGCACGGCTCTGGCGGACCCCGGAACTAACTAAGTATGCGGAGGGCTTGTCCGAAATACTTTCCATGCCTTCTTGGAATAAAATTAAATGGCTGAAAGATATAAAGACCCTTCTCTACGACCTTGGTCTTAAAGATGCTTGGATAAACAGAACTTCACCCCCGAAAGCTGAGTTGAAGAAAATCTACTGGAGTTGGGTTATAGGTAAAAGGAATTCTAGTTCCCAATTCGGTAGATGTACCACTGAGTTCCTTCTTCTCAAAGATGTAGTTCGCTTTGAGCCTTATCTCGATATTATTCAGAAGCCATATGACCGAGCCCTTTATTTTAAATTTAGGGTTGGCACCCTCCCGGTGCGCGAGCTGACCGCTCGCTGGTAATCTTCCTCTCAAACTTCACCTTTTTGTCCTTTCTGTGAAACCAAAATCGAATCTATTGCACACGTGCTTTTTGCATGCCCAGAATATAAATTCCCAAGATCATACTGGCTCAAACCCCTATGCAGAAGCCTGGGCACACGTGACCACCTTATAGCGCTGCGCATTCTTAAATCAGACACGCGATCTATGTACGCTTGCGCTTTATCAAAATTTCTAAGGTGGGCCTGGCTCTTAAGAACTAAAGCTCTTGCAGTTCTTGGCTAAGTAGCCTGACTGTTTCTTTTACTTGCCCGTGTATGTATTTTATATTGTCTTATTTATAATGTTTACATGTTTTTTATAGAAAATTTTGTAGATCCTGGGAATACGATGAGTTTATATGATTCTTATATTGGTGCCACATGTTTGTACATTTTATATTTGTATGTGCTTTTTAAGATATTTTTTAATCGAAATAAAGCTTATTTCAATTCAATATAAGAATTACCTTTATCACAAAGTACTTTGAATCTCCCTTGCAATGCTTGAGTGTACTCTGCCTTTGCCACGCTCTATATCCATTTTCAAAACATTCCCCTGTTTCTCTCAGTTCTGTATTAGTGTATTCCTCCTTATTTTCTATTGTGTTTATTCCTTCAGAGGAATTTTGGCCGTTGTGTTTTTCTTTATGTAGGAGCCCTCAGCCTTCCTCCATTTTGGTTGTCTCCAGTCTTCCACTTCGTTGGCCTCCATGCTTCCCCTCCTTATTTTGTCACTTTGATTTGCATCCTTTTGTTACTTCCTATTCCCATTTAAGAAGGATATGGTGGCTTAGGAAAGGATCGCCCTTCCCTCAAGAAAGGAGCAAATAAAAAAGGAGGAGGTAAGGCCTGCTATTGAAAGTTTGGTCCAAAATATAATAGCTGGATATGATAATAATTTCAAATGTATCGGTCGCTCACATCAAACATCTTTCATTCACAACCTATTATTAGCGCTAGCAAACCCATAGTTTCAACTGCAATCGTTTGCTTGTAGCATTACATATACCACAAATACAAATTAAAGTGTAACCCAGTGCTGCCTTTAGATGTTTTTTTAAATATAAAGTCTATTCGACTTCAGATATAGATCAAAAATGTTTATTACTATTACGTGAATTAACTTACAGTAGGCACGATACCAGATTTTCTACTCACATATCGATTTTAAATACTTTTGAAACACAAGGAAAGTTGAACAAACCATAATATAACAAAAGCTTGTCTCTGAACGAAAACATTTTTATAATATATCAACAAATGAATCAAAAAGATGAAGTAGGATATATGTTCAGTGATATACTGATGTGATTTACACGACTCTACCCAAAACAATAGAGATTTCAAAATGTGTGCATGTATTCAGAACAAGCAGTCCAGCTGGGCTTGTGTAATAAATGAAGGTGGCATTTAGAGAGTTAATTCAGCAATAAAAGGAGCGAAGTGAAAGAGAGGAGGATTGACAACCTCTCCTACTGAGAAAAATACACATCCTCTAGTGGTCATGTGCATCTATTGAAGGTACCTAACTCGCAAAAGATACTCTGTGAGCTCTCTTATTTTGTGTGCCATGGCAGTGCAATATGAATTTATTTAGGAGAACATATGTATGGGTAATGTGTTGTACATGTGCAGTAGGAAGGTACTCATTCCATGATTTTCAGAATATATGTATAACTTAGTTCTATAAAGGTTTCAGTCCAGAATTTGAAATAGTAATGCACCATAGAACTTCAACTTACCCATGGCTATAAACTTAAATGACTTACTTGTCAGATAAGCCGCGCTTAATTTGAGCTGGTGGTTGCCAGTGGGGGCACTCATTTGTGGGGACTGGCACTTATTTTTGCTGTCAGATATTTCCCGAGAGCGAGAGAGTGGAAAAAGAAAGAAAGAAGGAAGGAGGAAAAGAAACACAGGAAAAAGTCACAAAGGGATAAAGTAGGAACCTGCAAGAGTGAGATAAAGGGGTGTGTCTTGTAGTGAATTAAAGAGGCCTGAGGTGGATTGAACATTACGCAGCCTTAGTATTCACACTAAATAGCGTCGGCCACGTGGTTCTGAGCTCCGCTTTGGGCACCAGGATTCATACTTTTACAAATTAAGCTCTGTAATACAGGGAAAGATTCACATAGCCTCTACGCCTCAAATAAGAGTTTAATCCATAATCCTGCTACTATATAAACTGATAATTCATTTCCTCTACATGATTCACAGTCCTGTCTCTGCACCACTTTGAGGTCCCGAGACATGATCCATCTTGGCCACTATCTGCCTTGTAGCAAGGGACTTACCTGTCAGGCTCATTCGACATGTGCTACATCTGTTGCAGCAATGTTTTCACTTTGAAACTCAATCTTCTGTTGCTTGCATCTGATCCCTTCTCCTACCTATCTCATCTGGTTCTTTAAGTTGCAGCCCCTATTTCTCGTATGTCTGCCTTTTGAGAAGTGGCCAATCATACGTTGGGAACAAGCTGCTGTTCTCGTGGACCTTTTTTCACAAAAAGCTGGTTCTACACAATCATGAGTCGTGAAATCATAATTCCATTTCTGGTACTCATACACAACATGATCTAGTGCTAACAAAGCCGTGACACTATCGTTCTTTACCCCTAAAACAAAATGGGAATGCCAACATTTAGAAATCTACTCGCTATCTATAATCCTTGCTTCCTAGATCTTCCTTAAAGATCCTTGCAGGGATCCTTAAAATGACTTAATAATGTAAATTAATTCATTAGGAGGAAATGAACACTACAAACACCCCTGCTCATACCTCCCTTTATTTGTTTTACAGTTGCTTGGATGGGCCCTGATTGTAACCACTCTCTTACTGTCTCTGTTGGGTACCTGCTACGCCAGCTGCCGTTCTAAGGTGAGCTACCTCCAGTTGACTTTCTGGAGGACCTACATTGAAAAGGAAAAGGAACACTTCGAAAAGCTATCAAAAGAATATGCGAGCAAGCTTGCAGAACGGAACCTTACAAGTTTTTTTGAGAATAAGGATCCCGAAGCATTTGACATGCCATCCAACAAGGCCTGGGAAGAGGTATCCTCTCTGTATTCCTTCAGCCGGGAGCAGCAGTATTACAGCACCATGCATCGATATGTAGAACACGGCGTAAAATGTATTGATGCAGAAAAAGAAAACGGTATTGCAGAAAAAGATAAGCATGTTGATGGCGAGCAAGAGATAATGCTAGACTTTGTAGATGGACAGAATGCACAAGTTTAGCACACAAATCACCAAGGTCTACATGCACTTTTTATATGTGTCAAAGAACATTTTTATACAATGCATCTATCTTTGTAAGTACATCTGTTTATTTCTGGATTCATTTTATTTGCCCATTGTGATAGCTTTAACCTTTCCAAAATATTTCCACTAAGAAGGGCCACCCTGCCATGAGTGCTCTACCACAAACCATTCATTCCTACTCCCCCTTGACAAAATGACTTCTACTGCATTATGGTTTAAGAGGAGAAAGTTTCAAAACACTCCTAAAGTTTAGAGAGAATTATTGATAACTCCTCTGGACACATTATAATGAAAGGTCCATGTAAAAGTCTCAAGTTCCTCACATAAACTGGGGAACAGAAGGCCTGAAACGGTGCCCCTCCCCTAGGATATATTCCAATTGAGTGAATATAAATATATCATAGAGATTCCTGGGTAACTAAGCATCCTATGCCACCTCTCTGTAGATGTGGCCATCTTCCTGAAACTGGCTAAAGAAGTCTCTCAGAACCTGTTCCCTCATCAGTGGTACAAACCCAGGAGCATCCTGACTCTCTAAAAATTCATCAATATCCAGTATGTTAGTGGATGTATCAGCAAAGAACCCACTCCGTTAGATCTGACAATCACATAAAAGAAGCCACATTAGAACAATACAGCAATAAAATGTGGCCATCAAATATCTTAACGATACTCAAATTCTCCTAAGATTAGAAGAAGACACACATCAGACTGAAGATATAGCTAATCAATCGATCACTGATTTAACAGAAATATGTGAAAATGGGCTCAAGCCGAAATCTACTTTCATTCTCCATTAGACCAAAACAACATTGATGTGCTGTATAAATGAGTAACAAGAGAATTTAAAAAAATTACTTTAGAAATCACAGCCTCTAGAAGATTACAAAACTTGTCAAAATCAATAGACAACCTAGCAGTTTTTGAAACAGTTGAGTGCCCCCCCAAAATACCCCACTAACTTTAAAGTACCCCGCTTTAAAGTACCCCACTGATTTGACCAATCTTGTACCAGATCTCAACTGCAAATGACCGCACATAATGTATGAATTTATTATTTTCACAGCTTGTGCATAACGTGAACTCTAATATTAAATAAAATGAGAATGGTATTTAAATCCAGTTCAGAATCAAGCTATTGGCATTCTTTACAGGTACAAGTGCATCTTTACTATCTTTCATATATCAATTTGGATAAATGTAATGCTGACATGAAACTATCCCCTGATGCAGTGGCCAGTACAAAGTAGGAAATGCAGATTGAAACATAAAACAGTCAGTAAGTGATTGAATGGACAACTGACTTGTATGAGGAGAAAGGGAAGGATGTTGGCACATCAATGGCAGGAAGCAGGTCTAGACCAAATAAAGGCGCCTACAAGATAAAGATAAGGGAATATCATAAAGTAGTAATGGACAAAATAAATCGCAGTGTAATACCCAGTTAAATGACCACACATAAAAGTGGCAAATATTTTAAAACATTACATTAAATCGCTGAACTAGTCTACGTGGTGGATATGATTGCCCCATCCCAAAGACTAGGAGAAAGTGCTTTCATATTATTTCCCAACAAAAAAAGTGATAACCATCACCTGACAATGACCCCCATTGTCATATCACTCAGTCTTCAGAACATTCACCCCAGCTTCCACTGAATCCCTGACCTGATCAGGCTAGAACACCCAGTCCTCATCTCACTCAACAAAGCCATGTCAAGCAAGCTGCCTCAAAGAACAACTTCACGGCAGCACTGAAGAACATCATTACCTTGTCTCTGTGCTGCTGAAAAGTACTGCTTAAAACAGCCTTAATCAATCTATTACCAAAGAAACCCAACACAAACAGACCTGTCAAACACTAAAACTATATCAACGTCCAGATAAAAGCAAAAATCTCAGAATGGCCCCGGCATTGTTGGCTTCTTCTATATTCTACACTTCAAATAAAGTTATGTCTTTTGATCTTGAAATCCTGTAAATTTAGCTACAGGATTCCACCAAGATAAGCTCTCTCTCCTGTTGATTGTCTAACCACCCACTTGTCAGCTGAATTAAACCATGCTTTTGCGGATGAAAAAAAGATAACAGGCCACTCATGATTGGCAGGAGAAAAGAAACACCACACATCCATCTTCTTAACAGAGGCATCTGAATAGATGCCACTGAAGAAACTGTTCTTCAGATGGCTCCAAGATGGAAGTGTTACTGTTAGATAAAGTCAGGCCAGAACAACACTGTAAACAAACTCAGCAACTGGGGGTCCATGGCACTCTTTGTTATCATTCCTTCCACGAGTGAACGCAGCAATAGTTGGCGCAATTACAAAGAATATTTTATTTATTTTATATTGGAATTCCAGTGTTGGTCATGAAAGGCCACGGCTTCGCCAGATTTTGTGAGGCTGATTCTATGACAGAACATTCACATAAGATAATTTTACAAATAATAATTCTAAACAGAATTATTTTACATAGTCGGCGGTTATTCTGAAAATCTGAAATTGATCCTGCCCATCCAAACATATAATGGACACTCACATTATATGGTTATTAAATATGTGAGGACACTGAATAACATAACATAACACAGACTCATGTAAACGCAGGTAAAAGGAGATACTAAAAATAGTAAAACATTAGTCTGTGCTGCGTGTATTCATTAGCTATCAGCTACTATCCAGGACTACTATAATCTGAAAACATATCTAAATCATGTTAATCACTGCGTGTTGAGGTATTTGGTAGCATAGAGGATGTCTAATATGTCTAGTATGGTGAATTTATCAAAATTCATCTCCATGATTGCAAAGAGCCTTAAGCCAAGGAACACCCACGAGAGCCCGTCAACATATCAACACAAGGAAGCGCACCCTATGCATTTGTTTCATGCGGTCCACTTACACAAATGAGAGAAAGCTATACATCAAATTTAGAGCAAAGACCTGCGGTTGTCAGCACTTCACTGTTGCAACCATTATAAAATAATTGTGATAAAGTCTTGCAGCATTGGGAAAAATGATGGACGGGTTTAAGGACTGTGTTGTGTGTATGTCTTCCATGAGTCCTAATGCTTGTGAATGCAGAGTCAGCAGTGGAAACAAAAGTCCACTTTCATCCATAAATAATGAACCCTTGTGGAGAAGCAGGGCTAAACCTGGCTTTACATCTTAGCATGTTACCGGTATCGCTAGAACTATCCAAGAGTTCCTCTCTTGCTACAGGCTGGCACCTGTGTCACACTCTGAGCTCCACTAGATGCTGCGTCACATCCTTAGTACTGGGAGAGTCCGAATAAGCGGGGACCCACACAAGGTCATTTATAAGGAATGATAACAGAGTCTATTACAACATTTTTGCTGTCTGTGGCGACTTCCTAACTCCAGGTCATTGTCTCCAGTCCTGAACATTTCATCTACAAATTATTGATTTTAGGTGTGTTAATCAAATTAATTCAGTGGAAGGAAAGCACAACTACAATACCCAGAATGCATTATGCTATCACAGAAAAGTCCAGAACTGGGGAGACTGTTCATAATGATCAGGAGGGAGATGGTTGACAGTGATGTGACAATTAAACTGTTGATGATGAACACCGCACTGGTTTGTATCTGATTAGGTCCATTTGTGCGTGATTGGCTCTTGAGTGTGTCCATGTTTACTTAATGTTCTATTTCAAAGAGTAATGCATGCACAGAACAGCACAGGAACAAGGGGAGGGGGGCATTCCCCACAGCATCCACGCTCCCTTTCTGGGATCTTCTATCCCCCTCAGGGAGAGGGGTGCTAGTAGCGTGTAGCCAGATACTTACAACACCTCCCACTGTGATGTCACTATCTGTGCAGGGGCACACCCATCTTGAGTGCTTAATTTGCGGGGGGGAAAGTGCATGGGATCAAAAAATTTTTAGACGCCCTCCACCTAATTCTACTGTTGCCAATAACCAAAGTTATCTATGATTGATTCATCCTCCTGGCTGTGTGTTCTACCACCCTAAACATCTATCTCTTCCGCTCACTCTTGTAAGCTCTTACAAGCTTCTTTTTCTCCCTGCTTTATCTCCTTATCACCGTTTTCTTAACTTTCTTTTCCTCCTTCTATCTCCCTTTTCTGCTTTCTCTCTTTTTCTGGGTCAAAATCGGATGATAAAAAATATGTTCCAGTCCCCCAAAAAAAGTACTTGTGCGAACCCAGCAACCACCACCACAAATTGAGCACTGTCTGTTCTGCCTTTGCACGGGTCCAGGAATTCCTCCATTTGTTGGGGGAATTCATTCTGTGACTGCTTTCCCTCGTGGGCGATCGTTTGGACAGCCTTGCTTTTTTTGGAATAGAAAAGTGACTGCTGCACGCCCATGGCACTTTTATCAACTTCAAGCCTTCTGTGTCTTTCTATGTTTCAGCAGAATGAAGAATTCTGCACCCCCACCCCCTTAGCAGTGTCTCCTTCAGCTAAATGCCTCTTAGAAACAGGAAACAGCCTTTACAACGAGGTAAATACATTGCATGCATTTGCCTCCCATTTATTTTAGCACACATTTTTTACTGCAATTATGCATTCAAATAGCATACCAATACCACGATTTTAAGGTAAGTTGGGGGTGTGGGGGGTCTCCCCACACAAATACATTGTTTTTAAATATAAAAACAACGTGTGGTATTGGAATGCGATGTAAATGCATAATCGCGGTAAAAACATGCATGCCTAAAAATGCAAGGAAAATGCATGCAATGTATTTACCAGCATTGTACCATCATACAACCCTTAGAAACTTCCATGACAGCTATACATCTGCAGATAAACATCTAAGAATTTTAGTAAAGAACCTGGGCCTGATTCACAAACTCATTTTCTGACTTAGTCATATCGTTATGGTCAAAATACTTCCATTTATACCAACCAAGTATCCATAAGGGTTTTATGTGATATCATAGAAAAATAATTTCATGGAATAACATTAATGGGAAAACATTTCATCTAAACTGTTTAATGGAAATTTGTTTCAGACTGAATATAGAAACCAATTCATAGAATGTCTTTTGAATGCTTATTTTTTAAGAGTAAATACAATTTTTTCACGTCTTACTTTCAGAGTCAGTTTTGTAGGAGATTTTTATTTCAGTGCTTTAATTCAGGAGGTCTGATTTCATATGTATTTCTTTTACATTATCAAACAATTACTTTGGATGCTTTTAATTCACAGATTAATCACCATCCGTAAACACCATGCATCGCTGACCCCTCCAGCACCTTAACACCATCAAACCCTGCCCCTTAAAACCTCTCACCACACAAACTACGTTCACCCCTAGAGCCTTTTCTACCCCAAAAATCCACCATCCCTGAACCATAAAATCACTCACAACCCCTAACTCCACCAATCCCTGAACCCTAAAAAACCCTCTTTGCCCTTGGACACCAACCATCCTTGACCCATAAAAACTCCTCTTCACCCTAAACCACCAATACCTGTACCCTAAAAAGCCCTTTCTACTTCTAAATTCTACCCTTCTCAGAATCTAAAACCCCTCCCCAACACTAAACTCCACCCCATCATGACCCTAAAAACTCTTCACCATCCCAGTCGCTACCCATAATTGAACCTGAAATTGAATCGGCAAAAAAAGCCCTCAGAGAAGCTCAGAAGGTGTACTACCAGGCCATTAGAAAGGCTAAAAGTCTTTATTACGCTGACCGGATTGAGTTGGCCCATAATAACTCAAGCGAAATCTTCTCTATCGTTCAGAGCTTCATGGCCCCTAAGGCTATGGCGTCTAAACTTCCGACTTCTGCCACTTGGTGTGAAACACTGTCTAATTTTTTTATTGATAAAATACGGACCATACAAAGGTCATTTGTTGGCCAGAACCAGGATGTGGATGTGGCCCCTAGTGCTGGCCCTACGCTTTGCCTCTGTCGACCCATCGGAAACCCTGAGAATTTTGAAATCCATGAAATCGGGGTCGCCGGCGGATCCTTGTTCAGCTAGACTTCTGGCCTCTACCGCTGAGGTAGTGAATAATGAGGTTAACGTGCTTATTAACCTCTCCCTTCAAGAGGCAGTTGTTCCCTTAGAGTGGAAAGAAGCCAAAATCCTCCCATTGCTGAAAAAACCCTCATTGGACCCGGGAGTTCCAGGGAATTATCGTCCTATCTCTCTACTTCCCTGTCTCGCAAAAATCTGTGAAAAAGCGGTTAATAAACAGCTTACTGATTTTGTTGAAGGCTTCAGTCTCTTGCATCCTGCCCAGTCGGGCTTCAGAGCTGCCTACAGTACTGAATCTGCCTTGTTAGAGGTCTCGGAAGCTATTCGCGAGTGTTTAGACTCGGGAGGGAGGGCAGCCCTCATAATGTTGGACCTGTCGGCAGCATTTGACACCGTCCCTCATGCTCTGCTCTCGACTTGGCTTGCCAATATAGGTGTCACCGGTAGAGCCCTGAAGTGGCTGGAGTCTTTTTTAGAGGGACGGTCTCAACAGGTCTGGCTGCCGCCGTTTTCATCTCTTCCGCAGACAGTTACCACGGGTGTTCCACAGGGGTCCTCTTTGAGTCCCCTGTTGTTTAATATTTATGTCACCCCTCTGGTTCTTTTAGCAGAGGCGTGGGGCGCAAAGGTTGTGGCATATGCCGACGACACCCAGTTTTTGTTTACCTGGAGTAAATCGGATTTTTCCACCACAAAGGTGCAGGACTGCTTGAGAGCTGTTTTTCATTGGCTTATGGCGGCTCAACTTAAATGCAATGAGGAAAAGACCGAGATCCTTCTTTACGGTAACTTTCCCCCTCGCTTTCGGGAATCCCTCTGGCCTTCTGATTTTCCCCTACCCCTGTGTTCAGGACTCCCAGCAAAAAATGTAGGGGTCTGGTTCGATGAGCAGCTGTCTTTTTCATCCCAGATTAAAAGACTGACGGGGAGCTGCTTTGGGATTCTTAAGTCCCTTAAGAAGTTTCTTCCTCTGCTGCCAAGACCAGCTAAGGAATCAGTGGTGCGGGCGCTGATCCTCTCCCGGGTGGATTATGCCAATGGGCTGTATCTGGGCCTCCCTGAATATATTTTTAAAAAACTGCAGGTAGTCCAGAATGCGGAGCCCGTTTGGTTTTGAACATCCCGTTGAGGTCAAGCATGGCTCATCATCTACGCACGCTTCATTGGCTCCCGGTTAGGAAGCGCGTGGAGTTTAAGGCTTTGGTGATAACCCATCGCGCCTTATATGCTGGTGGTCCGCCATATCTCAGGAAACGTTTTGCTTTTTATGTGCCAACCCGTCTTCTAAGATCATCTTCTCTGCTGCTTGCAAGGATTCCTCGGGTGCGCCTTCAGAGAATGGGGGGCAGATCCTTTGCGGTTAAGGCAGCGTTGGCTTGGAACTCACTCCCCGTCTCTCTACGGGCCATCAAAGAGATTAATCAGTTTAAAAAGCAGCTTAAAACCTTCCTATTTTAACTCCTCTCCTCTTTTGGATCCTCACAGGCTCGCGCCGGGACACTCCCAGGAGTAGCTGTGCGCGCTACAAAAACCCATTAACATAACATGACATAACAAAAACCCTCACCAGACCTAAACTCCACCCATCAATGAACCCTAAATCCCCTCAACACCCTTAAATGCCACCTATTCCTGAGAACTTAAAAGAACTCAAACTCTTAAACATCACTCATCCGTGAACCATAAAAACCGTTCACCACTCCTTCACTCCATCCATCTCTGAACCCTAAAAACTCTTGTCAATGCCCGAACTCCAATTATTCCTGATCCCTAAAAACCCATCACCCCCCTAAACATTACCCATCTCTGAACCCAAGAACCCCACAGTAGTTCTAAACTCAACCCCAGCTTAATGTAATTTTGGACTTTTCCTAAATGATCTTTCCTTTAAAATGTTTAGTTTAATTTTTGGTTTGTTTTGTGTTTCCATTAATTGTCTTTCCTTAAAATAGGTTTTTCAAGATTTGGTTTCCTCCAATGTGGTTTTTAAGTTTTCGTTTTCCATTAATTCACACACATCAATCAACTAGCAGATATCTAACAAACGTAAATGCTTTTACTACTGCATAATTGAACACCTTGACTACATACAATCTTATGCAGTGGCTGAGGAGTGGGCAGATTGTCTGTCCGACCCTTCCCACTATAGAAACGGCAGTAAATTTCCTGCAGTAAAAAACTGGCACAAATCCCTTCAAGAATAGGAATGGAAATAGAAAAAACCCTACATAATTTGGTGTGAGAGCAGTGAAGGAGTTTCTCCACAGAGAAAAATATTTTCTGTGTAGAATATGAAAAATAAATCCCAAAAATGTGCATTTGCCCAGCGGGCTGCCTACCTGTTCCCAAAATACCCAGGAGATATCAACTCCGAAAAATAGAAAATACTTTCCAGTTGTACACCTGGAAATCTGAATCTCATCAGACATCTATACAGGCATGTACTGGAATTGTACCTGAATACTCAAAACTCATAAATCTACAGCCTTGCATAGGAGTATCTCTACGGGTGTAGATTTATTAGTTTCTTTGTAAATCAGGCCTGCAAAATACATTTAAAAACCATGGGTCTTTGAGATCTCAATAGTAAATGTATTGTTCTAAGGCCTGCAAACCTGCAGGGTGTCGCCATGACACCCAGGCCCAGATTTTTCAAAGGATTGCGTTGCCCTTGCATCACACATGGGCACACAAGGAGAACACAATCTTTAAGAGAGATTTACCAAGCCACGCTAAGCCACCTTGTGTGGCCCTATGTTTGCCTTTTAATTCTGGATTAACAAAAGGCAGGGCAAGTCGTTGCCTTGCATTACTCTGCGTAGAGAAGGCTTTATATAGGCAGAGTGAGGGTGTTCCCAGATTTACCAAGACAAGTAAACCTGGGAATGTGTCAGAATTGTACGCCTTCCTGATAAATGTGCAATGAGGAGAAATATTTTTATTTCTCCCTGTTTTTACCTTTTTTTAAGTGTACTGCATTCCTGCTCTCTCCCCTCGTCACAGTACAGTGAAGCAAGCTGTCTTGCTGTGTTGTACTGCTTCAAAGAATGATAAAAGCGGCCCATTGTTTCATCCATCATCACAAGGAGAACGGGTGACAAGCCACTATCTCACACTAAGCAGGAAACTCATGCACAAAATAGCATGAACGCTCTGCATAGCTGGGCTCCAATTAAAACCACTCCAGATCATGTGAGTTGGCTCCAGATAATTTCATGGTTGCTCCTGGGTGAGACTGTGTGTGACTGTTTGGACAGTGCATAGTGTTCAATGCCCCACTCTCCAAGGCACTGCCCCGTCTCCCAGTACGATCACATGGTGAAAGTTATTCTAAAGCTGGCAAGTCTGTGTACCACCTTGGATTTTTTTTCGTTAGTTCAATAAAAGATTTCAGTTCTCTGAGTCTTTGGATTTTTTCCATATTTTTTTCATTTATCGCTTCACATCAAATTTCCACAGCTTCCTAGTACTGCAAGTAATAGATGTTATTTTGGGCCAGTGTATGGTACTCAATTTACCGACCTTTGAAGTACTGAAAATTGAGTCTACTTTTCTGGACTTTGGAATCGTGACATTCATACCACTGCAAATGGTCACATGAAACGTTAAATCACCGAATCACTTTGCTGACTTTAGACTTGACTAACAATGTTCATCATTTCCTTTCATACACTTACATAGAGAAGTATGTGTTGCATGAGAACTTGACATGACTCAAAAGAAATCTAACACCAATTTATAGAAAAATAATGCAGGTTTTTATATAAATCTAGACACCAACATTAAGTCAGTCAGATAAGTACAAACAGAGTTATGGATATTAGAGAGAAAATAAATCAGTGCAGTTCAACACTGCAAAACTTTAGCATTGCGGTCAATGGTAAAACACACTATTGACAATCGGTTACTTGCAGGTTGAGTTGTGTGGCTCCCACTGGGTGTTAAAGTGATGCGGGTCCCAGGACCAAGCCACGACAAGTGAGTTTGATTTTACCTGGCTCGAGAATCCCGGATGCAGAGTTGTCCTGGCTGACCTTGGTGCTGAAGTCGGAGCCAAGTGGAAGCTGATTTTACCGCTTACAGAGTGCTGGTGAGGAAACAGGTGCATAAGTTGGCAACAGAGCCTCGGCTGTGGTCAGCTGAAGGAGCTGCGGAGTTCCTTCGAGCTGCAGCATCGAGTAAAGGTGGTAGATACTGGACTGGCCACCAACCAGCTTCAGCAGCGGTATGGTCAGCAAGAAGTTATTTTGATGTCTGGCAGTCCTGGGGAAAGCAGTAGCTACCTGAAACTTGCTAGCTTTCCCACAGAGCACTGGACCATCTACTTTTGGGTGATCTCTCGGAGGGCCTGATAGCCAGTGATTCTTTTGTTTGGGTACATTGTTTTTACCTGCGGACTGCAGGGGACTCGTGCCACTAGTCCATGGTAGTCTGGAGTTGCCTTTGGCTCTCAAAGGGGTCCCTCCGTCTGGGAGAGTCAGTCTTTGATCCAGGACGAGTTACAGTCGTGCACTTTCAGGATGGTTGCCACAGGTGCAGAGTATCATGTCTTTGGTTTGGGCAGCTCCTGTTGTCGCAGACTTGGGTCTCTTCTGTGTCCTTTGTTGTAAATCAAAGCAGAACTGAGGTTCTGGTGCCAGGGGTACCCTTAACATCTAGATATGGGGGTGCTAGGGGTGTGATTGCCATAGGCCAATGAGCTACTAGTCCCAGCGGCTAATGCTCCCCTGAGGTGACGACATCCGGGGGGGAAAGTAGGGTGAGACTCCTTTTCTACTCAGAACCTTCTCTTTTGAATCTTTTAAAAATGGTAGAAACCTTTCTTAACTGTACAAATGAGGTAGCCCACCCTAGGTGTGTGGCTAGCCTTTTGGGGTGTACAACCTCCTGACTACATGATCTTTCTACCTGCCTGGGTGCAAATGTGCCTGGGGGCAGGGGAGGGGCTGTTTCCTCCTTTGGGAGGCAGCCTGGTTGCATATGACAGCGGGTGTAAGCTTTGAAGCTCACCGCCTCGATGTGCCACTTCACAAGCCATCCTGTCAGGGAGGATGGTGTGGCCTCCTTCCTGTCAGGGCATTGTTTCTGACACCTGGGAGAGTTCACACCTCCTGGCAGGGGGTCAGATTCCAGTCACGGCGGCAGCAGCTGCTGGCTGACAGCTAGAGCACAGGAAAGGCTGGGGCAACCAGGTAGGCAACCTCTAAGGTAGCCTTCTGGGTGCATGCCACATCGACCTAGACATAATGAGAATTGTTGCTGGGTACCAAACATGCTATATGTTGGCAGTACCATAATGGAGCACTCAATCTCAAAGGTGCCTGGGTGTCAGCCTATGTTATCCGATGGGCCGCAGTCATCTGTTTACCTGGGTCACTCAGGGTGGCACAAATGTGCTTTAGACCCTGGTCACTCCTTTAACTCCCATTCCCTCGGCACCACTGGTACCACTTTCCAGGGACTAATAAGAGGGTTAGTGTCCTTGCCAATTGGGGTTGCCAAATCACATGCATCAGTTTTAGGGAGAGAGCACTGGGGTCTGGTTAGCAAGCTTCACTGCACTGACAGAGGCGATCACCAGCATCTAGTAGTCCAAATGGGGGCAAAAAGTGGGGGGACACCTGCAAACAGGCATGTTTTCTTACACACACTTTCTTAGGAATATATATAGTTTATTTTTAAGTAATATGGCGTAGTTGTGTACAAATACAGTTTCCAATTAACTAACATTTTGTAAAAATTCAGAAACTAACAGATGGTAGATTAGTAATTTGCCATGGGTTTTCATGAATTCTTCACCTCCTCTAAATTTATGCCTCTATATTGGTACTCCTGACTTTCGTGGGGCTACAAGTGTGTGAAACAGCCTCCAATATTGTTTTTGAAGTCCAATAAACTTATCAACATCTGAAATGTTTGCTTCTGCAGAAATAGCCATTGAACACAAACAAAATGTATATCACAATACTAAAAACATCAAAACAATAACATTAGCACAAAAAACATATCAACTAAAAAGAAAAACACCAACCCTATCAATATAAAGAAGGAAAAACATTCCTTATAGGGACAAATGTATTCTATGGACTATATCTCTCACCATAAGCATGCTGTTAAATTAACAATATTGTTTATTGGCACATTTTTATAAAATTAAACAAAAAAACCTCCAGCTCATAAATTAAAATCTGAAAGGATAAAGAAATTCCTATCCAATACAATAACCAAAACGAGGCACAATATTAAACATTTTATATGTTAAGCAACAAGTAACATGCATAAAGTATGGTTTATGGAGGGGCGTGGCTTAGGAGCTCTGAGGAGCTCCAGGCAGGAGAGCGTAGAGCGACGGGCCCCCTTCGGGCTCCCAACGAAAAGATATGGATCGCGAGACTGCATCCCCGAGCAACGGAGTTTTGTGTCCACAGCCTGAATGCATTGCGGAGGCATGGGGTGAGCGTCTTTGATGTTTTTCGGCGTTTGGTTGCGGCCGCGGCTCTCTTCCGAGTCGCGGCGGCCATTTTCTACATATTTAACGCTCCCCGCGCTTCCCGCTGATTTCTACCTGCCGCTCTCTGCCAGAGTCTCCATATCTTAACACCAGCTGCCTAAATGGTAAATGCGCCATTTTTCTGGACTGCTTCACATGTTTTCACTCTTCTGAGGTCTGGAATACCTATCTCCTCAGAGTCTGCTTATCTCCTCAGAGACTGCTACACTCTTGGACGCCATTTTCTATTTTTCCCATGAGTTTCAGTGCCCAGTCATTCTTCTACCTTGTTCACTGGATCAATGCAACATTGTTTTTTCTTCCTCTTACTCACTGAGCTTATCTTTCGCATGTATTTGATGGCTATCTTACCACTCCTCAACGTAATTTCAATACTCTGTTGAATACCATTTGCAGTCTGGCTTACAGGCACCAGTTTATTTCCGTTGCTTATAATTTTTGATATAATGGCGCGCTCCATTCGCAGTAATGCGCAACAATTGAACTCTAACTGCGGCTCGCTTGAGGACAGTGTGTTACAGGATAACATGGATGAATCACTTACTGACTCAGCGGGAGTAAAAGGATCCTCTTCTAACGTCACACGTCCAGGTTCCAAACCTAACTCTAAAATATCTTCCACTTCAGGAAAGCGAGTTAAGGCAAACCCTCCCTCCCCCACTAACTCCCCTTCTTCCATCTCTATGAAACTTCTCCTAGAGGAGATTCGCTCGCTTAAACCATTTCTGGCCGAAACAAATGCACGCCTTCAAAGTCTTGAAGATAACTGATCTCACACCGAGCAACAAGTTGCAGAACTTGAAGGAAAAATTACCTCAGTGCAGGCGGTTTCAGACCACGTTCCAGCCATACATAGAGAAATACAGAATCTTAAGCAACAAGTTGAAAATTTGGAGAACCGCAACAGGCGCAACAATCTACGAATTTATGGTCTGGCAGAAAATCTCGAGTCTCCTGACCCTAAACATTTCTTTCAATCCCTTTTTACCAACTCTTCTTGGCCTACCCAGTTCTCCTCCATTGAATATTCAACAAGCTCATCATTTGGGCCCGCCTTCTCGCTTATCCAACGCCTCTTCACTATCTGCGAAACCTAGAGGTGTCATCCTTTATTTCCTTGAATACACGGACCTGCTTAAAGTTATCCAGGCAGCCAAACAGAAGGGGAAACTTACCTGGAATGGTTCAAATCTCTTTTTTGCGCAAGATTACGCTAAAGCCACTGTGGATCGCCAGAAACAGTTTTTGGACATGAGACCTGCTCTTCGTGCTCTGAATGCACGTTACGGTTCATCCTTGTCTCTTCAAAGTCACCTACAATAATAAAATTACCAACTATGAACATCCCGCACTTCTTCAACACTTCCTGAACTCTTGTTGAAGTGATTCTATGGACATTCCCCGTTTATAATTATCTTGTTTGTCCCCTCCCTTTGTGCCATTAATTGTTTTTATCTCCTTTCTCTGTTGTATCTGGTTGCGATTTAAGAATCTCTCCTAATGTTTTTTCATTTCTTTTTATCAGGTGCGGTCCTGTGATCCTCTGTTGTATGACTTTGTTCCGTTTTATGCCCGGAGGCGGTTCTCCCTTTGCTGCGCCCCCTTGGAGTCTTCCGTGCAGTGTGTTACTTTCCCTATGTGGTTCCTCCTTCCCCATCTTCATTGTTTTTTTGTGGTATGTCTTTTTGACTTTTTTATTCATCATCACATGTTGTTTGATTTGTTCTTCTTCCCCTTTCTGTGCTCTCTTTCTCCCTATACTTCTTTCTTTTCCTTTCTTCTCTTTGTCTCTTTTTTCTCTCTCTTCTTCTTTTTTCCTTTTTCCTCTTTATATTTGGTGATCGTTTTTTCATCTCTCTCTCTAACTTTTTCTCATTCTGGATCCTCTTCTATTTCTCTCATTATCTTCCTATTCTTTACCCTTCTCTAAATAATGAATTTTGTTTTTTCAGCATATGCATAACAATATGTTATCTTACAGTTATTCGGTTATATTCTCTTTTTACTTTGTTCCGCTTGTTCAATAATGTGTTTAGTATACTCATTGTTTGCATACTAACTGTTCAATTTTATTTTGATTGGTTATTTTCAGAGTAGTTACATCGAATGTTAAAGGATTAAACAATCCTATAAAAAGGCAACGGGTACTATCCCATTTAGTTAAATTGAAAACTGATATAGCATTAATTCAGGAAACACACTTATCTGACGCTGAATCGTCTAAATTAAAGTGATGTTGGATAGGAAATGTTTTTTCTTCCCAGGCTTTAGGTACGAAAAATGGAGTCTCTATTCTATGTCATAAAAAATACCAGGTGTCAGTCTCCCATCAGGAGTGTGACTCAGAAGGTCGTTGGTTAATAGTTAGGCTCCTTGTAAATCAAATACCTTTAGTATTATTCAATGTCTATGCTCCAGTTACAGTTGATAATGTTTTTTGGACTCATATTTCTGACAAACTTCTTTGACTTGAAGATGAGTATATTATTTTTGGTGGTGATTGCAACCAGGCCTTTGATCCCATTTTAGACAGGTGCTCCTCAGTTCCATTTTCTAACACTAAGATGCATTCCCAATTCACTTCCACCATAAGCAGTACATCTCTAGTTGATATTTGGAGGCTTTGTAACCCTGATGCCCGAGAATATAGTTTTTGTTTTCCCTCCCATCACTCACAATCTCAAATAGATTACTTCTTTTTTAGTAAGTCCCTGTCTCAACAGGTTGCTCACTCCGAGATTGGATCTATTTTTATTTCAGATCATGCTCCAATTTCTGTTGATTTTGATTTATTACCCTTTACTTCTCATCCAAGAAGGTGGCGTTTCAACAATTCCTTACTATCGGATCCAAAGTTCTCAAGCCAATTCTCCTCCTTCGCTTCCGAATTCTTCTCCTTTAACTCTACTCCAGATTCTTCTCCTGTTATGATCTGGGACTCCTTTAAAGCTGCTGCTAGGGGCTTTGTTATAAATTATGTTTCTCAAAAGAAGAAACTTTTTGAAGCTCAAACTTCTCAATTACTTGCTGAAATCAAACATCTTGAATATACTTATTATCACTCAAATTCGGAATCTTCATTAAAAAATCTTATCGACCGAAATTCAAATTTAATAATTTTTCCAATGAAGCTGCTTCTTCATATCTTTTAAGGAGCAGTGCACGTTATTATGGGGGTCAAAATAAAATGGGGAAATTATTTGCAAATTATTTAAAAATACGACGTGATCGAACCAAGATTGAGTCTATACGAAATTCTGCGGGTATTTCTTTAATCAAAGACAATGATATTTTAAACAAATTTGTTTCTTTTTTATAACACCTTATATACTCCCGAATCCCTCCCGCCTTTAATTGACCTCTCTACTTTCTTTCAATCAATTGACAAACCTCCATCTCATAATACTGATTTCATGTCTTTGGACACAGATATTACTCTCTCCGAAATCCTTCAAGCGGTCTCTACTCTAAAGAAATGAAAAGCACCTGGTCCAGACGGTTTTACTGTTGAATTTTATGCACATTTTGCTAATCTCCTTCTCCCGCTTCTTCTATTACTTTTTAATTCTTTTATTACAGCTTGCGCCTCTTCTGGTACCTTTCAAGAAGCCATGATTTGTTTAATACCCAAAGATAATAAGGACCCATCGCTTTGCAAAAACCACCGTCCAATTTCCTTAGTCAATCTTGATTATAAGATTTTTGCAAAAATTCTCGCCCTTCGTATTGATCCTATTCTACCTAATCTCATTGGTCCAGAGCAATCCGGTTTTGTTAAAGGTCGCTTGGCATCAGATAATTCCAGAGTCTTTTTTAATATCCTCAGTAAAACTTCTTCTCTTGATTATCCTATTGCTGCTTTTGCGCTGGGCGCTGAAAAAGCATTTGATAGAATTGGTTGGGATTTTATGTTCCAGGCATTAAATTGGATAGGGTTTCCTCCTAAATTAATATCTCTTATTTCACTATTATATTCTGGTCCTAAAGCTTCCATTTTTGTTAATGGGAACATTTCTGATTATTTTCCGCTTTTAAGGGGAGTACGTCAGGGATGCCCCTTCTCCTCTTTTATTTATAATAGCATTGGAACCCTTTTTAACTAGAATTAGACAAGATGATCAAATTACTGGTTTTCGTCTCGATTCTTCCCATGTTAAAATGTCTGTTTATGCAGATGATATTCTTTTATACTGTTCCAATCCTTCTATATCCATTCCTGCTTTTATGAAACAGGTTGATACTTTTTCTCAATTATCCGGTTATCGTCTTAATTCTGATAAATGTGAAGTTCTTCCTCTTAATGTACTTTGTCTCAAACATGATTTCATTTCTACTGGTTTTTCTTGGAACACTTCTAAGATAAAATATCTCGGATTGTGGTTCTCTTCTTATATTCCCGAAACACTAAAACTCAATTTTGCTTATATAACCAAAACTCAATCTGACTCTATTGATCGTTGGCACCCACTTTTTCTCTCCTGGTGGGGACGTTTAGATTCTATCAAGATGATGCTTTCCCCCTTAATCTTATATGTTCTTTCCATGATCACTGTAAGTATTCCTCAATTATATTTTTAAAAAATTGAGTCTCTTTAAACAAAATTTCTTTGGAAAAATAAATCTCCCAGAATAGCTCTGTCTACTCTGAAAGCAGATAAAACCGCAAGCGGTCTTAAATTTCCTTACTTTAAAAAATATCACTATGCCTTTTATCTAAAACAATCTTCCCGTTGGCTCTTTCCTGATCAATTTATTTACCCTCCAATCTAGTTGACTATGGAGGAAAACTTTATGTCACCTTTCAATTTTCAAGAATCTCTTGCTTTTACTAATAATCTTTCTTCTTTTCGAACTCCAATCATCTCTCGTACTCGTAAAATTCTTGCTTCATTGCTACCCTCTACTTATCCAGCACTGTCTTCTTTAGATCATCAGCCTATATGGCATAATGGATTATTGCGCATTAAGAATCGCACCATCTACTGGAAGTCTTGGAGGAGTAGGGGATTACTTTGGATCTCACAATTAATCCGTGACAATACTCCTTTACCCTTTTCGGATATTCAAGTTCATTTTGCTTTACAATCTTCTTATAAATCTCAATATGACCTTTTATTCCCTTCACTCTCCCGATACCTTCGTTCACTACCATCAGTGTCTTCCCCGTCTCCCAGCAGTTCCCTATTATTTCCCTTGCTCTCTACTTCCTCCTCAGCTTCCTCTTTTTATAAATCCTTATTTCTCTCTCCTGATCGAAATAAGACAAAAACTGAATTGGCTTGGGAAAAAGATCTTGAGGTATGTTGGTCATCTCTTTTCTGGGATAAGATATGGCTTAAAATTCATAAGACTTTCAGAGCTGCTAATACCTCTCAAACCCTTTATTTTGTTTACCAACGTGTTTTATTTACTCCCGCAAAATTAGCCTCCTTGTCTTAAAGTTCCACATCTACATGCTGGTCCTGCCCTTGCACTAATGCTGATCTCAAACATATGTTGTTTTATTGTACTCCTATTCACCATTTCTGGCAGTTGGTTTGGACTCAGATTAATAAAATTTTTAAAACAAGAATTCCCTTTTCACCTTCCAAAGTCTTTCTATGCTCTTTATCACCTGAGTGGCCTCAATCTTCCCCTAATTAAAGAATAGTAGACTTGCTACTGGCAATAGCTTTTCACTTAATAACCTCTAATTGGAAACAAGCCGACAAAGTCACTTTTAAAGCTTGGTGGAATGCCGTATGTTTTCATCACAGACTTGATACAAGTTACATTTCCCCTCTTTCATTGTCTATTTAAAGAGACCTTTTATGGCTCCCTATTTCCTCGTACCTAACCCATATTGCCTCACATTATACTTCATTAGTCCAAACTTCTGATGAGGTTCGAAAACCCCATTGATTTCATGGATGCCTTAATTTTCTTACGTTAAATAAGGTTTACTCCTTAATCTCTCAATATAATTGTTGCTTCTTATTTCTCATAATTGAATGTATGCATACAGACATTAACTTCATATGTTTATTTTATTACCCTCTCCAGAATATTATTGTGTTATGGATATAACAATGTTTATTCCTTCCCCCCCTTTCCCACTCCCCCTTACTTTCCCACAGCTTGTTATTGATGCATTAGTTACCTTAATGTACGTACTTTTGTACATGTTATTTCTATTTTGTATATTATTCGTTCATGATAAATAAACTTATACTTAAAAAAAGTATGGTTTATGTGCCCTTTGTTGGACCGCCTACAGGATACAGTGGTCAATAATTAGATCTCTGGGGGGGCGCTAGAAGGCATAGTAGCAAGTTGGCCAAGCAATAGCCAGCCTCTGCCGGCCATGACAACAATCCATCACATATTCGCACTGTCAGAGGACATCCCAAGGCAACGCTAAGCCTCTGGGGTACAACAACATTCCCCAAACTGAAATATGCCCACAGGCTGCTGGAGGGCTAAGTAGAGAGAGAGAGCTCCATGGTGAGAGAGCTGTGGTGCCAACGAGGTGGTGAGTAGTGTTGGCCCGACTAAGTTGCTGCCACCGCACACTTCCTGTTACTAGGACACTTGAGTATGGAGACGCCAGGGCAGCACAGACAACGGCTCCCAACCCCTGAGGAAGAGCGAGACCGTGGAGAGGACTTAAAGAGTTGGCAGGTTGCAGTTTGTTCCTCGGTAGGGCCTGCTGAGTCAGGAATGAGGTCTGATACAGGTGACACGCCCTTTGTTTACAGAGACAATGATGGCTGCCATGTACAAGTGAGGCTCTGGCTGCTGTGATGGTCAAGCCAAAGGTGAAACCGCGGATCACCACAAAGTACCGGGTCTACTTATGCGCAATGGTAATTACTGAGGCCGTAACTGATAAGTCAATAACTGTCACGAAAATGGAGCCACACCTGAAACATCAGCTCCTAGAAATGAAGCAAAGTCTAGTGAAAATCAACTTGAAGATTGACACCCTTACAGAAAGCCTGGACCGCATCAAGGAACAGGTTGACGTGTTTGGCAACCGCATTAGATAGTTAGAACAATTCACATCAGATGCCGGGGACATGGCAGAGATCACAGCGAGAAATCTCTTCACAGGGAATTTTTTGAGGATGTGATCAAAGCCAAAAATGAAGACCTAAAGGAGAGCTCCTGTTGGAACATCCTTCGCATTATCAAAGGAGGTTGTGGACAGAATGCTGATGCCGCTATTCAGGTCAACCGCCTTTACACCGCTGTTCTTGGTTAAGAGAGTACATCACTCCCAGCCCCCCCCCCCCCTCCATCTGGGGCACTGGCCCATCATTGCACAGCTGTTCAGTTACAAAGTTCACGACATAGCACTCTGACTGGCCAGAGAGGAGGGGTCTCTCTAATTTGAAGCTAACCAGTTTTCTCTATATATAGATTTAGCATTCACAGTCCAATTGGCGAGGAGAGACGGCCTTTCAGTGAGGCAATCACTCCAGAAGTTGTGATAACTCTGCAGGATGTTCTTTCCAGCTAAACTAAAGATCATGCTTGAAAGTCAGCCGCAACTCTTCCAGGGGCGTAACATAGGCCCCCATAGTGCCAGCGTTGCAGGGGGCGGGGGGGTCCTGCACGCCAGGGGCCCCCTCCACGGCCATGCAGCCAGTAAGCACTACACATGTCCATCTGGGATGTGTATTGTGGTTACTTTACGCTCGCTGTTTTTGCTTCTGACCCTGCTGGATCCTCGGATGCGTTAGCATCTGCGTGGTGGTCTTTTCGCTTAGGGTGGGGCTGCGCTCGGTGGCATTGCTATGCGCAATTAAAACAGTGCACGTGAAGTGAGGTGTCCGAGGCAGTTGAAAGGGACCGTCCAACCATAATTGCTGGCGAGCCTCGCCCGGTCTTCTACCGCCCACACCTGCCACCAAAGCTGCAGTGCAGGCCTCAGGTGAGTCCATCGGAGTTTCAATCAGAGGATGGGGTGGGCAGGCATACTGGACTTGTCACAGTAACATTATGGGCAGCGTAAAAGAAATCATAGGCCCGCAGCCCCCGTGCTCCAGCCTCCAGGGGCCCCCTCAGCCATACTGCGTGCAGCAGCTGTAGCACACACAGCACTAGACTGTCTCGCCGGTGGCAGACACAGCACTAGACTGTCACACCGGTGTTGCACCAGTTCAGTAATTGCCTCATAAATTAAAGGGTGCGTGCAGTGGGTGCAGGTGACCTGAGCTCCCAGCAGCAAGGGGGTTGAAGGCAACTGCCTCGAGGCCAGCCAGAGAGCTCTACTCCTCAAAGAGGTCAGTGTAAATATGGCAAATCAGGTTTAAAGTGAGGGTGTGCTCTGCACGCTGGTGCATGATGTTAGAGCTAGCCTGGAACAATGAAGCATTTTTGTGCAGAGGTGTTTGGTCTCATCAGTGAAAAGAACATGGAGAATATTCTGAAAGTGGTCTCCTACCATGAGTTTCATGTGTTTTGTGAAACCTCGACTGCCAAATGTAAGCCTGCTCTGTGCTTGGTGTCATGAGTTTCACTTAAAAATGAAAGTCTTACTTGCAGTTTCTTCATTGGTCGTTCTAAAGCATACATTCCCATGCATAAGTATGTCAGCTGGAGTTTACATTTGCTCTGAAAGTTTAAGAATAGAATCCAGTAAGTTGAAGCATGCTGTACTGTTTTACTGAAGGGTGACCTGGCATGGAAATAATGGAAATAGAGACATATATTTGTATGTTGTTCAGTCATAAAATCGCTCAGTCTAATGTATTTCCATTTGTATTTTTTATGGTGTTTCCAATGCAAAGAGAACATTTACAGTACTTTGGATTTGCCTTTTTCCATTGCCCTTCAGATATTTTTTTTAATGAAGTAAAAACTTTTTTTCTTAACCCATTCGGTGCGTCGGATAGCCGGGGGCGGTCCGACGCACATGAGCACTGGTGTGTCCGACGGCCCCCGGCAGACCGATCACATGGCACAGGTATCCCTCTGGTGTGGGCACCAGAGGGATTCCCTTTCACTCCCAACAGCCTTGGGAGCTGGGAAAGAGCTTCCCCAGCTCCTGAGGCTGCCCCTCTGGTTTCCCTGAAATGACAATCAGCGTGCACGTGGCGCTGACGTCATTTCAGTGAAAACGGAACTGAAATGAGCAGATAGGCTCATTTCAGTTTCACTTTCTATGTGCTCAGGGGGCTATCTCAGCCCCCCAAGCACATAGAAAGACAGTAGAGGTATCATTGGAAAGAGGAGAATATCCCCTTTCCAATGGTACCCCTAGTGGATCCCTGCTTGGGGATCGCCCCATGAGGGTGATCCGCAAGATGGGATCCACCCACTAGACACCAGGGAGGGGGGAGCGGCCCCTTGGGCAAGGGCCTTTGCTCCCCCCTCATTTTTTTGGGCAATACAGTCTTTGGGGTAGAAAGCCCACTAGAATCCAGGATTTTGTTTTATTGATGTTGGTGTGTGGGCTGCCCAAATGGGTATGGCAATGCCCCCAACCCCCAGAGAAATTACTGTCTTTCTGCCCCCCTGGTGCAGACAGGGGCAGCATCCCCCAATCTGACCCCTGGGGGGGCAGAAAGCCCACTAGAAACAAGGGATTATTTTTGTAGTGATGTAGGGGTGGGGGCTGCTCAAAATGGGCATGA
Source organism: Triturus cristatus (assembly GCF_964204655.1). Taxonomy (NCBI): domain Eukaryota; kingdom Metazoa; phylum Chordata; class Amphibia; order Caudata; family Salamandridae; genus Triturus; species Triturus cristatus. Next base: position 1,231,643,060 of record NC_140589.1, on the reverse strand, counting down.
CAATGCCCCACCCCCCCAACCCCCAGAGAAATTCTAGTCTTTCTACCCCCCCGGGGGGCCGATGAGGGCAGTAGTCGCCAATCTGCCCCCCAGGGGGACATAAAGCCCACTAGAAACCAGGGATTTTGTTTATTGATGTATGGGTGGGGCTGTCCAAAATGGGCATGGCAATGCCCCCCTGAAAAATTCCAGTCTTTCTGCCCCCCGGGAGGCAGCCGGCACAGTAGCCCGCAAACTATGCCCGGGTGGGGCAGAAAGCCCACTAGAAACCAGGGAATATTTTTTGTAGTGATGTAGGGGTGGGGCTGCCCAAAATGGGCATGACAGTGCCCCCACCCCCCCAGAGAAATTCTAGTCTTTCTGCCACCACGGGGGGCAGATGGCGGAAGTAGCCCCCAATCTGACCGGGGGGGGCAGAAAGCCCACTAGAAGCCAGGGATTTTTTACATTTGATTCAGGGGTGGGGGCTGCCCGAGATGGGAAGGCTAAACCCCCACCCCTTAAAAAAAATTCAGCAGTCTTTCTGCCCCCCCCCACGGGGCAGATGGGGGCAGTAGACCATTTTCTTCCCCTGCGGGGTAAAAAGCCCACTAGGCACCAGGGATTTTTCTTTTTATACGTAGGCGTGGGGGCTGCCCAGATGGAGCATGCCAATGCCCCCACCCCAAAAACAATTGCCACAGTCTTTCTGCCCCCACTGGGAGGCAGTTAGGGGCAAAAGCCCCTTCCCTTCCTCCCGGGGGGGGCAGAATGACCAATAGGCATCAGGGAATATATTTTTTATTATTCAGGGGTGTGGGCTGCCCAGAATGGGCGTGCCAATACCCCCACCACCCCCCAAATAATGTCACAGTCCTTTTGCCCCCCAGCAGACAGATGGGAGCGGTAACCCCTGATCTGCCCCCCAGGGGGTGTCAGAGAGCCCACTAGGCACCAGCAATTAAGCTGGATTTTTTATGCATGGGTGTGTTGCCCAGAATGGGTATAACAAGGCCCCCACCCCCCAAAAAATAGCCACAATCTTTACGCCCCCCTAGGAGCCATATAAGGGCAACCCCCCCTCCCCGTGCCCCCCCCCCCCAACTTAGGGCGGCAGAAAGCCCACTAGGCACAGACTTTTTTTAGCAGTGTTCCTACCTGTGGATTTTGGGCCCTAGCGGAGCTGTCACATAGGGAAACCACACAAACCTGTACATTATTTAAAACTAGACACCAAGGGGAATCTAGGATGGGGTGACTTGTGTGCCTCTCACCAGGTTTTGTTACCCAGAATCCCTTGCAAACCTCAAACTTAGTTTTAAAAAAAACACATTTTCCTCACAATTCTGTGATGTAAAGTTGTGGAATCTGTGTGGATCCACAAAATTCCTCCCTCCCTGCATTCCCCAAAGTCTTCCAATAATAATGGTACTTCAAGTGTGTGGGTAGGCCTGGTGCCCGCAACAGGAAACGGCCCAAAACACAATGTGGACACACCACATTTTTACCGTGAAACCTGGCCCTTTTTAGGTCTCGGCTGCGAAGGCTGCGCTTGCGCAGTCTCGCTCCGAGATTTAATGACTTTGAGTGACTTTGAGAAGAGGGGCTTGCACCCGCCCCTTTTCTCTCCTGTTCTCCATTGGCTGGCCTCTTAAATGCTGGCCAGCCACTGGAGAAGAGGTCCAGTCACTCCGTTGAAGCCCCGTCCTTTTCGGATCGGGGGGCGTGTTTTTTCGTTGCTTTTCGCAGGGCGTGTTTTTCTCTCCTCCAGCCAATGGCAAGAGGAGAGAAAAAGAAACACGCCCCCGAATCCGAAACCGAGGCTGCGTTTCTCCGAGGCAGTTCTTCTCTGCCTCGGAGAAAGGCGGTGGTGTCCCGGCATTGCTCCCTCACCTGCTTCTTAGCCACCTTGGATTGTTTGACAAACATTTACACATAAATAGGCGTGAAAGCTAAGACGTGCGTGGTTCTGTTGGTTGTTTAATTTTCACCCCTCAAGAGCGACTAAAAATATACCTGCTTTTTAACCAAACAAAAAAATCTGTGGGGTTCATTGTCTCTGTTGTTTCAACCGCTCAACGCATGGAACTCTGGGACCTGTGGTTTCCGATTGTCGATTGTGTGATTGGCAAGGCCATCTCTTCGTACAGGGTTCAAACTGCAGTTCCCATGGACACTTGCGGTTGTTTCGGGCAGACGGGGCCTCTGCCGTTTGTTCACTGGGAGTGTTTTCTCTTATTTGAATAAACAGCGAAAGGAAAATGGCGGCGAGTTTGGCGAGAAAATAAAGGGAGGAGAAGGAGCTGCTGCTGCGCTCGGGACATCGCACTACCCGTGAGTTGATTTATAGGACTCAAAAAAAACTCTCCCTTTGCATTTAAGAAAGTTTGGTATTGAATATGTTTACGGCAGTTAAACTTGTATTTTTTGTTTGTTATGCCTAGCCTCCCGTTAAGGGTGGGAAACGGCAGTATCTTAAACCGCAACTCAGTCAGTGCCTTATGAGAACGGCACCATCCTATTGAAATATCAGCTAGTGTCTGTGTTTTAAACGCAGTTTGTATGTACAAGGCTGAACATGTTATTCGCAGAGGTGGGAAGGTCGTAGTCTGGACTGTGGGGTGTGTAAATGGTGCATTCACTGAAGATGGTAAATATTGTCAGTAACTATCTGCCAGGCACCATGTTGGTCTCTCCATGATCTCTGCCCTTGCTGTACTATCTATTTTTGTTGTGCAAAAGATGTTGCAGTTATCTTGCCGTTTTTCTTTAAAACGAGCAGCTCTGCAGTAGCGGGCTGGAGTGGGGAGTCTGAGCAGGTTGCCTCATCCGGACCCACCACCATGTCCCCGAATTGAACCCTGCTGGTGTTGGCAGCTAAGCTTCTTTGCATTCCTTTGAGAGGGAAAAAAAAAACTGAACGACAGGCCTTTAAAATAAAATGGAATACACTCCAGTTCTCGCGGCGGCTTTAATGCGTGATCCCGTGCCTGCTGAAAGGCGAACGATAACTTGGATGGCCGGGCAGTTCGCTTCGATGGAGCCGCCGAATTTCTGGCAGCTTGCACAGGAGGCGACCTGGAAGAAGCCGAGGCCATGCTACAGGGCAAAGGCGGGAGCGACCTACTCAACGGCACCAACGTCGATGGCATCAGCGCACTTCATCAGGTGAGGGGCGTCATGGGTTGTATGATGTCACAGTGACGTCAGTTACTGGACGTGGTATTGTTGTAGTGACGTGTTTTTGAATTGACATTTTGGCCGCAGACGTTTAATTTGCAGGCGGCCCCCATCCCGTTTTGATTTGTAGGAGCCCCTCTCCCCCACTACAGCCCGTTTTCTCAGACGTCCTCCCATTTGGCGTGCTTGTTTTCCCAGGCAGGCCCCCTGGTGGTCCCTGCTCGGGGGGGGGTTGGAAAGCAGCCCCTTGCGGGTCAGACCCGGTGCATGGTGTATGGGTGTGTTTTCCTCGGAAGGGGTGGGGTGGTGCAGCGTGATCTCTGCGGAGATATGGGGGGCACCTGGGCTGCTGGTGACTCTGCTCTCACTTTGGCCTTTCCTAACCCCCGCCCCCTCCGCCGCGCTCTCCCTCCCGAGTCACTTTTGTTTGTGAAAGGCCCCTAAGTGCGCGCCCATTCACACCCCCCCCCGCCCCCCCCCGGACCTTGGTGTCTGGGACAGCCCTGGGCAGAGGATAGGCTTCATTGGGCTGTGGAGAGAGCGCTGCTGCTGAGCTGCAGGTCCGGGCACTCGGGGGCAGGGCACGAGGAGCAAGGGCAGAAACAGGGCAGAGGTAAAGGGCAGGCGGCGAGGACAGTGAGGGCAAACGGGGTGGAAAGTGATTAAAGGTAGCGGACAGGCGTCAGAGAGGGGCAGAAGCAGGAAGAGACAGAAGTGTAGGCCTTATTGTGGAATATATCGGTGAACTCGCGCTGATGGGATTATTGTTGGCAGGACTCCCACGTCAAAGGCTGGTGGCTGGATGTACTGCAGGCGGGCGGTGGACCTGGAGGTTGTAGACTGTCTACCATAAGCCCCAAAACGCTGGAGAATAGTGCACTGAAGATGCTGCCAGTGAACTGTGGGCCTGAAAGAAGGAATGCAAGTGTGGGTGAGTGTAGAATTTCTACCTTAGCACTTCAGCTCTCTTGCACGTTTTCTTACTACATTGTAACAAGTGTCTTTTATGAGATTTTCCCCAAGTTTCACAGTAGATGACGGCATGGGTTCTTTTGCATCAGTGTCGCTTTGATTCCTTAATGCACTTGGTGTAATTGACACTGATGTCCAGCACCCATACTCGTAAAAACCATAGTCTGTGAAAATGTGTCCTCCTTTCTTGGACCAGAAATAGCTTTCTCTTTGACTCTCTCTCCCTTCCTTTCTAAATTACCTTTCTTTTCCCCTTTTCCCATTTCTGTTTCTTCCTTCCCCTTCTGGGTACTCCAGGCAGCCAACTGTGCTTCAGGGCCCTCCTCTCTTTGGGTAATGACGCTCTGGTGATTGTGCCAATCAGTGCCTTCAGGATGTCTTAAGGTCTAACAATGTCCATTCCCCGCCTTGCAGGGGGATGACGGAAGCATTAGCCGCTGCTCTCTACTCCCCACTTGCTTGCCCAGTACGAGAGGAATGAGAGAACTCCTTCAGCTCTGCATCATTTCGACTCGTAAAAACAGCTAGCCAGCATAGTAACAAGCATTTACAATGCAACGGTCTCGGCATTGTTAAAGTTAGAGCTATTGGCATTGCTCATGACAATGCCGTTTCTTTAAATGTTTTAAAAACAAAAAACATAAACAAAAATAATGTCATGAGCAATGCCAATAGCTCTAACTTTAACAATGCCGAGACCATTGCATTGTAAATGCTTGTTTTGTAAAGTGCCTAGCTGTAGATTTTGAACCCTAGCTCTGCCGGCACCAAGGGAAACGTAGCAAACCTATTCATTTTTGAAAACTAGACACCCAGGGAAATCCAGGAGGGGGTGACTTGTCTGGCTCGCACCAGGTTGTGTTACCCAGAATCCCATGCAAACCTCAAACTTTGCAACAAAAAAAACATGTATTCCTCACATTTCTGTGATGGAAAGTTCTGGAATCTGCGTGGATCCACAAAATTCCACCCACCCCACATTCCCCAAAGTCTTTTGCTAAAAATCATACCTCACTTGTGTGGGTAGGCCTAGTGCCGTGACAGAAAACGGCCCAAAACGCCACGTGGACACACCACATTTTTACAGTGAAAACTGACCCTTTGTTGGCAATGTGCCTAGCTATAGGTTTTGAACCCTAGAACTGCCGGCACCTAGGGAAACCTAGCAAACCTTTACATTTTTGAATACTAGGCACCCTGAGGAATCCAGGATGGAGTGACTTGTGTGGTTCTCACCAGGTCCTCTTACCTAGAATCAAACCTCAAACTTTGTTAAAAAAAAAATCACATTTTCCTCACATTTCTGTGATGGAAAGCTCTGGAATCTGTGTGGATCCACAAAATTCCACCCTCTTCGCAGACCTAAGCAGGTGGAAAGATTTGTATGGCAGAGGGTACGAAGAGCATGTTCTACTTGTGAGAAGGACCAAGAAGTAGAGGATGATCCAAGGGATTCCAATGACTAACAGCTAAATTGATGACAAACACGTCCTTTAAGTTACGGCCACAGCTACAAATGTACAAAACCATCGGACTGCTTGCTAGCAGGGTGCTCATCGGACCTGCCAGACCACGTGTTTTATTTCCTGTACTGCGGCACTAGTCCTGGCGAGCCTCCAGGTACTGAGTACTCACCACCACATTGTTAAAGTTCTGGCCACAAGTCGTGGAGTGGGGTACGCAGTGCCCTCAGCTCACACATATTGGGAGATCCCTTTATTAGTAGTTGTTAAGCTGCAGACCGTACCAACGGCGGCTGCAATGAGCTTTCTACAATACTGTTGTATATCGTCACAGTGAGCGGGTTGGCCACCCAGTTCAGCTGTTGTGAGTGTGATATTGGAGGGGTGGAGGGAGGGCATTATGCTTTTCTTTGGCTGGTTGGGGGTGCTGGAGTGTGAGAGGGGTTGGGGAATGGCTATGCCGTGCATCAATAAGGCTCAAGACACTACCAAAGCTCGCGGCCTGAGACCACCTTGGCATGCAACACATCACCATTGTTCCTTTGGTGCAGAGCCATGCCCCCGTATAAAAGGAGGACATTTCCTAGATGGTTGAAGAGATGCAGGGGATCAGGTTTACAACTTGGAATGTGCGGGGACTGGATGACCCACACAAAAAAAGACAGAGCCCAGCATACCTGCAGCGGCAAAACATTGACATGTGGCTTGTGCAGGAAAAGCACTTGTATGCACACACAACACCGCGGCCATACCAGGTGGAAAGAACATAAATACACATTAACATGTTTGTCTTATGCATGAGGTGTCACAATCTTAATCCTCAGGTGAGTGCCAGTCCACCTGATGGGGCTATCCCTAGATTCAGACAGCACTATATTCTCCTCAATGTGCTACTGCACATGCACCCTGTTCTTATAATTTGCACATCTGGCCCCAATACAGACATTCCCTCCTTCTTTAGAGTGGTGTGACACAAGGCACACGCCTACTGCACAGATACAGTGATATAGGGAGGCATTTTTGACATCATTTAGGACGCCAGGTTGGAGAGGTCAGAGCCCGGGTAGCTTGACAGTTCCGAAACATAACAGAGTCAGTGGGTGGACACATGGCGAGTCAGGGCCCCAGACAAAAGAGAGGGCATTAACTCTCAAACCATATGGTCCAGAGTAGACTACTGGCTACTTAAAGAAGATGCTAGTATATGGGCTTGTGTCGTGCAGCACCTCCCCAGAACTTACTCAGATCATGATCTGGTGATCCTGGAGGTAGAGGTTCCGGGGCAGTTACACAGGCCATTCGGATGGAGACTCCTCTGCTGCGCCCTGCAGGATGCAGTCTTCAGGGTAGAGATATGTTGCTAGACAGAGCTCTTCTTCGCTACACATGAAAATGTGGTTGACAACCCATCTACACTCTGGGAGTCCTACAGAGTAGTCATTAGAGGTATTTGCAATTCAACACAGGCCAGAATCCTCAAGGATATAAGATCCCGGATGCTGAGACCTGATAGGAAACTGAAGGACTTAGAAGAGGAGCTAGACAGAGACACTACCCCGTTACTCCTGGCAGTTGCGAGATCTATCCGTGGTGACTACCACGCGACTGCACAGAGTATGGAAAGTGTGTCAGACCTGCTAAAACCCTGGCCACCATACTAAGAAAGAATCGACCCGACTTAGTCATTACAGAGATAGTGACCGAAAGCAATAACGCATTGCACAATACCCACGAGATCCTAGATGCATGGGTGTGTGAGTGACTGTACATGTAGATGGGTGAATGTGAGTGTGTGTGTGTGGCCACCACTCTTGTTCCAATTATCAGCCCCCTATAGCATGTCTGTTAGGGCATATCTGTTTGTGTTTGAATGAATGTCTGTCTGTGTGAGGGTGAGGAGTAAATGCTTTGCTCTTTGCTCCTGCCTGTGAAATGCTGGACGCTGCACAGTGGTGATAATTCCTGGCAGTCTGCTAGCCTTAGCGGTACAAAAGGGAGTGGTGATGGACGGAGCATCAGAACCAATCAAACACTCACACCCAGTCAACAGATCTGGGTTTGATCCATCACCGTTCTTTAGCCCACTCTGCCACCCCAGTTCAGACATGGCCATATGCAAATCAGTCTGACCCTGTGCCTCATGGGAACAGTCCAGCCCGAACTGTCAAGCTATGCCTTCCCTGGACCGGAAACAAGCTTCCTAGGACCGGTTTCTGGCATTTCAGCCATCTTCAGCCAGGCTTGCTTGAATCCAGTGGCAAAGTGAGCAAGGGACTCACGTCTAAGCATACCCTGCCAACTTATGGCGAACAAAGCGGTACAAAAGGGGGTGGTGGTGATGGACGGAGCATCAGAACCAATAAAACACTCACACCCAGTCAACAGATCTGGGTTTGATCCATCACCGTTCTTTAGCCCACTCTGCCACCACAGTTCAGACATGGCCATATGCAAATCAGTCTGACCCTGTGCCTCATGGGAACAGTCCAGCCCGAACTGCCAAGCCATGCCTTCCCTGGACCGGAAACAAGCTTCCTAGGACCGGTTTCTGGCATTTCAGCCGTCTTCAGCCAGGCTTGCTTGAATCCAGTGGCAAAGTGAGCAAGGGAGTCACGTCTGAGCATACCCTGCCAACTTATGGCGAACAAAGCGGTACAAAAGGGGGTGGTGATGGACAGAGCATCAGAACCAATCAAACACTCACACCCAGTCAACAGATCTGGGTTTGATCCATCACCATTCTTTAGCCCACTCTGCCACCCCAGTTCAGACATGGCCATATGCAAATCAGTCTGACCCTGTGCCTCATGGGAACAGTCCAGCCCGAACTGCCAAGCCATGCCTTCCCTGGACCGGAAACAAGCTTCCTAGGACCGGTTTCTGGCATTTCAGCCGTCTTCAGCCAGGCTTGCTTGAATCCAGTGGCAAAGCGAGCAAGGGACTCACGTCTGAGCATACCCTGTCAACTTATGGCGAACAAAGCGGTACAAAAGGGGGTGGTGATGGACGGAGCATCAGAACCAATCAAACACTCACACCCAGTCAACAGATCTGGGTTTGATCCATCACCATTCTTTAGCCCACTCTGCCACCTCAGTTCAGACATGGCCATATGCAAATCAGTCTGACCCTGTGCCTCATGGGAACAGTCCAGCCCGAACTGCCAAGCCATGCCTTCCCTGGACCGGAAACAAGCTTCCTAGGACCGGTTTCTGGCATTTCAGCCGTCTTCAGCCAGGCTTGCTTGAATCCAGTGGCAAAGTGAGCAAGGGACTCAAGTCTGAGCATACCCTGCCAACTTATGGCGAACAAAGCGGTACAAAAGGGGGTGGTGATGGACGGAGCATAAGAACCAATCAAACACTCACACCCAGTCAACAGATCTGGGTTTGATCCATCACCGTTCTTTAGCCCACTCTGCCACCCCAGTTCAGATATGGCCATATGCAAATCAGTCTGACCCTGTGCCTCATGGGAACAGTCCAGCCCGAACTGCCAAGCCATGCCTTCCCTGGACCGGAAACATGTTTCCTAGGACCGGTTTCTGGCATTTCAGCCGTCTTCAGCCAGGCTTGCTTGAATCCAGTGGCAAAGTGAGCAAGGGACTCACGTCTGAGCATACCCTGCCAACTTATGGCGAACAAAGCGGTACAAAAGGAGGTGGTGGTGATGGACGGAGCATCAGAACCAATCAAACACTCACACCCAGTAAACAGATCTGGGTTTGATCCATCATGTTCTTTAGCCCACTCCGCCACCCCAGTTCAGACATGGCCATATGCAAATCAGTCTGACCCTGTGCCTCATGGGAACAGTCCAGCCCTAACTGCCAAGCCATGCCTTCCCTGGACCGGAAACATGCTTCCTAGGACCGGTTTCTGGCATTTCAGCCGTCTTCAGCCAGGCTTGCTTGAATCCAGTGGCAAAGTGAGCAAGGGACTCACGTCTGAGCATACCCTGCAAACTTATGGCGAACAAAGCGGTACAAAAGGGGGTGGTGATGGACAGAGCATTAGAACCAATCAAACACTCACACCCAGTCAACAGATCTGGGTTTGATCCATCACCGTTCTTTAGCCCACTCTGCCACCCCAGTTCAGACATGGCCATATGCAAATCAGTCTGACCCTGTGCCTCATGGGAACAGTCCAGCCCGAACTGCCAAGCCATGCCTTCCCTGGACCGGAAAGAAGCTTCCTAGGACCGGTTTCTGGAATTTCAGCCGTCTTCAGCCAGGCTTGCTTGAATCCAGTGGCAAAGTGAGCAAGGGACTCACGTCTGAGCATACCCTGCCAACTTATGGCGAACAAAGCGGTACAAAAGGGGGTGGTGATGGACGGAGCATCAGAACCAATCAAACACTCACACCCAGTCAACAGATCTGGGTTTGATCCATCACCGTTCTTTAGCCCACTCTGCCACCCCAGTTCAGACATGGCCATATGCAAATCAGTCTGACCCTGTGCCTCATGGGAACAGTCCAGCCCGAACTGCCAAGCCATGCCTTCCCTGGACCGTAAACAAGCTTCCTAGGACCGGTTTCTGGCATTTCAGCCGTCTTCAGCCAGGCTTGCTTTAATCCAGTGGCAAAGTGAGCAAGGGACTCACGTCTGAGCATACCCTGCCAACTTATGGCGAACAAAGCGGTACAAAGGGGGTGGTGATGGACGGAGCATCAGAACCAATCAAACACTCACACCCAGTCAACACACCTGGGTTTGATCCATCACCGTTCTTTAGCCCAATCTGCCACCACAGTTCAGACATGGCCATATGCAAATCAGTCTGACCCTGTGCCTCATGGGAACAGTCCAGCCCGAACTGCCAAGCCATGCCTTCCCTGGACCGGAAATAAGCTTCCTAGGACCGGTTTCTGGCATTTCAGCCGTCTTCAGCCAGGCTTGCTTGAATCCAGTGGCAAAGTGAGCAAGGGACTCACGTCTGAGCATACCCTGCCAACTTATGGCGAACAAAGCGGTACAAAAGGGGGTGGTGATGGACGGAGCATCAGAACCAATCAAACACTCACACCCAGTCAACAGATCTGGGTTTGATCCATCACCATTCTTTAGCCCACTCTGCCACCTCAGTTCAGACATGGCCATATGCAAATCAGTCTGACCCTGTGCCTCATGGGAACAGTCCAGCCCGAACTGCCAAGCCATGCCTTCCCTGGACCGGAAACAAGCTTCCTAGGACCGGTTTCTGGCATTTCAGCCGTCTTCAGCCAGGCTTGCTTGAATCCAGTGGCAAAGTGAGCAAGGGACTCAAGTCTGAGCATACCCTGCCAACTTATGGCGAACAAAGCGGTACAAAAGGGGGTGGTGATGGACGGAGCATAAGAACCAATCAAACACTCACACCCAGTCAACAGATCTGGGTTTGATCCATCACCGTTCTTTAGCCCACTCTGCCACCCCAGTTCAGATATGGCCATATGCAAATCAGTCTGACCCTGTGCCTCATGGGAACAGTCCAGCCCGAACTGCCAAGCCATGCCTTCCCTGGACCGGAAACATGTTTCCTAGGACCGGTTTCTGGCATTTCAGCCGTCTTCAGCCAGGCTTGCTTGAATCCAGTGGCAAAGTGAGCAAGGGACTCACGTCTGAGCATACCCTGCCAACTTATGGCGAACAAAGCGGTACAAAAGGAGGTGGTGGTGATGGACGGAGCATCAGAACCAATCAAACACTCACACCCAGTCAACAGATCTGGGTTTGATCCATCATGTTCTTTAGCCCACTCCGCCACCCCAGTTCAGACATGGCCATATGCAAATCAGTCTGACCCTGTGCCTCATGGGAACAGTCCAGCCCGAACTGCCAAGCCATGCCTTCCCTGGACCGGAAACATGCTTCCTAGGACCGGTTTCTGGCATTTCAGCCGTCTTCAGCCAGGCTTGCTTGAATCCAGTGGCAAAGTGAGCAAGGGACTCACGTCTGAGCATACCCTGCAAACTTATGGCGAACAAAGCGGTACAAAAGGGGGTGGTGATGGACAGAGCATCAGAACCAATCAAACACTCACACCCAGTCAACAGATCTGGGTTTGATCCATCACCGTTCTTTAGCCCACTCTGCCACCCCAGTTCAGACATGGCCATATGCAAATCAGTCTGACCCTGTGCCTCATGGGAACAGTCCAGCCCGAACTGCCAAGCCATGCCTTCCCTGGACCGGAAAGAAGCTTCCTAGGACCGGTTTCTGGAATTTCAGCCGTCTTCAGCCAGGCTTGCTTGAATCCAGTGGCAAAGTGAGCAAGGGACTCACGTCTGAGCATACCCTGCCAACTTATGGCGAACAAAGCGGTACAAAAGGGGGTGGTGATGGACGGAGCATCAGAACCAATCAAACACTCACACCCAGTCAACAGATCTGGGTTTGATCCATCACCGTTCTTTAGCCCACTCTGCCACCCCAGTTCAGACATGACCATATGCAAATCGGTCTGACCCTGTGCCTCATGGGAACAGTCCAGCCCGAACTGCCAAGCCATGCCTTCCCTGGACCGTAAACAAGCTTCCTAGGACCGGTTTCTGGCATTTCAGCCGTCTTCAGCCAGGCTTGCTTTAATCCAGTGGCAAAGTGAGCAAGGGACTCACGTCTGAGCATACCCTGCCAACTTATGGCGAACAAAGCGGTACAAAGGGGGTGGTGATGGACGGAGCATCAGAACCAATCAAACACTCACACCCAGTCAACACACCTGGGTTTGATCCATCACCGTTCTTTAGCCCAATCTGCCACCACAGTTCAGACATGGCCATATGCAAATCAGTCTGACCCTGTGCCTCATGGGAACAGTCCAGCCCGAACTGCCAAGCCATGCCTTCCCTGGACCGGAAATAAGCTTCCTAGGACCGGTTTCTGGCATTTCAGCCGTCTTCAGCCAGGCTTGCTTGAATCCAGTGGCAAAGTGAGCAAGGGACTCACGTCTGAGCATACCCTGCCAACTTATGGCGAACAAAGCGGTACAAAAGGGGGTGGTGATGGACGGAGCATTAGAACCAATCAAACACTCACACCCAGTCAACAGATCTGGGTTTGATCCATCACCGTTCTTTATCCCACTCTGCCACCCCAGTTCAGACATGGCCATATGCAAATCAGTCTGACCCTGTGCCTCATGGGAACAGTCCAGCCCGAACTGCCAAGCCATGCCTTCCCTGGACCGGAAACAAGCTTCCTAGGACCGGTTTCTGGCATTTCAGCCGTCTTCAGCCAGGCTTGCTTGAATCCAGTGGCAAAGTGAGCAAGGGACTCACGTCTGAGCATACCCTGCCAACTTATGGTGAACAAAGCGGTACAAAAGGGGGTGGTGATGGACGGAGCATCAGAACCAATCAAACACTCACACCCAGTCAACAGATCTGGGTTTGATCCATCACCGTTCTTTAGCCCACTCTGCCACCCCAGTTCAGACATGGCCATATGCAAATCAGTCTGACCCTGTGCCTCATGGGAACAATCCAGCCCGAACTGCCAAGCCATGCCTTCCCTGGACCGGAAACAAGCTTCCTAGGACCGGTTTCTGGCATTTCAGCCGTCTTCAGCCAGGCTTGCTTGAATCCAGTGGCAAAGTGAGCAAGGGACTCACGTCTGAGCATACCCTGCCAACTTATGGCTAACAAAGCGGTACAAAAGGGGGTGGTGATGGACGGAGCATCAGAACCAATCAAACACTCACACCCAGTCAACAGATCTGGGTTTGATCCATCACCGTTCTTTAGCCCACTCTGCCACCCCAGTTCAGACATGGCCATATGCAAATCAGTCTGACCCTGTGCCTCATGGGAACAATCCAGCCCGAACTGCCAAGCCATGCCTTCCCTGGACCGGAAACAAGCTTCCTAGGACCGGTTTCTGGCATTTCAGCCGTCTTCAGCCAGGCTTGCTTGAATCCAGTGGCAAAGTGAGCAAGGGACTCACGTCTGAGCATACCCTGCCAACTTATGGCAAACAAAGCGGTACAAAAGGTGGTGGTGATGGACGGAGCATCAGAACCAATCAAACACTCACACCCAGTCAACAGATCTGGGTTTGATCCATCACCGTTCTTTAGCCCACTCTGCCACCCCAGTTCAGGCATGGCCATATGCAAATCAGTCTGACCCTGTGCCTTATGGGAACAGTCCAGCCCGAACTGCCAAGCCATGCCTTCCCTGGACCGGAAACAAGCTTCCTAGGACCGGTTTCTGGCATTTCAGCCGTCTTCAGCCAGGCTTGCTTGAATCCAGTGGCAAAGTGAGCAAGGGACTTACGTCTGAGCATACCCTGCCAACTTATGGCGAACAAAGCGGTACAAAAGGGGGTGGTGATGGACGGAGCATCAGAACCAATCAAACACTCACACCCAGTCAACAGATGTGGGTTTGATCCATCACCGTTCTTTAGCCCACTCTGCCACCCAAGTTCAGACATGGCCATATGCAAATCAGTCTGACCCTGTGCCTCATGGGAACAGTTCAGCCCGAACTGCCAAGCCATGCCTTCCCTGGACCGGAAACAAGCTTCCTAGGACCGGTTTCTGGCATTTCAGCAATCTTCAGCCAGGCTTGCTTGAATCCAGTGGCAAAGTGAGCAAGGGAGTCACGTCTGAGCATACCCTGCCAACTTATGGCGAACAAAGCGGTACAAAAGGGGGTGGTGATGGACGGAGCATCAGAACCAATCAAACACTCACACCCAGTCAACAGATCTGGGTTTGATCCATCACCCTTCTTTAGCCCACTCTGCCACCCCAGTTCAGACATGGCCATATGCAAATCAGTCTGACCCTGTGCCTCATGGGAACAGTCCAGCCCGAACTGCCAAGCCATGCCTTCCCTGGACCGGAAACAAGCGTCCTAGGACCGGTTTCTGGCATTTCAGCCGTCTTCTGCCAGGCTTGCTTTAATCCAGTGGCAAAGTGAGCAAGGGACTCACGTCTGAGCATACCCTGCCAACTTATGGCGAACAAAGCGGTACAAAAGGGGGTGGTGATGGACGGAGCATCACAACCAATCAAACACTCACACCCAGTCAACAGATCTGGGTTTGATCCATCACCGTTCTTTAGCCCACTCTGCCACCCGAGTTCAGACATGGCCATTTGCAAATTCGTTCTGACCCTGTGCCTCATGGGAACAGTCCAGCCCGAACTGCCAAGCCATGCCTTCCCTGGACCGGAAACAAGCTTCCTAGGACCGGTTTCTGGCATTTCAGCCGTCTTCAGCCAGGCTTGCTTGAATCCAGTGGCAAAGTGAGCAAGGGAGTCACGTCTGAGCATACCCTGCCAACTTATGGCGAACAAAGCGGTACAAAAGGGGGTGGTGATGGACGGAGCATCAGAACCAATCAAACACTCACACCCAGTCAACAGATCTGGGTTTGATCCATCACCGTTCTTTAGCCCACTCTGCCACCCCAGTTCAGACATGGCCATATGCAAATCAGTCTGACCCTGTGCCTCATGGGAACAGTCCAGCCCGAACTGCCAAGCCATGCCTTCCCTGGACCGGAAACAAGCTTCCTAGGACCGTTTTCTGGCATTTCAGCCGTCTTCTGCCAGGCTTGCTTTAATCCAGTGGCAAAGTGAGCAAGGGACTCACGTCTGCGCATACCCTGCCAACTTATGGCGAACAAAGCGGTACAAAAGGGGGTGGTGATGGACGGAGCATCAGAACCAATCAAACACTCACACCCAGTCAACAGATCTGGGTTTGATCCATCACCGTTCTTTAGCCCACTCTGCCACCCCAGTTCAGACATGGCCATATGCAAATCAGTCTGACCCTGTGCCTCATGGGAACAGTCCAGCCCGAACTGCCAAGCCATGCCTTCCCTGGACCGAAAATAAGCTTCCTAGGACCGGTTTCTGGCATTTCAGCCGTCTTCAGCCAGGCTTGCTTGAATCCAGTGGCAAAGTGAGCAAGGGACTCACGTCTGAGCATACCCTGCCAACTTATGGCGAACAAAGCGGTACAAAAGGGGGTGGTGTTGGACGGAGCATCAGAACCAATCAAACACTCACACCCAGTCAACAGATCTGGGTTTGATCCATCACCGTTCTTTATCCCACTCTGCCACCCCAGTTCAGACATGGCCATATGCAAATCAGTCTGACCCTGTGCCTCATGGGAACAGTCCAGCCCGAACTGCCAAGCCATGCCTTCCCTGGACCGGAAACAAGCTTCCTAGGACTGGTTTCTGGCATTTCAGCCAGGCTTGCTTGAATCCAGTGGCAAAGTGAGCAAGGGACTCACGTCTGAGCATAACCTGCCAACTTATGACGAACAAAGCGGTACAAAAGGGGGTGGTGATGGACGGAGCATCAGAACTAATCAAACACTCACACCCAGTCAACAGTTCTGGGTTTGATCCATCACCGTTCTTTAGCCCACTCTGCCACCCCAGTTCAGACATGGCCATATGCAAATCAGTCTGACCCTGTGCCTCATGGGAACAGGCCAGCCCGAACTGCCAAGCCATGCCTTCCCTGGACCGGAAACAAGCTTCCTAGGACCGGTTTCTGGCATTTCAGCCGTCTTCAGCCAGGCTTGCTTGAATCCAGTGGCAAAGTGAGCAAGGGACTCACGTCTGAGCATACCCTGCCAACTTATGGCGAACAAAGCGGTACAAAAGGGGGTGGTGATGGACGGAGCATCAGAACCAATCAAACACTCACACCCAGTCAACAGATCTGGGTTTGATCCATCACCGTTCTTTAGCCCACTCTGCCACCCCAGTTCAGACATGGCCATATGCAAATCAGTCTGACCCTGTGCCTCATGGGAACAATCCAGCCGGAACTGCCAAGCCATGCCTTCCCTGGACCGGAAACAAGCTTCCTAGGACCGGTTTCTGGCATTTCAGCCGTCTTCAGCCAGGCTTGCTTGAATCCAGTGGCAAAGTGAGCAAGGGACTCACGTCTGAGCATACCCTGCCAACTTATGGCGAACAAAGTGGTACAAAAGGGGGTGGTGATGGACGGAGCATTAGAATCAATCAAACACTCACACCCAGTCAACAGATCTGGGTTTGATCCATCACCGTTCTTTAGCCCACTCTGCCACCCCAGTTCAGACATGGCCATATGCAAATCAGTCTGACCCTGTGCCTCATGGGAACAGTCCAGCCCGAACTGCCAAGCCATGCCTTCCCTGGACCGGAAACAAGCTTCCTAGGACTGGTTTCTGGCATTTCAGACGTCTTCAGCCAGGCTTGCTTGAATCCAGTGGGAAAGTGAGCAAGGGACTCACGTCTGAGCATACCCTGCCAACTTATGGCGAACAAAGCGGTACAAAAGGGGGTGGTGATGGACGGAGCATCAGAACCAATGAAACACTCACACCCAGTCAACAGATCTGGGTTTGATCCATCACCGTTCTTTAGCCCACTCTGCCACCCCAGTTCAGACATGGCCATATGCAAATCAGTCTGACCCTGTGCCTCATGGGAACAGTCCAGCCCGAACTGCCAAGCCATGCCTTCCCTGGACCGGAAACAAACTTCCTAGGACCGGTTTCTGGCATTTCAGCCGTCTTCAGCCAGGATTAGCCTTAGTTCATTGATGTTATTCCATGGCAAAATGCAGGCGCTAGCACAGTAATGGTAATTCCTGGTAAAATGAAGGCCTTAACACACTGGTGGTGATCCCGAACAACAAGTTTGCGGTGGCACAATGGTGGTCATTCCTGGAAAATGCTAGGCCAAGAACAATGGTTGTAATCCCTGGCATATTGTGGACAGCCATGCAATGATAGTACAAAGACTCAAATGTAAATAATTTTGAGTGTATTAAAGTTCAGGCAGTGTCAGAGAAGAACCAGTGAACATAAGGAATGGGTATGTAGGAGTGCATTCAGGTGCAATTTGCACATCAGTGGTACCAATCAGTACAGCACACTCTTCATGTAGCTGTTGAATCGGACAGCGCAACCCCATGCCCCCTAAATACTGTTATGCAGTGCCAAATAAGCTTCTCAGACACCGTGCAATGCAGTGCGAATGCGAAGGATGGACTGCTCCGCACAGCCCACCTCCCCTTCTCTACTCAACTGGGCTGCCGCTAGCAACAAAAAAAAACATTTATCTCCCCCTTGCAGGACAGCTGAGCCTGCCAGCAACTGCAATGCTTATGAATGACAGAAATGGGCGACCTCCCCCCGGATGGCAGTACTTTTGTTCAGCTACAAAATCTTCAGGCGACTGTGGACTGCACGCCCCTTGATGTCTTTCTGTATTATAGGCTATGAGGTGCCTGCAAACAGGTACACCTATCCTTTCCCCGTGGCCCTGTAGGCCTTCCAGCTTTAACCCTATTCCTGACATTGTTCCCTCCTAAGAGACTCATTACATGACTATACAGCACCATGCAAACCGTGGCCCTGCTCGCCACCCCCAGGCGTTGGTGGTCTGGCAGCGCGAGCTTGGTGCAGACATCTCCGTGATATTACTGCTTTCACACTAGCACTCTCAACCCTATCGGCTCCCTCTCATACACACAAAATTCCTTTGTCGGCTCTAAATCACCCCTATCTGACTACACAGAATGGGCTTCATAGAGAACTTTTATTGCAATGCAGGGAGAAAGAAGTAAGCTTCTTGCACTTAGCGTGGCACTACCCATCCATAGCGAATTACAGTATCAAATATTGAGGGAATTTGAGGCAATAACGGCCACTGTGATTCCATGACAGCTTGTGGTGACGCTCCTGAGGCGCTGCCTTCCTGGTCACTAAGAGCTGTGTTCAAGGCTCGCCAGGACGCTATTTTTTCTTTAAAAAAGCATTTTATAAACTGATTTTATTCATTTGTTACTGCTGCTAGCATAATTATTACTCTGTTCATTTTACTGTTGTTCTGGTTGTTTAATGCATGGGTCACTTTAACGGCTGCTGCCACTCTCAGGGGATTGCTCTGTTCCAGAGGGAACAGGAAGCAGCCTTCAAGAGGTCAGCGGGCTAATTGTTTTTAGCCGCTACCCATAAATAGGCATGCTGACGCGACCACGCTGCAGACGCGCGCAGCGGGCAAGCCTAAGCCTAAGCCTAAGCTCAGGGCCTGTCCCCATGGCTCTCCGAGGCCAGACGCTCTGTCCTACTCTAGAGACTTTCTCATGGGGTTGGATCCAGAGGGTGGATATGCGAGCTGCCCAAGGATCTCGCTTAAAGCAACCCTGAAAGATCTGGCAGGCATGTGCCCAAAATGCCAGACATGCGGAGACAAAAAAGTTAGCTGACCCTGCCCCCCTTAAATGCTTACTTCTCAATGCTAGGTCACTAATTAAGCACAGCACGAAATGCACACTGCTCACTGAGGAACACAATATTAAGCTGGCCTTCATATCCGAGTCCTGGTCAGATAAAGCTTCAGGTCCTGACCTCACTAAAGCTACACCCCCAGCCTTTTTTAGCTATTCGCTAGATAGACCAATTAGGAGGGGTGGTGGGCTGGCGGTTATTTATCATAACACCCTGAAGCCCTCCTTCCCACAGCCTCCAATCTGGCCTGCGAAGCACTGTCGCTAAGTGTACGCTTGTCCTGCCATGATACATTCAAGGCGATCCTCCTCTACCGCCCCCCGGGCCCCAGAGGTGCGTTTTAGAGTCCATTGGAACGCTCTTAGAGGAGGGGCTCTGCGCCAAATCCTTTACAATAATGGGGGACTTTAATTTTCATTTTGTGGATCTTAATGATCCTGATAATATGAGGCTGCAACAAGTTATGAGTGGAGGGGATCTGAAGCAGCTTGTAGAAGGTCCTACACATGCAGCAGGACATACGCTAGACGTAATTTATTCCAATAATTCCAGCCTCATTTGCACGGAGCTATTGCCACTCCCTTGGACCGATCATGCCGCTATCCTATTTGAACTATCATGGTCCACTTACCTTCAACACAAATTAGAGTCCAAGGAAAAGATTGCAACAAGGTCCTGGAAAGACATCAAAAGCCTAGATTTAGGTAATCTCTTGAAAACAACAGCCCACAATTTCCCTCCGAGAGTTGAAGCCACGGCTGCCTGCACGGAATGGGTAGATGCAGCATGCAGCAAATTATCCCCTGTAAAAGTGAGGACCCCCAAGCGGACCCTTCCATCAACCCCTTGGTAAAAGTTTTAAAAGTGTAAACTCGACTGTAAACGACTAGAGCGAGCTTGGAGAAGAGGTTATAATAAAACCGATAAAGAGGCATATAAAGCAAGTCTTACACTTTTACTTCTTGACACCAAAAGGACATATTTTTCGGAGCAGATCAATCAGGCCAAATCCTCCTCGAAAGAACTTTTCAAAACCATAACTAAACTCACAGCCCCTAATATGCCCAAAATACATAGGAGCCCGAACTATGTGAAACACTTGCCTCCTTCTTTCAGCAGAAGGTGGTAGCCATCTTCTCCTCATTCACGCATATGAAGACGGAGGATAAAAAAGTTTCAGACAGATTGGCGCCCATTGGTTCCAAAATAACACCTATACTAGATGGCTTTAAGCCACTAGAGAAACAAGAATCCATCAAACTTCTGATGTCGATCCAATCTGGATCCCCCTTGGACCCTTGCCCGGCGTCCGTGATTAAACAAATCCCTAACATCATTGGGTCAGCCCTTACCCCCCTCTTTAATACTATTCTTAACTTGGGCCAGTTCCCCAAATCTTGGAAAATAGCATCTATTCTCCCTTTGCTTTAAAAAACGAACCTGGATCCCAAGGACCCGAATAATTTTAGACCCATCTTGCGTCTCCCATTAGCGGCAAAAATGTTGGAGAAAGCTATGAACGCCCAACTTAGCATGTTTCTCCAGACCAACAGTCTACTGGATCCTACTCAATATGGCTTTTGTGCTGAACATAGCACAGAGCTGGCCTTGATTAAATCTACGGAAGAGGTAAGAGAGGCCTTAGATTACGGAGGCGCCGCCATATTGATCATATCGGATCTCTCTGCGGCCTTTGATAGGGTCCATCAAGAGGTTTTGATGGACCGTTTATCAGAAGGGGGTGTTCAAGGCAATGCCTGGAATCTCCTGAAATCCTTTCTCACCAATAGAATCCAAACGGTGGATTTGGATAAAGATAGGTCAAGGCCTTTTTCCCTTCCTTGTGGGGTCCCACAGGGGTCATCCCTCAGCCCTACATTTTTTAATGTGTATGTGTCCCCTCTGGCAGCCCTGATAAGATATTTCGGGTTTCAACTGACATCTTATGCAGATGACACGCAAATCGTGCTGTCCCTCCAGCGCGGCCAAGAAGCTGAAACTGGAATAAGATGTCATGATTGTATGAAAGCCATCTCAGGATGAATGTCATCTAATTGCCTGAAACTCAATGCGGGGAAAACAAATGTCATCATATTCGGCAACAACTTAAATCTTTGGATGCCTGACTGGTGGCTGGCAGAAATTGGGGACGCTCCCGGTTCCGACAAAAAAAGTGACGAACTTGGGGGTGATCGTGGACAACTGACTCATTTTTTGTGATCAGATAAGTGGGGTTGTCTCTGCAAGCTTCTTCCTCCTCAGAATTCTGAGGAAAATAAAGTTCCTTCTTCCGGTAGACAGCCTGAGGACAGTGGCCACAGCGCTCTTTCTGTCTTGATTGGACTACTGTAATGGTCTCTACTTGAACATCCACAAAAGACCTATGAACAGACTCCAGATCCTGCAGAATACTGCAGCCAGGCTGCTGACGGGCACACCTAGGTTTGTCTTGGTTAGGAAGGGACTTATACATCGTCACTGGCTCCCAGTAAAACAACTGGCACAATTTAAAGCCCTCTGCACGGTCTATAAGGCCCTTAAGGGGCGCAAACCCCAAAAACTTTAAACCTTGTCTACAATGGTACGTTCCCAGAAAAACTCTGCGTTCTACGGAAGCAAAACAAGTGATTGTCTCCCCTGTCAAAAAAGCTAGCTGGGATGGCGGGAGCTTCCTCACATGTGCCGCAAAGGATTGGAACGGCCTACCTCTGCATTTCAGAAATTCAACCGAGCTCCTTTCCTTCAGGAAAGTGTTGAAAACCTGGCTTTATACTGTATAGTCACTTCATCACAAGGAAACAATTAGGCAGTGCTCAGCACCAGGACACCCTAGGGTAACAGTTGCGCTTTAGAAGCTTTATTAACATAACATAATGTATGTAGCAGTGGGGGGTCCTTCGCAACAGCAGAGGAGCGTTGTCCCACTGGCTCAGAACAAGGAGCTGGAAAATAAAAGTATTTTTTATTATCGTTTAATTTTTTAGCTACTGGCAGAGCCAAGCGTTTGCAGGGAGGTTGCGGGACAAGGCCATGTGAGGGAGAAGGAGTAGAGTGGAGTGCACTTATAAGTGCATATTGGCCAGCCTTATTAGGCTGGCCAAACAGACATACGTAGTTAGGTTTCTCCAACCCGGCTGTATTTCAGAGCTGGGTGTAGAAATGGCACAGACTCCCTGTGCTTGAGCGAGCATTAAACCAGCCCTCTCAGGCTAATCCCCGCGCTGCTCTCATGCAGCATGAGAGCAGAGCAGGAATTGGATAGGGATTCTCTGATGGTGTCCCAGCGCCTGCTGGGAGCAGGAAGCAGAGAAGCACCAAGGTGGCCGGCAGCATCAGGTACATCTTTTTTTATTATTAACCTCCCCCTTTCGCTACTGCCCCGCCGCCCACCACTTTTTATTGCCAGCAACCGCGACTGGTAAATAATGTTCTCATTGGCGTCTGCAGGCTTAGTGCGATGCTCCTATTACTAACTCTGTGGTGGGGGTTATGCACTGCGGGCGTTCCTCTGTACCCACTGTCCATATGTGGAAATGTGCCTTTTAATGAGCACACCGGTGCAGGGGTCACCCTTCTCTGTCCACGGGTCCTTAGACCAACAAAATAGAGATTGGCACTTAAGATGGAATTCAAATAACAAGTTTTTTAATCACTCATGAGTGGGACTACGTCCACACAGCACTCTCAAGTGCTGCCGGTGGTAGTACATTGAAGTCACAGAAAACAGGCCTTATATTCAGCTTTTTCTTCACTGGTAAGCATGTGGATACAAATAGAAGGTACAGGCCTACACAGCAATAGTTACCGACAAACATGGGCAGATGGGAGATCACTTAGTCAGCAAAGTGGGAGGGGGAGCAGGAGTGCTTATGGCAGCAGTAAGAGATTGACAGTTGAGTCTGAGACCAGGTGTTCTGGCAGCTACAAACTCTTAGCATGCATATTGCTTTTAGCTGAGTCAGGAAGTCAAATAAAATAGACAGCACAGGCAGGGAAAAAGACGAGCAGCAGAGGATGGGAGAATTACAAAGCCAACGAAATGGATGCCACAACCAAGATGGCTTCAGCTTATGCTAACATTAATTATTCCAGATTTCCACACATAGATCGTTAGCTGATGCTACCTTTTGTCAAAAACTGATACTGATGGAAAGTGCTGCAATGGAGAATTATGCCCAGCCCGACTGTGAGACAGGGTGAGATGACTGTATGCACCCAAGTATGGAGGGACCACCTATACACCTATGGACTCTGACACTTAAGTCTCCGCCCCTCCTCCCC
This sequence comes from Triturus cristatus, assembly GCF_964204655.1. Lineage (NCBI taxonomy): Eukaryota > Metazoa > Chordata > Amphibia > Caudata > Salamandridae > Triturus > Triturus cristatus. The sequence goes on along the minus strand of NC_140589.1, from coordinate 1,231,619,942 downwards.
CTCCATAAAATAAATTGCGTTCGGGATCTGACTTATGCGCAAATGTTTGTATGTTGCAGCTTTTAAATGTATTGAAAATGTCAATAAAAAGAACTTTTAAAAAAGGAGGCAGGTTGTGTTCACTAGACCTAGATCTAATAATATTTTTTTCCCCACTACAAAAGGGCTGTCATTGGCCTTTAAAAGCACATTTGCATACACAGAGTACCAGCCAAGCAGATGGCATGCTAGGAGAGTTTGACTGTTCCTGGCAGTACTGGAAGGTAGACAGTGGCCAAGAGGGGGCATTTCAACCCTGAGTGCCCCCCTCCCCCTTACAAAGGGCAGAAGGAGAAACCCTGGTGTTAAATGGGCAAATATACAACATATGTGCAGAGCTTCAGACTTATAAAGTGCAGTAGCAACTTGAAGCAGCCTGGGTAAAGTTAAAACCTACTGAGAGAGGCCCGTGGTCCTTTCGTGCTATCGACTCCACGATAAATGTTGGTAAATCAGGATGACCACAGAATTTTGGTGCAATACGTGTCTACTACAAACCACCCTTGTTACATACTTTGAGGTGCGACATCCAATCTCTTTTATTGCCACTTTCCAGTTTGTTATTTATCATTGCTTAGCCTGATCATTCATTTTGTGGACTCTGACTTATTTTTCATCTTCAGACTGACAGAAGAAAGGAGAGAGGAAAGCATAAAAAGGACAAAATGTGTGAAAAAATGACATGGGGGAAAACAAGGATAAAAGGAACTTGCAATTGTGAGATAAAGCAACGGGACGTAAAGGGTGGTAGGAGAGAGGAAAGTAATCATGGCTAGGCATACTCTGTAGTTCTAGTGGCAATCTCCTAAGAAAAACTCTTGACACCTGCACTTATTTTTTCTTGTTTTAGAACGAAGCACAGTTTTTTCCACCACTACTGTCATTCAGGCATGGCTTGACAGTGGAGCTGTTGACAGACGTGTGCGATCAATAGAAAAATAGCTTTGAGAAGAACTTCTGAGAAAGGGGCGTTGGCTCCTCTCACATGTTGACTGCCCTAAGCACAGCATTTGCTTTGGAAGACGGCGTATGTTCCAGTTAGAATACAATGCTTGTATTGCAAGTTAGGTCTTTTGGGAAAGTTTATGCAATAGGTATGGCGACACGCCAATGATATAAATAAATAATAAAATGCACACTTAGTTTTAGTCAAGGTTCGACACTTTTGAAAATGCTCAAAGGCAAAGATTTGGCATGCAGGCTTGACTCGTGCTCTGCCCCAGTAGAACGGATATTGAATTTCAAAATTAAACTGTTGCGCCGTCGCGCCCAACCTCAAGCCACACAGCCACAAATGCACATACTTGTAGAATCAAACGTCGAGAATCCAATTTACTCCAAGTAATCCATTGTAATCCATATTTATTTTTCAGAAATTTCAAAGTTCACAACAGAGGCGGCGTGATTCGCAACTTTTAATGCTGAAGAAATGCCTATCCAGGCTTTTTTCAGCGGCACGTTAGAATTCACGTCTCATCCTGGGTCACAGTGTAAATGTCCATCCAATGTATTTCGTGCAATAAGCCCTTCTTCAGGGGTAACTGCAGTAAGCCAATGATGCAATATGTCAGTTCCTGTTGGTCTTCTCTGTTTAGTATGAAAAGTTACAACAAATGCAGAGAGTCTGTATTATGTATTGTGAAAAGCACATTTCATAGCCAGAAAACCTTAGGGTTTCACTGTTATGCTACACACTACAGATAGGTATTTTGTGACAAGGAATCTTAGAGATTTCCATATAGGCAAGGGTTTTGGTGATGGTTACACCTCTGACAAATCTGGGTATACATGATTTGCAATATGTTAATCCTCATTGAGCCTTTTTAGGAGGAGTTGTATTGTTCTGCAAAATTTTATTTTGGTGCATACTTATAATTTTAGGACTGTACGCCTTGTGCTTACCTATATCTATAGTGTAAGCTTGAACTGGTTATGGTGACAAACCAGAGAAAACATGTATAGGTCTGGCTTGTTAATTACGAAACATTATGTAAAATGCCATTGGTCTGATCTGTTTTTTTGTTGTAATGACAAAAGCTGCAAAGCCCCTAATTTTCTGTGAAAAGCATATGTCAAAGCCAATATTCCTTTACGGTTAGGTTGTTATTATACTATTGATGGGCATTTTGTTACAAGAAATGTCACAGAAAACAAGGCAAGGGCTTTGGCATTGGTTACCCCCTCTGTCAAACCCCAGGGTAGAAGATTTGCAATACTATAATCCAAGTTAGGACATTTTAGGATGGGTTGCATACTGTTTTGTCACCAGTAATTTTGTACATATTTATAACTTTATGACTGCATGCCCAATGACTGCTTTGTGAAATAGCTAATCCTCAATAAGGTAGGCCAGAATTGGTTATGGTGACACAGCAAAAATATATAGGTACTCAGAGGGGCTTTGGGCCAACCGTTATCAGCCAATGGTCTTTTCAAGTGTCATTGACAGTCGGTTTCCACCAAGAACATGGAGCTATGGGCCAGCCCAATTCCCTTATGGCACTAATGCAATGTGATTGCATTTCACCTTCACTTCTGCATAGCCACCTGAAACTGAGTATGCTTCAGTGCTAGAGCTGGTGTGGTATTTTTCTATTGTCTTCTTTAGTAGACCCCTTTTATTTATTTCATTTTCTATTTGTATTCATTTATTTATTGGAACACCCAGCAGCATCCCAGACAATGCTTCTGGACACTAACTTGCTACTCATCTCATGTGAAGAGCAAAATATATCCAGCAGCCACAGCTTCTAAACTTGGCAACCATCCTAGTATGATACTACATGACCAAGAAGCCCACTAAGGGGCCGATTCCAATCCGGGTCGGAAGGGCACCGAACGCGATCCGGCTGGCAAAACTACGAGCCGTACGCGTGTTTTCCGGCCGACTCGTACAGCTGTATGAGCAAGTACGATGCAAGCTACATGAGAATCACCGACCGAGTCGTTTCCGGGTCCGAACCACTCCGTACGTCTCGGTCAGAAGCTAACCGTGGCGTGCAATGGATGCGATTTACAACTGAGCCAATACGATGCACGCGTCGAACAGCCTGTGCGAGCCGGAGTGTCCGGCTCACAAAAGCTTCCGGAGTCGGACTTCGGGGGTCCGCGTCAGACCCCCTGACACCCGCAGCCCTACGACACGGACTCAGGGGGAGACCTATGGGTCTCCCCAACACAAGCATGTACGGTGCGGATGGCACCGACGCGTACCCACTGTAGGGGGCGCACTTGTTCGAGACGTACCCATTCAGTCAATGGAAGCGCATGTACGCGTCGTACAACTGGCTCCCATTGACTTCTAGGGGAGTCCGACTGAACCGAGTCCGACAGCATACGTGCGCATCGTACTCGCTCGGTCAGACTGTAGGGGTCTGGCTCGATCAGAAAACACTCCGGATCCGACTCGGTCGGAGTGCTTCCCGACCCGGATCGGAATCGGCCCCTAAGTGTAGATGCAGCATATCAGTCATCCTTGATGTGTGTATTATGATCCACTAGGCGCTCCATGATGGCCGCCCAGTACGATGTTTACTATGTAACCTTCTTGGAATGGTATTATGCACAGTATAACTTTGATTTACAATTCCAAGATGATTTACACTTTGTTTCAAAGCAATGATACACAATATAGAATAGCACTCTAAGTTGGCCAACAACCGCTATGCTTCATTGTTTACTTTTTTTTATTACGAGCGAATGCCTGCCACGTTTATGCAGGAGCATTTATTTTTTGTTTGTATATTTATTTCTTTAAATTGTCTTGCATATGCTCCATCAGTTTCTGTGCATCATATTGTGGATATGTGAGTGGGTGACTGCAAGAATTAGTCAGTGGGTGAATGAATGGATGCATGAAGAATGAGTTATATAGTGTATGAGTATTGAATTACTGGGTGTCTAAAGTCACCAGAGGCTAAGATGCACTCCCAGGTGTAAGTCAGATATATTGGCATTGCCAGTGCTTCTTTTTTGGGTGGTGTGTATTCGATATATTTATAGTATCCCAAAGGCCACTGAAGCAGCTACGGGGTGGGGGTGGGAATGGGTGGGGGGTGCTAGGGCATGCTGTGCAAAAAGGTCAACAAACAACCAAACTTCAATCATTTGCAAAAGCAGCAGCTGAGTCAAAGGCTTTAAAATGTCTTGAGTCATATGTCACATTAGAAATGCAACAGGATGAGATGTAAAGAAAACTGCCAGCTGCCCTAATTGAAGAGTATACCAAGAAAGCAGGCTGCTGTAAGTGTTCCAGGGTCATTAGAATCGAAATGGAAAGGTAATTTAGATACTAAATGCTAGCCTCATCCTGTTTGGCTGATGCTGCAGTCTGGAACAAATAAACATTTGGGGAGTATGCTCATAAAACTGAAGCTACCCCAGCCTTACTAAAGAGGTCGTTACTGTTTAATGTCTATGGCGTGCCATTATTCCTTATGGCTGAAGCATCCTCTGTGGCGTCCCCTAAGAGAGCCTAATGTAGTCTGAAGGCCACTGGGTGTAGTTTAAGAAATATATGTGACAGCACTGGTCAAAAACGTGTGCGGTGTCCTTAACATGCAGGCAGCAGAAGGGCGTCTAAGGTGAAAACGATCCATACAAAAATGTAAAAATAAACACTGCAGGAAGGGCAGAGGGCAACAAAGTCATCCACTGTGGTGACTTTGGATCATTAAAGAAAGGGAGACAGAAAACAAACACATAAATGCCAAGGTGAAGATAATTATGAACCCAAAAGGTAAGGTAAAAAAAATCTTACAGCCGTTGCTCTCAGAGAGGAATAGTGATTAGCACTCAGATGTCAGTTAAAAATAAATATATATATATATATATCACTGAAAAAACCATAGGTTTCTGGGGCGTTATAGTTAGCTGGACTTTTCACTCATACAAAACCATTGAAATCCCCCCGTTAGTTAGCTCAGCTAACTATAACTTGCGCGCCCGCAATGCACTGCTGATGACGTCACATATTACATCACTCATGACATGGTCAGTGACATCACTGATGACATCTCAAATGACATCACTGATTACATCACTGATTACATCATCCAGTGAATGTGTGTTTTTCTGAAAATTAAATATGTTTTATATATGTATATCTCAAGGTCGATGGAAGAATAAATGGGTATATAAGTGTCTAAATGGATGATTTGTTTTTGAAAGATTGATTGTATAACTGACTGATTAAGTGTATCTTAGTGAATACATGGCTTAGTGAGTAATGTTTAAATATGTAAATATCTGTATCAGTCTCTCACTTTGTGTATAAGTGGCTGCATGGGTTGGTGGGTAGCTACATGAGTGTCTATACAGGTTATTAGTTGTTTTTTTGACTATCAGTATGAGTGTCTGAGTGTCTGTATGATTCGGTGGGGGGTATTACGTAGTGCATAGGTGCATGAATTAGTGACTCACTGTTTGTATGTGTTGAAGACAGCATGTGTGCAGGACTGTATGGGTGGATGAGTATGTGCATGGGTGTGTTAGTGAGTGAATGGCTGTCTCAATAGTGTCTTTATGAGTAACTACATATGTTTTAAACTAGTATATGTGACTATTGGTGTATATAAGTGAGTATATGTGAGAGTGAGAGATTGGAAGAGTTCCTGTATGAATAAGTATGTGTTTCTATAAGTGATTGTTTAAAAGACTAAGTATGTGTAAGTTTCTGTAGAAGTAAGTGTGGTGGTGTGTGTATAACTGTATATGCAAGTAAATGGATGTTTGAATTTTTATTAGCACGAGTGACTATGTGTGTGAGTAAATCTATGGATGAGTGGCGTTGTACAACAGGATGTATAGGAGTGCATATGATGAGTGAGTACATGTATGAGTGACTGTATAGGACTGTTGGTGAATGAGTGGATGTGTATGTGGATCTTAGAATTACTGAATAGGTTGTTGTAAATGGTATTGGTATGACCATTGTTTTAAAAATTTTAGTTTCTATTTTTGAATGTGTGTATCAAAGGTTATATTAGGGTGAGAGGAGGTCTGCCACTCTATCACAAGGATGATGTCATCAGTGATGTCATGAGTGATGTCATGAGTGATGGCATTAGTGATGTCATGAGTGATGTCACTGACCATGTCATGAGTGATGTAATATGTGACGTCATCAGCAGTGCACTGCGGGCGCACGAGTTATAGTTAGCTGATCTAACTATAACGGGGGAATTTCAATGGTTTTGTACGAGTGAAAAGTCCAGCTAACTATAACGCCCCTGAAACCTATGGTTTTTTCAGTGAATTTCTAAGGTTTTTTAAATGCTAATACCTAACTATAAAGTGCCTGAAACCTATGGTTTTTTCAGTGAATTTCAAAGGTTTTTTAAATGCTAATTTCTAACTATGCCTACAGAGATAGGACATGTGAAGAAAGAAGAAAAAACGCACAGAAAGAAAAAAGAAATGCAGAAAGAAGCAACAGAAGTCCTCAAAGACGAAGAAAAGTGCAGGAAGAAGGATAACGTGCAGAAAGAACAAACAGAAGCCTTGTACCCTCAACTTTTTCAGACGTATTCTGGTGGTAACTGAGTCTGACTAACCAGTCTTAGAGCCAGTGCTATGCTAAAAGACACTCAGAATATAGTGGAAACACCTACATACACTAGGGAACACTATGCGTTGGGGTCCCCCTGTGATTAGCATGACCTCCTCTGTAAGCCCCTAGTATATAATAGGGCAGGGGGATTAAAACTATCTCTTAAAATGCGCCACAGGGCGTGTTTTCACACGTCACCTCAGGCCCCGTTCCCTCCCTTCCCCACTGTGTAAACACGCCCTGTGGCCGTTTTAAGTTGGGAGATTAAGTCCCCTTGAATCCTGAGGGTCCCTAGGGTCCAACTTGACCACTAGGTACCTCCGGTAAGCGCCACAGAGCTGCGTTGCAGAGAGGTGTAAAAAGGGGCACGGCCTAGACCACCTCTGTGCAACTCAGCGCAGTGGCGCTTACTGGAAGCACCTGGTGGGCTAGTTGACGCCCAGGGTCCCTCAGGATTGAAGGTGAATTATTTCCCCAACTTAAAACGCGCCACAGGGCGTGTTTGCACACGTTAACTCAGGCCCCGTCCCCTCCCTTCACCACTGTGTGAACACGCCCTGTGGGCGTTTTAAGTTGGGAGATTAAGCCCCCTTGAATCCTGAGGGTCCCTAGGGGCAAAATAGCCCATTAGGTACCTCCAGTAAGCGCCACAGAGCTGCGTTGCAGAGAGGTGTAGAAAGGGGCGTGGCCTCAGAACACCTGTCTGCAACGCAGCTCCCTGGCATATACTGGAGATACCTGTTGGGCTAGTTGGCCCTCAGGGACCCTCAGTATTGAAGAGGAATTAATTCCCCAACTTACAAATGGCCAGGGGGCGCATTTGCAGAGTGCTGCAAGGAGAGGGCGTGGCCTCCGGCACGATGCCGGTCTTTTATTTATTTTATTTTTTTAAGAAGGGGGGCTGTGTGGCCCCCCTCCTTTTTCTAATTTATTGGCCCTGGGGACCCCATCCCCCAGGTCCTGTCCCCTAATTTTTTTCTTTTCTTTGAAGAAAAAAAATTTGGAAGGGGGCCGTGTGGTCCCGCTCCCAAGGCTTTAATCGGCCCTGGGGACCCCAACCCCCGGGGCATTACCTTTTTTTTTTTTATTCTTTAGGAGGGGGGCTGCGTTGCCCCCCTCCTCAGGCCACTTATGGCCCCGGGGACCACATCCCCCAGGGCAGGCCTTTGTTTTTTATTATTTAAAAAAATATATATATTTATAGAAACACCTAGGATATGCTGGACAAACCGTATGTACCTATCACCATGACGATTTGCGTGATATTCATTAAAAGGCGACTATGCATACAATTAATCCATGTCGAATGTATATACACCACTAGTGAAGCTCTGATGTGTCTGACGCCCTACCGTGCCTAATCCCGGCACCCCCGCTGGTGGGTACTCTCCAAGTAGACACCCTTGTCGTTTATTTATACAAACATGGGTAGCTATTGACGGGCACATTTAATACACACGCACACCAAGCCATTCAAAGGGGATTCGACAAAAATTCGACCAAAACTATGCAAGAAACCGCCCTCACGGTTAATAAAACACACATCCACCGCCGGATGTGTAATACTTTTTATTTTACTCTCTGGAAAGGAGACAAACCTCACTTGAGAGTCACAGCGCGCTCCTGGCTGAGCCCAATGCTGTTTTACACCCACCAGTGCCCGCCGAGTGCCACGCACCTCTGTATTGTATTCCACCAGCTAGTGTGTATGCTATGACACTCTCTAGCCCATGTGCACTGTAACACCACCCTGTGAATATGTAATGCCACACTTACCTTTGCACTGGTTATATTGCCCCATCTAACGTGCCTTCCTCGATGCCTATGTTATAACGCACAGCGCTATGCCATACATATTACAATCTGGGATCCATATCTTTGTCACAGTGCATATGCAACGTTACACTCCCCAGCACATATTTTATATTACAACTTTAGAGACTAGTTAGGTTACAGAACACTGCCATGTGCATATGTTGCGCTCTGCAATGAATCTGTCATTGCGCACAATGTATTGCATATTATATTTCATACCCCGGTTCATCTTATATCACACTTTTTGGTGCATAGTTTATACCATACACTATATCTAGTTTTCATTTTCAATCGTGCTCTCAGGACTATGCTCTATATAACACTGGGTTCACCTACCCTTTTCACGGGCATTACATTTTGCGATGGGGGTGGAGGGTCAGGGGGTGTTTCTGCCAAGTGAGCCCGGAGTTACAGTCACAAACGTCGTCTTCTTCCTGAATAAAAGTGAGATTATGCTGCATACTTGTTCATATTTTAAGTAGTTCGCACAGACACACATTTTAAAAACAAGTTCCTAATACCCACCTTCTCTGAACAGTTAATTTGCTGCCCCATCCACCTCCTCCTTATCCTCTGTTGTCTTAATCCATGGACTAGCCTCCTCCCTCCTGCCATGCATGGTCTGATGTGCTGCCACTGCCCTCCATTTAGCATGATGTACCTGTCCCCTCCTCCTGCCCTCCATTGCCCAATTCTATGCCCCATCATTGACCTCCTGCTTTGCCTCTGTGCTTAGCTTGCTGCCCCTATTCTCCTTCACCTGCCCTCCGACGTCTTTGTGCATGCCCCTGCTCCATCCTTTTTGCCCACCATGTTCCATGGACCTGCCACTCCTATCTACTTTGAGTGTTCTGTTGAGCTGCCACTCCCCTCCCACCTGCTTAGCATTGTCAGATGACTGTAACCTGCCCCTGCCACCTTCACCCTGCCTGTTCACATGACATGCCCCTATCCCCTTCCTCCTGTCCTCCATGGTCCATTTTACTGCCACACCCTTCTGCCCTCCCTGGTCTGTTGTGCTGCAACTGCTCTTCCTGCCTGCCCCGCGCGGTCTGTTGTGAGGCCCCTTCCCCTGAACTCTCTTGTCTGTGCCCAGGTCCTGACCCTCCCTTCTATCCTTCATGGTCCTTTGTATATGCCCCTGCACCCTTCTTCTTGCCCATCATAGCCATTGTGCTGCCACTAACCCTCCCACTTGCCATGCATGGTCTTCTGTGCTGCCACGGCCCCTCCCACCTTCCCTGTGTGGTCAGCTAGCTGCCCCTGACTCCCTCCCACCTTCCCTCCATGGTCTGTGTGTATGCCATCATAGTCTCACTGATGCTCTCCATGGTGTGTCTTGTTTCTAGTGCCCATCCTGCCTGACCTCCATGGTCATCTTGCTGCTCCTGCCCTGTCCCTCTGCCCCCAGCCCTCTGTTTCCATGTGCAGACCCCTATTCCCTCCCTCCTGACTTGTCTGTTCCATTGTAATGCCCCTGATCCATCCCTCCTGTCCTTTAAGGTCTGTTATGCTGCAGCTTTCTCTCCTGTCTGTCCATTATGGTCAGCTAGCTACCATTGCCTCTTTCCCCTCTGTTCTCTGTTGTCCATGTGCATGGTCCTGTCCCCTCCCTATTGCTTTCTATGGATTGTTGTGCTGCACTCGCGTCCGCATGCCCTGTGTGTTGTATTGTCCTGCTGCAAACCCTGATGACTGCCCTGTAGGGTCAGTTTGGTGCACCTCTCCATGTCCCTCCTGTCCTCTGTTATCCGAGTCCATGTCCCTACCCCAATTCCTCCTGCCTTCCATGATCCAATGTACCATACTTGCGAACATTTTGAACTTGGTAAGAGGGATATTTTGAAAAAAAACTGGGGTATTGATTTTCCCCTTTGAGTTACATTGAAAAAGAGGAGATTGTAGATAGGAGACAGATCAAATAAAGCCCATTTCAGTTTAAAAACATTGGACGTTTCCTGGCTGAATCGGATCTGTTGGCATGTATGGTTGTACTACCACTGCCTCTTCCTTCTGCCCACAATGGTCTATTATATTGCCACAGCCTCTCTTGCCAGTCCTGTATTGTTGGTGTGTTGCCCCTGCCCCCCTTTCCACTGCCCTACATAGTCGGTTGTGCTGCCACTGCCCTTCCTGCCTGCCCAGTGTGGTCAAATTGTTGCCTCTGCACTCTCCTACCTGCCTTCAATTTTCAGAGTCCGTGCCCCTGGCCTCTGCCTCTCAACAGTATCCTAATGAACAACTAGATTGCTAACATTCTATATTTATTACAAAAGTGTGGAACGCCTGACGTCATCCTGATGTAATCAAAACTGTAATACCTAGAGCATTTCCTTTAGAAATTCCTTATATGAGAGGGTCTTATATGCATCAAAATTATGGTTAGTGCTCTAAAAAACTAAAATGGGGACATATTTTCTGAGTTTTCAAATAGCGACAAAGCACTTTTAAATTATTTGTTATCTTTATGTTTTTTTATCCAGTTGACCACTTGATTAAATGTTGCACTTAGGGGAGAGGATGTGGTGTGACTTCCAGAGCTGCAGGCTTTGCAACTGGGGAACCAGGTTGGAGTTTCTGCTTCAGCTCAACATTCTGTGTTCTGGTCAAATCACTTAATCTCCCCATGTCTACAACCAAAATGAATTTGATCTTGTGTGATGTAACCAATGCTCATGTAAAGCACTCCAATACCGGACAAGTTTGCACTATATAAAAGTGCAAAAACACAAAAAAGAAGTGTTTTGCACACTTCTGTCATTGGGCTACATGTGGGCTGCATCTGGGTGATATTTGTGCTTCATTTGGGCTCTTTTGTCTCTGGTGGCCATCTTGGGAGATTTATTTGTTATGAAGTTTCCTAATTTCCTCATTTACTGCAGTCTCCTCAGAAGGAAATGCTTTCAGTTTTTTACTTTGATTCCATCAAGAAGGTATTCAGATATGTCACACATTTGCCATAAATTTTGAATGTTAGCACTCTAGTTGTTCATTAGATCACTGTAGTAAAGCTACTGCTCACCACGGAAGTCTGCTGCTGGTATTAAAAGTGCATGTTTCAGTCTGCATGTCAGAATGTTTTAATGAAATAGAAGAGGATTTGAGAAGTCACTCAAAAAGTGCCCTAATTTTTCTTTCTTCAGCACTAATCATAATTTCTATGGCAAAATTAACCACCTCATTGTGCTCCTTTTTAAATTAAATGTTTTAAGTGTTACCACTTTATTCCAATCAAGATGGCTTCAAGTGTGCCATACTTTTGTCATAAGTAAGACAGTAAGCGCTCTAGTTGTTCTTAAGAACGCTCTGGGACATTCTGTCATTGGGCTATACTTGGACTACATCTGGGTGATATTTGGGCTACATTTTGGCTCTTTTATCTCTGGTGGCCATCTTGGGAGACTTATTTGTTATGAAGTTTCCTAATTTCCTCCTTTACTGCAGTCTCCTCAGTAGGAAATACTTTCAGTTTTTTACTTTTGGTTCCATCAAGAAAGCATTCAGATTTGTCACACATTTGCCATAAATTCTGAATGTTAGCACTCTAGTTGCTCATTAGATCACTGTAGTAAAGCTACTGCTCACCAGGGAAGTCTGCTTCAAAATGCATGTTTCAGTCTGCATGTCAGAATTCTTTTATGAAATAGAAGAGGATTTGAGAAGTCAAAATGTGCCCTAATTTTTCTTTCTGCAGCACTAATCATAATTTCTATGGCAAAATGAACCCCCTCATTTTGTTGCTTTTTAAATTAAATGTTTTAAGAGTTACCACTTTAGTCCAATCAAGATGGCTTCAGGTGTGCAAAACGTTTGTCATAAGTAGGACTGTTAGCGCTCTAGTTGTTCTTTAGAACACTCTGGGAAGCTGCAGTAGAACACAAAGGAATCAACTGACAGTCTCTGCCCTGGTTGGATGTACATGTTTTACTGAGAATGTCATACTTCATTCGCACATGACTGAGAAAGATAATGTGAATTTACAGAAAATATGCTCTCAGTTTAGCTTATAGATCTCCTTCCAAACCTCTGTGGAAAAAGCATCAGAAAATAGATTTCTCTCAAACATGATTCATGATATCACAGCAGAAGGCTTTTTCACATGGTAAAATCACCTTAGAACACACCACAATTCCTAAAATGAGTATGGTACCATCAACAAATGATTTATAATGTAACTAAAGTCTTAAAACCTTCTATTAACTGCAATGCTTTTTAGTGAGGTGCTATCATGTATATTGGTCCCAAGATGGCTGCCAACACTTCTTGGATGACAGCCAATCAGATCTCACAATGAGATGTGTGGTTAGGCTCCGCCCAGATATATATGTGATTTTGATTTTCTCAGGAACTATAGAACGGATTTACACCATTTAAGCAAAAGGCACGACTCTGAACCAAGGTCTACCTTTCTGCTAAATTTGGTGTAATTCCGTTCAGCAGTTCGGGCTGTAGCTGTGGCTAAAGGTCCTATGGGAAATTGCATGGGGAAAACACGTTTTGGGACCCCCCTTTTTTCTCAGCCCCGCTACACGAATCATCCTGAGACTTTCAGGATAGAAGCGGTAAAAAGCCATGCATGGCTGAGGGCGTCAGTTGTTTGATGCGGTGGGTGCTAGTTAGCTGCAGAATCAAAGTACATTTCTAATAAATGAAAAATGATGCAAATACATCTCTTGCTCACATGGATACTGAGTGACGCTGTAAAGAGCAGCTTTTAAAAGGCACTATAAAATACCACACACTTCATGCTCGCAACCACAACACCTCGAAGAACGAAACTTAACCTCGGGTTTTTATCCTCCTCTACGGAAAAGAAGGCAGCGTTCCAGTTGATGGATTCATCGCGCGCTGCTAATGTAGTCACGCATCAAACCCAACCGATAAAACGTTGTCCTACAAGTCACTGGGCACGTCTAACAAGCCTGAGTTTGATTTCTGTCGATGTATCATCACTGACATTTTGCTGCAATGCTCCTTTGGGGAGCGACCGACAGTCAAAGCGCGCCGCGCCTCCTGAGGTGAATAAACGTGACCACGGAATACAAAATGACAACTTTATAGCTGAGGTAATAAGATGAAGCTTTCCCGGAAGTGACCAATACTTTGTTTGCTTTACCTTTGCAATGATATCAGCTGTTTCATTGTAACTGCGACACTTCCTAATGCCACTGTGAGCCAGGAAATCTTCCACGAGCCGTATTCCAATGTTGTATCCCCTGTGAACAATTAAAAGAGTTGTTTTAAACAAAGTTTTAATTTAATATTCAAAACCGTGACTTAGTTACAAAATGTCTAAACGTGGTCTCATTGAGTAGGCCCTGAATGTTCAGTAGGAGTTTATCCCTTCGGATAATTATCAGGGCAATAAAGTCTGGATCATTCTTCATATTTCAGCAAGTCAAACCTGCTGTATTGTAGGTAAAGAGCGCGGTAATTATTGTGAACATGCAGAGTTTGGTGCAGTAAGTAGTGGGTTTAGAAATGGAAAATAATAGAGAAGATTAGTATTTAGATATTTTAGTAACCATGACTCCAGGAACCTCCTAAATGATCACATGGCATATCCTGTCGATATAATTCACAGAATCAGGATTTATAAGTAGAATCAAATTTTTTCAGGCGTGGGATGGTGGACCATTCTGTTACAGTACATGCCGGGAAAGAGGTGAGGGCAGAATAGAAGAAGGAAAACAGCAAGGCATGCAAAGGTTTTCATCACACCCTTCAAAGCAAAATTTGTAGGTACTCACAAAACAATTGCAGGTAGTTTTTCACACAAAATGCACATAAGTCCTTAAACTTACTAAATATGTGTCTTAGGATCCGATTACAAGATGGGTGAAATAAAATAGGATATGGTATTTACCACACTCGGTAAATACTTTTCCCCATTACCAGGTGTGATTCTGAGTTTGAGGCAGAGCATGTGGACTGAGTATTTAGTGCAACAAAACCCCTTGTTAATAATGGTAGGCTGTACGCGGCCTAGTATTTCAGGCAAAACATCAGGGGGTTTATAACCATGGCACAACGCGATCTGATCACTATGCAAATTCTTAGTTGCTCAGGGAGGAGAAATTTTCAGCGGCGGTGCCTCCATGAGAGCGGAGGAGTGTTGCTCCTGTGCTGGAGAGCAGGAAACTTGAAAAATAAAATGGCAATATAACACATATATTACCATTTAATTTTTTGTCAGCAGCAGGGAGGAGCAGTGTGCCCTTCAGTTTAAACTGCGCATGTCACTTTGGTTGACTGCCTTGGAATTGCCAGCCTGACATGCTCAATTTAAACACTCCAACCCAAGCTCTCTTAGACAGCTGGGTGGAGAGAATACACAGATATTATTATAATATTATTATTATTATTTGCTCACTTGTATAGCACAAATGAATCATCCTAGCAGGGATCTCTCGGCGCTTAAAGAAATGAGCACTCATAGTCAAAGTCTCCTAGAACAACCACGTCTTCAAAAGTTTCTTAAAACAAGATATCTCGGTGCAAGACCGGATGTTTTCTGGTAAGGAGTTCCAGTGACTGGGGGCCAGATATAAAAAGGCACGGCCCCTCATTTTCACTCTGTTAATTCTATGAAGGCACAGAAAATTACAATTACTAGATCTTTAGTGCCGCACAGGGTTATATAAGGTAATTTTCTTGTTAAGGTAGGCAGGGCCCCTCCCCTGTAAGGCCTTGAAAACCACACATAGCATCTTAAATATGGCTCGTTTCCTGATGGGAAGCCAATGAAGTTGGCTCAAAAGGGGAGCAGAGGGAGTAAGGGCTGGTTTATTGAGGGCAAGACG
Organism: Triturus cristatus; assembly: GCF_964204655.1. Lineage (NCBI taxonomy): Eukaryota > Metazoa > Chordata > Amphibia > Caudata > Salamandridae > Triturus > Triturus cristatus. Next base: position 1,231,604,735 of record NC_140589.1, on the reverse strand, counting down.
TGCTGCCGTATTCTGCACCACCTGTAATCTGGATGATAGGTCTTCCCTTATTCCGACAAGCAAAGCATTGCCATAATCCAGTTGACTCACCAAGAGTGACTGGATAAGGGAGATTCTAGCCGAGAGTGGGATCCCAAAATAATCTTCCTTAGCATCCTCATAATTCCAATATCCAGTGTTTTTAGGAGTGTTGCACCAGCTCGCTCCAGCCAATCCCGGTTCTTCTCTCATGCTACCTGAGCAGCATGAGACAAGTGTCTGGATTGGTAGAGGGGAGTTGCTTGCTGGAGCTCTGGGATCCTTTGCTGTCGAGATGAAGACTAGCACCCAGCGCGAGGCAGTAGGTAAGTAAATCTTTTTTTATTTTTTTAAATATCATGTTGGTTTACACTGAGAAACTCGCATGGCCTTCAGTCTCCACACAGGGCCTTCAGTCTCAACTCCATGGCTCTCATTCGTAGCTCATTATAAACACGGTTTAAAGTGGACCACGATTGAGAGCTCTGGCTTTGAGCCTAAGGGCACATTTGGTTTTTATAAGTACCCGCAAGTGTGCCCATTAAATTGCTGCTGACTGCCACTGCTAAATACCCAATGCATTTCGAACCTCAGGGAGTCTGATTTTGAGTGTGGTAAATAGCACTTACCTCTCTGGAGCACTCTTAATCAGGGCCATACTGAATTCCCAAAAGATGCAAACTATGTGTTGCTCCTTGTTGGTCATGTCTTTAACTACAAATACACGGATGTTGCAATTATTTAGTAGTAACTTCAAAACTGCAGAGTTTTGGAATTGCCCCCTGCAATAAATGAAGGGTAACACTTTCAGTGTGTGGAGGCATGATTCCAATAAGAGAACCATTATGCCAAGCAGCGAGGGTCCATTTCGTATCCGTGATGCTCTGGAAAATGGGAAGCGAGCGATCCTGCAACCCCAGAGAGTGAGAGAGTGCGTGAGAGAGTGAGTGAGTGAGTGTGTGTGTGTGTGTGTAACAGCAGTCCTGTCCCACTCTCTGCAATGAGGGGGATCCAAAGCAGGTACGGACCTCAAAAAACGCCTCCACAAAATCCGATGTATTTCGCAGTTCTTATTTTATTTTCTTGAACACCACACAGTGAAACAGACAAGTGTACGCCCTGACGCGTTTTGATCGCTCCACGGCGATCTTGATCATATATATATATTTTTCTCTTCTTTTCACAAAAAATAAAGAGCTTACAATGATGTTATAGTTAGCAAATAGAATTTTTAAAACCTTAGAAATTCACTAAAAAAAACAAAGGTTACAGGGACATTGTAGTTAGGGTTAGATTCTACTCATACATCGGTGATGTCATTTGAGATGTCATCCGTGATGTCACTGACCATGTTATGAGTGATGTAATATGTAAAGTCATAAGCAGTGCATTGCGGGGGTGTAAGTTATAGTTAGCTCAGCTAACTATAACGGCTGAATTTCTCTGGTTTTGTATGAGTAAAATCTGATCCTAACGATAACATGCCTGTAACCTGTGGTTTTTTAGTGAATTTCTAAGGATTTTTAAATTCTATTTGCTAAGTATAACGCCATTGTAACCTTTGTTTTTTTAATGAATTTCTAAGGTTTTTAAAATTCTATTTGCTAACTATACCATCATTGTAACATTTGCTTTTTTTAGTGAATTTCTAAGGTTTTTTTAATGAGCTGTCACATTTGCAGAGTGCTGGAGAAAGAGGTCTGGGACCCCAGCGAGCTATGAGGAATTCCACTGCGTAAAACTTACAGGAGGTACCAGGATGGCTTCTTGGCCCCCAAGGTCCCTCAGGAGTAAAGTGGACGTCATCCCCCAACCAGTAATGCACCAGGAGGCGCGTTTGCAGAGTGGTGGAGAAAGGGGGGCGTGGCCTCCAAAGACCTCTTGGCAATCCCGATGTGTTTGACTTACTGGAGGTAACAGGAGGGGTAGTTGGTCCCCAAGGACGTCCTTGGGGGCCAACTAGCCCTCCAATTGCCTCCAGTAAATCCAACACAGCAGGATTGCTGATTTCTGATAGCAGGCCACGCCCCCTTTCTCCACCACTCTACAAACGCGCCTCATGGCACGCTCTTGGTTGGGGGATGAAGTCCCCTTCGCTGCTGAGGGTCCTTAGGAACCAACTAGCCCACCTGTTACCTCCAGTGAGCCCCACACTACTAGACTGCTGAGAGGTGGTCAGAGCCATGCCCCCTTTCTCCACCACTCTGCAAACGCACCTCCTGGCGTGCTGCTGCTTGGTGGATGTAGTCCACTTTAGTCCCGAGGCCCTCAGCATGCAAGGGGACCTCATTGATCCACCAGCAGTGTGTCAAGAGGCGCATTTGCAGAATAGTGGGAAAAGGGGCGTGGCCTCCGACCACCTTTTAGCAATCTCACTGTGTGGGGCTGACTGGAGGTAACAGGTGGGCTAGTTGGCCCCTAAGAACTCTCAGGAGCGCGCCAGGAAGCACGTGTGCAGAGTAGTGGAGGAAGGGGGCAGGGCTTTGGTGAGTTGCCGGCTTTGTTTATTTATCTTTTTATCTTAGGGAGGGGGGCTAAGTGGCCCCCCTTCCCTTGACCCTTTTGGGTGCCAGGGACCCCATCCTCCAGGGCCTCACCCATTTTGATTTTTTTATTATTAAAATAAAAAGGGAGGGGGGCTGTGCGGCCCACTCTCCTGAGGCTGATTTTGGCCCCGGGGACCCCATTCCCCATAGTCCGGCCAATTAGAATTTTTTTTTAAGGGAAGGGGTGCGAGCAGCCCCCTCCCCAGACCGATTTCAGCCCAGGGACCCCATCCCCTGGGGCCCAGCCATTTATTTTAAAGTAAAAAATAAAGGGAGGGGGCCAAGCAGCCCCCTCCCGAGCCATTTTTGGCCCTGGCGACCCCATCCCCCAGTGCTTGGTCATGTCGTTGGGGACCACGGGGGAGTCTCAAGGCCCACACGGTCGCTGCCTGCTCCCTGCCACCTGTGGAAGCAGGCATTGCTTTGGGGCAGAGAGAGTTGCAAACATGCAGCTCCCTCTGTCCAAAAGCAATGCTGCTTTGCTTCATGGAAGCGAGAGCATTTTTCCTGCTCTCGCCTCCATGAAGCGAAGCAGAGTTTGCTATGGCTTGGCGGGAGCAGTGCTCCTGCCAAGCCATAACAAACTGCAATGTCATGAGGGTGGACACCCCGGGACATTGCTGGAGCCGGCCCTGGGGGTTGCGGTCCCCAGTGCCATTTACGTCTCCAGGACAGAAGTGTGCGACCATTTGGATTTATTAATTTAGTGGCTCCTTGAGCCGGGAGAGCCGACGGGCTCTAGGTTACGCACCTGCGTTGCTACGAGAGGTACTTTACCTGATAATGATTTTAGCAGCTTACACAGCAACCCCACATTCTTTCCTACTCCCTGCTGACGAGAGGCAACTACCTCGAAACACGTGTCCAGGGATGGCTAACGCTATTCACACTTGCACTCATGACACGAGCATAGGTGTATCCGCCGACGCTGACTACAGGGACCACAGTTCTTTGGGGTAACACGCAGGTAGGTCAGCAGTGTGCGACCATTTGGATTTACGTCTCCAGGACAGGACCGCGCAGCCCCTCTCCCATCTTTGAAATAGCCCCGAGGAGGAGGTGGTCCCCGAGGCTGTGTGGGGTGTTGGACCCACCCGCACATTATTACAAACAGAGTACCAGGTAGGTGACGGTCCCTGGGGCTGCGGGAGAGCTGTGCTGCCCCCCCACAGTTCACATAATTAGCCCTGGAAGTGGTGGTCCTCCTGGATGCGTGGGGGGCCACATAACCCCCGCATTTCCAAAAATTAGCCATGGGGAGGTTTCCAGGGCTGCAGGGGCCTGCATGGGCCCCCACATCACTATTTCTGATTGTCCTCGGACCTGCCTCACCCAGGGGTCTAAAGGAGACAAAGTGCGGGAGTCCGCGCTTTGTTTTTTGAAAATTTTCAGCCGGATTTGCGGATCCACCCTGCCCCATTTCATGCTTTTTAACCTTTTTGTTCTTGTGACTTGGTTCAACCGAGTCACAAGATGGCTGCCAACACTTCCTGGTCTGAAGTATTGGCAGCTAATCTGTTCTCAGGCATGATATCGGAAGGGTTTGCGGATCCACCATTGGCCAGAATTGGATATCTGAAAAATCTTTGAATTTCTCAGGAACTACTGAACGAATTTACACCATTTAACAAAAAGAGTGCTTTCTGAACCAAGAGCTACCATTTTGCCAAATTTGGTGTAATTCTATTCAGCAGTTTGAGCTGTAGACGTGTCTAACGTTTGCAATGGAAACTAACATTGAGAAAAAGCATTTTGGAACCCCCCCTTTTTCTCGGCCCCCGCTTGACGGATCACTCCGAAATTTTAAGAGAACAGCTGACGTGACTGCATGGGTTTTGAAAATGTCGCGAAGATTCGGCAAACGGCACCAAAGTTATTGGCAAATCAAATAACGGTTTTCCTATGGAAAGGAGGTCCTAACTATAACTACCTACTGGCACACGCCAGTAGGTAATATATATATGTGTGTGTATATATATATATATATATACGTTCTTCATCACCAAAAAATTATTTTGTTTGTTATGTAGACCAATTTATTTTTTCTATGTCTATCGTCACAAGCATCACGAGATTATAGAGTGCTCTCAAAATATAAAAGCTAATGAATCGGCAGTTACTTCATGTGATCAAGGCCATCTGGTGGCCGAAACGCGTAATGGCGTGCTGTGTGGGTGCTGATTGTCATTAAAAACCTGTGAAGCACGAGTTTGTGTCCGTGTGCTTCTTCCTCGCCGTTTGGAGGTGGGAGACAGCCTGTTGGATTTCATAGCAATCACTCGGTAGTGGGTCTGCTACCGTTCATGGATCCCCTCGAAGTGTGTGGGCCGCCGCTCTCAGCCGCTCTACGTCTCATATTCCTGATAAGGAAAAACGCGGTGGCTCCCCCGTGCGGACTACATATCCCAGAGTGCCCTTGGAGAAGTATTGCCGGACGCGATTCTCTGACGTATTCGTTGGGGATTCCAGGCATTTTCTCTGAACTTGGGCCACAAGGATTTCAGACGTGCACGGGTTTCGAGGCAGTGCTTCATCATTCATCCGATCCAGGTACACCCCCGGATCTCGACAAAAAGACAGCATCACCACCCCACAAGCATGTCAAGTAACGCCCAGCGGGACCGCGAGGCGGAGGCTGAGGAGCTCTTTAAAGACTTGATGGCAGTATCCACGAAACGTTCAGATGCAGGCATCGACCCGACTACGGATTCCAACCTTGATCTCAAGACACTACTGAAATCACTCGAAAAATGCCAACGGAGTGAAATGACAAAGTGGTGGGAGGAGATATCATTGACCAAGTACGTGGAAGCAGGTCGGATTCCACGAGGCTTAAGGATTATGCTGGCACCCAATTTCGACAACATCCACCCAGAAATGTTGGTGGAATGGGCGGATAACAACCTTAATGCGTCCATGAATGCAGTGAAAATCCTTATTAAATATGCCCGAATCGATCGTGATGCACTCATCAAAAAGATAGAGGAAATCAACGAGCAACTCAATAATCGATCAGAAAAGGAAGAAATTCTCAAGCAAAGAAAAGAAATCGAGGACAGGATTAAGATACAACAAGAGAAAATTAAACTGAGGAAATTACGCAAGTTCGCCAGGGATAAAGAGGACTATGAGCTTGGGCAGATTTTCACTTTTGCCCGCCGCTATGACAGTGCAAGGAAGAGACGCTCGGACAAACTGGCTACCACCACGCGTGAAATATCCAACAGTAGCGAACAATGCACGCCAATAGAATCTGACACAGGTGACTCTGTTTCCTTGACCAGTGGAAGCGGCAACGAAGGCGAGGAAACGGTCCGGGGCAGCCTCATGTCCGGCATATTACAACCTGGCGAAGAGCTGAATTTTTTAGCCGAGGACCGCCGTCAAACCCTGAGGCCGCGGAATCCACAAGTATCCGCAGGGCAAAACAGAACAAAAAACGCAATGCCAGAAGAAAGGCCCGCCGCGCAAAGAGGCAGAAAACCGCAATGGCGACGACGTTAGGTGATGGTCAAACCAACAACAACACCATAGTGAATCTTTCCAAGCTTGTGCTCACCGCTAAAGAGGACAATATTCTTTCCTTAGGCCTTTCATATTGCGCTGGCAATAATTTCAACTACTGCAAAACCAGAGCGGATTTATTTAATTTTACAAGAAAGTTGAAATTAAAGAAGTTTTTCACCATAAAATCTGGCAGCAAAACGAACACGGGTCCTCAGGACAACAGCGCAACTTCCAATGAACACAATTTGGAATCTGCCGATGCACAGTTACTTCTCACCCTGGCGGATTTGAATAAAATGAACCATGATTCCCTTAGCCAGTCAGTCGACACACGGCCCTCCCAAGACAGACTTGCCTACATCATTGGCACAGAATCATGTGCCGGGCTAAGTCCTTTTAGAGGCAAATCTAACTTCATCCCCATGATGCCCAAGGACGCGATTGATATTTTTCAAGAGATGGTAACTAATGATTTAAAGAATCTCTATCGGGCCACAAGTTCTAACAGCAGGAGAATAAAGCAACAAGATTTACAATACAAGAACTTGATCCATAAATTGAACAGCAACCCTGGCCTAATAATTTGTATATCTGACAAGGGGGGCAATGTGGTCATCTGGCCCAAGGAGGAATACAGAACTGAAGTAAAAAGGCAGCTTTCGGACATTGAGTGTTATGAAAAAATCAGCTTAAAAATCTACAATACATCTAAGGAATCCCTGAAGAAAATGTTACATGCTTACAAAAGGCAGGGATTAATTTCAAGCCAAGAATTCGATTTTTTGTTTAATGAGTTTCCGATCATCCCAACGCTCCGCCTGATACCAAAAATCCATAAAGGCGTGAGGCCGGTACCAGGCAGACCCATCATTTCATCTATTGGGAGCATCAGTGAAAATGCGAGTAAGTATGTGGATTACTTTTTACAGCCACTAGTCCGTGCTTTACCAACGTACATTAAGGACACTGGTGACTTTATCAGGAAACTAGCCAGAATTCAATGGCATGAGGATTTCTTGTTGGTCACTCTTGACATAGAGTCCTTGTATACAAGCATAGAACACAATACAGGGATTGCCGCCACCAAACACTATCTGGACTGCAGACCAATCAAATTTTACAATCACAACATTATGCTTTTAGAACTTATTCACTGGGCATTGAACAATAACTATTTTATGTTTGAAAATGAACTGTACTCTCAAAAGAGGGGAGTCGCCATGGGAGCTTGCTTCTCCCCCAGCTATGCCTGCTTGCATGTTGGCTGGTGGGAGGAGCAGGTTCTCATGGGAACCCATGCTAAGGTGTTTGGATCCAAGATAGTAGAGTGGTACAGATACATTGACGATGTTTTTATGGTTTGGAAAGGCGATCGTGAAAGTGTGATTGATTTTATTGAGGTTTTAAATAACAACGTTTTTAATCTCAAATTCACTTTTAAGTTGGACAACACATCAGTTGAATTTTTAGACACTAAAGTCACGATTGTTGAGAACCATGTAGAAACATGTCTGTATAGGAAATCCACCGCTGGCAACTCTATCTTACACGCCAGCAGCGCCCATCCACCACACCTCATAAAAAGCATCCCCTATGGGGAACTCCTCCGTATTAAACGTATTTGTAGTATACCGGAGGAGAGGGTTCAATGTTCAGAAGAAGCAATGAACAGGATGAGGCAAAGGGGTTACTCTGAGGGGATCCTTAGGGAAGCCTACAACAAAGTGGAATCCACTCCCAGGAACTCCCTACTCATAGACAAATCGGTCAATACGAGTGAACATAGCTCAGTGGATACATCTGACAATGCAAACTCCAATGTACCACGTTTGATCACAACATTTAACAAACAGCACCGTAAAATCAGAGCCATGGTAAATAAAAACTGGCCAATTGTATTGACTGATGGTGTCCTGGCCCCCATGTTACCTTCCAAACCTGTACTGACGTTTAGAAGGGCCAGAACCATGAGAGAGGAGCTCATGAGACCAAATATTCCAATACCGGCTAGCAGTTCGTGGCTAAAACCTAAAAGAGGTTTTTTCAAATGCACCAATTGCAGAGCATGTAAATTTGGTCAAAATACCACTCAGTATTCAGTCCCGTTCAGTGACAACCCCAGACAAATTAAGGGCCATTTTACATGTAGATCTGAATTTGTGGTGTATGTCCTTTCCTGTACATGTGATTTGAATTACATTGGGAGCACCAAGTTACAAGCCCATGTCAGAATTTTACAACATTAAAGGGCAATTGTGAATAATGACTCCAGCTACCCCGTAGCACGTCACTTCAGAAAACTACATAATAATGAACTCAGTTGCCTGAAATACTTTATTGTCGACGGTGTCCCCGCACAGCGAAGAGGGGGCAACAGGGAAAAAGCCCTTAGACAACTCGAAACCAAATATATACTCGAGTTCGATAGCAAAGCACCCACAGGCTTAAACACCACTGAAGACCTACACAATTTTATTTGAGTATTGACAGGCTACACGGGATTGATCATGCTCTCTTTAGACTCGCTTTTTACTTACTTGACTGACATCTGCAGCGTATATAGTGTCAAATTCTTATGTCCGAAGCTATCTTACTGATCAATTTATCTGTTCACTTACCTGTTTTACCTGTATCCTCATCAATTTTATAAATACTATTTTCTAATTGCATTGAGAGTAGAACTGTTAGCCAGTCGTTTGGACTAATCTGTTCCTTCTATATCTTTCCTATTTTTGTCTTTTGATTCTAAAGGGGTAAGGCCAAAGACAAGAAAATAATGAAAATCAAACGCTTTCTCCATATAACGGTGTGTTCCAGTTCTCCATATATGAGGAATCTCTCAGCTAAGCTCCTTTTACCCTTAGGTGTAATACAATTTAGGTGCAAGCAGCTTTGGGGACACGCTCCAACTTTGGACCTACTTTCGCCAAAGATCAGGTGTTTGGTTGTTTTCAATATGTATTTGTTAATATGGAACCCCATACATTTGATTAGCATTTTAGAGTGTTCCTCCTATCCTCTTCCTTGCTTGACCCCCGCCGTATTTTATCATTATTTTACTATTTGCACTTTTCTCACTTCTTGATTAGCTTTAGGATCTTTTACATAGGCTATTGGCTTTAACAGCAATGTCGGGTCTTACATATAGGTTTTATCGTTAGATACTATTTTATCATCTGTTGAAATGTTGCAATGAATTCTGATTGTGCACTATTTAAGGACATCAATTATGGTCTGTAACACAATTACCATATGTATACATATGCATTTGCTTGCACTTTGCACTATTATTGCGTATTTTGCACATTTGCATTTTGTTGCACCTTGGTGGCACTATTTGCACTTTATATATCAGGATTTGCACCTACAATTTGCGTATTTGCACAATCTACAATTGCACCTTAAACCTTTGAAAACCACCATGTATTTACAAGGTTGGGATTTTTCCGTGAACAAGGAAAGGTAGTTATAATCAGGTATATCTAATGATATAACTATGAAATGTCCCAGACCCATGCTGTTACAATTACTAATGTATTTGTATATGTTATATGTTCTTCATAACCAAAAAATTATTTTGTTTGTTATGTAGACCAATTTATTTTTTCTATGTCTATCGTCACAAGCATCACGAGATTATAGAGTGCTCTCAAAATATAAAAGCTAATGAATCGGCAGTTACTTCATGTGATCAAGGCCATCTGGTGGCCGAAACGCGTAATGGCGTGCTGTGTGGGTGCTGATTGTCATTAAAAACCTGTGAAGCACGAGTTGGTGTCCGTGTGCTTCTTCCTCGCCGTTTGGAGGTGGGAGACAGCCTGTTGGATTTCATATATATATATATATATATATATTACCTACTGGCGGTCGATTCGATGGCAACTTTTATCATCAAGTACAGGGAGTCAGCATGGGTGCCGCCTGTGCACCTAGTGTTGCTTGTTTGTATATGGGAAACTTTGAAGAACGTAACATCTACAATGAACTGGCCCCTTTTTACGAAAACATATTTCATCGGTCTCGTTTTATCGACTATATCTTCTTTGTTTAGAGGGGTGATCAAGAGATGCTCAATGAATTAATTTCATGGATTAATCTAGCAGATTCCAATTTAAGATTTACGGCTCAAATAAGTAATCTCAAACTTGAATTTCTGGATGTTATTGTGGAACACCAAGAGCTCCAGTTAAAAGTCTCTCGTTTTACGAAACCCACATCCAGAAATACCCTTCTACACTTTGACAGCTTTCATCCTACTAGTCAAAAGGACATCATCCCCTTTAGTAAATTTCTACGACTTCGTAGAAATTGTACATCCATTAGGGATTACCTATATTACTCTGAAATAATTCAACAGAAATGTATTCAGAGAGGTTACCCTAACAGACTTGTTAGAAATGCCCTCAAAAGAGCCCGTTTCTACAATCGTGACACCCTCTTCATACCCAAGGAAGGAAAACAAACAGAACAACTAGTTTGTGTCATTAAACATAGTTCCATTGACCACAAAATTCGTCAAATAGTGAACTCACAGTGGCACCTACTAAATCTGGACAACCAAACACCTAGGATCCCTAAACCCCTGTTTGCGTTTAGAAGAAACAAAAATCTGAGTAACCTATTAGTCAGGGCCAGCTTATCGAAACAAACCAGTTTGGTTCAAAGATCTATCAATGGAAATCTTCCGAAAAGCGGACATCACAAATGTGGGAAGTCCCACGCAATGCCCAACGCCATAGTAAGTGAAAGCCTAAAGATCAACAATCGGACAATTGATGTTCATGAAATGACCAACTGTAGAACCTCCAACTGTGTCTATGTGATCATTTGCCCATGCAACATCCCCTATGTCGGTGAGACTGCTAGGAAGGCAGGATCCGAATAGGGGAACATAAATCTAACATCAGACGAAGCAACGTTACTGCCCCACTAGTAACACACTGGAAGGAGGTCAACCATACCGAAAACGAACTTCGTTGGTCCATTTTGGAAAAAATCCGCCCACAAAAGGGGTCGGATAGCAACAACATTCGAAAAAAACGTGAGGTGTTTTGGATCTTCTTTTTGGACTCAAAGGAAAACGGTCTCAATGAATCCCTCCAATGGGAAAATGCTATCATGTAAATTTTGTCATCTCGCGTTGAGTATCTATGATGATAGAATCTCTGTCGCAAAAAGTGAATACACTTAGACCCTTTTTTTTCACCTTCTGGTAATCATTACGAAATATAATATTTTATTTTTATATATCTTTGTCCATCATCCGTCCCCCTCTTCATTCATTCCATCGATCTTACCTGGAATACCAGGGTCATTTGCTCATTTATCATGACTACTAGTTATGATCCAGCTTTTTAAGCCTATAGCATTCTTATCCCCTTCTTTACTATTGTTTCTTTTAAAGTTTCAGGGAATTCTCCCCTGGAGTCTGCTTTAGTGCCATGTTCAATGGCTATTTCACATGTTGTTACCATTAGTTGAATACTGCTCCTTTAAGTGTCTCTGTTTGCCTGGCAGTCTCTAATCCCCGCTTTTGAATCACATGATGATTCGTCCATTAACCATGGACCATTCATCAGACTAAATTTAAATCACCGTCTATTCACCAGTCCACTGCGGGCGTTCGCGTATCACCGCTTGCTGCCGATTAATGCATTGATATTCATTATTCTGATCTTGCGGTGAGTTTATTAAACAAACTTTTGTCTTTCTGAATGGCCCTCCGTTAATAGTATGTGTCTCCTGTCTCCTTCAGGAGCATTTGAATCGACCACATAGACTGTATCGGATCGTCCCTCCATTTCCTTAAAGACTAAACATTATAAACCACCGCGTAATACGAGACGCCAGCTCGGTCAACTCCTTGTTTTAACATCTTTGCATTACGTCGATCATTTACCGGGAAGTCTGTTCCCTGCTTATTTCCAAGTAGATCTTTAAGGTCCTTATCTATCCTCAATCAGCCTTTCAAACACTGCATCATCTGTATAGATATGTCTGTGTATCGATCAGCTTGTTGCTTTTTGAGTTACGATATATGGTTCAGCCAACACTAGGATTATTTTAAATTAGGCAAACATTGCCGATGTATCTTTATGACAGTGAATCCATGTTTAACATAAAAATTACTTCTGAACAACTGTTTTTTGTCTATTTTTTTAACCAAACTCGTACCAAATCCACCGTGCTTAGTTCCTCTATATATTCGAGTTCGATCAAAATTTTCGCTTTCTTTTACAGGTTGACCACGCCATCTGGTGGATAAAGCCTGAATCCCAATTCTTTAATGTTATTCTGAACACTGTTGTTTCCTATTATCCTGTAGATAATCATTTCCATATAGGTAAGTAACCTAAAGGCCATTCAACGCCCCAAGTCTATATATTATCAGACAGCATCTCCGTTTAGGCTGACATATGGATTATCCTCTTTCCATCGTCTGCAGATCCTTCCATCGAACGCCTTATACAGCTTCCACTTTCCCAGTAGATTCAGTTACTTTGTTTGATCATCTTTAGTGTGTCAGGTAAGTAACCGATATAGTAATTGTTCGACTATTCTTCAGACGAAGAGATATTGACCTTTATGATATTCTACTTGTAGTCTTTTCCCCCATTTAGACGGCCATTGAAATATATACTGTCTTTGATTTTGTTCAACCTTATTATTGCTACTTTTATCACGTTCTGGTGGTGGATGACATTCTCCATTTCACCCTATCTTATCATATCTTTGCAATCTTTTTCTTCATTTATTAATGTGTGCTTAGTCATTGGTATAGACATTATTATTTTATTATCATTCCTCCCTCCTTAGCTAGACCATGTGCCATACAAATATACATTAATTTGTAAATTATATGAAAGATAAATGTTTACAAAAATCGATTATCGGCAATAAAACAATATATACTTCTAATAAATAATACACATTTTTTCACTACTTTATAGACCCCCATGGACTCCTGTTCCGATTTCTCAGCTATGCCCTGAAGAAGGTGACACCCAGATTTTGGGAGTGGCAACACCGAAACGTGCATCGGCATGTCTCTGGGAAGTAATAAGCCTTTGTTCCCTATGCATTGTATTGTTTAAATCAAGTATTATATATTCATATTAATTTATTCACTTTTTCCTTTACTAATCGATTCCAGCATTTTTGTCACATCTAGTGTCAGCATACACCAATGGTGGATCCTGAACTTGAAATCCAATTGATTGACGAAAGCATATATTTAGATATACCTTAAAGTTTTTGCTATGTTATCTCTGTATAGGGAATTGATATCAAGTTTCGGCATTACGTTTGATGAATGTTAAATGTACTTTCACAGTGAGAATGGGTTATGTAAGTGTTAGTATGTATGAATGAATGGTATGTAAGGTAGTCCATGGGAATTTTCATTTTCATTTTCTCGAGTCAATGCTACTTTGTTGTATATATTTTATGATGAGAATAGTAAAACCAAAATAAAATGTTTTGATTAAACAATTATCCTTTTTTTCTCTCGGTTTGAGCACATGATATAGCGGGAGTGTTATATCTGACGACTTAATTGCGTTCTTTTGAAAACTGACGACTTAATTGCGTTCTTTTGAAAACTGACAGGTAGTGCATTCTTGTTTCTTGATACCCTTGAATTTCCCCCATTGCACTACCTATATCACCTTAGGGGTACCCCCTCATTTTAGTAGTTGTTCCTTCCCAGCCTGGTTACTGTGGGGTAGTTAGTTACTCCTTAAAAATCCTTTGCTCCATTTTTTGACTATTGCACTCATTCTTCTTGTGGCATTATTGCCCTAGGTTTTCTTCGTTATTATTGTCTTATCTTTTGTTTCTTATTATCAACTTTGTCATTTTTGTTGTTCTATCTTTAGGAACATTCATGGACAGTATTAAAACCTTTGGGTTTTCCTATGAAGACTATGCTCGCCTCTTAGGTCAAACAACAGATTCAGACAGACCCTTTTCACTCTCTAAGGGACCCAATGAAGAGTGGTCCGAACTCTTCAACCCAAAGAAAAAAGCAAAGCGTACAGAATCACACGCAAACTTTATCTTGGAATACCTCAAGGCGGGAACTATTCCAATTGGTCTCCGCGTTGGGAATATACCAGGACTCTTTGGGGTGATTAGGCAATTCCTTGAGAAGTGGGCCCTGATATCCAATAGATGTTCCAGAGACTGGATGATCCTCATTATAGAAACAGCTATGGAGGTCATCCAGTTACTCAACAAAGAGATCCTAGAGTTGGAAGAAAAATTGAAACTATCTAGCGGCCTTGAAGATGGAAAGAAAAAACTTGAAGAACTTGCGATTGAACTAGATTCATTTAGTGAGTATCTTCTAAAAAGGAAAACCGATAAGCTTAGAAAAGACATCAGACTTTTCTCCCAAGAATGGGCTTACCCCTATCTCTCTGAGAACTTTTATACCCCCACAAGCGAAAACATCGCCGGTAACATCATTCCTGATTGGGGTAATAAACGTATAATCACATTCACAGACACCACTGATTCAGATAGTGAGGGCTCCCCCCATCATAATCCACCATCTAGACTAGCACCCGAGAGAAACCAAGGTAAAACCGTTTTTTAGGGAACCGAAGGGGCGGTTTGCGCCCGAGGTACCCAAACCAATATTCAAACCAATATTCGAATCAATACCAGAATTCACACCAAAGGGATCAATATCAGGAATCAGAACAACAACAGAGGTACCAGGAACTAGCTCAGCCCCAGAGATACATTCGAACTCAACTGAATCAAAGCTGGCGAACATAACCAAAATTCCAGTATTTAATCTATCTTCTGATCAGATGGATGATTCTACCAAGACACTGCTTACCAAGGGACTATCCTTTGTACCATCTGTAACTATGAACAAATTTGAACTCATGAAAGACCTTCATGCGTTCTTCCGCAAAGTTAGGCATAAAAAATTCTTCTAAAATAGAGACCAAATCAACATTGAGGAAAATCTATCAGGTTTGAAACCGCCCTCCAACTTCGTGCCCAACATTGAACTTGTTGGCAAAGAGGTGGACCTCTTCGAGAAAGCTGTTTTAAACAAGTTGCAAAAAACTTTAAAATTTGTGCCCTATCCGCCTTATAATATCTCCAGGGAAGAAAAAACAGCCTTGACAATCCTCAAAGACAACAAAGATCTCACAGTAAAGCCATGCGATAAAGGGGGAGGGATTGTTATATTCAACACCAGTGACTACAAAAGTAGGATGGAAGTACTCCTTGGGTCCCCTGAACATTATACCAAGATTACCACCAATCCAGAACCCAGACTCAAACGTAGAATTCTCCATATTGTGGAGACAGCCATAGAAAGGGGAGAAATCTCCCATAAGGAGGCGGAATACCACACACCTATGTACACCCGGTTTCCCATCATTTACGGGGTACCCAAAACACACAAAAATCAAAACAATCCTCCAATGAGACTTATCGTTTCGACGATTGGATCAGCTACGGAACCCCTCTCAAAATATCTTGATAGGTTTTTACAACCTTTGGTTACCACACTTAAGTCATATGTGAAAGATACAGGGCATTTCATATCTAAAATTGAAGGACTTCAATTTAATAAGGACCAAGAAATCTTGGTCACCATGGATATTAAATCCCTTTATTCGAACATTCCACAAAGAGAGGCCCTTAGAGTGGTGAACGATATAATTGAGAATGAGACATCATTACATAATAACACGTTTTTGATCCACTGTCTAGAAATCATCCTGGAAGAGAACTTTTTTGAATTTGACGGCAACTTTTATCATCAAGTACAGGGAGACAGCATGGGTGCCACCTGTGCACCTAGTGTTGCTTGTTTGTATATGAGAAACTTTGAAGAACGTAACATCTACAATGAACTGGCCCCATTTTACGAAAACATCTTTCATTGGTCTCGTTTTATCGACGATATTTTTTTGTTTGGAGGGGTGATCAAGAGATGCTCAATGAATTCATTTCGTGGATTAATCTAGAAGATTCCAATTTAAGATTTACGGCTCAAATAAGTTCTCTCAAACTTGAATTTCTGGATGTTATTGTGGAACACCAAGACCTCCAGTTAAAAGTCTCTCTTTTTACGAAACCCACATCCAGAAATACCCTTCTACACTTTGATAGCTTTCATCCTACTAGTCAAAAGGACAGCATCCCCTTTAGTCAATTTCTACGACTTCGTAGAAGTTGTACATCCATTAGGGATTACCTATATCACTCTGAAATAATGAAACAAACATTTATTCAGAGAGGTTACCCTAACGGACTTGTTAGAAATGCCCTCAAAAGAGCCAGTTTCTACAATCGTGACACCCTCTTCATACCCAAGGAAAGAAAACAAACAGAACAACTAGTTTGTGTCATTAAACATAGTTCCATTGACCACAAAATTCGTCAAATAATGAACTGACAGTGGCACCTACTAAATCTGGACAACTAAACACCTGGGATCCCTAAACCCATGTTTGAGTTTAGAAGAAACAAAAATCTGAGTAACCTATTAGTCAGGGCCATTTATCGAAACAAACCAGTTTGGTTCAAAGATCTATCACTGGAAATCTTCCGATACGTGGACATCACAAATGTGGGACGTGCCACGCATGCCCCAACGCCATAGTAAGTGAAAGCCTAAAGATCAACAATCGGACAATTGGTCTTCATGAAATGACCAACTGTAGAACCTCCAACTGTGTCTATGTGATCATTTGCCCATGCAACATCCCCTATGTCGGTGAGACTGCTAGAGAAGGCAGGATCCGAATAGGGGAACATAAATCTAACATCAGACGAAGCAACCTTACTGCCCCACTAGTAACACACTGGAAGGAGGCCAACCATACCGAAAACGGATTTCGTTGGTCCATTTTGGAAAAAATCCGCACACAAAAGGGGTCGGATAGCAACAACATTCGAAAAAAACGTGAGGTGTTTTAGATCTTCTTTTTGGACTCAAAGGAAAACGGTCTCAATGAATCCCTCCAATGGGAAAATGCTATCATGTACATTTTGTCATCTCGCGTTGAGTATCTATGATGATATAATCTCCGTCGCAAAAAGTGAATACACTTAGACCCTTTTTTTCACCTTCTGGTAATCATTACGAAATATATTATTTTATTTTTATATATCTTTGTCCATCATCCGTCCCCCTCTTCATTCATTCCATCGATCTTACCTGGAATACCAGGGTCATTTGCACATTTATCATGACTACTAGTTATGATCCAGCTTTTTAAACCTATAGCATTGTTATCCCCTTCTTTACTATCGTTTCTTTTAAACTTTCAGGGAATTCTCATTAGTTCCGCACCCCTGGTGTCTGCTTTAGTGCCATGTTCAATGGCTATTTCTCATGTTGTTACCATTAGTTGAACACTGCTCCTTTAAGTGTCCCTGTTTACCTGGCAGTTCTAGTCCCCGCCTTTGAATCACATGATGATTCGTCCATTAACCATGGACCATTCATCAGACTACATTTAAATCACCGGCTTTTCCCACGTTTTCTATTCACCAGTCCACTGCGGGCGTTCGCGTATCGCCGCTTGCTGCCGATTGATGCATTGATATTCATTATTCTGATCTTGTGGTGAGTTTATTAAACAAACTTTTGTCTTTCTGAATGGCTCTCCATTTATAGTATGTGTATTTTAATACAGTCTCCTGTCTCCTTCTGGAGCATGTGAATCGACCACATAGACAGCATCAGATCGTCCCTCCATTTCCTTAAAGACTAAACATTATAAACCACCGCGTAATACGAGACGCCAGCTCGGTCAACTCCTTGTTTTAACATCTTTGCATTACGTCGATCATTTACCGGGAAGTCCGTTTCCTGCTTATTTCCAGGTAGATCTTTAAGGTCCTTATCTATCCTCAATCAGCCTTTCAAACACTGCATCATCTGTATAGCTATGTCCGTGTATCGATCAGCTTGTTGCTTTTTGAGTTACGATATATGGTTCAGCCAACACTAGGATTATTTTAAATTAGGCAAACATTGCCGATGTATCTTTATGACAGTAAATCCATGTTTAACATAAAAATTACTTCTGAACAACTGTTTTTCGTCTATTTTTTAACCAAACTCGTACCAAATCCTACGTGCTTAGGTCTTCTATATATTCGAGTTCGATCAAAATTTTTGCTTTCTTTTTCAGGTTGACCGCGCCATATGGTGGATAAAGCCTGAATCCCAATTCTTTAATGTTATTCTGAACACTGTTGTTTCCTATTATCCCGTAGATAATCATTTCCATATAGGTAAGGCCATTCATCGCCCCAAGTCTATATATTATCAGACAGCATCTCTGTTTAGGCTGACATATGGATTATCCTCTTTCCATCATCTGCAGATCCTTCCATCGAACGCCTTATACAGCTTCCACTTTCCCAGTAGATTCATTTACTTTGTTTGATCATCTTTAGTTTGTCAGGCAAGTAACCGGTATAGCCATTGTTCCACTATTCTGCAGACAAAGAGATATTGACCTTTATGATATTCTACTTTTAGTCTTTTCCCCCATTAAGACTGCCATTGAAATATATACTGTCTTTGATTTAGTTCAACCTTCTTATTTCTACTTTTATCACGTTCTGGTGGTGGATCACATTCTCCATTTCACCTTATTTTATCATATCTTTGCAATCTTTTTCTTCATTTATTAATGTGTGCTTAGTCATTGGTATAGACATTATTATTTTATTATCATTCCTCCCTCCTTAGCTAGACCATGTGCCATACCAATATACATTAATTTGTAAATTATATGCAAGATAAATGTTTACAAAAATCGATTATCGGCAATAAAACAATATATACTTTTAATAAATAATACACATTTTTTCACTACTTCATAGACCCCCATGGACTCCTGTTCTGATTTCTCAGCTATGCCCTGAAGAAGGTGACACCCCGATTTTGGGGGTGGCAACACCGAAATGCGCGTCAGCGTGTCTCTGGGAAATAATAAGCCTTTGTTCCCTATGCATTGTATTGTTTAAATCAAGTATTATATATTCATATTAATTTGTTCACTTTTTCCTTTACCAATCAATTCCAGCCTTTTTGTCACATCTGATGTCAGCATACACCAATGATGGATCCTGAACCTGAAATCCAATTGATTGACGAAAGCATATATTTAGATATACCTTAAAGTTTTTGCTATGTTATCTCTGTATAGGGAATTGATATCAAGTTTGGGCATTACGTTTGATGAATGTTAAATGTACTTTCACAGTGAGAATGGGTTATGTAAGTGTTAGTATGTATGAATGAATGGTATGTAAGGTAGTCCATGGGAATTTTCATTTTCATTTTCTAGAGTCAATGCTACTTTGTTGTATATATTTTATGATGACAATAGTAAAACCAAAATAAAATGTTTTGATTAAACAATTATCCTTTTTTTCTCTCGGTTTGAGCACATGGTATAGCGGGAGTGTTATACCTGACGACTTAATTGCGTTCTTTTGAAAACTGTCGACTTAATTGCGTTCTTTTGAAAACTGACAGGTAGTACATTCTTGTTTCTTGGTCACCAGTAGGTAGTTATAGTTAGGACCTATTATCCATAGGAAATCCACAACATTCTATTTGGAATAACTTTGGTGCCGGGTGACGAATGTTCGTGAAATTTTTAAAACTGGTGAGGCACTCCGGTCCCCTCCTATCCTGAAAGTCTCAGGGTGATTCATCAAGCGGGGGCTGAGAAAAAAGGGGGGGTCCCAAAATGTGTTTTCCCAATGCAATTTTCCATAGGGACCTTTAATTGCAGCTACAGCCCGAACTGCTGAACGGAATTACACCAAATTTGGCAAAAAAGGTAGACCTTGGTTCAGAGTCGTGCCTTTTGGTTAAATGGTGTAAATCCGTTCAGTAGTTCTTGAGAAAATCAAAATTGAAATCACATATATATCTATGGCCGCGGTGGATCCGCGCACCCTGCTGAACACAAGCTGTATGTTAATTGGCTGTCAATACTCCAAACCAGGAAGTGTTGGCAGCCATCCTGTGCCTCGGTAGATGTGTGTGTAGATCTAGGAATCACTGAGTGGGTTTTTAGAAACTTGTATTGGTGTGTCAATGGATTCAAATATGGTACTCTGTATTTTACAGTGAGTGATGAAAGGTTATACTGTATGATGAGGTGTATCTGATTGTCACGTGGATAATGTCATTAGTGATGTCATTTGAGATGTCATCAGTGATATCATCAGTGACTTCACTGACCATGTCGTGAATGATGTAATATGTGACATCATAAGCAGTGGATTGCAGGTGCGCGAGTTATAGTTAGCAGAACTAACTATAACGGAGGAATTTCGATGGTTTTGTACGAGTGAAATGTCCAGCTAACTATAACAGCCCTGAAACCTATTTTTTCTTTCAGTGAATATATATATATATATATATATATATATATATATATATATATATTACCTACTGGCGGTCGCCAGTAGGTAGTTATAGTTAGGACCCCTTTTCCATAGGAAATCCGCAACATTCTATTTTGAATAACTTTGGCGCCGGTCGACGAATCCTCGCGAATTTCTCAAAATAGGTGGGGCGCTACGCTCCGCTCCTACCCTGAAAGTCTCGGGGGGATTCGTCAAGCAGGGGCCGAGAAAAAAGGGGGGTCCCAAAACGCGTTTTCCCCATGCATTTTTCCATAGGACCTTTAGACACAGCTACAGCCCGAACGGCTGAACAGAATTACTTGAAATTTGGCAGAGAGGTAGCCATAAGGTCAAGGAAGTGCCTTTTGCAGGTCTGGTGTAAATCTGTTCAGTATTTCCTGAGAAAATAGCATTTAAAAGCATATATATATGTGGGCGGAGCCTAACCACACATCTCATCCTGAGATCTGATTGGCTGTCAGCACTTCATCCAAGAAGTGTTGGCAGCCATCTTGGGACCAATATACATGATAGCACCTCATTAAAAAGCATTGCAGTTAATAGAAGGTTTTAAGACTTTAGTTACATTATAAATCATTTGTTGATGGTACCATACTCATTTTAGGAATTGTGGTATGTTCTAAGGTGATTTCACCATGTGAAAAAGCCTTCTGCTGGGATATCATGATTGAGAGAAAAATATTTTCTCATGCTTTTACCACAGAGGTTTGGAAGGTGATCTATAGGCTAAACTGAGAGCTTATTTTCTGTAAATTCACATTATCTTTCTCAGTCATGTGAGAATGAAGTCTGACATTCTCAGTAAAACATGTACATCCAACAAGGGCAGAGACTGTCAGTTGATTCCTTTGTGTTCTACTGCAGCTTCCCAGAGTGTTCCAAAGAACTACTAGAGCGCTAACAGTCCTACTTATGATAAACGTATGGCACACCTGAAGCCATCTTGCTTGGATTAAAGTGGTAACTCTTAAAACATTTAATTTAAAAAGGAACAAAATGAGGGGGTTCATTTTTCCATAAAAAGTATGATTAGTGCTGCAGAAAGAAAAATTAGGGCACATTTTGAGTGACTTCTCAAATCCTATTCTATTTCATTAAAAAATTCTGACATGCAGACCGAAACATGCACTTTCAATACCAGCAGCAGTTTTCCCTGGTGAGCAGTAGCTTTACTACAGTGATCTAATGAGCAAAAAGAGTGCTAACATTCTGAATTTATGGCAAATGTGTGACACATCTGAATGCCTTCTTGATGGAATCAAAGTAAAAAACTGAAAGTATTTCCTACTGAGGAGACTGCAGTAAATGA
The DNA here is from genome assembly GCF_964204655.1 of Triturus cristatus. NCBI lineage: Eukaryota > Metazoa > Chordata > Amphibia > Caudata > Salamandridae > Triturus > Triturus cristatus. The sequence continues at coordinate 1,231,582,916 of NC_140589.1, read as the reverse complement.
GGAAATTAGGAAATTTCATAACAAATACGTCTCCCAAGATGGCCACCAGAGACAAAAGAGCCCAAATGTAGCCCAAATATCACCCAGATGTAGCCCAAGTATAGCCCAATGACAGAATGTCCCAGAATGTTCTTAAAAACAACTAGAGCGCTTACTGTCGTCATTATGACAAAAGTATGGCACACCTGAAGCCATCTTGATTGGAATAAACTGGTAAAACTTAAAACATTTAATTTAAAAAGGAACACAATGAGGAGGTTCATTTTGCCATAGAAATTATGATTAATGCTGAAGAAAGAAAATGAGGGCACATTTTGAGTGACTTCTCAAATCCTCTTCTATTTCATTAAAAAATTCTGACATGCAGACTGAAACATGCACTTTTAATACCAGGAGCAGACTTCCATGGTGCAGTAGTTTTACTACAGTGATCTAATGAGCAACTAGAGTGCTAACATTCAGAATTTATGGCAAATGTGTGACATACCTGAATACCTTCATGATGGAATCAAAGTAAAAAACTGAAAGCATTTCCTACTGAGGAGACTGCAGTACATGAGGAAATTAGGAAACTTCATAACAAATAAATCTCCCAAGATGGCCACCGGAGACAAAAGAGCCCAAATGTAGCCCAAAATCACCCAGATGTAGCCCAAATATAGCCCAATGACAGAAGTGTGCAAAACACTTATTATTTTGTGTTTTTGCAGTGTTATATAGTGAAGACTTGTCAGGTATTGGAGTGCTTTACATGAGCATTGGTTACATCACACAAGAACAAATTCATTTTGGTTGTAGACATGGGGAGACTAAGTGATTTGACCAGAATCACAGAATGTCGAGCTGAAGCAGAAACTTCAACCTGGTTCCCCAGTTGCAAAGTCTGCAGTTCTGGAAGTAACACCACATCCTCTCCCCTAAGTGCAACATTTAATCAAGTGGTCAACTGGATAAAAAAACATAAAGATAACAAATAATTTAAAAGTGCTTTGTCGCTATTTGAAAACTCAGAAAATATGTCCTTATTTTAGTCTTTTAGAGCATTAACCATAATTTTGATGCCAATAAGACCCTCTCATATATGTAATTTCTAAAGGAAATGCTCTAGGTATTACAGTTTTGATTACATCAAGATGATGTCAGGCGTTCCACACTTTTGTAATAAATATAGAATGTTAGCAATCTAGTTGTTCATTAGGATACTGTTGAGAGGCAGAGGCCAGGGGCACGGACTCTGAAAATTGAAGGCAGGTAGGAGGGTGCAAAGGCAACAATTTAACCACACTGAGCAGGCAGGAAGGGCCGTGGAAGCACAACAGACTATGGAGGGCAGTGGAAAGGGGGGCAGGGGCAACAAACCAACAATACAGGACTTGCAAGAGAGGCTGTTGGAGGGAAGATCTATTACGGGTCAAGGAAGCTAGGGGCGGTCCCCAGATCCCCGGGAGCCACCACAGAACTGAGCAGGAGAGTGAGTCAGGGACAAAAGGGGCACCTTAATTTGAGCCGGGGTGCCTAGGAACGCTTGCTCCAAAAATGAAGAAAACAGACATATGAGACATGGAATTGGAGGCAGAATACAATGGCAGTTTAATGAGAAGATGCAACTTCAAAGAAACCGCAGAATAGAGACATAAAGTACAAAATACAGAATCCAGATAATCATACAGCTGTCATAATATTCTCTGTATCTCAATTAATGTACTGACAGAGAGAGAGAGAAAACACATCTATAAATGCATCATGAGAAACAAGTTACACCAAGGAAAATGTTACCTAGGAACACTCACGTTTACTCTTAGAGCAAGCATTCCTGCAATTACAATACAAAATCTTTTAAATGCAAAAGTAAAGAGAACAATGGTTAAACATAACATGACATTTCATATAGGTAAAATAGAATAAGATACTTCAAGCAAAGCAGAGCAAGACATTTTAAGCAAAGGAAGACAAGAGCTCCCAGCTCTTGGGGAAAACCTGCACTGCCTGTTAACCTACATACAGACGGCGAGGTAGTCCGTCGATATCTGTGGGTGCTCCCTTTTTATATCATTTTGTGGGCTCCTTTGCACGCTACATCTACCTACGTATGCTACCCAAAAGCTTCGTCTGCAGATTTTACCAGACATTTCGTCATTTACCCACTTAATGCTGACAATGGACTGGGTGAAAAGGTCAGTCTCTCAGGCCAATCGCTTATCGTAAGTTCCATAGAGCAAGCAGAAAATAATGGGTATTGTACGGGAATTCAATATATTCATGTATAAAATCTCCTCAGTTCTCCTAACTTGACGCTCTGCGGTTGCCACTTCCTTAAAAGCGGGAAACCTGCCCAGGAAGCAAGTACCAGTCCAGGATGCAGCCTACTGTATGTCGACAGCTTCAGGGGGATGTTGAACTTTGATACCGAGCACGGAGCACTCGGGTAGGGTGGGGGCTACTAGTTTGGATCAGAAGGCCTCGCAGACCTGCCTTCAGACTGCTATACACTAAAATTGCAGAGCTATGGTCAATTTAACAAAGAGGCCTACATATTGAACAGAAGGGCCTACACAGGGGTTTTATGCTGGCTGAGTGGTAAGGATGTCTCAGGATAATTATATAGCAACACAGGACCCGCTGGTCAATTTAATACGGCCTACAAATGCAGCTGGCAGGGCAAGGACAAGGGTCTCATACTTCAGGTGTGGACAGAACGGGCCAGGGGCCCCCTGTGATACAAAATCTACCCTCCTTCAAGGCTGTGGCAATGTAATAGACCATTGTGGGCAGAAGGAAGAGGCAATGGTAGTACAACCATACATGCCAACAGACCCGATTCAGCCAGGAAACGTCCAATGTTTTTAAGCTCAAATGGGCTTTATTTGATCTGTCTCCTGTCTACAATATCCTCTTTTTCAATGTAACTCAAAGGGGAAAATCAATACCCCAGTTTTGTTTCAAAATCTCCCTCTTACCAAGTTCAAAATGTTCGCAAGTATGGTACATTGGATCATGGAAGGAAATGGGATAGGGACATGGACTTGGATAACAGAGGACAGGAGGGACATGGAGAGGTGCACCAAACTGACCCTGCAGGGCAGGCATCAGGGTTTGCAGCAGCACAATACACCACACAGGGCATGCAGGACGGGAGTGCAGCACAACAATCCATAGAAAGCAAGAGGGAGGGGACAGGACCATGCACATGGACAACAGAGAACAGAGGGGCAAGAGGCAATGGTAGCTAGCTGACCATAATGGACAGACAGGAGAGAAAGCTGCAGCATAACAGACCATAAAGGGCAGGAGGGACGGATCAGGGGCATTGCAATGGAACAGACAAGCCAGGAGGGAGGGAGTAGGGCTGGGGGCAAGGGGGCAGGGCAGGAGCAGCAAGATAGCCATGGAGGTCAGGCAGGATGGGCACTAGAAGCAAGACACACCATGAAGAGCAACAGTGAGACTGTGATGGCATACACACAGACCATGGAGGGAAGGTGGGAGGGGGTCAGGGGCAGCTAACTGACCACACAGGGAAGGTGGGAGGGGCCATGGCAGCACAGAAGACCATGCATGGCAAGTGGGAGGGTTAGTGGCAGCACAATGGCTATGATGGGCAAGAAGGAGGGTGGAGGGGCATGCACAAAGGACGATGGAGGATAGAAGGGAGGGTCAGGACCTGTGCACAGACAAGAAAGTTCAGGGGAAGGGACCTCACAACAGACCACACGGGGCAGGCAGGAGGAGCAGTTGCAGCACAACAGACCAGGGAGGGCAGAAGGGTGTGGCAGTACAATGGACCATGTAGGACAGGAGGAAGAGGATAGGGGCATGGCATGTGGACAGGCAGGGTGGAGGTGGCAGGGACAGGTTACAGTCATCTGACAATGCTAGGCAGGTGGGAGGGGAGTGGCAGCTCAACAGAACACTCAGAGTAGATAGGAGTGGCAGGTCCATGGGACATGGTGGGCAAAAAGGATGGAGCAGGGGCATGCACAAAGACATCGGAGGGCAGGGGGAAGGAGAATAGGGGCAGCAAGCTAAGCACAGAGTTTAAGCAGGAGGTCAATGATGGGGCATAGAATTGGGCAATGGAGGGCAGGAGGAGTGGACTGGTACATCATACTAAATTGAGGGCAGTGGCAGCACATCAGACCATGCATGGCAGGAGGGAGGAGGCTAGTCCATGGATTCACACAACAGAGGATAGGGAGGAAGGGGATGGGGCAGCAAGCTAACTGTTCAGAGAAGGCGGGTATTAGGAACTTTATTGTTTTTAAAACATTGTGTCTGTGCAAACTACTTAAAATATGAACAAGTATGCAGCATAATCTCACTTTTATTCAGGAAGAAGAGGACGTTTGTGACTGTGACTCCGGGCTCACTTGGCAGAAACACCCCCTGACCCTCCACCCCCTATCGCAAAATGTAATGCCCGTGAAAAGGGTAGGTGAACACAGTGTTATATAGAACATAGTCCTGAGAGCACGATTGAAAATGAAAACTAGATATAGTGTATGGTATAAACTATGCACCAAAAAGTGTGATATAAGATGAACCGGGCATGAAATATAATATGCAATACATTGTGCGCATTGACAGATTCATTGGAGAGCGCGAGATAGCACAGGCACTAGCGCGTGCTATGCGATATGCGCCTTGGAGTGTAATATGCACAGGGCAGTGTTGTGTAACCTAACTAGTCTCTAAAGTTGTAATATAAAATATGTGCTGGGGAGTGTAACGTTGCATATGCACTGTGACAAAGATATGGATCCCAGATTGTAATATGTATGGCATAGCACTGTGCGTTATAACATAGGCATCGAGAAAGGCACGTTAGATGGGGCAATATAACCCGTGCGAAGACAAGTGTGGCATGACATATTCACGGGGTGGTGTTACAGTGCACATGGGCTAGAGAGTGTCATAGCATATGCACTAGCTAGTGGAATACAACACAGAGGTGTGTGGCACTCGGCAGGCAATGGTGGGTGTAACACAGCATTGGGCTCTGTCAGGAGCACGCTGTGACTCTCAAGTGATGTTCGTCCCCTTTCCAGAGAGTAAAATAAAAAGTATTACACATCCGGCAGTGGATGTGTGTTTTATTAACCGTGAGGGGGGTTTCTTGCATAGTTTTGGTCGAATTTTTGTGGAATCCCCTTTGAATGGCTTGGTGTGCATGTGTATTAAATGTGCCCGTCAATAGCTACCCATGTTTGTATAAATAAACGACAAGGGTGTCTACCAGGATTAGGCACGGTAGAGCATCAGACATGTCAGAGCTTCACTAGTGGTGTAAATACATTCCACGTGGATTCATTGCATGCATAGTCGCCTTTTAATGAATATCACGCAAATCGTCATGGTGATAGGTACGTACGGTTTGTCCAGCATGTCCTAGGTGTGTAAATATATATTTTTTAAAAATAATAAAAAACAGTGGCCGGCCCTGGGGATTGGGGTCAAAAAAATATAATTAGGAGACTGGCCCTGGGGGATGGGGTCATCAGGGCCAATAAATTAGAAAAAGAAGGGGAACCAAACAGCCCCCCTTCTTAAAAAACTAAAATAAATAAAAGACTGGCATCGTGCCGGAGGCCATGCCCCCTCCGTGCAGCACTCTGCAAACGCGCCCCCAACAGGCATCTCCAGTATGCGCCAGGGAGCTGCGCTGCAGCCAGGTGTTCTGAGGCCAAGCCCCTTTTTACACCTCTCTGCAACGCAGCTCTGTGGCGCTTACTGGAGGTACCTAGTGGTCTAGGTTGACCCTAGGGACCCTTAGGATTCAGGGGGACTTAATCTCTCAACTTAGAACAGCCACAGGGCGCGTTTACACAGTGGTGAAGGGAGGGGACGGGGCCTGAGGTGACGTGTGCAAACACGCACTATGGCACGTTTTAAATTGGGGATATAATTTCCCTTCAATACTGAGGGCCCCTGGGGGCTAACTAGCCCACCAAGTGCTTCCAGTAAGCGCCACTGAGCTGCATTGCAGAGAGGTGGTCCAGGCCGTGCCACTTTTTACACCTCTCTGCAACGCAGCTCTGTGGCACTTACTGGAGGTACCTAGTGGGCTAGTTGGACCCTAGGGACCCTCAGGATTCAAATGAACTTAATCTCCCAACTAAAAATGGACACAGGGCGTGTTTACACAGTGGTGAAGGGAGGGGACGGGGCCTGAGTTAACGTGTGCAAAAACGCCCTGTGGCCTGTTTTAAGAGGTAGTTTTAATCCCCATGCCCTATTATACACTAGGGGCTTACAGAGGAGGTCATGCTAATCACAGGGGGACCCCAACGCATAATGTTCCCTAGTGTATGTAGGTGTTTTCACTGTATTCTAAGTGTCTTTTAACATAGCACTGGCTCTAGGACTGGTTAGTCAGACTCAGTTACCACCAGTATCCGTCTGAAAAAGTTGAGGGTACAGGATGATTTTGCAACAAGGCTTCTTTCTGCTCTTCTTTTTGTTCTTTCTGCACGTTATCCTTCTTCCTGCACTTATCTTCGTATTTGAGGACTTCTGTTGCTTCTTTCTGCACTTCTTTTGTTTCTTTCTGTGCATTTTTTCTTCTTTCTTCACATGTCCTATCTCTGTAGGCATAGTTAGAAATTAGCATTTAAAAAACCTTTGAAATTCACTGAAAAAACCATAGGTTTCAGGCACGTTATAGTTAGGAATTAGCATTTAAAAAACCTCAGAAATTCACTGAAAAAACCATAGGTTTCAGGGGTGTTATAGTTAGCTGGACTTTTCACTTGTACAAAACCATTGAAATTCCCCCGTTATAGTTAGTTCAGCTAACTATAACTCGCGCGCCCGCAATGCACTGCTGATGACGTCACATATTACATCACTCATGACATGGTCAGTGACATCACTCATGACATCACTGATGACATCTCAAATGACATCACTGATGACATCACTGATGACATCATCCTTGTGATAGAGTGGCAGACCTCCTCTCACCCTAATATAACCTTTGATACACACATTCAAAAATAGAGACTAAAATTTTCAAAACAATGGACATACCAATACCAGTTACAACAACCTCTTCAGTAATTCTAAGATCCACATACACATCCACTCATTCACCAACAATCCTATACAGTCACTCATACATGTACTCACTCATCATATGTACTCATACACCTATACATCCTGTTACACAATGCCACTCATCCATAGAGTTACTCACACACATAGTCACTCATGCTAATAAAGAATCAAACATACATTTACTTGCATATACAGTTATACACACACCACCATACTTACTTCTACGGAAACTTACACATACTTAGTCTTTTAAACAATCACTTATAGAAACACATACTTATTCATACAGGAACTCTTTCAATCTCTCACTCTCACATATACTCACATATATACACCAATAGTCACATATACTAGTTTAAAACATATGTAGTTACTCATAAAGACACTATTGAGACAGTCATTCACTCACTAACACACCCATACACACACTCATCCACCCATACAGTCCTGCACACATGCTGTGTTCAACACATACAAACAGTGAGTCACTCATTCATGCACCTATGCACTACGTAATACCCCCCACCGAACCATGCAGACACTCAGACTGATACTCAAAAAACCAACTAATAACCTATATAGACACCCATGTAGCTACTCACCAACCCATGCAGCCACTTATACACAAAGTGAGAGACTGATACAGATATTTACATATTTAAACATTACTCACTAAGCCATGTATTCACTATGATACACTTAATCAGTCAGTTACACAATCAATTTTTCAAAAACAAATCATCCATTTAGACACTTATATACCCATTTATTCTTCCATCGACCTTGAGATATACATATATAAAACATATTTAATTTTCAGAAAAACACACATTCACTGGATGATGTCATCAGTGATGTCATCAGTGATGTCATTTGAGATGTCATCAGTGATGTCATGAGTGATGTCACTGACCATGTCATGAGTGATGTAATATGTGACGTCATCAGCAGTGCATTGCGGGCGCGCGAGTTATAGTTAGCTGAACTAACTATAACGGGGGAATTTCAATGGTTTTGTACAAGTGAAAAGTCCAGCTAACTATAACACCCCTGAAACCTATGGTTTTTTCAGTGAATATATATATATATATATATATATATATATATTCACTGAAAAAACCATAGGTTTCAGGGGTGTTATAGTTAGCTGGACTTTTCACTTGTACAAAACCATTGAAATTCCCCCGTTATAGTTAGTTCAGCTAACTATAACTCGCGCGCCCGCAATGCACTGCTGATGACGTCACATATTACATCACTCATGACATGGTCAGTGACATCACTCATGACATCACTGATGACATCTCAAATGACATCACTGATGACATCATCCAGTGAATGTGTGTTATTCTGAAAATTAAATATGTTTCATATATGTATATCTCAAGGTCGATGGAAGAATAAATGGGTATATAAGTGTCTAAATGGATGATTTGTTTTTGAAAAATTGATTGTGTAACTGACTGATTAAGTGTATCATAGTGAATACATGGCTTAGTGAGTAATGTTTAAATATGTAAATATCTGTATCAGTCTCTCACTTTGTGTATAAGTGGCTGCATGGGTTGGTGAGTAGCTACATGGGTGTCTATATAGGTTATTAGTTGGTTTTTTGAGTATCAGTCTGAGTGTCTGCATGGTTCGGTGGGGGTATTACGTAGTGCATAGGTGCATGAATGAGTGACTCACTGTTTGTATGTGTTGAACACAGTATGTGTGCAGGACTGTATGGGTGGATGAGTGTGTGTATGGGTGTGTTAGTGAGTGAATGACTGTCTCAATAGTGTCTTTATGAGTAACTACATATGTTTTAAACTAGTATATGTGACTATTGGTGTATATATGTGAGTATATGTGAGAGTGAGAGATTGAAAGAGTTCCTGTATGAATAAGTATGTGTTTCTATAAGTGATTGTTTAAAAGACTAAGTATGTGTAAGTTTCCGTAGAAGTAAGTGTGGTGGTGTGTGTATAACTGTATATGCAAGTAAATGTATGTTTGATTCTTTATTAGCATGAGTGACTATGTGTGTGAGTAACTATGGATGAGTGGCATTGTGTAACAGGATGTATAGGTGTATGAGTACATATGATGAGTGAGTACATGTATGAGTGACTGTATTGGACTGTTGGTGAATGAGTGGATGTGTATGTGGATCTTAGAATTACTGAAGAGGTTGTTGTAACTGGTATTGGTATGTCCATTGTTTTGAAAATTTTAGTCTCTATTTTTGAATGTGTGTATCAAAGGTTATATTAGGGTGAGAGGAGGTCTGCCACTCTATCACAAGGATGATGTCATCAGTGACGTCATCAGTGATGTCATTTGAGATGTCATCAGTGATGTCATGAGTGATGTCACTGACCATGTCATGAGTGATGTAATATGTGACGTCATCAGCAGTGCATTGCGGGCGCGCGAGTTATAGTTAGCTGAACTAACTATAACGGGGGAATTTCAATGGTTTTGTACAAGTGAAAAGTCCAGCTAACTATAACACCCCTGAAACCTATGGTTTTTTCAGTGAATTTCTGAGGTTTTTTAAATGCTAATTCCTAACTATAACGTGCCTGAAACCTATGGTTTTTTCAGTGAATTTCAAAGGTTTTTTAAATGCTAATTTCTAACTATGCCTACAGAGATAGGACATGTGAAGAAAGAAGAAAAAATGCACAGAAAGAAACAAAAGAAGTGCAGAAAGAAGCAACAGAAGTCCTCAAATACGAAGATAAGTGCAGGAAGAAGGATAACGTGCAGAAAGAACAAAAAGAAGAGCAGAAAGAAGCCTTGTTGCAAAATCATCCTGTACCCTCAACTTTTTCAGACGGATACTGGTGGTAACTGAGTCTGACTAACCAGTCCTAGAGCCAGTGCTATGTTAAAAGACACTTAGAATACAGTGAAAACACCTACATACACTAGGGAACATTATGCGTTGGGGTCCCCCTGTGATTAGCCTTACCTCCTCTATAAGCCCCTAGTATATAATAGGGCATGGGGATTAAAACTACCTCTTAAAACAGGCCACAGGGCGTTTTTGCACACGTTAACTCAGGCCCCGTCCCCTCCTTTCACCATTGTGTAAACACGCCCTGTGTCCGTTTTTAGTTGGGAGATTAAGTTCATTTGAGTCCTGAGGGTCCCTAGGGTCCAACTAGCCCACTAGGTACCTCCAGTAAGTGCCACAGAGCTGCGTTGCAGAGAGGTGTAAAAAGTGGCACGGCCTGGACCACCTCTCTGCAATGCAGCTCAGTGGCGCTTACTGGAAGCACTTGGTGGGCTAGTTAGCCCCCAGGGGCCCTCAGTATTGAAGGGAAATTATATCCCCAATTTAAAACGTGCCATGGTGCGTGTTTGCACACGTCACCTCAGGCCCCGTCCCCTCCCTTCACCACTGTGTAAACGCGCCCTGTGGCTGTTCTAAATTGAGAGATTAAGTCCCCTTGAATCCTAAGGGTCCCTAGGGTCACACTAGACCACTAGGTACCTCCAGTAAGCGCCACAGAGCTGCGTTGCAGAGAGGTGTAAAAAGGGGCTTGGCCTCAGAACACCTGTCTGCAGCGCAGCTCCCTGGCGCATACTGGAGATGCCTGTTGGGGGCGCGTTTGCAGAGTGCTGCATGGAGGGGGCATGGCCTCCGGCACGATGCCAGTCTTTTATTTATTTTATTTTTTTAAGAAGGGGGGCTGTGTGGTTCCCCTTCTTATTCTAATTTATTGGCCCTGATGACCCCATCCCCCAGGGCCTGTCTCCTAATTATATTTTTTTGACCCCAATCCCCAGGGCCGGCCACTGTTTTTTATTATTTTAAAAAAATATATATTTATAGACACACCTAGGACATGCTGGACAAACCGTACGTACCTATCACCATGACGATTTGCGTGATATTCATTAAAAGGCGACTATGCATGCAATTAATCCACGTGGAATGTATTTACACCACTAGTGAAGCTCTGACATGTCTGATGCTCTACCGTGCCTAATCCCGGTAGACACCCTTGTCGTTTATTTATACAAACATGGGTAGCTATTGACGGGCACATTTAATACACATGCACACCAAGCCATTCAAAGGGGATTCGACAAAAATTCGACCAAAACTATGCAAGAAACCCCCCTCACAGTTAATAAAACACACATCCACTGCCGGATGTGTAATACTTTTTATTTTACTCTCTGGAAAGGGGACGAACATCACTTGCGAGTCACAGCGCGCTCCTGACAGAGCCCAATGCTGTGTTACACCCACCATTGCCTGCCGAGTGCCACACACCTCTCTGTATTGTATTCCACTAGCTAGTGCATATGCTATGACACTCTCTAGCCCATGTGCACTGTAACACCACCCCGTGAAAATGTCATGCCACACTTGTCTTCGCACGGGTTATATTGCCCCATCTAACGTGCCTTCCTCGATGCCTATGTTATAACGCACAGTGCTATGCCATATATATTACAATTTGGGATCCATATCTTTGTCACAGTGCATATGCAACGTTACACTCCCCAGCACATATTTTATATTACAACTTTAGAGACTAGTTAGGTTACACAACACTGCCCTGTGCATATTACACTCCAAGGCGCATATCGCATAGCACACGCTAGTGCCTGTGCTATCTCGCGCTCTCCAATGAATCTGTCATTGCGCACAATGTATTGCATATTATATTTCACGCCTGGTTCATCTTATATCACACTTTTTGGTGCATAGTTTATACCATACACTATATCTAGTTTTCATTTTCAATCGTGCTCTCAGGACTATGTTCTATATAACACTGTGTTCACCTACCCTTTTCACGGGCATTACATTTTGCGATAGGGGGTGGAGGGTCAGGGGGTGTTTTTGCCAAGTGAGCCCGGAGTCACAGTCACTAACGTCTTCTTCTTCCTGAATAAAAGTGAGATTATGCTGCATACTTGTTCATATTTTAAGTAGTTTGCACAGACAAAATGTTTTAAAAACAATAAAGTTTCTAATACCCGCCTTCTCTGAACAGTTAGCTTGCTGCCCCACCCCCCTCCTCCCTATCCTCTGTTGTGTGAATCCATGGACTAGCCTCCTCCCTCCTGCCATGCATGGTCTGATGTGCTGCCACTGCCCTCAATTTAGTATGATGTACCAGTCCACTCCTCCTGCCCTCCATTGCCCAATTCTATGCCCCATCATTGACCTCCTGCTTAAACTCTGTGCTTAGCTTGCTGCCCCTATTCTCCTTCCCCCTGCCCTCCGATGTCTTTGTGCATGCCCCTGCTCCATCCTTTTTGCCCACCATGTCCCATGGACCTGCCACTCCTATCTACTCTGAGTGTTCTGTTGAGCTGCCACTCCCCTCCCACCTGCCTAGCATTGTCAGATGACTGTAACCTGTCCCTGCCACCTCCACCCTGCCTGTCCACATGCCATGCCTCTATCCTCTTCCTCCTGTCCTACATGGTCCATTGTACTGCCACACCCTTCTGCCCTCCCTGGTCTGTTGTGCTGCAACTGCTCCTCCTGCCTGCCCCGTGTGGTCTGTTGTGAGGCCCCTTCCCCTGAACTTTCTTGTCTGTGCACAGGTCCTGACCCTCCCTTCTATCCTCCATCGTCCTTTGTGCATGCCCCTGCACCCTCCTTCTTGCCCATCATAGCCATTGTGCTGCCACTAACCCTCCCACTTGCCATGCATGGTCTTCTGTGCTGCCATGGCCCCTCCCACCTTCCCTGTGTGGTCAGTTAGCTGCCCCTGACCCCCTCCCACCTTCCCTCCATGGTCTGTGTGTATGCCATCACAGTCTCACTGTTGCTCTTCATGTTGTGTCTTGCTTCTAGTGCCCATCCTGCCTGACCTCCATGGCCATCTTGCTGCTCCTGCCCTGCCCCCTTGCCCCCAGCCCTCTGTTTACATGTGCAGACCCCTACTCCCTCCCTCCTGGCTTGTCTGTTCCATTGTAATGCCCCTGATCCGTCCCTCCTGCCCTTTATGGTCTGTTATGCTGCAGCCTTCTCTCCTGTCTGTCCATTATGGTCAGCTAGCTACCATTGCCTCTTGCCCCTCTGTTCTCTGTTGTCCATGTGCATGGTCCTGTCCCCTCCCTCTTGCTTTCTATGGATTGTTGTGCTGCACTCTCGTCCTGCATGCCCTGTGTGGTGTATTGTGCTGCTGCAAACCCTGATGCCTGCCCTGCAGGGTCAGTTTGGTGCACCTCTCCATGTCTCTCCTGTCCTCTGTTATCCAAGTCCATGTCCCTATCCCATTTCCTTCCATGATCCAATGTACCATACTTGCGAACATTTTGAACTTGGTAAAAGGGAGATTTTGAAAAAAAACTGGGGTATTGATTTTCCCCTTTGAGTTACATTGAAAAAGAGGATATTGTAGACAGGAGACAGATCAAATAAAGCCCATTTGAGCTTAAAAACATTGGACGTTTCCTGGCTGAATCGGGTCTGTTGGCATGTATGGTTGTACTACCATTGCCTCTTCCTTCTGCCCACAATGGTCTATTACATTGCCACAGCCTTGAAGGAGGGTAGATTTTGTATCACAGGGGGCCCCTGGCCCGTTCTGTCCACACCTGAAGTATGAGACCCTTGTCCTTGCCCTGCCAGCCGCATTTGTAGGCCGTATTAAATTGACCAGCGGGTCCTGTGTTGCTATATAATTATCCTGAGACATCCTTACCACTCAGCCAGCATAAAACCCCTGTGTAGGCCCTTCTGTTCAATATGTAGGCCTCTTTGTTAAATTGACCATAGCTCTGCAATTTTAGTGTATAGCAGTCTGAAGGCAGGTCTGCGAGGCCTTCTGCTCCAAACTAGTAGCCCCCACCCTACCCGAGTGCTCCGTGCTCGGTATCAAAGTTCAACATCCCCCTGAAGCTGTCGACATACAGTAGGCTGCATCCTGGACTGGTACTTGCTTCCTGGGCAGGTTTTCCGCTTTTAAGGAAGTGGCAACCGCAGAGCGTCAAGTTAGGAGAACTGAGGAGATTTTATACATGAATATATTGAATTCCTGTACAATACCCATTATTTTCTGCTTGCTCTATGGAACTTACGATAAGCGATTGGCCTGAGAGACTGACCTTTTCACCCAGTCCATTGTCAGCATTAAGTGGGTAAATGACGAAATGTCTGGTAAAATCTGCAGACGAAGCTTTTGGGTAGCATACGTAGGTAGATGTAGCGTGCAAAGGAGCCCACAAAATGATATAAAAAGGGAGCACCCACAGATATCGACGGACAACCTCGCCGTCTGTATGTAGGTTAACAGGCTGTGCAGGTTTTCCCCAAGAACTGGGAGCTCTTGTCTTCCTTTGCTTAAAATGTCTTGCTCGGCTTTGCTTGAAGTATCTTATTCTATTTTACCTATATGAAATGTCATGTTATGTTTAACCATTGTTCTCTTTACTTTTGCATTTAAAAGATGTTGTATTGTAATTGCAGGAATGCTTGCTCTAAGAGTAAATGTGAGTGTCCCTAGGTAACATTTTCCTTGGTGTAACTTGTTTCTCATGATGCATTTATAGATGTGTTTTCTCTCTCTCTCTGTCAGTCCATTAATTGAGATACAGAGAATATCATGACAGCTGTTTGATTATCTGGATTCTGTATTTTGTACTTTAGGTCTCTATTCTGCGGTTTCTTTGAAGTTGCATCTTCTCATTAAACTGCCATTGTATTCTGCCTCCAATTCCATGTCTCATATGTTTGTTTTCTTCAATTTTCGAGCAAGCGTTCCTAGGCACCCCGGCTCAAATTAAGGTGCCCCTTTTGTCCCTGACTCACTCTCCTGCTCAGTTCTGTGGTGGTTCCCGGGGCTCTGGGGACCGCCCCTAGCTTCCTTGACCCGTAATAGATCTTCCCTCCAACAGCCTCTCTTGCAAGTCCTGTATTGTTGGTTTGTTGCCCCTGCCCCCCTTTCCACTGCCCTCCATAGTCTGTTGTGCTTCCACGGCCCTTCCTGCCTGCTCAGTGTGGTTAAATTGTTGCCTTTGCACCCTCCTACCTGCCTTCAATTTTCAGAGTCCGTGCCCCTGGCCTCTGCCTCTCAACAGTATCCTAATGAACAACTAGATTGCTAACATTCTATATTTATTACAAAAGTGTGGAGCGCCTGACATCATCTTGATGTAATCAAAACTGTAATACCTAGAGCATTCCTTTAGAAATTACATATATGAGAGGGTCTTATTGGCATCAAAATTATGGTTAGTGCTCTAAAAGACTAAAATAAGGACATATTTTCTGAGTTTTCAAATAGCGACAAAGCACTTTTAAATTATTTGTTATCTTTATGTTTTTTTATCTAGTTGACAACTTGATTAAATGTTGCACTTAGGGGAGAGGATGTGGTGTTACTTCCAGAACTGCAGACTTTGCAACTGGGGAACCAGGTTGAAGTTTCTGCTTCAGCTCGACATTCTGTGATTCTGGTCAAATCACTTAGTCTCCCCATGTCTACAACCAAAATGAATTTGTTCTTGTGTGATGTAACCAATGCTCATGTAAAGCACTCCAATACCTGACAAGTCTGCACTATATAACACTGCAAAAACACAAAATAATAAGTGTTTTGCACACTTCTGTCATTGGGCTATATTTGGGCTATATCTGGGTGATTTTGGGCTACATTTGGGCTCTTTTGTCTCCGGTGGCCATCTTGGGAGATTTATTTGTTATTAAGTTTCCTAATTTCCTCATGTACTGCAGTCTCCTCAGTCGGAAATGCTTTCAGTTTTTTACTTTGATTCCATCATGAAGGTATTCAGATATGTCACACATTTGCCATGAATTCTGAATGTTAGCACTCTAGTTGCTCATTAGATCACTGTAGTAAAACTACTCCTCACCATGGAAGTCTGCTCCTGGTATTAAAAGTGCATGTTTCAGTCTGCATGTCAGAATTTTTTAATGAAATAGAAGAGGATTTGAGAAGTCACTCAAAATGTGCCCTCATTTTCTTTCTTCAGCATTAATCATAATTTCTAAGGCAAAATGAACCCCCTCATTGTGTTCCTTTTTAAATTAAATGTTTTAAGTGTTACCAGTTTATTCCAATCAAGATGGCTTCAGGTGTGCCATACTTTTGTCATAATGAAGACAGTAAGTGCTCTAGTTGTTTTTAAGAACATTCTTGGACATTCTGTCATTGGGCTATACTTGGGCTACATCTGGGTGATATTTGGGCTACATTTGGGCTCTTTTGTCTCTGGTGGCCATCTTGGGAGACTTATTTGTTATGAAGTTTCCTAATTTCCTCATTTACTGCAGTCTCCTCAGTAGGAAATACTTTCAGTTTTTTACTTTGATTCCATCAAGAAGGCATTCATATGTGTCACACATTTGCCATAAAATCAGAATGTTAGCACTCTTTTTGCTCATTAGATCACTGTAGTAAAGCTACTGCTCACCAGGGAAAACTGCTGCTGGTATTGAAAGTGCATGTTTCAGTCTGCATGCCAGGATTTGAGAAGTCACTCAAAATGTGCCCTAATTTTTCTTTCTGCAGCACTAATCATACTTTTTATGGAAAAATGAACCACCTCATTTTGTTCCTTTTTAAATTAAATGTTTTAAGAGTTAGCACTTTAATCCAAGCAAGATGGCTTCAGGTGTGCCATACATTTATCATAAGTAGGACGGTTAGCGCTCTAGTAGTTCTTTGGAACACTCTGGAAAGCTGCAGTAGAACACAAAGGAATCAACTGACAGTCTCTGCCCTTGTTGGATAGACATGTTTTACTGAGAATGTCAGACTTCATTCTCACATGACTGAGAAAGATAATGTGAATTTACAGAAAATAAGCTCTCAGTTTAGCTTATAGATCACCTTCCAAACCTCTGTGGTAAAAGCATGAGAAAATATTTTTCTCTCAATCATGATATCCCAGCAGAAGGCTTTTTCACATGGTGAAATCACCTTAGAACATACCACAATTCCTAAAATGAGTATGGTACCATCAACAAAAGATTTATAATGTAACTAAAGTCTTAAAATCTTCTATTAACTGCAATGCTTTTTAATGAGGTGCTATCATGTATATTGGTCCCAAGATGGCTGCCAACACTTCTTGGATGAAGTGCTGACAGCCAATCAGATCTCAGGATGAGATGTGTGGTTAGGCTCCGCCCACATATATATATTGATTTAAATGCTATTTTCTCAGGAACTACTGAACAGATTTACACCAGACCTACAAAAGGCACTTCCTTGACCTGAGGACTACCTCTCTGCCAAATTTCAAGTAACTCTGTTCAGCCGTTCGGGCTGTAGCTGTGTCTAAAGGTCCTATGGAAAAATGCATGGGAAAAACGCGTTTTGGGACCCCCCTTTTTTCTCAGCCCCCGCTTGACGAATCCCCCCGAGACTTTCAGGGTAGGAGCGGAGCGTAGCGCCCCACCTATTTTGAAAATTTCGCGAGGATTCATCGACCGGCGCCAAAGTTATTCCAAATAGAATGTTGCGGATTTCCTATGGAAACAGGGTCCTAACTATAACTATCTACTGGCGACCGCCAGTAGATAATATATATATATATCTATATATATATCTACTGGCGGTCGCCAGTAGATAGTTATAGTTAGGACCGTGTTTCCGTAGGAAATCTCAGAATTCTATTTTGAATAACTTTGGCGCCGGTTGACGAATCCTCGCGAAATTTTCAAAACTAATGGGGCGCTCCGCTCAGCTCCTACCCTGAAAGTCTCGGGGTGATTCGTCAAGCGGGGGCCGAGAAAAAAGGGGGGTCCCAAAACGCGTTTTCCCCATGCAATTTCCCATAGGACCTTTAGTCGAAGGTACAGCCCGAACGGCTGAACAGATTTACCTGAAATTTGGCAAAGAAGTAGTCCTCAGGTCAGGGATGTGCCTTTTGCATATATGGTGTCAATCTGTTCAGTAGTTCCTGAGAAAATTGCAGTTAAAAGCACATACATATCTATAACCGTGCACGGTGCGCGCACGATACGCGCACGTGCGCGAGCGTAATTCTGATTGGTGGATTCATGACAGTCAACATTCGAATTGGTCGAAATCAGGAAGTGTCGACCGCCATTTTGTGTGTTGTGTGTGTGACAGGGAAAAAGAAAGGTGGAGAACGTGAAAAGGGGGCGGGGTACAGAGTTCCTGACCCTCTAGCCTTTGTCAGGGGGTCCCTGAAGGACCCCGAAGGGTGAAAAAAAATTAAAAAATATCGCGGGGTGCGCGCACGGTGCGCGTACGGTGCGCGCACGGCGGCAAAAAAAACATAGAAAAATAGAATTAACAATCAAGTTTAAGTGTTTAGATGTTGGTTGGCTCTAAAAAGAGCCGTTGTGTTCATTGAGTGTTTTTTTGTACCTACAAGTAAGTACCGATGCAGAGTCTAAAGTTCAAGAGGAAGACTATGTTGCCTTCATCTGTGAAATGAACACCATCTCCTCTATAAATGCCTTGCATGTTGTAACGCAAGTTGTTGTGGTATATAGAACCCATACCATAGTCTCTGAGGAAAGCAGAAACAGACTTATTGACGTGCTCTCTTGCTTTGTCAATCTGCGGACAATATTGGTTGGACCAGTTCCACTTTTGCCTTTGGCATATATTAGAATATACAAAGGTAGTTTGTGGAAAAAGTGACATCAATTGCACAAAGGTGTCCTTAACAAGCATTTCCAGACCTACCCCAGTTAAAGTGCCTAGGTCATTTCCACCACAGTGCACAATTATAAGGTCAGGCTGTGGGAGATGTAGAAAGGATTTCACCAAAGGCATTAATCGGTGCCACTTTAACCCTCTCTGACCAATCCATTTAATGTCTACATTTGGCAAAGCAAGGTCTTTCAAAATACCTCTTTTTTCTGCATACTTTTCACTCCAGAAGACATAGCTATGACCTACAATCCACACTGTGAACATCTTTCAAGGAGATCTGGATGCACTCAGAAGGTGTCTTTCAGTAGAATGACAATATGAAAAGAAAGGTAGTTGTAAAATGGAGGCTTATATACTTTTATTTTTTTTTAAAAAGAACTCATTGGCTGTTTCAGACCATTTTACAATAAAAACTAGGCTGTATGTTTACATTTTTAAAAGCATGTTTTGTATTGGTCCAGAAAAATGTGTTCCCACAGAACATTACTTTGGATTTGCTGTTAGGTTTGAAAAGTTAAGCAATTTTGCTCTTTGGATTAGAAACATTATGTGCTGAACTCCTGACGTCTCTGCACACACCAATGTTCCGTGATCTAATGCTATGCTAGCAGGCAGAAGTCATGTTGGGGGTAGAAATCATTTGGAAAGGGTTAAAATATGCAAAAAAAAGAAATGTGTGTTTCCATTTAAAAGAAAGGTGGAGAACGTGAAAAGGGGGTAGGGTACAGAGTTCCTGACCCCCTAGCTTTCATTGTTTTTTTACGAGTGAAATGTCCAGCTAACTGTAACATGTGTGAAACCTATGGTTTTATCAGTGAATTTGCAAGGTTTTTTAAATGCTAATTCCTAACTATAACGTGTGTGAAACCTATGGTTTTTTTCAGTGAATATATATATATATATATGTCATGTGATCAAGGCCCGAGTGGGGGCTGAAACGCGTCATGTCGGACAGGCTCGATTTAATTCTAATAAACTAATTTTGATCTTGGCACTGATCCATGGGTCCGTTCCTCGTCTTTTCTACAGAGACAGCAACTTAGAC